>NC_088687.1:42842727-44092727 GCF_028017835.1 Emys orbicularis | reverse complement strand
ATGCAGACAACGACAGACAACCACCACCCAACCTCAATGTAAAAACCCATGCCTTTGTCACCTCTGCTCTGGCACAGGAAATAAGGTGGGAAGCTACCATACCTAGTAAGGAGAAAAGTTTTAAATTTATTCCTCACAAAAAAGGAAGGCTGCTTAAAGGGGACTTCCAAAGAGGAAGGTTCAATGGAAGAACACTTGCCAAACCCAAGATCCTGTAATGCATGCTAACTGTAGTCATGTGATACCAGGTTGGGTTTTATTCCTGTTTCTTGGGAGAGACAGACAATTACCCCCAACATAATATTCCAGTTAGAAGAAAGCAAACATTAACTAGTTGGGATTCCTCGATGTTCTGAGGCAACAAACTTAGCAAAATAATGGATAGAAAAGTATGGGGTAATCCTGAATACTCCAGAACAAATCAGATACTTGGTTTACATCATCCCCATTAATGTAAAACAAACTGAAGCCCTCTTAACAGCTTCTCTTTATTACATCCAACAGAGCTAAACCTCTCCCACCCTTCACTTCTGTGTATACACAGATTCGAGAGCAAGTGGCTTTGTTAAGAATCATCACGTTTGGCTAGTGTCTGGCGGGACAATGTTAAAATTATTGTTATGAAATTGCTTTAATAGCACCACCACCATCTCAAAATACTATCCCTATCTATATCTTTCTCTCCAGCAGGGTACTTCGCTCTTCATTTACCATCTGATTGCAAAGCTTTTTAAAGTCTCTCTCATAAGATTTTCAAGACATTTTCAAATTAATCAAGGCTGGAATTCTTAGTTACAAAAGTCTCCTTCCATCTCTTCATCCCAGACCTTGTGTAGTGCATTTCAGAACCCGCCATGCCAAGCAGGTGGTTGCCTAGTTTGAATATAGCCAAGCTAGTATGACTGGGATAGTCACTCAGCTGAACTTCATACCTACTTATTGTATATCAGTATATGATAGAATTTTTGTTTTATAACAGAATTTATTTTACAAATGGAAATCTCACTGTCATATGAAGGATATTCTTGCAGTATAATTAGGCTTGAAAGGATTACATTTTTATCTGTAACTTTTGGTAAACATTGATTTTGTCAGACACACACAAGCTGATGAAAAAATATTTCTATTGGTAACTGAAATTTACAGATAGGCAAAATAAAAAAAATGCTGCTTGAAAATTGAAGTTGATTTAAGGGTATTTAATTTGCACATTTTGGTATGATGGTGAAAATTTGTGTTTTAACAGTTAAAAAACTAACTTTTTGAATCCCAACAACTACTGTCATGAAAAAATTATTGTCTGACCCCCGCCATACTTTCCAACAACGGTGAAAATTTAAACAAAGAGAAAAAATGCTTAAAATAGATACTATCCCTCAAAATTATTTTAAAAAATAGAAATTCAATTCTGCCAAGCCTAACTACATGTGCAGTGTTATAGCTGTGGTGGTCCCAGGATATTAGAGAGACCAGGTGGGTGAGTGAGGTAATATCTTTTATTGGACCAATTTCTGCTGATGAGAGAGACAAGCTTTCAAGCATCACAGAGTTCTCCTTCAGCTCTGGGTAAGAAAAGCTCTAGTTAAGCTCAAAGACTTGTCTCTTTCCCCAACAGAAGTTGATCCAATAAAAAAAGATTACCTCACCCACTTTGTCTCTCTAATAAGCCTAATTAGAATATTTCAAAGTAAAATTAACAGAAGAAACTTGGGTTTTCTAATTAAGGGAACAGTACCACTTATTTATACTGTAATAACATCTAGAGACCAAATGGCTGGGCCCCACTGTACTGGGTGCTGCACAAACATATAGAAAGTGGCAGTTCCTGCCCCAAATAATTTACTGAATCAAAGTTTGCGCTTGTGATCTGACATCTATTCCTATTCTAATCTTATCATTAAGATCCTGGGTGCATTTAGCATCAGCAAACCTGGGCTCCCTTTCAACAAGTTATGCAAATAGATTAAATAAATACTGTGCACAATGACAATATATGAGAGTATACTTCGAATGAAACAAAAATATTAACTAATTAGCAAAGGGGAAATAACCTCAAATGGTGTAGACGGATTTAAAATAAGACTTAACAGCAAGAGGTTATTCAAATCGTGGAGCTTCTTAGGTGCAGGGTTTAAACACACTTTTGTCTACTTGCTCATTTTTTTCTACTAAAAAGGCATTTCCCCAGCCCCATATGCAACTAATTGGCCCAAAGCATAGAAGTTCTCAGACTGTGAAGTGTCGCAGATGTTAGGCATGAAAAACCTTGCACTCTGAAGGATCCCACAGTGCATTACAAAAGTCAAACATACATTAAAGGATGTAAAATATACCAAACTAGACAAAAAGATATCACTCCAATTGCTTAAATGTAGGCACCTCTGGCATGAAATGTGGCAAATATTTAACATTGCACCACAACTATACATATTGAAGTTAGAAAACTTAATTATATGGAAGAAATGAATGTTTTGAGAGAGAATTTTCCTTGCCATTTTCCCAGAGTTAGTCAGTAAGAAGAGCTCCAGAGTGGTAGCCATGTTCGTCTGTATCAGCAAAAAGAATGGAGGAGTACTTGTGGCACCTTAGAGACGAACAAATTTATTTGGGCATAAGCTTTCGTGGGCTAAAACCGTTTTAGCCCACGAAAGCTTATGCCCAAATAAATTTGTTCGTCTCTAAGGTGCCACAAGTACTCCTCATTCTTTTTAGTAAGAAGAGCATTAATCAATCTTCAAGAAACCAAAAGGCAAAATAGTTATCACGGATTGTGTTCTACAACTTGAAAAGCATGATAAACTGAGACACAATGTACATGGTTCCTTTGTTTTCAAGCAGGCTGTATATTTTGTTTTTTGGAAGTCCACAGCTATGGAAAACAAAGGATTCACATACAGATTAGTGAAATAAATAGGATTACATAAGAATAACAAATATGAGAATTACACTGTTCAACATATATTAGATTATCACACAATTATGAGAATGAAGCTGCTCAGTCTTTTGATTTTGAGTGTTGGTATATTATTGGGAAAGCAGCTGTATCTGACCAATGGCAGTTGTTTGACAAGGATTTCAGTGTCTTAAGAACTGTTTGCAGCTCATTGTTTGACCAAATTACCAATGAAAAAGGATAAAAAAAAAGACAAATATTTTTGGGGAGGAACTTAATATCAGCTTTGTTCTACCACATGCAAAAAAAGAAAGAAAATATTGGTAAGTATTTCTACGTTGCCAGCACATAAACATCTGTTAAGAAATCTAATGCTGTAAACTTGTCACTTCTCAGTATGGTGCTGAGGTTACACTGGTGCACTCAAGAGTGGACTATCACTTCTATACTAAAAGAGGAGCATATTCTTGTGTGTCAACCAGAAGTTATAATTCCATATACCTTATTGTCATAAAAGCCGCACACTTCTTTCAACAAGAGATGACACTCCTAACAACATTTTAATGACTTATAGCTTTTATACAAACTTCTCATTATACCCAGGGCTCCAACAACAAGAGACACTGAGGGAGTCAGTGCTGATACACTTAATTACAAGAGCCCAGTCTAATCAAATTTTCTATATTCTGAGGGGATATTGATAAAACAATTTAATTAGAGGCCAAAGTGACAAAATTTGAGAACTCATTTGCAGAGTCTGATGTTGTCTCCTGAATCTGAAATTATGTTTTCTTAAATGTGCGGTTTCTCTGGCCTTCTACATTATGAACGCAACTTAGAGTATACCAAGTCAATACACTGCTACTTAAACAACGAGGAGTCCGGTGACACCTTAAAGACTAACTGATTTATTTGGGCATAAGCTTTCGTGGGTAAAAAAACCCACTTCTTCAGATAAGAAGTGGGGTTTTCTACCCACAAAAGCTTATGCCCAGAAGTGGGGTTTTTTTACCCATGAAAGCTTATGCCCAAATAAATCTGTTAGTCTTTAAGGTGCCATCAGACTCCTCGTTGTTTTTGTGGATACAGACTAACACGGCTACCCCTCTGATACTTGACACTGCTGCTTAGATTCTGCTATTAGGGAGGACTTGAATCGCACCAATGGAAGTGGGAGATTCTCCACTAATCCTAATGCAAAGCCTATTTCTGACCATTTAAATGTGAATGAATTCAGCAAATAGCTGTGACACATATTTATTTCAAGAGAGTTTAAATTAGAAGGAACAGGTGAGTTCAGTTGTGGTTGGGAAAGTCAGAGTTCCCACAGGGGGGAAAAAAAACAAAACAAAACAAAAACAACCCCACAACCAAGGTTTCTTGAGCTAAAGGACTTCAGCAACACCAAGACTATATTTACCCTTCTACTCTTGCTTTTTGTGCATGTTAATTTGATATTCTGTAGAAAACAAAACAAATTATTGAAGTTAGGGGTCCTTGTCTACAGTTGCATTTCCAGAATGTTCTGATAAATACATGTGGCCTAAACTTCTTGGCAACATCAAGCAAATTACACATATTCCATTTTATTAAATATCTCATAGTGAAAACTCATTTGATAATGAATTTTCAACACCAAAATTAGACAAACAAGACTTGAACACATACTAGTGTCTTCACAGTATTGGTTATTCAACCGCCCCGGCAGTGCACAAGGAGAAAAAAAAATAGCAAGACACTTTGCAATATGGACATGGAAATTATAACACAACCTACCAGTATATTAAAATGAAAAACTCAAGAGACATTTTCATTAATTAATATATTTTCTGCATTATAGTTAACATACGTACTTTCTTTGTGTCACCCTTATTTTTGTTAAGTATTGATATTTTGTTATATTCAGACATGAGTACATTTTTCAAACAGTCCTTTGTAATAAATATCATAAAATAATAGAGATTCACATAATAAATATTCTTTACAATAAAAAAAGTTTTAAACAGACTTTTGTCTTAAAAATAGTCGGGATTCAACTTTGTGTTTTATACATAAAATATACAAAAAAAGACCACAATTTGTGGCTAAGGCAATAAAACATGGAATAGATTAAAGTTATGAAGCACAAGGCAGAGCTAAATTCACTAACCAAGGGAATAAGAGAAGTGTTAAAGATCCAGGAACATTTAGGTAACTTAATTCAATGACACCTGAAGATTATTCAGATATGCAAACACCGCCAACTTTAACATCAGTATCAACAGGATCTCAATGATGACAGAAACATGGGGAAAGGGGTGGAGTGGGTGATGTCCTTCACAGATTTGAAAGCAAGAGAAACAGATGAACGAATTGCAGTCATAATGTCTCCAATGTGAAGATCTATATAGTGAAGCAAAAACCAAAACTACATTTAAAAGAAAGAAAGAAAAAAAATGTACCAGCCAGGCAAGTCTCTAGACTGAGACAATTCCAAGAAGGGTTGGGGAACAGAGGGAAAAGCAGGTTCTTTGCACTATGGAGTAAAAGCCAGCCTTATATTTTCTACGGTTCCAACCCCCTCAAGATTAATCCAGCTTGCTCATGAAATAAGGTAGAATTATTTCTTGGAACCAAAAAGAGAGACAGTTGCAGAGAACAAAAGGACACATTGGGGAAGTTGTTTGCAGAGCAAGAGGCTGCAGAAAAGCCCATTAGCCCTCACTGTCTCTTTCATGTGTGGATTACTTACAAACCTAAGAGGCCCTGTCAAGCTGAGGTGCCAAATGCAGGCACACAGTCCATGCTTACCAAAGACTGAAATAAACATGACCGAGTAAAATACTCGACACCTATCTGAGTTGAGAGAGGGGATATGGAGGGTGCAAAGGAAAAAACTTGGGTACGTAAAGTGGAGAAGGCAGGGAATGAGGGCGGGGGTAAACCCCACACAAACAGAAAATTAGCCACAACCTGAAAGCAAGTGTTTGAAGAAGTGAAATCTCCCTCCAAAATTATGAGGGCTTCCCCTGACTCCGAGACGGGCAGCTCTCCAGTTTACAATAGACAGTGTTGGAGTTCTTACATCGGCAACCAGGACGATTGATCCGGTCATAACACCCTCGACACAGCTTCAGGCATCCCTTAGCAGGAGGATAGCAGAGCAAGCAAGGCAAAAACAAGGACATTGCTCCCATGCACAGGTACCTAGAACAGCAATGTGCCTGGGAACAAGAGCAGGGATTATCCGCATATGAGTCCCCTTCATCATCATTGGAACAGTGGTAGAAGATCCCTTTGATCAGGCACATGCAGGTACTGTACTCCACCATGCTCTCTGCAGAGCACAAGCACTTCCTGTTGCAGGCCAAACAAGAAGGTAAGGCCCTCGGGTCTGTGCACTCGCCACATTTGCACTTCCCACACTGTTCACAGATAAACTTGTGCTGCGTCAAGTCCTCTTTCAAGGGACCCTTCAGATCATCTACCATCAAAGATGACTGCTTGGGCTGCGTCCGGATTGTCCTTTCAGATCTGTGGCTTGAACCTGGCCTAGACAGGGGCGATCTTCCCAACAACCCCTGCTCTGAAGAAGCACTGCTGTTGCTTCCAGAACTAGCCGCACTTCCAGTGCTAGTCGATCTGCTCAACACAGGAGCCCTTACGTTATGTTGGTGTGCCACGGGTCCCAAGTGGCTGGGTCTGTGCTCATAATTATTATTCACATTAATTGGTATGATTTCATGAGTCCTTTCGTGCTTTTCTTGTCTTGGTGCTGTTCGTGGACCAGACTTTTTCACCACAGATGGGCCTTCAGTATACTCATTGCTGCCCCTTATGGCCTTGATCTGGTCCAATGACAAGATAGAGGTCGGCTGAATTTCTCTTTCATAGTCCAACCTTTGCCTGCTGTCCAAGGAAGGCTGCTGGATCACAACTAATGAACCGCCACTGCCATGTTGACTTTGGGGCTCCATCTGTAGGGATCTCTACTTCTGGCATTCAGTGGGAACCTGGCATGCATCTGAAATCCTAAGGAAAAAAAAATAAAAAAAAGAGAGAGAGATCAAAGGTGAAAGAGGAATAAGTCACAGGAAGCTTTTAAAAATAAAAATGTCATGGCAAGCCACAATTTGCCCTAACCACTTGGTAATGATCTCCTTCAGCAGTGGATTACAAAGATGCCAAAGGCCAGTTGGAGGGCGGTGGGAAGAGGGTGAGGACTCTGGGTCTGGCATTACAGACGAGGAATGTAAGAGGAGACTCTGTGCCATTTAAAATCAGAGCTTTTTCCATTAAAAACAAATAAAGGAAGTATTAACCTGTATGTTTAGTTGGCAAGGCATGGGAAATAAATGCCTCTCTCGTGTTACTTGAGCAGATCAGCAACAGCAATACTGAGTACTCCAAAACAAGTTAGATACCTGAATGACCAGTATCCGATTCATATTCTGCATAATGAAATTTGCACAAACTCTTGCTTTTGTCAGTCTGTGAATGCTGTATCATAAATGTACTCCAGTACCTACCCTTGTTTTAAGCTTATGATCTATCTTTAAAAAGAAACATGCATCCATTAAGAAATTCCAAAGTAAATCCTACAAAAAAAAAAAAAAAAAAAATCTAAAACTGAAGGATACTTTCCAGTAGAAAGCTCACAGGTTCCAAATAATGTAACAAACTCGTTATTAAAGTAAGACACCAGATGTAAATAACAGCGTGTTATACAACAGCTCTCTTAAGTGTTTTGAGACTACAGGGCAGGGTGTGTGGGCAGATGAGGTAGTAAAATAAAACTGGAACACAGTTTTCAGACATTTCTGACTTCTCATGTACCTTTTCTCATGAAAAAAAATAATTAAAAAATACATCTCCGTTTTCACAAGCTACTCTAGGGAAAAAATTTTTGATTAATAAGCTCTTCAAACTAATTTTGGAAGATAGATAAAAATAAAATAAATGTAATTTGAGCTATTTATTCATTTTTACATCTTCTTGTCTCAAATTACTGACACAGATTATTGCAATGTTGATTTGGAAAATTCTGCAGAGGGGCAATTCTGTACCTATATAAAATGTAATGGGGGAGGGGGGAAGGAGTCAAGGAGGGCAGATTATTTATACATCATTGTAGTGATCACAAAGCGCCGTGGGAAAACAAACATTTGCTTTCCTGCACCTACAGCTAACGGAAGATTTACTTCCCCCAGCCTGCACCTACAGCTAACGGAAGATTTACTTCCCCCGGCCTCACAAAATAGTAAAATTACATACAATCATGTTTTTCCTTTTTCAGACTGGAATACATGCCAAATCAACTTATCCAATAACCCTGGGAAAAGTACGTTTCTCTTGCATATCCAGAGCATATTTGACACGGAGATATTTCCAGTCCAAGAAAGAAAAAGGAGGGAGAGGATGAATACACAGGGGAGGAGAAGAGCAAAAGTACACTGAAATCCTGTTAAGAGATATTGCTTCAATAGACGGTTGTAGAATTTGGAAAAAAAAAAAAAAAAAAACCTAATAACTACTTATCTCAAATTTACACTGGGGCATAGAAAGCATTAAACAAACCAGAGGCCAAAGGTCTCCTTTTATACTTAAATATCACCTGTGAAGGACCTAGGGTTTTAAGATTACAAAACCCCACCCCTATTCAGTCAGTCTTTATTCATCCCACATAACAAGGCTCTCCTTTTCATAAGTCTTAATATGAGCACACAAAATGCTAGGGATGAATGAACACAGAAAGGGAAAGACATACAGCTGCAGAGACCAGAAGTGGGACTTTAGGGGAAGAAGGATTATAGTATTTCTAAAAGAGCACGACAAGTGCCATCTCTGAAAAAAATGCAATATTAATAAAACATGCAGACTGATGATACAAATTAAAAAAAGACAGACAAAAAAAGCCAGCTGCACACCACATAATAGTTTCTGATGGAAAGAACCAAATACCCCCACTGCAAATAAGATCTAAAAATTACTTTTTCCAAGAGGTAAAGCAAACAAAAGTGTAAGATACCATTTTTTGTGCCCAAGCTCAGAACCATTGCAGATTTTAGCACAATGTACAGTATGTCAGCATTTCTTCCAAACCAGTTCTCCAGGGTTCCCCCGACTGCCCCACTTTTTTTCTCCCAGATCAGCTTCAAAAAGGCAGCATCCCCGTCCGAATAAATTCTACAACAATCTGCATGCTGCGTTTTAACTTGCTCGTTTGCTACACAGAAAGGTGTGGGGGGGGGGAAGGAAGCAAAGTATCGCCACACTTCAAGTTACGGTGGTGGAGCTGCGCCCTCTGCAATCTGAGCTGAGTGAAGCGATGAATAAATAGTTGACGGAGAGGAAGGAAGAGGAAAAAGTTATGAATGAAAACAAGGGCTTTTCCCCCCCTTTTGCAGGAGGAGGGGAAGAGACTGAGGTTACCATTACCTCAGGAGGGCGGACTTTCCAATACTTAAAGCTGTAGCGTCCTCCCTCCCTCGCGCTCCCCCTCCCTGTGCCTTTCAAGCACAGCACTGAAAGGTTTGGGTGTGCTACTATGTGCACAGGGGATTTTTTTTTTCCTGTGGGCTTTCTAAGGGACGGGGAAAGGAGGGGGAGGGGAACGTTTCTCTCCTCTTCTCCCATCATTTTAGCCTCTCCACCTCTACAGCCCTGCCAAACCTGACCCAGAATTAGAGGAAAGCGCTCTCCTTTTGGATTAATGAATGCAGGTTTTAGAAATCTCTGCTAGGATGGAGGATTTTGTTAGGTGTTTCAATGAAGCATTTAAGGTCTCACTTTAAACATTACCCCCTCTTCTCTCCCTCTCCCCCATTCAGGACTGTCAGGCTGTGACACTGAAAGGACCCCTTTTCCCTCCGTACACCCCGCGTTTAGCCTCTAGTCCTTGGGAGAATGTCCTTTTAACCACGGATCAACATCAAAACCGACCTCCGGTGTAGTTCCTTCACAACGGCTTCCCACCACTCTTCTCCCGGAATCATTACGGGCTAATTGGGGCACAAGGTTTTCACTCTCCCCCCAGAGCCATTAGCAATGCGCAGCCCAGGTTTGCCCTGATTCCTAAGCCATTGATTCTAGCCGTCCCGCCCCTTTGCGCACTCAAGCCTGTTCCCTGGCCAGAGCAAGTTCAGAGCCCTGGGATTAAAACATAACCCTAAACGTCAGTTTAAAAAAAAAAAGAAAAGAAAAAGGAACAGACACACACGAGCCTAAGTTGGACCTCAGCACCAGCACATGGCTGGGAGCAGCCTGATCTCCCCTTCTCCTGGCCCACAAGATTAAGGGGGGGGGGGGGGAGTGCAACGGCACCTGCTAACTCCTCCAACTCGACACGTGCAAAAGGCGGCGGCTGCAGGCAGAATCCATAGTTTTAACCCAGCTCAGTAAGAATGTGAACGTAATTAAGGATTTACTTATTTCCAAGAAGTCACCAATAGCAAATCCATTTAAAACCACCATACTTAAGATCCATAGGGCAGCGCAACTGTTAAGCATTAAATGTTGGAGAAGGGTGGGTTTCGTTTTCCCCTCAGAGGAGACTGTGGCCCCCCACTCTTTTTTTCCCCCAGCCCTCTTTTGGTTGGAGAGGATAATTCTTCCGTATTTCTCTTCTCTCCAAAGCACACAGAGATCACCAGATCCTATTCACCGAGCGGAGGGAAATCCACTTCTACCCCCCACCTCCCCGCTCAAAGAAACAAACATTCAATGGTTGCGTTACCCTAACTCACTTGTTCATTGAGTGGGCACAATTCTCTTGAGAGAAGTAAATCACTCGGTGGTGGGATTCCGAAGGAAGCAATTTCTCTGGCTGCAAGTCTGTCTCTCTCTCTCTCTCCTGTTATAGGTGACGACAATCAAGCCCTTGCTGCAAATACTTCACCTCAAACTAGTGGAAGATAAAAATCTCAAGATGCAGGCACAATTGCTGTCTGCAGACGCCGAGGAGCAGAAGCAGCAACAGAGTCACTTACAGTAGCAGCAACGTTGAGGTCTCCAACAAGATACCGCAGAGCAAGGAATACAGGATTCCTCTTTTCTTCCTTCGACTTTTATTTCCCTTCTCTGACTGGGATAGTCAAAGGAGCCTTCCACACTGAACTTGCGTGGTGCACAACGTCCCAAACCCAGCTCTGCTTCACCACATGGTCCTGCTGCAAGGTTTCCGACCTCCGTGCAGCCAAAGTGCAACGAGACTGCCTAGAACAAAAAAAGAACTTTTTAAAGAAAAGATAATAATGAAGAGACATTTATTTTCAAGCCACATCTACAATAACTGGAGCTACTTCCAACCAAGCGAGAGGCAGAAAGCAATGGCTCTGTCTCAGAGCTCTCTGCAAACTGCCATGTGCTTGCTGTTGCTGTTGCAGACTGATTGACAGGCTTGGAGCACAGTCAGCATGTCAGTCAGAAAACTAAAATATAATGCAACTCTAGACACAAAGTTCTTGCATGAAGTGCTTTTAAAACTCCCTGGCATTTTAAGTGGAGCAAACAACGTTCCAGCACGCAAGAAAGAAATCTCTGCATTAAGCAAGACCGACAATTCAAGGATGGTACAATTACTTAACTGGAAGTTGTATAATTGCCAGGAAATTGTAACTGGCTTTACCTATTTACTAGAGAATTCAAGAGAATGCTTGCCTATAATTCAGAATAGTACGTATATAAGCATTTCATGAAGTTGACTTGTTGCAGACTTAAACCGCAAAGAAGCAAATAAAAATGCATCACTATGCTCTCTATGAAAGTATTAGCAGTAAAACAGCATTTCATTTCATAATACAAATGTTATTTGCACCTGGCAAAGCAACCATTAAGCTTAGACCTTAAAACAAGAGTGTAAAGAGACCCCTTCAGTATAAAAACAAACATCAAGCACCTGATCTGTTCTTAAATGTCTTCAAAAAAGGAGAGGAAAGAACACTGCTTATGCTTACCTAATACAAAGATTTAAAACTGCTTCCCAAGGCACATTTGAAGTAACTGGAGCTAATTCCAACCCAACCAGTGTAGACAGCAGTTGCTCACTGTTGTCTGCTGCTATCACTTTGCAATCTGCTATGGCTTTACTGTTGCTGTTACAGAGTAATTCCAGCTCTGCACAGCAGCATTTCAGCGCTGAGCCCCCGCCTCCACTCTCAGTTACGCCTCCAATGATGTCAATGTGTCACTCAGAAAGCTTTCCTGAAATCCTGGAATGGAGTTTTCTACAACCGGGCAGCCATTTCTTCATTCAGTTGCACGTGCAAATTTCAAGGTTTATTTGCTATCCTATAAAATATGTTAACATTATGGAAAGTAATATAAGATTGACTCTCACAGACATACGTTTATTATCTATACCAATATCTCACCAACTTTAGTAAGTCTAGGTCATGATCTTGCAAACACTTACATGGTCCCATAGAACTAATTAGGACCATTCATTCTTGAAAGTTAAGCATGTCTTTAAGGTCACTGCCCTGTAATACTGTCAAAAACACACTAGCTTAGGCACAAAACCTACTCACCCTTCTTCCCCTCCCCCCACCCCCAATAATATCCTCATAAAAAATTACCACATACAAATCTGTCCACTTCTCCCCCAATCATCTCTCCTCTTCTTCCTGAGATGGGCCACAAGGCTACTAACCGCTCTACATTCAAAGAAGACGCATTTGTACTGTGACATCAACAAGAATCTAGATATCTGATAATGACAAGGTTGAGGGGTAACTGTGAACAATTTACATAGTTTAGAACAACCACCAACCAAAGAAATCCTATGTTATCAAACACTGTATTCTCAAGATGGGACCAATCCCCACTCTAATCACTTGTGTGTTTTACATCTTTGCCGTACCATTCTTTCATGGCTGTCCTATCTTTTTAGGGCCTAGTCGTGCAAGCTGTTCCTTGTGGGCAGACTTCTATAAGGGTAGTTAGCTTCTGGAATAGGCTTCCAAGGGAGATTGTAACTTCACTGCTATTATTGAGCCAGCAGAGAGAGTGCAAAATACTGGGTTTTCATAAGTCCCACAAAAATAATCGCTATTAATTTGTTTCAGTTTCTGGGCTGCGTATGAACTAAAGCAAAACAGAGAGAACACAAAGGGATTTCTCCAACATACTATCAACATCTTTAAAGTACATCAAATATTGAGCTTAAAATTCTTGTGCTCATTAACATATTTCTCCTGATCATTCCCTTCAGCCTTTATCAAAATAGTCTCCTGCCCCTAGATGGCAAAAAAGTATGACACACCTGGACATGAAAAAGATCTAGAGAAAAAATATACACTTCCTCCTAGATCTCATCTGATAGAAGATTATTTCTGGTAGGCTTGAGTCCCACTATGTTCTCCTGACAGGTTAGAGTGCTGTTGAGCCTGTCCGAGTATGAGTGGTTTTTATGTGTGTTTTGACAAAAGAATCTTTTAAATAGGACCAAGAGATAGGGGATATCTATCTATCATCCGGCTGTCTACCTAAGGTACTTATAGGGCCCTCCCATCATAGTAGTATCTGAGCACTTGCAATCTTTAATGTGTTTATCCTCACAACAGCCCTGTGAAGTAGTGAAGGACTATTATCCCCATTTTATAGCTGAGGCACAGAGAGCCTAATCCCAGAACGCACACAGCCCAGCAGCGAAGCAAAGGACCATGGGATATCCACCCAGAATGCTGCATGCTCATCTGGCACAAAGCCCCGTCATGTGTATGCAATTATATGGATTGAAAAAGCTCTCTATGTGTATGCTATCACTGCAGTTTATGTACTACCAGCCAGTGTACTACAACTGAGTGCATAGTAAATTCCATGTAATTAAGGCCTGTATAACTTTCCCAAGGTCACACAGGGTATCTGTGGCAGACCAGAGAATTCAATCTGGTGTCCTGAATTGCAGACTAGTACCTTATCTACTAGACTGTCTTTCCTGGTGTGAATTTCTTCAGGTAGGTTTTTAAAGGCCCAGTCCTCATGGAATTGTCCTGGTTTGGATAGGAGGGTTTTGCTCAAGGAAAAAAACATTCCATGCTTATTTTTCAATGTACCTACTAGCACTGAACCCCTCCTTTGCCCACATATGAAATGCTACCCATTTCCCCCCTTCAATGGACACTGTGCACTCATGCTGGTATCAAAATGCTAGTTTTAAAGCAACCGCACTGACCTAGCAAGCAGAAAACATGCTTGTGTTACAGCTGCATAGGTACAGCCTCAGATTTCTAAGGCATTTTACATGAAAGGGGTTTCATTTGACACATTCAGAAGTTGTTCTGAAAGCGTGGTTAGAAAAGAATCTTATGATCCAATTAATACAGGGAAGGTTCCATCTCTATTGACCAACATAGGCTCAACAGAGAAATGAAAAGGGAGAAGTAATGGAGTTTTGACTTTGATGTGGTCAGGATTTTACCCCAGGACTTCAAATCTCATCTCTTCCACTGACATGTTAATTCTGTGTGCTTCACACAGCCCTCCTTATTGAGCAAGACATCAGAAGTCAGGAAAGTATCATTCCTCCTATTTATAGGTGAGTTAATGGAGGATCTGATTGGTTCCACAACTGAGCCGGCTAGGAAACTTAATTTCACTTCTGCAAAAAAATTTGAGGTTTTGGAAAAATTTTAATCCCAAATTGGAAGTGAAATTCCACAATATTTCATTTTGGAACCACCAAAACATTCCCACTGAGGGAATGTTTTAGTATTTCCAAAATGAAATATGCTCTCTGGTCTCCCAGCAGATGGGCTACAGAGAGGCTGGCGAGGTAGATAGGTAGATGGGGAGCAGGCAAGACATTAAGCAGATTTTCTTCGGAAACCTCCCTGGTTCTGTCAGAAGTTTCGTCAAAATTACCATGTTCCCACAGAACATTTTGATTTTGACACACCAGCATTTTCCAGCAGAAAAATGTTCCATCCGAAAATTTCTGACCAGGTCTGTTTCACAAGTCCCCTTCTGGCAGAACTGGAAACTGAGCTATGTTGTCTCAGAAAAATTAGGTCAAATTTGCATGCTTTAATATATTCTCCACAAAATAAGACTACTTTTGCATGCCCCATTTTACCACATACTGGGAGAAACTCAGATGAAGGCTGAGGTCTTTAATTTCATGATCTCACCCCATTTGTTCTACAGGATGAACTTGCCATTAAGACACTAAATTAGAACCCATGAAAACTGTATTCTATCCCTAACTCTGCCACATATTTCTAAAACAATTTCAAGAAAATCATTAAATGAAGTTTTCAAAGGCTATCACTAATTGTTATGGTCATTTGTTATTTCTGTAAGGCATGTTATCTTCAAATTATTAAAATATTGTGATTGTTTTCAAAAAGCTAACTTTAAACTAAAAGAACAAAGAAACAAATCACAATAGTAATTACCATTTTGACAATTTCTATTATACCATAATAAGGCATGATGAAATAGGACTATTATGCTTTTTAGTATTTTGCTACACATTTCTGAGGTCCCTGGTATACCTTTAATCTTAAAAAGCTGATCATTTCTCTACAATTATTTTTTTCACCTCTCTCAGGAAAATCATATGCTCCCAAAGAAGAAACTGATTAAAAACAGTTAAGGTTGCATAAAAGGAATATCCACCCCATATACACCCTTAAAAGCAAGGAAATATCAATTGAAGGTGTCTTCTTTTAACATACCCAAGCCACCATACATCATATTCACCACCTTCACTGATGCACTAAAAATATATTCCATGCAACTTCAACATATCCAGCAACACAATATACACACTACATTTCTTACTGTAACTCTACAATGCAAAACCTTAACTCTGACCTTATGGAACATCATCATCATACACTTCATTGGTGCATGGATATCCAACCAACATGTCTAATGAAGGTTAATGTTTCTGAGGCTGGAGTTAATGTGGTACTGTCAGTGACAAGTGATAAATACAAGCTCCTAATTCTGGAAGGTACCAAAATCTCAGTAACAAACAAAAGAGTGAAAAAGCCTTGTCATCATAAAAATAAATTTAATATTGCTAAGGGAAATGAGGAAATATGATCTCTCACCATTATTACCTCTGGTTCACTTCAAGCTGAAAAAAAATGTGTTATAAACAAAACACTGTTTAAATAAACTCGGAGTACTTTGCACTTAGAAACTGATCCTGGTCCTATTTAAGTCAATGAGAGTTTTGTTATTGACTTAAATGGGACCAGAATCATATCTTTTTATAGCACCTTTCATCTCACTAGCTCAAAAGTGGGCACTTGTGTTTAGAATTTTTGCCAAGCAGAATAGCTTTGGTTTATTACTAAAATAGTAAAAATCTTACACTGAGCAATATGGTGCTGGTACACTTTATAACTGCACATCGGCCTAATTGCTCCCTGGGTTCAATTTCACTACAGCAGGAGCGATCCAAGGACTGAACTGTGACTGACAATCACAGTTTGGTTCCTAGTTCCCCTTTTAGATTGGAGGTGGTAGACAGGAAGTAATCTGCACCAACTTTTTACTAGGCACAGGCATAGAATACCCTTTGCACAAGTTTAGCTATGCTAGTCAACATGTTGCAAAGGGTGGGGGTAAAGTCACGTTTCTATCCATTCCATCCCCCTACAGCCAGAGTCTCTTTTCACCCCGGGCTGTGAACTGCAATAATAGTAGCCCACAGAGGGGATTTAGAGGGGTGCACTATATCTTCCCAATGGCGCATAAGACAAGCCATGATCTTGCCATTATTAACTATGAGCAGTCAGGGCTTAAGTTTTACTGAACATCTGAAAGATGGCACTTCCATGTGTTAAGGCATGGTTCAGAAATGACTCAATGGGAAGAGTGCCACCTACTGAATCCGCAGCACTCCTTCCGACATAACAGCCTGGATTTTTTTTCATCCAAGTTCTAACCAGTCTAAGGTGGCATAGTTTGTGAAAAGTGGGGGGAAATCCCATTGCAACATGGCAGGCGAAACAGGTGAAAATCATCTTATGCATGAAAAATCTGCTTTTTTCCCCCCTTACTGAATCTTCTTCCCCAGTGATAGATATCTTGAGCCAATACTAACCTGAAGAAAATCAGCAGAGAGAAAGAGGAATGTTACAATAAAGTTAATAACAGGTCTGCACAACAGTAACAATATTTTCTTTATAGTTCCTATAACTACATAGTGCTTAAACATTCCCTTTTAAAAACAGCATTAGTCTTGATAATAGGATACACTATTAATATTTTACAATATTGGTATTTTTAAAAATTATTCTCAGGGAAGGAATTTAGCTTCTCTGTGCCAGTTTTCTTCCCTGTAAAATGGATAGAATACTTACTTACCTCTCATGATGTAATAATAAATTCCAATGTAAGTGTATGCTTTTGGGGAGTAATGAGGATTAATTGGAACCCTGATCCTATAAACGTGTGTGCACACGAGTAACTTTAACTTTGAACTCAGTGGGATTACTCATGTGTATATCTGTTTGCAGGATCAGGGCCAACATTTGTAAAATGCTTTGAGATCCTTAGGGGACAAGTGCAAGGATGCAAAGTATTATTATATGTATTATATGTTGGCTTAAGATTGTGGATTTTAAAAAAAGGATTAGCTACATATTGTTACAATATTATTAATTTATTACTAATAGCCACAGGAGGGAAACACATTTTCCTAATTAGAAAAATGAGAGATTGTGGCAGGCAGGGCTTGGCTAAAATTGATGGTGGAGGACGAGATGAAATAAAGCTATCATGCAGAGCTGAAGTAAAAAAATCATAAAACAAACACTGTGGGGGAGGGGAGGAAGCTGAGCATTAAAGTCATAGTGAAACATTTTAGTGCGAGTGAGGGAAAGTGAAGGATCAGGTGAGGTGGAGTTTCCAGTCACACTTTCCGGAGATTGATCTTTATTTGAGATCAAAAGGACAAGTGGCTGGGGATTTCTTCTGCTTCTGTGCAAAGAGCATTCTTGAAGCTCTATGAAGAAATGCAGCAGCATAAGCATACAACAACTTGCTGTCAGGGCACGGGTTGTGGGTACACACATGGGAAATTCTCAGTTGCAACGTAATCTTGACTTTTTTTTTCTCAAGAAGTTAGCATTGTTTTTCTTAGAAGCAGAACAGATAGGAAGACACAGGAGCACAGCATGCTTTCAAGAATGAAGAGCTGAAAGCAAAACTTGATGCAACCATGAAGTTTGGATCTGGAGTCAAACTTCCCCCAAGCACAGGGATGTTCAAGAGTTAGGGCTTTGGTTTAGGCCCAACCAAAATCAAAAGCCAACGGAAAATGATGCAAGGTTTCTGTTCAGTTCAAGATGCGGGACCTCGCTCCCCTTCACCCTCTCAAGCACTCAATGAACAGGAACCAGGGTATTCTCTGGGTGTTCACCCAAGCACACTCATTGGCTACAGGTGCTGAATTTTGTTTCAATTTGGCTACTTTAGATATTTGCAAATCACTGACTGTTCAATTTTCTGCAAAGGGGTTATGTTCTGAAAGAAACACAGAAGGCTAACTACTTGATAAATGGAGGTCAAATTAATAAGGCTGTGTCCCCTTCAAAAATCATAAGGTTTTATGCTTTCTTGTTGTCACAGGGGAGCCTAGAGTAGAACTACCGATGTCATAGGATAAATTGTGTTGAAGAAAAGATGTGTTTGTATGCTATGTTCCAGTGTGTAGGCCCTCCCACTGCAGTGACAATTCTGCACAAGTGGAACTGCCTGTGGTTTCTGTTCACTCTTCTAAGAGCACCGCAGGGAGAGTGTTCATTGCTCACTTGACGCACTGGCAAGAGCCACATTCACTTTTCCTCCTCAGAGTGGACTTTTCTTTTTCATCTAGTCAGGTTTATTTCTCACCAAAGTATATTGCCTAGTGTGTCTTCATGTTTAACTACTATACTACACGGCTTGCTTTACACTAGCTGCTGTACTAAACTGCTGGATGACATCTTCACTACTGTAAATTCAATCATTCTTTCTCCTTTACTAGTCATTAGCAAATAAATGTTAATGATTTCATTTCCCACTGCTATATTGCCTGCATATAATTGTGGAAAAATGAACAATTACTAAATATTTATTGTTCACGTTTGCTAATACAAATAACTACAGTATTTATCCATATTTATTGCACTGCTAAATTACCAGTGACGCTTCACTCACACCTTCCCTCTCAGCAAGGATTAAGCAAACTGGTGTTTATGGGGCTATATTCTGCCCTGACTCTGTGAAATCCCTAAAGCTATGAGAAGGTGGAAGGACAGACTTTGGCTCAAGATAACCTCCCCCAGTGGTCCTATGCTAACTCACTTCATTACAGGTAATTCTGAGATCTGAAAACACTATTTTCACTATTAAGGGCCCAAAAGCAAGCTATTCCGCTGGTTAGGAAAGATAGAAAATGTGGCAAAAGACCACCTTGGCTTAACCACGAGATCTTGCATGATCTAAAAAATAAAAAGGAGTCATATAAAAAATGGAAACTAGGACAGATTACAAAGGATGAATATAGGCAAACAACACAGGAATGCAGGGGCAAGATTAGAAAGGCAAAGGCACAAAATGAGCTCAAACTAGCTACGGGAATAAAGGGAAACAAGAAGACTTTTTATCAATACATTAGAAGCAAGAGGAAGACCAAAGACAGGGTAGGCCCACTGCTTAGTGAAGAGGGAGAAACAGTAACAGGAAACTTGGAAATGGCAGAGATGCTTAATGACTTCTTTGTTTTGGTCTTCACCGAGAAGTCTGAAGGAATGCCTAACATAGTGAATGCTAATGGGAAGGGGGTAGGTTTAGCAGATAAAATAAAAAAAGAACAAGTTAAAAATCACTTAGAAAAGTTAGATGCCTGCAAGTCACCAGGGCCTGATGAAATGCATCCTAGAATACTCAAGGAGCTAATAGAGGAGGTATCTGAGCCTCTAGCTATTATCTTTGGAAAATCATGGGAGACGGGAGAGATTCCAGAAGACTGGAAAAGGGCAAATATAGTGCCCATCTATAAAAAGGGAAATAAAAACAACCCAGGAAACTACAGACCAGTTAGTTTAACTTCTGTGCCAGGGAAGATAATGGAGCAAGTAATTAAGGAAATCATCTGCAAACACTTGGAAGGTGGTAAGGTGATAGGGAACAGCCAGCATGGATTTGTAAAGAACAAATCATGTCAAACCAATCTGATAGCTTTCTTCGATAGGATAACGAGTCTTGTGGATAAGGGAGAAGCTGTGGATGTGGTATACCTAGACTTTAGTAAGGCTTTTGATACGGTCTCGCATGATATTCTTATCGATAAACTAGGCAAATACAATTTAGATGGGGCTACTATAAGGTGGGTGCATAACTGGCTGGATAACCGTACTCAGAGAGTTGTTAATAATGGTTCCCAATCCTGCTGGAAAGGCATAACGAGTGGGGTTCCGCAGGGGTCTGTTTTGGGACCGGCTCTGTTCAATATCTTCATTAACGACTTAGATATTGGCATAGAAAGTACGCTTATTAAGTTTGCGGATGATACCAAACTGGGAGGGATTGCAACTGCTTTGGAGGACAGGGTCATAATTCAAAATGATCTGGACAAATTGGAGAAATGGTTAAACAGGATGAAGTTTAACAAAGACAAATGCAAAGTGCTCCACTTAGGAAGAAAAAATCAGTTTCACACACACAGAATGGGAAGAGACTGTCTAGGAAGGAGTACGGCAGAAAGGGATCTAGGGGTTATAGTGGACCACAAGCTAAATATGAGTCAACAGTGTGATGCTGTTGCAAAAAAAGCAAACATGATTCTGGGATGTATTAACAGGTGTGTTGTGAGCAAGACACGAGAAGTCATTCTTCCGCTCTACTCTGCTCTGGTTAGGCCTCAGCTGGAGTATTGTGTCCACTTCTGCGCACCGCATTTCAAGAAAGATGTGGAGAAATTGGAAAGGGTCCAGAGAAGAGCAACAAGAATGATTAAAGGTCTTGAGAACATGACCTATGAAGGAAGACTGAAAGAATTGGGTTTGTTTAGTTTGGAAAAGAGAAGACTGAGAGGGGACATGATAGCAGTTTTCAGGTATCTAAAAGGGTGTCATAAGGAGGAGGGAGAAAACTTGTTCACCTTAGCCTCTAAGGATAGAACAAGAAGCAATGGGCTTAAACTGCAGCAAGGGAGGTCTAGGTTGGACATTAGGAAAAAGTTCCTAACTGTCAGGGTGGTTAAACACTGGAATAAATTGCCTAGGGAGGTTGTGGAATCTCCATCTCTGGAGATATTTAAGAGTAGGTTAGATAAATGTCTATCAGGGATGGTCTAGACAGTATTTGGTCCTGCCATGCGGGCAGGGGACTGGACTCGATGACCTCTCGAGGTCCCTTCCAGTCCTAGAATCTATGAATCTATAAAAAGGCTGAATTGTTCCGTTCCCACTCATGCTCTTAATGGATGACTCTGATCAATGAGTCTGCAATGGTGTTCTGAAGCCCTGGTGATAAATCACTGAAATATCTATTTAATGATTTATGCCAACTCTTCATAGTTCCATAGGTTTGCTGACTCTTTGCAAAAGGATGGAGATTTTGCTCCTCCTTGGTGGTTTATATAATACATGGCCACTCAGTTGTCGAAAATCACCCTGACAAATTGGCCCTGAGAGTAGGTAGGAAGTGAAGACAGGCATAACGGATCCCTCTGAATTTGAGGACGTTGATGTGAAGTAACAACAGCCAAGGTGTCCACCTGCCTTGAGCTGTATGATCCTGGAGGTGAGTGCCCCAGCCTAACAGTGAGACATTCGTGGTGATAACATGCCGGGGAGGAGGCAGTGATAAGGGGATTCCCACACTGACTTTCTGAAGGTATTTCCACCAGCTGAAGGAATCGAGTGCCATCCCATGTACTGATATCCCTCTGCACAGTTTGCTTTCATTGAGTGTGTGAGCAGGCTTGAGCAATACTAGAAAGCACCACGAGTGCAGTCTTGCATGGGGGAGTTATGAAAGTACAGGCCACCACGTGTCCTGGGAGTCGGAGGCGAGCCTTTACTGTGATTTGTGGGCTTTGTTCAAGCATGGTGATTAGGCT
The DNA here is from genome assembly GCF_028017835.1 of Emys orbicularis. Taxonomy (NCBI): domain Eukaryota; kingdom Metazoa; phylum Chordata; order Testudines; family Emydidae; genus Emys; species Emys orbicularis. Next base: position 44,070,789 of record NC_088687.1, on the reverse strand, counting down.
GGTCACCATGGTAAACCTGTCTTCAGGTAGATATGAATCATAGAATATCAGGGTTGGAAGGGACCTCCAGAGGTCATCTAGTCCAACCTCCTGCTCAAAGCAGGACCAATCCCCAACTAAATTATCCCAGCCAGGGCTTTGTCAAGTCTGACCTTAAAAACCTCTAAGGAACGAGATTCCACCACCTCCCTAGGTAACCCATTCCAGTGCTTCACCACCCTCCTCGCGTAAAAGTTTTTCCTAATATCCAACCTAAACCACCCCCACTGCAACTTGAGACCATTACTCCTTGTTGTGTCATCTGGTACCACTGAGAACAGTCTAGATCCATCCTCTTTGGAATCCCCTTTCAGGTAGTTGAAAGCAGCTATCAAATCCCCCCTCATAGACTCATAGACTTTAAGGTCAGAAGGGACCAATATGGTCATCTAGTCTGACCTCCCGCATGATGCAGGCCACAAAAGCTGACCCACCCACAACAGAATCCTCCAGCCTGCGACCCCTGCCCTATGCTGCGGAGGAAGGCGAAAAACCTCCAGGGCCTCTGCCAATCTACCCTGGAGGAAAATTCCTTCCCGACCCCAAATATGGCGATCAGTAGAACCCCGAGCATACAGGCAAGATTCTACAGCCGGACCCTCATTTTACCCGCGATGGCACGTTAATGCCTAATTGACTAAAATCACGTTATCCCATCAAACCATTCCCTCCATAAACTTATCAAGCCTAATCTTGAAGCCAGAGAGGTCTTTCGCCCCCACCGTTTCCCTCGGAAGGCTGTTCCAAAATTTCACCCCTCTGATGGTTAGAAACCTTCGTCTAATTCCAAGCCTAAACTTCCCCACGGCCAGTTTATATCCATTCGTTCTCGTGTCCACATTAGTACTGAGCTGAAATAATTCCTCTCCCTCCTTGGTATTAATCCCTTTGATATATTTAAAGAGAGCAATCATATCCCCCCTCAGCCTTCTTTTGGTTAGGCTAAACAAACCGAGCTCCTCGAGTCTCCTTTCATAGGAAAGGTTTTCCATTCCTCGGATCATCCTAGTGGCCCTTCTCTGTACCCGTTCCAGTTTGAGTTCATCCTTTTTAAACATAGGAGACCAGAACTGCACACAGTACTCCAAATGAGGTCTCACCAGCGCCTTGTATAACGGAAGCAGCACCTCCCTGTCCCTACTAGAAATACCTCGCCTAACGCATCCCAAGATCGCATTAGCTTTTTTCACAGCCACGTCACATTGCCGACTCATAGTCATCCTGCGATCAACCAGGACTCCGAGGTCCTTCTCCTCCTCCGTCACTTCCAACCTATGCGTCCCTAACTTATAAAATTCTTGTTAGTCATCCCTAAATGCATCACCTTACACTTCTCACTATTAAATCTCATCCTATTATTGTTACTCCAATTTACAAGGTCATCCAAGTCTCCCTGCAGAATATCCTGATCCTTCTCCGAATTGGCAATACCTCCCAACTTTGTGTCATCCGCAAACTTTATCAGCCCACTCCTACATTCGGTTCCGAGGTCAGTAATGAATAGATTAAATAAAATAGGACCCAAAACCGAACCTTGAGGAACCCCACTGGTGACTTCCCTCCAACCCGACAGTTCACCTTTCAGTACTACCCACTGCAGTCTCCCCTTTAACCAGTTCTTAATCCACCTCTGGATTTTCATATCGATCCCCATCTTTTCTAATTTAACCAATAATTCCTCGTGCGGCACAGTATCAAACGCTTTACTAAAATCGAGGTAAATTAGATCCACCGCATTTCCTTTATCTAGAAGGTCTGTTACTTTCTCAAAGAAGGAGATCAAGTTGGTTTGGCACGATCTGCCTTTCGTAAACCCATGTTGTAATTTGTCCCAATTGCCATTCACCTCAAGGTCCTTAACTACTTTTTCCTTCAAAATTTTTTCCAAGACCTTGCATACTACAGAAGTTAAACTAACAGGCCTGTAGTTAGCCGGGTCACTTTTTTTCCCCTTCTTGAAAATAGGAACCACATTAGCTATTTTCCAGTCCAACGGTACCACCCCCGAGTTTACAGATTCATTAAAAATTATTGCTAAAGGGCTTGCAATTTCTCGCGCCAGCTCCTTCAATATTCTAGGATGAAGATCATCCGGTCCGCCCGATTTAGTCCCATTTAGCTGGTCAAGTTTGGCTTCCACCTCTGATACTGTAATGTCAATCGCCCCTCCTTTATTCCCCTCTGTCCTGCTCCCTCTATTCCTAAGCCCTTCATTAGCCTTATTAAAGACTGACGCAAAATATTCATTTAGATATTGTGCCATGCCTAGATTATCGTTAATCTCCACTCCATCTACATGCTTCAGCGGTCCCCCTCATTCTTCTCTTCTGTAGACTAAACAATCCCAGTTCCCTCAGCCTCTCCTCATAAGTCATGTGCTCCAGACCCCCAATCATTTGTGTTGCCCTCCACTGGACTCTTTCCAATTTCTCCACATCCTTCCTGTAGTGTGGGGCCCAAAACTGGACACAGTACTCCAGATGAGGCCTCACCAATGTCGAATAGAGGGGAATGATCACATCCCTCGATCTGCTGGCAATGCCCCTACTTATACAGCCCAAAATGCCATTAGCCTTCTTGGCAACAAGGGCACACTGTCGACTCATATCCAGCTTCTCATCCACTGTAACCCCTAGGTCCTTTTCTGCAGAACTGCTGCCTAGCCATTTGATCCTTAGTCTGTAGCAGTGCATGGGATTCTTCCGTCCTAAGTGCAGGACTCTGCACTTGTCCTTGTTGAACCTCATCAGATTTCTTTTGACCCAATCCTCTAATTTGTCTAGGTCCCTCTGTATGCTATCCCTACCATCCAGTACATCTACCACTCCTCCTAGTTTAGTGTCATCTGCAAACTTGCTGAGGGTGCAGTCCACGCCATCCTCCAGATCATTAATGAAGATATTGAACAAAACCAGCTCCAGGACCGACCCTTGGGGCACTCAGCTTGATACCATCTGCCAACTAGACATGGAGCCATTGATCACTACCCGTTGAGCCTGACGATCTAGCCAGCTTTCTATCCACCTTATAGTCCATTCATCCAGCCCATACTTCTTTAACTTGCCGGCAAGAATACTGTGGGAGACCGTATCAAAAGCTTTGCTAAAGTCAAGGAATAACGCATCCACTGCTTTCCCCTCATCCACAGAGCCAGTTATCTCGTCATAGAAGGCATTAGGTTAGTCAGGTATGACTTGCCCTTGGTGAATCCATGCTGACTGTTCCTGATCACTTTCCTCTCCTCTAAGTGCTTCAGAATTGATTCCATGAGGACCTGCTCCATGATTTTTCCAGGAACTGAGGTGAGGCTGACTGGCCTGTAGTTCCCCGGAACCTCCTTCTTAGCTTTTTTAAAGATGGGCACTACATTAGCCTTTTACCAGTCATCCCGGGACCTCCCCGGATCACCATGAGTTTTCAAAGATAATGGCCAATGGCTCTGCAATCACATCCGCCAACTCCTTTAGCAGCCTTGGATGCAGAACGTCCGGCCCCATGGACTTGTGCTTGTTCAGCACTGCACAGGTGTCAAAGTTGATTTCTCTATATTGAGATGAAGGCCTGGGGAGTAGAAAAGGGCTAGGGCCTTCTTGTTAGCAGACTGCACCTCGAGGACTGGCTCCTTGAAGAGCAGTTTTGCCAGTATAAGCTGTGTCCATACTAGGAGCACTTTGCTGGTATAAGTATAGCTATACTAGCAAAGCACTCATAGTGTAGACATTACCTCATGATGAGAGAAATGCCACTATTAAACAAACAGCATGAATAGTGGAAAGTTAATTATAATTTTTAAAATGTTTTCAGAGGAACTGTTAGTGACAGAAGTGGGAATTTTTTAAATCTATGATTTTTAACATAGACTGTCCCTTTAAACCTATCTGTCTCAGTTTTTCATCTTTATTATAAGGAGATAATACTTTCCTATTTCACAGGGGATTGTAAGAATTAAATAGTTAATGTTTTTAAAGCTCATTGAAGATGAAAAGTGCTATAGTGGTGATAAATGTTACTGTTATTAATTGAGATGGGGACCAGAGAGAGACAAATTGATGGAAAGCCACATAAACAATCTATTGGTCTTTTAACACCACAATAGTTGCTCAGTTGCCTCCTTTGCTCTACCTCTTATTCAGTATCTGCTGTCTGACCCAACACCCATTCTTTGTCCAGTTTCCACCTAGTGACTTACCACATGTCGGGGCAGATAGCTAAGCAACTCCAAGCTCCCAGATGTTTTCCTTATGAGAAAGGAAGCAGTATAACTGAGCCATTTCAATGTGAAATATAATTTCTATGGCAAAGGACACAATGTGGGATTATGCACTGTGAAGTAGTTCCCGTTTCCCTTCCTATAGCAGATCCTTTATCACATATGACTACGTCTGCGAAAGTTAAAAAAATATGCTAGATCTTGTCCCCTATTAGCCATGACATCCTACCCCAAATTGCATTGGCTCCTTTGGCTACATTTTTTTTTAGCATGACATAATATAGTTGTGTAACAGGGTGACTTGCCCCTAGTCTGGAGATCTTGGGGCTAAGCCAACCCTGATTACAGAGCAAGCCGCACCTGGGTTGAATCCGGTGATCCCAGGGTAAAGATAGTTGGAAGCTGCAGAATGAGGCTGCAGGGAGAGAGGATCTCCTGCAGTGGCCCCAAGGGAGGGACAGTTCCTAAGGAGGAGTGGCTGTGCCCAGCCTGTGGGGAAGATTGTTTTCTGTTTCTTTTGAAAACTTTGTTAATTTAATAAAAAGACTCAGACCCCAAGAAGGGCTGCGATCAAAAGAGGCTGTGTGGAAATTGTTGAAGGAGCCCTGAAGAAGGGGAAAAGAGGGGCAGGGCACTGCAGAGGCACTCCCTGGCCATAAGCAGGTGCTCGGATGACATCCAGCCCCGTTACACATGGTAAAGAAAAAACATAACATTCATTTAAATAATGTGCTGATTCAATAGGTGGAGCATGACTGGTATATATCCCTATGCCTGTGAATAGAAATGAGGGCCCTTTTAAAGTCAGTACACCTGTTTTTCATTTTCTCTTGCTTTTTTCTGCAGCACAGTTAAGTAACACACTGCTAGAGCTGCAGAAATTCTCATAGTGGGGTTAAGTACTGTAAAATTAGTTGTATAAGTATGTGCTGAGAGCTGGGTGAAAGAAGGTAGCTGTTTTAATTATAGTGGATAAAAACTAGCCAGAGGAAATCTACCATAACTGATAAATAGCATAGCACTTCAAAGCAATTGAGGTGCAAACATTTCCCTTTTCTGTTGAAGCAGCAGCCACTCCCTGAGTTTGGAATACATTATCAAGGGAAGTGGGAAAGCTCTGCGCTAATTTAAATAAATTACTACGTGTATGTTTATATTGTCCATCCACTACCAAAGACCTGGGTATTAGGAGTTCTTCTAACCTGGCTGGCTGAAATGAAACTGTTAACTTTTATAATGTGTCTTGCATCTTTGTGGAATGCCTACCATTCACTAGGAGGTATAATCTGTCATTGTCAGATCAATGAAGTCTCGGGCACAGCGTTGCTAATTTGATTTGAAAATATACATGGAAACCCGAGACTGCTTTTAGTAAGAATGACAAGTCGGGCCTAATGAATACAATCTCCTTTGTTGTTCTCAAGAATGGTGTGTCAATAACTAAGACCCGAAGCTCCTATACTGTTTTTGTAGCAGTAACAGCTACCATAGGGAAGATAAAAGTGATGTCCGTGTCACAGACAGAACTAATTCTTGATTCTGATTTATTGATTGAAAGAGAGGTTCAGCAAGACCTTTAAGCATGATCTTGTATCCTAGGCAGGGGAGCAGGGAGGAAGTCTCTGGCTCTTAACCCCTTTCCATGAAGCTTGTACCAAAAATGGTGATTATTGGGCTCCCTTTCATTGCATAATTTAGGTGAACATGAAATGTAATGGCGTGAAAATACCAGCTGATGTGGCCCAGAGACCTACATGAAAAAGCTCACAAAAGACAACAGTCTAGGGACCAAACCCTGAAATAAATGTGAATTTTGTCACTGACATAATTGGGACCAGGATTTGACCCAAATCAAATAGACATGCTGGGACATATTCTGATAGCAGAGATGTGTATTGTGACATTCCATTCCATATTCCTTATGAAAATATGCTTATAATATGAATATGACATAACAGATGTACTTTATGCAAGATATGTATGCACTTTATGTAAGATATCATTGGAAAGGTTATGATTTACTGAATGTGATTATTAAATTTGTATGCCTGTATCATTTCTGTATCTGAAGTTAGGAATATTAACTATGTATCTGTATTTCAAATGTGTTACTTTGGGTATCAACCCCAACCAGCCCTTCAGGTACAACAATGGAAAATCCTGACAGGGCTAATGGGTCATTAGCAGAAACAATGGACTGTGAAAGAGCTTTGTCTTCTTGTGGATGCTGGAGACAGCCTACAAGCAATGGCTGCCACAGCCGTGCAGAGACCAGGGTCCGAGTCACCAGGTGCTGGATACCCCTCTTCCCCTTTTGGAATGCCAGCGGTTTTCCACTAGAAGACAAAGGGTTCCCGCCTTACACAAGAGCTATACAAGGCAGGGGAGTGACATCATCAGGGATCTCCTCTGCCTCCCCACTCAAAGAAACACTGAAAAAGATCTAGAAGCAAAAACTGAACTGAGGGGAGAAGAGTTGAACCCAAGCTGGGAGGGCGTCTAGCTTGTGAGTAATACTACCTGAGGTCTCAAGAGGGAGACCAGTGCAGCAGCCTTTCAAGACTTTCTGTAATCTGCCTGCAACAATATCATGGATGAGAAATACAATTTGTAACCAATTTCTTTAGTGAAACTAGCTTAGTTTGGGTGTTTGGTTTCATTTGTTTAGTAATCTGCTTTGTTCTGTTTGCTACCCCTTTTACCACGTAAAATATGCCTTTTGTAGTTAATAAAATTTGTTTTGTTTATAATAACCCAGTTTCTGTAATTTCTAACTGAGGGGAGGGGGGTGAGAAGTTATGCATACCCTCTTCCACACTGAGGGAGCAGGCAGATTTCATAATATATCTTTGGGTCTGCACTCCAAGGGAGGTGGACACCTGAGTGCTGAAGCAAGTCCCTTAAACTGAGTCTTCCCAGAGCTGATCTGCAGCTGGGCGTGGCCCTGCCTGAGTGTGTGTTAGAGGCGGCTTTAATAGCCTAGCTCAGCAAGACAGGTTAAAGAGAGCCCTGCTTGCAGAACAGGTAGGGTACATCTTCACTACCCGCTGTATCGGCGGGTAGCAATCGATTTATCTGGGATTGATATATCGCGTCTCGTTAAGACGCGATATATCGATCCCCGAACGCGCTCACCGTCAACTCCGGAACTCCACCAGAGCGAGCGGCGGTAGCGCAGTCGACGGGGGAGCCACGGCCGTCGATCCCACGCCGTGTGGACCCCAGGTAATTCGATCCAAGATACTTCGACTTCAGCTACGTTATTCGCGTAGCTGAAGTTGCGTATCTTGGATCGATCCCCCCCCCCAGTGTAGACCAGCCCGTAGACTCAGTGGTATCTCAGCACATCAGGTGGCATCCTAAGGGGTCAAACCCGTCACACGTATATCTCTGATTGTTACGTCTGCCCCTTTGATTTATAAACTTATGGATTCTGACTTATCACAAGGGTATAACCTTGTTTAACTAACCCATGTAGCTGAAGCGAGGTATTGAAGACCAATCTCTTACCAGTACTCCTATGTGTTCCATTCTTATTACAGTTCCCAGTAACAGTTTGCTGTATCCTCATATGAGAAGATCTTATGTACTTTTGCTATTAATCCATATTTTCTTACTACTTCTTCTCTGGGCCTTAATCCTCCTAAATATTTTATTTAGTGTTTGGCAATGGAAGTATTCAGTGCTGAAATATTGCTTACATGTTTGATGTGGTTTGGTGCTTTGCTTTCAGTAATACCATATGACAGTATGCTAGTCACATCTTGAACTGGTGCTCTTTGTTTAACAGCAATTATCTCTCGCAGAGATTAAGAGAGTAAGGGCCCAATCCTGCTTCCACTGAAAGCAATAGCAAAACTTCCAGTAACTTCCATGGGAGGTGGACTGGAACTCTGTGATATTCTCAACCAGGTCCAAATTCAAGCATGTAACCTGGTCTCGTCTGGAAGCTTCAAAGATAGGAAAACTGTCCTGAAGTTTCAAATATATTTTAGATTAGACTGAGATTATCCCTTAAAAGCTTTTAATGTGAAAGGGGAAGAATTCTCTCACCAAAATTCAATACAATACACTCACACACTTTACCCAGATACACTTCGAGAAGCTCTCCTTTCCCTGTGTTACAGTTCAAATGAAGGCAACTCTCTGACTAAAACTGTTTATGGACCATGCAGCTTTCCAGCAATGGGGATAATATATGGATCAGAATTAGCTACAAAGATCAAATCCTACTTTACTTCTCTTCTCAAAAAATACACACCATCCAACAGCTACTGAGCATCTACTGCAAAGAAAAAAAATGAAGTTGTAGGTGAAGCAGTAAGTGAAAAAGAAGAAAAGACGGCAAATGATAGTGGAAGCTCTTGTTGACAATGAATATAAATACTTTATCAAGTGACAGTGCGAAGATTCACCTCTGATACTATGCTAACTCATTTATGTTATGACACTGGAGGTTACGTGGGGGAATGTTTGCTTCTCTTAGATTCTGTTGACAACTTCGTACTTTGAAACCTCTTCTATTATATGTGTTTGTTTCTCTGTTGCATTAAACCTGCTACTTCTGAGCTGCCAAGGAAACTTTAATGCATAAATCTTTGTCTATTGGTAAAACTTGTATTTTATTTATAATACCTCAAGGTACAGGCTGAGGTTGTATCCATTTCTTCCCCAGCCCAGCAAATTGAAACTGAGTTGTTTTTAAAATTATACCAAAACAATCTTTTTTTTTTTAAAGTACAAATATTAATGTTCCAAAAGAAGTGATAACACTGCTATAAGCTATACTGTGTTTGTGGACCATTACCATAGAATATTGTAGTGTTTTGTATGAGGTTAATACTGTACCTTTGCCTAGCATTGTTTGCATATATTTACAGAGATGAAATCTGGGCCAAAAAATCCACTTAAATAGAGAATAAATAAGTATGCATACAGTTTGGTGATTAAGGGCTTAATCCAATGACTGTTAAAGTCAGTAGGAGTTTTTGGATGCTGGATCAGGCCCTAGGTTTTGTATTTTTCATTCCTTACTCTGGTTTTGTTTTTTTTCTTTTTGGTAAATGCTCTAACATGTAAGACAAGGAGCAGCACTGAACAGAACATGTTGCCCGATGTCTGCTGCCTTATAAAACAGTTGGGCTTTTTATGCTAGGTGCCTAGCATAGATTTTACTGCCAGAATTAATTCAGTATTTGTACTTATTTCCTGTCTTGCCTGTTTGTTTAAAAAACAAGTCAGTTTTATTAGTCTTTCATAGTCTTCTTTGCATAGAAGATAAGAACCTAAAGAATAACCAGAAATCTCTTCCCTAGCTTGAGTGTAAATTATGTTCAATTACTGTATTCAACTGGTATTTATGTGCAGATACCCTAAAATAAGTGAAATAGCTTCCTTGTGAACATGATCACTTTTTAACTCCTGAGAGAGTCACTATTAGATCAATATTTAGGCCTATCAACCCTATCTTTATAGGTTTCTTATCTGAAAAATCTTATTTTTATTTATTTCTTTTCCAAACTGCTGCTGCCGGAAAATTTAAGAAATTAGAAGCTGTATGTGGATTTCTAGTGCATATAGAACGTGAGTTTCCAGTACATTTTCTGCACACTGAATTTCTGATGTACCTAAGCATGATAAAAAAGTAAGATATGCATGCTGGTTTTACTGAAAGTCTCATAGTAAGTCAAGTAAGTCATATGCTGATATTTTATTAGTGGCAACTACAATTAGAATGAAAAAGAAATAAAAAGCATGGCACTGTCAAAAAAGCTATTTTTAAGGCTATCAACCATGATCATATTTTCTTTTACTCTTGCTGCCACAGAAAAAAAATTATGCGCCAATTACTGACTCTGGATGAAATATGAACCACTTGCTGTCTTATTTTGAGTGGTGCTGAGCAATTGTGACAACAGTGTGCTTTAAGTGCTCAGCACCTCTTAAAATCAGGTTCTTACTGAATTTTTCTAATGCAACAATGGAGATTTCTTAGATCTACCTGTGCAGATCTTGAAGAATGTTTGGTTTATCCTCAGTAGCAAAACTGAAAATACTACCAGAGCACCCATTGGCATTAGAACAATCTCCCTAGCTTTTATTGCTCAACCATATTAGATTATTAATATTGCATTTCTGCTGGCAGTAATGGTCATATTAAAAGTTAAAGAGAATTCTAGGCTGAGACAATTGAAAAAGATTAAAATTTTTGAAGGAAATAGAAAAGAAATTTGGCACTCCATTAAGAAAGTGAAATTATTGGGCATACTTGAGAATCCAAGAGCTTTGGTGGGCCATTGAAAGTATTGAAATGAATATTATTAAATAAATCTTAAAATATTTTGTAACAGTACACATTGCAAGCTAGTAGGACACTAAAATATTTCTCGTATAGGACCTGAGGGGCCTCCTCCTGGAGGCCTTGTGGCCATGCCACACCCCGCCCCATAAAAGGGCAGTAGAGAGGTCCTCTGAGCTGCCTAGAGTGGCTGTGTGGGAAGCAGCCAACCATGGCCCAGCAGGCTAGTATAAGAAGAGCTGCAGGGCCAGAGCAAATTCAGTTCCTTGCTAGAGGTGGAGGAGTGCAGATGGTGTGTGGCTAGCTGAGGGAGCTGTAGGACCTCGGATGAGGTAGTGCTGCCGGAAGCCAGGGAGAGTGAGAAGGAGCCCTGAGCTTATTGCGGGGACTCCATCAGGACAAGGCCCTGAGGTAAGGGTAAAGACGGCGCAGGGCCACGGGGAAGTGGCCCAGGGAATTAGAGCAGCAGCATGACTTAGATAAAGGGACACAGCAGACAGCTGCTATCTAAGGATCCCCCAGAGTAGTGGGTGGGCCTGGATTCCCCCCCGCCCCATTAGTCACTGGGGGATGTGGCCTGGACATCGAAGCACAACCTGCAATAAAAAGGTGAATTAACAACTAAAAAAACTAATTATAAAATGAAAACAAAGAGTAAAAAGGGCAGATGTAGAACTGTGTCAACTACACAGAGGATGCCACAGAAAGGACAGTTACCTGTTCCGTAACTGGCGTTCTTTGAGATGTGTTGCTCATGTCTATTCCACAGTAGGTGTGCGTGCTCGCCACGTGCACCGGTGCCGGAAGTTTTTCCCTTAGCAGTACCCGTAAGCGGAGCGCTGCTGCAACCCCTGGAGTGGTGCCACCATAGCGTGCTATAAGGGGAGCCGTGCGCTCCCCCCACCCTCGGTTCCTTCTTGCCAGACCAACTCCGACAGAGGGGAAGGAGGGCGGGATGTGGAATAGACATAAGCAACACATCTCGAAGAACGCCAGTTATGGAACAGGTAACTGGTCCTTTCTTCTTCGAGTGCTTGCTCATGTGTATTCCACAGTAGGTCATTGCAAGCTATGTCTGATGGAGGTGGGTAGGAGTTTACAGATTCCCTGGCTGAAGCACAGCTCTACCGAAACCAGCGTCATCCCTGGCATGGGAGACGATCGCATAGTGCAACGTGAACGTGTGTATTGAGGACCAGGTAGTGGCTCTACAGATGTCCTGGACAGGGACATGGGCCACAAAGGCAGCCGACAAGGCCTGAGCCCTTGTCGAGTGCGCCCTCACGATAGGTAGTGAGGGAACCCCTGCTAGGTCATAGCATGTGTGGATGCACAACGTAATCCACTGGGAAAGCCTCTGGGTGGAGTTCGGTTGACCCTTCATGCGCTCGGCTGAAGCAACAAATAGTTGCGAAGACCTGCGGAACGCCGGTTCTGTCGGGTCGCAAACAGGTCTACTTGGGGAGTGCCCCATGCTCGGAAGAGCTGGTGAGTGACCTCCGAGTGGAGCGACCACTCGTGTTGGGAGGAGAAAACCCTGCTTAAGCGATTGGCCTCTGTGTTGATGCCAGGCAGGTGGAAAGCCTTCAGGGAGATGTCGTGGGCTATACAGAACTCCCAGAGGCTGAGGGCTTCCTGGCAGAGGGCCGAGGACCTCGTCCCGCCTTGCCTGTTGATGTAAAACATTGCGGCGGTGTTGTCCGTGGTACTCTGACCACCTTGCCATGCAGTTGTGAGCTGAACGCCACACAGGCTAAGCGTATTGCCCTGAGCTCCCTGACATTTATGTGAAGGGACAACTCTGAGGCCGACCACATCCCTTGGGTCTGTGAGTTCCCTATGTGGGCCCCCCAGCCCAAGTCCGACACATCGAACACGAGGTCTAGTGACGGGGTCGGGTCCCGGAAGGGAATCCCCTGGAGCATATTGGCCGGGCAGGACCACCATTGTAGCAAGGAGATCACTGGCGCCGGTACCGTGAGGACTTTGTCCAGCCTGTCCCAGGCCTGGGAGAACTCTGAGGCCAGCCAGAGGTGGAGGGGCCTCATCCGAAGTCTGGCGTGGCGGACCACATACGTACACGCTGCCATGTGGCCCAGGAGCTGCAGGCATACGCTGGCTGTGGTCACGGGGAACTGCGTGACCGAGGCTATGAGCCCCTTCAGGGTCTGGAACCTGCCCAGGGGAAGGGAGGCTGTGGCCTTGGAGGCATCCAGGAGAGCGCCTATGAATTCTATGCGCTGCACCGGAACCAATGTTGACTTGGCCTTGTTTACTAGGAGGCCTAGGTTGGCACATGTAGCCAAGAGCAGCTCCACATGGTCCTGTACCTGAGACCGTGAGCTGCCCTTGAGCAGCCAGTCATTGAGGTAGGGAAATATCTGGACCCCTCAGCATCTAAGGTAGGCCACCACTACCGCCATACACTTTGTGAACACCCTGGGCATGGTGGACAGGCGAAATGGGAGGACCGTAAACTGGTTTCCTGTCCCACCAGGAAACCAAGGAAGCGTCTGTGCCCCTCGAATATATGGATATGGAAGTATGCGTCCTGAAGGTCCAGGGCTGCATACCAATCGCCAGGGTCCAGAGAGGGTATGATGCATACCAGAGAGACCATGTGGAACCGGCTTTTGGCCATGAACCGATTGAGGTCTCGTAAATCCAGGATAGGCCTGAGCCCCCCCTTTCGCCTTCGGGATAAGGAAGTAACGGGAATAAAACCCTTTTCCCCGGAACTCCCTTGGAACTTTCTCCACAGCTCCCAAGCTGAAGAGCCGACCCACTTCCTGCTCTAGCAGGGGTAAATGTGACGGGTCTCCCCTGCCGTCCGAGGGAGGGGAGTGGAAGGTCGGGGTTGAGACAAATTGTAGCGTGTAGCCCTGGGAAACAGTGTTGAGGACCCAACGGTCCGATGTTATTCGGGACCATTCCGCAAAGAACGCACACAAGCGGTTGCTGAAGGCAAACTTTATTGGTAGGGGAGTCCTCTCGGGGGGCACCCGGGTACCCTCCTGCAACCAGTCAAAAACACCTCTTGCCCTGCTGCTTGCCTCTTGAGAGCCTAGGTTACGGGGCAGAGCGAGACTGCCTTTGAGGTCGCCTCTTTTGGGTCTTGGACCCCTTATAGGCAGGCTCATATTTTGGCTGGGGAGCCGGGGCGGGAGCCTGTGGCTTAGGCTTTTCCTTGGGCGGGACGTAAAGCCCGAGGGTTTATAGGGTAGTACGTGAGTCCTTCATGCCATGAAGTTTCACGTCTGTTTGTTCCGCGAACAGGTCCTTGCCATCAAAGGGAAGATCCTGCATCACAGACTGCGCTTCCGTGGAGAGCCCGGACAGCAGTAGCCATGACGCCCTGCGCATGGACATCGCCGAGGCCATGGACCAAGCAGCCGTGTCAGCTGCATCCGATGCTGCCCGCAGAGCAGCCTTTGCAGCAGCGGTACCCTCCTCCACGAGCACCTTAAATTCCTTCCTTTCACGCTCCGGAAGGGTTAGAATTTCGGCAGTGACCCCCATAAGTTAAACTCATAATGGCTGAAGAGGGCTTGGTGGTTGGCCACCTGGAGCTGGAATCTGGTCGACGAATAAAGTTTCCTATCAAACGAGTCCGGCCTTCTAGAGTCCTTATTCTTGGGTGTGGGTCCTGGTTGACCCTGTCTCTCCCTATGATTTACAGACTCCACCACTAGGAGTGAAGAGTGAGTCTGAGGGTCCCTCCATCTCCTCAGCTTGGAGTTGGAGGCTCGACGCTACTCGCTTCAGTAGCTCCTGGTGAGCCCTGAAGTCCTATTGCGGTGCGGAGGGGGGTGGGGCTGCAACCTTGTCATCTGGTGTGGGGGAGGAGGCTGGTACGGAGCTCTGCATGTCGGCCGGCGCCGCGGGATCTACCCCTCGGTCGGACTCCGCGTGCGGTGCTGAGGATCCATGACTCGCCGATCTATCCCTTGGAGGCCTGGATGGTGAGGCACAGGGAGCCTCCGATGCCCCTGCTACCAAACGAGCCCCTGGCTGGGCATTCACAGGGGACCAGGGGGTCCACTGCCACCACTGGCCCTGCCATGGGGGCCCTTGCCACTGACTATGCTGCGGCGCCGGCGGCACCCGCTGGTCGGGTTGGCTGGGCTGAGACGTAGGGGGCTGCGTGTGGGTCAAGGTCGGGGTTACCAACGACTGAGCGGTACGATCGATGGTGCCGAGAACGACGTCTGCCATGGGACCAGGACTCCGACGTTGAGGAATGGTGCTGCCTCGAGCTACTTCTTCTCAAGACGCTGCGACGCTTAGATCCGTGACAACGCGGAGCTGGCGATCCCCACTGGGAGTCGTGGGCACAGTGCCTCGAGGAGAGAGAGCTGGAGCGCGAACAGCAACGGCGCCCGAGTAGGGAGTGGCTACGGTAGCTCTGACGAGAAGGGGAGCACCTACGGCGCCTGTGCCTATCCTGTCGATACTCTCTGCTCGGCGTGGAGCGGTGTCTGGAACTCTGATCCGATGGCATCCGACCAGACCACCTAATGGGTGATGAAAGCGGAGGCCGGAGACTGTGCCCTGACAGGACACTGAGTGGCGAGCGGTCCCGAGAGCGGTCCCCTGACCGGGATCTGCGTCAGGTCGGGGTCGACTGTCTAGAGCCCAACGGCGGCTTGACTCTAGAGCAGGGCTCGAGTGCTGGTGGTGCCCCGGGTACCTGCAGTCATAATGTCTCGGGCCGCCTGTAGGGCCTCCAGCATCTAAGGCATCCGGAGAGGCCTGAGTTGATGCAACCAGGCTGCTCCGCTCGACATGAGTCGGAGCTCTGGGGCCTGGGGGGAACTGGGGCTGCCCGACACGGGTCTAGCTTCTCCCCCTGCTTTCTCTCGACGCCGCTGAGAAGACGGGGCCTTTCTCTGTTTCTTAGACGGGGAGTGGTGCCGGCCACCGGAAGGTGCCGGGGATCACTGCGCACCGAAGACTAGGTGCCCAGTGCCGAATCCGCTCGGTGCACTGCGGTTGGGGCCAGTGCCGACTCCATGAGAAGGGCCTGAAGTCTAATGTCTCTTTCTTTTTTAGTTCTAGGTTTAAAGGACCTGCAGATCTTACAGTGGTCACTAATGTGGGATTCACCCAAGCAGCGGAGACAGTCGGTGTGCGGGTCACTTCTGGGCATCAAACGCCTGCAACAGTCACATGATTTAAACCCTGGGGCACGGGGCATGCACCGGCCTGAATGCTAACTAACTGAACTGAAATTTGTTGAACTAACGAACACAGGTACCACTAACAACGAACGACGAGTTCTGGGACGAGCTGCAGCGTAGCTAAGCTGGAGCAAGTAGATCCGACGCACCCTCACTGGCAGCAAGATGGAACTGAGGGTGGGCGGAGCGCGCGGCTCCCCTTATAGCGCACTATCGAGGCACCACTCCAGGGGTCGCAGCAGCGCTCCCCCTACGGGTGCTGCTAAGGGAAAAACTTCCAGCACCGGTGCACGTGGCGAACACGCATACCTACTGTGGAATACAGATAAGCAAGCACTCGAAGAAGAATTCCTGTCTTGAGGCAGGCGACTGAGAAGGAATTGAAGTACATTTGTACCAGAGCACAAGGAGATGTATGGCTCAGGCATGGACTCGCAGGCACTACTAACAGAAAAATCTCCATTCAAGAGTGCATGGATGCACACCCCCACACACATGGAGCACCCATGGGAGCAATAACTCAAAGAAGAATAAGTTGGCAGAAATAGTCAACACAAAAGGATTATTTTGCTGAAATTACCTGGTAAGGCGCAAACCCCTCCCCCTCTTTCTTTTTTAAATAAAAAGAAAACACTTCATCATAGCTAGACTTTAGTCTGAAACTAAATTCTGTTCCAACTCCCTCTATTTCCCCACCCAACTTTATACAAATTCTTATAAAGGCTATGTACAGACTTGTATGAAACTGAGACTGATATGGAGAATTTCCCAGAGGAAGTTTTAACTTGTTATATAATCACTGTTAGTCTTTGTCCCTTTTTCATCAAGAGTGTATTACACTATTAGTTTATTCCTCTTAACTTAACCTCCAACCACCCTCTATCCTCTCTGCTCAAATAAACAAATGACAAATTATATTTTTAAGAAATTAAAAACAAATTGATTTTGCTTGGAGCACTATTTTTTCAGACCTAATGCACCCTAGGACAAAGATGTCAACACAGTTGGATTCTGCCTTTGGAAATCATAATGATCATTGGTTTCTTATTACATGTACCCCAGATAAGTCTGTAGGAAGAATCTGGATGTGCTAAACAGGTTTTAATAATTATAGTGTAACTTTATGTTGATACAGTACTTTCAACCAGAGATCTCAAAGTACTTTACCATGAAGGGTAAGTATAATTACCCGACATTTACAGAAAGGGAAACAGTCTCAGAGAGGTAAAGTGACTTTCCCAAGCTGACGGTCAGTGACAGAGTAGAATACAGCACAGGTCTCCTGACTCCCAGCTCTGTACCTTCTCTCCTGGCCAAAAGGGCTTTTTAGCCAGTGGGAAAAGTAGCCTAGAAAAAAAAATTGAAGTTGTTTCATTGTTTAAAAGCAGTCTCATTCGCAAAGGAAGGAAACCTGCCCAAACATAGTTATTTTATTTTTATCTCAGTAAAGAATATTTTTTAAATCATGTGAGTAATTAGATGTTGGATAAAATTTTCAGGTGCCTTGGGTGCCATTGGGAACCTAATTTTACTTACATTTTATATGCATGGATGTGTTTTAATTCACCTGGAAGAACAGCAATTGGCTTGAGATCAACTCAGGAAAGACAGAAATGATGCTTGTACAAAGTAGGAAACTCTGAGGAATTTGACAATGATCAAGTGCATCAGATTACAGATGGTGGTGTGAATTCTGTATCTCAGTAGATTCCTTGCTACTCCTGGACACATGCATTGTCACAATGGTGAGAAAAGACTTCTCCCTCTTTGGCCTAATTAAGAGGCCTTGCTCACTCCTCTCCAATGAGGACCTATCTGCAGTGAGCCATGCTTTCATCTCCTCCAGAGAGAAATATTGCATCTCACGCTCAATGGGGTTGGATCCAACTGCTGCAAAAAGCCTGAAGTTGGTGCAGTGTGTATCAACATGCCTCATTACAAAAGCCAACTTGAACATACCAAGCTCATGCTTTGCACACTTCACTAAGCTCCTTATTCACTTCAGTGCAGAGTTCAAAGACCTGATGGGTCCCAATTTACAAAGCTCTTCATATACCTGGACCTAGAGATTTAGACACCACTTTACATTTCATAGTCCTCTGAGACAAACAAGTTCCATTGGGATGATGCAGAGGATTAGCCCAGGTACTTATTATGAGGCACTGGAAACAGAATATTCTCAGTGGCAGGATCCTGGCTGTGGAACTCCTTGATACAAAAGGCCAGACTGAGCCCAAGCCTAACCATGTTCGTTTCAGGGTATACAGAACACTTCCATGCAAAGCCTTCTCCAAAGTGCTCCTCCTACTAATAAACAAACAAATATATTTAAAAAAATCCTACACATACACCCATACAAAGTCAGGCTCCTCTGCCCTGGAGGAACAGACTTACAAAAACATGTATTTCTTCTGAGTTTCTATGCACTTTCATTTTGTGCAGTGCTTAGATACTGTGTTGATAGGTGCTACAGTAGATAAAAACCTAAGAAATGTTTTGCTTTAGCTTACACCCATATTTTTTTTTTAAAAAGGCCTTTCAAAAATTGTGCATGAAATTGGAAGATTTTCAAAAGTTGTCTAAGGGATTTAGGAGATCAAGTCTCTTAGGCTATTTTGAAACTCTCCTCTTTAGTGGAAAACAAACTGGTCACACAAGTTTTTGTTTGCTTGTTTGGGGGGTCTATAACCCCCCCCCCCACTTTTTTACTACCCTCCCTCTTTTTCCTAAATGGAAAAAAATAAGCAAAAAAGTAAAATTGTTAGAGAAAATGGGACTCTTCCCCCAGCATTTTGAACAAAAACATTGAAATTTTCAAAAAAATGAATTTTGTTTAAAAAGTTTGAAATAATTTTTCTGACATTTTTTCTGAGAGAAATTTTGTCTTCATTAAAATCTCTTTTGTTAATGAAAAAACTGGTTTGTAAAAAAAGGTCAACCAGCTCTCATAACAGATTAAACCTACACACGCTACAGTGGTATGGGGTTCGCTTGGGAAAGGGAGTAACAACAACAAAAAAGTAAAATCCAAGGTGGGGGTGACATTAAGATTCTAGGGGTCAGACATAGCCCCACTAGGGTATGTACATGTGTTGGTCTGTGTGTGCAGATTTCACTTCTCTGCACTAGTGAGACCCGCACTATCCTCTAAGGAATGAACCCATAAGTGCACTTATGGACCCATAAGTGAAGGCAGGCAATATATCCATTATTGCTATCCCTCAAACATCATGCTGGGGCAAGTTTAAAATTCACTGGGGTCTTCATAGAAGTCTCACCACCAGAGTGGCAGTGAGATTGTGCTAAATCAGTGCATCCAGTTGCCTTGAGTAGCACCCTTCTCCAACCAGCACCACACATTTTTAGGGGCTGTGCAGCCTCCCTACAAAGGGGAGATTCTGACAGTGGATTTTCTGCCTTTAGGGAAAAAAGGCCCAGCAAGGTCAGTGCCCAGAAGCCAGTGTCAGCCTGGGTGAAGTTAGCTCCTAAATCTGAAAGAACTGAATATTATAATGTTTGCCATTGGATACTTACCTGAATACAAGTATTTAAAAGAATCAAGCAACACACATCTGCTAATCCAGCAGTGATTGGATTAATAGGGGAGAAATAGAATTCTAATCAGTTTGGAGCTAGCAGAGAATCACATTTCCTAACGTAGAGCCTGAATGAACACTGCCTTAACTCCAGTTAATGCCAGTGAAACCCCACTGAAATCAGTGCACTTATATCACCATGAAACTGGAATGATGAATCACACTTCCAGTGCAACAACAAACTAGTCTCCATTGTACTCCACTTGGTGTTTTCCCCCTTCCTTTTTAATGTTTAAATCACAAAGTGTTTAACATTAGGATAATCCTCTTGATTCCTGTGCTCATTTTCCCACCATTCCCCTTCCCCCTTCTTTTTTTTAAAATAAGGGTTTAATATTAATGCACTCCTGATTCTGATGCTTACCTTTCCATTACCTATCAGACAAGTTATTTGAAAAATCAGCTCCAGACCAATTAAGTTTGAAAAGAGCAAATCTCCATCAGTTAGATGTTTTAATTCTCTCTGTGAAGTGCAAGAAGAGGCCTAACAAAGCTGTATGTGCTCAATTGTGTTATCAAGGCACTTGGCACTACCAGCTGATTCTTGATTACCATTCATCCCGGAAAGGAAAATAAACACCCTTTTGTAATGAAAATGTAACTGGTTACTACCATGTGTTACATGTTCACAAAGTAGCTTTTTACAGAATTACATATGCTGAAAGCATGGAAGTGGAATCAGATTGAGGTAACCAGTTGTTTCTGCACTTTTCAGATGGAAAGCAGATAGCTTAAGCAAGATTGCACCAACGTGAAGAAAATGCTAGATGTGTTATACATTTGTGGATTAAGTGTTAGTGAGCTCCTTAAACCAAACATTAGTGACAACATACAGTTAGCTTAAATTGTATAGGCTATGGGTGAATGTGCCAGGACCATAGTAACTACCTTAAAGCAAACAATATTAACAGGATCAGTTTATCAAAACCAAAAACAATAAAAACTACCAAAATGCTTTTGCAACATTTTTTTTTTTAAAGGAAACTGCTTATTATCTCTGCTGTATAATAAATGCAGAATTTGCTGGTTTGGCGGATTAATCCCCATTCATGCTGGGGGAAGCATTCCATGACATTAAAGGATTTGTTTGTTTGCTAATCTACTTCAGAATCCATAGGCCTTTACAACACACACTATATATTAGGAATCTTTTTTACTTGTGACTGCTATAATCAATATCTTTCCACATAAAGGCACAGTGCACAGAATTAGAATAGTATCAGGGGTAGCCGTGTTAGTCTGTATCCACAAAAACAACAAGGAGTCCGGTGGCACCCTAAAGACTAACAGATTTATTTGGGCATAAGCTTTCGAGAGAGCACTGTAACTCCTCTCCCAAAAAATGTTTTAGCAATTTATTCCATTCTCCTGCCAAACCCCATTTTAGAATTCCTCACAACAGAGAATGGGAGAGCCTCAATGGACCTACCACAACCGCCTCTACAGTACATTGGATGTCCTAGTGCTGCAGATCCCAGTTCTGTACTTGCATCTTGAATTCACAGATAGCATCTTTAATCTCGAAGGGTACCAGAGCTCTTTTACACACACAACTGATATACAAAGCTACACAGAGATCACTTCCCCAACAGTGAAATGAAAATGTGATAAGGTAGAAGGTAGAAACTGCTAGACACAGTTTCTGATTGGAAGAGAAGAATACAGTAGCTTTCCAAAAATGCTCAGATGGATAGGATATAATTACACAAATTGGGGAAAACACTAAGGTTAACACCCCTACTCTCTTAGTGCCACAGCTTCTAATTGAGTGCAAGTGGTCAATATCTTGTTTTTCACATTTCATTTGAAGGGCCCCCCAACAGCATGGTACACCTTAACATCATGTTGGGGCACTGGCTCAATACTAGTCCAAAGGGATGACTGCCACTAAATCCCCAGTACCATCTTGTACAACACTTCCATTTTCATTGGAGAGCTGTCATCCAAACACTGACTAGGACTGTCCCTACTTCAATTGTAAAAACCACTGAAATCATAGTCTGCAGTTGTATGGCGGAAGGGTTTATTTGAAAAACATACATCTCCTCCAGTTTTTTGCAGAACATTGGAATCAATTTATTAAAACCTGTAGGAAAAAATGACCTAGTTTAAAATATTGTGCCCAGAAACAGGATAAAACCTGCAGAAAATGCATGGTTAGGCTTCCTAAATTGAAGATTAATAAATGAATAAATGGAAGTTGCAGAGACAGCAGACACAAATCCAAGATTAAAACTTGTTTTCAGTTGTAACACTAATAAGCATTGTTTGTCTAACAACTGCAACTCCGCATGTCTCTGCCACCTACACATTAGAAATCAAAAATGTTCTTTATCTGAATTTATACACCAGATAGAGCACTTTAAGAAATGGTCCATACTTTACCTTAACATTTAAAATGTTTTGCTATTCTTTACTTCCAATAGTTTTTTCTATATCAAAGGTGGAAAAAAGGGATAGCCATGAACAGATTTTGAAGTACATTCATATACATGTGTGTGTGTGTGTGTGTGTGTATATATATATATATACACACACACACACACACACACACACACATATATATATATTAAAAAAAGGCTAGTGACTAACTACAAATATAAAACTCATATTTTAGCATGGAGGCCCAGATTTTCCATTGCACACAGTATCTGCTGTGTACAGCTAAGAAGCCGACGTGGTCAGAAAGAAACCAGCTGCATTTCCCCAGAGGCAGATTCCATGCTGAACCTGACCTCAGCATTGTTTAGAGCAATTTTGGGGTGCTTTAAGGTATGACATTTGGTTATGCTGCCGAGGGGCCAGTATGCCAGCTGAGAGTAGTACTCCAGCCAACTCCCCTTCTCACCCTTCACACGTCACCAATGCTGAGGTTGCATGCAATGGTGGTGCTGTAGGAATGGGCTATGTCAGCTAAGGAGATTGGCTGGTTTTCTGGCCCTTTCACACCATCAGAAGAAGAGAACATGGCTTAGGTTTATGCACTCAAGCTAGGGTTCTAAAATGTGAAAACTAAAAGCACAATATACTTGAGACAGATTTTCAAAACATGTGCATAATAATAAAACTTTGCAATTATGTAGAGCCTTTCATCTGAGGAACTCAATGTACTTTAAACACCTGGCCAAATTCATCCATGGTGCAATTCCTTTGGCTACAATGTTGTGAAGGAAGTATGACAATGTAAAGAAATACAATGATCTGAGAGTTGAATAAAAAAGGAGACTATTTTAGACCGTGATTCCATGTGGTGGGAAAAATAGCAATATTAGGAAATCCTTTTAGAAATTTGCTGCATTTACATAAAATGTAAATTTTTTGAGATTAATCAGAAACCAATTATTTAGTCATGATTTGGTAAAAAATAGTATTTTATAAAAGTTGGCATGTAATTGTTCAGACTATATAGAAGGCTGGATTAAGGGGTCCCCTCAGAAGCTTTAGAGAAATTCAGTTGTGTGTCCAAATTTGCTGTGTTTATATTAAATGAGCCAAACCTTTTACATTTCTCCATCATTAGCTTGGCCAATTTGTTTGGGAAACTTTGGCCAAGATTTTCAAAAGTGACTAGTAATTTTGTGAGCCTCAATTTTTGGCTGCCCAAATTGAGATCCCTAAGAGGGGCTTAGATTTTCAGAAAGAGCTGAGTACCCAACCTCTGAAAGTCAAGTTCCTCTGAGACGTTTCACGATTGGCACCAAAAAAACCTGAGCCACTCCAAATCACTGAATACTTTTGCAAATCCAGTTTTTTAAATGCAATATTGTTTCATCCACTGAATCACCTCTTGCTCCATGAGGGCCAGACACAAATGTGTCCAGTAGTTCTAATAAATCAATATGTCTACCAGGCCATTTTTCAATGCCTCAATGGTACTGAGCTGAGGGGTGTTTCCTAACTATCAACTTGCAGTGCTCACTTCCCTCAGCCTAGTTCTTTTTACAGAACCACACTCAGCAGCACTGCTCTCTCATGACCCTCATCTACACTCCTTAAGCATTGAATCTGAAGCATGCCCCATAAGAAAATGTATTCTCCTATAGTTCTTCAATAGCTCTAAACAACATATGCTTAGTTATGGGAGTGCTTTGCTTGATATAGGCTAGGTTTCTGAAGCAGAACTGCATTCTGACATCTAAAATAAATAGAGAAACCAAGAGATGAGACCCAGAATATATAGGCCAGAAAAATCAACTTTAAAACATTAAAAATTCAGTAGGACAGACAAGTTTAAATTATATATTCTTGAATAATCTTCAAAAATAATCTCTAATCTATCCCCAAAATTTTCCCTTAGCATTCGAACCAACTATTATGTTCTATTTTCATTTAGAGATTCAAGGAAAATCATGCTAATATACTACATTCTTTTTCCAGAGTTAAAAAACTGTACATTGTAGCTGCAGTGAAAATCTGTTCCATGCATTAGGAAAAATACAAGATAGGACTTTTTTCAAATTAAGTAAGGACATTTTAGCATTTTGTTCATTTTTGGCAAACCAGCTGAAAGACATTTTACACCATTCACAAGATGTTGTTATTGGAAGATGAAGTTAAATTCTGTATTTAAACACAGTTTGCCTGAAACATTGAAAAGCCGATTTAATGTTAACAATTCCACAACTCAAACAGTGTCTGAGCCAAAGATAAGCTCCAAAAGATAATTGGGGCAGGGGGGACAGACAGAAAAGCCTTATCCCTAAAGAATGTCAGGAAATAAGTACTGAAACTACTTCTAGAGAAGGGGGATATGACCTTTTACATGGTGGATTTTTCTTGTTCACCAAACCTATAATTATGAAAATTAAATCATACAAAAGTACCCAAACAATATGAAGGGGAATAACTCACTAGAAGCAAGGACATTCAGAGTTACGGGTAAAATTCCATCTTTAACTTACCCTTTGGTGTGGAAATACTGAGGTTTATATGGTCTCCTACAATTAAGAGATTAGTGCAATGCCAATAAATGATATATTGAGTGAAGCATGATATGAAAAGTTTAGATCTCAATTTCATGGGTTAAAAATGATAATTTAAAAATAATTCAGTAACAGAATACTCTTGGAATGCTCTGTCCTATTGTGTCCTCATCTATTAACTCCAACAGTTGTGGGCACTGTGCATGCTACAGGATCATGTACTCTGGCATGTAAATTCAAGCTACGCACAGTAGCTGTTTTGGCAAAGTATTTTCCAAAGCACTTTCAAAATGGTTGTGAAGTTCTTTTGTTGCCGATGGGCTTTCGTCAAAATTATTTTCCAACACAAAGTGCCTGTTATTTTTCCAGCATTCTGATTAAATGGTACAACGTTGATGTTCAATTATAACATTGGACTGTACCTTTCATAAGGAACTGGGTATGCACAATCATACATTTCTTTATTCCACAAACTATCTACTATCAGGATTAAGCAAATTTTCAAGTGGCATAAATTTAGCTGAGTTTTCCACAACAAATATTTAGTTGCAAAACAGAAATATATTATGAATTTCACCCATTTGCCATATTTAAAAAATCAAGTTACAATAAAACGTAAACTGCCTTTTCTATTCCACAAGCCCAGCAAAAAGAGGAAATATTTCCAGTTTAACATTTATTAATTTACACAGCTCTACATCAGGTGTGGGAAGTGAGGGAAGTGAAAGATGGTGCATTTAATGAAGAATTCTAAGGGAAGATTTTCACAGGCACAATCGGTGGCTGGGTGCCAGATCCCATCCCTTCCCCAATGCCTGATATTCCAATTCTGCAGCCTTCACAACAAGTGGAAATCACACTGATATAAATGGGAATCTCACCTATGGAATGGGCTGCAAGCTCTTGTCAGGTTTATTTCTCCCAGTCCAGGTTCTCATTTTGGTCCCTGTTACCATGATATCTGAGCACTTCCCAAGAAATGACAACAATGATTTCTCTCATCCAGATCAACATGTAGATATTTAGGGGCCAGATTTGTGAACTGTGTTAGGTTAGGACTAAGTTCTATGGTTCTTTTCTGCAAAACACACACAAAGTTCAGAAGGATAATGGTATGACTACTGAATTTTTGAAAACATCTAGGATTTAATTGTTATGATAAATGCTTTGGATACCCTCAATCTGAATTATAGCCACTTTAGAGAAAATGAGTTAAAACTAGTTTCATTTACTACATCTGTCTCTGCATCCTTCTGCCAATTTTTGCATTTTCCTATTGAAATTTTTTTCTCTCTCTTCTCATCTGGTGCAGAAGACACACACAAGCAACACTGGAGAAACTCTGAAACCACCAATACAGCAAGAACCATCAAACTCAAAAAGTACACAACTACTTTTTTCCTCCTCTAATCTCTCTCAGTTATAGAAATCTGAAACTTTACTTGTAGCAAGAGTAAGTTAAAAAGCAGGCAGATGTGTGATTTTTAAGGTAAGGGTAGTCCCTTAAAGACTATATTTAATGAGAGAAACTGAACAGAACAGAGAAATCGTCTGAACAAAATCAAAAGCTTATTTATTTAAAAAGAACAGAAGGTTTGGACATAAACAGACATAAAACTCTTGCATAAACAAATATCGAACTACTATAAGAAGCCAAATTCTTCAAAACCAACAATAAATCCAAAAAATAAGCCAAAAGGTGATAAAATCTGAAACTATTTTACTTGACATCAACAGGTAACAGCATGATTTGGCTAATGCTTCGACAGGGACTTCCGCTTAGCTGGAAGAAACATTAGCCAAACCATGCAATTATCTGTTGAAATAAAGTCAGATCCTTTCAGTTTTTAATCACCTTTTGGCTCGCCCCCCTTTTAATTATTGCTTTTGATCGATCTGCCTTTCTAGTCAATCTGGTATACAATAGCTCATTACCCTGCAAGTAATTTTACCTGATCAGCTTGTTTACTGAAGGTACAAGAATACATGTCCAAGAAACAACCTGCCATGGTTTCAGTAAACAAATCAGTGATGAAATAGGTTTAAAAATCTGTATCTGTACCCCCACATTTTTGTGGCCACTTGCATCAGTTCTATCAACTAGGTATTTTTACTCATTGGATTTTCTAGGAAATTTCAAAGATTTTTAGTGGTCCAGTTTAAATGCACATTTTTTCAAGTCTTACACATGCACTGTATCAAGAAGTAATTAACATCTCTCAACTTTTTCCCATTATGTTTTACAATGTGTCCTCTACAGATCAAGGTACAGTGCTTGGTAGACTAAATATCAGATAAAATACCAACATGAACATATATATATATATTATAAAGAGAAAAAAATGTACATAGATCTGTAAGAAATGCACAATTTTCCCAATCAACAAGATACTCAGATTTTTTTTTTTAAATATAAAAAAAATCTCTCTGACATCTGGAAATAGTTATAAATTAACCAGAAATTAGAAATAGTCCATTTTCCCAATCTTTATAACAAGCCTAATGTACCCTTCTAATTTATATTCCTACCTTATAATATAAGCAAAGGGAAGATGTCCAAGACTGAAGTTAAACATTGTGCTGTGATCAATTAGGAACACCTTAACTTTGGGGGGGGGGAGAGGTAGAGGGGGAGAGAGGAAAGCTGAATGTTTGGCAGGCTTGTTTGGCAACTTCTTTGAATGTCATAAATCAAAGATTTCAGAATATTTTTCAGCATGTATTCATGCCACTCCCAGTCTTTGTGTTGCTCCTTGGTGCAGAACTGACAACCAGACACACAAAGATTAAGACTGTAGGGACACTTGTTGCTGTTGCAAATGTTTTCAAGGAGACGATCAAGGATCAGCCTAAAAATTACTGAGTTGAGAGTCCTTTTTTTCCCCAGACTGATATGTATTTGCAGATAAAACTGATTTAAACCAGCAATCTAAATTATAATAATGCAGATTATACCATTTTATTATAAAGTACAAAATTTTCAACCATTTCCACTGCATTCACATAGTTCACAATCAACACAAAAGACTTCTACTATGAAATTTCTGCAATGGAGTTAATTTCAGACATTCCATTTACAATAAGAAATTCCTAAGCTCTCAAGAACGTAAAGAAAATTTGCTGTATACAGGTGAAATGAGCGTGTGTGTATATTATTACATATATACACACACACACACACACACACACACACACACAGTGAGTGTGAAAATGCACATATTCATTTCTCAAAGTGTATGCAGTCCACTCTGCCGCTGATAATCTTCATAAAACTGTCTTAGTGACTCAGGAATTCTAGGGGTCACAATACTCAATGCATGTTGAAAATGTCGTCCCATAATACATTTGGCCTGTATATCGTCCTGGAGGGCTAGAAGGGCTGCTTCTCTGCAGACTGCTGTTATCTGTAAATGAAAAACAAAAATAATTTACACACATTTTTTTCAATCTGAAAATTCACCTTTGTTTCCAGACCAAACATGATCTGAAACAAAACATGACAAATGAAGTCATCACAGAAGAACGTTAGTATATGCTGATGGCCTGGTTTTTACAGTGGCCCAGCTTCTAATGCTTGATTTCTATCGAATGGGAGTCGTGGGTGCTCAGCACCTCTGAAAAATCTAACTATAATAGATTGAACTTAAAACCTCAGTCAGGGCCGGCTCCAGGCACCAGCTTACCAAGCAGGTGCTTGGGGCGGCCACTTCGGAGAGGGGCGGCACGTCCAGCTGTTCAGCGACAATTCGGCGGACGGTCCCTCACTCCTGCTCGGAGCGAAGGACCTCCCGCCGAATTGCCGCCGCAGATCGCGATCGCGGCTTTTTTTGTTTTGGTTTGATTTTTTTTGTTTGGCTGCTTGGGGCGGCCAAAACCCTGGAGCCGGCCCTGACCTCAGTCCATTACACTTCAAATCATAATGTCACTATTATTTCTAATTTAATTACCATATGCTGCTCTACTGTTTTCAAATTCTCTGCAACGCCTGATAAATTAAAAATCCAATGATCAGTGACAAACAATCTGACATTTCTCCGTCGCTAAACCAGAAGAACTGATACTCCAAATCCCTGTGACCACTTTCCTCTTTAAACCCTAAGCTGGGAAAGAAGTAAATACAATTAATTCAGAGAGGAAAGCTGGGAGAAGGAAGGAAGGAAGGAAGGAAGGAAGGAGAGAGAGGTGTGTAGAAGGGGAAGAGGGTTATGGTCTCATACTCTGAAATGTGTTTTTAAGCTCTCTGGACTTCAGACAGCGGAAACAGACTGATGCCAGTGTCACTCTAAAGACACATTACTGTGGTGAAAAGAGATTGTGGAATGAAAAGAGATATTGTGATTTCCAGTGCAACAGGGAAAACAGTGATTGATATTGACTGCACCCTTATATCTGTAAATGAAAGAGCCAGCTGAAACGCATTTGTCCAGCCATTCAGCATATTTTCTCTGTTTGTTCACTTACTGAAAAGAGTTCCACTGCTTATGCTGTGCTAATGGTTGCCAAAAGCCGTTAGTCGCTTTTTAGAGGATTTAGCAGCATGTTTAGGAAGCTTTCACAAAAAAACATGGACGGATTTAGATGGCTTTGTCAAGTTACAACAATATTACTATTAGTTCTGTGCTGCTCTAATGAGCAGTGAAGCTAAAACACTGCTGTTATGTATTTTAATGCTTTTCAGTAGTGCAGAGACACTGAATTGTTGAAGGATTGCTGAGATTTAATGCATCAACCTCTTACAGAGATAAATAAGACCTAACAAAGTTCTAGAAACTAATGTAAATATCCTGACCATTACACTAGTAGAAGGGGAATATTTCCCAATTCCTATCTATCACAGTTATAAAGCTACTTCAAATTAAATAAAATCTTTAGAAGGAGAGCAAACTATTATGAAATTGTAGACTAAAAATAGGCCTGAACCAAAACCACATCCAAAAAACCCACCCTGAACTTTGAAATAACGTGGATCTTTGAAGTTCAGACCTTTTCTCCGTAATACATAGTATGCCACGGCATTAGTTTTTCATTATACCAAATGGAATAACTCATTTTTACATGTTGATAATTTGTTTTCTAAAGTCTTTTCAGATCCACCAATGGAGAAACAAAGAACAACAGATTTTCTTGGACAAATCTGCCTACAATGATCATTAATCATCTAGAACATTAGAGCTACTGAAGCAAAATATCACTCAACCAGCAGAAATGCAATGGTGAATGGCTTGTGTATAGGGCAGAGTGAAGAGGAGCAGATGTAATAAGACTTTAGAAAAAGAGGAAGCAAACGTTACTACTTTATCTCCCTCTATTTCACTGATATACTGATACACAGAGGAGGAATTTGCCTACCAGCCAATACTTTCAATGGTTTTTATGTTGCCTGTAGGCTCCTGCCAAGAATATCAGCAACAGTGACCATAATTAACTTCCAAAGGCCACTGAGTTCTTTTGTTTCTAGTTTTACTCTTAAGGACAGTGCAAGAAAGCTCCACAGTATTAGAAAATTATAGGATATAAACAAATGCCACTAAATCGATAAATTTTGTTTGGTTTTCAGGACTATTTGAATTGCTCAGATGAGAAAATCAAATAATTCATAAAAATAATTCATGTTATTAATTTTGCCTCTTCTTCTAGTTACATTCAGAACGCAAACCTTTTATTATTCAAAATTGTTTGACTAAATCTGTCATACATTAATGTACTCCAAGTCTTTCTGTTACTCAATATTCAAAATTTGGGCCGTTGTGATTGGTCATGTAAATTACATGGTATGATTTATAGACCTTTGCTGACTTAGAATATCAGGTAGGTGAAGTGGAGGATTAAGGAAAGAAAATTTGAAGTAAGTTTTAAGTGTGCAAGCTTAAAATATTCTTCCCACAAGCATTCTGACTAGTAAAATTCAACCCTATGTCCACTTGTGGAAAGAGAACACAAAAGTGATTGGAAATTGAATTTGGTTTGATAAATTTACTTGCATTATTTGCCCAGCTCTACTGTTCAAGTACATATTATTACAGTTTCTTCAGTTCCTCTGCCTACCTGAACAATTAGTACTAGATTGCATGATGCAGAATGGAGTGAGACAAAGAGAAAAGGGAAGAGAAAGACCCCAGAACCAGTAGAAGGAAAGAGAGGGCTCAACAGCATGCTCTCCCCCTATACCAGAAGGCCGCAGAAACTCTACAGTTGCAGGACTAGTGGGATGGAGGAATTTTTGAAAGAAAGTTGAGGAGCCAGGAAGCAAGCTTCTCTCCAAACGTGGCAGGAACACACCAGGAAATCTGGTGGAAATCAATGCTGCTGACAGACCATTATTTCCGCCCTCCATGCCTTCTATGTACCTTGTAGGATATAGCCCATAAAGGCATTCATTGTTTTAGTACATTTCTTTCCTATCCTGAATAATATTGTTGCCCCTTCTTCAGACACTAGTTTCCCATTCTGAAAACAGTGTTGCACCTCTGCTGAGCAGTAGTAGAAATCTGGAGCCTTGCTAGAGTTGCCAACTTTCTAATTACACAAAACTCAACACCCTTGTCCCACCCCTTCTCCAAGGCTCTGCCCCCGCACACTCATTCCCTCTCCCTCTGTCGCTCGTTCCCCCCACCCTCACTCATTTTCACCTGGCTGGGGCAGGTGGTTGGTGTGCAGGAGGGCATCAGCTAGGGGTGCGGCAGGGGATGAGGGGTTTGGGGTGCAGGAGGGGGCTCCAGGCTGAGTCCGAGGGGTTCGGAGTGTGGAAGGGGGTTCCGAGCTGTGGCAGGGGGTTGGGGCACAGGAGGGGGTTTGGGCTGCAGGCGCTGGGAGAGAGTTTGGGTGTGGGAGGGGGCTCGGGACTGAGAGTTGGGGCACAGGAGGGGGTGCAGGCTCTGGGAGGGAGATGGGGTGCGGGTAGAGTTTCAGGTTGTGGGCTCTAGGTGGCGCTCACCTTGGGCGACTCCCCACAAGCGGCAACATGTCCCTTGGCTCCTAGGAGTAGGCACAGCCAGGCGGCTCTGCGTGCTGCCTCTGCCCACAGGCGCCACCCCCGCAGCTCCCATTGGCCAATAGGCGCTCAGGTCAGGGGCAGCACACAGAGCTTCCGTGGCCATCCCTCCACCTAGGACCCAAGGCCTGGTCTACACTACGACTTTAATTCGGATTTAGCTGCTTTAATTCGAATTAACGCTTGACCCGTCCACACAACGAAGCCATTTAATTCGAATTAAAGAGCCCTTTCATTCGATTTCTGTACTCCTCCTCGACGAGAGGAGTAGCGTCAAAATCGGTATTGTTAATCCGAATTAAGGTTAGTGTGGCCGCAATTCGATGTTATTGGCAATTAGATGTTATTGGCTACCCACAATGCAACGCTCTGGAAATCGATGCTACTACGGTAGCTTGGACGCACACCACCGAATTAATGGTGCCTAGTGTGGCCGAATACATTCGAATTTATAAAATCGGTTTCCTAAATTCGAATTATATAAATTCGGATTAATCCTGTAGTGTAGACATACCCCAAGAGACACATCGCCGTTTCCGGGAAGTTGCGCGGAGCCAGGTTGGGAGCCTGCCAGCCCCATGCCAACCGGACTTTTAATAGCCCGGTCAGCTGTGCTGACCGGAGCCGCCAGGATCTCTTTTCGACTGGGTGTTCTGGTCGAAAACCGAACACCTGGCAACCCTAACCCTTGCAGGTCAACTTCCAGTATAGGAGAAATCAGTGACACAGTGTCGGAGTACATTCTAAGTGTAACTTGTTTATTTATACACATATACCAGTCCTAGTAACAAACAGCATGTAAGGTAATTTTCCCCCCCAGGAATCTCACCTCATCACCAATGCCCAGTTACCGGGGAGCAACTTTTCCTCCAGAATTGACTCTAATCGGAACCCAACAGTAAACACTGCTGCTGCTTGCACAGGTCTGTCTCCAGCCAGAATAGTATATAATTAAGACTACCAACCACCACAAACATTCCTTCCAAGAGTAAAAACTTGCTCACACACCAAGGAAAGGAACTTGGAAGAATATGTATAATAGCACCACCTGCTGACATCTACCACAACAATATGAAATGACTGGATGCACTGCAAGTGAAATGTGGTTGCTCATGCAACACTTATTTTTATTTTGCCAATTTTAGCAGTCTCCAGAATTTGGAAAATGATGCTAGAAATAATATAGATATTTATTCTTTGTATAATGTAAACTAGTCTGAGATTTTCTAAGACCCACCTGAAATACAGTTCATGGAAATAAAGATTTTATCACTTCCACTGATTTTCAGCAAAAGTCTGCTTTATTCAACTAGAAATACAGGTATCAAATCCTCTGGGTCAAAAAATTACACCCTGAAGACTACACTCAGAATCCCAAAGCA
Organism: Emys orbicularis; assembly: GCF_028017835.1. Lineage (NCBI taxonomy): Eukaryota > Metazoa > Chordata > Testudines > Emydidae > Emys > Emys orbicularis. Next base: position 44,038,171 of record NC_088687.1, on the reverse strand, counting down.
ACTCTCTATGATCTAGCTCTTGTCCTGAAGAATAAGAAAAACTTCCTAGGAGATGGAGGCAAATGACAGTCAGCACTTTTCATCACAACATACTTCGTGCACCCAAACCTATTGTTTGCACATAAGAGGGTTTTGGTCATGGTTTCTGTGGAAAACAGAAACTTGGTCTTGGGTTTGGAAAAGGCAGAATTTTCTGTGTGTCTACATTAATGGTAAAGTCTTTAACTGTTAAACAACTTGAGCTGGGCTCTCATTTCCAAAAATGACAGACAGAGAACATTAATTTATCCACGAAAGGAAAAAGATGTTGATATCTTTCTCCCTTAATCTTGAAATGACCATCACAAGAAGGAGATAGAAAAGCAATGTGACATAGAACAGAGCCTTCTGTCTTTAGTGACAGCATGAACAGACTATAAGCAGGGCTGATGGGAAATGCAGATATACTTCCAGGAGGTTACAACAAAAATCAGCAGAGTGTCCTGTGGCACCTTATAGACTAACAGACGTATTGGAGCATGAGCTTTCGTGGTATTCACCCACGAAAGCTTATGCTCCAATACGTCTGTTAGTCTATAAGGTGCCACAGGACTCTTTGCTGCTTTTACAGATCCAGACTAACACGGCTACCCCTCTGCTACATAAAAAAAATAATAATCAGGAAATCTTGAATCCACTGCCACCATATTTAAAACTAGGAGCTCCCACCTGGAACTTTGTTTCACTACATGGAAATTCACTTGAAATTTCCCCTCAGAGACACAAAAGGATTACAGTGGAAAGGGACAAGTGATCTTAAATATGTTTGGGCCATGTTAAGTATATGTGAAATACTCTGCCAATTTTTCAGAAACACCTGGACAACTTCCCACAATCTCAGGTATGCAAAGGGCACTCCCTAACTTTCTGAGGAAAAGGGATTTGATAGATTTCTGCCACACTCTTCAACACCTTATCCTGAGTCTCACCAAATGTGGATGGAAACTAGATCATTTTTCCTAATGAGATGGCAGATGAACACAAGCGCAACTACAAGTTTCTTCAGCATACCATGGATGGAATGAATCTTTTGCTTTTTTCGATAGAAGTAATATAAGGTTTCTTGTGTACTCATCCAATATTGTTTTGTTCACAAAGGCATAAAATTCAGGGAGGCATACAGCAAAGTGAGCAAATGAGAACAACAAAATAGTATGGAAAAATAATCCAAACTATGAATGACTTCATGCTATCACCATCCTAGTAAAAAGAGCAAATTTAATACATGCAAGTACAAGTATGTATCCTTTCAATAGCACGAAGGTCAGAGAAAAGCAATAAATAGATTATATAAGACAACTGCAGTCTTGGTGGGAGAAAGAAATTTCCCATGATATGAAATGTCTTCCTTAGGAAATCCAATTATTCTATCTTCAAGTGCAAAAGAGCCAAGTGCGCTAGACTTTGCATGCTATGAAAAATAAGAATAATATTATGCCCCCTTCAGAAAAGTGAAGTTATGGTAAAGCTACCGACAAACTTATAGTATTTATAATACAACATAAAATATAGTAATTTTCTTTGTCTGGCAGCATTGACTGGTAAAATGATGAAGACATTAATGAAAGTCAGAAACAACAAAGTGATTAATCAATTAGCAACAGACCAGGCAATATGTAATTAAGAAATTATTGTAGAGGTGCAGGACATTTCCTGGGGATTGGTAACCAGCTAGGAGGAGTTGAAGGTTTGAGGTGTAGCCGAAAGCTGTTAATCCCATACGGAACACAGAAAAGTACTTAAATTATTAGTGCTATTATAAGCTAAAACTAGAACAAATATTTACACATATGGGTTTTTTTTTCTAAATGGGATGATAGAGAACTACATTACACATTAGTCTGACTGCTTGGATCATCTCTCAGAATATCATTCACTTTCTAATCACATTAATAAAGCAGATTAACAAAAACATGGAGGTACCAACAAAGGAGCTGAACCACCCACAGGGAACTCTAAGCTCAGGAGGAAAAATAACTAATTTACAAATCTTACTACGCAAGTCAAGGAAGCTAGTTTATGAAATGACTGTATGAAAAAAGAAAAATTGTCACTTGCCATCATAACTGATACCCCCCTCAAAGCCACACAGGATCTCACAGCTGTATTACAAATATGATGGATATTAAAATAGAGAGATTTAAATCTTAAAAATAAAATGAGCACCAGTTACTGTTCCTAAATAAGCATCACTCAGGATAATCCTTCCTCCCCCCAAACCAATGGTTAAACTGGCTGATTCAACTTGGCTGACTCCCACCCATTTTGGCATTAAGCGCCAACTCTTTCCAGTGGGCTGAAAGTCCTTTTCAACTTCTTTGTATTTAAAGTGCTCTAAATAGCTTTCAAGAACGTTAAAAAGAAATGAGTTTCTGTGTTAAAGTCTGAGGTATTTTCAAGAAAGTGGTTTTGTTAACACACAGGCTGCTGGGAACACCTGTGAATGTTGAGTTTAATTGGGCTGCAGCTGGTGCTGATTGTATGTGGGTAACTACCATACTGATTGGCTGGCTGCACACTGTGTTTCATTTTTCTTTTTTCCTTCCTTTCTAGCTTGTTCCCCCGCACCCCCAAGTAGATGTTGTAAGGGGTTGTGTGTGAGAGGGATTAGGAACCTAAACCAGAATGGTATCCTGTGGTTTGTGAATAGTGCAAATTGTGGTGCTTCCTGGATGAAGACTACCTGAAAGACTGTTTCTGCATGGTGTGCACCTAACTAGGCGCTCTAAAAGGAAGATTATAGATCTGGAGTGCCAATTTTCCCACTCAGCATTCAGAAGAGTGAAAAAGACTCATAAATGACATTTTAAAAAGACATGAATAATCCAAGGGCCAAACCCTGAGGGCCAAGATGTCTGTTTTTACTTAGTCTTTTCTCATGCAAACTCCCATCAAAGTCAGGATGTCTGATTCTCCTCTCCTGTAGTGTAAACAAGAAGTGACTCCACCGTATAAAAACAGAGTAATGACATGTCTATCTAGTGAATTAGTCTGCACTAGAGGGCTGTGTGCACTAGCATGTTGCACCCAAACTGGCCCAGGCAGATCCTGCTGGCATGCACTAAAAGTTCCCTAGTGCGCATTAATGTACTACTATTTGAACAGTATAGTAATTCTCAGTTGAAACAGTTCTACTTTTATGTGCACTAGGGAACTTTTAGTGCACACTAGCAGGGTCCACACAGGCCAGTAAGCACACAACAATCTAGTGTACACTGGAATCCACACCCCTCTAGTGCAGATTAATGCACCATGTAGACAAGCCATACATGAGAAGAGAATCAGACCCATGAAGTTTGTCATGGAAGACTCTTAAAAATCACAGAGTAGACAGCAGCCTGGCAGATGAACTGTTGCAGGCACAACAGACAGGAGGAGGTATGGAGACAGAGAGAGCGCTAATTGTGTGCTAAAATTGAACTTTGCTTCCCACTGATTCAGTGAGAACCAAACAATAACTAGGTATCCCTAGATTTGGGCTTTTCATACAAAAGTGGAAAAAAGGACATCAAGGTGCCATGCAAACTCAATTTTCTTTAAAACAGGACTGAACCAAAATGCTTTTAAGTAGCTAGAAATGGAAGTTTTGGGTATCATATTTGAAAATTAAAGGTTTTAAGTCAGTATTTGCATCTTACTGCAAATAATCCTATTTTGTCTGTAAAAGAACCTCAGGGATGATAATGAATGCTGTGCCTGAATTTTTTATTTTCTCTTAGGTTATTATAATATTTTTACTCCTTTAGGAAAAGGATAGCTCCAAAAGGGATGGAATAACTCTGATTATCCTGCAAAGTGTCCCCATTGATACAAAACCAATAATGTTACTAAGGGCTGGTCTACACGGGGGGAGGGGGGGGGAGGGGGGAGGGGGGGGACCCACAACTAGCTCACACAGATATTGACCAGTAATCACTATTTTATATTACTTTCCTATGTCACAGAGGTGTTTTGATGATAAATACATTAAAGATTCTGAGGTTCTCAGATACTATGGTAATGGAGACCATATGTGTCTAAGACAGACACATAGATATCACTTCAGTTTTTAATAATATGTATTTGAAATGTTATTAATTACTTCAAGTAAAAGTTCATAGATAAGATAAAGCCTTTAGAATCCTAAATACATAAGCAACATCTTGAGACATATGGGCTTTTATTTTGATACTCTCCTCTACAATAATGTGCTTTAATAAAATATTATTTATATAAATCAGGGTGCTTCTTTCCTCTTTCTGGTTAGTAAAAACAAGCGTTCAGTAAAAGTCATAACACTGAATAGTTTATTAAAGAAAAACCAGACTTGTAGGAAAGACGACGGAACTTTGCAATTCATGATTGATGAGAATTTCCTGTCAACATGAGAGAGGACAGACAGTATAATTTATGTATATCCTCCATTCATGATCCAAAAGATTGGCCGACCAGTCTCTGCTAGCCAGACACAGGTTCAGAAGAGCAGATTGAAGAAATGTAACAAACAAAACCTGCCATCTCTACAGATTTTATTAGATAAGATCAGTAAAGGACTGGAAGTTGGTGTTTAGAAAAGAGGACAAAATATGAGCTTCAGGTTAAAAAAACAACATGCCATGCTTGAGGAGAAAAACCTCAATCATGAATGGTAAAGCTTTCCCGTGTATTACTACAAGCTTGCTTCTATATTTAGTATTAAATCAATGCTTCACTTTTTTGTTTAACCATTTATACACACAGAGAGGAGGGCATTAGGCCTATGTGACAAATGTGTAGCATAGGTTTTGCAAGTGCTCACACCACTTGTACACATAATCTGACAATGAGAGTTCTATGCCTGTGGTGTCTCCAACTGTCATCCCCTACTCTCAGTTGGGGAATCTGTGCTTCAGATCCATCTCCTGGCTTCCTGGTCTATATATTGTCATCACCAGAGCCCACAGAACCTCACAAACAGGTGACAAGTATCAGAGGGGTAGCCGTGTTAGTCTGGATCTGTAAAAAGCGACAAAGAGTCCTGTGGCACCTTATAGACTAACAGACGTATTGTAGCATAAGCTTTCGTGGGTGAATACCCACTTTGTCAGACAGGACTCTTTGTCGCTACAAACAGGTGAGGGAGTGATCACGGGCAACTGGGCAGTCATGGAAATATAGAGGCGGGGGTAATGTTATAGGTAGATAATAAGCTTGACATGCCCGGCACATGCAATTGCTCATTTGGCACTGCAAAACCTAGGGTCCTTTGTGTTTATGTGGGTAAACATCACAGAGAGCTAGACGTATATATATGTACATGTATCTGTCATGCTTATCATTCTACGATGCTTACATACATATATACACACAGAGAGCAGAAGAGATAGATGAGGTACATGCCTAGAATCAACCACAAGGACTATCCAGGAACTACAGCATACTGTTTGTATGATGAGGTCTAAATGGAATAAATCAAGTGTCTTTGCATGTATTTCTATTCATTCTGGCATGATTTAACAGCCAGAGTGAATTTTTGAATGTAGTTGTAAGCTTTATTTTTTCCACTGTCTCTTTAAAAAATTACTACACATGGTATCTTTCCAAGCAATATATTAAACGTGTAAATTCAAATTTAACCTTTGTAACTACAAGCCCAAAATGCCGGTTACTTTCCAAAACTTACAAAGTTGATATGGATCCCATCACTCTGGCAGAGACATGGCATAGCTGAACCTTTAACAAAATAATTCTGTAACATGACGAGTTTTTACATGCTGGGACAAAATATTTTTAAACAGCATTCTTTGCCAACTTCTAGTTTCAGCTATATTTGTGCAACTTAAAAACAAAACAAAACCCCATGTGTTTCCATACAAGATTAAGCGCATTTCTGGTTAAACTCAGAATTATTTCATTTTCATATAAATATTTCAGTGAGAAAGTTTAACTTCCTCCCTTAGGAGAAGAAGAAAGCTAAGCCGCTAGAAAATCAGAAAGACTATACATACTATATATGTGTGTGTGTGTGTGTGTATCTATATCTATATATATAAAATAGTTTTTTTTACTTGTACATACACATACAAACACTTTTTAATTAAAAGTGATTAACAGTGTAGTGTGTTCACACTTACAGTACACTGTTACTGCAGAAAATGTGTGCATGGAGCCACCATTAGTATGCTGGAATGCCCCCAGCAAGATGGATTGAATTATGCCAACTAAAAATCTTCTGAGACTTGCAGGACACGTCATAGCTGTAGGTAGTGCTATCTTAGGGACCTAGGTAGAAAAAAACAGCCTTTGCAGCTGCTGGCTTACAAAAGGCATTACAGTTACGGCATTAAACAGCTGCTTATGACTGCTCTCTTCTCAGGAGCAGAGATAGGGAGACCATCTTGCTTTGACATGATGTCAGGTGACAAACTGAGTGTATACCATAATGTAGCATGGGAAGACAGAATATTCTGCAGCTGCCTGATGTTTAGTCAGCTGGGCCTCACTTCTCCCAGTCTGATTACTCCTTTTTTAAATTCAGCTGGGTGAAGAAATCGAGACCTTTTGGGCTCCTGTCCAAACAAGGCAAGTAAAGAAAGAGAAGGAATTTTGTAAGGTTCCTCATGCCCTACTTGTCTGTGGGAACTGGGACAGCAGCTCTCTCTTTAGTAGGTCAAGAGTAAGAGATTTCTCCCTCCCTCTGTTTTCTTCCTTAACAACCAAAGAACACCCTGGACTAGTCCTTCACTCCTAAGAGTGTCACAGAGCAAGAGCATTACAATACTGCTAGCGCTCTAGTAATTTCTATGGATTGCTATAGCCAGTAAAAGGAACACAGAAAAGTCTGTGGCATAAAGATGATCAAACTCTTCTCCCCTTTCCACCTGACTTGCCTCACAACTCCCAGTAGGTAGTGGTCTACACTGGTTTCTGATTCTTTGCAGCAGGCTGTTTTTCTGAATAGTGACCATGGCTGTCTGCCACTGATCCTGCACAGAAAGCCACTCCCGCCCCCCCCCCCCCAAACAAAAATCTAGCAGAGTTTTTACCTTGAATAAAAGGAGGAGAGCAAGAAATGCAGTTAATCCACTAGGAACTTTACTATTGCTATTGATTTAACATGGAAGGCACAGATACTATGATGATGGGCAGCTGTATAAAACCAATAGATAGATGAGAGAATGATATTATACCAGTGATTTACTTTTTTGTTTAACCATTTATACATAGGTATGTGGAGAGGGGGGGGATGTTAGCAAAAGGTTAGTTAGATAGGGTCCTTGGACCTTAATGTAAATATTGCAGAGTCCATAACAGAAATTCTCTTGCCTTTGTATATGACATTCCCCCGTGCCTAAATGTCTAGGGAACTTCCCTGGGGAAAACCTGCAGGAAGGGAGTCATTTCCCTTTGGGCAAACAGAATGCTAGGGTTTGGCATAGTATTGAGTTTAGTGTTCAACTACCAGACCCTGCCAGAACCCTGTGATGTCCAATGTTCTTCGTCACTCTCTGTGGACATTCTAATGCATGGGTATTATTTTTATTTTCATTGTGGCAGTGCCCAGCAGCTCCCTTTCTTCCTGACTGCGAATAGAATCCCTGCCAGGGTAAACTCCTACACCATCACAGGGATGAAAGCAAGTTGGAAAGAAATGGCTGCTTGAAGAAGCTGCAACTGCCTTAGATGACAGGGAACGTGTGGCGAAAGAGCTGAAAAACGTGAACTGCTACAGAATTATGCAGAGTACCAATCAATAACAGAAATAAAAACCAAAAAGAAATGTTATTACAAACAACAGCAGAGCTAGCTTTTGGGACCCGTATAATCCATAGCCCAGGAGGGAGCCATATTTGGGGGACAGTCAAGCTGAATACAGCATTGTAAGGTCCACTGCATGCACGTGCTGATCAGTGCTTTGCTGACTTTACCTACCAAAGATCAGTGTGCTCTCTGCTCTGAGAGAAGACCTTTCCCTTTCTCACCTACCATCACGTGCGTAAGTAAAATCAACTGCCTCTGTCCTCACAGCTATGGGTGGAGAGGAAGTAAAGTGAGATGAGGAAAGGGAAAAGAGAGAGAAGAGATAGACACGATTTGTGTGTGGAAGGAGAAACTGAAGAGATGGGAGCCCCCGTAGAATAACCCAAATCCTAGCCAGTCCTAAACATGATTTTATAGTCAGAACAGTGAGAATATAGAAGTCTGTAGTGGAAGTTCCTTCACTAGTAACAGGCAAATATAGGTTAGGCAGGCACTTTAAAATAACTAATATTTTTCTGGGGGACTGAGTGACTTATGCTGGCACTAAATATTACCTGTCTCTAAGATCTTTAATTCTGTGGAAACAGTCTCCTTCAGGCAACTTGCACTGCACATTTGTAGTACATTTTTCATGAATTTTGATAAATACATTGAACATGCAGTCAAATTATACCATTACACAATAAAGCAGATCTGTTGCCCTCAGTGCCTCTTGGTGTAACTCAGAGGAAGCTGATGAGAAACTACATTACTTAACCAGAATATGCAGATTATTTACTATTGTTTCAATGCAATCTCAGTTCTATAACTTCTTACTTGTCAGTTAAAGCTAATGACATCTTCATCTCACTCTCTTTCTAGTATCTTTTTGTCCATTGATATTATTTCAAACTCTTCTCATGAGGCCCGAGTAAATGAAATGTGCACAGGGATTCTCTGTGTAAATGTGAGGGAAATGGGGACCTACCCAAGTTCTAGATTATTATAATTACTATTTGTATTAAAGTAGGGGCCCAGAAGGTCCTGACCAAGATCAGGACCCCCACCTCCCCCGATTATGATAGGTCCTGTATAAACACACAGTAAGAGACAGTTCCTGCCACAAAGAGCAAACAATTTAAAGAGACAAGACAGACAAAAGGTGGTAAGGGAACCAGAGACAGACATGACACGTCTTGCCCAAGTGCCAGATCAGTGACAGAGCCTGGAATTGAACCTAAGTTTCCTGACTCCCTCTCCTGTGTCTTATCCACATGAACTGCTCTGTAACAATACTGAAGTCTATAGGTTGCACTAGACTCAACTGTTTCATCTCTACTCCCATATGAGGGTTTTAGATGGAGGTACCACCTAGTTATGGACCAACTGGCCATGAACCCTGGACCACTCTCAACCTGCCCGCACACATTTCCTCCAGCTCTAATGTGAATGGAAGCCCTACAGAACACAGCATGTAACAGGGAGTGGACCCCTCTAAATAGACTCACTTTGGCTTGCTACTCCCTTATCAGGCAGTGGAAGCAGATTAGTACTACTGCTTTTGAGGTGTATGCTCCTGCAGGTAGATGTGTGTGTAGGATTTAGGAAATAATGAATATAATCCTTATTACAACTTCCCAGGTCATTACAAAATAAAAGAAAGAAAACTCCCAGACTTACAAACAACAATGCACTGCAAGTCTGATAGCAGATGCTGTACATGCATTGGTTTGTATATAGAACCTGGAATCAATTATATGTTTTCTGTCTGTCTGCTTTTTTGTTTTGTTTTTTTTAAAAGAAAGGAAGGATTAAAAAAAGTCTCCACATCCCCACCACCGATATCAAGTTGCAATACATACCATGATCACCATCAGACTTCAGGGTAATCATGCACATTTTTCGTCCTATAAGGCAACGTTTTAAAGGATGAAGTGTCAATGTCAGGTTGGGATTTCATGGTTTCTTTTGGTTTGCATCACCCAACATTTCCTTTATTTACACATATGTCCAAATTTGTTAACGTCAGGCATACAAAATTGTCTAAGCTGATCATGTGTGCATGAAATATCTGAAATGTGTGTTCAAATGCTACCTTTGAGTGTGCAAGTTATGGAATATAATGACATTTCAAATTTGAAAAATCTGGCCCATAATATAATGGACATCATTTTCTATTTAGCAGGTGTCTGTGACTGGCAATATTTACATTGTAACTAAGATAGTTCTGGCAATAAATATGTACGTGTAGGCACAGTGAAATCTTCTAATGGTGAAGTCAATTATTTCACAAAACCGTTACTGAAATTGCAGTTGTCACATTGCAATGCACTAAAACAATTTGGGACTTTTATTTGCCTTCATTAAATGGTGTTCCACTAAAAATAAGGTCTGCAATAAGCATGTTCTATTGTAAAGCTATGCACGTGTATACCACTAGTTCCCCCAAAAGGATACTTTGCTATAGATCATTCAAAATCCTATGTAACAAATATTTAAATATTTATGCTGCTTTTTTGGGGAGACAAAGACCTTCCACCCCCAAATGGACACAGTATTCAAATTTCACTGCCAAACATTATATCACGTCCTTCCCAAAGTTAATTTTTAATTTCCTGACTAAGTTGCATGATAAATTTTCAAATAGTCTTGGCACTCACTTCACGGCATGCATGGACCTAATTGTAGGAGTGAATGCAGAGTCAGCCCTAATGGAAACCTCCAGACTAACTGAACGATTTCTGCAAAATAAGTTAGATGGTTAAATTAAGTTCCAGAAACCACTGCAATTCAAAAAATGATTACAAATGTAATATAATGGGCTATACATAAAGGGATACAGGTGTCTTAAACATGTCACACAAAATTTGATGATTTTCTGTTTTGATTTTTTTCTAATGCCACAATTCACAACTCGCATATGTTGCAGATGGCTATAAATCTTTGCACCTTCTCCATTATAAAAGACTTTTTCCTTCTATTCAATTTTCTTTATTTTACCTTAAGTCACCCTAATCATGCTCACATCTACTACTGATGATTATATTAGCCCTAAAAGAGTCCTTAAACAAATGAAAAGTACTGACTTCCATTCCTAAAAGTCCTGCTTCCAATTTTCTAAAGGAAATTAAATAATGTATAAATCAAATCCTGGGCTCAGGCCCAGGCAGCTGAACATTGCTTTGTCCTTTCAAAGAGAAGAGGAAGTGTCTGCTGCAGAAGGGACAAGCCAAGAGAAATAAAGCTTAACCTCAGCTCCATGTGAAAGCAATTTGGGATAATCGAGGGAATCTGCAAATAGGTTAAAAATGGGACCACATACTAACAGGAGAACTATACATGGAAGTCAGAAATGTATCAAGAGCTGATCTCTGCCTTGGGAAGTGACATATTCCTAACATTGTTTGCAGTGTTATAGTTGTGCTGGTCCCAGGATATTAGAGGGACAAGGGGGGTGAGGTAATAGCTTTTATTAGACCAACTTCTGTTGGTGAAAGGGATAAGCTTGGGGTGGGCTACAAAAGGCAGGAAGAAGAGGAGACGACAAACAGGAAGTGAGAGATCTATTTATAGCTGACAATTGTCAGGTCATGGTAACCTTGCCATTTTTGAGCTTCTACGATTTAGGAATAAGTTCAGTCACACAACTTGAGGACAAGCCAGCTATGTAGCTAGTGTTTAAGTGGATCATCATTTTATTTCTTTATTAAAACAATTTTCTAGTTGTGCCTAACCCAGCGCTCTAGCTATCCTTCTCAAATTGGTGGACCGCAAAGCACTTGCTGTTATCCACAAACAACTGGCTTGTCACATGGGGCTGGCTCCTCCCCTTTAATGAAATATATCATCTGGGAAACAAAGAAAATTAAAAATGTGCTAAATACTGTCCTAATATTATTTGCCATGTAACTGCTGTAATTACCACAGGGCTTTATATGACTAATGGGAGGAGATATATTCCATGAGATGATTCTCTCTCTTAAAATGAGGTCCACATCATCTGAAAGCTTTTAATGAAAGTTTACAGTAGATCTGAACACCCTCAGAATTTTGCTTCCATGTGAATGGGAGTGGGGAAGGTTCATTATCTGAACCCAGCTCTGAATTTCAGAGTTGATCTTCATCTGCATAATTAGGCTTAACCAAAACCCTAAATATAACCCAAACTTTGGTGGAGTGGCAGAGAGAAAGGTAGATGAAATCTGGATAGGAAGTCTGCACTTAATCAATACCACCACTACTACTAACTAATAAAATCTTACTTGCCTTATCTCTAGAAACTACAATCTAAATAATTTTAGATACAATACAGTTGACCATTTGGCTTCATGGAACAATCACTTGCCAGAGAAACAAATCACAGCAGAAGATTTCAAAGTCCATGGCTTAATCTAGTAAGCAACATGAAGACTGATTTTCAGCACATCGTTTATTCAACTAACCAAAAAATAAACTGGGCTGCTGGCAAAAACATGAGATTTGCCAGTTTATGGTTATTATGTACAAATATGAATTTCAGTGGAACTTTGTTTGACTGTTACAAACATGTGGGGGAAACAAACAATGAAGCAAGTAAATATTCAGAATTTATTTTAAAGTACAGAGTTTATATGTACATCCCATTGTGTTTATTTGTTAATATTCAGAGGATCTAGACTAACTGCTAACTCTGTGATTTAAATCACAGTTTATAGTTCATCCTAATGTTAGACATCCTTGATTTAAAAAGAATATATATTAACCAAGAGGCACCAAACATTGACTTTCTCCATACATTTTATAAGTATCAGAGTAATAGTATAAGCTGCATAAAGAACAGTTAGATTTAAACTGGCAACTCAGTAAGTCATGATCTTTAGGATTTTCTTTTCCTCATCCTAACCACAAAGATTCTATGCTAATTAAACATTTGTAGTTAAGGCAGTGTTTAAAAAAAACAAATCAAACAAGGAAACAAAGTCTTTAGTGTGACCACAGGACTTTATATAAACATGACTAGTCAACTCATCTGTCAGACCTCTAGGATTTCCCATCACTTTGTCTTTGTAGGGCACCAAATGTCATTAACAAAAAAACATTGAACATGAAGATGAAATTAGAGAATTAGTAAGTTTTCACAGAATGTGGTTGTTTGCCATTTTTTAATTTAAATGGAAACTATGCTGCTCACACATGAAAAGAGAAGGGGAATCTAAAAAGGGGAGAGGTACCTTTCTCTCTTTCAGGCCCTGCTTCGAGAAAGCATTCCTATTCAGGAAAGCACTTAAGCACATGCTTATCTTTAAGTTCCACTGGAGTCACTAAGCCTTAAGCACATGATTAAAGTTAAGCATGTACTTAAGCACTTTCCTGAATAGGGATGCTTAAGTGCTTTTCTGATTTGGGGCCTAAGCAAAGTCCCACAGAGAAATTTACCATGCATGTGTTCAACCAACAGACAAATTATTCTTGGTACTAGATGATACTTAATTGTTCTGCAAGATTTCAGACTCAACAATAAGACTATTTCTATTAAAGAGTAGGTGACAATTCCCTCCACCCCAAAAAACAACCACCTCTGAGTAATTCTCTCCCCGCCTCCCCAATATCTGCTAATCTCTTAAAAGAAAATGACTTTTTGTAAAGTTCCATGTCACAGAACTACCAGTTTTCTTTTGAAAAGGAAGGCACCCCTGGATTTTAAATCTTTGGGCCCCATTTCTCTGATCAGCTAGATATCTCCCACATACCATAGAGACTGCTTCTTATGTGGGATCCCAAGTATTCATAGTCTGATTAAATAACTAATGCCAAAATATTTGTACTGGTATTTATGGCTCAGAAGACTGGTAAAACAATCTTAAAGCACTTACATAGTGCTTTGTATCTTAAGCATAGTATAAATATTAATTAATAGTTACCTCTCCTAGGACATTACTCTGAATAAGGCACAACATCAGTAGCATTCTGTATCATGGATTCCCAAGCACACTCATGTGGAACACATTTTAACATAAAGATTCTCTTATAAGCCACTTTTCCTCCCTTTCACAATTGCATGGACCACCTCCTCCCATTTGTGATTGCGTGACATCCCTGAGCTGTAAGCTGTTTGGGGCAGGGGCTGGTTTTTTGCATATGTTTATACAGTGCCTAACACAATGGGTCTGGGGCCTCCTGGCACTGTTACAATATAAATAAATATAGTAATAATACTCATATTATTGCATACTGTATGAGTCATTAAAACAGTTAAATATCGATCACCTCTCTTCACACACTGATCTCTCTAATAAAGGAAATTTGGAGTAAACATGAGGATCTAGTGGTCTGAGAATAGAACTGGAAGTCGAAATTCCTGGTTCTTGTCCTTGACTCCAATAATAATGCCCTCTTTGGCCTTTAACAAGTCACTTAGGGCAAGCATTTTAAAGGTATTTAGGCACATAAAGATGCAAACAGGCACCCAGTGGGATTTTCATGGGCATCTAGGAGGTTTTGCAAATCCCACTAAGCACCAGTCTGCACCTTAGGTGCTTAAATACTTAACAAAATCTGCCTCTAACTCCTCTGTTTTAGTTTCCCCAATCTGTAAAATAGGGATGTCAGTGATACTTACCTATCTATATACCTATCCAACACAGGATTGTGAAGATTATTTAATGTTAATATAGCATTCTGAAGACAAAGTCCTAAATACTGTAGGTGCTAAATACTGACCTATTAAAGTAAAATAATCTTACTGATGTATTTGCTGTCCAGTTCACTAATCTGCTCTACGGTATTCCACACCTAATAGGAGTCTGAATATCACTTTGACAGAAATGAAACAGAAATATCCAATCACAAATCATAAGAAGGTTTTTTGTCTCAATACGGACTTTTGTATAGGAATGAGAAATCCAAGGCACAATACGCAGGATGTTTGAATGAATAAACTGCTCTCTGTAATATTATGCTCTGTCCTCTAAGCAAAGATAAAAACCTACTTGACAATTTAATAAACACATGTTCAAGTGCAGCTATTATCCGGTGTTCAACCATGCACTTCTGTATAAAAATAGAAAACTGTTTATGTACTGCCTGATGAGCATATTGTCCTTGTTTACAGAATAGCACTTCATAAAAAGTTAACTTGAGTTTATTAACAATTAACCATTAGAAGGTAGTGTGATGAATCTGGTAAATGGGAAATTACCATTCCCAGCAGAACTATGACTCTCCAGGATGGACAAGCAGAAATATCCCATGCCCTGGCCAACAGAGGGAGGAGGTGGGAAATTCTTTGAAAGAATTTCACCCAAGAAGCACTCTCTCTCTGGGGAAGCCAGTGGATGTGGCGAGGAGGGGAACAGGCTGCAGTTAGGAGCCAAAAAGCCATGCTTGGAGGAGGCTGCGACTGGAAGACCATGTAGATGGATTCAGGTCGGTGCATAACTTGTGGGATGCAGCCAAAACTGGGCTGGGGCCTGCAGCCAAAAAATACACTGACCCACCGAACACATTAAAGGCAATATAGTATACATATATTGTAGTATGTGTATTTATGATGAAAACGCTCATCTATATAATACGCAGTTGTAGGCTCCCAAGAAAGAGAGATTGTCAGTCATATCAGCCACTGTAGGGATGCAGAATCATTGGGTATAAGTCTACCCTGGCCATGCCTCCTCCAACCTGCCCCTGCTCTGCCTCCACTACATCCTCTGTACACAGTAGAAAATACCTTGCAACTAGGAATGCTATGAAAAAGGCAGAAAGAAGGCTCTGTACATGGTGTATAGGTGACCTTCATCAGCACTAATCACCAAAGCAGTCTTACACCTGCCCTGTGCCCTTTTCCACCAGCACAGATAGCTCAAGGGGCAACTATGAATCTGGCCTTAGGTGCGAGTGCTCTACCAGGAACAGGCCCAATGGCTGTAATAATATTTGAATGAGTTCAGCACCACACAGGTCTGGGTCCTATATTAGTAGCTACTTTCTTTCATTAGGTTTATATCTTATTCACCATTAGGCCAATTTCTCTCCGGCATAACACCACTGAAATCAATGACAGCAGAGAATTTGGCTTATTATTATTTTAAAATTTATTCCTGTAGTAAAGAGCTGTTTTGGTGTTTGAAAAATTGTTTACTCTGTGTATCCTGCTACATACTGTACCTCAGAAATATTAACTGTGCAAGAAGATTCCTCTTGCAACAGTTCTTGGAGAATGAACAAAAGCAGATTGAATGAAAACAATGAAAACAAGCAGGATAAAATATGTTTAACAAATGTGAAAATTAAACACTGGGCTGTACGCTTTAAAAAAAAACAACAACACAAAAAACATTAGCTCCTAAAAACTCCAGGGTTAAATAATGTAATGGAAGACAAAGTAATGCAATCAGACGGGATCAGTAGTAATTTATGCTGCAGATGATTTATGCATGACAGCCATATGTGTTTGTTTATGGAATCTGCATCTGGTAATGTGTTTCTGAAATAATGGAAAGTTATAGCAGAAAAATGTGCTATGCTCCCCAGATGGACTAATTAAATCTACATTTAATTAAAAAAAATTGAAAAACAAATGATAATTGTCAGCAGACCATAAAAAATAGAGAACACTTGCATTACATATTATGAGCACAAAATATATCATGGTGACCCCACAAACATAATAGTGGTATAAGCTAACCTCTCTTCACCTGTGTAAGAGTGAGTCTGCAAATACACATTTCTCTCAAACTTTATGTCAGTATAAGCAATATGTTAATATTTTTCATCTCCCTTTCTTTTTCTAAAAATGCAGGGTAAATATAAATTTTCTTCTTGAGGCCCTGCAGCCTACAAGTATTTTTCTTTCGTGCTATTCCAAGAGCATGAGACACCTTAGATATGTGTGTATATCTATATCTATATCTATGAGAGAGAATGTGGGTAATAACGATGGTACTAAAATGCAAATACTATTCTCCATAACTCATACTGGAAGTTTAAATACCTCTTTATTTGCACAATAACCAGGAGGGTCACGCAATTTAATTAATAGACAACAGGTTTAAAATAAACAAAAGGAAGTACTTCTTCACACAACACACAGTCAACCTGTAGAACTCATTGCCAGGGAATATTGTGAAGGCCCAAGCTATAACAGGGTTAAAAAAGAACTAGATAAGTTCATGGAAGATAGGCGCATCAATGGCTATTAGCCAAGTGGTCAGGGATGCAACTGCATACTCTGAGTTTCACTAGCCACTGTTAGCCAGAAGCTGGGAGCGGACGACAGGGGATGGATCACTCAATGACTGCCTGTTCTGTTCATTCCCTCTGAAGCATCTGGCAATGACCACTGCTGGAACACAGGATACTGGGCTGGATGGACCATTGGTCTGACCCAGTATGGCAGTTCTTATGTTCTTAAGGTGCTGAGTATCTTCAACTCCAACTGATGTCATTCCATTGTTTTTTAGAATAAGTCATTTCACCATGGTATTATCTACACAGGGAACTATTCTGGAACAGCTATTGTGCTTTAAATTCAAACCATAATTTATTGTAGAATAACTTCCCAGTGTAGACATGCCCTTAGAAATACAAAGAGAAAACCCATTGGGTGCAATTTGCCCTAGGTTGAAGTCTCAACAAGCTAAGAGACAGTAGAGGATTGGCTTTATCTTATAAACTGTGCTAATATATCTTACTATCCTTGGTTTGAAACCAGCTTTCCCTGTATAGTCTTCCAAAGCACCATTTCAGCTCTCAGAAAGCTAATACTTTTGCAGCCCATGGAAGAAGACAAGGATGTCAGGAAAGTCACAGAGATTCCATGGCATGGAGAGCCTATGTGAATTTACCCTAAGGGCAAAGTTCCTAGCCTAAGATACTGGAACTAAGAAATGACAACTTTTTGTGATTGTCTAGAGCAAGTGACTTATGAGAAAAGTCTAGGCTGTCGGTAGTGTTGAGAAATTCCGCTGGAGAATGTTATTGATTTTCAAGGACTGGCTCCATAGCTGAGACAATAAACTAACTCAGGTAATGAAGAAATGACGTCTCAGATTGACAAGAGCCCTGAGCATTCAATTTAATTAAAGTGACTGTCATATTTTCTAAATTAACTTCACCTCTGACACTCTCATGGCCTCTTTGAGGACATCCCACTTAGGACTCAGAGCTTCAGCAATCACCTTTCTCTGGGCAGAATCCTGCAATTCTTTCCCTCCAGACTGAGGCTGCAGATCCCTGGAATTCACTTGAGTGCTCAGCAGGTATGACTTCAGTTCAGTACCTACAGTTCTATTCTCTCAGAGGCACTGGCAAGGTGAACAAGAAACCATCCAACTTTCATATAATACTAGTCACTCCAATTTCAAAGATGATATCAACAATCTCAGTTTGTATGAATGGGTCTTCCCATGGCTCCAGGAGGAATAATGTCTACCACACTAACCACAGAGCCATTTGCCTGGTTGTGCTGACGGAGCTGCATGTTATTTCTGTACCTGGTGCTGTGTTTCCAGATGCACAATGCAGTTCTTCTCAAAGTCATGGACACCCACCCTTATGGTGTGGCACCATGCAATGCAGTCAACTGCCAATTACTCAAAGATTGAGTCAGAAATATTCGTCTTGTGCAGTTTTTGGCAAAGGTGATGAGGAGCTGACTGGTACATAGCCTAAGTTTTCATTCGACTAGTGCTAAGGCCAAAGTTACAAGCCACAGCAGCAAAGCAGTTTGCAAGATCTTGTAGTGCTGCTTCAGAGTGTGCCACCAAGTCGCAATCATTGGCATAGAGCAGTTCCTGGATCAACACTTTGATCACCTTGGCATTTGCATGTATATAATATATGGAGATATACCTATCTCATAGAGCTGGAAGGGACCCCAAAGGGTCATCAAGTTCAGCCCCCTGCTTTCACTAGCAGGACCAAGTACTGATTTTGCCCCAAATCCCTAAGTGGCCCCCTCAAGGACTGAACTCTCAACCCTGGGTTTAGCAGGCCAATGCTCAAACCACTGAGCTATCCCTCCCCTATATATGAGAGAGATTAAAAGTTTGCCAGTGCAAAAGCATATAAAGATGCCATTTGAAGAGCCATGGAGAGCTTCCTCTAACATTGCAGCAAAAAATAGATCAAAAAGGCTAAGAGCAAGGATACATCCATGCTTTATCCCATTTGTGATAGGAAATGAGTCTGTAGGATCACTATCAACACTAACTCTTCCAACCATGCCTTTGTGGAATTGCTGAACAATGTTAATAATTTGACTGGACATCCAAATTTAGTGAGCAATTTCCAGAGGCAGTGCAGTTGACTGTGTTGAAAGCTTTGGTTAGATCTAGAAACACAAAGTGGAAAGGTTGATGCTATTCATAACATTTGATCATGAAAACCATGTCAATAGTGCTCTGCTGAGCACGAAAGCCTCACCAAACTACAGTTTCACCCCAAGTCAACACAGATGATAAAAGTCTTGACCTGCCCACGTGTAGGTTCACAACTATGACTCCCAACAATGACCACTACCTGTCACTTTCACTATTCCCCCATCACTGCAGGACTTACTGGATTGTTGAAGACTGTCTGGGAATTTGTTTAAAATGGATGAGCAGTGTTGCACCGATTCACACACTCTCTTGGCCAGCCAGACCGTTTCCAGTGGCAGTGTAAAGCTGAGACAACTGAAGGACTTGTTAGCTGCAGGGTTGTTTTCAGAGTGACCATCTCTTAGACCAGTTGCAAAATTGCCAGGCTAATGAGCCTGCTCTGCTCAGCCAAAGCTCTGTTCGCCTGGTTATTTTGGAATAGATCTTTGTAGGCTTTCATGGCTACCATAGCGGCCCAAACAGAATAGCTCACCAACCATACGTCAACCTACAAGGCAATCCTCTATTTGCCGTTTCCACCTTCCCACCACGTGGAGGAGGGTTTGGACTTGTGGAGCCAGCTTTCACAAAGCAAAGAACGATCTATTCAAAACAAAAGCATTGCAGAGAAAACCCATCCTCCACCTGGAAACCACGGCAAGTCTAAAATACTTCAGGTCCTCCCATAGGAACTTGGTTCTTTTGGTCACAGTCTCATACCCGTCAGTTCTCAAATGGTCTGAGTGATCCACCAGTCAGGGCTATTATTGTATACAGTTTGTATTCTTAGGTGTTTGAACCATGTCAGACCAATCTGTGTGCTGTTTCCCCAGCGTGTGAAACTTCAAAAGGCTTGTTACCTACATTGTTTCAGCACCGGGGATTTGTATTAATTTACCTGCCCCCCCGATTGACTTTAGTTCCTGCAGGAAGCATTCTTTAGCTCAGTGGTTCTCAACCAAGGGTCCGGAGGCCCCTGGGGGGCCATGAGCAGGTTTCAGGGGGTCCACCAAGCAGGACCAATGTTAGATGCAGTGGGGCACAGGGCAGAAAGCCGAAGCCTCACCATGTGGGGCTGAAGTCCGGGGCCCCAAGCCCTGTTACCTGGGGCTGAAGCCTAAGCCTAAGCAACTTAGCTCTGTGGGGCTCCTGTAGTGTGGGGCCCTGGGCAGTTGCCCTACTTGCTACTCCCCAATGCCGGTCCAGGCTTTTATATGCAGAAAAACAGTGGCTGTGATACAGGTGGACCATGGAATTTTTATAACATGTTGGGGGGCCTAAGAAAGAAAAAAGTTGAGAAACGCTGCTTTAGCTCACTCATTTAGCCAGGAATACAATCACTAGCAAGCCCATGTAAATATACATAACATTAGTAACATTAACATAATAGTCTCTGAGCACTCAAAGATTCCATAGCATCTGTCATAGTGACCAATATCAAGCTGGTGGTCCTTGTGCAAAACAATTTCTATCAGCTACCTCAGATTCAGCATTCAAATAGTTTCAAGGGTGATTACTAGTCATCTGATGCAGATAGCAAACACCATGCACTGAATACTGTTCAGGAAATAACCAAGCTGGATGGCATTTTATCTTGTTCATGAATCCTGGGTTGCAGTTTCCATTAGCACAATGGTTAATTGCTTCACAAGAGGAGTATTTAAGGTCCTCTCAGATCAGACCAGATCAGATTCTGAATCATATTCCATGAAGACCATCTATAATGCCCCAGTTTCTCCAGAACATGTCAGGATGACAGGTTCAATATATTTTTTGACATAGACAATGAGTTCAAAACAGAGGATGAGCGTGTCAGATTGAGGATATTTTGGCAGTTGTGGTCTCTGAACTACTAAACTAGTGGATGAGGCAAATGACTCAGAAAAAGAAGCTGTCTCAGTGGATCAGCAAATCCTTCAGATCATCAGTCTTGTGCAAAAGACCACACATGGTGAATGTTGGAAAGACTTGAGTGGTGCCACTGACGCTATAGAGCTCAGCTTCCAAGATCAATTGGCAGCAAAGGACACTTGACTCTAATTAATATACTGTAGTACACCAAAACAATTTTTCATTGCTTTTGTTATTATTTGTTATTGAAACTAAATAAAACAATAAATCTAGAGTGGAAAAATAATTGGTAAATACAGAATAGTGTAGGAAACAATCCTGCCATGGCAGAAATGGACTAAATCAGTGGCTCTCAACCTTTCCAGACTACTGTACCCCTTTTGTCTTGCTTACTCCTCATTTAAAAGCTACTTCCTTACAAATCAGACATAAAAATATAAAAGTGTCACAGCACATTATTACTGAAAAATTGCTTACTTTCTCATTTTTAACATATAATTCTAAAATAAATCAATTGGAATATAAATAGTATACTTACATTTCAGTGTATAGTATATAGAGCAGTATAAACAAGTAATTGTCTGTATGAAATTTTAGCTTGTACTGACTTCACTAGTGCTTTTATGTAGCCTATTGCAAAACCAGGCAAATATCTAGATGACTTGATGTACCCTCTGGGTACCTCCATGGGTACACATGCCCCTGGTTGAGAACCACTGGACTAGATGACCTGATAGCTCTCTCTCATCTCTAAAACAAAAATCTTGTGAGTACAAATAATTTTCTCTTTATTCCACTTGTTCATTTTTCTGGTAAGATATTTAACACTGCTTTTATTTATTTTTTCCTGCTGCATCTTTCTAAGTGTTCATAGGTCTATGGAACATATTTATAAAGTCATTTATTTAAAAAAAAAAAGAAAAACGATATCATCAAACCATATGGGTACAGTTGTAACACTGCAGAATCCCATTTGCCTGCTTCTTTTCTTTCCTCAACTTTTCTCTATTATTTACTTGCAGAACATATGGAGAATGGCTAGGAGAAGAAGCGCATCTGGGTTTATGTTCAGAATGAATGCTTTTTTATGATTACTCCCATGATCTGTTCAATAAATTAGATTAGTCACCCACAAATATGTCTAACTATACATCATTTAACTAAGTTTTCAATAGAAAAATATTAATTTAAACTACAGAGAAACTAAACAGTTCCTTCGTAATCTGACTAGCACCTATTTCCTATACCCCCTTCTCTTTCCTACAGAGGCAGAAAGCTTTGGTCTTCAGTACAAGGGACTGTAGCTTCTCTGGAAACTACAGGTGAGGAAATATCATCAAAAACTTACCAACATGAAAGCTAGTATGGATAAAGCAACACAATGGTCTGAAAGGGCAGTTTATGGATAGCATTGTGTTCATGATATCTGTGCTGATCAAACAGTTTATTTAGTTATGGAAAAATGATGACCTGCACCCAGAAACTAACTAAAAGTCATTGCTGCCTATGAACCATCACGGACTCGTAGATGCTACGATAAAACAAATAACGAAAATACATAAGCATCTGCTGCATCCCACCCTACCTGAATTTGCTGAGGAATTCTTTATGTTTGGTTTGCCACTTGGAATGCAATCTGTTCAAGACAAATCTGATTCATTCCAGTTTATGGGAATCTTCCCAACAAGTTTACAGTTTTCTTGCATATTTGTGCACAACTGTCAGGAACTAGGTATGTTGTTAGCCTTTCTTCCTCTTTCCTCACTATTGCACACTACCCATGAGGAACATATGGTCTACAAGAGAAACTCTATAGCACAATTGTTGTATGTATTTTAGTTAGTCAAGAGTTCAACCAATTCTGCTATGAGACTTAACCAAAATTTAAGATAATCTAAATTTTTTGATAGTGATACATAAAAAATAAAAGTACAAGACTGAATGAACTGCCTTCGCTTTTATAGTTATTTTTATTAAGTAAAAGTTTGTTTTTAAAAACTAGTAATTGCAGTTATTTATATTTTTAAAAAAGCATCCCTGGATATTGCTTCTACAAATACATTTTAGAATAATGCTGTAAACCTGTCTAAAGGAAGTAAAAAAAAATATTTTAAAAAAACATGTTTTCACCATATGTTGCTGAGATGGCATGTGAGAGTTTCTGTGTCATTCTAACAAGTTATCTTCCTCACCATGGCAACATGATTCAGAAAAGCAAATGAATAAATCTATTGCTATTCAGCAAAAAATGTGTTGAAATAACCTGCTGAACAGGGAGGGATTTATGCAGATATTTTAACTTTAAGCACTTGGTTAAGCGCTTTGTTGAATCAGGACCTATAAGTATTTCTCCCTTCCCCCTTTCACTCCTTCCCCCAGTATTGAGAACAGTGCAAAAGTCAAGATATTCTTCGAATAATAAGTAATCAGTCTGCCCATAGGCTTTTTCATTTTCCAGTTTCATTTGAACTCCACATACATGGTATCTGGAAAATTATTTAAAACTACAAATCACTTTTCAACAATTTCTTTTAGACAGGCCGAGGTGGGAAAATGGAGGCATTAGGTGCAGAAAAGGAACATAAAACAAAAATTTAAATGTATGTTTATTTTATATTAATATACATATATGTACTGTGACAGACCCAGACCAATGGGGTACAGGAGTCTGGTAGAGGGCAAATATACTGGTCACTGGATGAGTAGTTTTCTGTTCCCTGAGTGACCAGAGCAGGAGCTGCACTAGAGTAATCAGGAACCTGCTAGAACCAGTTAAGGCAGGCAGGCTAATTAGGACACCTGGAGCCAATTAAGAAGAAGCTGCTAGAATCAATTAAGGCAGGCTAATCAGGGCACCTGGGTTTTAAAAAAGGAGCTCACTTCAGTTTGTGGTGTGAGTGTGAGGAGCTGGGAGCAAGAGGTGCAAGGAGCTGAGAGTGAGAGGGTGTGCTGCTGGAGGACTGAGGAGCACAAGCTTTATCAGACACCAAGAGGAAGGTGTTTGGAGGAGGCCATGGGGAAGTAGCCCAGGGAGTTGTAGCTGTCATGCAGCTGTTACAGGAGGCACTATAGACAGCTGCAGTCCACAGGGCCCTGGGCTGGAACCCGGAGTAGAGGGCGGGCCCGGGTTCCCCCCAAACCTCACAATTGACCTGGACTGTGGGTTCTTCCAGAGGGGAAGGTCTCTGGGCTGTTCCCCAACCCACATGGTGAATCTCTGAGGCAAGAAAATCCGCCAATAAGCGCAGGACCCACCAAGATAGAAGAGGAACTTTGTCACAGTACACATGGAACATACCACTCTTGAGGGGATCTTGTTTAATGATGGAGAATGAATAATATTTAAAAAACCATTTAGAGTTGAAAATGTTCAAACTCCATGAGCACATAAAGATAGCATAAACTGACTATTGCCTGTATCAGTTGGCGCCCACAGTTACAAAACGTTATAGTAAAGAAGATCCTGGGGATGGATTCAGAGAACAGGGCATTTGGGGCTTGCCATTCCCCATGTCAGTCCTTTTCTACTGCTTCACTTCAAGAATGGGCTCCCAAGAGCACAGGACTTTTGCAAGCTCTGAAAGCTTTCTAGATCAGCGCCAAGCCCAATCACCATCAAAGATTCTTACAAGCTAGAAAATTCTCACTGCAACTGAATGTAGTGGGTCTTTGGCTGGCAGGAAGTGCTTGGGTGGGGGCTCCTTTAAGTGTCCCTACTGCAGTTGGGTTATAAGGGAGGGGAAAAGGGGACTTACCTGAGTGGAACCAAAGGAGGGAACAGGAAGTGGCCAAACTTTTGGGCACTGATCCACCATGTGCACCACTGGAATGGTGTGGGCATTTATACCTGATGCATCTCAGAAGGAAGCCCCTCTCTCATTAGTCATGGATCAGCAGCAGCCATCCTTCCATCCAAGGGATCAGAGTAGGACTAGGTTTTTATGATTCGCTGAAGGCATTGTGCTAGTTGCCTTTTTTCCTTTTGGGGCTGAGAAGGAATTGTTTGCTTACTGACAGTTTGCCCAAGATGGTGTGGGGTTTTTTTGCCTACTCCATGTCAGGCACCCATTGGAGTAAGAAAGAAGGTTATGTCAAGCTTTTGCAACTTAGTAGGTAGCTGGTGTTTCAGGAGTCCAGGGCAGATAGTCATTGCAGGAGGGGATATGGTTCCCTGATAAACAGGAGTTGGAAGGGGACTTAGGGGAAATGTATCTGCTAAGGAAGATGGGGAAGCTGGAATTGAGGCTCTTGATGTCTGGTTCAGAGGGGAGACAGCCCCCTCGTTTTTCCAGCCTCTCCCTTAAATTTCAAAAGGGGGGGGAATGACAGGATCCCAGCAACAGCCTGGGACAGGCTGGGAGGGTTGATGGAAGCCTTCCCAAATAGGTGAAAACAATTAAGGAAAGAATGATGACTTGCACCTTATGATGTATTTTTAGTGAATAAAGCTGTGGCCTAAATAAACCACACCTACTGAAATCTTGTCCTGCTTCCTGTGTGGCTGGGACAACAGTTTTTGGTTCAGTATAACTACTTAAGGGATATTTAATTTCTCTCTGCCTAATGCAGTTGTATTCCTATGTTGCCATATCCATGGAAGTATCTATATCCATTCATGTTTCTTCACAAACTAAAAAAAATAAATTTTGGGGGGCTACTTCCAAATCACAAACAGCCTCTGTAATTAATTCCTGTCTAAATACTGCTAAGTAAATTCTCTCTCTCTCTGAAAACTAAGGTTTTTTTTTCTTTTTTTTTTCTCATGCTGGTCTTAATTAAATTTTTGCTATTAAATGTTATTTCTAGTGTAAGTGACTTAAAAGAAAAAATAACTCCCTCACCCACACGCCTTATTTAAGTGAAAAAATGCCTGGTAGCTAAAAAGTACTGGCATACTGAATACCTAATATAATAAAACTCTTGGGTTCTATGTTGGTGATGTGACTGTGGTAGAGCAGGTGCCAGCTCATGCCAACTCCCGTGGGCCTCACTGAACACTGACAAATGCATAGCTGGAAACCAGTCTACCTCACCTGTGTGGTAGTATTGCTAAAATAGATATTAGAGTTATAAGACTATGTCTAGACGATGAAATGCTTGTAGGACGTCGCATGTATTAATCTTCCTTATAATGTCTGCATCCCATGTTATAAGGTAATATTTAAGTGTTTGCTCTGTAACTATAAAAATGTTTGCTAAGACTGTAAAAACCCCACAGTCAGGGGAAAAGAATTAATAGGTGTGAAATACTAGTTTACCACAAGAGGTATTGTTATCTCCTCCCCAACAAAAGATGGCCTATAGATACCAGACAAGCCATTGTGGAACAACAGTGGACAAAAGGCTTTGTTGTTTCCTTTCCCCACACACCTGAAGAGGGTACATGCACAAGCCCTCATCCCATCACAGCTTGAATGCTGAGGGAAGGGAATAAAAATCCCTGTTAAGGAGAAATTGTTATTCCTGTGCTGTTTGAATGCGGAAGGGTGAAGATTTCTAAGCATAAGCAAGGGGTCTCCAGCTGTTAGCTTGGGTTAGCCCTAAAGGACATATAAAGCTTGTATATTATAGCAGCTACTATAATCTTTTGGAACCTAAGACTATATCTCGTGTGTGTGTATATGTTTGCCTGTGTTAAGCGTGTAAATAACTCATTTCTTTTTCCTAGTTAATAAACCTTTAGTTAGTTTATTAGAGGATTAGCTACAAGTGTTGTCTTTGGTGAGAGATCTAGGATGCACTTGACCTGAGATAAGTGACTGGTCCTCTGGGACTGGGAGTAACCCGAATACTGATGTGATTTTTGGTATAATGGACCATCTATCACAAAGGCCAGTTTGCCCCAGTGGCAAGATAGACAGGAGTTCCCAAGGGGACTGTGTGTGACTAAATGTTAAGGCTGTTATAGTGCTTGAGGAGTTAACACTTGGTACTTGGTTGGTTAAATCTACTTCTTGAACATGCAACCAATTTGGGGTTTGTGCCCTGCTTCTTGACAGTCTGCCCTGAGGTTGGCAATCACTGTTGTGAGCCACTCCAGACAGCTTGACAGGTGAAAACCAAGGGTTTTAAGTAGGCAAAACATGATTGCTGTTTGAAAGTAGAGTGCACTCTTGTAGGACATTAAAGTACAGGAAACAACACTAGCAAAAAATTATGGACAGTAAATATATTTGGAATGTTTCTTTCTGTGTTCTCTTACACTGGTGAATGAACTATTATTTTATGCTAAATAAAGTATTTCAAGAAAGAAACACTTTATTTAGGAGTAACAAAGAGAAAGATAAATGATTACTACCACATATAAAACTCAAAATAAAAGCCTGTCTGTTATCAAAGCTCAGATATTAATGTGTGTGTATTTGCTTCTGCTGCCAAATATTATCAGCGTTGTTCTGACATGTAGGGAACAACCTGTTCTATATGGATTCTGTCTGGATAGAAAATGGCTCTAGTTTATCTTTTTGACACTCAAGGTTGTTTTGTTCACCTTGAGTAACCACAATGTGAACAATGATCATTTGAGAATACTTTGTATACTTAAGTTTCTGATAAGTCTTACATTCCATCTTCACTAGAGGGTGAGCAGGAGGACGTGGTGATGAATCCAAATGAGCAAGTTAATGTTAGCATGAGAAACAGACATCTCAGAACACCTCAGGTTATAATATTATTTAAGGCATGGCACACATCTATTTGGTTTGATTTTCACATGGGTCTATCTTTGTGCTGGGTCTCAGGCAAAGAATTAGGAACACAGGAATTGCCATGCTGGATTGTTCCAGTGGTCCATCTAGTTCAACATGCTGTCAATGACAACAATGGCCAGTATTAGATGCTTAAGAGGAATTATAGAATAATCTGTCCCTTGGAGAAGTTTCTTCCTAACCTCAGTAAACTAGTGGTTGGTTTATATCATGAGGGTCTATTAATCTTATCTAATATAACTCTAAATTTTCTAATGTATCCATATAAATGAATCCTGGCTATGTCTCCAATGACATTTTTCTTAAAATCTCCCTCCATTGGTCTACCGCCAGTGCAGTTTCAGCAGTGCTGTCGATGATGGGAGCACAAGTATAGTTCACCCACTGGTACAGTAGTACTGACCTGCTGATAAGGGTGCGCGTACAGACTCGGGCTAGGAGGGACGTAGACGTAAGATTTTCCCCCCTAAGAGCGGTGGGCACACTCATCCTGCACAGGACGGGGTTTCCCCCAACCCTGTCACAAGGTCTCAGATTATAAAAGAAATTATACCTGCATCCTTTCTAGTTTTGAAATCAAATGTGTTTACCACCTACTATGTCATATACAATTATTTATCACACGAATATGTGCTATATCACAGAACCATCAGAGATGGAAAAGATCTATTAGATAATCCAGTCCATCCCCCAACAAGTGCAGGATTGTTCCCTAAGGAAAGGGCCATACCAAATTCATGGCTGTGGGAAACGCATCACGGATCATGAAACCTGGTCTTGTGTGTACTTTTACCCTTTACTATATAGATTTCATAGGGGAAACCAGCGTTTCTGAAACTGGGGGTCCCAACCCAAAAATGGGTTGCGGGGTGGTGGTGGTTCAAGGTTATTGTAAGGGGGTCATGTTGGGGGATGGGGGACCTTTTCTTTTGTGCTGCTTTCAGATCAGGATGGCTGGAGAGTGGTGGCTGCTGGCTGAGGGCCCAGCTCTGAAGGAGCAGCACAGAAGTAAGGGTAGCAATACTATACCATACCATCCTTACTTCTGCGCTGCTGATGGCGGTGGTGCTGCCTTCTGATCTGGGTTCCTGGCCAGCAGCTGTCTCTCTCTGGCTGCCCAGCTCTGAAGGCAGCGCCATCGCCAGCAGCAGCACAGAAGTAAGGGTAGAAATACCACGACACCCCCCCCCCTAAAAAACCTTGCAAGCCTCCACCATTACTCCTTTTTGGGTCAGGACCCTTACAGTTACAACACTGGGAAATTTCAGATTTAAATACCTGAAATCGTGAAATTTATGATTTTAAAAATCTCATGACCATGAAATTGACTAAAATGCGCCGTGAATTTGGTAGGGCCCTACCTATGGAGCATGGATTGGTGGGGGAGGGAGGTGGGGAGAAAGATTTATCACATTCCTTTTTTAATTCTATAATTTAAAATTAATAAACTGCGTACAGGGGCTCTTCATGGAACTTTTAAACAAGTCTAGTTTAAACGTGTAATGCACTTGTCATCAAGATATACAGTGCAAGAGGCTACTGTTGATTTCTTTTGTTTCTTTTAACTAATAGTTAATTTAAAATAATTTGAGGTAGTCAGTGGACCATTGTGTGTTTACTATAAACACAGACATTTACCAATGTCCATGCACATCACACAGCCATTATCCAAAATGACTCTGACATCCCATCAGAAATTAAGTGAGACACATGTCATATTACATTGTGTTCCATGGCGCTCTGATCTGATACAGCACTAATGAAACAATGCAATGTGACTTCACCCACATCACACATCCTGACAGCTAATCTGAATTACCATAAGGTGCTTGAATCAGTGGATAACTCATTACCTGCACATCTTCAGATTTCTGTTTCTGTAGTTGATTTCTACACACAAAAGTACTTTAAAATAATTTGCTCAACTACAAATTGGAACATTAGTCCTACATAGGGCAACATAAACCACTTGCCACTTCAAAAACACATGAAGAGCAGCAGGTTTAAAAAAATATCAGTCTGCTCTCTGCTGCCCTGGCTTTTTGGGTAAAGGGAATCTGTGCAGTCATAACCACCCAGAGTATTAAAAAACATGTATTAAATAATAACCCTTGTTATATCAACCAAGCAATTTTTTAAAAAGACTAACAAACAAGAGCTACAATCTATTTTTATCACATTAGATAAACTTTTTGGATAGGTTATAGTATCCTGACCCAAACAGACTTACTTTAATTGCAAAAACAGATATTTATTTACTCTAAAATAATGAAAGAAAGGAAAATATTTGTATTTGGGACTAACATTTATCAACATAAAGTAGCTTTTCTGCTATGGTTTAAAGTAACAGATGTAATTAAAATATTCAGAAGGCATTTTCACTTCACAATCATGCTTCCTGTATACATTAGTAACAAAAGGCTCCCCCCTCTTCATTAGTGCTCGACGATAAACAACATATTTCCATATCACATGGTTGACCAGCTCTGCTAAAATATTAAGCTTTGCTACAGCACTGATACATGCAGAAACAACCAAGTCCAGTCAGGAAGTGTATTAATTTGAAACTCGTAATTAATGACTAAACATTTATATAACCAAGATGGATGAGTTACAAGGGAAAAAAAGACCAAAACATAACACTCCCTTATACATTCAACTCATCATTTCAACTGTAAACAATGAGTCCCTAAAAAAAGTGTCTGAATCCGTCTTATTCTCTTCCCCCAATCTCCAATGGCTGTCAAAAGACACCATTTTTTTTTATTTTTTTTTAATTTAGCTGCAATTCCAGGATGAGAGTATTGATTATATAAATGTAAACAGGAATAAAATATAGGTCTTCCAAAATAAAGACGGCTTTGAGTTTTAAAGCGTATCAATGCATTTTTGTGCATTGTTAACTCACAGGGACGCAGAATGAGGTACAACATGGACTGAACTGGGCAACCAAGACGGGTGTGTAGAATATATTTGAATATCTACTGTACTTTATATAACCACATGATTTATTTGTAAGTATTAAACAATAAAGGGAAGATCATTCATACACTATCATATCTTCAAATAGCAATATTAAGATGTTAATGTAACTGTTCTACTTTTTCCATCAACCAAAGGGGAGAAATGAAGTAGCCTCCAAATCCTTACATATAATTTTTGGCACCTAATGTTTATTTTATTAACTTTACATGAATTATTTTATGTGAGTTTTACTTCAGCAAGTCAGTTGCAGGAGAGAAGTTTAAATTTTCAACATTTTATTATTAATTATTATTAGTAGTAATAGTAGTAGTAGTATTACGGTATCACCTACGAATTAGTCATTGATCAGCATCTCATTGTGCTAAGTACTGTATAATACCCTACTTAACATTGTACTAGTATAAATACTGTAGTACAGTCATAAAAGTAATTGCATTTTCTTATGATCAAAGCTCATTTTTAACTGTTTGTAAAGCACCATCACCAGGGTTTGAGATTTTTAAGATTTGGAATTTATAGGAGAGAAAATTAGAACAATAATTCTGTACTGTATCCAGTTATTAAATTACTGAAATTTTTTCTTAGTGTCAAATTCTGTACCTCCAGTGAAAAAGTGAAGTTCATTACTTTTTTTCTGTTTCCCACTCACACTCTACCTAAATAAGCACAAGTGACCAACGAAATTGGAAGATGCCATGAAGCAACAGCACCATAGAACCTGCGTCCTTTTCTAGGTACTATACAGTGGAAGTAATGCACATTGGAAAACATAATCCCAACGATATATAGAAAATGATGGGGTCTAAATTAGCTGTTACCACTCAAGAAAGATATCTTGGAGTCATTGTTGATAGTTCTCTGAAAATACCTCTGTGTGCAGCAGCAGTCAAAAAAGCTCACAGAATGTTATGAACCATTAGGAAAGGTATAGCTAATAAGACAGAAAATATAATACCACTACATAAATCCATCCACACCTTGAATACTGTATGCAGTTCTGGTCTCCCCAT
Source organism: Emys orbicularis (assembly GCF_028017835.1). NCBI lineage: Eukaryota > Metazoa > Chordata > Testudines > Emydidae > Emys > Emys orbicularis. Next base: position 44,006,545 of record NC_088687.1, on the reverse strand, counting down.
CTCAAAAACATTACATTAGAATTGGAAAAAGTACAGAGAAGGGCAACAAATATGATTAGTAGTATGAAACAGTTTTCATATGAGGAGAGATTAAAAAGACTGGGACTGTTCATCTTAGAAAAAAGAAAATTAAGGGGAGATATGATAGAGGTCTATAAAATCATGACCATGGAGAAAGTGAATAAGGAAGTGTTCTCTACCCCTTCACGTAACACAAGAACCAGGGGTCACACAATGAAATTAATAGCACGCTTAAAACAAACATAAGGAAGTACTTCTTCACACAACACACAGTCAACCTGTGGAACTTGTTGCCAGGGGATGTTGTGAAGGCCAAAAGTATAACTGGGTTCAAAAAAGAATTAGATAAAGTCATGGAAGATACATCCATCAATGACTATGAGTCAAAATGGTCAGTGACACAACCCCATGCTCTGGGGTCCCAAACTGGGACAGGGGGATGGATCACTTGCTAATTGCCCTGTTCTGTTCATTCCTGCTGAAGCATCTGGCACCAGCCACTATCGGAAGACAGGACACTGGGCTGGATAGACCATTGGTCTGACCCAGTATGGCCATTCTTAACATCTTACATTAAGGTTTCTGTACCTTCAAACGAGGGAACTCTACGGAACTCCTTCTGAGTATGTGCAGCCACAAATGGGACTGAAGGAGCATCCAGGTAGAATGAGGGGCGTGTATTTTTGCAGCATGGCAATATTTCTGCACGTCCTCATGAACAAAACAGATAGGATTAGTCTGTAACCTACCAGTGAAAAATACTGTCAATAGCCTGTGTCATTTAATTCTATAATGACTATACTCAAATCTTATGTTTCATAGCTTCAACTGGTCTCCTTCAGGGGTCAGAAAGGATTTCCCCCCCTCCAATGCACAACTAGCTACAATCTGGATTTTTGTTTTTTACCTCTTCTTCTGAAGCATCAGAGACTGGCCACAGCTAGAGACAGGACACCGGATAGGTTTGACCAGTGTTCTGACATGCTACGCAGAAAACATCTCATTCTAGCTGCCTGACTGGTGTGTATTGCTCGCGTGCTATGATCAACAGAGGTGGGGTTGGGAAGGAATTTCCCCCCAGGTCAGATTGGCAGGGACCTTGGGGTTTTTCCACCTTCCTTTGCATCACGGGGAGTGGCTCACCTGTTAGGATCATCTGGACATATCACCTAATCAATTCCTTGCCAATGTGGGGTTGTTACATGATGGCTGTCGGTTCTAGAATCTCTATGCTTTGAGGGCATGGAGTCTGGTGCCGAAGACATCACTGCTCTAGATGACTTCTTGGTACACAGCTTGTTGTAAGTGCAGTGTCAGTACCGGAAGGAATAGAAGCATCAGCTGTACCTTTACTGGGATGTGAGGTTTCCTGAGATCCAGACCACAGGAGTGACTTTCCCTTTCTCTTGACCAGTTCTGGGCAGTGGGGTCTTTTTTTCTATTAAGAGTTGGGTAGTACCATAGGGGCCCTGTAGTCTTTGCTTGCTGAAGAAGGCAGATGAGGCTGTTCTGATGGAGGGAAGAGTTTCTTGGACCCCGTGGTCACCACAGACCTTCCATGAATAGGAGTTTAAGTTTGACCTCCTTGAATTTCTTATATTTGCTCTTAAATTATGAGCAGATCTTGCATTTGGAGGGAATATGGGTTTCCTGAAGGCAGCCTGAATGTCCATTGCTGTGGGGAAAAGACCTATGGCAGGTCTGACAGGGATTGAAGCCTGGGGTCTTGGGCATAACTTGTACTCGAGGCTGTGGATCGAGGCCTGAGAAAACAACAAAGGCCCAGATCGGGGGAATGGGACCCTCCCCACACAAAAGCACAAACTGTGCTAAATAAGGGGGAAAGAATAAAAGAAAAGTAATGATGTAAAATAAAGAAAAAATAAGTGAGTGGTATAGCAAGCAGCATGGCTTAACTAATGGACACCACTGTGTCAAGTCGCAGATAGTTGAGTGGCAGCAACTCTGCCCCTTTGAATCGGGATACAAAGGTGTCTAGGGCGCAGATGCAGACCCGAAGACACTGCTGAGAAAAATCTATGATCAAGAGCACTGGGGTGTGCTCGTATCCTGATGTGGAACCCCCACAGGGACACTACTTGAAGACGAACTGCTCCTTATCAGTGAAAGCTGTGACTGAGGGGAGAGGTAGTATTCCTGACTCAAGAGACTGCTACAGATGAGGGCATTACAGACCTCCCCACTCATAAGGGCTCCATTTATCAATTTTCTTTTGGCCCTCTCCAGTTTCTCAGCCAGGGGAATGCACTAGAAAGGTTCTGGAATGGGGAAGAGGTGGCTTTGCACTGTGCAAGGCAAGACATGACTGAGGCATTCAGGAGATATTGGAAGACACCTAGATTGGTGCCCTGCACCCACTCTTCTCCCCCCCACCCAAGGGGAAAAAAATCTGATCACTCAACACCTGTTCAAATGTAATATACATCAAAATCTTGTTATGTTGCAAACCTACTTTGCTTGCGAGGACAAATCTCCAGGACAATGTGCACACAAAGGATTTAACAATATAATGCCATAGCTATAGATAGAAGATTAATCTGAAATCATAGGTGAATCCCCCTTCCCTAAATGAGAAGGAAAAATCAGCAGATCTGACTTTAATGTTGCATTCATACTGAGCAAAGTGCATTTTTTTGGGCTGAAAATGTAGCTGTCTAAGCCAAGCACTATTGCAATATTCATCTGATCATCTTTTGGACTGAGTTTCTCCAATAAAAACAGGCTATAGGCTAGGCCTCTATAATTTCTTAAATGTACCAACAAAGCCCTTAAGATTTTCATTAAATTTACAATTCAATCCTTGACCTCCTCACTAATGAAAGAAGGGAAGAGAGAAAAGGTGGGCTAAGGGCTAGGTGAACAATTAAAAACCCTTTAATTAAAAAGAAACCAAAACACCACACAAGAATTATCTTCAACGGAACTAGTAATTTGCTGGGGGTTATCACTAATACTTCAATCTGCCAGTAATTGTTTAATCCAGCTGACAAAAATCAATTTAAGCTTTACAATTTTATAAAATTTTCTGGAAGCAACTTCCCATCTAGAAATCTGAGCTACTGTAGTGTTTGAGAATTTGTAGTGAGTACCACTGCGATACATTACTTAAGAACTTCTACTGCAGTTTACAGCTGAAAGAGCAACAGAAAAGCTCTTGTACAAATAAAAAGCCCTTATTTGAATCCCAAAATAAATTTATATTTGTACTTCAAAAATACAATTTTTAAAATTAATCCATTAGCCCCCATCTATTCCATGCCCTAGTCAGAGATTTGGAATGGTTGATTAAGTATCAACCACTACTTACTTAGTGGAAATGACATGGAAATCAATTTAAGATGGTGGAATTTACAGAGAAAAGTAACTTAAAGAAGCAAGATCAGTAAGAGGCTGGAGCTTCTTCTCCGTAGTGAATGATTTGGAATCTTTCCTGTGATTAAGACTTCCCTCCTGAAAACAGGCACTTGAGAAATGGAAGTTTATCAGTAGTCTCATGTGTCAGCCTGAAACACATCAATGGATTCACAACATTAATTGTGCTTAGAAAACATCTGAGCCTTAAAGCTGGAGTTCTTATATAAAGGAGATAAGAGCAGTGTAAACAGTGAGTCTTATCAGTGGAGATGGCTGGGTTCTTCTAAGCTACAGAAGCCATTGCTTGTGTAATATCAAATAAGCAAATGGGGGGGAGGGATTTCAAATCAATGCTGATTTCAGATTTAAACCTTTTATTTAATGAAACCAAGAAGAATTGCGTTGAGCATTCTTGTGAAAAACTAACATTGTGGGTTCCTATGTAAGAAGCAAAAAGTTAAATTTTGACATTTTTGTGATTTTTTTCTACATTGCTCTTGTTGAAGGTCCAAAGAGTAACGATGGATCCTAACCAAAGTTCTATTTCTTTTGGTTTCATTACGCAAGCAATTCCAAAAGAGCAACTGGGAATCTATTTATTTGCTAATGCAATGTCATTTGAAAATAATTCACCTCTTGCATAGTCTTACATAAACGTCACTATGAATTTCATGAAACAAAGAGGATTGGTACAATACAGTAAGAGTGCTGGAAAGTTTTGCTTATTTCTATACTTATAGTCAGATGAATATCTATGAATTACAAATCTGCTTCTCAAATTATTTAAGAATTTAAGCCATGATCTAACCAAGAAGTCAGCAACTTCGGTAGTGCCTTCACAGGTGTTAGGTAGATGGCAATACATTGGCCAAATGAGAAAGATTAATGGAAGAAAGTGAGTGAGTATTTCATGCAACTATTCCTTTACAAAAAAAAAAAAACAATGAAGTTAGACAAGTTCAACAACCCCCTTAAAAATGAAAAAGATATAGGGCACTTGGAATCCCAAATAATTTAACTAGACATAGACATGAGAACACCTTCCAAATAGGAGCCATATTCTACCCACATTACGAGGAAATTTAGAGCCTTGGGGTTTTATGTATACCTTTCAGAAAAAAAATATAGTATATTATAGTTAAAATGAAAAACCTCCACTCTAGACATTATCTGAACAGTTATCAGACCTCCACAAATTGAACTGAACATTTATTTTAGAAAAAATGTGGGTAAATTAGAAAAAATAAATGTATTTCAAATTAAAAGATAAATTCACAGCCACTAAAGTAGCTCATTGGAATTACGTACAGACACAGCATTCATAACAAAAGATTGGGAGTTTGATATTCAATACAATACACAAACAAGATACTCCTAGTCAGATAGCAGAACTGTTGATTTTGTCAGCTACAAAGATTAATAGCTATGGAATGTGCACAACAGAAACAAGGGTTCCAGCGATGACTATGAATTGCAAACATCCTAAATTATATGTACACAAACATACAAATATATATACACCCCACAGTTCAATGAAGTGCAAACAGGAAGCTATCTGATTAAAATACGCTATCTTTGCTCACAGCAACAGTACTTAAGCGCATTAAACCAATCAATTATAACCCTTCCTCCTGTTCCTATATATCCTCGTCTCCTGAGCTACAGCTCCTTGCCGCTTGACAGCAACTCAAAATAATTGGCACGGTACCAGAAATACAAGTAGGGCAGCACAAGGTGTTCCTGAGTATGGCTTATAGTTTGTATAAACATCCTATCTGAATTAGCCTTCAGGTAATTGTAATTTAAATGTTCTCAATGCCAATGAGGTAGACATTTGAAGCTTTATTTTGGGGATGAAAGGGTGATAGTGGATGGGTCTGTTAAGGAAAGGGTAGAACTGAGTGTTTGTGTACCTAGACATCAAGAGTTTGACAAAGCTAAACACTGAAATCTTGTTGTTCAATGACAAGAAATAGCATTGGTAGTTGTAATGGACACTTTAGTAAACCTTCTAGTCATATCTTTGTCTAGAGCATAAAAGAAAATGCAATGGACATTTAAACACATTCAGTTATTTGTTTTTTTTATGAATATGCACACTGGTAAAAATCAATGGACCTATGAAATGTTAAAAGTAGGAGTAGGATCCTCAGCTAGCATACTTTATTATAGCTCCAACAGAACTACAACAATTTATACAAGTTGAGGATCAGCACTTCATTCTCTATCAAATGCAATGACTTATCTGGTGACTTCTTAAAATTTTCAGGCCTTGCATTAAACCCAAAGTATCAGATCAAGAAAAAAGCCAGAAATAACCAAACTCAGTCAAATTAAATCCATGTTATTGTATTGGATGAAATTAAATCTCAAGTGTATACTATTGTGCTATATATAGTTTTTGCCCATAAGAGCAGCTGCCAATTCCACCACTCTAAATCATGAAAGTAAGTTACTGGTGGGAGAAAAGTTTCTTTACAAAATGTAAATTCAACCAGACTATACTTATACATTTAGATTACATCAATAAAATACTTTAAAAAGAGGCATCAAATCAAAATATTTGACTATTTATTGTCTACTCTGCCATGCACATAGCTCATCACAAAATCAGTTTGTCTCTGAGTTTCATGTGCCTCCATATGTGACCATTTGTCTCCTGAATGTGGAGATATAAGTTTTTTCAAAATGACCAGGATGGTTTGAGAAAAAGAATAAATAATAAAAAAAAAAATCTGCAACGAATAACTCACAGGCAAAAAATAAAAACAAATGAAAACAATAGCAGCAACCCATTATTTCCCTCCCGGAATGAAGTCCCATCTGCTTTTAAACAGCAACATGTTTTTCCATTACTCAGAACCACAGCCAAGTACAGGACAATAAAGCCTGTACTTCCATGGCCACAAGGAAGAGCAGAGGGCAGCAAAGATAGATAACACTGGTCTACAATTTTTGAGAAGTCGTCTGCTTCAGAGATAAAATGTGCTATTTATTATGTATTTTGATGTGCTGAATTCAAATATGACAATTAAAACAACTGATTGGCTACTGTTTCTAAGATATTTAAGTTTTTACATTTTATGTCTATGTATATTGTGTAGATAGTAGAGTTTTAATCATAAATTGTAAACCTAGGTCTTTTCATGTGTCTATGGTTGCTTTACATGATAATATTTCACCTGTCCTGTTTATGTAACACTTTAAAAATCAGCAAAAGGGTTATATAAATAAAATTTATTATGAAACAAAAGGCAAAAAAATATTCTGTACATAGTTTAGTCCTATTCAGTGTCTACTCGGCGCTTCTTGGCTTGTCTCTTGTATTCATTAAATGGAGCATCTCTTGTCACTTTCCAGCAATAGTCTGCAAGCATTGATGGGCTCCATTTGCCCCGATAGCGTTTCTCCATTGTTGCAATGTCCTGGTGAAATCGCTCGCCATGCTCGTCGCTCACTGCTCCGCAGTTTGGTGGAAAAAAATCTAGATGAGTGTGCAAAAAATGTATCTTTAGTGACATGTTGCAACCAAGGCTTTTGTATGCCTTGAGGAGGTTTTCCACCAACAACCTGTAGTTGTCTGCCTTGTTGTTTCCGAGAAAATTTATTGCCACTAACTGGAAGGCTTTCCATGCCGTCTTTTCCTTGCCACGCAGTGCATGGTCAAATGCATCATCTCGAAGAAGTTCACGAATCTGAGGACCAACAAAGACACCTTCCTTTATCTTAGCTTCACTTAACCTTGGAAATTTTCCACGGAGGTACTTGAAAGCTGCTTGTGTTTTGTCAATGGCCTTGACAAAGTTCTTCATCAGACCCAGCTTGATGTGTAAGGGTGGTAACAAAATCTTCCTTGATTCAACAAGTGGTGGATGCTGAACACTTTTCCTCCCAGGCTCCAATGACTGTCGGAGTGGCCAATCTTTCTTGATGTAGTGGGAATCTCTTGCACGACTATCCCATTTGCAGAGAAAACAGCAGTTCTTTGTGTATCCAGTCTGCAGACCAAGCAAGAGAGCAACAACCTTCAAATCGCCACAAAGCTGCCACTGATGTTGGTCATAGTTTATGCACCTCAAAAGTTGTTTCATGTTGTCATAGGTTTCCTTCATGTGGACTGCATGACCAACTGGAATTGATGGCAAAACATTGCCATTATGCAGTAAAACAGCTTTAAGACTCGTCTTCGATGAATCAATGAACAGTCTCCACTCATCTGGATTGTGAACGATGTTGAGGGCTGCCATCACACCATCGATGTTGTTGCAGGCTACAAGATCACCTTCCATGAAGAAGAATGGGACAAGATCCTTTTGACGGTCACGGAACATGGAAACCCTAACATCACCTGCCAGGAGATTCCACTGCTGTAGTCTGGAGCCCAACAGCTCTGCCTTACTCTTGGGTAGTTCCAAATCCCTGACAAGGTCATTCAGTTCACCTTGTGTTATGAGGTGTGCTTCAGAGGAGGAGGATGGGAGAAAATGTGGGTCCTGTGACATTGATGGTTCAGGACCAGAAGTTTCATCCTCTTCCTCGTCTGACTCAAGTGAGAATGATTCTGGTGCATCAGGAACCGGCAGTCCTTCTCCGTGGGGTACTGGGCGTATAGCTGATGGAATGTTTGGATAATGCACAGTCCACTTTTTCTTCTTTGACACACCTTTCCCAACTGGAGGCACCATGCAGAAGTAACAATTGCTGGTATGATCTGTTGGCTCTCTCCAAATCATTGGCACTGCAAAAGGCATAGATTTCCTTTTCCTGTTCAACCACTGGCGAAGATTTGTTGCACAAGTGTTGCAGCATATGTGTGGGGCCCACCTCTTGTCCTGATCTCCAATTTTGCAGCCAAAATAAAGGTGATAGGCTTTCTTAACCATAGTGGTTATACTGCGCTTTTGGGATGCAAAAGTCACTTCACCACAAACATAGCAGAAGTTATCTGCACTGTTCACACAAGTACGAGGCATCTCTGCTCACTTTGGCTAAACAGAAATGTGTCCCTTTGCAAAATCAAACACTGACAAATAAGAGAGCACGACACTGTATGATTTCTAGAGCTGATATAGGGCAATTTGTTCAGCAGAGTGATGTAAGCTTCGTTATGATTGCATCATCCATGCCTTCTAGGAATAACATGATGCAATTCATATCATGTATGACGCAATACCAGCTTCAGATTGCATCATTCATTGTTTTGCCTAAAAAGCAAGTACTGTCCAAACCCAGTCATAGATTTATTCATAGATCCAGTCAAAGATGTATTTTAGTCATTTCTGGTTTAAATTGAGATCCCTTCCCTTTATTAACTCACTTATCCTCCGCCATTCCCAAGTCAAGGGTCATATATACTGACCCAATAGCATATCTTGAAAACTAGAGCCAATCAACAATTTTAAGCATCATTTTCGTTCTCAGTGACCCAGAATTAGTAAAGTTTGACTACATTTATTTCAGAAGCATTTTGGCTGTAGAGCAGTGTAACAGATTGCTAGATTCAGTCCCTTTTTCTATAGCCCCGGCTCAGTGACAGCATCCCCCATTGCGCTGGTGACACACTTCCTTCTGTTATGCTCTATACCAGGAGTGGGCAAACTTTTTGGCCCAAGGACCACATCTGGGAATAAAAATTGGGGTTGCGGTGCCGGAGGGATTGCAGGCTCTGGGGTGGGGCTAGGGATGAGGGGCTTGGGGTGCAGGAGGGTGCTCTGGGCTGGGATGGAGGGGTTTGGAGGGAGATCAGGGCTGGGTTCATGGGTTTGGGGGCTCCGGCTGGGAGTGCGGGCTCTGAGGTGGGGCTGGGGATGAGAGGTTAGGGGTGCAGGAGGATGCTCCAGGCTGGGATCAAGGAGTTTGGAGGATGAGAGGGGGATCAGGGCTGGGGCAATGGGTTGGGGCATGGGGAGAGGTTCAGGGGTACAGGCTCCGGGCGGCACTTACCTCAAGTGGCTCTCAGCAGCAGTGGCATGTCCCTTCTCCGGCTCCTATGCGGAGGCGCGGCCAGGTGGCTCTGCACACTGCTCCATCTGCAGGCACCGCCCCTGCAGCTCCCATTGGCTGTGGTTCCCAGCCAATGGGAGCTGTAGGGGTGGTGCTTGGGACCAGGGCAATGTGCAGGGCGGAACCCCCTGGCTGCCCCTACATGTAGGAGCCAGAGGGGGGCCATGCCGCTGCTTCCAGGAGCCGCGTGGAGCGGCCCCTGATCCCGCTTCCCCGGCTGGAGCACCGAAACGGGGCAAGCCCCAGACCCCACTCCCCAGCGGGAGCTCAAGGGCCAGATTAAAATGGCTGCCAGGCCGGATCCGGCCCGCGGGCCGTAGTTTGCCCACCCCTGCTCTATACAGAGGCATATTTGACATCTTTCTGTGTACAAAGTAGCGTGGAAAAGTGGGGGAAGAGAAAGGGGAAAGGAGGCAAACAGCAGTTAGTTGGTAGTATTCAAACTGTGCCAGGAGTTAGTGTCACTCCTGTAGCCATGGCTGTATTGATGAACTTCCTGTGGACTGATATTTAATAGCAGTTTTTACAAAATATGTGTCTAAACTTGTTAGTACTGAACAGCTCTAGCAACGGAATATTGCTCATCCAGCCTGTAGTTGATACCCACCCCTCTCCAAACAGGAACACTTCCTCTCCTTCCCACTTTTTTGTTCACTGCCATCACTCCCAAACCTCCTCTCCACCTTCCTCTGTTCCTAAGGGAAGGCACCACTAAGCTACCCTCTCCCCAACCCACAGAGGGAGAAACCACTGACCCCTTTGGCCCAATTCCCTTTATTCCTATGGGGGACCATCCCACCCCACTCTCTCTAGCTCTCTTTGCTCATAAAGGGGTACAAACCCCATAACTGTCTCTATTTTTCTCCCTGGATGGAAGGATGGAACACATGGTGTCCCACCTTTACCATTTCCTAGGTATATGTGGGGCACTTACATGAACATTTTCATGGAGGATTTTTTTTTATTTGCTTGTTTTAATGGAAAAGACATTCCGCAATCAGGAATGACCCAGGATCGTCTACTGTAAACACACAACAGCAAAAATACCTAATGCTGCCAGTGCTACAACAACTATGAACTTAATCCTCCAAAAGTATCTAACATGGTAATATGGAGGGAAGAGAAGTAATTGGACTTCTTGATAATCTTGCTGGAGCTATTATCCTTGTGTGCAAATCTTTCGAGATATTTGTGATGCATTCAATTCTGTGCTATCCAAGCACTTGTATTGGTTCTGCTAAGCAGGGGGTTACAGCTCCCATCAGTCCACTCCCCACTGCACATACCCTTCTTCTACCCAGGTAAGGGGAAAGGTCCTGAACCAGGAAGTATCCAGGCTCTGTTTGGAAGTGGTGGCCACATGGTAAGCAAGGAGATTCACGGAAGCTGAAAGAGCATCCAGGTGGCAAGCCTGGAACTTGAGAGAAGTTGAATTCAGAGCTGAATCCCCAGGAACTGTATGATGAGCTGTGTGTGGAATAGGCGGTCACTGCTGGATGGTACAGCTGAGTACAGGTCTGCATGGGACCTATGGGGGAGCAGCAATGGCTGGGCAGTGAGCCAGTGCAGAGGGGCCTCAATGAGAGACACTAAGCCTTGCCTGGAAACATGACAGCACCCTATTTGCTTGGAACAGAGACTGGCCTGGAGGGGACACCCCTGGCACTAGCCCTGAGAAGTCCTGACTCTCAATTGGACTGCCCCAGTGGACAAAACCAGAACAACTAATCCTTTAACTATTTAAACTGGCTGTGTCTAGGGTATCTGCAATCTTTCCCTTCCTGCCAGCCCTGGTAAAATACCCTTTCACTTAGTCCGAGTGGTTATTGTGATCCACCAGGGCTACCGCCTACAAGGACTAGCTGCTGACAAATGTACAGTGCTTGCCTCCGAGTTGTGGTACACCTGGCACACTACTGGCACCCCAGGGGTTTGGTGTGCTGAGCAGCCCCACTAATTACAAGTCTTCTCCATGTGCAGGATTATCGTGAGAACAGTAGTAAGCAATGGTCTCATGGGAAGTCCCGTGAAACTAGTTTCTTCCTTAAGAAAAACCCACAAATCTTTACAGTGATTCACCTCATTTATTTTGAACACCGACATTGTGAAAACATTTTGAATGCCAGCTCTTTCCTCATCTTCTATCCACCTGTGCCAAACACACATCCTCAGAGCTGATAAAAGTGAGTAGGAAGGTGATGATCCCACTTCATCTTTGTTGGATGGGAGTCTTAGTTTTTTCCCACCCAAACATTTTCAATTCACAATGATTGAAACAAACAGTTTTAATGCATCGCTCCACAAAAAAAACTTAAGAGGTACATTTGAGGGGATGGGCACCTTAATCTTGCCGCTTGTTGGTCTCACGCAGCTCACCACATAAAAATATGTATTGCTCAATAATACTTTATGTTGAGCAAAATTGTACCTTCTGCAAATACGACGTTTGCCAGAAGAGTAATTCTGGTCATGGACAAACTGTGGATATTTCCCACAAAGTACATTCTCCTACCATACACTTAGTCTGAGATAGAACCATAGGCCATGATATCTGAAAAGTTCAAATTTAGGTCCCCCCAGTCTTGTGAGGAGCTGAACATCTGTGAGATGTTGAGCATCTTCAATTCCCACTGACTTTAATGGGAGTCGTGGGGATTCAGCATCTTGAAAAACTGCGTCCTTAAAGGCAAAACAACATGTGCTCATGTTTAAAAATGAACACACAGATTCAGATGCTAGGATGATTGTGGAAGCAAGATTTTCACAATAGGTGGCAATAATAACCAAAATGAACAATGCAGTGTTTTTTCCCCCTCATATCCAGAAACTTGGGTTGCATGATACAAAATGCGAGAGTGCAATCACATTTCCTGTGCCCCATTCATATTTCTTCCCTGACCGTTCCCTTTGTCTCCTTCAGCCAATCCCAATATTGTGCCTTTCTTAGGCCAACATTCATTTGATTCAGTCTCCAGGTTAACGTTAGCCAAACATCCCACACCGTCCTTTAATAAAAACTTTTGAAGATCCTACTGCATGAAGAACTGCAAGTATAAAGACCACATCCCGTTCTCATTTGCTCTATATCATTTTGTTCTTTATCCCAACCTCTCATACCTTTAGAATGTATGCTCTTTAGGGAAGGAAAAGACGGTTACTCACCGTTGTAACTGTTGTTCTTCGAGATGTGTTGCTCATATCCATTCCAATTAGGTGTGCGCGCGCCGCGTGCACGATCGTCGGAGAAATTTTCTACCCTAGCAACACCCGGTGGGTCGGCTGTGGAGCCCCCTGGAGTGGCGCCTTCATGGTGCTGGATATATACCCCAGCCGACCCAGCGCCCCCTCAGTTCCTTCTTGCCGGCTACTCCGACAGTGGAGAAGGGGGGCGGGTTTGGAATGGATATGAGCAACACATCTCGAAGAACAACAGTTACAACGGTGAGTAACCGTCTTTTCTTCTTTGAGTGCTTGCTCATATCGATTCCAATTAGGTGACTCCCAAGCCTTACCTAGGTGGTGGGGTCGGAGTGAGACATTGCTGTGTGCAAAACCGCTGACCCGAATGCAGCATCGTCTCTGGATTGCTGCACCAGTGCATAGTGAGCGGCGAATGTGTGGACTGACGACCAAACTGCAGCTCTACAAATGTCCTGGATCGGGACTTGAGCCAGGAAGGCAGTCGAGGAGGCCTGGGCCCTCGTGGAGTGAGCGGTGAGGCGCGGCGTCGGGACACCGGCCAGGTCGTAGCAAGCACAAATACAGGACGTGATCCAAGAGGACAGGCACTGTGAGGAGACCGGTGAGCCTTTCATCCAGTCGGCCACTGCAACGAAGAGTTGTGTCGTCTTCCTAAACGGCTTTGTACGGTCAATATAGAAAGCCAGGGCCCTGCGTACGTCCAAAGAATGCAAACGCTGGTCTTGGCGAGTAGCGTGCGGCTTAGGATGGAAGACCGGGAGAAATATATCCTGGTTCACGTGAAAAGGTGAGACTACTTTGGGAAGAAAGGCAGGGTGGGGGCGAAGCTGCACCTTGTACTTATGGAAAACAGTGTATGGGGGCTTGGACGTAAGCGCCCTGAGTTCAGAAACGCGCCATGCTGAGGTGATGGCTACAAGAAAGGCTGTCTTCCAGGATAGGTACAGGAGTGAACAGGTAGCCAATGGCTCGAACGGAGGCCCTGTGAGCTTGGAGAGAACAAGGTTGAGATCCCACGTCGGAACCGGCTGGCGTTGCTGTGGGTACAGTCGGTCTAAGCCCTTGAGGAATCTAACGACCATCGGGTTAGAGAAGACCGAGGAAGCGAGTTCTCCTGAGTGGAACGCCGAAATAGCGGCGAGGTGAACCCTGATCAAAGATATCGCCAAGCCCTGCTGTTTTAGGGATAGGAGATATTCAAGTATGAGAGGAATAGGCGCCTGCAAGGGGGACGTGGCTCGCCGCTCGCACCAACAGGAGAACCGTTTCCACTTGGCTAAGTAAGTGGTCCGTGTAGAGGGCTTTCTACTTCCCAGCAGAATCTGTTGGACGGACTGCGAGCATTGCCACTCTGTCTGATTCAGCCATGGAGCATCCACGCCGTGAGGTGGAGGGATTGCAGGTCGGGGTGACATAGTCGGCCGTGGTCCTGAGAGATGAGATCTGGACACCAGGGAAGTGTGATCTGGGTTTGAACCAATAGCTCCAACAGTGTGGTGTACCAGTGCTGCCTTGGCCAAGCTGGAGCGACTAGAATTACCCGTGCCTGGTCTCTGCGTAGCTTGAGCAGTACTCTGTGGACCAGTGGGAATGGAGGAAAAGCGTAAAACAGGTGGTCCTTCCACGTTAGAAGGAAGGCGTCCGACAGGGAGCCCGGAGATCGCCCTTGTAGGGAGCAGAACGCGTGGCACTTCCTGTTGGCTCGAGATGCGAACAGGTCGACCTGGGGAAATCCCCACCTCTGGAAGACGGAATAGATGATGTCTGGGCGAATTGACCACTCGTGTGTCTGGAAGGACCTGCTGAGACGGTCCGCTAGCGTATTCTGGACTCCAGGAAGAAACGATGCCGTGAGATGTATCGAGTGGGCGATGCAGAAGTCCCACAGGCGAATGGCCTCTTGGCACAGAAGCGACGAGCGGGCTCCTCCTTGCTTGTTGATGTAAAACATGGCCGTGGTGTTGTCAGTGAGAACTAACACACAACGGCCCTGTAGGAGATTGAGAAATGCCTGGCACGCCAGGCGCACCGCCATCAGCTCTCGAACATTGATGTGCAGGGCTAGTTGGGGTGCGGTCCACAGGCCCTGGGTATGGTGCTCCCCGAGGTGAGCGCCCCATCTTAGAGATGAAGCGTCTGTGACCAGGTGCAGGGAGGGTTGTGGGGCGTGAAACGGCACTCCTGCGCAAACCACCTTGTGATCCAGCCACCAGGTGAGGGAGGTCAAGACCGAGCTCGGAACCGTGACCACCATGTTTAGGTTGTCCCGATAAGGACGGTACACCGATGATACCCAGGCCTGAAGTGGGCGAAGCCGCAGTCTGGCATGCCTGGTTACGTAAGTGCAAGAGGCCATGTGACCCAACAGGGCAAGGCACGTCCTTATCGTGGTAATCGGAAAGGCCCTGAGCCCTCGAATGACGCTTGTGAGGGTATGAAAGCGATTGTCTGGTAGAATAGCTCGGGCACGTCTGGAGTCTAGGACGGCTCCAATAAATTCTATCCTCTGGGTTGGCTCTAGAGTGGACTTCTCTTTGTTGAGTAGAATGCCCAACTCGTGGAATGTTTGTATTATTATGTGGACGTGAGCTTGAACTTGGTCTCTGGTGCGGCTGTGTACTAGCCAGTCGTCTAAGTAGGGGAACACCTGTATCCCTTGTCGACGAAGGTATGCTGCCACGACAGCCATACATTTTGTGAACACTCTGGGAGCCGAGGACAAGCCGAAGGGAAGGACTGCAAATTGGTAGTGCACCTTGTTTACGACAAATCGCATGAAGCGCCTGTGAGGCAGATAGATCGCTATATAAAAATATGCGTCCTTCATGTCGAGGGCGGCGAACCAGTCTCCAGGATCCAGGGAAGGGATAATGGTCCCCAATGATACCATGCGGAACTTCAACTTTACTATGAATTTGTTGAGTCCGCGTAAGTCTAAGATGGGTCACAGACCCCCTTTTGACTTGGGGATCAGGAAGTAGCGGGAATAAAACCCCCTGCCCCTTAACTCTGGCGGAACCTCCTCTATGGCCCCCAAAGAGAGGAGCCCAAAAACCTCCTGTGTAAGGAGATGCTCGTAAGAAGGGTCCCTGAAGAGGGACGGGGAGCGGGGGTGGGAGGGGGGACGACGAAGAAAACTGGAGAGCGTATCCCCTCTCCACCGTGCGAAGGACCCAACGGTCCGAGGTTATAAGGGACCAAGCACGGTGGAAACGGGAGAGGCGATCCCAAATGGAGGGAGCTGGATCCTGGGTAGTGGCTGGGGCGCCGTCCTCGACCGCACCTTCAAAAGTTCTGCCTAGGGCCTGAAGGTGGCCTAGGCGGCCCCTGGTTCTGACCGGGTTGAGGGCCGGTTGACCTTCGCCTACCACCTCGGCCCCGCCTTCTGGCGAAGTCCTGTCTCTGACGAGGCGGGGGAGGGTAGAACCTTTGAGGCTGGGGCCTAAAGGGTCTGCGCTGGGGCCCTGGGACATGCATCCCCAGGGAGCGCATGATCGTTCTCGAGTCCTTGAGGCTCTGCAGCCGAGAGTCCGTCTTCTCTGAGAACAGCCTGTGGCCCTCAAAGGGTAAATCCTGCAGGGTCTGCTGCAGTTCCGGCGGCAAGCCCGAGACCTGGAGCCAGGAGACTCGCCGCATGGCGATACCTGAGGCCAGCGTCCTCGCGGCCGAGTCCGCTATGTCCAAGGAGGCCTGTAAGGAGGTCCGTGCCACCTTCTTACCCTCCTCCACTAGGGCCCCGAACTCTTCCCTTGAGTCTTGGGGGACCAACTCTTTAAATTTCCCCATAGAGTTCCAGGAATTAAAGTTGTAGCGGCTCAAGAGCGCCTGCTGGTTAGCCGCTCTGAGTTGTAGCCCTCCCGCTGAATACACCTTACGCCCAAACAAATCGAAGCGCTTAGCGTCCTTCGATTTGGGCGCTGCAGCCTGCTGGCCATGACGCTCCCGTGCGTTCACCGATGACACCACTAGTGAACACGGTTGGGGATGAGTATATAGGTACTCTTAGTCCTTGGACGGGACAAAGTACTTCCTTTCCACCCCTCTGGCTGTGGGTGGAATAGAGGCAGGAGTTTGCCATACTGTAGTGGCGTTAGCCTGAATCGTGCGTATCAGAGGTAATGCCACCCTGGATGGGGCATCAGCCGAGAGGATGCTCACCACCGGGTCCTGTACCTCTACTATCTCTTCCGCCTGGAGATCCATATTACGCGCCACCCTACGTAATAGGTCCTGGTGGGCACAAAGATCTATCGGGGGCGGACCTGTGGAGGTTGTGCCCGCCACCGCCTCATCTGGGGAAGATGAGGAGGATGCCTCAGGTGGCAAGGGGTCCAATGGCAGGTCCTGCTCCAGGGGTCCCTGAGGCGGAGCGTCGCCTGCCCCTGGGTCCAGGGCCTCAGGTGGTGTAGGCACGGGAGCCTCCATGCCCCCTGGGGGAGGGCGGGAGATAGTGGCCTCTGGGACCCTGGGCTCAGAGCGTGCCGAGTGAGAGGCTGATGGTGGAGCCCCCTGCGCCTGGTGATACGCCCACGGGGTCCAGAACGACCAGTGCGCAGGTCCCTGTGCAGGGTCCTCGGCCACCTCCTGCCAGTGGCCCAAGTCAGCCGCAGCAGCCTGACCCTGAGGAGGGTATGCCGATCTGGAGGCCCCATCGGAGGAACGAGATGCTGATCTCGAGGGCCAAGGCGGTGCCGAACGCGTCGAAATCGGCTCCGGATGATACGGTGCTGATCGGTGCCGGTCCTGAGGTGATCGGTCCCTGCGCGGTGCCGGTGAGCGGTACCGGGATCGGTGCCGGTGGCCATGCTGGTGCCGAGATCCGGATCTTGACCTAGACGACGACGACCGCGAGTAGACCCGGTACCGGGAGTGGCCCCTCGAACTCGAGCGGCGCTCGTACCGGTGCCGAGAACTACGTCTGGAGTCCGATCGGTACCGATGATCGTGACGGTGCCGAGACGTAGAGCGGTGCCGCGAAGATGATCTTGGCCGCGAGTATGACCGGTGCCGAGGCGATAGTCGGCGCCGGGACTGCGAGCGGCGTCGGGACCTGCTCCGAGACCTGGAGCGGTGCCGTGAGTCCACGTCCGGAGACGGCGGGCGCACCAGGGCAGGCTTGCCCCTGGATTGTACTGCGCGAGGAGCCGACGGTGCCGGAGGTTGGGGCGGTGCCGGCTCTGTGAGAGCAATAAGGTCTCTCGCCGTCGCGAAGGTCTCTGGAGTGGAAGGAAGACAAGGCTCCACCGCCGACCGAGGTGGTGATTCAGTCCGCACCGGAGTCAACGGCTGCGGTGCCGGAGTCAACGGTGTAGCAGGCACTTGCTTCTGGCGGTCCAAAGGCGGACGCGGCTCTACCCCCGGCACCGGGGGAGCCGGCGTCTTCAGGACAGCAGTCTCCTGCGCCTTGCGGGACTTCTTGTGTCCCGGAGACAGGGACCGGCGCCGAGGGCCCTGTGGCGGGCGTGGTGCCGAAGGAGGCCGGTGCCGTGAGGCCTTGTCCGATTCTGCCCGCGGTGCAGTACCGGTCGGTGCCGCAGGGGCGCTGCGCACCGAGGCGCTCGGTGCAGGGGCAGGGCGCGCCGAGGGAGGATCCGGGCTAAGTGCCGCCTCCATGAGGAGCTGCCTAAGCCTAAAGTCCCGCTCCTTTTTGGTTCTCAGTCTGAAGGCCTTATAGATCTTACACTTATCTGTCTGATGGGACTCTCCGAGGCACTTCAGACACGAGTCGTGCGGATCACTCGTGGGCATAGGCTTAGCGCAGGACGCGCACGGCTTAAAGCCAGGAGCCTTGGGCATGAGCCCGGCTATGCGCCGGGGGGAAAAGGGGGGAGAACAACCCCCTTAACCCCCGCTAACTATTTATAACTATTAAAAACTAAAATGAATAACTATCTAACACTATACAACAACTATAATTACAACTATCTACAGCGATAACAGGATAAGCTAGGGAGAGTGGAGAACAGCTATGCCGCGCTCCACAGTTCCAACGACCGTCAGGGGCGGTAAGAAGGAACTGAGGGGGCGCTGGGTCGGCTGGGGTATATATCCAGCGCCATGAAGGCGCCACTCCAGGGGGCTCCACAGCCGACCCACCGGGTGTTGCTAGGGTAGAAAATTTCTCCGACGATCGTGCACGCAGCGCGCGCACACCTAATTGGAATCGATATGAGCAAGCACTCGAAGAAGAACTCTTATTTATTCACTGACATCATGTAGGGAATTCATGATGCAATATACAATCACTTTTTATTAGCATGGAGGCTTCTTTCATATTACTAGTAGTGATATGAAGTTTTTTAGAAGTTCAGATTTTAAATACTAGCAAACTAGCCCCTGCATTTTGGAATGAGCACTCTAAGATAAAGAGCTTTTATTACAGCTAGTGTGTTGCTGCGAAGATCCTTTTCTGGCACCAAACAGGCTTTCATCTGAGCCAGAGTGAAACTTGGTTGGCATTTTGTTTTGCATTCTCTATGTCCCTTCTGTGAGTTATTGCAAAGTGAGAAAGATACATTTACATCAACTCTTCTACTTCGACTAAGGATAAATGAAAGATTTATGGGTCCCTCTCATTACTGTTATTTCCTGTAAGCATGGAAACTGATATACTATAAATATGCCAGCCGTTGCACTCACACCACAAACTGCCTTCCATAAAATTTAAAATAGACAATCCCAAAGCTAATTTTTCATAAACATATTTGTCCTAAGGAGATATTAGTACTATCCAAAGTGTTTCAATTTTTATGATTTCTAACCAGATCTAAACTCAAAAACACTCCATATACCATTTAAATTGCCACTCACTATCTCCTTCCTTGTTGTTGCCTTTTGGATTTTAATCACAACATTCTTTTGAGTCGGGGCGCAGGTAGTGAATGGCAGCCCTCTTGCCCTTCTGTTTTTTTTTTTATTCAGCTAAATTCTTAAAATATTTAATTCAACAGTGGAAACTACATTTCCTGCCCCCACTCCTCCCTATTCAGTTTGTAAAGGAAGGTGATACAATCTCTCTTTTTTATTTAGTTTTTTTAAAGTTTTTCTACTACAAAGATCAAAATTTGTATTTAAAAAGGCAGGTGTCCCTCTTCCTCTGTGCCAAGACATGTTCCAGCTACAACCTCTCTTCTCTTCTGATTCAGACAATATAGAATTTCAACATTAGAGAACAAGCAATTTGCTCAGATATTGTCCATATGATTTTGTTTTTACTTGCACTAGAAAGTGCTTTGGGGCTTTTGATGGTTTGTATTTGTGATTATGAAAGAACAGCAAACGATTGAGAAAACCTAATTTTGACCCCTATAAGAACAGGATAGTGTGTCTGAGCTTTTAAGGCATGTATTTTATAATTCAAGGCTGCTATAATAAAGGACTGCTACATTGCAGGAAATTTATGGGGTCCAAGGAATGAGATTTAAGGAACTTGCATTAGCTGGCAAATATTTAAAAAAAAATACTTATTTGCTCTGATTTTCAGCCAAACTGTTTATTTACAGGAAGCTGTTAGAAATAGATCATATAGGCTACTGAAACTTGTCCCTAGAACTTCTTAGTGTTCGATATTACAGTGAAAAGCACCCTGGGAAAAACTGGAGGTTAGACAGATAACATAAAAGTCATGTAAAATATTATTTCTCTCTCTTTTTTTAAATAAATGTAGTATAAACTTCTCCAGAAGTTCTGGGGTCCAGAAAGTGAGCCTAAAATTTATGTTTGCAGGTATCACATTAACATAGAAGCACCCAAAAATGATTTCAGTTTTATAAAGACAAGCTCTTTTGTAACTAGATATGCTGTCCCATTTGTACTAATAAAAGGGCAGGAACACTAAAAATAACTTTGTAAAGAATTAGTTATGCCAAGGTCTTTGTTGTTGTTATTTTTAATCTTTTTATAACAACATATGCTTACTTACTGTATCTTTCTCAACCCTTCCCCTACCGCTACTTCTTGTTTCAGAGAGTACAGCAGCCATTCTGGTCAACCTTGCTTTAGGATCCTTACCAAAATTTTTTTTTTTTTTTTTTTTTTTTTTTTGGTGGATTTTGTCTCTCAAGACCATGAGACTGTCTTAAGAATCTGCCTGATGACACTCGATCACTGCTCAGCATTTTAAAATATCAACATTTCATCCCACCTTTGCCACCACGACTCCTATAACAAGTAAGAGTTTGCATGATTTGAAGTGTACAAAATCAAGGTAGAAGAGTTCTAATACATGAAATGCCTGTATTTAACATTTGCAATATCAATCAATAACATTACATATTTGGATAACAGGAGTATATGAGGAAAGGGATTGGGGGTATAGCATGGACCTCAATTTTCATTTGATACAGTGAGAGTTCCCCCCCAACTCTTAACTTCCGGATACTCTACAAAGAAGAATCCTCAATGGGAGGAAAACGGCACGTCGCCAACACCACTGCTAGCTCTTCTTTGGCGGCTGCAGGAGGAGGTAGCTCGCCTGTATAGCATCCAGGAGCCTGAGGATTTCGATAGGACTGCCCATGATTTCTGCCATGCTTCCAACATGGTGGCACACTGTGACTGTACATAGCATGCAGCCATGATGTCACCTATCAGAGAGAGAGAGAGTTTGCAGAATCTTCAACACAGTGCCTTGGCTGAGGCCAAAATAGGAAGTTACAGCATCACAGCCTGAGAGTCCATGGGCAGCTAACAATCCTGATACAGTTTTCCAGTGTTGCTCTGCAGTAGCATGGATATCTATTACAGCTCTCTTGGACTGTGGGTTTCTGTTAGACTCTGTTTAAGGAAATTGTGCAAGAGTAAGATAAATATGTCAGCATCATCTGATAATACTGATATTCCCACCTGTCTTTTGCAGCCATCATCATTTTTTGTACAAGGATGTTGTCAGCTTTGTAATGTGAGATGGACATATATCTTTCCCTGTTCATCACCTCACCTTCTCGGTGTATTTCAGATGGGGTGTTGTCTCTGCCTGTGATGACTAGCTTGTGCTTTAGTGTGTGTCACTGGGGAAACATCTCATCTTGAATGAATCAATTATGTTAATCAAATGTTTCTTATTTTCTGTAAGTGTCAAGGCAACTGTGTATTTGTATTCAACTGATGTACTCTGCTTGCTTCTGAAGCTCTGCTAGATCTGGAGACACTCCTCATACTGAAGGCTTTGTACCTGTCAAAGACAAGGTATACATCATTTGGGGCTAGCTTGTATTCAATGTAGACTCAAACTGGTCACAAACTCCTTGACGATTCCACTTGCTGGCCTGTGTACTGCCCAAAGAACTGTGGAACCATCAATGATTGTGCAGGTGACTTCTTGTGAAATATGTTTAGTTGACATCTCTGTCTGCAGCTGCTTCTTTAGCTTAGATTTATCCTTGGCAATCCTCATGTCAGCAGAGTCAGTAAACATTGACACAGGTACAGGAACCAACTCATGTGACAAAATATTCTTGCTCACAACCTCTTGTGAAATTGCTTGTTAGCCTATCATTTTCGAACAGATAAGGTTAGCGTCAAATACCTTTGTTGGCCTAACCTGTCTGTGCTTTTTTTGCCACTGCGTCTCTGCTATCGTTGGTATTGTGTCATAGAACCCTGTGGGCCAGCTACATTCAAATTCTTGCATTTGGCAAATTCCAGTTGTAACTGCGCTATCTACACTGACTGATGATGGTGTCACACTGTCACTAACAATGTTTAGTGCTGCCTCTGGGTGTTTTTACAACTGACACCCTTTGTTATTGTTCTTGGGTGCTCAATGGGGTCTCATGGATCAATGCATTGATCTCGCTTCTTCCTAATGGCTTCCCTGTCCCTTGTATCTGCAGCAATGCTTGACTTCATTTCTCCAGTAGATCTCTTGTATTTGTGCCTCTTTGGTGTTATTTAGGTTTGCAATGTCTTCCACCAGCCAGCTGCATAGGTAGAGGCTCAGAGCTCAAGTTCTGAGAGTCTCTGGTTTCAGTGTGATCACAATGATGTCACGATAGCCGTGGCCATACCTCAGTTTCAATGTACCTGTCACTCCATATACCACCATTCCATATTCCTGGTGCATGAAGAAAACAGCTGACTGTGTGTGAAGTTTTCATTACAAAATAACTGTCACCTGGTGTGTAAATCAGGAGGGAAATGGTAATAAGTGTTCATATTTCAAAATGCTCAACAGTGACAAGGCGTCATCAAAAAAAACTGTAGTGTCCAGTTGCATCTGCAGAAGTGGGTTTTTTACCCACGAAAGCTTATGCCCAAATAAATCTGTTTTTCTTTAAGGTGCCACTGGACTCCTCATTGTTTTTGTGGATACAGACTAACACGGCTACCCCCTGATACAAGGCATCATCAGGCAGTTTTTTTTACTTCAGGGTTTTGAAATTCAGAATCTACAAAAAAAAAAAAAAAAAAAAAACCCACTGTATGGACACTAAAACATGGCACTGCCAAAAACTTGCAAACTACCATACTGAGAGAGAGGAGGATGAAGATAGCAATAGAGCAGAGTCACACAGCTTCCTGTTAGTAGTTTTGCTATGTCAGGAGGCAGCAGCTCTGAGGATTGTCAGCAGAACTTCCTAGAAGGGATCTGGAGATACAGGAAGGGACTGACTGCCTTCAAGAAATATGAAACCTTTTAGAGAGACTGTAATCCAGTCTAAAAGCAGGGGCAAGACAGACATCTGGTTAAGCCAGACCCAGCATGGCTGCAGACAGACCTACCGTGTGAATGGCTTGGTCCTGGTAACTGCAGGGAAAATTTGCATGCAATTCTTAGAAAAAGGGAAATGCCTTTAGGGGGGCTGTAGCCAGAGAAATCTGTTTGGGGAGGGAGGGCACACACTTCAGCAAAGATTTGGGTCCTGGCTCCTAGAAGGCTTTATTCTTCCTCACTCCATCACTTGGCACAGGAGGCGAATCCAATCACAATATTCAAAAATTTCTAAAAACAATCTCATGTCACTCACACTTTAAGCCATTCAAATAACCTTTAAGTTTACTTTAGACTTTTTAGGAGCCATAAGCATATATGCTGAACATACACCAGCATCTGTGTAACTAGACAAGGGCCTGAGACGTTAAGATTAGATCTGAAACCAAACCTCTCCAGAGTTTGGGGGTGTTCCGTTATAGGAGTTTGTTTGGTCCAATATCCATAGTGTAATATAGACTGACACATGACAAACTCTCAGTTAAATAATATGCACTTTTTGATTTTAGCATTACACTTATAAGGGAAGGAGGGGACTTTACAATTTACTTGTAACTCTTCCTCTCATTATTTCTGTCTGCTCTTCTCACAAATGAAATGCTGAAAAAATAAATACAATAAAATTCCAATTATCCTAATTCACTTGATCAGAAAATCTTAATTATCCGAATGCACAGTGTGTCCCTGATGCAGCCCCAAATTGGTTAATCACCCACCAATACCGTGACAATCAGTTTCTTAGTGCCTGTTAGCACTAATCAACAGTTCTGAATTTGTATAGCAGTTCTGAGCTGTTACCTCCAGCTACTGAGACCTAGTAATTCTGTTTCAGCTGCAAGAGCAGTTTAGCAGGAAAACGTCAAAAAGAAAATGATGTGTGTTAGATCTAAAGCAGAAACTACAGATTCTCAAGGTCTTAGAAAGGGGAGAAAAAGTTGTTGATGTCATGCACCATTGCAACATTGTTAACTCCACCATCTGTGATATCTGGAAGGCAAGGGACAAGCTGCACAGATTTGCTGCAGCCGTTGGCACAATGACGACAGGTGACAGACTGTGATTAATCATTTTCATAAAACAGATAAATAATTCACAATTAAATTATGTCCACTGTGATTATAATACAATTTTGATGTTTTAATAAATTCAATGAAGTTGTTTATTTACTCTTTAATGAAGTACAAAGTATTAAGCAAACATCTGCATTACTCCCTTTATTTCCTGTATTTCTGTATCAGTGGAAATGTAGCTCAAAATAGCACTTCCGTTTATCTGCATGCCTGGTTATCCAAAAGTTTCAGATGTCCCCCAGGCCATTTGGATAAATGGGAGAGTAGCATACATTATTTAGCAGACTATCTTGATACATCATTTATGTATATGTTCTTTAGCTAATGACAAGGAGTGATGAGTTTCCGCCTTGTGCACTAACCGTGGCACAAGAAGGATGTAGCAATAAATATGTTCATTAAGAGAAAGGAAATACGCACACCCAGCAGATGAACAGAGATATATCTGAGGGTCATAAGTGATGATAGGAAAAGATACAAGTATCTGATCTGAAAAAATGCCATGCACGGAGGCCAGATGAATGCTATTATTACTCACTGTGCTATTTTTACTCCGATTAATCTGTATTACTCACTGTCTATTCAGCTCATTTTGCAATAGTTCAACACATCTCTATAAGAAGCTCCCTATTTATACAGCATCTTATAGACACAAAACCAAGTGTTTCCTATTTCTTTTGTATACAAAAGGATAGAACAGTGGATATGGGAACTTGCCATTCAACAGCGGAAATTATTTGTAAAGCTGGAAACTGGAGACACCAGGAAGAAAAGGCCTTCATGAAACAGTGCACTGTCGGTGCCAACTGTCAGACTTTTTACATACACTTCCAAGGAACACTCACTTTAGAAGTTCTCTTTGTGCTGGTTTTCTCTGTCACTATTACTATACTTCATTGAACAATAAAAACAAAAATATTAATACCATCATAAATAAGATTACAATATATGCTATCCCAAGAACAGTTTTTTCAGCAGATGCAATCAATGACAAGTTAGCTTATTTTGCTTTTGATTCTGCACAAAGCCACAGTCAAGGGGCAGATGCTTCTCAGTGAGCATCAGTTAAATTACAGGAACTCACCACTTGTGCTTAGCTGAGTCAAGTTCAATAGGATCCCCCAAATATTCTGAATGTCTAGTATCATGCACAGCAGTTGCACTCTGGCGAGAGGATACTTTTCAAAAATTCTATTTTATCTTCCCAGAGGCTTATAACTTGGCCAAATTTGGGTGAATTTTCACAAGGGATGGCAAGAGGCACACCCCTGATACCAGGCATCATGCCAAATTTCAAGTCCTTGTTCCAAAGCATGGAGGAGCTAGCGCTTCTCAACATAATGGTTGTTGTTTTTTAAATGTGGGAAACAACATGTTTTTCCTATCTTCGTTCTGAGGCAAATAGCCAACATGGAAAATTTCATCCTAAATGGTTTAAGACTGGCAACTTTATAAGCAACTGAAAACAGGTTCTTAAAATAGAAAGTGTTGGGCAACCTTAACTACAGGCAGCTCCTACCAGCTCCATCTACAATAATTGTGCTAGTAGAATCTAAGTATAGGCAGTGCAGGTAACATGCCAATATTTAAGCTTGCCCAACATTTCCCATCATAAGACCCTTTTTTCAGTTCTTCTGCAACAAATACAACATAGGTCCTATACACAAGAGCCTCATTCACTACACAGCCTTTATTCATTTTTAGAACACTGTCCATCCTGCGCACTGAATGAAGCAGGGGTCCTGTGGAAAAAATAGTAAGTGATTACATAATTAAAACCCAGGTCATGATGCACATGCACAAGGGGACCAAATGAAGGTGGTCTGGGCAACCTTAATTCTGGCATTTCCTAATTTTTGAGTGTTTGACTTTACAACCGTAATAATGTTCTTTTAACCTTTTTTTTAAACATTTAATTTAACTAAATAAAATGAGGAAAGGATCATAGGTTCTATAGAGAAACTGAATGGACTAGTAAGCAAGGACTGCATGGGTGACATTAAAATGCCAATATTTATCAACAACTACCACACAAAAGTATCTGAACTATGAGTTTCCCCCTATTATTAGACTAGGAAAGAACGGTGATAACTGTGTGACATCTGCAGACAAAAGCTGACTTTTTCATAGGGACTTCTGTAAGCTGGAAAATAGGACTACCTTGCTCTCTCCCACAGAGAAACCTATAAGGGGGTGCTGGGGAAGAAATTCTCTCAAACTAACTCCTCCCAGAGATTCCCTCACAATATTCCATGGTTGTTCTCCCTCCACATAGAATAGGCTATGGAGCACACCCCTCAAATATGAAAGATGCCCATAGATCTGTGGGAGGCCAGAGCCAATCATCCAGGGGACCTGTGCCTTCACACTAACTTTGCGCCCATCCCCACAATCCAAAGTTCCTATTAGCATGATTCCAATACAGCCATTTTCCCAAGGACCATCCGCCCATCCCATCCCAGTGACCATGGCTTCTTTTGGAACCACTAGTGTAGTAGGAACTTCATGGTAAAGATAACTCAGCCTAAGACTATTATTTTTTCTGGGCAATCTCCAAGGAACCTGACAAATAAGGAAAGCATATTGTATTCTCAAGTGTGTGTGTGTGTGTATATATATATATATTTGCCTTTAGAATTCCCCTCACTCAAGTAAGTTGATGGTATTTGTGTTAGATTTTTCACAAGGATAGTTCTGCGTTTTCACTCCCCAGCCACTAGCAGAGAACAGAATGTTTTACCTCTGCTCCTGAATACTTCTGCGTCTGCAGGACGAGCTCCTCTAAGCAGACTTCATCACTAATGGGCATGGAGCGAAACTGAAGTTTAAAGATTTCTCTACGAGTTTTGGCATCTGGCAAGGGCACATAGATGATTCTGTCAATTCGTCCAGGTCTCATCAAAGCCTATAAAGAAAACGTCACACAAAACCAGTTAACAAAAATGAAGCAACTCAATAATAAAAATCACACATGGAGGATTTTCCCCTCTGAGTATACTAACAGTTAGGCCATGAATATATAGCATTATGCTTGTATATTAGGATTTTTCAATAAATGAAGAGAAACCAATGCTACTTCTCAGATTCCAATAGAGCCATGTATTGAAACCATTCTAAACAAAGTATAAAAGACATTTTCCTAAAAATAATTTAAGACTTGTTTCAAGGAGTGTTGGAACCTGGCAGATAGATACATGGCTATTCTCTCCACAAGTTATGATCTTCAATTAAAACTATAGTAATAAAGTTAGAAAATATAAATGTTACACATACTTGTTATTTTACTCTGATCTAACATCTTGTCAGTCTTTACAAGAGAAGGAAAGGTTATCCTTTCACCCCCATTCTTTTTTAATACAGAAATGGTAATGGTAGGCAGCAACCAATGACTTTCAGTTTCAATAACGAAAAACATGAAGTTTCAAGAACTCTGTAGATTAATAACTCTGATCATCAGTATAGTCTGATCTCAGTGGAGCAGTTTTTTTCTTCTCCTGTGCCACA
This sequence comes from Emys orbicularis, assembly GCF_028017835.1. Lineage (NCBI taxonomy): Eukaryota > Metazoa > Chordata > Testudines > Emydidae > Emys > Emys orbicularis. Next base: position 43,978,660 of record NC_088687.1, on the reverse strand, counting down.
GGGCACTTTTAAATTAAACAAATGAAAAGAGCTACAATCTAAGGCCCCAGTCTGGCAAAGTCTTATACACATGTATAACTTTCTGCACTGTAAGTAGTCACTGTGGCTTCAGTAGGACTACTCCCAGTATATATGTTAAGTATGTGCTCAAGTCTTTCCAAGAGCACAACTTAAAGTAGAGCAATGGCAATAAAAACAAAAGCAATGTCAGCAGCACTAAAAGTGCATCAAAGATAAAATACAAACAAAGCAGAAAAAGAAAATAAAACCTACTCCATTGTGAACCAGAATGAATGTATACCTCAATTCATAACTTGAAAAATAATAATAATAGTAAATGCCCCTCTGATTTAAGAACGCCATTATTTTTTCCCCCTGAGATGGAATTGTCACTGAATTCTATATGTAAAATTTCTAAGCTGAATTATTGGACAAATTCTGAGATCTTTTACTCAGGTAAAATTCCCATGGAAGGCGATGGGAATTTTGTCTGAGTAAGGACTTAAGGGCTAATTCCTAAGTAAACATAAATATTTATAAGGAGTCAGTTACCTAATTTGTGAGATCAAAGGAAGTCATTTTGATATTTTTGAAAAAGTCTAGAAATTGTTTAATTTTGTTAATGTTTCATTTGCTGATAGAGCATCTGAGAGAAATGTACATGCTGAACGCACATAAATAATATTTAAAAAACACTTTAAACTGGACAATGTTTATAAGATCCAGTCTATAACCTAAATTCTTTTTATGTTACAGTTCTCCCTTGGGCAGGGTAGTTTGAGTTCCAGTTGACTTGAGATATTGCATAGTTGTCCTGGGCTGTCAGCCAATAAGTCTTTTCCCAGCCTGATCATGTCAGTGAAAGTCATGCTGAAAAAATAGTAGGAAAGAGCCTTCCTTCCTACTCAGCATTGATCAAGTTAACACCCTTCCTAGAGTTGCTTTAAAAAGACTGTTGTGGTGCTTCGGGGTGGAAAATTGTATCCTGAATGTTAAGAGATGTCCTGTTATTTTTAAAACAAAAACACGACAATTCTCAACTAGAGAAACTGCACTATATACAATGAATTCCAACTAGCTACCCACAGCAGCATTGGTGCGTTTATTTAGGAACTTGACACACCAAAGAGACGATGCAACAAGTTTGTAATTCAATGTCTACATCATATTTATATCAGGACACTGCCATTTTTTCGTCAACATTTTTGTTAGAGGAATTTGCAAGTTTCAAGAATGGCCTGTAAGGTAGAAAGTATCAGAGGGGTAGCCATATTAGTCTGTACCCACAAAAACAATGAGAAGTCTGGTGGCACCTTAACGACTAACAGAGTTATTTGGGCAAAAGCTTTCGTGGGTAAAAAACCCACTTCAGATGCATGGAGTGAAAATTACAGAAACAGGCATAAATATATATTGGCACATGAAGAGAAGGGAGTTACCTTACAAGTGGAGAACCAGTGTTGAAGGCCAATTAGGTCAGGGTGGATGTGGTCCACTCCCAATAATTGATGAGGAGGTGTCAATACCAAGAGAGGGAAAATTGCTTTTGTAGTGAGCCAACCACTACAAAAGGTACGGTATTCGGTATTATATTGCATTCCACTTGCTCCTAAGGAAATGCTTATAGCTAATCCTTTCACATACAGAAAACCTGAAATGTTCATGAGTACAACGGTGAACTTCACTTAATTTAGGGTTGGTTTAATCAGGAAACCTACTCAGTTAGGATGTTTCCTATGGAGATAATTAGCCTAATAATAGTGAATGACAACGACTGCTGTTTAACCAGTATTAAAAAGTATTAGAATTAAATTCTAAGATCTAAGAAGTTATCCAATGAAACTCAAAAAGCAGAAGAAATAAAGATGAAATGCAGTGAATATCATATTTATTTTTGTGCTGTTTTTAGCACTACTTTTCACTTCAATGTCTTGTCAGACTTCTTCATGTTTTATGTAGTCTCTAATTGGTGGCCCAAATAAAAGATACTGTTATATTTTGGCTTTGACTTTACTATATTTTCTTCTTAAAAGATCGAATTTTTTAAATTAAATTTGAGTTATGGATGTGCTTGGAGTTCCCAGTCAAGTTAGGGCCGCCACCCGGTGCGAGTTGCTGTATATACACATAATAAGAACCAATACCAGCATTTAAGAGCTTACCATCTAAAATCAATAAGACAAAGGGCAGAGAGGAAGTATAGTTATTTTACAGATTGGGAAATGGGATAGAGAGAGATTAAGAGACAAACCTTCTCCTACATCCAAGCTCTACGTGGGACCAGACAAATGGTGGCAAGGGAGTTGATCGATTCTGAGGTTTGTGCTAGCCCTGGTGAAAGGTAGAGCAGTGAAAAAGTGAAAATAGATATTTTGGTGCGCACACACATAAGAATAGTTCTGTGTGTTCCTAAGCACTTTTCACAAAGAATTATAAAGTGCTTTACAAATGTTGTTTGAAACTCAACACCCCTGTGAGGTACCTAAGCATTATTACTCCCACTGGGGAGGATAAGGCGCAGATAAATTAAGTAACTTGCTCAAGATCACACAAAGTCCATGGCATTTATGAGGATAAGAACACAGATCTCCTGACTCCCAGGCTTGTTCTTTAGCTACAAGATTATTTTTCCTCCTTCAAACCCTGAGGACCCCAATCATTTTGTCTCTGTTAAATCCCACCTCCTCCTCAGATTGACTAAGCTTCTCAGCAACAGTACTTCCTTCCTGCTGGCTCTCTCTCTGGGGCCAGCCAATCGTACCACAATAAATAAAAGGCTAAATCTTAAAATCAGATGTGAGTCTTCCGCAATAAAAATTACCAATATGACCACAGATTTAGTATAGACTAGCAGTCCATTGGAATAAGATAGTTACAAAGAATGCTTTAATTGATTTAGGCCTTGTCTAGCTAGGGGGAGATTTAAAAAAAAAATCAAAATTATCTGATCTGAAATAAAACTTAGCACCTAGCATAGACAAAGTTAACACCTTTACAAATACACTAGGTGGTCTTGCTGTAATCTAGATTCTTTCGTAGGCTACACCATGACCAGCTAAATTATTTTAAAGGTGTTTAAACTGTGTCTACACTAAGTGGTGTTTCAAATCAGATTAGCTAACTTGATTTTTTTTTTAATCACCCCTTTTCTCATACTGTAGACAAGGCCTTGTATGTAGGTAGAATTTTGAATGTTTTATCTGTGATGTCAGAATGATTACTGTGCCTTACTTTGGGAGAACATGAAACAATTTTAGGCCACACATTTAACTTTATGCACATGCTTAAGTACTTTCCTGAACCACACATCTGCCATATCTACAGGTTTTCATTTCCTCCTCCAGGTGTGCAGGGAAAGCTACCTTCCATCCCTCCCCTCCAGGAAAGGTAACCAGAGGTGGCAGTCAGAGCTCTCTCCACTTCCCTAAGGATCTGAGAGCAGTTTTTGGGTGGGGGAGGAGAGAACAGCAGATACTGTTTTTACAAAAGAGGTGTGGGCAAGAGGAAGCAGAAAGAACCCAGCTGTTCCAGGTCACTCTGTTCTCTCCTATGAAAAATGGCTCAGATACCCCCTGAATCTCCAAGCCCAGGCCAGGAGAGAGAGGAATTGAAGAACCCTGGAGCTGACCCCCCTGTCCCACATAGTGAGTGAGTGAGTGAGTGAGTGTGTTTTGTTGATAAATCCCTGGAACTGATCATTGCCCTTCAGGGCTAGATGTGTGTCTGGACGATAGGTCCATCAATGGCTATTAGCCAAGATGGTCATGGATGCAACGCCATGCTCTGGGTGTCCCTAAACCTCCGACTGTCAGAAGGTGGAACTGGACAACAGGGGACAGATCACTTCATAAATGCCCTGTTCTGTGCATTCCCTCTGAAGCATCCAGCATTAGCTACACACACACACACACACACACACACACACACACGTCTAGCCTTGAAGGGCATTGACAGGATACTGGGCTAGATGGACCATTGGTCTGACTAAGTATGGCCGTTGTTATGTTCCTAAGGGAAGAGCCACTGGAGTTCACCCTCGCCCCACACGAGGAAGTGGGACTGAAGAATCCCTGGAGCTTCCGCCACAGCTGCAGCAGGAACAAAGGGGAGTGCAAGATGAAGAGGCTGATGTGAATTGTGGGGAGCACAGAATTAACTGTTGGCTGCTGAAATGTGAAAAATCAATTTGGGGCTAGAAGCACACAAATAACTAAGGGGGCTGATGGGGCCAGAATGACTTGATGTAAGGCTAGGAAGTACATAATTCATTTATGGTGAGGTGCTAGGATACAAAATGTGGGGTTAGAAGGCATACAATTAATTAATTGGAGTTTGGGTAGAAACCCTACGTACCATCAAGCAATACTTATGCAAATGTGTTTATTTTTGTCATAATATGTTGGCAGGTGTCGAATGGAGGCCTGAATGCACATAAACCATAGGTTACTGGTTGCGGGCTATGGAACACTATACAATCTCTGTTAATAAAATATCATCCAGAGGGGCACAAGGGTTCAGAAGAGTGAAATGATAATCAAGTAACATGTACCATCACAAATAATAATATAACATTTTCAATTAAAATGAAAATACTATTGTTTATAAAAAAATGTTCCTTAATCTCTCAAATGTTTTAATTTGAGAAGTGTTATTTGAGGCAGATGTATGGAAAGCTTACCTACCTTCTAAAACAAGGGTATGTGTGTGTGTAATTATTGCAGATAATTATTCAGGAAAGAAAATCTTAAGTCTGTAAAGCCCAGGTAAACTATTTGTGGTTCCTGTTGAGAATGGAAATACTAATTCTTAAACTAGAATTAACCTTAGGGCTTCACTAATTTTTTTTAAAGCATGTCATTAGTTAGCTTGTTAGAGTGTCATTAGTTAGCTTATTAGAGAGATATTTAGCCACAGCAAGAACTACATTGTCAAGCAATGCAGAATTAAAAAGACGCTGCCAATATTATAGTAAGTAGATAAAGCAGGCATAGTTTTTTCAGCTAGGATTGAAGAAAATCCCATAGCCTCTGACATACTTCTACATTCATGCCTAATCTCATTAATATCTTTCTGATTTCATCCTACAGCAACCTACTTCCTCTATATGGCCCGAGAAGGCAACTTGAGATTTGAAAGAACAATGTAATACATGAAGTCCAGTGAAGTTTCACAAACATTTTTTTTCTACTAGCAAAATGAAAACTGCACAGATTACATTGAACATGAAGGGGTATTAAGTTCAGGAAGTAACCGAATTTAAGTTGGAGGGTTAGTGTGTTGAACATTCCCCATTGTACTGAATCTCCATGAATGGGTTCTTCTATTAAATTAAGACATTTTTCCTTTAAATGACCTTTCCTACAGAATCTATATAGTGCATCAAGAAAGTAGTTCAGTCCAACCTTAGAACGCATTGGGATCAGACCTGAAATGAGAATTAGAGAACTGAGACACAAGGTGGCAGGGCCGGCTCCAGGTTTTCTGCCGCCCCAAGCGGCAGAAAAAAAAAAGAAAGCCGAGCGGCGGCACTTCGGCGGCAGCGCAATCGCGCCGCTACATTCTTCGGCGGCAGCTCAAAGAGGAACAGAGGGACCCGCCGCCGAATTCCTGCCGAAGACCCGGACGTGCCGCCCCAATAGCGGACGGAGTGCCGCCCCTTTGTATTGGCCGCCCCAAGCACCTGCTTTCCTGCTTCCTTAGCTGGTGCCTGGAGCTGGCCCTGCAAGGTGGGTAAGGTATGTCTTTTATTGGACCAACTTCTGTTGGTTAAAGAGACAAGCTTTCAAGCTTGTTTCTCTCACCAACAGATGGCTTGCCCAATAAAAGATATTACCTCACCCATCTTCTCTTTCTAATATCCTGGGACCAAAAGGTCTATAACTACACTGCAACTGGAGAATTGGAAAGAGCAGAACAATCTGTATCCTTTGTAACTAAGTCCTTCTAACCTAAACTAATAGACTCTTTATATGAACCTGATTTCTTGTGAGCCCTACTGAAAAAATGCTCCTCGAGATTGCAGGTATTTTAAAATCTTATAATATAATCCAGCAACTCAATTATTAACTTCTATCACCATAGTATCTGAGCACCTGCAAAGCATTTAAAAATAAATCTCTTTCTTCCTAGCTTGTATGAAAAAGAGCTTGATTACTTTATAGTTTGTGGGACTTCCTGTTTGGGGTCAGCTTATTGTGTGTGACAAATCTATCAAGGAAAAGCTAAATTGGAGATGTGAATTCTTTAACTGCTAAAGAAGAGGTTTGTTTCATGGCCATTTTTATATCTTGTAGGAGTGAGTTCCATAGTATAAATCCAGCTCCTATAGAAGTGCTTTGCCCATACTCAATAGTTTTCCCCCTATTGGCTGACATTTTTATTGGTACACTGGAACACAGCTGGTCATGATCATGAAGGAACAATCCATGAAGTTCTTTGAATATCAGGATGTGATGATATGGGGCATTTCATAGAATCATAGAATATCAGGATTGGAAGGGACCTCTGGAGATCATCTAGTCCAACCCCCTGCGCAAAGCAGGACCAATCCCCAGACAGATTTTTACCCCAGTTCCCTAAATGGCCCCCTCAAGGATTGAACTCACAACCCTGGGTTTAGCAGGCCAATGCTCAAACCACTGAGCTATCCCTCCCTCCCAATACAGAACTTACAAATTCTGGTTAATGTTAGGAAATTGCTGAACATGGACTGCTTCAGTAGATATGGAACCCATCATTTACTGACAGGGGCTGTAGAACGTATCTTCTGGATCAGGTACAATGGTTGTCAATAGATCTTAAATGGTGGCAACACCTTGGAACAATGGGTAGGCTGAAGATAGCTAGTTCCTCCACTCTCTCTGCAAAGAGAGGGAGTGGAAAATCCCCAGCAGGAGAAAAAAGGATTCATAAGACATTGTTTGTAGGATACATAAACTCAACAAACTCACAGCACAAGACAGAGGAAGTTTTGCAAAGGAAAGAGGGACACGCTTTCATGGCAGAGTTGTCCTGTCTAACTTGCCAAGAGGAAAAGAAAGCTAGCTGACAGAGAGGGACTCCACGATTCTGAAGGAAAGCCATGAACTGCAGGTGGAGGATCCTGGACACCCCAGCGGACTCTGCCCAAGCTCAAAGAACTCCCCAGGAAACTGAGACAGTGAAACCATATAGCTGTGTTTATTTTTTTTGTCTAGACTCGTGTATCTCTTGCATTAAGTAAAGCATAATGGTGTTTAGAATCCTGTGCAAAGCCTGTCTGTGTGTCTGTTCACTTCCACTGTCACATACCCCTCAAGAGTTGAACTGTAAACCCACAGCACCCAGACAGCTGGAGTTTTGGAAGGGGTGTCCTTAAGCTATGGGGGAATCAGAGGTCAGCCTCAGCTCTCAGAAGAGGGTGCTAGACAGAGGACCTACACCTCAACAGTATGCCTAGATTCCCCAACCAGGGGCAGTGTTTGGACTCTGTTCAGATTCAGGAGAGTTAAAGAGCAGGACCCAAATGCAACAGCCTGGTGAGCATCCAATCACAGGGAGCTCGACCAGGGCTTTGTGTCTGATGTAGGACATAGACCCTGAACTGGAAACTGCATTCAATGGGAACAGGCTTGTCTTGGTAACAGATGAGTTGCTGTGTTTTGCAACAGCTGGATTTTTTTCCAGAGTGTATGTCTTAATTCCTAGATATAACATGTTGAAATATTCAAGTCCAGAGGATGCATAGAACATCCTGATGTTAGGCCTGGGTTAGGATGAAGCTCAATCATTTGGCCAGTTGCAAATAGGAGTGGATCTTTTTGATCATGATTGCTATTTGAACATCTAATAGAAAGGACTCCAAAAGCACACTATGGTTGTGGACGGACAACCAAGGGCAAACATTACAGAGGAGGCAAGTTCTTTGAAGTTCTTCTGTCTTTATATCAGTATCAGTATATTAGTCTTGCCTGGGATCAGCTTTAACCAGCTACTCCATCCAGCAGCTGATTTGGGGGTAAGCAGTAAGAGAGCTGGGGGATAGGTTATTATGGCTGACATAAAGCAGACATAAAACTCACTGTCATACTGCTTCAGTCAGTGTTGTCTGACCAGTTTCCCCAATAGCTATACATACACATTGCAAATCTGGCAGGGGGATTGTGACATGTGGAGCTCCACAGAGGTGAGAGGTTTGGAGGTGGAGAACAGTTGTCCATAATGCCCCTCGCAGTTTATTCGGAAAGGGACCTGAGCTATTTCAGGGCATTTCCATTCACCCCTGCAGTTTATTTGATGATCAATGGTATCAAATGCCAAGGAGAGGTCAAGCAGGACACGTATGAATATACTTCCTTTGTCTTCAGATCGGAGTCATCATCAACCACAGTAAGTAGTGCTATCTCGGTGCAGTGCCCTGGCCTGAAGCCTGAATGAGAGGATCCAGTGTACTTACAGCTCCGAGGTGGTACTGGAGACTCTCTTTGCTGGTTTCTCAGATTGCTTGATTTGGGGGGGGGAGGGAAGCTTCCACCACTTTCAGCTCATCCAACACCTCCTACCGGTTCTTTTCTTGGAAGACCTATTCCCCAGCTACTACCCTCCTGACTCTCCCAAGATTTATGCAGATTATTCTCTGTTCTTGTTAAACAACATCTAAATTTGCACTCACGGTAGGCTAGTATGATTTTTAAACCTATTTAAGAACAATTATTTTAACTATTGCATTAATGAATGAGAATTTTATAAAATGATTTGGGTCACAGAGAAATAATTCCTCCAAAATGTTTTAATTCTTCTATTATCAGTTCTTATACAAGGACTTCACATTATATAAAAATCAGGCTGCACAACATTTCTGTCACGTCAGTCTTGCTCAAGACCTGGAGCATTGTGCAAGTTTTCAAGAAAAGACTTGATGCGTCTGACAGCAGGTGTTCAGGAAGAATGTGCAATATCAAGTGGCAGTACTTTGTGAAGAGCAGTGAACAGGGCAGGAACATTTTACATGGTTATTAACAAAATGTAATAATAAAAGCAAGGAAACAGATGGCTTGATCTCCCAGTGAGATGTAACAACTCAAACAGTGAGAATGTTTATTTCAAAAGAGTCAGCAGAGAAAACAATAAAAGGATGGAGCAGAAAAACACCTAAAAAACCCTACGCGTAACTTATCCTTCACAGTCAACTGGGAAGTGCCATCCATTGCTCTTATATACCTCTTAGGTACAACAGAGACAGGCACATATCAGTATTTTTACATAATTTTTTCTTCAGCACTGTTTTGAGTTGTACCCTGCTGCAATGCATCATGTCAATAGAGTGAAATCCTTCTACATAACTCATAGTACAGCCTAAAGTGAGGCTCTCTTTTTGTAGCAATAAGGAATAAAACACTCAATATCATTGGCTTAAGACAGGGATCGGCAACCTTTGGCATACAGCTCGCCAGGGTAAGCACCCTGGCAGGCCGGGCCAGTTTGTTTACCTGCCGCGTCCGCAGGTTTGGCCGATTGCGGCTCCCACTGGCCGCGGTTCGCTGTCCCAGGCCAATGGGGACTGCTGGAAGCGGCGTGGGCCAAGGGATGTTCTGGCCGCCACTTCCTGCGACTCCCATTGGTTTGGAGTGGCGAGCCGCGATCGGCTGAACCTGCGGACGCAGCAGGTAAACAAACTGGCTTACCTTGGTGAGCCGCGTGCCAGAGGTTGCCGATCCCTGGCTTAAGAGATCTTCAATCCCTTTTCAGCATTCTGTATCCATGTTTACCATATTGTATCAAAACCTAATGTTATTCTATTTTTCCATTAAGCAGGAGAACTGACTCATCTTTACATAAAGCAGGGATAAAACTAAAATCTTGGAAACTGTTTTTCCAAAAACAAGATTTCCTCCTATATACTATGTTGCCACTGGGATAAACAGAGCGCCGTTGAGCTCCCTTGGCTTTACTGCAAATTAGAGTCACATCCAGCAACTTTTGTGAACTAGAACATAAGTGTAGGTGACAAATAAATGTGAATCATAATAGGGTTTGCCAAAATTGCTTGAAGAAAGTAAAACTGTCCTGAACGCCTTTGTGCAAAACAGAAATCAAACTTGAAACTGCTCTGAGAGAAGAGCACTACAGTATTTAAATAAGTTTGCATCCCTCAGTTTTTCTTGGTTGAAGTCAGAGATAGAAACAGGACTGAAATACCATGAGAAAGGTCAAAATATTTCCTGACCAGCCAAAATTGGAAAATACAGGAATACTGTAGACTTTTTAATTAGCTATGAAAGAAGGGAATCTAGTTTAGGGATTGCATCAAAGCTGTCCATTTTATCCTCTTGCTCCTCATACAGCTTGCAGCACATCCTGTTAATGGATTCTGTCTTCTTCCTCACATGTCTAAGTGACTGTGGACTGAGGACCTGGCCCTCCTGCTACGGTCTTCCTGTGTCAGAATTTATCTAACAAATTCAAGACTGATATAACATGGAGAAGGAAGACTTGCCACCCTCAGAGAGACAGTTCACTGCAGCAACGAGACCATGTAAACACAGGTGCTGACTTTGTACTGTAAGGGAGATGGTAGCACTAGGCTCTGATTCCTCACTTGCTGCACTGGAATGACAAGAAGAGAGGGTGGAACTGGGACTACTCACAGTTCCATTCTCTCGCCTTGTCCTTCAGAGGAGGAGTTGGAAAGGTGAAGCTGAGTGCGAGCTTATCTTCTTCACATCTCAGAGCTGGCTGCCATGTTTATGGTCTCCTGTAATTGTAATGAATGGAGCTCTGGGAACAAAGATGCAGCGGTGGGGCAATTAATACCCTGAGGAATTTTCTTATTCCTCAGTTTAAGAATCCTGATTTAGTACCTCACAAACTCCATCATTCTCACTTACTCTACAGTGTCTAATTTCTTGAAATGATCAAATGCAGATGGAATGGACATATTAGGGCATCCTGTCCAGTTCCCTGCCAGTACAGGATTGGTCATTAAAGTATATTTCCAAATATTTTGCTTAGACTAGTTTTAAATATCTCAAGAACTGGGGCTTCAACCACATTCTTTGGCAGACAGCTCTCCAAGTAGTTAATTTGCAACTGTAGAACCTGTAGATGTCCAAGGTATTTTAGCTACTTTAAACAATGTAATCAGCTGGTTGTGAAAAAAAAAAAGCGTGACACACATTTGAAGCCACGCCTCTACCTTGCCTCCACTTGTGAATAGTCTAACTCCTGTAAATAGTGGACCAGATTGTGAACTCTATAACTTCATTATGAATCTGAGACTATTCCTCTGAAGTGAATGCAGCTGTTCCACACTTACACCATGGTAACTGAGTTCAGAATCTAGCCATAGGTGCTGGAACTACAGGTGCAGGAGGGTGCCGCCACACACTCTGGCTTGAAGTAAATAACCCAAATACATAGTTTCCGCCTTCAGCACCCCCACTATAAAAACTGTTTCAGCACTAGTGAATCTATCTTATTCTAAGTAGCCTTAGTCTACTTAAAGACCATGAACAAGTGTTCATGAATGTACAGCTGTCTGAATCTGCATCATGCAGGTGCACATTTGAACAAGTGCAATTCTGCATGAACAGAAGTACAGGCCAGTGGCTGAAAACCCAGCTCAATATTTCTTGATGATTCTCTTTGGATCAACCAATAGATTTATGAGGATTTACTAGTAGTCAGAGGCTTAAGTATACATTTCTCAGGGGGTGTCTAACATCTTATATCTAAGACTGAAATTATGCAATAACTTCAGCTCAGTATTTTTAATTTTTTTCACCTTAATAAGTTCAAACAAAGAAACCCAGATCCTGAGAGTATATGAAGACTAATTTCACACAGTCTCTGACTTAGTGTGCGTGTTTCAGGTGTTGTCTCTGCTTATACAGCATTAGGTATTATTTATCCTGAGAAAGGATGGTAGAATCTGGTGCAAGAAGAAGCAGGAGGTCAATGTTAATTTCTGCATACCTGCTGCATCTCTGCTTGCAAAACAGACACTTGCATTCACATATCTTTAGATTAATTAACCATAATGGGACTATTATAAAGCAATGGAACATAATAATATTAATGAGTAATAATACTTTATACACCTGTATCAACTTTTGTTCCAAGTTCTGTACAGTATAAGATTATTACGCTTCCAGGTCCTATTGTGTGTTCCTTGTACACCCAAAACTCCCCGGAAGTAATTGGGAAGCTAATAAATGAAGCCCTATTATTTTTTGGGGATAGGTAAACATCCTACAAGTTATGGGCATGATGCAGGAATTACTGGGAGAAATTCCATGGCCTGCATGGCGCAGGTAGTCAGACCTAGTAACCATAATGGTCTCTTCTGGCCTTAACATCTATGGACATCCACGTTACAGATGAATAAACAGATGAAGAGGTTCAGGGCTGGTCTACACTACGGGGAGGGATCAATCTAAGTTACGCAACTTCAGCTACGTAGACAACATAACTGAAGTCGACGTACTTAGATCCACCTACTGCAATGTCTTCACTGCAGTGTGTCGATGGGAGACGCTTGCCCATCAATTCCCCTTGTGCTTCTCATTGAGGTGGAGTACCGGAGTTGACTCTAGAGCGATCAGCGGTCGATTTATCGCATCTATACTAGACACAATAAATCGACCCTCCGCTGAATCAATTGCTGCCCGTGGATCCGGCCGGTAGTGTAGACAAGCCCTAAGCCTCAACACCACAGGAGGAGCTCACAATCAGTACTTCTCCCCTGCTCTGATCTTACTTTGAGGAGGAATAAGTCACTTTGCAGGGTACAGCTAACTCTCTCCCCGCTGCGCCTGGCCAAGGTTGCTGCCCAGTGTGTGGAGGGGAGCAGACTCGTGCTTCTGGCCACTCTCTTCATCTTAGTTTGTGATGGAAGTTTCAGATATGCAGCCCTAGTTCAGCCACACTCAGAGCAGGAGGTGAGGGTGGCTTTACTTCCCACTACTTTCCTGCATATAGCCACATATGGTCTAGGGACAACCTAGTCCTTTGTGACTTGCTAGGCTGCACAGTCAGCTTTTGGCAGAGAACAGGAATCCTGACTCCTAGTCCTCTGCTTTAATTGCTAGATAGCACTTCCGCCTTGATTTGTAGTAAAATGATTTTCAGTAAAGTCAAAATTAATTAAAAAACCACAAATCTATCAGCTAATAAACAACATAACACACTTTCTTTAGTGCCTGTTTGTTTACGTAAGCAACTCCTTAGTTAGGAGTACCGAGAAGTGCTAAACCTCAGGAATGTTAGTTACTTTCTCCCCCACTCCTTTTGGGGTAGGGGTTTTAATAAAAGAACCCCTTTAGAAAAGATAATTATGTGTAATGGAACCTGGAACCAGACTCTCTTGGCAATTAATCACCCAGGAGCCATTGCAATCCTGCAGGCTGTTTCTGACAGATTCTGAGTACTTTACAGGAATCACTAGGATAAGATATGCCTGGGCTGGCTTCTCACAGGGACTGCTCGTGTAGAAAGGGCTTTTGGGTTTTATTTTGGTTTTTAAGTTTTATATATCTAGACAGAGATTGACACACACATATGTGTGTGTGTGTGTCATATAAAATTATTTCTTTACATATATGGAACAAATGCAGAACTCATTTATTGACCCAGAGGTGAAAAAAGCCTTTCCCTCTTCTCAGCAAAGTAGAGCTATCCATCACTTAACAGAGATACTTCCTGTTTTCAAGCAGTTGGGAAGGCATGACTTCCAACCCAAATACTTTGCTTGGCAAGCTATTGCTATGTTGATAGATGCTTTTATAACCACTTCATTCCACCTGAAGTTTCAGTATAAAAAGAGAGAGGGTCCGCACGCCCGCCCCCCGACCCCCCTCCCTTTTTTGAGGGAGTAGAAAGAAAGGGAGAAGGAAAAGGAAGGAAAATACCACAGCTTAACAGCTGGATGACAGAGGTTAGCATAGCTCTGACAGATGTTACTGTATAACCTCAAAATGACATGTTAGAGAGAAAAAAAAACTGTTCCTTGTAGGAAAAGAAAGAGAATATTGAACTCCAGCCAAAATATTACAAGTCTCTTCAAAAGCTTTTGAAAGCTATAACAAAAATCTACCACATAATACAGTATTTTTCATACATATCCTATGCTTTTGGATTACCATTGCCTCAAGTGATTCAATTACCAGCGCTGGATAAGATTCTTTTCAGAAAAGCAGTCATCCTCACATGACAAAGTACATAGCAGGTCAGTTATGACTGTGCCTGGTTAATAACACCTTCCCAAGAAGCTCTGCTAACTAAATGTGCTTCTAAGCTCTTCTCAAGATCTAAATATTTTAAGGCATGACAAACAGCAGTGAAAATGTTTTTTGTGAAAGGAAGACATATTTGAAAACCCACATGATATGTTTTATATAACTTTTAGTTGTATCAATTTCTGTATTGCTTATACATAGTTACTTCTGTGAGTATCCTATAACAAAAATCCTGCAGAGCTTACCTGGCCTGTGACCAAACTTTACAGACCTGGCTATCAAATCACAGCTACATGAAATGTTCATAGAACACAACGGACATGTTCATCCTCATCAGAAATAGCTTGTTGAAGAAGGGTAAAGAGGTAATATAGGACTGTAAAAAGCAACAGAGGGTCCTGTGGCACCTTTAAGACTAACAGAAGTATTGGGAGCATAAGCTTTCGTGGGTAAGAACCTCACTTCTTCAGATGCAACTTGCATCTGAAGAAGTGAGGTTCTTACCCACGAAAGCTTATGCTCCCAATACTTCTGTTAGTCTTAAAGGTGCCACAGGACCCTCTGTTGCTTTTTACAGATTCAGACTAACACGGCTACCCCTCTGATACTTGACATCATAGGACTGGTTTCCAGAAGCAGTGTAAAATTAAATAATAAGTTTCAGTTATACTGATCAAAATTCAATTAAAGTGAATCTGATTGTTTTTAAAGAGCTCTTTTCTTAATCAAGGGATCTGAAAGAACATTATAAAGCAAAGAATTAGATACTGTTAGTGGAGTGACTACAGGCTAATGGAATAGTCAGGCACATGGAGAAAGTAAGCCCACAGCCTGGGCAATTAAATCTATTTATAATGGAAGAGGAGGGCTGTTCAGGACACCAAGGTGATCCCTTCCTCTTTTTTTTTTTTAAGTCATGGGACTTTTATCTTCTAATTATTCAGGTACCAGAAATAGGAAAACCTTGATTTAATCTCTCATCCTCTAAAGGTGCAACCTTTCCCCAGAACCAGTACAAATGGGAATAATCACAAGACATGGTGTAGGCTTTTAACCCATTATTTCTTGGCCCATACGTACAAAGAGTACAAATGAACCCACTCTCACAGATGACACTCTTCACCTGACCATCTAGCTAGTATTATTCTAACATAAGAAAAAGGAAAAAAATAGAAGAAGGAGGAATGATAGAAAGGAAACCCTTTATTATCCACAAAATATTGTTTTCTCTTAGGAGCATTATTTGTTACAGAAGTGGAAGCCATGCTACACATGCTGTTAAACATGGCCATACAGTTAAGGAGCCTTGTTTTGGCTAGTGTGTCTGCCTTCCGGCCTTCAAGGAAAGAATATTCAAGGAAAGAAACAACCAGACTTGTTGATGAGGAAGTCCATTGACATAAGCGTGCAGATGACATGGTGCCAAAGATTGAAAATGTGTGGTTAGTACAAAAGAAGTGCAAGCTCAGCCATAAAATCCCAAATAGTTAAATGCCAGGACATTAATATACTCAAGACATAGACTAATTAAGAACAGTGGTGGACTGGCTAAGTCACGCACTAAGATGCTATGCTACAAGAACAGGCCAAGGCAGACATCCCTTTCACTATTGTAGGCAGAAAATCGCTGATTTCCTTCATCTAGCTGCAGGAAGATTACATAGTGGTTTCTTCCCTAATATAGGCAGAAACTCACTTTAAGAGCTGGTCTTAGGGGCTTCTGGGTGGTGCTGAGTGCAGGTAAGTCATAATGCCTGGGGTTGTGGCTACTGGGTGCAAGTAAATGGTTCTGCTTGGACTCTGGGATTCAAATGTATCCTTGTTAGCAGCTGGTCCAGGAGCAGTGCTTTTACAAGTATTGTAAGCATTTTACTGATCTGACAAAATATTTCTAGACCCTAGTAATGCAGGATATATTGGACCTTAAAAAAAAAATGGAGCCAGCAGAATTGGAATCCTTCCTGTGCCATTATATCTCACTTAGGGCGTGAACAAGTGCCATCCTATCTATCCGGGCTGCTCTTTGCATGTCCTCCATGTTGCTAAGTCCCACAAGTTTTCCCTTTCTAAATATTGTTTGATGGAAAGATCCTTTCAGTCAGTCCCTTTTACATGTCCCTACAGCTGCCTACTGGCATGCTTGCCAGAGCAGACATTCTGGTTTCATTCTTAACACATCCCAGATATTTCCATCTTCTTTTCTGGATAACTTCGGAGATAAAGAGTTGTTGAAATCGCTGACAAATATCAGTGTTTGTTATAAATTGATTCAATTTAATATCTAACATTTTCCTGAGGCATTTGCTTTAGAAGGCACTTAGATGTCTGTTGATAACTTTGGTAGACTTCCAACTTTCACATCCATATGTTAAGGTGGAAATAATATTTGAGTTGAAGATTCATAATTTGGACATTAAGCTGGCAAATGCAGCTGCCACCTTGCCAATTTGTGACATTATTTCCTTTGGGGTATCCCCATTGGCTTGCATGTTACTGCCAATATACGTGAACTGACTTACCTCTTTTATTCTTTTGCTTTCTAACATAATGCTTGAGTTGGGAATTCCTGGGGTTCTTCATAGACTTGTTTTTTTCATAAATGATTACTAACTGAGTCTTTTTTGCTGGACAGTCTTTTGGTCTTTGCTTTCATGTTAGTTGAGCTGTCTCTGAGAAGAGCTACATCAGCAGCAAAATCTAAACATTCTAGTGCACTTTTAAACCATGTGCTGTTTGTGTTGTCTTTCTACACTATTCCCATAATAAAGTCAACAGCAGCACCAACCAGGAAAAGTGAGAATGCATCCCTGTTTGACACCAGTGTCTATGTTAAACCATTCCCTCAAGTCTTCATTTACTTACCTGCGCATGCTGCCCCTTAATATAAAGCCTTGATGCTGGTAATTATTTCTGTTGGCATACCATAGCACTTCAAGATGTTCCAGAGTGAATTGCAATGCAGGCTGTCAAAAATGCTTTCTTATGAAGTTTACCATAAGTGGGTTTTGCCATTCAGTGCTCTCTTCGGTGATTATTTTTAGGATTCAAATCTGGTCAACATATGATCTTCTGTGTCAAAATCCAGCCTGCTCTTCCCTTAGCTTTGCCTCAACTATTTCCTTTATCCTGCTTAAGATAACACTGCAGAAGACTATCACTGAAAGGAGTGTAACGTCTTGTCAATTACTGCAATTGCTTCAATAACTTTTCTTTGGTATTTTGACCATAATGACTTTTCTCCATTGCTCTGGAGGCTTTTTCTGGTCCCACATTTTGTTGAAAAGTTAGGTGATTTTACTAATGGTCTTCTCATCACAAGCTTTCAACATTTCCCCCATGCCTTGGTCTTCACCTGCAGCTTTCCCAGGTTTTCAGTTTTTATTGTGTCTTTCACTTTTTTGACTGTGCTTTGACATGTTATGATGTCTAGTTCTGGGTGTTTAATTTATTTATCAAAATTCAACAGTTTGTTTGTGGGTTTGGTCTGTTTAGCATCTGGTGAAGGGTGGGTGCCCCTTGAATGTCCAACCGCACCATGGTTTGGATTGAGTCCAAAAGTCTCGGGGGTATACAAAAGTCTCTCTCTCTCTCTCTCTCTCTCTCTCTCTCAAAAACAAGTGCTCCTTTCCCCCTTGCTGAGGGCAGGGAGAAACAAAGTAAAGAAAGGAAAAAGAAAGGAAAGGTGCTCAGACTCTTCAGCAGTCTACCTGTAATCACCTCTCTGGGCCCCGGCTTGTCTGTAGGCTTTTTATTGTCCTGATCAGGTTAGACTCCTTCCTTACACCACCACAACCTCCCTTTTGGTAACACCTGGACTGTATGTGGTCCAGGCAGTTTTAGGGGTAGCTGGAGCAGCCACTGTCTCCCTCTTTGTTATCTATCTATCCCTGTAATCAGCTTTTTCTGAGGCACAGCAGTCTTCCCTAGTTACCGCCCCTTCTTGTGGCAGGCCTTTTTAAGCTTCTTCCCTCCAGGCAGAGCAAGTATTGCAGGTGCATCTAGTTAGTGCTGGCCAAGCCCAAAAAAAGCTTGGTAACTTCCTCCTTAATAGGGTAAGGGTGTGGCCCCTCACACACTTCTTGAAAGAGCTCTATCACTCTTTTTGTTTTCTTTCTGTTGTTAAGGTCTTGTTTATCCTTAACAGGCCCTCCAGCTGGTATAAGCTTGTGGAGTTCATGAAGTGTTTTACTATTACTTCTTTCAGCAGCTGCTTCAGCTTCTTTGGTGATGTTATCCACGTATTTCCTCTTGCCTCTTCTTGCACTGCTTTTTAGTGCTTTGTCCTTCATTTTATACAGACTTTTCATTGTTTTTTTCCTGGAGGTGTTTTTGAGGAGTTCACATTTGCTTTGGCTCTTCTTTCAACAGTTTGGTGTGTTCTCACTTACCCAGACTATGTATGCTCTCCTGGAAAACCAACTACAGTTACTGCAGTATCCATGACACTATCACACAAAAAGGACCATAATATGTCAGTGACGATGTCTTGTGGTGGATCTGTCTTGTAAGAATCTGAAATCTGTTCTTCAGTTCAATTTGAAACTGCTGCTGCAATATTTCTTCTGTTAGCCTTTTGCTGTCAATTTTCTTTGTGCTTTTTTGGGGGAGGGGGAGTCCGGTTGTTTTTCTTAAGTTTGATCTTTAGTGTAGCCACAAATAAACTGGTGTCACTTACTTTACATTTTTTAAACATGTATTGTTATTGAATGCTAATTATGCAAAACTTCAATAGCTTCAAAACCAGAGAGATGTTAATATAATCATTTATATGGAACCTTCTCCAAGCTAAGTCTGAGAGACTATTTATGTCCTAGTCTGCTATTCATGTCACAGTTTCCAATTCCCAGTTCACAAAGAGCTACAATGGATCTGTTAAATGTAGAAAACACAAGACTTCATCATCCTCTCCCCCTGCCCCTGCCCAGTGTTTTTCCAACTTAATCTCACTGGGGACTTACTGCTCCTTTGAAAAGTGGATGCAGGAAATACTTACAATGTCCACAGAAGCATGGGTCTTAAACAGCTTCTCTGACTTTAGCTAGATATTATCCTGAAAAGGTATTAGGTGACTTGCCTGTGAGGCACTATGCACTAGAAGATATACTATGGGTTCTAATACTTGGTCTGACAGGGACTTGCTGTATAGTTTTGAACAAGTGGCTCAACTTTTCTATGCATATTACTCTACCTGTAAAATGGAGTTCTTACCTTTCTATGTAAATGTTGTGAAGGCTGTGGCAGGGGCTCTGCAGCTGTCAGCCGCTGAAGTGGGGGCTGGAATCCCTCCCCCCTGCCGGCATGGCTCAGTCCCCCCTCCCATCCTGCACGGGGCTCGGGTTTCAGTCCTCCTTCCCCATTATTTTTAGTAAAAGTCACAGACAGGTTGCGGGCTTCCGTGAATATTTGTTTATTGCCCTCTGTGACTTCTACTAAAAGTAACCGTGACAAAATCTTAACCTTTCCCATCAAACACATTCAGGATCCAGCAGAGATAACGTCATCACCCAGGACTACTTTGATGGTAAAAAAAAAATCAGAGTTCCAATATTCTTTTTGGTGACGGAAAAACTTTCCCCTCTGTAGCAATGATACCTGAACCCAGGAATGAGAGTTTCTGGTAGGGTGTCAAAGAACTCAGCACCTTTCATGTGTTCTGGAGTCCAGAACCATTGGAGGCCTGGTGACTGCTCTACATACTTCCTTAAGGGATTCTGTGGAGATGTACCAGCTATCTAGATAAGAGTTCACACATATCCAGTCCTGATAAAAGGCTGCTGCAATCACAAGCGTAATCTTTGTGAAGGTACTCTGTGTGGATTCTAGTAAAAGTGTCTAGCGATAGCAAGGTAAGTGAGAGCCATGAATCTGAAGGAACGATCAGAATATGCAAGTCATCTTTGCCAATGGCAACTACCACCGACTACATCATGTATCGAGTGAGCCATCTTTGTTTCGGTTAAGCCTTGGACCCTCCAGATTTTTAAATAACCACAAAATACCTTGAATAAACCTCCTCATCCCCAACTGACGGCCTTGTCTACTAGAAGATGGAGTGTGAATAGGACATTATGTTTCTTGAGGGGGTGAGATGGAATGGGAGAGAAAGAACCAGATGAGATGGGGGGGGGGAGGGGAAGGATTCTATGACCATGGAAAGGACCCAGGCATCTGAGGTAATCTCTGGCTTGGTCTGGGAATACTGAGAACCTCCACAAGACTCCTCACTCAAATGAAGAAAATGAACAGTCTTCCTAACTGAGAAGGATGGTTAAGCACAGGAACAAATTACCTAGGTACATTTTGGAATCTTCATCATTGGAGGTTTTTAAGAATAGGTTAGCCAAACACCTGTCAGGGATGGTCTAGATAATACTTAGTCCTGCCTTAGTGCAGGGGACTGGACTAGATGACCTATTCAGGTCCCGTCCAGTCGTACATTTCTGATTCTTTTATTGAGTTTTCTCTGGCTTTGAAAAGATTTGGCTTTTGTTTCTGACATATGAAAAGAACAAGCAACGTACTGCTGGAACTTGGGCTGGTAAAGACACTATTTTACAAGACTTCCAGGCAATGAGATGAATTCAGTTGTGGAACAGTTTTCTAGATTAAGTGGTAGAAACCCCATTGCTTAAAAACTGAAAACTAAACTGGACAACACATTAGAAATTGTACTTTAAGGAACATTTCTGCATATGCAGAGTGACTGATTAGAAGACCTAAAGCAATTAAGAAGTCAACGTTTTCCAACAGTTACCATGAAAAGATATCTAAAATTCTACAGATTCTTTTCTACAGTAAATCCAGGAAATATCCACTGTATCAATATTACTCTATGACTTTATAAAGGAAATTATTACAGGTTTCTTTTTGCTTGTAATTTACGTGATAATATGATCATGTATATTGATAGTGAATAGAAAGATTCTTTAAAAAAAAAAAAAGAGAAGTTCCCATTAAAAGGGAAGACAACTAAAATATGATTGGATATGTTATAGTCCAAACAGCGTTCTGGATTGATGTCAGATTTTAAGGAATTTCTACTTAAGATAAGTCAAAACTCAGTTCTGAATATTCCCATTCAAGCTTCTACTGCATACATACTCTACTTAAGTATCAGTCCTTATGCTTTGCAAGTCAAAGCTTTGGGAAAAACTCTTGTACAAAACACAAGTTTCAACACACAAACTTTAAATGTTTAATTCTTAAAATCAAATTACAAAATGACCATTATCCTAGCAAAAAAAAAGAAACAGAATTCATCTAACTACTTTAATCCCCACAGATGGGTACTAGGATCAGTGCTGAAGAACTCCTCTGCAGTAATATTCTCCTGCATCTGCAATACTGAGATCTCAGATTTTGATATTCATTCTCAGCAGACCTGCACATAATTAATATAAACCGTATCAGAGTGCCACAATTCAGATTGTTTCAGATTTTCTGAAAGATTTATTATCCAACTTGACAGCCACTGGACACTCTGAGGGCTCAGAAGTTCCTGAGATAAAGAAACTCGGAACTGATTTCCCCCCCCAAAGTCATACTTTTTTCTTCTCTCTGAGCATAGGAAATACATTCAGTAAACTCTCCAAGTCCCTGCACACAGTGTATAGCCTTCTCCTGTCACACAGTACTTAATATTTTATTTTATGAGTTGAAGTCTGATGATATCAACTCAATTTTATCCCAAGGCTGAAGAAACTGATGAAGGCCTATTCAGCTACAGCTGTGCATAATTATTGGGTGCTGCCTTGTGAGTAATTCTGGACCTGGCCCACTGCCTAGAATTCATGTTAACCGAACAGGGGATAATATTTATATGTTCAAGTATATGGAGCTCCACAGTGTACTCTAGAACACTAGGCTTCATCTGTTTTTAAATTGCTCAGATTTTATCTTTAAGCACCCATTGAAGCTCTAAGAAAATTCTCTCTCTAGCTCAGCTAGAAACCATTCCATTGCTAGATGAGATATTTGGGGTGGATGTAGGATACATAATCTGTTCATACACAGAGCATTACACTTGCGCACATGCGCACGCGCACACACACACACCCCCCATCTGCAGCTGTGGATTTAGGGTGACTAGACAAGTGTGAAAAATCGGGACAGGGGGTGGGGGATAATAGGAGCCTATACAAGAAAAAGATCCAAAAATTGGGACTGTCCCTATAAAATCGGAACATCTGGTCACCCTATGTGGAGTGCTATTTCCCTCATTTTTGCCTATGCGAACGCTCTTCTCAGTTTCATATCCATAAATATATTCAACCAGACTGAATGGAAACAATCCGCATTCCAGTCTTTCATCCTTCTCTGAAAGAGACAGAGAAATCATTGGGAAAAGAAGGATATTTAGATTATTTACAATATTGTACATTTATTGAGCCCCTAACACAGCTGAGACAAAGATGGTGCAACACAAAGGGTCAGATCTGCATAGATATTATGGTGGGATACTATAACTTTAAATGTAAATTAAAAAAATGTACATCTGATAAAAATCTGTTTTTTAAACTATGTATTGCACCTATCCAGGGAATGCAAAAGGCATAATTGTAAATTCAAAGTAACACACGGTATAAAAAATAGTTGACACACTCTGCACCATCTAATGATCTCAGAGCACTTCACAAATAGCAATTCAAGTCCCTGTGAGGTAGGTAAATATTTTTATAGAACAGGGGTTCTGTACAGGAAGATGTCCTAGTAATTTAGTGCCCTGCAGAATTTAAATCATGGATGATTTAAATTTCTAATCCTGCTGTTTAGTGTGCTTGGGCAGACTTCAATGGCTGTGGATTGGCACAGCCTATGCCTGTGCACAGTGCATGGAAGGTTCAGGGCCTAATCTTGGAATGGGAATTTTAACTCCATAGTTCATTTGTTTGTATTGGTTTATTTCAGATCTCTAACATTGTTTAACATCTTTTTTTGTATTTATGCATTTGACATGTTCCTTTAGGTGAAGTATGGCATTAGGACTTACACATAATACACCTCTACCCCGATATAACGCGGCCCGATATAACACGAATTCGGATATAACACGGTAAAGCAGCGCTCCGAGGGGATGGGGCTGCGCACTCCGGCGGATCAAAGCAAATTCGATATAACGTGGTTTCACCTATAATGCAGTAAGATTTTTTGGCTCCCAAGGACAGCGTTATATCGGGGTAGAGGTGTAGATTTAACAAAAAAAGTTTACTGGGCAGAGTAACAGAATGGCTAGTAGCTGAGTGATAAAGACTTTTCCATTAGATTTTATTATTTGTTTAGTATGGATCTGGGCAACGTGTGTGACGTTTCACTTACAAAGAGGGTCAGTTTAATCTAAATCATATATTGGATATAGATAACACAAGCCCTGAAATTCTGATTTTTTAAGGTTTCCATAGTGAATTAAAATGAAAATAATTTTAATTTGAACTAAGACCATGCCAATATATAGCTCTCCGAGTTCTAAAATGAGATTTGATCCTTCTTTTACTCTTTCATCTCTCCTAGATCCAGTCTCCAAATACTTTGCAAACCATGCATACTTTAAAGAAAATTTGATTTGAGTTAATGATACTTGTTCATTTTACATTATACCAACATGATTGTTGAAAGTGAACAACAGAGAGCAATGTTCTACTGAAAATGAGTAAGGGTAGAAGATTCTGACCATATATCAAAATCTCCCTTACAAAGTAAAAATGTAAGAAAAGACCTCTCTCTAATAATGACAAAAAGTCTTTTATCAACATTTGTTTAAAGAAATACACTACTGACACTCTCTGAAATAAATCCACAATATGCCCACACCTTGAATGCTGCATGCAGTTCCGGTTGATCCATCTAAAAAAAGATATATTAGAATTGGAAAAGGTACAGAGAAGGGTAGCAGAAATGATTAGGAGTATGGAACAACTTCCATAAGAGGAGAGATTAAAAAGACTGGGACTGTTCTGCTTAGAAAAGAGATGACTAAGGGGGGAATATGACAGAGGTCTATAAAATGATGAATGGTGTGGAGAAAGTCCATAGGGAAGTGTTATTTATCTCTTAACTTAACAAAAGAACCAGGAGTCACCTGATAGGTGACTAATAGGCAGCAGGTTTAAAACAAACGTGAGAAAGTACTTCTTCACACAATGCAGTCAACCTGTGGAACTAATTGCCAGGGGATGTTGCGGAACCCAAAAGTATAACTGGGTTTAAAAAAGAATTAGGTAAGTTCATGGAGAATAGATCCACCAAGAGCTATTAGCCAAGATGGTGAGAGACGCAACCCCATGGTCTGGGTGTCCCTAAACCTCTGACTGCCAGAAGGTGGAACTGGACAACAGGGGACAGATCACTTCATAAATGCCCTGTTCTGTGCATTTCCTCTGAAGTGTCTGGCCCTGGCCACTGTCAGAAGACAGGATACAGGGCTAGATGGACCATTGGTGTGATCTAGTATGGCCATTCTTATGATCTCATGTACTGAAGACAAATGCTCACTTGATTCTTTTTTATTTAATTATAAACTTGATAAACTAGAAAGCAATGAAAAATACTTTTCAGATTATTTTAAACCTACTGTATGTAAATGGTTGGCTCAAACCAATTACTACAATACAGCTGATTTTAATATCTTTATTTCTGAATCTGATATTGACATACTAAGTTATTTGCAATATTGCTGTAGCTGTGTTGGTCCCAGGATATTAGAGAGACAAGATGGGTGAGGTAATATCTTTTATTGGACCAACTTCTGTTGGGGAAAGAGACAAGCTCGTCTCTTTCCCCAACAGAAGTTGGTCCAATAAAAGATATTACCTCACCCACCTTCTTACACTATACATTATGTCAGAAGATGTTGTTTTGACTTCCTATTTTTAAAAAAATTAAGATTCACATTTAATAGTCCCAAATAAATGTTTGCATTACACATTTCCTATACTTTTCCCCTTGTTTTCTATACTCTACTTCAGTGAATTTCAGTGAAACAGCTTTATAAGAGGTAATAAATACAGTGTAGTGTTTAACCAAACTAGCTTTTAAATAGTACCTCCTGGCACATATAGCCCTAACACAAAGTAACTTAAAAGCAAACCCATAGGAATTATTGTGATATAATGATACGTTTATTCAAAGAGAATGGTTCTATCTGAGTCATTTTACATTAATTATAGGCTGTTATTTGAAAGGTAAAGCAGATGCAACTTATTCCACAGTGCTTCTGAAATAGTTTAATAAGTAATACTACCAGGCGTAATATCAGAGAACTGGACTTAAACAGAGAACATGATTAAACTATTACATAGGCTCTTTATATGTGCCAAATGTTGCATCACACATACACTGAATTAATTCCTCAATGGCATCTACCTCGCAGGAATGAGTTAGAGCTGTGAAACATATGAAAGTCTGTTACGCTAACCTAGAAACAGATCCAAAATATCTGTAAAAAGTTCATGGAATTGAAGGTGTAATCTGTCTATTTTTTCTTTTTCTTTTTTGTAAAATCATTAAGTTTGTGTTAACTTTTAAAACAATGCTACAATATTTTTGATTTAACATTGCCATACCCAAAAATCTAGAAGAAAAAGTTCAAATGGTCACTGATACAATTCAAGCATTCCAAGTAAGTTCCAGTGGTAATCAATGGAAGAATTATAATTGCTAGAAAGCATTTGTGTGCGCGCACAATGGGAAATAAACTGCATTTTCCATCCAGTGAGTCACTTTCAGTTTCACTGTCCAGCTACAAGGGATGGGATCATGCGTACGTTCCCCCAAAGATGAGGTGTAGCTCTTTTCCCAGGCAATTATTCTACGTAAAGGCCAACATTTTTAAATATGATTTTTTATTTTATACATTTGTGTGTATTATATATATTTTATTTAAATGGGAGCTGGGTCTGCTCATCCCCTCTTAAAAAAAAAAAAAAAAAATCAGGCTATTTTATATTTAAGTGCCTAAAGTAGGGATTTAGGTGCATAATTTTAGGTATCCACTGTGAACACTTTGGAGAATTTGTTTCAGGATCTGCTTTGTATTACTAATTACAATGCTTAACATATCCCTTCCATTACCTTCCCCAGATTCCATGTTGAATATCACAGTGACCCAACAGTAATGGAATAAAAGCACTAGGATCTTAATGAACCATTAGAGCAGTGGCACTAAGTCAGGTAGTAAGTTATGTTCTATTAGTGACAGTCATATCTGATGAAAACTGTATTGAGGTGCATTAGTTTTACCAAGTCTTATTTTTAAGCAGAGAATGGGCTGAATATATCCAACCTTGCACAGTGTACTGAATCAGCACTACACCTCTACCCCGATATAACGCGACCCGATATAACACAAATTCGGATATAACACGGTAAAGCAGCGCTCCGGGGGGGCAGGGCTGCGCACTCCAGTGGATCAAAGCAAGTTTGATATAACGCGGTTTCACCTATAACACGGTAAGATTTTTTTGGCTCCTGAGGACAGTGTTATATCAGGGTAGAGGTGTAGTCGATCCCTTTGTGTCCCACCGTGGATTCATTCCAAGGAGGGCAAACAGAATTGCTGCCAGAAGTCCAAACTTGAGCACTCCGCCAGGAGAAGGCATCTTTGACTTGTGATCTAGGATCAGTTAGAACCTTGTCCAGCAATGGCTGTGTGAGGAATGCAGTGAATCAGCACATCTCCTTGCCAGGCCTCCTCCCCAACCACTGGGCTCTTTTGGGACTACGATGGCTTGCTATGTGTACCCTAACAGAAGAGAGTTCGTGGCCACCACAGTTTTCCCTTTTGATGGCTCTCCGTGGGAATAAATCTGGTCCTACAAACACTGGCCCCATTTCAGCAAGGTTCTTAAGCACATTGCCTAACTTTAAGCATGTGAATAATCCCATTATCAGATTCTTACACACCTTTACTTGTGCTGAATAGTACCTTACTCCACTGGTAGCCCTCTCAACTTTAATGAAATCTAATTCTTAGCTATATGTGACAAGTCATTGTTACTATGTATACGCACATGCCTGTGAAGATGTAATGGCCATATCCTCATCTGTTATAAATCTCTGTAGCATTAGCATTGCCTTCAATGGCACTATGCTAATTTACACCAGCTGAGGATGTGACCCTAAATGTTAAATGGTGGCAAGTGGCTTCCCTGTAGCATATGTCAGTGAAGTTCATATAACCTTGATATTTTCAAATTCCTCTGCACTTCCTTCAGGAGTTCTGTCAGCCTGATACAGCTGAAAAATGTATGTTTCCCCCCCCTGACCCTTTGTGAAAATTTCCCCACTTTTTGGGAAAAAATATCAAAATAAAAAACCCAAAAGCTTTTGGCCTAAAAACCAAAAACTTTGATTCAGAAATGCTTCCATGGTGTCTCATGGGAGTTTTTGTTTGGGTGCCTTACATCACTATTCTCCTCTACAGATAGAGCTCCCTACTAGAGTATATCTCCTATGATGCACCATAGTTGCTCCTCTTGCTGAGTGGCAGTGGTGCATCATGGGAGTCATTGACTCCAGTGCATCATGAGAGGTATAGTCCACTGGGAGAACACAGACCATAAGGAAGACTGGGGACATGAGATGCTTGAATTACTACTCCCAGGGGGCACTATGGCAGCCTTTCCAAATAGATTTTTTTTTGTTCAGCCAAAAACCTGAAAATGGTTTGGTTTTAAAGTTTTGGGTTTTCCAATGAAAAGTCATTTTTCTCTTTGGAAACTAGACATTTTTTATGAAAAACTTCATCAAAAATCTAATTTTCCATCAAAAAACCATTTCAATGGAAAATGTTTGACCATTCCTAGTAACAGTTTCCCAATCTTATTCTGGACTGATAGACTAGAAACTCCTTTAGCAACGTTACGTACAATACCAAGGAAGGACTATGACTTTTCTTCAACAAGATGCCTAATGACAGTATTTAAGCAATTTTCAGGAGAGGCAGAGAAAGTTTCATTAGGTCCCATCCATGTTAAAAGGAAACTGTTAGCCAGAACTTTTAACACTTCTGCTTACAGAAAGGTGCTAAGGTGGTTTCAAAATGGTTCCCCTGGCTGGTACAGACCAGGGACTCCATGTTACAAAACATTTTACAAATTGTTGTCTAGGCATCTTTACATTGGCTACAGAAACCATTTTGAAACTGTGTTAGAATGTTACTGTGAAGAATCTTGTTTAAAAGTGTTTCTGACTAGCATGGCTTTCCTCTTAGCACAGAAGTTCCTAAAAGGAAGTGTAACACTTTAGCTTGCAAGTAGAGCTGGAGAGATATTAACAATGAATACATACACAGTCTGATAGATAAGACCTGCTCTAAACAGAAATGGAAAATTCATCTGAAAGATGAACTGTGGAACAATGGATATTCTTTAAATTCCTTTGATAAGCACATTTTAAATCCGCTCTGGGGAACATGCCCAACCTTTCCCATTGTCTAAACATGTCACCCTCAAGTCTTCAGTATCTTTTACACATAACACACAATGATAGGTTATCCTTGCATAGTTTGACATAGCTTGGGATACCAGCCAAACACCTGAGGCTAAATCCCTAGCACACTGAAGTTGTATTTGCTTTTGCCTATACGACCATTTCATATACAATTTTTTAAAACATATCCATATGGATTTAACTATGTTGTTAATGATCTGTGCTTTCTCTTCTTTCTTGGTCTTTTATTTATTTTTAAGCAAATGGGACAAAATTTACGACTACATGGATTCTTTATATCAGTGCCCAAGGTGCTATAACTTAGTATATAAACAGCATAGATAGAAAACTGGGGGAAATTTTTCTCTCATAAATTTTGTATGTGTAATTACCTAGGTATTTAAAAATGAAAAAAAAATCCATCACGTGGAATCATATTGACTCCCACAGGGGTCATCAGTAGGGCTGGAGCCTTCACAGCACAGTTGAACTAGCAGATATACTGACAGCTATAGTAGGCTCTCATCCACTATATGGGCCACCCACTAGAAGGAAATAGAACACACATTATGCCAGTAGATATCACAGCTATTTGCAGATAGCACAGGAATGCTGAGAACTCATTACAGCAGAATCTTTGGAAAATTTAGTTGCCAAACTCTAACAAGTTTTTATTGAGCATGTGTGAATTAAGACTTTCAGAGACTCATAACTTGGTCAAATTTGGGTAGATTAGGACTAGGATGTCAAAAGGCACATACTTGAGAAAGGAGCAACATGCCTGCCAAAGCTCAACTCTCTGCTCCAAAGAATGGAGATGCTAAAGCTTCTCAACCAAATGGTTGTAAGAAAATCTTTAAAATGGTCAAAACATACTTTGGACAAAACAATTTATTTTTCCCTAATATTGTTCTGGGAGGTGACTCAACCATTTCAGATGAAATTTTCCATAAAATAACCTGCAGCAGACACCCAGCATGAAAATTCAGCCCAACAGTTAAAGTTTGGCAAAGTTATAAGCAACTGAAAACAGGATCTTATAATGGAAACTTGGGCAACCATAACTATTGACGAGGCTATCATCGCCGCCTATAATAATTCCAAACTCCATTTTACAGCTGTGCCCTCACTAGGAAAAAAGGTGTATTTTTAAATTTGGTTTGTGCTAAGCTGTGTAAACCTGTGTTACAACGCTAGCAGTCAAAACTTGGAATTTCCGTTCCATAGGAAATTTCAACATTTCAAAAAAGTTTTCATTCTGATTCGGAACAAAAACTTGAAATTAAGAAATTTCCCACAGAAAGGAAATAAAAAAAAAAGTATTTCAGAAAAATCAAACTGTTTCAGTTGATTGGTTTTTTTAGAAAAGAAATAGAGCAGCCAGCTGCAATGCCTCCAGGGGACTCCCTGGCAGTCCAGGGAGTCCCCGGGAGTTAGGGAAGACTCCCACCATAGGCTGGGAAGCCTAGAAGCCCTGAAAACTCCATCTAGAGCCAGGGTTCCCAAGCTCCTGGCTCTGAGAAGTCCTAGAAATCTGGGGTCTCCAACTCTGAAAGGTCCTCATGTTGGGATGGACCAGAGTCACGGACCCTGGAAGATTTGGCTTCCCAGAAGCCGGCCAGGCAAGGAAACGTGCATATATTTCTGTAAAATATTAATCAACACCTGAGCATTTCTATGAAATATTTCAGTTTGGACAAATTGACGTTTTCCAATAAAAAACCACTTCATCAGAAAAATCCCAACCAGGTCTAGTCCAGAGAAAGACTGAAGACCCTATCCACCCATAAATGCCTCTCAGTTTAAACTGTACACTGGAAGGACCACCACCCCTAGGGGACACCACTGTCTCTTGAGACTATTAACTATAGTTCGTACAGAAATAATGGCCTACTGCACATGTGCAGTATTATGGATAAAACTCACAACTCTACTTGGTGAGATAAAGGAGCAACACAAAATAAAAACAACAATGCATGTGTTTTGATGAGAGTTTTGTGTCCAAATTTTATTCTGATGCACTGCAGTTCTACAGTTCAATATTCTTTAGCTGGGAGCGTTGGAAGTGTGTCAACTTTCAATTATCTTTACTTATATATAGCTTTAACCTTTTTTTTTTTTTTAATGTATAAGTGGAAGGAGAGGTAGTGGGTGTGGATAATCATTGTGAGTCATACACTAACCTCAAGTAAAAGTGTTAGCTTTTGATGAGCTATATTAAAAATTAGCCATGCTGTAAAACAGTTCTCTTACTCTTTCTACCTTCAATGCACTGGTCACAAATCATTCACATTTTGCATTCAGGAGCTGTACAGGTAAAACCTTTTAATGGTTTCATGAAAATAAATACCTAAAATTACACCACCTGGGGAAGATATCATACTAATAATACTAAGCATTTATACTACACTTTTCATAATCAAAGGATTTTGTAACATTGAACTAATTAATCAAGCTTTATAACAGTTTGGTATGATATGCAGGTATTATAATTAGAACTTGTCTGAACATTTTGGACAAAACTTCATGTTGTCAAAAATATGCTGTTTTGTCAAAGCCAAAACCTTTGATAGAGACTTACTGGTTTAGACGAAAAGTTCAGCAAGGTGTTCTTTTTAAGTCAGGGCTCCCAGGTCACAGAGGGTAAGAGAGGGAGTGCGTGTGTCCAGGGGCCAACGATAATGCTGTTTAATCATAGAATATCAGGGTTGGAAGGGACCTCAGAAGGTCATCTGGTCCAACCCCTTCCTCAAAGCAGGACCAATCCCCAACTAAATCATCCCAGACAGGGCTTTGTCAAGCCTGACCTTAAAAACCTCTAAGGAAGGAGATTCCACCACCTCCCTAGGTAACCCATTCCAGTGCTTCACCAACCTCCTCGTGAAAAAGTTTTTCCTAATATCCAACCTAAACCTCCCCCACTGCAACTTGAGACCATTACGCCTTGTTCTGTCATCTGGTACCACTGAGAACAGTCTAGATCCATCCTCTTTGGAACCCCCTTTAAGGTAGTCGAAAGCAGCTATCAAATCCCGCCTCATTCTTCTCTTCTGCAGACTAAATAAGCCCAGTTCCCTCAGCCTCTCCTCAGAAGTCATGTGCCCCAGATCCCTAATCATTTTTGTTGCCCTCCACTGGACACTCTCCAATTTTTCCACATCCTTCTTGTAGTGTGGGTACCAAAACTGGACACAGTACTCCAGATGAGGCCTCACCAATGTCGAATAAAGGGGAATGATCACATCCCTCGATCTGCTGGCAATGCCCCTACTTATACAGCCCAAAATGCCGTTATCCTTCTTGGCAACAAGGGCACACTGTCGACTCATATCCAGCTTCTTGTCCACTGTAACCCCTAGGTCCTTTTCTGCAGAACTGCTGCCTAGTCATTGGGTCCCTAGTTTGTAACAGTGCATGGGATTCTTCCGTCCTAAGTGCAAGACTCGGCACTTGTCCTTGCTGAACCTCATCAGATTTCTTTTGGCCCAATCCTCTAATTTGTCTAGGTCCCTCTGTATGCTATCCCTACCCTCCAGCGTATCTAACACTCCTCCCAGTTTAGTGTCATCTGCAAACTTGCTGAGAGTGCAGTCCACGCCATCCTCCAGATCATTAATGAAGATATTGAACAAAACCGACCCTTGGGGCACTCTGCTTGATACCGGCTGTCAACTAGACATGGAGCCATTGATCACTACCCGTTGAACCCGACGATCTAGCCAGCTTTCTATCCACCTTATAGTCCATTCATCCAGCCCATACTTCTTTAACTTACCGGCAAGAATACTGTGGGAGACCATATCAAAAGCTTTGCTAAAGTCAAGGAATAACACGTCCACTGCTTTCCCCGCATCCACAGAGCCAGTTATCTCGTCATAGAAGGCAATTAGGTTAGTCAGGCATGACTTGCCCTTGGTGAATCCATGATGACTGTTCCTGATCACTTTCCTCTAAGTGTTTCAGAATTGATTCCTTGAGGACCATGATTTTTCCAGGGACTGAGGTGAGGCTGACTGGCCTGTAGTTCCCCGGATCTTCCTTCTTCCCTTTTTTTAAAAATGAGCACTACATTAGCCTTTTTCCAGTCATCCAGGACCTCCCCAGATCGCCATGAGTTTTCAACGATAATGGCCAATGGCTCTGCAATCACATCTGCTAACTCCTTTAGCACCCTCGGATGCAGCGCGTCCGGCCCCATGGACTTGTGCTCGTCCAGCTTTTCTAAATAGTCCTGAACCACTTCTTTCTCCACGGAGGGCTGGTCACCTCCTCCCCATGCTGTGCTGCCCAGTGCAATAGTCTGGGAGCTGACCTTGTTCGTGAAGACAGAGGCAAAAAAAAGCATTGAGTACATTAGCTTTTTCCACATCCTCTGTCACTAGGTTACCTCCCTCATTCAGTAAGGGGCCCACATTTTCCTGGACTTTCTTCTTGTTGCTAACATACCTGAAGAAACCCTTCTTGTTACTCTTAACATCTCTTGCTAGCTGCAACTGCAAGTGTGATTTGGCCTTCCTGATTTCACTCCTGCATACCTGAGCAATATTTTTATACTCCTCCCTGGTCATTTGTCCAATCTGCCTCTTCTTGTAAGCTTCTTTTTTGTGTTTAAGATCAGCAAGGATTTCACTGTTAAGCCAAGCTTGTCGCCTACCATATTTACTATTCTTTCTACACATCGGGATGGTTTGTTCCTGCAACCTCAATAAGGATTCTTTAAAATACAGCCAGCTCTCCTGGACTCCTTTCCCCCTCATGTTATTCTCCCAGGGGATCCTGCCCATCAGTTCCCCGAGGGAGTCAAAGTCTGCTTTTCTGAAGTCCAGGGTCCGTTTTCTGCTGCTCTCCTTTCTTCCTTGTGTCAGGATCCAGAATCTCGTGGTCACTGTCTCCCAGGTTCCCATCCACTTTTACTTCCCCTACTAATTCTTCCCAGTTTGTAAGCAGCAGATCAAGAAGAGCTCTGCCCCTAGTTGGTTCCTCCAGCACTTGCATCAGGAAATTGTCCACTACATTTTCCAAAAACTTCCTGGATTGTTAATGTTACCTTGGAATTGACATCTCTAATTATAATCCTCTATTTACATTTGGGGAAACTGAGTCAAAGTGTAACTACAAAAAGAATAAATGTTAGAGCCAAGAACAGAACTTGAGAGTTTCTGGCTCCCAATGCTTGACTCAGACCAATAGAAAAATTAATACTCTCTCTCCCAATAGATAATAAAAAAACAAAACACTTTCATTGCTTTATGACAATATCAAATTTGATCATGTGTAAAAGGAACAGTAGACTTCCCTTAATAAAGTGGTCATCCTATTTGTGTATCCTTTAAGACTTCTCTCAAGCAGATTTAGCCTCAAGATAGAGAATGATAATGTATAATAGTTAATATGGACAAAATAGGCATAAATCCTACTGAGAGGAAGCATTTGGCCAGTGGCAAGATGTTAAATAGGACATCATCAGATAGCCAATAAGTGTCCAGTCTATTAGATAGCTTCACTATTAAAAAGATGAAAAATTAAAGTTATGTGGTGACTATGATTTGTATTTTTGTATTTTTATTCATTAAATTATTTTGTATAATGTCATGTCCTACCAAGATTTTTTTTTTTTTTTTTGAAAGGCCTCTTTTCTTAAATGAAACAGCTGCTTTGCTTGGTTAACAGATC
The DNA here is from genome assembly GCF_028017835.1 of Emys orbicularis. Taxonomy (NCBI): domain Eukaryota; kingdom Metazoa; phylum Chordata; order Testudines; family Emydidae; genus Emys; species Emys orbicularis. The sequence goes on along the minus strand of NC_088687.1, from coordinate 43,944,350 downwards.
ATTCAACACTGTGGCATCATTAGGAGAATTCTACTGAAAACGAACACTAAACACAGGGTCAGAAAGACCTAAAACTCTGCAATTAAAACGCCAAGCACATTACAGATGAAAGAAAAATTATGTCAAGATAGTAATATTGGAAAAGTTCTAAATATAAAATACTTATTAAAATAGACGCTAGCTGTTAACTCTAAAGATTTTTAAGGTCTTGATTTGTTCAGAAAAAAATAGTTTACGAGGCACCACACTGTTTAACAGTCTATCCTGCTTAAGATTTTGGCTCACTAAGCTACTGAGCCCCTTCATCAGCCATTGATGTAAGTGGGAGCTGAAGGCACCCATTACCTCCCAGCAGATGCTCAATACCTGGCATTACTGGGCCCTGCAACTGCTGGAGAAATCTGTATCAACAGCAAATTGAGATCTATTACTGACCTCTTGTAGAAGACTTTGGCTTTAATACAGCCTCTGTAACCTCATGTAGCATCTACTCAGTCTTCAGTGCTTTGGTGCATGAAAATAAATGATTTTGCATAGCTGGATTATTATAGGATTTTTTTAAAAAATTAACGCTACAGCAAGATTTATGCCCCAATAAGAAACATCAAACAGCATTATAACATTGTTTGATGCTCCTCTCCAGGCAATGGGCCTTCCCCAATTTCACAAACAGAGGGAAAACAAATGTTTCCAGTTACACGTATACTCACGCACCACTGGCTATGTGAGGCCCAACCCCTTTTCTGTTAACAGCACTGGCATGTCTTCTTTGTCAATTGGCTTAGAATGCTAAGAGCTTCCTCCTGAAGCAATGACATGGACTGATCAAAAGATAACAACATGACAAACTTTAAAGGAAAACAGCTGGATAAGAACTTGGGACAAGACAGCATTAGAAGAATTTGATTTTTTAGTAAGTGTTAAATAGGTCTGGTAAGATGTATACAATATCTTGTGTGTTGTGTTCACAGATAAGCATATATTGAATAGCACATTGAAAAGACTATATGAAGTCATTAAAATAATTACAAATTACTAAAACCATCAGACTTCAAGTATTTAAAGATCAAGGCCTGATTCTGGTCTCACTTATATCAGAGTAAGTGAGCAACTCCATCAGTCACACGGGAGTCAAATTGATATCATATAATCAGAACCAGGCCCTTCGTCATTACATGCCATCCTAACCTAACTCACTCTTGGGGCCCAATTTCGTATTCCTTGAACTACCAGAACTCCACCTGCCCTCAACAAGAATTGGAGTCTAGTAGAAATGCAGCATTAGGTACCTTTAAGTCAGACCCCTCCAGCCACTAGAACAACAGTTTATATATTCCCCAAGAGAAAAGACCCAAAAATGTCTTCTCCAGCTGATTGGTAGAAACCCTGGTAGACAGAAGCAATATACAATAGAAAATGAGAATCACTCCTACATGTTAAATCTGTGTCCATAACAAAGATTTTAAAGCGATCTTCTTAAAGAATCATCTTTAAAAGGTTCTGGCTAGAAAATATTGGGTAGGTGGGGTTAAAAAAAAAAGAACAAAAACAAAAAGGGGAGACAAAAATTTGCAGAGAGATATACTACAATATATCCCCACAGCAAAAGGAATGTGGATGGAACATGTCTCTACCATATGCCAAAAGGGAAATATGATCAGATACAGGTATTTTTTGAAAATTATCCAAGATCTAGAATTACTGGGAAGAGACCCATTAAAAAAAACAAAACAGTTTTGTAAAGTCCTTATCCCACAATGCTGTCCATTAATCATCTCATTGTTACCTTGTGCTCCCCTTCTGTTTGTTGTATCCACCTGATGTCCCTTGCCTCATCCTTAGATACTTCAGGGCAGGGACTATCTCTACATTATGTGTTTGTTTAGCACCTAGAAAAATAGGACCCTAATCCCTAATTGGGGGCCCCTAGTCTTCTTTGCAGTACAAATCACAATAATATCCAGCTCCAATGAGCCACTGTCTGGAGACACAACTAATCTTCAATACACATCTCGTATGTGCTTCCTTGCTTGCCAAATCCTCTCAGATGTCTTCAAAACCCTTTGAAAACTGGATTTGTACTGCATTACTGACATTAGGAATACTTTCAAGTGATCAGAGAAATGCTGTCCTTCTATGTCATTGTACAAAACATGGCCGCAGCTAGGAGGGCACTGTGTATCAACTGAAATATCTCTGGTAAGATATATACAATGCATACACGGTCTCACACACACACACACACACACACACACACATTTGGTTACCTCTGGGTCTGTTAAAACATCTGTTTTCAGTCTCCGAAGTAACTAAACTCTTTTTCAGTTGCTTCTTTTTTATACACTATGGAGAGCCTCTGTAACCTTTTCTCTCTTATATATATATATATATATAAGAGAGAAACAGTCATCCTAAGGTGCCTGGAAGCCACAGAGGTTTGGCAAACCATTTGGCTCTGCTTTAAATATTATGCCGATTACAAAGGACAGAGAACAAGTTCTACTTTGTAAATACAATTAACAACTCTTAAATACATACCCTCGGCACTCATTTTTTTTATTTTAACAATTTAATCTCTGAGCTCTACAGGAGATTCTTCAGTTTATTTACCAAACAAGAAGATGCTCAGAAAAAAGATCTACTTTTTATTTTTCAACTGCTTTGGTTTCATAATAATGGACAAGGTATGCAAAAGTACATGACTACAATTAAGCTCCTAAGTGTTCTGACTTTAAAAAACAAAAACTGAGAACCCTGTAGCTATCATTGAAATTAATGTGAGTTGCTGGGTCCTCATCACTTACAACCAAGCCATTTATTTACATCATCTGATTCAGCTAAATTTAAGTATGTAAGAAGTCATATTAAAATCAATGGACTACTCCCATGCTTATAGTTGAGCATATTTTTAAGTGCCTTGCTGAATTGGGACCAAAATAATGATTTAGGATCCTAACTTTAGGCACTAATTTTTGTGGGGAAAAAAGAGAAATTAGCATTCAAAAATAAAACCTACAAAGTATCAAATCTTATCAGTAAGGAGGCATATGTATACTCCATCACTGCCTGATATAACAGACATGGTTCAGTAGCTTGTAAAACTGGAGTAAAGTGCACAGGTTAATCAGGCCTAACTTAGTAAAATGCATTTTTAAAAATTTTCTTGAATATTAGTGAAAAATACTATTTATTTTTCAACATTTTGGATCCTACTATATTCCAAAGAGAAAAAAAATATGGTTTCATTATTTTTTAACTTAAAAAATAACATAGAATGATATAATTAGTTGATTACAACAAGAATAAAGCCTATCCAACAAGCAAAGTTATTCTAAAATGAACGTGATGAGTGGAGACTATACGCCTGGAAATTAACTATTTTCTAAGAATTTTGAGGGGGAAAAGGGAAGGAAAGGTTTCTTGCAGATAGTTGGTAGAGTGATTCAGGACATTGGTCTGGGCCAACTCTGTTTCACCTCATCCCATCTGCCCATGCTGAAACCTTCTTTAATCCCTAGTGTTGCTTCAAAATGGTCCACCTCCCTTGCTAGCCACTCTTGACTCATTACTCCAATGGTGAAGCAGAATCAGGAGAAGCCATGACAGATACTAGCACAGGTCTAGAAGCAGAGAAGTGGGCCATTTGTCAGCACCATATGAAACAACAGGAAAACTGGAGAGAACAGGCTTCCATAGCTATGGACAATGTCAAGCTGTGGTGCTTTACAAGAGGGATATGGGAAGACTGATGCAGACACAGCTGTGAAATGAGGTCAGACACATGGATGGATTTTAAGGGGCAGGCCACAACTTGTATTAAACTTTAACACAGGGGAGAGGCGCTACCCACCCATCACCCATACTCTCCTATACCAGGCATTTAATCGGCTCCAGTGCAGGGGTTACAGGGCTCTTGCCATATAACCCATAACTCCTGTCAGGCCAGATTCCCATTGCTGGTTCAGGGTGGATAGGGTGGGGCAACATGGAGTTAAGAGAGGCTCCATGTTGCCCCTGTTCCAAGTTAAATCCTGAGAGCTGGGAATGCTAGCCAATCAGCCCCCCTTCTCTCCCCCAGCTGACCAATGGGTACCAGAGACTCCAATGGGTGGGGGAGGAGATACCTGGTGTCTCTCAGTGAGTGCCTCCCTCCCAAACTGTTGGGACTGCCCCCTTTTGCCCCAGCCCCATCAAGTTTCCCCCTCCGTTGAGGCAAGTGGGAGCATTTTAGGGAGATGAGAGGATGCACATGGTGGCAGGAATAGCAGGCAGAGTTAAGGTTGTTTGCTGTATAGTTTCCAATGTTTAGGAGTGTTTTTAAATCTAGCCTTAGCATTGAATTTTCTGGCTCTTTCTTTTTAAGTACAGTATTTATTAAGGTTTTTAACCTTTAAATTATGGATACCTTTTTTCCGATCTTAACTCCAGTTTAGCAAATATTTTTGGCTATGACTATATTGAAGTATTGCTGTTTGGTCTATAATCTATTGCTTACCTAGGAATTTGTATTGTACTACATACATATATATATATATATATATATACACACACACACACACACACACATTTTACAGAGAGCTTTGTACTGCTGTTCAATTTTTGTATTGAGTACTGTTGTCTAACTTCGAACTGGATAAGTGAAATGAAAGAACTGGGTGTGTAATTCCACAGGCAAGTGTTGGCAATCATGTGCTCAGTCTCTTTCTCTCTCTTTGGTTAAAAGAGCAGCTCCCAAAGAATCTGAGAAGGGTGGGTCTGGAACAGTCTAGGTAGATCAAAAGGCTTCTTCCGGTACCTTAGACCAAAGCTATAGTCAATTTGTCTTGGATTAAATTGGGGATTTAGATCTCTCTTGATTAACACAATGTGAAGTAGAGACCATTTGTGTTCATGAAAATCTGATGATTAATTTACATTCTAAACTGTTTGTGCCTGGAAATTAAGTCAAATTCCTCTAAATACCCTCCTGTGCAGTAGGTAAGTTAGTAGTATTGTCTGGGAAAAAGAAACCGAGGTAAAAGTGACTTGCTCAGGAGGCAGTGTGGTCTAGTGGACTAGGTATGAGAAAAGAGTCAGGAGAATAGGTTCTAATACCAGCTCTGTTTCTAACTTGCTGTGTCACTTCTGGCAATCTCACTTAAACTGCATGCATCACAGCTTTCCAATCTGTAAAGGAGGATATATGTCTGTAGAGCACTTTGATATTATTGAATAAATGTGCCATATAAGTCACAGGTGAAAAAGAATACACAATGTAGGGAATAGAATCCAGTAGGATTTTATTCCTCTCCTACTCATTGAGCTCAGTAAAAGAAAGTGTATTTGGAGATTCCAGGCCTCCCCAAAATAAGAACAATTTAAATGATAAATCTCACATACACCATCAGTTTCACAAACTCCCTCCAACCCCCAACCCTCCCTGCTCCCCTCCAAAAAAAAGTTAAAATAATTTTCTGGCAAAGGGAAGCATATGAGAAATGCCAACTGAATTGGTTGAGTTTTTATAAACTTAGAGGGTGCTAGTGGGGAGAGCGAGGATTATAATGGAAAGCTAGTCACTTTTACCATTGGAGAGTTAATTTTCACTACATAACTGCACTTGTACAGACATTATAGTCCACCTGCCCAGTATTTTGCCTGTTTGCATTTATGATTTTCTGTGTGTTTGTATTTCTCTATCAATATCTCATCCAAAAATATATTTCATTCCAGAGCAAAAGAAGGACACTAGTATGAAACTGTAAATTACATGTTGTTAATAGAGATTTGCTTGGAGCAAGGTGTGACCTAGAACAATTATCCGTACCTGCTACATGCAATTTCTCTGAAGAGGTGCCAATTCCAAACAGGCTAAATCTCTGACGGCTATCAGAAGCCAGGAAAATTTCTGCATTAGTGCAAACGAGGTAATATTTCAATCTGCTGTAACTACAGAGAGCAGTTCTGCACTGGCAGGGAGATGACCTACCAAGGCATTTTCATCTGCAACTTCTATTGGTCAAATTCAGAGTTAGTATAAGTGGATGTAAATCCATTAACTTCAATAGAATGACATCTCCTTATCCCAGGCGTGAATGAATTAGGCTTTGTGAATCTAACCTGAATTAATCAAATCAGTCTAGCTTCCATTGTCTCTGGGTAGCATGCAAGTTAATGTATATAAGGGCTTGTTTACACTGGCAAATAACAGCGCTGCAACTTTCTGGCTCAGGGGGGTGAAAAAACACCCCCCTGAGCGCAGCAAGTTGCAGCGCTATAAAGCACCAGTATAAACAGTGCCCCAGCGCCAGCGTAAACTAGCCCTAAGTTTTAACTTATTTTCTTTCAATTCTGTTAGTAGATAATAAATACTACTTTTGTTTAATTGAAACTGAACTTCTTTGATTGTCATATCTGGGAAATATTACATACGTCAGCAGTCACAGAAAATGGAATTCTGACCTCAAGGAATGCAAAAAATATTAACATGACAGCCAGGAAGCATAGTCAAGGGCATTGTAAAAAGCCTGCACTCTCCTCTCTGGAGCACTGTCTCAGAAGAACAAACTTGGCACCAGGTCTAGCACAGAAAGGTCATTGTGTCTTCTGAATCTAAGTTAATACCACAGCACCTCAAGGCACTTTGCAGGGATGGACAACAATCATCCCTCTGCACAGCTCAGGAAGGCACAAATAGATTAGGAGTCACATTTTCAAAAGCACCTAAGTGATTTAGGAACTTAAGTCCCATTGCCAAAGGGCCTAAATCTCACTGACTTTCAATAAGACACAGATTCTGAAGTGCCTAAGTCCAACTCCGTGGGTGCTCCAGGGACTGAAAAAAAATGGTGGGTGCTGAGCACCCACTGACAGCCCCCCTATCAGCACCTCCCCCCCCCCAGTGTGTCCTGCCCACCAGCAGGCCCCCGCAGATTACCGCCTCCCCCACCCTCCCAGCGCCTCCCGCGGATCAGCTGTTTTGAGGCATCTGCAGGTGCAGGGGGAAGAGGAGGAGTGAGGGCGCAGTGTGCTGGGGGTGGGGGCAGAACTGGGTGGGGAAGGGACAGAGCAGGGGCGGGAAGGAGGGGCAGAGCGAGGGTGGGAAGAAGCTGGGCGGGGGTGGCGCCTTGGGGAAGGGGTGGAGTGGAGCCAGGGCCTGGGCAGAGCCGGAGGCCCCTGGGTCCTTTTAAATCGCCCAGGCCCCTGGGCAATTGGCCTCTTTGCCCCGCCCCGCATTGGCAGGCCTGCATGAGTTTGTTTCTTTATAAACTGGTTAAAGACTGCTTAAATACTCCACGTGATGTCCTCCTCTGTCCCATCCTATCCCATAACCCAGCTATTAAATTGTTCATTGTTTCAAAGCCCTAGGAGTGAAGATGACTTGCAGATGGAGCCTGCTAGCTTCAAACTGCCCTTGTGAAGTAGACTTTCCTGTCAGGCAAGCTATCCAGCAAGTGAAACATAATTAGAAGGTGTAAGTTTTGCAGTCAGGTCTATGAACAAATGGAACAAAATAAATCCTCCTTTTTTTCTGTGGTACCGGTTGTAATCCTGTTGCTCTCAGCTAGAGACCATCACATGTCTAAAAACATTTATAAGGGATAGTGAGAAATAGGGCCAATCATAATCAGATTGATGATAATAGTTATACTATTAACACAGCACTCTGCATCTCCAAAGCCTTTTATGAATATTAGCTACAGTAGTTAATCTATATGACACCATTGCAATACAGGCAGTATCCCAATTTTACAAATGGGGAAACTGAGGAACAGTGTGTCTCAATGATTTGCCGAAAGCCTTGTAGAAAGTCAGTGGTAAAACTGGGATCAGTAATCAACAGTTTCTGGCTCCTGGTTCCACACGTGTTGCCTTGGTGTTCTCATCTTCCACCACCACACAAAGCCAATTTCTGTGTTCCTATACACTCCTAAGCCACTGCCACAAACTAAGGCCTGGTCTAAACTATAAGTTTAGGTCGAATTTAGCAGCGTTAAATCGAATTAACCCTGCACCCGTCCACACAACGAAGCCATTTACTTCGACATAAATGGCTCTTAAAATCGATTTCTGTACTCCTCTCCGACGAGGGGAGTAGCGCTGAAATCGACACTGCCGGTTCGAATTAGGGTTAGTGTGGACGAAATTAGATGTATTGGCCTCCGGGAGCTATCCCACAGTGCACCATTGTGACCGCTCTGGACGGCAATCTGAACTCGGATGCACTGGCCAGGTAGACAGAAAAAGCCCCGCGAACTTTTGAATTTCATTTCCTGTTTGCCCAGCGTGGAGAGCACAGGTGACCACGCATAGCTCATCAGCACAGGTAACCATGCAGTCCGAGAACCAAAAAAGAGCACCAGCATGGACCGTACGGGAGATACTGGATCTGATCACTATATGGGGAGAGGATTCCGTGCTAGCAGAACTACATTCCAAAAGACGAAATGCCAAAACATTTGAAAAAAATCTCCAAGGGCATGATGGAGAAAGGCCACAATAGGGACTCACTACAGTGCCGCATGAAAGAGGAGCTCAGACAAGCGTACCAGAAAACCAAAGAAGCAAAACGGAAGGTCCGGGTCAGAGCCGCAGACGTGCCACTTCAACGCTGAGCTGCAAGCAATTCTAGGGGGGGCCGCCACCACTACCCCACCCCGACCGTGGATTCCGAGGAGGGGGTAATCTCAGCCATGCCTGAGGATTCTGCGGACGGGGAAAATGAGGAGGAGGAGAAGGATGAGGACGAGCTTGCGGAGAGCACACAGCACTCCATTCTCCCCAACAGCCAGGATCTTTTTCTCAGCCTGACTGAAGTACCCTCCCAAACCGGTATCCCAGACCATGAAGCCATGGAAGGGACCTCTGGTGAGTGTACCTTTGTAAATATAAAACATAGTTTAAAAGCAAGCATTTTTTAATGATTAATTTGCGCTGCGGACTTGGGATGCATTCGCGGCCAGTACAGCTACTGGAAAAGTCTGTTAACGTGTCTGGGGATGGAGCAGAAATCCTCCAGAGACATCTCCATGAAGCTCTCCTGGAGGTACTCCAAAAGCCTCTGCAGAAGGTTTCTGGGCCGTGCAGCCTTACTCCGTCCTCCATGGTAGGACACTTGACCACGCCATGCTAGTAGCAAGTAATCTGGTATCATTGCCTGACAAAGCCTGGCAGCGTATGGTCCCGGTGTTTGCTGGCATTCAAGCAACATCCGTTCTTTATCTCGTTGTGTTATCCTCAGGAGAGTGATATCGTTCATGGTAACCTGGTTGAAATATGGGAATTTAATTAAGGGGACAGAGGTGGCAGTTCCTACTGGGCTGTTTGCCTGTGGCTGAAAAGAAATCCTTCCCTGCAGTTAGAGAGAATTGGATGGGGGGAGGGGTTAGTTTGGTTTCTGCTGCTGCACGTTAACAGGAAAACTGCAGCACTCAACGGGCTTTGCTTGGTATGTGGAAAAGGAGGGCGCTGCTTTTATGAAGGTTGCAGAAGCCGAAAGACAATGGCTTACCATGGCCTCATGCAAGCCGAATTCTGTTGCCCAGACCTGCGTCTGTGATCTCTAACACCAAAGCCGCAGGCACTCAATATTAAGATGCAAAATGCGACCTTGTACCGAAATCACATGTGCTATGTAATGTGAATAATGTTGTTCACCATGAAAGAGTATAAGCATTGTTCTGTAAAATTTATCTTTTTAAATACTTCTCTCCCTTTTTTCCCTCCCTCCCGCAGCTGCAAATTTTTCAAGCCTCCCTCCTCTGCGCCAAAGGCTATCTCAGATAAGGTGGCGAAAAAAACCGCATGCGAGACTAAATGTTCTCGGAAATCATGCAATCGACCCGCGATGAAAGAGCTCATCTGAATGAGTGGAAGGACACGGTATCAAAGTACAGGAAAGATGCCAGTGAACGTGAGGACAGGAGGGTCCAACGTGAGGACAGGAGGGACGCTCGAGATGAGAGGTGGCGGGATGCAACGCTGGGGCTGCTGCGTGAGCAAACGGACATGCTCCGGCGTCTGGTGGAGCTTCAGGAACGGCAGCAGGATCACAGAGTGCCGCTGCAGCCCCTGTATAACCGCCCTCCCCCCTCCCTAAGTTCCATAGCCTCCTCACCCAGACGTGTAAGAATGCCGGGGGGGGGGGGGGGGAAGAGGCTCCGTGCACCCTGCCACTCCACCCCAGTGGACAGCCCAAGCAAAAGGCTGTCCTTATTTTGAACTTTTTTGGTGGCCTTTTCCTTCCCTCCTATCCTCCTCCCAAACCCCACCTGGGCTACCTTGTCCGTTCTCTCCCTAGGTTTATAATCAATGAATAAAGAATACATGATTTTTAAATGATAGTGACTTTATTTCCTTTGAAAGTAAGCTGTGATCGAAGGGGGGTGGGTGGGATACTTACAGGGAATAAGTCAATCAAGGGGGCAGGTTTTCATCAAGGAGAAACAAACAGAACTTTCACACCATAGCCTGGCCAGTCATGAAACTGGTTTTCAAAGCTTCTCTGATGTGCAGTGCTTCCTGGTGTGCTCTTCTAATCGCCCTGGTGTCTGGCTACGCGTAATCAGCGGCCAGGCGATTTGCCTCAACCTCCTACCCCGCCATAAACGTCTCCCCCTTACTCTCACAGAGATTGTGGAGCACACAGCAAGCAGCAATAACAATGGGAATATTGGTTTGGCTGAGGTCTGACCGAGTCAGTAACGAGCGCCAGCGACCTTTTAAACGTCCAAATGCACATTCTACCACCATTCTGCACTTGCTCAGCCTGTAGTTGAACAGCTCCTGACTACCATCCAGGCTGCCTGTGTACAGCTTCATGAGCCATGGCATTAAGGTGTAGGCTGGGTCCCCAAGGATAACTATAGGCATCTCAACATCCCCAATGGCTATTTTCTGGTCTGGGAAGTAAATCCCTTGCTGCAGCCGTTTAAACAGATTAGTGTTCCTGAAGACGCGAGCGTCATGAACCCTTCCCGGCCATCCCACGTTGATGTTGGTGAAACGTCCCTTGTGATCTACCAGTGCTTGCAGCACCATTGAAAAGTACCCCTTGCGGTTTATGTACTGGCTGCCCTGGTGCTCCGGTGCCAAGATAGGGATATGGGTTCCATTTATCGCCCCACCACAGTTAGGGAATTCCACTGCAGCAAAGCCATCTACTATGACCTGCACATTTCCCAGAGTCACTGCCTTTGGTAGCAGCAGCTCAGCGATTGCTTTGGCTACTTGCATCACAGCAGCCCCCACAGTAGATTTGCCCACTCCAAATTGATTCCCGACTGACCGGTAGCTGTGTGGCGTTGCAAGCTTCCACAGGGCTATCGCCACTCGCTTCTCAACTGAGAGGGCTGCTTTCATCTTGGTATTCTGGCGCTTCAGGGCAGGGGAAAGCAAGTCACAAAGTTCCATGAAAGTGCCCTTACACATACGAAAGTTTTGCAGCCACTGGGAATCGTCCCACACCTGCAACACTATGCGGTCCCACCAGTCTGTGCTTGTTTCCCGGGCCCAGAATCAGCGTTCCACGGCTAGAACCTGCTCCATTAACAACATGATCTCCAAAGCGCCGGGGCCCGCGGTTTGAAAGAATTCTGTGTCCATGTCCTCATCACTCTCGTTGCCGCGCTGCCGTCGCCGCGCTGCCGTAGCCGCCTCCTCCTCGCCTGGTTTTTCAGGTCCTGGTTCAGCATAAACTGCACAATAAAGCGCGAGGTGTTTACAATGTTCATGACTGCTGTCTTGAGCTGAGCGGGCTCCATGCTTGCCGCGATATGGCGTCTGCATAGTTCACCCAGGAAAAAAGGCGCGAAACCGTTGTCTGACGTTGCTTTCACAGAGGGAGGGGCAGGATGTACCCAGAACCACGCGCGACAATGTTTTTTGCCCCATCAGGCATTGGGATCTCAACCCAGAATTCCAATGGGCAGGGGAGACTGCAGGAACTATGGGATAGCTACCCACAGTGCAACGCTCCGGAAGTCGACGCTAGCCTCGGTACATGGACGCACACTGCCGAATTAATGTGCTTAGTGTGGCCGCATGCACTCAACTTTATACAATCGTTGCCCAAAATCGAATTCTGTAAATTCGGAGTAATCCCATAGTGTAAACATACCCTAAGCAGAAGTCACTCCAGCTCTGTGTTGGAGCCTTGATGGGGAACAGCAAGACTCGGTGAGTGGTTTAACAATATGAGTAGCTGGTTAAATATTTTAGTTATATAATAAAATGTCCATTCGAAAGTCAACTTGTACCCACTCTTACCACATCAATGATAATAGAGCAAGCAGCTTTCCCCCTTACTTAGAATAGGAAATAACCAAGGTATCTCAGACACCACCAATGTCAAATACTGTCCATGTCTGTTATTACTCGTTGCTAAATGGTAGCTCCATTTCATAGTCAGTGATGGCGAGTCTCAATCATCTGCTTTTGCCATCCTATCAATGCCAGAGAAATAGAAGGAAATGGCTGCTACAGACAGGACTCACTGAGTGATCTTAAGAGGCAAAGAAGGAGCATAACAGTAACACTTCTGGCCATGACCTCTTTAAAGTTCTATGACAGCTGATTGATTCCTGACTGATAGGGGATGCCCTGAGCATCATTTTCTCAAGAATACAGTTTCCATGTAGAAAATGAAGCTATCTAAAGCACCAAATCCCTCTCCAAGAAACACAAGTATCTTCTGCATCTCCACAGTATGTGCTAGTCTTGGTTTAATTGGGCTCCAAAGAAGTTTTACAAATTTAGGAGATTTTACTGTTTCCTTTAAGAATCCTTATTTTGTTCTTGTTTTAAAGTATTTACTGCTCCCAAGAATTCTGAAGCAGTCATTGACATTTACTGTATGAATTGTATATAATGTAAACACATATTGAAGTATCTTTTTCATGAAAGTAGATATACCTAAGTGACTCGTGCACATCACCAAAGAAATAAAAAGTTCTTTGAAGAGTTATTAAAAATAAAAGGAAACTGCAATACAAAACAAAATATTTTGATTCAACCTTAAAGTTTTACTGCAACTAATAAAAGCAAGGATTTCCATCCACAATTTTGGATGGAACTTAATCTTTAACCCCTTTCATAACGCACTGATATGCCAAAGAATAGACTGCAACCTAAAGCCCGTGAAAACTAGGACTTTGTTGTACTTTAATGTAAGTTACCTACTACATTAAACAGTTGGGGGGGAGGGTTGTTTGTTAGGAGAGCGAGGGACAGAGTATCATTCCTAACTCTGTATTCCCTCTTTTTACTTGGTTTATGTCACTGAGATCTTCTGAGAAGAGAATGTGACTTTATCTGTGTATGTTGTTGTTTCAGTATAATCTTTTACTGTGAATTCTTAAAATACCTCTCTCAGGGTACTTGGTTCTGTTTTGTTTTGAAGGTAAATCCTTTCTGTTCATTATCAAATGTGATTTAAAATGTTGGTTGGGAAAAGCTGATAGAAACTAGTTTGCAATCCTAAATTCCTTATAAACCAAAGTCTATAATTTATAAAAAAAAAAAAAAAAACAACTCATGACATCTTGTTATTGTTACCTTTACTAGAGAGATTAAAGCCAACAGCTGTCCAAATTCCAGACAGCATAGGAACAGCCACACTTCATGCTGCCAGTATACAGCGTGTTAGGACAAGAGTATGTTTTAATAAGACGACATGCTTGGGTTTTTTTCAGAGCAACAAATTTTTAAACAATGAATCAACACACTTCAGCTATATTCACTGACAAACTGATAACCAAGCTTCTGGCACACAACCTGAATGTTCCCAACTGGACAAACATCTGCTTCCTCGCTCCTGCACTGTGGAGCATCTCTGGCAGAAATCCCATGAGCAGGCTGACTTCCTCTACTTGAAATTTGTTCTCTCCTCCTTCAGTTCTGCCATATTTCTGGATAAACAGCTCTACTGCTCCAACTTTAATTGAATCCCACACCTGCATTCACCAGCTGGCTTTTTGCCATCTTTGACTCCCTTCTGAAACCCTCCCTTCCTCCACTTCTCTCTCTGCACAGGATATCGCCAATACATTCCAAGAGAAAACTGACAAAATAGGCTGTGACCTTCTCCCTCCCCTCTGCTCGCCTTCCCTTCCCCCTGTTGCAACTCCCAACTCCTCTCAGTCACAGACTGCCTACTCTTATTCTCTAACCCCCCCATTTGCTCCGGTGACCCCATCCCATCCCTTCACATCCTCCATACCCACTCTCATCCCCTCCCTGACTTCTCCTTCCTCTCACTGTCCTCTGGTTCTTTTCCTTCACAATACAAGCATGCTTGAGTCTCTCCCATCTTAAAAAACCTACCCTCTGCCCTACCTGCCTCTCCAACTACCGCCCTATCTCTAAGCTCACTGTATGCACCGTCTACAATCAGTGGCTGGAGTTCCTCTCCATCTAAGCTTCTATCCCTTGCATGCCCCTTAAACGGCTCTCACCAAAGTCTCTAATGACCTCTTTCTAGCCAAAGCTCAGAACCAGTATTCCACCCTCATCCTCCTTGACCTGTAACATACTTTCAATTCAGTCAATGAGACTCTTCTTGAAATCTTGCCCATTCTTGGCTTCTGTGGCTCTGTCCTCTCCTGGGTCTCCTCCTACCACTTTCATTGCGCCTTCAGTGTCTCCTCTGGAGGATCCTCCTCATTCCCCCTCTAACTTTCTGTGGGGATTCCACAGGACTCTGTCCTTGGTTCCCCTTCTCTTCTCCCTCTACATCTTATCTCTGGATAATCTTATTTGCAAACAAAAATTCAAATACCATCTTTATGCTGCTGACTCTCTCTACTCCAGATGTGTCTCACTCTGTCTGAACTACAATCTCAGACTCTCTCTCTGACACCTCTTTGTGGATGTCTAGCTGTCACCTCAAGCTCACTATGGCTAAAACAGAGCTCTTAATATTTCCCCCCAAAATATCCCCACAACCTTCTTTATTAATAACTAAGAACAACACTGTCCTGTCTGTCATTCAGGCCCATAACCTGGGTGATATCTTCAACTCAGACCTCAGTCCTCAGATCCAAAATATGGCTAAATCTTGCAGATTCTTTTTGCATAAAGTATCTAAGATATGGCCTTTCCTATTCATCCATACAGCTAAAACTCTCACCACCTCACTTCTTGATGACTGCAACATCGTTTTCTCTTCCTTGACAAATGCAGTCTTGTTCTCCACATATTCATTCAGAGTTCTGCTGCAAAGAATTTTCCTAGCCATTGCTTTGACTATGTCACCCCCCTCTTTGAACCCTTCCATTGGCTCCTCCTTCCCTAGATGATCAAACATAAGCTGCTTGTCTTCACTTTCAAAACCCTCCTTGAGCTATCCCGACGCTACTCGCTGTGATGTTGGGGACTCTGCCTTTACGGGCTGTGCTCCCCAGACAGAGAGTTTGGTCGGGGCGCTGTGGTGCTCTTGTTATAGTTATGCACAGCCACTAGGAACCAGACACAGAACAAAATAAATCTCGTGCAAGCATCTGAAGCATTTAGTGATCACTGAACACCACATATCATTAGGAGTAAAAAGGAACTAAGAAATAACCTGAATGGTAGAACACAGCAGTTAAAACCCCCACCAGGAGTTGAAACACTCTGGAAATATGGGAAATAACTGGAGAACATTTAAAGAATGCTTTACTCTGTAACTGCAAGCAACAGGTGCCAATAAAAAGGAAGACAGAAGGTAGCCTTATTTCTGACAATAGCTGGTTCTGAAGCACTTTACGGGTCTAACAGTTTTCAATTAACTAAGGCAGAAGGGGCTAAGTATGAAACTGTATTATAGAAGTATGAAGATTACTGCACTCCACTCAAAATTGAAACACAGGAGAAAGAGGTTTTCAGAGTACAAAAAGATGGTGAAACCACAGATTTTGTGATTCATCTAGGACTAAAGGCTCACTCTTGCAGGTTTTTGGGGGGGGCGGGGAGGGAGTGGGGCAAGAGGGGGGCTAACTGAATCCCTGATAAGAGACCAGATCATGACTGGGACCTGGAACAAAGATCAGAGAGAGACTGACTACTGGAAGACCCAGAATTAACCCTTGACAAAGCATTTAGAATTTGCCAAGCAATAGAAATCACCCAGAATGAAGCTGGGTGGGCAGTGCTCCGACACTGTGGACATGACAGAGAATCCAAAATACTACGAGAAAAGAGAACTGAAGCAAAAAGGCACATGGTGCTCCAAGCAGGAGTCCAAGTAGGAGCTGCACAAACTGTGGCAACCGACACAAGCCAAGACAGCGCCCAGCATATAGAAAAAGATACAAGAAATTAAATGGATTACATCACTTTGCAAGAGTTGGCAAGCACTTGGGGGAGGGATAGCTCAGTGGTTAGCAGGCCAATGCTCAAAACCCAGGGTGGAGAGTTCAATCCTTGAGGGGGCCACTTAGGGATCCGGGGCAAAATCAGTACTTGGTCCTGCTACTGAAGGCAGGGGGCTGGACTCTATAATCTTTCTTGGTCCCTTCCAGTTCTATGAGATAGGTATCTCTCTACTAACAGGGTATACACAATGTGGGACAAGGAGAATGATGACAGGACCACTAGCTCAGATGAATTCTTCATAAGAGCAATCGATAACCTTGCAATAGAAGATGACTGGATTATCAACTTGAAAGCAAATTGGACTTTTATTCATTTTAAGTTGGACACTTGTGCACAAGCCAATGGGCTGCCAAAAAAAGAAAGGCCACGGATATTGGAGGGTATATGAGTAAAACTCGGGGCTTACAGAAGTGAGCTTATCCCCACTAAAGGTGTATGTGAACTAAATGCATGGGTAAATAAATTGGAAAAGATACAATTTGTAATAGCACCAAGGAAAAGCATACCCGTTACTGGGTTAAAACCATATCACACTCTCGGTCTCATCAAGAAAGTATAGACATTGGAGGGGTAAGGGACCAAAACATTTACTGAGGAAGAGCTTGAAGACTTCTTCCAGGGGATAGGGAAGCTCTCAACAGAATACAACAGAAAGCACCCAACCACCCCACAATTCATGTCCCTAGGAAAGGTCCCCCTCAGCCTAAGGGAGAAGCTAAAAGAGGAGCTGGATAGGGTCATTGCTCTGGAAATCATAGAGTGAGTAGATTCACCAATCAAGTGGGTACGCGGTCATTTGTCATTACAGGAAAATAAAGATGGAACCCTACGCTTATTTACAGAAAGAATATGAATAATTGGTAACTTCATACTGTATGTACTACAACAGTAGTATTCATACATATAATACCAAAGGAAACATCATTTTCCACTACCCACAAGGTGAGAAATTTTGGGGGAGATACCAAACATTTTTCTACACTCAATGCATCAGCAGGGTTCTGGTAGGTGCCCTTAAAAAAACAGAGCCCACATTTGTACACATTCAACACCCCCTTTGAGAAACATGTTTCTTCAGACTGCCATTCGGGTTCTATTCAGCACCCGAGGTGTTTCATCAGAAAATACAATAATTGTTTGATAGTATAGAGGGTACTAAGGTTTATGTTGATGATGATTTGATCTTGGGGAAAACCCCAGTAGAGGAGCATGACCAGTGTCTCCAAGCAGTTTTGGAAACAACTAGAGCTGCTGGGCTAAAACTAAACAAACAAAAGGTAAATTCCACGCAATGAAAAGAACATACCTGGGAGAGAAATAAACATAGCAAGATGTAACAGGTAAATTACAGTTGAGGCTACCACCAACATGCCTGTCCCAACAGACAAGGAAGAGATACAAAGATTCCTGGGAAAGGTGAAATGTTTAGGAAAATTTGTACCTAATCTGGCTGCCCGAACCAGCAATCTGTGAGTGCTATTGTGCAAAGGCATCCAATGACCAGGGGATGCAAATCTTAATAAAGAGTTTGAGAAACTGAAGAAGTTAATTAAAGAAGTCTCAACCCTGAGATACTAGAACAATAAGCACAAAACTAAGTTATCTATGGACACCTCCAAGAAAGGTGTTGGCACAGTCCTCTTACATGAGTTTTTATAGGAGTAGTCCTAGTCTCACTTCCACTCATGCCATTTCTATATCGAACATTGGACAGTTCATCAAATCTTTTCTTGACAGTTAAAATTCAAGAGTGAAGGGATAGAACAGGTACACCTGATTCAGACAGAACAATTATTTTGATTAATCTCAGTGTCACCACAGTCAGTGGTCTACTACACATAGCATACTGGAACATAAAAACTCTCTTTGTATATGACTAACAGAAAGAAGTAATGTGGTAGAAAAAAATATCCATGTATGCTTGTTTTGTCTTTTAACAAAAGCCTCACACTCTTGACATTATTAGAGATACCTTAATCTGAAAAATGGTAAAAACCTGGTAATAACTATTTTTGGAATTATTTGAGGTCTATAGACATGGATAGCATAGTTTTCAGAAATGCTGATCATTCACAGCTCCCATTGTCTTCAGAAAAAGCACCTCTGAAAATCTGGACACAATATTTTTAATTGCATACCAGAAGGGAGGGAAAGAATATGAATAATTGGTAACTTCATACTGTATGTACTACAACAGTATTAACACATATAATACCAAGTGTACAGTATATAAAGTGACCTTAACAATCACAGTTGTTACATCAGTGTGCCCATTTTTCAGAATATTCTGAGTTATATGCAATCCTTCTTGAGTTTGGGAGAGCCAGGCAAAAGTATACAGCACGTATTTCTGAGAACTTGTTCTATCATAGGAATTTTATCATTTGTCAAGTAAAATCCAAATCTTTTTTAAACTTTTTAATTTTAAATCCAGCTTTTTCAGTATATTTGCATTTAGTTTAAAAATATTACTGCTGAAAACAAAAGAGCAAATGTAACTGCTTCAGGGAACTGGCACACAGCTAGAGGTTCAAAACTGCACTGGGATTCCCGAGAGACAGTAGCATCCCCTTTCTAAGTTGTTACTATTGCTAATGCCGTGTGTGTGTGTGTGTGTACGTACACACATACATGTGAAATGCGTGAGTATGCATGTGAGAGAGAAAATTTTCTGGGTTCAATTCGGCATGGCCACTAAAGCTTTGTGTTCTGTTTTTAGTATTTATTTTGTTCTCAATATTTTTTCTTGTTTTTCTCTCCATGGGCAATTTTAAAATTTCTAGCAATATTTGGGATTTTTAAGGTGGCCTTTCCCCCCGTTACTTCCTCTAAAAAGGGGATAGAGCAAGGAAAGAACTGTGATAGAAAAATGTATAACAGCTAAGTCTTCAGTGATGTAAAAAGAAACAGAAAATTTTGTGAAAAGGCCTTTGCCTCTCATCAGAACACCATCTCTCTTTCCTTCTTTTAGAAAGATTGTACAATCAGGAAAAAGAATTATCCTCTAAATGTGCAGCTACTGGTGCTTCTTTGAAGGTTTCTTTAGATACAATATATCATGCAACCTGATCTTTGAAAAACAAAGTATGATTCATTTGATTATAAGTTAGATGCTGCTTCACTGAGAATGACTAATTTGGAACAGAGTGTTGATTCTGTTGTTAAATCACAGAATGGTTTTACTGATAAACATGTCAAGTCAGGAGCAAAAGTTGAGTGTATAATCACAAGCAGTGCTTTCCAAACCAACAGTAAACAAGAAACACTGATTCCTCCACTATAGCCCATAACGCCTCATGCAGTTAACGCATGTATCCAGGTACATGGCTACAGGACAAAACAGCAACATGTTTATGTCACCTCATTTAATTCTGAAGGCTCCTAAAGCACTTTACAAAGTATAGTCTATACTGGAAGATATTTTATCCACCACTAAATCACAGTTACCTCAGGGGTAAAGGTAGCACAAGCAGATTACAAACGGTCTACGACAGGAAGTGAAGGTTAATATAATGTGTCAGTGAAACATCCAGTCACTTGTCAAAGAGCCTTTCTAGACTTGGGGTTGGTAGTGACCATGGGGTAAGAAAGAGAGCAGCCACTCTGGTCCTCATCTTAAGTTGTGTAGGTTTTGCTAAGGGAGCAGAGAATCCCATGACCAGGCTGCTTCCTAAACCCTCTCCCCCGCCCTGGGAATCTAGTGGTAAGAGAGGGATCATAGCTTGAGGAAAAGGGGAGAGGGAGTTTATGAGAGGTTTGAATTTGTAGAACCTGAACTTGTAAGTGAATCAGCAGGGTTTGGCTCACTGCCAGCCTATGCAAACTAAACCCACTGGGTTCAGTTTACTGAATCCAAGGGGTTCAGTTCACATAACCCAAACAAACCATAACTCACTAGAGTTTGCATAGCATGAACAACTCCTCCAAATCTTACATGTATGTAGGAGTGGAGAGTGAGCAACCTTCTCAACCCAAGAGGAGATCAGTCTTCTAGGGCAGAGTGGCAACTGTGGCTAAAGAGAGGATTCCAGCCTCTATTGCTATTGATCTGGCACCTTTCACAAGAACTAAGTGAGCTTTAAAAAAACAAAAAATTAAAACAGAAATTGTACTATCCTATAAAAGAAAACCTCAAAGTTTTCCCTGGACAATAACATACATGGTACCTAGTGTTTGCCAAAATAAAACCCATAAACCCAGTCAGCTGCAGGCACTGCTACACAAGCCTTAGGCTTCTTTCTGACCATGCAGTCAGGTGAAACAGGCACTTCAGTGCCCTAGATAAACAGAGCTGACTGAAGGAGTGAATTACTGACACTTCCGTGTTTGAAAGGAGACCTCCAGAGTGTCGGCTTCTTTCCAGGTCAGACTGGCTGCCGCCACTAATACTGACAGGGAAAGTGAGCATCATGATGCTCTATGTATGACGAGTGAGGGTCACAGTGAAAGAGAAAGAAGGAAAAACATATTTGTAATACCGTAGACTTCTGTGTTAAAGAAACCTGTTATCCCGGCTTTTTGTTGTTGTTTTGTTTAAAGGATTAAGATTCTTATCTTAATAAGCTGTTTTCTTAAACTTGAAGATTAACGTTCATTTTACAGTCTAGTGAAATTTAAAAAAAAATTATATTAAAAAGCATGTACTTTTGAAAATCTATCAGATGCAGATTACCGACTTAAACCTGCCAGATAAGAAGCTACAAAGACCAGGTTATTTATACTGTGGGGAAGTAAACACTGGTCAATGGAGCAGGAAATCTGCCATTTTCACAAGTTCTAAATTCTGCTTCCAGGATGTTTTTAAATACAGGCGAGTCTCATCTTACGCGCATTTAACATGCGCGAATTCAGCTTTGCGCGGTCGGCAAAAAAAAGAAAAAAAAGAAAAAAAGAAAAACAACTGTACCGGTAGTGCAGGCGATTCCGCCCGCCATTACACTCAATGTAATTTTGACTATACGCGATTTTCGCTTTATGCGCGGATAGTGGAACGTAACCCCAGCGTAAGATGAGACTCGCCTGTACACCAAACCAATTCTCCTCCCCCACCCCCTCAAATTGTGTGTTTAGCATTGCAATTATTTTACTTCAAGTCAATATTTATTTCACAGTTCTTTAAAAAGAAATGTGACTGCTACTACAAAACCTGTTTCATATGAAGAACATGGTACTTAAAAACCTTTTAAGGTCATCACTTTAAACAGCACAGCCCTGATTTCCCCCCAGTGTTTGAGCTGTACCAGGATGTAGGAGAGAGGAACAGACACAGGGAACCTGGAAAGGCATCAGAGACAGTACGGAGGTGCAGTCTGTGCACCCTGTATGCATGTAGGCCATGAAGGATGGTACCAGGGACTGAGCTGAGGTACACCTGGAATGGTCCTTGTGGCTGCAACCAGATGAGGAAGATACTGTGGTCAACACGGACTTCTTAGAGGAGTCCTCGCCTCTAGAGTTCTCCTTGCATCTAGGGAGATCCTCTTTAGGTACAGACTTTGGAGCCAACAGGTGTTTGCTTGGTATCTCTTGATGGGTACCAGTGTATTGGTACCCGTGGCTGCAGAAGCCATGCCAGGGCATGAGGGGGACTTTCCCTTCTTTGTGGAGTCTCTCTACAGGGAATGAGGTCTCTTTCTCTTAGAATATTTCAATTCTGAAGCAACCCCATGGTCATTATGTGCCAAGGTTGAAGTCACTGGCATAACCTGAGAAGCTGAGCCGACGTATGGGGGGTGTGTGAATTTGGCCCCCACGGGTCTCAGCAAGCACTTTTTAAGATGTAGCTTCCCCCTATCCTCCCTCAGCTTGTAAGATCTGCAGATCTTGCACAGAGATGGGACTCTCTGAGGCAGCTGGAATGCCCATTGCCAAGGGGGAAAGAAATTTGGCAGGTCTGACAAGGCTTGAAGCCCAAAATCCTTGGCATAACCCAAGCAAAAAAGCTGGAGATAGAATAGCTGAGGGCAAAAGCTTCTGGCCACAGAAAATAAGTCTGAGGAAGGGAATCCACCAAAAAGCACAAGTGTGCTTAGGAAGTGAAACTAAACAAATAAAAGGGAATAAAATGAAATTAAAATTAGAATAAGTAAAACTAAAAGAACAACAGTTACAAATGCAGTGCAGACCACTCTGAGCCATCTCGAGCCCAGGGTGGTTGAAAAGGAACTGGAGTGGCGGCAGATTCATACCTGCCTATTTGCCTTTGCACAGGAGCACAAAGAGGTGTAATGTGCAGATATGGACCTGTGGACACAGCTAGCTAAAATCTCCAATGGAGAGAGCATGTACACATGCACATCCTATGGTCGAGTTGGCATATAGACATATACTTTAAGAACTTTAGTGTTGTCCAACTTTAAACACAAAAAACCTCATGCAAATTATTTTTCAGCAAACCTACTGATCTACTAACTAGACTATTAATTCCTTTACATTTCATTAATGAAGAGTCTGACATTTTAAAATGCTGAAATGCTGGACAAGTGTTAATATAAGCCTTCTCTCATAATACTGCTGGGGGACTTCTGTGCCAAAAAACTGAAAATTCTGCAACAAAAAATTAAAATGTTGTGCACTATATTTTCAAATTCTACAAAATTCTGCATATTTTATTTGTCAAAATAACACAACAGAATCACACCAGATTCAATTATTTCTGGGCATTTATTTCAAAACACACGTCAGCAAGTATGTCTGTAACAAACTAGGATTCAGGAAATGTTTTTTTGACAAATAGACCCCTTATTAGGCATATTAATACAAAATTCTGAGTAATAATTCATTTAAACTACAATACAGAACCGTATTTCCCGCACCCTCCAGAAGCGGTGCAAAGGCTTGTGGGAGTCAGAGGTAATGGAGGAGCTGAGGGAAAAGGAAGTAATTACATGGAAGGAGCCTGGGCATGAACTTGGAGGGCTGTTGGGTATGGGTGGGAAAAGTATGGAAAAGGTTTTTTTTTGGGGGGGGGGTAGGGAGGGAACTCTTAGGGAGCTTCCCCCATGCAGACCCTGACTGACCCCAGCCTCTCCCATTCAGTCAGGCACACCTACTCCTGTCCCCATGTGTCCCTGCATCCCCGTCCATGTGTCCCTCCAGCCCCTCTCAGACACCCACTCCCACACCCCATGTGGCCCTGAACCCCCTCCCTCTGTCCCCATGTGCCTCTGTGCCCCCACTCAGCCACCTCCCTTTCCCTATGTGGCCCTGCACCTCTCTCCCCACTGTGGCCCTGCGCATCCACTCCCATTCAGCCCCTGCCCCAGTCTAACCTCCCCACTAGCCCTTATGAGACTGTCTGAGCCCCCAGCAGCTCTACGCTGTCTATCTCCCCATAGCCCCTGTCTCCTGACCTGGCCCGACAGGCGCTGTGAAGAAGACAGGCTCTTTCTCTTCCTAACTGGCCAGGAGCTGCTGCTCTGTCCTATCACCACAGCACCCTCTGGTGGGCAAAAGGCAGAACTGCAGAAGCTCTTTTCTGCACAAAATTAAAAATATGCATGACTCACTGCATTCTCAGTGATGCAGAATTTGCCCAGAAGTAACATAAGTGTCAGCTATAGTTTTACGATTTTTGCTACCCTGTACACTACACCCCACAACCACACATTTAAAAGCATCTATGCTTTTCAAAAGAAAACTAAAAATATTTTTAGAAATTTAAATTGAAGGTTTTTGGTGATGCAAGATAGAAAACCGAGAAAAATATATTTCCTCTCACTAAATGTATTTTGTACCAAAAAGTATGTATTAAAACAAAGGTCTCTGCTCATTTGGATATGTACAATTTTCTTAAATCAGCCCACAAGCATAGCTTTATCTTGTCCATAGAAGAAAGGTGCCTGAAATTCAGATCACTTTCAGATGGTAAGAGTTTTTCACCAAAAACTGCAATATTTAAAGAATATAAAGTTTGTAACAGAAAACAAGACCACTCAGGAGTTAGACCACAATTCATCAAGGTACACTGAAGCTATCAGCCTTGATGCAATTACTCGTATGCAGTAAAATTAGGCACTTGCTTGAGTAATTTGTTAAACCAAGGCCACCTTGATTCAGAATCAGTTTAAGTTACCTTATCAAAATAAAAGTGATGAGCAGAAGTTAGCCTCTAAGGGACTGCACTCCACATGACCAGCTACCTTATACAAGTCAATATTGGCAATTGGTTAATATAGCCTCAGGATGCAACAACTAAGGAGAATTAATTACCATCTCACACCAGGAAACAGGTGAAGTAAACTAAGAGACTGATGGGAGCAATATTGCCCTATTGCACTGTACCTTTCCTTTCAAAACACTTGGGACATCAGCTTCCAACACCACTAAGACTTCTTTTTAATTGTAAAGTTTCTGAGTATGGCTCAGTGTGTGAGTGGTCTGCTTTAACCAACAACTAAGGCAGACATTCTATGTAGTTTCTTTTATTAGCACGTGATGACATTTCTATTTAAAAAAAATTGTTTGGGCATTTTATAGACGTGAAAATGCTGCTTTTATGTTAAAAAAATACATCACTACATTTCTAGAGTCTTCAGAGTTTCTTGATGTAAGCAAAGAAATACATTGCTTTTGCAACTGAAAGCTCAATCTCCAGTACTCTTTCTCTGACCCAATGAACTTTTTTGTAACATTACACCAGAGAACAGCCCTGCTCTGTGTTTCAATCTTATTAAATACTTTTAAGATTTTAATCATCCATTCACTGGCTGCTACGTGAATATTATATCCCTTTCCTGTAGGCACCAGATACCACAGTGCTTTAATTTTAAAACTTGTTACTGCTGCATTAAAAAAAAAAGTAACAAATAATTTCTTATTTAGTGCTGGAATGGTACCCAACACACCATCTAACAACTGCATACATCCTTAAACGCTCCTTTACTAAGACAATTCATCTGACTACATTTGAAACACAATTGCAAAGCAGGATATTTATAATGAGAGCAGGACTATCAGTGATCATTTTAAACCAAGAACTGACAGTCATGACAAAAGATTCTACAGCTACCTGCTCAAAACTATTCTAAGTGTATCAACATGATTTATGTATAATGTATGCATTATGTATCATTTTAAATAGCCATAGTGAAAATATGCGCCAGCAGCATTAGTTACTTGAGGCTCCATACGTAGGTATACTATTTGTTTTTACACAGTTGTAGTACTACCGGTATACACAACAATGTTAAACCACTGCAGGTGATATGTATAATAAATAGGCTAGTGTTCTTTATCATTTAATTTGTATTTTATGTAGTAATTTGATCTTGCAATTAAAAAAAAATTAAAGATGGTAAGTTCATGGAACTGTTTTATATCTAAAATGTATGTTTATTGTTTGAAATAGCTATTTATTTTAAAATAATTATATGTCATTAATGTGGGCATTATTTTAATCTTTAATATGGAAGCTTTTGTATTATGACTCAATATAACTTTCATATATGAGAAAATATTAGACAACTCTTCTATACTCAGGGTACAGCACCAGCTGACAGTTAAGCCATGATTTAATAGAGTAATCAAATAAATTATGAAGAGCCCCTCTGTACTGTACCTCAAAATTGTTTCTGTGAGTAGAAAATCATAAATTCCTCTTTTGTGCATGCTTCAAACCTCCCAAGGACTTGATCCAAAGGTGTTTAGATGAGGCTCTAAGATATTTATATTATTAGCTGACTGCACTGATTTCTTTACAGTAAAAGAGAAAATACATTGTAAACTCTTGGCAATTAATGCTAAATTTAGTCAAGTAAGATTTCATATGCTCCAGATGGGAATGTCATGCACATATCTGTAGATAATTTCACATTCTGAGTTTCTTAAAATCCCCCACAAACAATACTACCTCCTCTCTCTTTAAAACTACTTTGCCTACAAAGAACTACATATTTTAAATTACTCTTTAGCATTGTACTACGCTGTCAGGTATAAAACCCAGAAATGGTCATCTCTTAATATACATACCACTTTGGTTCTATTTTGTAACTCACGCAGAGCTTTATACTTATGGTGATAAAAGGCAGCAAATAATTTCAGAAAGGCATTTTGAAATTTCTGATCCTTAAAATAAGATGTTTTCATTGTATAGGCATGACAGACTATTTCCCCTATTCTCAGGCAAAAGCGCACAGGGTAGTGAAGAAGAGGGAACACAAAAATCATGATTCCACAAATATAATTATTAGCCTACTAGCATTTTCAATCAAATTCCCCCTCCTTTTACGGGTGTGTTGAATTAAGCTGTGATTCTGTATCTAACAATAAAAATATATATTGCACCATAGCTGTATTTTAAACTCTGAATAAAATATTACAGTATTAAGTGGTTCCGGGCACTTTTTGGTGTTAGCCAGAGGAATTTCTGGATTTCAATTTGTTTTCTGAATACAAAGATGTTTTTTGTTGGGGACGGTGGGCTTTTTTGTAGTTTAATAATACACTAACATTTCTAAAGCAGATGAAACTTTTCTGTAGAAGTCAATTTTCCATCTTTCATTGAACTATTAAACCATTAAAAGCCAAAAAACAAGCTAAAGAAGGATACAGCATAATTTACAAATGGAAGCAGATATCAAGATGCTCCCTCACATTCGTGCTCTACTTTCTCCTCACCTGTATATTATTTTTTATTATTATTATTATTATTATTTTCACATGGCATGCTATGATGCTAGTATGGTGTTTTATGAAAAAAAGAGATGAAGAAAAAATAGATCGCTAGTATGGTGCTGTATAGGTTTTGTTCTGACACCTTACATGCCCTTCCTTAACAACACCTGAATCGTTTCAGCTGTAATGGACTCCCCCTTTCACCTATATGAATGAAGGTAGTATAAGTCCACTACAGTAATCTAATATAGGAAGTTATTTCACTGGGAAAGAAGGGAAGATGATATTGGTACCCTTCAAACCCTCTCCCTTTATGCTGACTGCTAAACATACACAGGAAAGATGCAAATCGTCTAGAAAAGTGATACTTCAAAGTACTCTATTCATTTTAGTGCAATCTAGCCACAACTCTGCAATCAGAAGAGCATATTTTTCATGATAATTAGGGCTGGGGTGGAAAGATGGTAATATAAAACAGCACATTTTGGGGTTAATTCTTACTTTGGTACCTTGCCAGTACTGCTATTATTGAAAAAGTGAAATACCTGTAATATCAGATGCCGCTAACATCCACACCACTGAAACCCAGAGCTGCTCTTCCTTCACTGTTTTTCCTTAAATGTTAAAAAGGTTTAGTAGAAATTTGCCAATTTGCATTAATGATTTGGATTAGCATAAATGATTAGCAAATCGGTAAGCAAAACAATAAAAAAAATCCACCAGATCCATGGGTTGCTGAGTGGATTTCTTCACCTTCCCCAAATCCCAGTGAAAACAGCTACATAAAGCTAGATTACTCTCCTTTCTCAAACTAATTTAAGGTAATACACTGACTTGTAAATGAACCAGCCTGTAACAGCATTCTAATTTGGTTTCACAAAGGCGAAACCCGAATCAGCCTTCTCTACTCAGTATGTACCTACCTGAAATCGGCACTTGATTGCCCTACTCCAGACTGCATGCCTGCAAATTTCATTTTAAGTAGGAGGCAGCAGAGTGAGAAGAAATGTAGCAAGACTATAAGACAATAGTCAAAACCAACCATAACAATTAGTCATAAAGAGGTACCTATGCAGAGTTCTAGACAGATTTATTACTTTTAGTAAAACTGACATTAAACATATATTTTAAGACGTATTCAAACAGAGAAATTCACAGATTTTTCATTAATCATGCACTGAATATTTTTCACTCCACAGAACTTTGTTTTGCAGGACATCCTTCAGTGGAAATATGTGCATTAAATATTTGTAATTAAAAGGGCCATCAAGATTTTGTAGATTGATTTTCTTATGTAACAATCATGTTGACAAATTAAAGGGAAAGATATGAGCAATTATTTATATAGTTTTGTTTTAATTCTGATGTCAAGTCCTTTGGTTATAAAGAGCATTTTGACTGAGTTTGAAGTCTACTGCTAGTACACAGAAAGATGGGCAACTACAAAAATGCAGGGCATAAACCAGTTTATCTTGTTAATTTAAATACACCTCTACCCCGATATAATGCAACCCGATATAACACGAATTCGGATATAACACAGTAAAGCAGCGCTCCAGGGGGGCGGGGCTGCGCGCTCTGGCGGATCAAAGTTCGATATAATGCGGTTTCACCTATAACGCGGTAAGATTTTTTGGCTCCCGAGGACAGCATTATATCGGGGTAGAGGGGTATTGTAAAATACGTACACTTTTATGTATAAATAATTAAAATATTTGTTTCAAGTATCGTGGGGTTCTATCTAATATTTTAGGCTTAATGCAGACATTGACACAGTGGGTTCTGTCAGTTTATTTCTCATCAGTAAAGCAGTCATTCATCTCTATGCTGATTTTCCAAGGAAGGTTTTGTCACACTGGACCCGGACAGATTGGAACAATCCAGTTTGTTTCAATCAATTTTCACGGTAGGTAAAATTTCACAACAGCAGTATGAACTTTGCAAGTGACTTTAGGGGTGGGTAATATATATTTTAAAAAATTAAATAGAGCAAGAAAGTAACTGTGAAGAAATAACAGAATAAAAGTGAGGGAGATGTACTGTAATGGAGTAAGTATTATAAAAGAAAGTGCAGATTGCAATAACTACAGTGAAACAGTAAATGAAAGCACAGAACAGCACATGCCTAGCTTCTCTCTTTTGTTGTCACTTATCTTTCTGAACGACTGGATTTGCTGCTTCTTTTCTTCTAAAATGCAAAGATTACAAAAGAGACACCTGGAAAAACACGGATGTGGTCTCTGTTCAAGCCTCTCCCACTCACACACAACAATCAGCTTCTACGCTCCTCCCCTGCCGTCTCTTTTCTTTCCTCAAAAGCAGTGCCTCAGCCACAGGAATGCTGAACCCTTCTCTAAGGTAGCTCAGTCTCACCATGTCTCCTTCCACATGCCAGGATGTGCCATTCAACACAGCTTTGCAGGTACAACGTTTTTTCAGACTCTGTACCATAAATACACACAAATGGCCTAAGTCAGGGGTTCTCAAACGTCATTACACTGCGACCCCCTTATGACAACAAAAATTACTACATGACCCCAGGAGGGGGGCCAAAGCCTTAGCCCGCCCTATCCCTGCCGCCCCAGGTGGGGGGCCAAAGCCCTGCTGCCCCGCGGCGGGGGCGGGGCAAAGCCAAAGTCCAAAGGCTTCAGCCCCAGGCAGGGGGCCTGTAATCTCAGCCCCACTTCCCAAGGCTGAAGCCCTCAGGCTTCAGCCCCAGACAGTGGGGCTCGGGCTTTGGCTTCGGCCCCTGGCCCCAGCAAGTCTAAGCCAGCCCTGGCAACCCCATTAAAATGGGGTCATGACCCACTTTGGAGTCCCGACCCACAGTTTGAGAACCACTGGTCTAAGTAAAAGTGAGGAAGTTCTCTTTACCAGGCTAGCAGCTCCTCAGACCATTTTGTTGAGTGCGTATGGAGAGGTGTTCATACATATTACTTACACACACACACACTTACTTTTTACAGAATTGTTGACAAACATTTAACACAAGAGACCTTAGAATACACATGTAATGCACCAAGAAGGTTATTTTAAATGGAAGAGTTTAGGTCATACAACTTAAAAACTTAAGTAATTAATATGAGAAGTCAATAAAAGTTCATGTTGTCAATGTTAGGGGAAAAGAAAAGTCCAGCCAGCCCAGCGTGCACACTCCATAAATCCTCTGCATTGAAAGGAAGAAATGATCATCTTTTGGGAAAAGGCGTTACACCAGTGTGAAGTGCTCTGAGTCCTCAGCAATTAACAGGGTCAGGGAAAAATTCCTGGCTCTGTCACTCTCCCGCTATAAAGCTATGGGCAAGTCACTTCACCTGTCTCTCTGCTTCATTTTCCTTATGTGTAAAATGGGGATACTACTACTTCCCCTACTTTGTCAAGTGTTTAGAGTTCTATGCATGAAAAATGCTATTCTAGAGTACAGTAAAAAACAACAACAGTGTCTCAGAGGGATAAACACCACACAGATTTCCATAGGCTTAGGATGTTAAACAATAAAACTTGTAGTTTAAACCACTTAAGATTAGTTTAAACACAAAATTATTCCATTTAGCTTTTGGCTGTTAAAAGTAAATATCCAGTGAAATTAAGGGGATTTAGAGATTAAATCTCGGGGGTATATGCTTCTGTCCTTGAAGCATGCATAGCTCCAAATTAAGTCAATGGGAGCCATGCATGTGCATGCAAGGGCAGCATTTAGCCCTTAAAACTGGCTGAAATGTAAAAAGAATCAAATTCCTGAAACACACATTGAATGAAAAACAGATTTTGAATAATTCACAGTACTGGTAAAGTGCTGTCATTTTCTTTCATGGTATAACAAAGTCTCACTTATTTAATGAAATAAAAGAGTTGCTAAAATCTATATTGGAAAGAGAATATAAAGTTAGCTATGATGTTCTGACCATGTCGCCTACAGCAGTGGTTCTCAAACTAGGGCCGCCACTTGTTCAGGGAAAGCCCCTGGCAGGCCGGGCCGGTTTGTTTACCTGCCGCGTCCGCAGGTTTGGCCGATCGCAGCTCCCACTAGCCGCTGTTCGCTGCTCCAGGCCAATGGGGGCTGCAGGAAGGGCGGCCAGCACGTCCCTCGGCCCACGCCACTTCCTGCAGCCCCCATTGGCCTGGAGCGGCGAACCGCGGCCAGCGGGAGCCGCAATCGGCTGAACCTGCGGACGCGGCAGGTAAACAAACCGGCCCGGCCCGCCAGGGGCTTTCCCTGAACAAGCGGCGGCCCTAGTTTGAGAACCACTGGCTTACAGTGTATCAGATAGAATTCAGGAAGGGGGAAAATGGTCCAGTGGTTAGGATAGCCTGGGAATTAGGAGAACCTGCTCAGACAAAATATTCCTGTATGATGTTGGGCAAGTCACTTAGTCTCTTTGTGCCTCAGTTCCCCATCTGTGAAATGGGAATAATAGTACCTTACAGGACTGTTATAAGGTATTTAGATATTAGATAACAGGGGCCATATAAGTACCTAAGTTTGTGAGGGGATATTAGAAACAATTTTGTTTTTGTTTTTGTTTGTTTCTACAGTGCTGAAGGCACCTAAAAGCTGCAGAGTGTTTAACATAAAAGTAACTAAAACGGGAATTTCGAACACACAATTTAGCCCAAGAGCAAAACAAATTCCAGGACCATCAGAAAAATTCTCTCCTCTGCAAAGCCCACCATCCAAACAAAAATCGATCAACTTTCCCTCAAGTTAAGGGCAAACAAGTTTTCAGCCTGGCCAAAAAGGATGCCACTAATGTTCTCTGGCAACTCCTTCCGAGAAAATGATCAGCTTCTTTTAAATGGTGAGATTATCAGCAAAAATCCCAAAGAATGAAATGGTCCAATACTTGCAAGTGACTTCATTAGATATCAAAATATTTAGCCAATACAACTCACATACCACTCACCACTCACCTTTTGATTGTTTGAGGCAATCAGAGGTAAAAAAAAGATGGAAAGATGCTAATGCTCTTTCTGCACATCAGCGAAAGGAGAATTAAAAATGTGACCCTCACAAATTGCTCTTTTCCAAAATTCTAGAATGCTGACGTAAACGCCTCAGCAGTGACCCTCTCGAGGGCTGTCTGCATGCAATTACCCCAGCATTGTCCACATGGAGTTTTTGATAAACTGGAATCCTTTCCCACCATCCTGATAAAATGAGCCATATAAGCCAGTTGAAATGACTCCCCAGCTATTGCTGGTTTTCCAAAAATCATATCCATTGAACCTAACAGTCATTTGGATTATTTTACCTAGCTTCTAAAACCCAGAATAGATGGAAATCTGCCTATTGTTCTTCATGTAACAATAGGAAAAAAAAAGTCAGACAGAGGTCAGAGAAAGTACTAGTACTGAAATGAAATTCTTCTTTTGATCATGTTTTTTCTTTAACAGAAAATGGAAACAGTGCCATGTTCATTAACAGTACAATTCGGGTTCTGCTTGCATTTCTATTATGATCATTTGTTTTTTGGGGTTTATAAATTTAAGATCTAAACAACCCCAACTTGGTACACAGGGTCTCAGCTCAAGGATATTACAAAGCCCTATCAAGCCTTTTTTAAACTAACACACAACATACATACACAGGTACACATACACACAAATATAATATATATACATACAGACACAGAGGAAGTATTTTTAAAGTCTATTACATATAGCATCATACTAGAATTTAGAAACAGTTTAAGTGCAACAGGTATGTAATTTAAAAAAGGGAAACAGTTGTATGACTGACAACATTTCTTAAAGTAGCAATTTTTTTGAGAAATCTTAAAAGTAGAGCCAAGCATGAAAAACAGCCTTTTTTGATAACGTTATTATATTCCACAGAATTATCAGAGTTAAATTACTGCTGTTCAGTGGCAACAGGTACGCTATAGTGAAAAATGTGGGATCACCTCTTTCTCTAACACAGGAGAGAAGGCTGTTCACTGGATAAAACTAACCAAGATATGAGATGATC
Organism: Emys orbicularis; assembly: GCF_028017835.1. Lineage (NCBI taxonomy): Eukaryota > Metazoa > Chordata > Testudines > Emydidae > Emys > Emys orbicularis. The sequence goes on along the minus strand of NC_088687.1, from coordinate 43,911,436 downwards.
CTGTGACTCCCTGGCCCCAACATCCAAGCTATCAACACTATTACCCTGTTGAATAAACACAGCTTTTGGAAAGACTAACCCTGTGAGGTCCTTGCTGGAAAGTCCCTGAGTAAATTATAACATTTGATGATGACATTCCTGTGTCTCTTGGAACCAACTGAGAGGAAATAAGGGCAGGTCATTATGAGCCACTTGCCTTTACAACCGGCTGTAAAAGACAATGCAGACAGGAAGCTTCCCACCGAGATCAAGGTGCACAATCCCCCGCTAAAAATAAACAAGCGGTGATAGTCACATCTGCTGGAAAATGTCATTTGAGACTGAACTCCCAGGTGCTAAAGCGACAGGAAGAGAATGATGCAGTATTTAGGACTGCAAAAAGACCACAAAATAATAATTGCAGATTGGTGATGCATCACCTTTGGTGCTAAGATCCAGATAAACACCATGGAGCAGTAAGTTTACTCCAAAAGAAAAAGAAAAATAATCAGACTGGAAGAATTTACATTTTCTCATATTTTCTATTTATCCCTCAGCTCCCAGCTTCAAATTCCACATGCTTTCTATAGGAACCCTTCCTATCAAAAGTCATAGGAGAAAAAAAATATAGAAGAACAAGTTTTAATCACCATCCCCTTTCAAACCTTTTGGCTCCCTCCTCCAGCAAGTCTCTCATGCTGGGATTAGGCATTGGCAGTGGAGCCCTGTTTGAAGTGCTTCCGCTACTTGTGACCAAGCACCATTACTAACAAGTTTAGGGTCAGTTTGGAACAGCATATGGGATGACACTGTGGCAGGGAAACATGGACAACAGATCAATACTTTCCTCCCTTAGTAGAGTGATATCCCTTTACTCCCTTGACCAACTGAGTAAGTTTAAAGTGAAGTCACAGAATCAATCACTGGGAGGATCCCTGCGCATTCTGGCCAAGAGTTTGACTCTTTGTCTTTGGGAAACTTGGTTCACCCAAGAAAGCCTGAGTGAATTCTTGATATTTTGACGTAGTCATGGTACCAATTTTGGATCACCAGTCTCCCTGCATTAAAGTGTAGAATTTGGCCCTTATGGTATAGTGACATAATAATTTTAAAAAAGAAGAGAAAGAAAGATAGCAAAGCTTCTGTTACCTTTCTGCGTGGTGAAGCATGATGTAGCAATATGGGGGGGGGGGGATATTTATGCTAAATTATGCTTCGTGAATGCTTGAATATTTGATAGCAACACAATGGTACCATCAATAAAGTTTCAATATGTATTCTGAAATTTAATTCACTAACATGAATTCTTGTCCTGAGCTGCTTTTCCTCTTCTATTTAATATCTGATTCTTACCATGAGTATCTTAGTTTCACACAAGACCATATTTCTACAAACTTAGAATGTCAATGTAAGTGTCATGGAGATGTGCTACAAGCAATTGTTCGCAGGAATGGGACACTATGTAAAATATAGCACAGTGATTACCACTACACATCAAATTACTTCATCTCTCACCGAACATATATTTCTGCTTTAAAATGAGATTATTCTCTATATACTTTTTATATTCTTCAAGAGTAGCAGAATTACCAGACACCCAAGATTTTAATAACACACACATTTACATACATACTTTCAATTCTTCAGATTTTCCTTGCCTATATATATTTACCTTACCTTCAATCATCAACAATTTAGAGTACTGCCCAGAGTAGTGGAAATACTGTTTCACATGATACTGTCTCAAAATGAAGAATTTTCCCATAGTGATGAAACTTAATGAGTTACTGATTGAATATTATCTACAGCAGGGATCTCAAACTCAAATGACCACGAGGGCCACATGAGGGCTAGTTCATTGGCCTGAGAGCCGCATCACTGACACCCCCCCCCTCGTTGCCCCCGGCCCTGCCCCCACTCCACCCCTTCCATGAGGCCCCGCCTCTTCCCACCCCTTCCCTGAAGTCCCCACCCCAACTCCGCCCCCTCCCTGCCCCCAGAGGGTGCATGAGGGGTGTGGCGGGGGCTCAGGGCAGGGAGTTGAGGTGCAGGAGGGGTGTGGGATGCAGGCAGGGGGCTCAGGGCAGGGAGTTGGGGTGCAAAAGGGGTGTGGGATGCAGCAGGGGGCTCGGGGCAGGGGATTGAGGTGCAGGCAGGGAGTTCAGGTGCAGGCAGGGGGCTCAGGGCAGGGAGTTGGGGGGAGGGGTGCAGGAGGACTTCAGACTCTGGGGTGGCAGCAGCTCATACCGGGGCCAGGGCAGGCTGTCGGCCCCGGCCCCGCGCCACTCCGCAAAGCACTTGGAACCATGTCCCTGCGGCCCCTGGGGGAGGGGGATGCAGTGCTCCACACGCTGCTTGCTGCGCCTCCAGGTAACTCCCCCGAAGCTCCCATTGGCCGCGGTTCCCCGTTCCCGGCCAATGGGAGCTGCAGGGGGGGGGGGCGGTGCCTAGAAGCCAGGGCAACACACGGACGGAGCCCTCTGCTTGCCCCCCCGGCCGCAGGGACGTGATGCCAGCCGCTTCAGGGAGCGGCGCGGGGCTTGAGGGAGGCAATCCTGCGCCTGTAGTTTGCCCACCCCTGGCCTGGAGGTAGGCCAGGGGGGCGGGCGTGGGCCGCGTGTTTGAGACCCCTCATCTACAGCAATGTTAAAAGAACCTTCTAATTACATTTACAATGGCAAGCTGCATTACTCTTCTTCAGACCTTAACTCAGGTACAGGGGCCAAATTAAGTCTTCCATCGTCCTAAATATTGCACAGGACGTACTAGACACTCCCCCTCTGAGAAAAGTTCAGAAGATTCAGACTACTTCTGTCACTAGGTACTATGTGTGAATATGAAAAGGCATGAAAGACCTGGTACGTGATCATTCATTTCTATAAATGAAATCTCCACTAGTTCTGATTATTGAGTTCTCTCCACTCTTTGTAGAAACTGGAGGCAACCGAAGACTTAATGCTCAGCTACAATAACCACCCAAACACATACCTTTCTCCGCTTGATGCCCAGACAATTGTTTGCCAAAATATTAATGTGAATCCTAGAACTCCATTAGTAACCAGGTAATTTTTAACTAACAGATTAATTTACTACATTTTGAAAAATATCAATTTATTAGGGCTGTCAAACAATTAAAAAACTAATTGCAATTAATTGTGAGATAAAAAATAGTAATTAATCACAGTTTTAATTGTACTGTTAAACAGTAATAGAATACCAATTTAATTTTATTATAAAATATTTTTGGATATTTTTCTACATCTTCAAATATATTGATTTGAATTACAACAGAATACAAAGTGTATAGTGCTCACTTTATATTATGATTTTTATTACAAATATTTGCACTGTAAAAAAGATTTTTAAAAAGATAGTGCTATCTACAAGCTGAAGCATGAAGGGGCTTATGAATGTTTAGCATATCTGGCACATAAATACCTTGCAACGCCAGCTACAACAGAATGTGTTATGAAGCTAGTCGAAGGTGCAGGGGTGCCTCTGAGCACTGGTCAATTAGAAGAGGCTCACACACACAACTTTAACCAACTTCTCAAATTATGACTTCTTGAGAACTGGACAAATCATGCAGAATGCGAACTTCACTTCCCCAAGTTAACAAGAACCCACTTGAATATCCAGTGAGGAACTGGGATATTTATCAGAGCTTCTCTTGTATGATTCAGAGGGTTTTTTTGACTTTTTTTAAAGACACTTAATAACAATAATACTTAGTTATTGTAATGCTTTTCATGTGGAGATCTTAACATGTTTTACAAAATGAGTATAAGTATTTTATCTCCATTTTACAGATGTCAGAACTGAAGCACAGAAAGGTCAAGTGACTTGCTCAAGGACACACAGAAGGTACATGGCAGAGCTGGGAAGAGACACAGGTCTCTTGACTCAGAGTCCAGTGTCCTATCCAGTAGACCAGTGGTTCTCAACCTTTCCAGACTACTGTACTCATTTCAGGAATCTGATTTGTCTTGCGTACCCCCAAGTTTCACCTCACTTTAAAACTACCTGCTTCCAAATCAGGCATAAAAATACGAAAGTATCACAGCACGCTATTACTGAAAAATTGCTTACTTTCTCATTTTTACCATATAATTATAAAATAAATTGTGACCCCCCCCCCCCAGGTTGCAAAACATTGATATAGTATTTAGAGCAGTATAAACAAGTAATTGTCTCTATGGAATTTTAGTTTGTACTGATTTCGCTAGTGCTTTTTATGTAGCCTGTGGTAAAACTAGGCAAATATCTAGATGAGTTGATGTACCCCTGGAAGAACTCTGCATACCCCCAGGGGTACACGTGCCCCTGGTTGAGAACCACTGCAGTAGACCATATTGCCCCCCAGTTTGTACTAACCACAGAAATCTCTGTAAGTGTGATTCTCAAGTGCTTTGCCCCACAAGTGGAACTATAATCTGTGAGGTGACTGTATAGATAATTTCTTGCTCTCTGCAGAGATATTGTAGCGGTTGAGCAGAAAGAGACCCTCACCCTGTGCATTGCAAAGGTTTTAAGGTATATGAGTAGGCCTGGCATAATTCAGCCTCTCTGAAGGAGAAGGGTAGCCTCACTTCCTTAATTTGAGGAAGTACCCCATGGTTTACACAACTACACTTTTGAGGTGCAGTTGAGTAGGAGAGCTCCATACCTCACAAATACTCTTAGAGGGTAGAGATATTCCACAAGCTATGGAGAAAGTGGTGATAATGCTTTGGAAAGTGGCAGTCCTTGCTTTTGTCACTAGTGGCAAAATATCTGGGAAGCAAGTAGCAGCGGCATAGCCAACTGGATATGGTTGCTCGGTGCCAAGTTTTTAGCACGTTCCAATTTCTATGCAGATGGAAGAGAACTGGTACGTCAATATTAGTGGTGATATTATGATTTAGAATAGTCTGGTTTTATAAAACAGATAAACCTTAGATGTAGCTTTGTTATAGAAAAGTCAGCTTTGTTTATATAAATAGAAGAGATGTAAAAAGAAACCCCATATAGTGAACTGGACTCAGAAGGTCTAAAAACGACAGGATCAACATGTCTAGGTTACCATGTGAGCTTCTACACCGTACACAGACAGGTGGAAGTGCGAACAGTCATATCTTTCCTCCTTATGCTCATTACTAGTAATTCCTTCTGTGCTGGAAGGAGGAACCCTACCACCCTACAACGTACCAGTGCTGAAGATACTAATGCATATCTGATCTCCTTACCAGACTCACCAGGAGAGGGCTTGATTTGCTCAATAGGACTAAATTAAAATTAGAAATATTTGTGTGTGTGAGGGGGAAAAGAACGGTATTGTGTTCCAATAGAAGCGTTCCTAGCATGTTTGTTTATTTACATTTTATAATGAACATTTCCAGCCATGCTTTAAAACGGAACCGATCTCCTTTCCACTTTATATCTACAAATCACCCTCCCGAATCTCCACCCGAATCCTTAGTTAGTTAGCTGCCTTCTCTGGCTCAAGTTGGCTTTTATATGAACAAATGCTTTGTTCCTTAGCACTGCTCCAGGACACCTGTCATGCCTGAGGAAAAAACAATCTTAGTGACTGCTTGTAAGGAAATGCACACACCACACATACTCACAGTATACCAATAATAGATTTGTATTTATATACACACACACACACACACACACACACGTACATTCTTTTCTAAACAGAATGTACAGGTTGATGGTGGGGGCGGTAGGGGAGGGAATTGGAAAGAAGCACCTAGAGAGAAATAAAAGTAATAAAAAGGTTTTTCTTATTCATAATGTTAGCTACAAACTACTCCCTTACATCCCATTGCACACCACCACCCCAGGGCTGGCAAGTACTCATTCAAACGGAAACATTATTCATATACTATGGGTATACCCAACCCTTTGAGTATTCTGGCATCAAACCAAGGAAGTTGTGGCTAAGGTGGTGAGGGCAGCACCGTCTAGAAAAATGCAGCTGGTATATTAGAAGACTGAAATTGAGAAAGAAAACCAGTGGTGGCTTAACCACCACCAACCACCACCAATGAAAACAAAGGTCTTTTTTCAATCTTGATTGACTGAATAAAGTAGGGTGCTAGCACACAGATTATGGTTCTAGCGCACATAAATGCATAGTACATTACAATACAATTAACCTTCAAAAGGGAACAAAGTCCCAAATTAAGACAACAACATTTAATAGCGTCGGAGTTCTACGTCCAAATTCAGTGCCAGGGTAAATGGGTTCAACTCCACTAAAAGGCTTACATGAAGGTTGAATTTGCCCCCTACTGTTTAAAGAATATTAGATTTTTAGAATGAAATAATAATAAACTGTATTCAAAATATTTAAACCTATCCGGTTGGAAAAACAAATATCTACTTAAATTACCAACATGCAAGGGTGAAATTAATTGTTACCTCTGGATACATCTTTCTTTGGCTTTGTTGTTCAATAACTTCCCTTATATGGGGCTCAGTACTGCAAAGTGCTGGAGGCATTTATTCATAGTGAGTAACACCTTACTCCATAAAAAGTCCCATTACTTTCTGTGGAGTAAGATATCATTAATCATGTTGAAAAGTATCAGAATCTAGCCAAAACTGAAATAAAGGAGCACCTCCAGGGACCTGGCAGAATCAGGAAAACAAACTTGAAGGAAACACCACCATTAGCACAGAACAGGCTTATTTAAAAAAAAAAAAAAAAAAATCTGACACTCAGTGACCCACTGTATTTGATACTCTACCAGATATAGACTTTATACTGTTGTACACAGAACATAGTTGACTTATGTTTCTAACATCTCTCCAGCAGAAATCTCTGCAAAGTAGGGGTGAGCATGAAAACTCCCACCATAGCTGGATTTGTAGATAAAAAAGACAAATTGTGCTAAGATGGTAATTCATTTCAGTATCTTCAGACAAGCCAGCTTGGTTTTCTTTTCTAGCCTCTTTTCTTTTATAAATTAGCATTAAAAAGCATACAAATGATGCAGAGGGAGACTTTCTTTAGCCAGGATAACTGGAACGAAAGCCCTCCAATTCAACTGCTGAGCTGGTGGAGCACAAACATACGGCTTTGGGGGAACAACTAAGTTCAGGTTTTAACCACCTATATGAAGTAGTAGTACTCTGATCAGAGGATTTCAGGGGCTGGGATTTATGTGTAGGATTGTCAGGAACATCAGAAGCAGAATACAGTATTTCCAGCTTTCTTGCCAAATGTACAGTTCATTCAGTTCATTTTACACAGATTAAAAAAATCGTACTTTGGCCTCACAGTTGATAGAAACATCAGAAATGTCAATAGGAAACCCCTCCGTACTTCCTGCCACCGAGACAAGTACAGCCTATTTCCAAGACAAGCATATTTTCTGCCTGACCCAAACAGGAACTCATGAAAAGAAAATGTGTCAGCTCTTATCAAAACAGTCAAGAAGAGATATTTTTAAAATTCCAGTTAATTCCATAATTTACCCGTAAAATCTCTGAAAGAGCAGGTATTACAAGTGACTCTGCTATTCATATACAATTCCTCAAGGACTCTCATGACCAAGACACCTTTCAATAGTTATTTTAACGTTGCACTGGCAAGAATATTTATTCAAGTTAATGTGTTTTTCAGAAAGTCCAATGTCACTCATGTTAATTTTAAAAGAATAAACCAGACTGACATTTACTGTGTGTGTGTGTGTGTGTGTGTGTGTGTGTGTGTGTGTGTGTGTATATATATAACATGCTCTGTCTCACTAATTCTCTGAATTAAAAGACTGTAAAGAAATCAGGTGTTCCAATGACACAAATGCAACCTCAAGAATACGCCTTTATCAGTGTATGACATTGTCAGCCCTTTAAAATGTCTATATAGACTTAAATATCAGTTTCCCTGTGTTATGTTCCTTGTATCCAACAGACTAGTGATATTTTTGTAAACTAGTGTAAGTCCTGTACGTTAGCATGGAAATACTTTATCAACACGTATAAATATTTCTATTTATTTTATTTTATGCAATAATTTCTAATTCACCGGAATAGAATTTTTGTAGCTAACCCCCTTTTGAAGCTTCAAAAGGGAAAATTAACTTGGTTGTTCTATTTAGAATTTCCTGCTGTCATTCCTGAAGATTTAAAACCCAAGTTTTTATTGGTAAAAATAAGTGAGCATTATTTATGTTCAATTATTCCTTTCTGATTGTATAAAAGCTTTTAAAGCTTCAGAAACAGACAGTGGGTTTTCTCCTTTTTAGAAGAAAATCCTAGCTGGATACCATAATTGATACAGGAAGATTTTGGAACCTGCCACATATGAAGTGACAGCACTATTAATGGTAATTATTCTAAAAAAATAGTTCCTGTTCATTTTACAATGTTCAAAAAGAATTTCACAGCTATGATTTTTAGATGATTACACATTTGCAGATATGAAATATATTTTTAATAACCTAAGTATAAAATATGACTTTTTGGAAGCTGATTAAATTTTTAGTCGTATCAATTTTAAACCTGAGTCTAGAAATTAAATTATGCTTTAAAATTTGAAGAAATACATAAAACATACACTTGTGCAAGGCCATAACAATTACGAGCTAGAATTTCACAGTGTGTAAGTCGGCATAGCTACATTTCATTCAATTGAACTATGCCATTTACACCACCTAAGGATCTTGACCAATAATTTTTAGCATTTAAACAGCAGTTTATATGTGCAAAAGACTGTAGACACACTGACTGATTAATCCTTACCCCATCGACTTGAGGTAGGTGGGCAAATCACCATCTCCATTTCATAGACAGTGAAACAGAAAGAAAGTGACTTGCTGAAGGCTGCAAAGCAAGTCTGTGGCAGAACCTCAATAGTAGTTGGGACTTCCTGACTCCTAGGGCTCTTTAATCATTCTTTCAGATCACGCTGCCTCTACAACACTGTAGTCGAAGAAACCTGAGTAGTCCGAATATTCAGAACAATACTATATACCTATGAACTTGGGATGGGGTTCATATTTCTGCTGTAGTGAAGGTGCTGCAACATGGGCATTGCAAGGGAAAAGGGAAAGTAAAAAAGGAAAGGAGAGAAAGAACCAAGAAGACTCCAGAAGTAAGGAAGACATCTTTTTTGAATAAATTGACCATCTGTTTCAACTCTCTAAAAAGTAAGCTTCCCTAGAGAGAGAGAGAGAGAGAGAGACAGACAGGATGAGTTCTGAATGACAGATGAAAGGAATCAAAAGTTCAGGGCAAAATATCTATTAAATATAAAGATACATGAGATTCAATTTGTTTCAAATTGAATAAATCCGTAATGAAGAAAAGAACCTAATGCTACTGGGAATGGCAAATTAAGATTTTTTTCCTGGCACAAGGTAATTAGCTTTAGTGTTCAGATGTATCATACCAACCAAGAATTAAGTGGTTGCAAAGAGATTCTAATTTTTTTTAAAGGTGCTCTCAATAAACAATATTTTTACTTAAACGATATAAAATAGCATTTTCTGGGGCTAGCTGGAGTTTTAGGTTGTTTTTACCAGCAAAGCTCTTGTGTCAGTTTGAAGCGAAAGTCATGTTCCCACATGAAATATTAAATGTTCTCATTTTACACTGGTGGGCATGTTTTATTTCAACAAGCTGCAACATGCTATAATCACAGTAGCTTGTTCTCCTGCGGGAAATGCTACATTTTTAGGTCAAGATTTGAAAGAAAAAGCAGCCTTAATAGGATTATGCATTCAAGGTTAGCCTACAAACACCAAACAGTACTCTTTCTTCCATCCCCTTCCATTTTTTAAGCTGTAATTATATGTATTGTGAACTTTGGAACTATTAAGAAATATTTAGATGTGTAGTTTTGGAACTAAGGTAATATTCAGCTATACAGTGAAGAAGGTGGTAGCTGGCTGCTTTATTTCATCCCTAAACTAGACAACAGAGCTGGGCGAGAACTGGAATTTCCATCCTTTCAGGCAAACATGAAGCCAGGAATCCTGGAAGCCACAGCTCTGCAGCAGCCCCCCAAGTGGGTTGCTCAGGAACTGGCAGCTTGGAAGCCCTCGGCGCCCCTGTTCCATGAGAGCCCACCCGATGAGCTGCAGAGGAACTTGGGAACCAGGCAGGCATCAGCAGAACTGTCATCTAAATCGACGAATTCCCAAGGAGAATTTCAGTTTCTACAAATCAGCATTTTCTGATGGAAAAACATTCCACCGGAAAATGTTCAACCATCCCTGTTAAGGAAGCAAAAAAATTATGGTAATGCCATTAATTTCAGTCGTCTTTAAGTTGGAATTCTGCAACGTCAAATGGAGTAATTTTAGCATCTGTAAATTGACAAAATCATACTCTTTAGATTTGCTCTTTCATAGTGTGTACCCATACACTTGTTTTCCAAATAGGCACATCTACAATATTCACTGACAAGAAAGAACCCAATCCATTCTCTGAGACTATGGGTTATGGCATAGCAACTTTACCCTGTCATGCTGGCAAAATATGATCCTAGAACTGGTATACCTGGCCCTTGGAGCATTACTCTAGTGAAGAAGGAACTTCTGGTGCCACAGATCCTGCATTGTGGTATTTATGTCACCCATCACCCTACACTACCTGTGCATGGGGGAAGGTACCATGGCAAGGGCTTCTCCATCCATCTGTCATATTGTTCCCTTGGGAACGGCTTGCAACAGACAACTTAGAGCAGCCTAAATACTGCTCTAAATTAAACTGCCATATAGCTGTACCAGAAATAGTGAAGCACAAACAACATCCTATTGGCACATGGTTAACTGCCCTGTGCGTTTCTTGACTATAGCAGAAGATGGGAGCTGCTGTTTTCTTCCCTATAGGTCTATTCCAAAGCCCACTAAAAAGTCAATGGAAAGAAGTGAGGATGGATAGTCTGGCAGATGGGACACTGGATTTGGATAAAGAACTGGGTTCAATTTCTGGTTCAGTCACCTGCTTCCTGTATGACTTTGGACATGTCAATTAATCTATCCTGTGCCTCAGTTCCCTATTAACACTTTGCTACCTCACAGGAGTGTTAAGAGGATAAAACCACTAGTGACTCTGAGGCCCTCAAATGCTAGGTGATGAGGGCTATATAGGTGCCTAACTAGACAGACTTCAATGGGTTCTATGTTATTGTTATGTCCCATTACATGTTTTCTATCAATTGCTTGTATCCAGCTAATACATACAAGTAAGCCAGATTCACTTTGGTATAAAGATATATGCCAGTAATATTGAAACAAAGCAGCTTTCCACTGTTAAGGTTGCAATAGCCTTTCTGCAATGAAGAGAAATTTTGTGACAACTCTTGGGGAAAGTACTTTTAATTGGCAAGTGTGGTAGGGATTAGAGGGAATGTTTGGTTTCAAAATCCCAACAGAGTGTCTAAGGAATGGAGGGAAACAGGCAGACTTTTAAAAAGACAAGCAGTTTAAAAACCCAACTTTCCACTACAAGTCCAATTTTGGCAATTTCAACTTTTCCATATATAAACCAATCTACCTGATATTCGCTCTTGTATACGGTGACAGATTTGGGCCAGTTTTGAAATGAATCAAATATGGTGTTTTTAAGATGTGGGAGTCAATAAAAAGCTTTGAATTTTTCTTTTAGGAAAAAAGGATGTATTTCTCGGAAAGCATATCTTAAAAAACAGCTTAAATATAAACTCAGTTTATTTTTTATTAAACTGTCCTCTGTGAAAATGAACATTTTGAAAATGAGGATGCTTAAATTTGGAGTTATTTGCTATGGACCTTTTAACCTCAGCTTACAATGATGAGGTTCTTACAAGATTCTCAGTGGCTAAACCCAATGGGGTCTCCCTGTGAGCTCCTTAGACATATTAAAAGAATTTAAGGAGTACACAGGTGTAGCTCTGAAGTAATATGAAGTAGTTCTAGCAAGCAGGAGACCAATATTTTCTAATTAATAAAGTTGTGATCTAAAATGTAATCTAATTTACATCCTTCTAAGAGAAGAAATAAATTCCATATGGCTGAGGTATATTCACTTGGAGATTTGATCAAATGCTTGAGGAAATTATCTGACACAAAATTTCATTACACTGGAATCAGGGCTGTTATTACATATGAAGCATCACTAGCAGATGGGGGAGCAATAAAAGAATACTCAACAGTAAAAAAACATTAGTAACTCAGAAAAAATTAGGTTATAGTAAAACTTTCAAAAAAGGAAAAACAAATGTTAGAAAGTGCAGAACTACACAGTTAAAGCCACTGAATAACAAACTGTCCCCCAAGACGCACCAATCACTTCCCATCAATCACAGCAACAACTTTGTTTCAACAGTAAATTCTTAGGTTTATTTTTGGATCAAGGACTTTTTCTATGTGCTTGGAGAAATTTGCAGCTATAGACACCTTTTATAGTTGGCTATCAAAAATGTGAACCTTAGAACACTGGTTTAAGAAATGGTGTTATACATACATATCTGTGATAGTGGAGTGTGATTTAGAATTTCATAACTACACTCACCTTTGTTCTTTCCATTTAAGTGGCATAATTTTATCTGTTAACTATGAGAGGTTTTAATACATAAATATGATAGTTCTTTGTCTTAACATCACCTCATGGATGGCAGCACATGCAGTCTGTGAGTCTGATCCAAAGCTTCCAGTAATCACTCCCACTGACTTTAGTGAGCTTTGGATAAGGCAGATTGTGAACAGAGAGACAATACTTGCCTTTGTTACACTGTTTTTCCCCCAATACACAGATTGGCAGTTAGAGCTGGATTTCTGAAGAGTGGCCTTAAATTATCTAGAGATTCCCAATGGACTATTCCTCCTGAGTAGGGGAAGCTAAGACATGTCAGTATGTGGCAAAGCTGAGCTGAACTACATCCAATCTTCTGCTGGTGGAAGGAGTCTCAAGTCAGTAGCATGAGTTAGACCAGGACCCATCCTGCTGTAGCTTACACCAGAGTCAGGTGGCCCTGAAACAGGCTTTCTGTGGCCTGTCCATCACCATCAAGACAGGAATTTTCCCAACTACTCTGCAGTTAAGAATAAGGCACTCTATGAACTATGGATAGATAACGCTTTGTCAGAGGAAAGCCAGATACTTTAAGCATCCCCTCCACAGGCAGTGTTAAGGTTATTCAGATTCCTTTAAACATTTGTATAACTTCCATTTTTTTAAAACACATTTTACTTTATTACTACTTACTGTCTATTACAATTTTTTAAATTACAACTACAAGTTTTCAACCACTGCACTTGGTGCCTATAACAAAAGGACTGCCCTAAATATACCTATCTCAGCCCACACACTCCTCGACACCCTTAGGAAAGAGAGAAAAAGAATGGGCTTTATAGCATGCCCAGGAGTTTAACAAATCTGGTTTAGCTGTTAAACATTAAAAATCCAGGAAAGTAACACTTCAACATTCAGTTTTCCCCTTCTCATGTTACTGATGCATTTAAAAATAAAACAATAACATAACCACACAAAAATTAGCATGCTTGGAAGAATTAGATTTTTATCTGAAAACATTGGTATCATCAGTTTCACCATACACAACCTTGACAAAAAAAAAAAAAAAAAAAAAAAAAAAAAAAAAAAAGGCCACCGATAATCAAAATTTACAAATAGGCTAAAGAAAGAAAAATGCTGCTTGAAATCTTGCTAGAGTTTGATTTACAGATATTGACTTTGGATATTTTGACATGTAATGTTGTTAATGTGTGATTTAACTGTTATAAAGCTCTACCTTTATGAATCGCAATGTGTACCATCGTTAAATATTTATTCTCTGACCCTCCTATTGTCAGGCTCCCCCATAATTTCCCACAACTGTAAAAATTCAAATAAATAAAAATGGGAAAAATGCATAAGGCCAATAATTTTGTGCAACTGTGAAAATTTAAATCAATAAAAATCAGAAAAATGCTTAAAAATAAACATTGAAATTATCTGTCAAAATTATTTTTTAAAAAAAATTGAATTCTGCCAAGCCAAAAAATGAGCAATAATCCCTCCCTTCATGAACTATCATGAGAGGTACATGTTTAAACAGAGTAGCCTTGTAATGTTCCTGTAAACCCTGTTTATTATAATTTATTCTGTCATATCTAAATCAGGATTGTGACCTTCCTGGGGCAGGAACCTTGCCTTTACTTGCTCTGTAAAGCATCTAGCACAATTTTAGGTTCTATCAAAACAATGAACAATTATGGTGATGATATTAACATTCATATTAACAACCTTAAGTCTCGTTTGAAAAACTTTTGTTGGTCTTTTGTCACTTTTTCATACAATATAAGACAACGGCAGAATCATTTACAATGGTGAGAGGGACACACTTTGGAAAGACTTACGTAGTACTTCAGAATAATTAAGATTACTAGAAACCTTCAAAACTAGCCTGCTAATGTCTCAGGCACAGCCTATTAAGTTTGACACAATAAGCTTTTTCTCCTGACTTGACTACTACAATTAATGTATCTGGTGTGCGCTGTCCCCTAGGACCACAAAAGGGATTTTATAAACTGTTAGGACAAACGCTGACGTGCATCTAACTTTGTTTATCACTGAAGCCAGGCCAAACATTGCTAATTGGAGTTCTTCTGCTACACAATGTTTATGTACTAATTAGTCCACTTCCTAAACCAAATGTTCCAAGAAAAACTAAGAATGCATGGCAAACTGCCACTAAGTTGCAGTAGCATCGAGCATGCTGTTTTACAAATACAGCAAGACCTGGATAGGTAAGATATAATAAATGTATGTATTTACAAGGTATACTGTAACACCTCTAACATGAGACTCTACTATCCGGTTGTTTTAAATATTAGTATCTGAAACTGCAAGTCAGTGCAAAGGTCTTTATTTCCAGTTGTTAGTGAAAGTATTGAATTGGCGATGCAAGGGGAAAATGTAACATTATATGAAACATGAATTAAAGAAAGAGTGAATAAACATCTGAGGAAAAAACAAAATAGTTGTTTAACAATTTATTATTCTATATTCGGACAGCAGCATCAGTAGACTTCCGCTCTTATTCTAAAGTTTAGTGCTAAAATGCTCAGTTTCAAAGATAAAGACCATCTTCCTACTAAATGGTTTACAAAGCACTATTATTCAGATAACTGAAGGTAGCAAATTTACATAACTGTTTTACAGGACAAAATTCCAGTTCCATTTCAGAGGAAAGGAACGGAAAATGTCTGGGACTGCAGTGAAGGCAAATGTCAACTTTATGAAGGGCTTTACATATCACTCTGACTTAAAAATGTATATTGTATTTGCTCTTTGGCACACAGATTATCATTTAGTATATATATGCTTGTAAAGGCCTTAGCACAGTGGGGCCCTGATCTGATTGGCTTCTCAGTGCTACCGCAATATCGTGTTCAATATAAATATGTTAATAACCTACTGCTGCATCTGGTATAAGGAGCAGAATTTCTAGACTCGGAATTTTGAGCCTTACTCAGTGGATTCTGGCTTTGGATCTCAAATATTCATAAAATCTGTAACCTGTAGATTCCATGTCACTCTGCTTGTGACATTCTTCTGAAGACATAATTAGCTATGTTTACTTTCTGTGATGTGTATAATGGCATCATCTGGTGACCCCTTACTGGCAGACCAAGTTGTGCAATACGTCTATACTCTCCCCTCGACTTCTTTAATTTATGTATTTAAAACAGGGATGGGGAATAACTGAGAAAGGAATTTGGTTTGGTTCCTGAACAAGAACACACAACACTAGCGGCTGAGTACAACCCCCAGTACGCCATAGTGGCTCATACACATGCACACAATTGCCCTCTACTGGATGGAATGTGCCAAACTTGCTCAAATACTTATAAGCAGGGCATCAGAATCTTGAAGTCTAATCTGACCCTGACGTACAAAATTCTTATCTCCGACCTGAAGCTTCCTCTGTAATTTATAAAGGGATTCAGCCCACAGCTGCCTCCCTGCTGCAAAGAGCCAGGAGGAGCCACTACCGGAGAGGGAGGAGCTGAGACTGGAACTCACTCCTGATTGGGTCCAGGCTCCTCAGCCATCTCCTCCGCTTTCCTAGCATTGGCCTTTTGTACAGCCTCTGCCTCAACGGCACAGAACTGGGGCTTAAAGAAGTCTCCTTTCCAGCCTCTCCCACCCCATCTCTGATGAGTCCCCAACAGCAGCCCCCACCTCCTCCTCCCCCTTGATCCTGCCACCAGGATCAGAGGACGCTTCTTTTCAACTTCCTCCTCTCTGCTGTCGCCACTGCCCCAGGCGCCATGGGATCAGGTGAAGGGAGAGGCTGCTTCTAAACTGACCCCCTCTCCGGGGGAAGGTTAAGAAAAGTGGGACAAATCCCCAAAAGGGAGGAAGAGAGGAAAACAAAGACAAAGGATAAATACTCAAAGTGTTGTTAAGGGAGGAGGATTTCCAAATTGGAGGTAGGGAAATTTCCCAGAAAGGTGTATGTAGGCAGGGCAGGAAGGACAGCATGGGGGGACAAGAGTGGGTACATTAACTGACAGTAAATGGGAGGTTTCATTGATGCATTTACATTGTTAATAAAGCTTTGGTCTTTAAATGCCACACAACTTTGCCAGCTAAAAAGGCTCATTCTGTAATCGGACAAGACTGTAATATTTGCCTCCTTCCGGTGAGCTTTTCATTCCCAGCCCATGGACTCTGACCAGATGGGTAACTCAGCCCCCATCATGAAATGAGTTTGACACCCAAGATTATATGTTCCCACTGCTGAACTAATGGAGCTTCTTTTTAAATTCAACCCTTTTCTCGGTTACTAAAATAAGATTGCTGTGTCCTTCAAAGCCTTTAATCATAGAAAAACACTCACTCAGGGGACAATTTAACACTGCCATGGAAAGGAACTAATTCAAACTATTAAAACTGTTGCTCAAACTGTTTTTTTTTTTTTCCCCCTCTCTCTCTCTCTCTCATATATATATATACATATTAAACAGGCTCTCATGTAGCTGGATTTTCTGTTTGTTAATTCAGGTCTTAATCTCCAGTATCACTAAAGGAAATAACTCACCTTTACAATTATGGGGAAGCCCCATTAAAACTCTGGAATACTTATTTAATTCAAAAGCACATCAGATTTTTGGTAGGAAAAGAGAGGCAATTAGTGTCTGCAGCTTTGTTTAGGGTTGTGGATGCCAAAGAATATAGTCAAAGGGTACATGTAATCAGTACCTGCAGAGTATAATTAAGAAGAAAGGACAACACTCCACACACGGTATGTATGACAAATATAAACAACTTCAGAAGTCTTTTTTTAATGGTAAAACTCCTTGCAAAAAATTAATCTCCTAAATATAACTGAATTTGTCATATAAACATTGAGAATACTGCCATGATGGTCAACATTCTGACTTCACTTGTCACTTAAAAAAAATAAAATTAAAAAGCCAAAATATTGGTAGGCCCAAACAAAACTCATTTAAGAACAAGAGATATTTAAAAATTAAACAAAAAACATGACAGCCATTATTAATATTAGCTCTATATAATGCTATATAGTAGCATTATATAGTCAACAGTAGAAGCACAAATTAACAGGCAAACCTTACCTCAAAGCAATACTGACATGATTTGACCTTATTTATGGCAAGTGAACAATCAAGAATGCAAACATGTTATTCTAGGTTTAAATTATTTTAGACAAAGGGAAGAAGAAATATTTCCCAAATGGAGAAGGGCAGCATTATTAAGATATTTTCAGAAGTGCTCAGCATTGATCTAATTGGGCTTGGCCTAACTGTTGACTTCAGTAGAAACAGTTACATCAATGCTGACTGCTTCTGGAATTTTACTTTATTCGTAAAATTCCAAAACAGTCCTACAGGCAATGGAACATAATGACAAAATTAAAAAGAATAAAAGCTGTTGACAATTTCTCTTTAATTCAGTACATTACAATGGCTACATCAAGGAATAGGTCTTTACTGGGAACAGAAGTGGAGAAAGAGGATTACGAAGAGTCTAATAAAATAAAATATTCCCTAATGATCATATTTCTCATACTATAACGCTCTAAGTGTTCTTCACTTCTCAGCATACTCCATCCTCCCAGCAGACTCAACACCATCTAAGGTTTAATGCTCTTGCCTACCAGAGAAGGTGATCATAACAAATATGCAGCCAGCTGGTTATTTAGGATCCAATTTGCCTCCAATTGGAGTCAATGGGAGGCTTGCCCCTTACCTCAGTGGGCTTTGAATCAGACCCTTATTGCAATATCTTGAGGTGGATAAGAGTTTTCACATTTTCCTGTAGTATCAATCATATGTAAATAGAGAGATCATCTCAGACTCCTCTCCTTGTATTCATGATACAAGGATCATCTTCTTTTCCATTTATGATCATATAACATCCCTGTAACAACTACAGTAACTGCTTAAGTGAAAAAGTGATAGTAGGAAAGTATATGCATACTTCTGATGCCTTTGGTTTGATAATTATTTTGCCCTTGTAAACCAAAAGTTTATCACACTATGTTTTGGCTTTTCATTTTTGGACTTGTCTACATGAGCAAATTTACTGGCATACTTATATCGGTATAATTGCACTGTTAGAGCTATACCAGTATAACTCTTCATGTGGACGCCCTTATTCCAAACAGGAAGTTTTACCACTATAGTTATAGCAGTATAATTATACCAGTAAATTTCTCTGTGTAGACCAGTCCTTTATTTCCTCTATCCACTTGTCCTGTTGCTGTTAGCTAGCAACAAGAGAAGAGTCAGCAACATAAGACCAACCAGCTTTCACAGATCCCCAGTGGACTGTGGATCACAGCTTAAGAACTTTTAGACAACTGAACGGCTGTCCTTTCTCATGGGATAATTACACATGATACGACAAGATCACATTTTCTGGAGCAAATTTTGCCATTAGTTACAACTGTGCAGACCCATTAAAGCCAGCAAGGTAGCATGGTTAAAACAAAGAACAGAAGTTGGCCTTTTGTATTGTAGAAATACCAATAAGTGCCTCCAGCATGGTAAATTTTAGTTAGCACTGAAAGTCCATTTAAAAACCAGAAAACATTTTACTTGATGAACTCCACAACACACCGTGGAAGTAACTTCCAAAAGGTAGTTAACGTGTCTACAGCTTTTAATCTATCTTTTAACAAAACATTCATACGTGGAACTTGCAGTGGGAAGCAGCTACCGTTTTAATCCACTGAAAGAGAGATGAACTTTGATTCTCCCAAGAGCAGACAAGATATGGATTCTTTCTCATCACTGCAGCATTAATGCTGTAGTTGTTACATCCATCAGATTCTAACTGAAACATCTGTCAAGAAGCACGACATTTACTAACACAGAACAGGATCTGCTTAGCTGGGCCTTAAGCTAATGGAAGTATTGAATTGTAAACAGGCAATGCTCTAGGAAAGAAAATGTCAAAAGAGCTGAATTTAAGCAATGACATATAAGGAAAAATGAAAACCCAGTCACCTGCAACAGGTAGAATAAAGCGGAGGCACAATATCCTTCACTCAACAATTTACTTAGAAAACTGCACACCAGTATTTATTGGAGATAAATGATGTAGTAGGTATAAAGAAAGAGTAAAAAAACATTCTGCAACATAAAACAAATCGTGGTCATATTCACCCTTTGACAGAATTAGTTTACTCCCTCAATGCTACATCTGTGTATAAATGGAATTATAAAAGCACCCATTGGTGGGTATACTGTATAGGTTGCATGCTGTCATTTCCCTGGCTTGAATTGTTCCTAATTTAAAAAGGAGAGACCCACATTATACAGCTCTAGTACTAAAGTTACATGAAAGCACTATTCGATTTCCTACCCACTAACCATGAATTTTGGAAAGTATTTCAGTTAGGCAGAGATGTATATGCAATGAGATGCACATGGGCCTATAGTCCACTGTCATCTATGTATAACCCCCATTGTACACTCAAATATGTGCCTAAGTGACACTGAACCACAAAAAATAATTTAAAGTTATTAACACAATTCAGCAAATGAGCCATGCTACAGAGAAATAACCCCCCAGTCAGACTGACGGAGACCCTGTGGGTTATTTCTCTGTAGCATGGCTCATTTGCTGCTTTGAACTAGAGTAAATGTTGGAGTCTTTGTAACTTGAAGTCTTTACATCAAGATTTGAGGACTTCAGTTACTCAGCAAGAGGTTATATGCCTATTGGAGGAGTGGGTGGGTGGATGAGGATCTGTGGCCTACAATGTGCATGAGGTCAGACTAGAGGATCATGATGGTCCTTTCTGGCCTTTAAGTTTACTTATATATGCAAAGTCAAAATCATTCCTGATGTGAAGTTACGCCGGAGTGACTAACACACAGACTTTCTTTTAAAAAAAAAAAAATGTGAACACAGTAGAAATGTATGTCCCGCACATTAAGTTCATGCCCAAGTCTCATCCTTCTTATGTCATATCCCAAAATTTAAAGTGAGTACAAAACAATTACTCTGCAGACCACAATATCACTTCCTGAGAGTAGCAGGAAAAACAAGTAGCATATGAACTTCAAGTAACTTAACACAACCCACCCAAGCAACCAATCCTTCCACTCCAGTGAATATGTGGATGGGTAGGCTTCATGGTAGGTGTTAAAAGAAGATAAAATGAATCCCTGCATCCCCTCAACACTCCTTTAAAGAAGAGGCAACAGTCCAGCCCTGCTACTTAAAGTGACCAGTCAGACAACCAAATACAAAGGCATGACATGATTCAATTGCGAGGATCCCGGTAATCCTCATCAGGTAGCCCCAGCAAGAGCACCTTGGTCCCCCCTGTCTGGAATTAGGGTGATTCCAGCTAGGGTAGGTTAGGATAGTACTGTAGCAACACTTTTTGCAATTTATTAATAAGGAAAAATGTGAAACCTATTCACAGAAGAGGAAAACATTGACTGAAATATCATCAATTCATTTGCTCCAAAGTGATGATAGCACATGTGCAAAAAAAAAAAAAGGAAATGTGAATGGGTACGTATGCTCAAACATCTTTACGGACAAAACTGACAAAAACAATTCCATCATGCAGTTGTGGGAAAAACAAATAGTTATGCAAATGAGAACTATAACCTCAACATTTTACTGTTTTAAATATTAAATCCAGGTCCTTTTGGTCATCTCTAATGAAAATTCTGGAATGGATGAAAAGTTAGATCTTATGGCACTTCTCTAAAACACCAGTGCCCAAATTTCCTAACTTTGCTGTCTACGGGTAGGCACTTCAATTCAAATGTAGGCATCTAAATAAAAACATTACTGTATTTAATACCCTAATTAAATCATCAGTAGATTTGTAAGTATAGAGATATATTGAAATAAACAGTTCAACATGCCTGCTTCATATCTACCTTTACAAAGGCAGAGAATACTTGCTTATGAACACAGCATTCAAGTTGTATAAAGAGAGACTGAACTGGTAAAAACGTAATATTTATTATTTGTAGTATGGTCACATCTAGAAGCTCCAAGTGAGATCTTGGACTCCCCCCCACCTTTTTTAACGTTTCTCACTAATTGGAAAACTGACATTGAAAAGAACTAATACATACAATATAATCAGAGAGACAAAGCACACAGTGTTGGCATGAGGCAGGGCAAAAGCATCATATCTAGCTAATTAGGCTAAATCTGCCCTCAGATGCATGCATGCCTCTCCTATTCAAATCAACAGGCACTAATGTGTCAGAATTTGGCACAATACATTTATAGCAGTCACCTTTGCAAACTTGCCAATTATTTTAGACAATTAAATTACATTACCAAAGTAGTCCCAATTTCCTACAGTTGTTACAAGGAAGTATGAGGAATACTGCAAATACTGAAAAAACTTTATCTATCCATCTATAAAGACAAAAGAGGCAAGCTTTTATGTTTACCACTATAAATACTGAATGCACACCAAATCTGAATTTTAAAAGCATCATAAACAAAATAATTTACTTATTGCAAGTTTGATTTTGTCATAAAAGTTTTTGACTGTGATTTAGACATTGTACGGTAGCTGGAGAATTGTCTTTTTCACTCTACACCAATGTTAATCCAATAGGACAGAAGGTAATGACAGCTACAATCATGTTTCGCAGAAACCAATTTTAAAAAAATATAATTTCAACAGATATCAATATTTTTCTTTAAGTATTTTTTCCAATTATCTACTTAAATTTTCACTGTTGTGCAAAAGTGTGTGTTGTAAGCGTCCCCCCACCCCCATTTTTAATCAATTTAAATGTTCACAGCTGTGGGAAATCATGGGAGTGGGTCTGACAATAGAGGGGTCAGACAATTTTTGAATCTCAACTCTATTGTCATTAAATAAGTTAAAACTTTATAACCATTAACACACAAATTATCAATATCACATGTCAAAAAGTAAATATCCTTAAATCAAACTCTAAGATGTTCATAAGCAGCTTTTTTCTTAATTTACCTATCTGTAAATATAGATAATTATTGACAGAAATTTTATTTGTGTTTCTGGGTGTATGGTGAAATTGACATTTACTGACATTTATTAATAAAAATCTAATCCTTCGAAATCTAACTTCAATATAGTGTATGTATGCTACTATACATTTTTCTTACCTTTTCCTCAATCCAATTTAAATTACTATGTATTCCATGAGATAAGTAAAAAGGTCTATCGTCTTCCCTTGATAAACACATTGTCTCATTAACATGTGCATTAAATAAAAACAGACTTTTGTGCGTCTTTACAATTTGTATTTTTGGGAAACACTTGCCAAATTAAACCATGTAACTTTACTATTTGGTTGTGTATGGGTTGTGTACAAGGGAGTGTATGGAAAGCTGTGGATGGGTACAAAATGGTTTCTGCAAATAGTTCTACCAGGAAGGATAAGAAAATGGATAAAAGAAATATCTAATCCCATGGGTCTTCTTCCAATTTACAGCAGCCTCGGATTTTAATTTTAATAAATGTCATTAGCATAGCCTCTTGATGCATACATGCTCCATGATAAAATGGACAATTAAGCCTTCTATATTAATCAGAGTAATGCTGCAGAGCCACTCCTACCATCACATGCTCTTTCTTGTTTTCTTTTATTGTTGTTTTTAATTCACTGCATCTGGAAAGAGGGAGTGGAAAGGAAGGGCAGAGGGCTGGCAGCATTACTCTGGTTACCAAAGAAACCAGTTACTCACTTTAGAAAAGGATCTGGAACACATCAAGAGACATAGCTGATGACATGTATTAAAAACCAATGATTTGGAGACAACCAGTAATTGGCTTTACACTAGTTGCCAAAACAATATCACTAGTGAGAGGTGAGGAAGCTTGAGGAGGTTCTATTTAAGAGGAGAAACTGAGTAGCTCATGGGAGGGGAGTCACAAAGAGTGGAAGTTAAGAGGAAAGGGACCAAACTTCACTGAGAAAGTTGCAGAAAAACAAAGAATAATCTGACACACACAAGAGCAAATGTCAACTGAAAATAAAAAACTTGGGGAAAGGAAAGGACATTAAAAACACTAGGGGGAAAAAAGCAACTGGAAAAGAAAGAAACATTGCGGGGACAGAGAGGAGGTCAGAAAAAAAGAAGAGAGACAGAAAAAACCTATAAGAATCTTAAGTTGTTGGTCTACACTAAAATGAAAAGTCATTCCTCTTCCTCCCTGAACTGCTTCCTAGCTTGCACAAGCATGATGTTTTATAAAACAGTTTGTCCTGAGACTATTTACTCTCCCAACATCTATGTGTTTTTACGTCCAACAGGAATAGAAAAGTTGCTTCTATGATCCTGAATTATTTTGTGTTCAGGGTAAAAACGTTTATAGTTTTTGAATTTACGATTTATCTTAGTTTACTGATAAAAATATCAAAGAATGTTTTTAGTTTAGTATTTCACCCCAAATTAATCTTATTAATAATCACTTATAAAAATTGAGGTATGGACTGATTAAAAATGAAGGAGCGGAGGACAGATCCCTCAGGACGGCAAATAAAAAGAAGATGATGAGGAGTCAACGAAGATGACACTAAAAAAAAAAATCAGTGAAGTAGGACAAGAACAAGGAGAGTACAGAAATAGATAAAATGATAAAAAGTGATCAACTGCATCTGAAGGCAGCAAAGAGTTCAAAGAATAGTAAGAGCAGAGCAATTTCCCTCTCACTTAGCTAGAAAGTTATCAGGTTATTTGGGCAAGTGCAGTTTCATTGGACTGGAAAAGGAGGAAGTATCAGAGAAAAAGTTGGAGAACAACAAATTAGATAGTGAGAGTAGGCAGCTCGATCCAGGATTTGGAGACAAAGGGGAAGGCCAATTGGGCACTGGTTTTATAGGCAGAAGAAATAAAGAAAACATTTTTCAGGACAAAAACACAACAGTGCAGTTGTAATCAGTCAGAAAGGAGCAAACATTAAAGATGAGGTAGTGAATGAATGGAAGAGCTAAGAGGGACAAGGATCTGGGTCAAGGGATTATAAGCAAACAAAATGGAGATATCAGAGATTGGGATGAAAAAAGAAAGGGTGAAACTGGGGTGGAAGAAAGGGAGAATGGTGTGGAAGATAAGAGATGAGGAAAAAACTTGCTGGACATTGTCCATTTTATTGTTGTTTTTTTAAATGGCAATATACTCAGCACAGTAAGAGGCAGAGAAAAGAATCTGAAAAGAGTGCTTGAGAAGAAATGACAGTACAAGAACTGATCAAGGTGGAAAATACAGTCATTTAGAATAGAAGCAGGAAGAATTAAGAAATGAGAGCATGAACAGAAAGTGGAAGATGTTCTTCAAATGATGCTCAGTTTCACAAAAAGAGGACGAGAAGTTGCTAGTGTGTGTGTGTGTGGGGGCACTAAGATTAGTGACAAAGGGGAAGACAGTGCGATGGAAGAGGCAAGTGCAGAAGTAAAGAGTAGAGAAAAAGATTTTTTTAATTAAAGGACATACAGTCAACATGAAGAAAGGTGAAGCTGAAAGCAACAGAGAACTTTAAGAGTTGAATAGACTGGAAATGCCAAAAGGAATGAGTGACAAGACATGAGGGTGTTAGCAGAGATGGAAAAGAGGAAGAGAGAGAGAGAGAGAGAGCGCGCGAGAGAGAGAGCGAGAAAGACTTGAAAGAAAACAGTGTTTGGTACAGACTAGCTCAAAAGAGTGAAATGGTGAATGCGGAGATTTAATCCAAAGACAGAGATCAAACAAGGTGGTTAAAAAGAAGGACTCACAAGGCAGAGGAATTTTGAATTTGAAAACAGAACAATTGCATTGTGTGGTTGCAGAACAGCCTCAGGTAGTTTAAGCATAATGTATAAACTGACCTGTCTTTCAAAGCTACAGTGACTGTAATCCAATATTTTTGGTAAAATACCTACTGTTATATCACCACCATAAATGTGACCATTCTTCTTGTTTCTCAAATAATGCTGGTCATTCTCAGCAAGAAGTCCAATTTACTGGCATAGCTTATTGGAAAGAAAATAACCCTTAGTATTTGAATGCATGAGAAAAGATAGAGACTAACACAATTATTGAAATATAAATTCAACACAAAGTATTGGCTAAATTCCAGCATAACAGTATATGTTCAAATTCATCTCCCACTCTTTGAGATTGCAAATGAGTAACTGGGGGTAGACTTTGAAGACAGTAGGGTTGTCCAGGAAGAAACCTGGTCTACAGAATCCACATTATCATGATGCCACACAGATGGAGTTTCAGATCCCAAGCTAAATTTGCAGGGCTGACAGTTTAAAAAATGATAAAGCATTTTTTTCACTTGTAAACTTAACATATTTGATATGAAGTTTTTGAGAGGCAAATACAAGACAAACCAGAACTTCCACTGCCCTTAGTGCAGTTATAAGAACTGTTGAAACCATCCAGAGTCAAGTGTAAGATATATTTCTCCTCTATAGATAATGTATCAGTTATAAATCTGTGACTACCAGTTGATTCTCCTCTTCTAGTTACTATTTATATTTTATAATAATTTAACCGGAGACTGGTAACTGAAGCTGATTTTTAAGCAGTTCTTCAGCAATAAATATCAATGATTTATTATCAAAACCAATTTTAATAACAATAGTTCTAACACCGTTAGCACCACTAAATGATTTGTGAACTACAGAAAAAAAACAAAACTGTACAAGACAATGCTTTTCTTAAGAAAGTTCCCGACAGTATTCCAAAATGTACTGAACATGGTTCTACTCCACATTTCTTAGACTGCCACCTCTGCCAAGCATTTAATTTTTGCTGGTCCTTTTCAAGTAAGTTTTACTGTAGACAAATTTCAAATTTTTTTGATGAACTAGATAAACAAATCAAACATTGGAGGAGGGGAGGAGAATGCGTTATTTCACAGAACAAAATGTTTCTTTTGCTGCAGATACAGTAGTCTTAAGACTCACAGATTTCTAACCTAATTAGTACCAGACATATGTTTTAAACTACTTCAGAAGTATTCTTTGGTGTTATAAATGTATTAAATGATTTACATTTAAGAAAACAAAAAGATAAAATCAAGTCACCAGGTAAGCATGAGGGTAGAAGGTAATACAGAGTGCTACAGGCAATGAAAAATATGTTTACGAAAGAGTTACAATAAGAAGTTTGTAGTTAAGGTCTAATTAATACTCTTATTTTCTTCTGTGAACTTCACTGTGGCACCAAAAACATGTGAATTACAACCTGCAACCATTTGAAAGTTTTAGGTGGGCTTTCATCCTTGCAAGCTGTACTGCAGACACAAAGCCCTTGTGAGGATTTCATTTCACTATGAATTAGTGTCTAACATTGAGAACGCCTTTCATCATCGGCTTGTATTGCCTTCAGGTGTCTATAAATTCCTCTCAGTCTTTCCGTAGCACTTGTCTATCAGACCATGTCATCAGTTTTACTGCAGGCAAGAAACAGACACACCTCTTCCTGAGACACAGACAACACAACAATTACCACAGCCACTCTTGCATTATCATTTCATATCAGCTCATCACTAACTGATAATCACCGAAGGCTTGCAACAGAAAACATATTTCAGTTTCCTGGACCTCTTTGCCTTGTTTTATGGATGCTGGAAACTGTGTGTTCTAGGAGGGTCTCTTACAACAGCAGTAAGTGTACCAGTCACTCTTGTGTCACCTACTAGAGCTTATTCAAGTCATAAGCACATCTTACTAACATACAGTAGTGTTCTTCTCTGGGAAAGTGGAAGAGGTTTTTATGACGTTCTTAGCCAGTAAGGGGGATATAAACAGATATTTCAAGTCTTTCTGGGAAAGACAGGCAATACTGGCAACTACACCTCTACCTCGATATAACGCGACCCGATATACCACGAATTCGGATATAATGCGGTAAAGCAGTGCTCCGGGAGGGGGGGGGGCTGCGCACTCCGGTGGATCAAAGCAAGTTCGATATAACGCGGTTTCACCTATAACGCGGTAAGATTTTTTGGCTCCCGAGGACAGCGTTATATCGAGGTAGAGGTGTACTTCAATCTCTGTGACTCTTAGGTGCTGCTGCAATACAAATAACTAATAAATAACAGACCCCGTTAAAATATTTCATTAATAAAATCTTTGTTAGAGTATGAAAATGAAGATCAGAGTTGTTTCTACCACTCCAGTAACAATACACAGAATTCCTGTCATTTATATATAAAAAACAAATTATTTTGTAAAAGAAAACGGCATACTGAAATACTTTCCCCCCCTTTGAATGTCGAACATTTTAAAACACCCATGTGACCACACTTGTCCTTCTGGGGACAGGACAATTCAAGAGATTGGTAATAGGATATGGAGCCCTTAACCTCTAGGGTCACTGATTTAAATTTGCCCAAGGTCAGTAGAAATCAAATGTCATTATCATTTGATGGCTGTTCAGTTAAATGTGATGGTGCTTGGTTCCCTTACTAGTGGGCAGGAATTCACACCATCACTAAAATTATTACTTATAACTGATACAATTGTGAGCTGCCTCAAGAGATGCAGGACTTACACAGGACAGTTTTTTCTGTATAACCTAAAAGCATACACGTAAACCGATATAGCTATACCAATATAATCCCGCAACGTGGACATTCTTAATCTAATATAAGTGTAGCTTCTCCAGGTTCGCTTATGTTGCTCAGAAGGGAGTTTAAGCAAAACCAAAAAAAGTTATTTTTATATCGGAATGAGTGTCCATACAGGGGGTTATTACCAATAAACTTTCCCAGGTAGATAAAACCTCAGCCATACGGTCAGCTACTGAAAGTAATCGCTTCCCGTCTAGGTTGAGGAACATAAGCAGGGCAGTGTTAGGAAGCCTTTTCTCAATACACAGAACTAAAGTTCTCAGTGTTGTCATCTTACATCTTAAAGAACTTAAAACTAGATTGACAAGATTTTTTTTCATGTGACAAGGACAACCATTGCTATGTGTAATTTCTATATATTCCTGAATGTCCTCAGGAAAATGCCACAATTACTACAAGATGCAAAGTATCAATGCCACCAGCAACTATAGTTCTAACAAAAATCTTATACCAAGTGATATTGTATTAACATAACAAGATACAGCTAATTCACATTGCCAGATTCCTTTTTTCCTACATTAAATAGAGGCCTTACTATAAATGTTCCAGAAGCCTAGCTTTGTCGTTGTTTTTAATTATGATAATGTATCCAATGCACAGATGAGTGCCCTATTGCTTTTTCAACTTCGGAAGTTGGCACCCTAACAACTGTTCCAATCTTTCCACCTTCCCACCCCAAACTGTATGAACCCATTCAGCCTTCAAACTGTTAAACTGTTAAATCCTACCCAAATGTGTACTTTGCTTCTTTGTCAGCCCTTTGATTTTGTTTCATAGGAAGGAAGGGATGATAAACAAATTACAGCACAAAGCATGTGAGCTCTGGCAGGCAGTTACAAAGCTATTGACAAAAAAAAACAGTCTATTCACAGCAAGCGTCCTACTTTTACAATCTCTCTCTCTGATCAGGATGCAGGGGAGAACTAATTCAATAGTTCCTGATGGAAAAATATCTTGTGGGCGTGTTTGATTTCCAGAGACAATGGTTTGTCAAGTGGTGTTTCTCTCTAAAACACACCCTGAATGAGTTGTACTGGAAAAATGTAGTAATATTGCAGTTACACAAGTGCAACTTAAAAAAAAATTCCGTGAAGTCTGGGACTGTGCTAACTTCTATGAAATTAGTGTGGGCTGCTCTAAACAGAACAGTACACGGTGTGGGTTAGGTAAGGAGTAACAAGAAAAGCCACCCACACATTGAGAATGGAACTGGTAACCAATTCAAATAGAATTTGGTTTGATGCAAGGCTTTAAGTAGGGGTCTGAAGTAGCGGATACTGGTCGTGTTGTGACTATGTAGGAAACACATCAGTATTTGTGAGTTCAGAGTAATTCACACCCTACCGGAGATTTAGAACTGAAGTGAAGAGGGTTTACATTCTTCAATACCCTTTCCAGTAACACTCTGTTGCAACTAGCTGCTGTTGCCTTCCATCCCAATATGTGCTACTATATCCAACAACTATAGAGAAACGGGACATTAGCCTAATATTTCTGCTAAAACTGACAGCAGTGAATTAGTTAATGTTGACATTTGACTCTCCAGTGTTAGGTTTCAGGGTTAACACTCAATTGACAATGAGCAGTTTAAACCTCTAATATCTATTTTTTGAGCCTGTCTGTTGATTCAGGAAGATATATCATTGCACTGGTTTACATTCAGTTCTCATTCTGAAGACAGATATAACACCTAGAGTTTTAGTATTCTAAAAATTAAATCTTAAACCCTAGGGTACAATTAAATTATATATGGGGTCCTGGACTTTCATTTTTAGGCAATTTTTGTACTTGGACAAACATATGTTCTGGATGCACAGTAATCCTTAACAACTAGCAAAGAACATGTCAGCATGCTTGCACTAGAGATTAATTTTGTCCCACTGCATATCCAAGCAGAGATATCAAACCTGGAAGGAACCACCCTTACCTTAAATATTAACAGCTTGGTACACCTGTTAAGGATAAGGGTAATAAAATCTAATGTTACAGGGTGTAAAGTGATCAGTTCAGATATCAGAAAGGATTTCCTTCCTATGTGTAGCATTGTACAGTTGGTCAGGTGTTATGAGGGGTTTGGCTGAGATCAACAGGACTGTATGACCATAGCTCAGAACATGAAACACAATGACAGTAAAAGACGTTAGGGGGAATAACTGCAATATTTGCAGTTGCTGTCTACCATATTGTCTTTCTTTTAATGTTTAATTTTTACACACAGATTATAATCAAACTGTAATTTCCACAATGTAAATAACGGTTAGGAAAACAGACCAAATACAGACTGTTCTATGTATAAAGTAAGGATATGCTTCCCTGTCTGTGATGAATAGATAGCTTAAACAGTTAGACCTACAGTCTCATAGCTTTGCTGGTTTAATATAATAGCTAGCCAAAACCAGGCCTAATCCATCTGAAAAATGGTCTGGAACCCATTGGTTACACTTAGTTTTATAAAATACCTGTCAAATCCAAAGAATGGCAAGGCATTATATAATAATGTCACCATCTACTACCCCTGGTACTGTGTAGGTAAAGATAGCAGCTGTTAAGCACTCAGCAGTAGCTTGCACACAGCCTTGTTTGATTTATTGAGTCTATTTTACTGAAAGAGGGGAAGCTGGCGAGAATGCTGGGCTTATCACCTCTCTTGCCATGGGAGCTTTAACTTCCACCTGGATCAAGTACAGACAGACAGGTTTTTGGTTTAACAAACATCTCATCCAGATTTCTCACCCTTCCTTTCCACAATTTCCCAGCTCTTCAAATCAGAGTCAACACTCAGAAAGGCGCCTAAATTCAACTGCCACAAACAGCCACAAACCTCTGGCCTGCTAGTGCTACCGACTGAGTTATAAATGAGCAATTGACTATCCTATTTTCTCTTTATTTTCCTCAGGCTTTACCAAAAAGAACAAGAGATGGAGTTCAATCCTTTACAATGTGGAGGATGTAAAATGGGAAGCAAGTACTTAGGAAGTTTGCATTTGAGAAGAGAGATGTAAACATTTTTGTTAACTTCTGAGACCCTGCCATGCCACAGGGACGAAGTGAAGCCATTTATAACGATATGACATGAAATGTGCTTACATTAAAACTAAAAAGTTTTATATTAGGATGGACTAAATGCACAACATATGAAAGGAAAAAATGCTTAAATTAGCTTTCTGCTTTTGTGCTTGTCATCAATGTATGTGGAAAGGTTGCTGTTATGAGTTCTTTAAGTGGGAAAAAAGAGAATGTTACTTACCTCATAGTAATGGGAGGTTCTTTGAGATGTGTGGTCCCCTTCTGTATTCCAGCATGGGTATGCATGCGCTCCGTGTGCCCAGAGAATTTTGTAAGCAGTGTCCATGGGTCCACACATGTGCCCTGGCTCACCTTATGCCTCCAACTGAGGAGATGAAGGGTGGGACGAACCAACCACCACTCCAGTTTCTACTCCATCGAGAATCAGAGAAGATCCAAAGCAGAGGAAAAGGAGGACGGGTAGTGAAATACAGATGGGGACCACACATCTCAAAGAACCTCCCATTACTAGAAGGTAAATAACACTCTACTTGTTTGAGTGCTGGTCCCTATGTGTAGTCCACTGTGGGTGATTGCCAAGTAGTACCCAAATAGGAGAAGGGTGCGAGGAAGCACATATTTTGAAGTCCAGAGTCCTGGACATAGCTCAGTACCCAAACGAGGTATGGAGGGGGGCAGTATTCCCGAGGTTGGGGAGACTAACTACAAAACACTAAAACTATCAGATAAAAACTTTAAAACTCTAGAATAAAAACAACTATTTACACACACATATTTTCACAGATAAAGAAGAAAGCCAAAGCTTTGGACACTGGAAGTTACGACCTGGACCATGCAGCAGTGAAAAGGAACTGGAGACAGTCGGTCCTCCCTACCCTTTATCTCCTTGGTTGGAGGCATGAGGTGAGCCAGGGCACATGTGCAGACCAATGGACACGGCTTTCAAAATTCTCTGGCTCTGGGCGCATGGAGCACATGAGTACCCACAGTGGAATACACATAGGGATCAGCACATGAAGAAGACGGTGCTGTTTTGAAACAAATAGAAAAGTTGACATTGCAATCAGATTAACAGAGAAACAGAGAGAAAATGTGATTGAAGCAAGGCACTAGGAGTCAAGACCCCTAGGTTCTATTCCTGGAGCCTCTTAAATATGTTTTAAAAATGTGTATTATACCTACCTACCTTACTGGGAGATCATAGGATTTAATTTCTATTAGTAAAGCACTTTGGAATGCTCACGTGAAAAGCACAACACAAGCAAAGCAATATTGTTCTTAGTAGTATAGATATCTGTAATGTAAAACTAGTTGCAAAAACCTAAAGTGAATGCCAAGATGAATCACTTCACCCTACCGGATTACGGCAATGGAGGTGCAGAGGCATGCCTTCACTTGGCCTCCTGTCTTCCAACTACTCAGCATTAAACACCAAAGAGGCGATAGGATACATACCATTTTAAACCATATTCCTTGGGACACCCTTTACTCTCCTCCACCTATAATGAATGTCCTATGTTGACACTGGAGGGAGGACTACCGCAAAGAGGCCTGGGATGGTCAGTGGATTCACTGAGGCACTAGAGGGTCACATCCTCAGGAGTGATCTTTGTCTGCTTAAATATAAAGCTGCACATCAGTGTGTCACTAATGACATCACTGAATGTTAGCCAGACCCACTCTCTCTCCCTGGCCTCTTATTTTGAAAAGCTGATACTCCTGCGGGAATTGTGCGTCACTCCGTGTGTGCAGAATTCATGTCCCCTGCAGATTTGCTTCCCTGCAGAAAAATGACTTGTGACGGAGAAGCAAAGGAAAGCTGCAAGAGCGGTCATGCACCCCTCCCCAGCAGCACAGGTAGGTTGGTCCGGGAGCCGGAGCAGCTGGTTGAGACGTAAATCACTACAAGGCAGTCGTGCATGTGAGACACAGACACACTCTGTCCCTCTCGCTCACTACTGCAGCATGCTCGGCATGGAGGGGCAGGGCTTCGGGGTGTTTCTGAGGAAGTAGGTGTGGGGCGGGGTCTGTCCCCACAGGCACAGCAGAATGTAGCAGCTTGCCTTCTTAGTGAATTGTTCCTATTGTCTTTGTGAATTCCCCCAGGAGTATAAACCAGGGGTAAAAGTTTTAAGGCTCCTTTATGTTGCCAGGGTGGTGTAAAGGACAGTATGGCCTTATAAATGCTTATGGTGCTTTGATGATTAAAACTCGTGTAAATTTTTGGACTGAAAACATCAAAATATGCTCCATGAACTGCCGGGGCCAGTAGCACCAGCTGCTTCTGGGGCAGTCTCAGGTCCCCCCCCATCCTCCAGCAGCAGGAGTTTGGGTGTGGGAGGGCTCAGGGCTGGGGATTAGGGTGTGGGGGCAATGCTTACCTGGTGTGGGGCTCCCCAGAAGGGATAAAGGAACTCCCCCCTCTCAGCTCCTAGCTCCATGTGCTGCCTCTGCCCACAAGCAACGCCCCTGCAGCTCCCATTGGCCGCGGTTCCCAGCCAATGGGAGCTGCAAAACTGCTGCTTGGGGGGGGAGGGGGGGAGCGGAGCGGAGGCAGGAGGTGGAGCTAGGAGCTGGAGATCACCACTTCCCTGGAGCTGGGTATGGAACCTACACAAGCCCCGCTAACCCTGTCCCCCGCAGCACCCGTGGTGCCTCCCGAGTACCCGTGGTATGCCCCCCCCCCCAAGTTTTAGTCGGAGGTATATAGTAAAAAAGTCATGGAC
The DNA here is from genome assembly GCF_028017835.1 of Emys orbicularis. NCBI lineage: Eukaryota > Metazoa > Chordata > Testudines > Emydidae > Emys > Emys orbicularis. Next base: position 43,877,650 of record NC_088687.1, on the reverse strand, counting down.
AGGTCATGGGCCATGAATTTTTGTTTACCGCCCGTGACCTATCCATGACTTTTACTAAAAATACCCGTGACTAAAACGTAGCCTTACCTATGATGTAACCCCAAGCATATGGCTGCATATATTTATTGACTAATAACTAGAAATAAAGGGTCAAACCTAGTTACATTACTATTAGGAAAGGGGGGTTGGGGATTTCCTCCAATGCTCCCCACTCTCCTTCTTCATCCATTGTATTGTAGTTTAAATAAATGACCAAAATAATTGAAAACAGAGTGATATTGCGTTATTTTGACAAATAAAATATGCAGATTTTTAAAATAGTGTGTACAGAATTTTTTTGTGCAGAATTCCCCCAGGAGTAAGCTGATGAGGACCATGGGTAAAAGCAATATTCCCTATAGCACGCCCTGTGCTTTACTTTCAAAATGATTTTTATATCAGCACCACCAAGGGATTTGGAGTTCAAGCCTCTCAGGATTGTGGAACAATTTCCAAAGGAAACATATGTGCTACCAGTGCCCTTGCTACATCTTCATGGCTTTTTTGTTTCAACAACAATCTGGAAAAAACAAAGTACTTAACTTCCTTCTCAAATAAATGATCTGCTTTTAATCATGTCTAACATATAAAACAGACATTAGAAAGGAGAGGCTGCCCCTTTATAATTATGAAGCTTGACAATTACCTGGTGGTTTAGAGCAGACCTGTTCTCAATGCATCTTCCTTTGTCTCTCCCTTGATAATGTAATCTAATCTCCTGGCATTGCTTTCATCTGGCACCCAATGCTGAACTGTTGTTTATAAAACAACAATCTCATTTTAGGTAATGACAGAACAAAGGCAAGGAAGGGAGCTTTAGTAACACTACAGCATTTACCACTTCAAAAGTAATTACACGTTGATATAATTTACATGGCTTGTGTTTTTAAAAAAAAATAGTATTTTTTTTCTCAGTGGGAGACCTGATTGGAAACAACTCTTCTAGTGGACTGGACTCTTCTGTGTGTTTGTCCATCATGGAAGCTATTGTGAATACTGTCAACTGTGGAAGTCAAAACTAATAAAATGGTGCCCAAACACAGAAATACAAAATATACGACATTCTGAATTAATCTGCAGTACTTCAATCACATCTCACAGGCTTTGTTATTTAAAGAGGCCATAGGGAAGTTGCTTGCTTCAAATTATTCAAGTATGTCAATGGGTTAGCAGTAATGTGTACCAATATTTTTGTTTTATACACGAGATACTTGCTTCTTTTAATGGCATTTTCAGAAATTATGGCAGAATGTATGAATTTTCAGGCTTCTGCTTAAACACCCGTAAATTTACAAGGGAATTTTTTCAGAGTGTAGTGGTTTCTATTTTAGACATTCTGGGCCAGATTACCTGATCCACTAAAGCCACTTTATTGCCCCTGTGCAGCCCTAACTTTCACCAGGGCCAGGCATCCCTGAATCAGAAAGGCACAGCTGGCTCTCTGCCAGGGCCAGCTCCAGCTTTTTTGCCACCCCAAACGGCGGGGGGGTGGGGGGTGGGGGGGGAGAGAGAGAGAGAAAGCCGCGATCAGCAGCACTTCGGCAGCAGCTCTACCGCACCGTTTCATTCTTCAGCGGCAATTTGGCGACCGGTCCTTCCGTCCGAGAGGGACTGAGGGACCCGCCGCCGAATTCCCGGACGTGCCATCCCTTTCCATTGGCCGCCCCAAGCATCTGCTTCCTGCGCTGGTTCCTGGAGCCGGCCCTGTTCTCTCCAGCCCCTCCTTTGCACTATGTCCAAGTGCAGTTTGGATGTTGCTAGCAACCAGGGCCTCTTCTCTTTTTAGTCCCAAATTTAAATTACTAGGAACTGCATTTTATGCAAGCCACCCAGCCCCAGTAGACAGACTTACGCTAGCAGGAATCGAGCTAAAAATAGCAGTGTGGACATTGCATCCAGTAATCTAAAAAAAACCTAGCATTTTTTGATCAACCACATTTGCATCAGATTATAATACAATTCTACCTAGAAATCTGTCTAACTGGGGAGAACATGGGGAGCTAACCTCCCCCCCACAAAAAAAAAACCCACAAAAAAACCAAGAGGTGTTATAATATCTAATTAATCCTTTCACCTCAATAGGATTTCAGAGGTTTCTCTACTGAAGTTATTTGCAGACATTAACAGAGCTGCTGGGGCTCATGAGGATCAGGAAGCAAAGGTATTTACATAGAAGCTTTGCGAGCAGAACAGAGAACTTGTTCCAATTCTCCATCTAGCTGTAAGGCAAGCTAATATTAGAACACAAAGGAAAAGTACCACTCCGCTTGCTCTTTAAGCATTTTATTGTAGGTATACACTGGAACTCATAAAATGGAAATTTCTGTTCTGTTATCGTCCCACTTCCCCCAGCCACATTTTTGAATTAAATTGAAACAATGTATTTTGGTTAAATATTAGGTGCTTTAAAGTAAATTGTTAGTTTATCAAGCTCTTCCATTCCCCTTCTTCCTGTCCTTGAATCTCGTCTGCCAAGTGCATGTAACCATTGGTTAGACCTTGACCCTCCAAACTTGCTTTTGCTCCCGGTTAGTGCACTAAAAATAGCCTAGCTGGCAGCTCAAGCAGGACTGTACTTGGGTGCCTAGCCAGAGCCACACCGCTATTTTTAGTGCGCTAGCTCCAGCAGAGCTGGCATGTGTCTATCTACCCACAACAGGAAGCACCTCCAAACTGCTCTGTACACATATCCTTAATCATGGAGTTAAAGGACAGAGTCTCCAGCCCAGCTGGCTTTGATGTTTGAGGGTTGTCAATGATATTTCTGGATATGAGGAAAAGCCGTCACATCCTACTGCATTACCTCACACACAATGCTTTTGGCCCAGCACTTCACCACTGTTTACAGATCCAATGCACGTGCTTCTGCTATGCCCTCAACCCCCCATAGACCTTTGCCTCATAACACATCTAAGAATACTAATTTCCTCTGCACAGCATTACTGCTGCTTGCCTCCCTCCAGCACTATGGAAACATACTTCTCTTCTTGCATCTGCAGATAAAAACAATTACTTTAAGAAAAGTGTGAAATGACCCTCATTCGTTTCAATGGGGGCATTGACTCTGAAGCCTAATGATATTAATATCAGAATTGCTAAGTGTTCAAAAATCATGAGTTGAGCCATTAGAATGCACTCAATCAAATTTTAAGCTTTCTGCTACAGGCAGGAGGCCCAGAAACTTACTTTTAAAAAAATCTGAGGTTCTTAGTCACAGGACTTAAGGATTGGGCGCTTCAAGAAAAATGGTGAGACCCTCACTAAAATTTAAGAGTTGGCAACACTGCCATTGTTCATAATTTCAGGATTAGCCGAAACATCAAGCTACGTTTTATGTAAAAAAAATTGAGATTGTAAAGTAAACTAAACTATTACCACTCCCATCCTACCTGACCCCCGTTTCATAATGAATATATAACCACATACATATTCATATACATATTCCAGAATATGTCAGAAGCCAGATCTGTTTGTTGAATTAGGCCCTAAATTTCCATACTCAAAGTCTACTTAAGTAATCAAAGGTTAAAAAAATAATATACAAAATCATATTTACAGAATGTCCTTTTTTCATTTACAGTAAAATTTGTAAAAACTATGGCACTTGAAACAATATTAAAATAACTTATTACGTTACAGAAATTCCATTTACTAAGCCATTTTAAAAATATGTAAGTACACACAGAGTAAGCTATAAAGAAATCAGCTTGTAATTTTAATGTAGATGTTTAACTTAAGAGTTTTTCCGATTCACAGACGTAATGCCTCTGGCAATCTTGCAAGAAAGAGCACTTCATTCTTTTCCCCACATTCTGAGAGGAAGTAGTTATGACAGAACAGGTGTGAAGCTCTGAGTCAATAAATACGCACGACTTCCCATGATATAGTTATCACTTAGAAGACCACTTATATTGTCTTCTACCATGAGGTTATGCTGCAGTTGAAAGAAGCCATGCCACATTCTATCAATCCAGCACTCCACACAGAAAAACTGTCTCTTTGGATTTGTTATATAAAGAGAACACGTACATACTGTCCCGCCACATGCCTTCCCCTTCAATCGTCCTTAGCTTTTGAAAACGAAAGCAGTAACCCTGAGATTTTACTAAAATAGAGGATGAATAGAAACTAAGCAAAAGAAAGATTTCCTCATGTTATCAGTATGTTAACAGTTTTATTTCCTACCAATAATTTACTGAAGTGAATACATTGGATGGATTTAGTTTGCTTTTAATAATGCTGGTTTTCCCCATCAACAAACACAAAACTGCTATTGGTTCCTAGTGGCATTTGCACCTGAGCTTTGTATCTTAGCCGTGAAAATCTCTGCCTGCACATTAACATTGCTCTTGAAACAGACAATTCTGTAGTTGTGAAGTGCTTTTTTATACCAGTATAGACGCTATTAATATAGTTATGTATATGAAAGGCATTACTCACGTTCTCTTCGGCAAAAATCCGTAAATGGATTTATTGAAAGCAAGAAATAAGTGCTAACGATTGGCTGCAACTCAGTCACTGATGACCACCCGTACAAGATAAAGTTTTCCACTAAATCTGCTCCATCAGTTAAAATACTTCTGCATCTGTTTGTCCCCTTGTATATTCATGTATCTAAAGTATACTGAGAAATTTTAAATCTACTTCTGGGCTTTGGCAGATGTGGGCACACGCTCACTTTTAGTTTTTGTTAGTGACAGAGACATATATGTGGTAGCAGCCATGGTGGTCAATGAAAAGACAGTAACTGGACAATGAAGCAAATAAAATAAAACACAGAATGCCATGTTCAGTCCTGGCACACACAGGCAACTTCATTTAAATCAGTGGTGTTTCACCAGTGCTGAATTTAGCCCAGTAATTACAGAACATCAGTACCAAAGATAAACCAGAAATTCTTTGCAAGCTGTCCTCAGCTACAGAGTCAATGATGTTTAAAAAAAATTTTTTTTTGACCAAAAGACCCTTTCCATAATTATGTAATAAAGGATCTGCTATAATAATCTCAGCAAATGTCATTTAGCCAGCAAACTGCTGCTACTTCCCACAAAGTATATCACTGCCATTAATTCTTGGTCTGCACACAGGTTAATCAGCCTGAAATACTTATTGATTACCTACTAGTAATGATAACTGTTAGTAAATGAATCACCACTTCATTAAATAGCCATTACCCATGTCCATAGGAAAATAGTCACAATTAGGGTTGCCAACTTTCTAATCACACAAAACTGAACACCCTTGCCCCGTCCCCTGCCCTCCCCATCCAGCCCCTTCTCCAAGGTCCCATCCCCGCTCACTCCATCCCCCCTCTTTCTGTCGCTCACTCTCCCCCACCCTCACTTACTTTCACCAGGCTGGGGCAGCTCTAGCTGAAGGTGTGGGCTCTGGGGTGGGACCAGAAATGAGGGATTCAGGGTGCAGGACTCAGAAAGGGACTCATGGCTGGGGCAGAGGGTTGGGGTGCAGGAGGGGATGAGGGCTTCAGCTGGGGGTGTGGGCTCTGGGATGGAGCCGGGGATGAGGGGCTTGGGGTGCAGGAGGGGGTTCCAGGCTGGAGCCGAGGGGTTCGGAGTGCAGGAGTAGGTGCAGGCTCCAGGAGGGAGTTTGAGTGCAAGAGTGGGCTCAAGGCTGGGGCGGGGGGTTGGAGTGCAGGAGGGGTTGAGGGATGCGGGCTCCGGCCAGGCAGCACTTACCTCAGGCAGCCCCCGCAAGTGTCCAAGCATGTGCAGCTCCTGGGCGAAGGGGCAGCCAAGCAGCACTGCGCGCTTCCTGTGCCGCCCCCGCAGCTCCCATTGGCAGTTCCTGGCCAATGGGAGCTGCAGAGCCAGCACTCAGGGTGAGGGCAGTGTGAGGAGCCCCCGGGGCCACCCTTGTGCCTAGGAGCCGGACATGCTGGCTGCTTCCGGGAGCAGCAGGGAGCCTGCCTTAGCCCCGCTGCGCCGTCGACTGGACTTTTAGTGGCCTGGTCAGCAGTGCTGACTGAAGTAGCCAGGGTTCCTTTTTGACCAAGCATTCCGATCAAAAACCGGACACCTGGCAACTCTAGTCACAATTTGGCCTTCAACTGTTATAGATCCTGCACTTGCAAAGAATTTACTATAAAAGGGAGAAGAGTATATCAGCAGAAGAGTGTCCTTTTTAACATATATTAATACTGTATTAAAATTCAGTTTACTTTCTTAGTTTTCTAAGACTAAGAACTGTCAAAGAGGGATTTTTAACTTCCAAAGACTATTGTTCGTTTTCCCCAAAAAATTGTCTGGAGCCAGACAACATAAGACTGCTATGCCCTAGGCTAGAATGGAAGGGGGTTGGGGGGTGGGCCTGTTTACAATTACTCCATTCCTGTTTTTAATGAATCTTTCTGAATGACCACTAAGTGCTGGTTTTGTTCTTCAGGAACAAGGGAGCTATTACTGGAGGACTAAGAAAGGAAGGAAAAGGGAAAGCAAACGGAAAGCTGCCAAACTCATAAGGCGTTTCAAACATTTCAACTGCATATCCCGGAGGTAATCTGCTCCACAGGCATAAGGTTTTCCCTGCACATGTGCAGTCTTTTTTTTTTTCTTTCCTTTCTCTCTTACGCTAAAGTGAAACAGATGAGATAAAGTGAAACAGATAATATTAAAGCTGAGGTGAAGGTTAATAAGTAGCACTAAGACACGAAGAATTATATTACTAAAACACCGAGAATTAGATCTCAGTCTAGCAATTGAGCAAATGTACATAATTCAGTGTTCATTATTTGCATTTTGCTAGTATTGCTATTTGAAAATGTCCAAGTATGTATGAAGGTAGGGAGTGGTTTCTGCTTTTCCTGTTCATTAGAAATTCTGATATAGTGACAGCAATTTGTGAAATCGTGCCATGACAGTGCAAGAAAGTGAAAGACCATTTATAACTCCACTATTATGATTTGTCAATAGCTATTTAACTACAACGGCCAATGACTATCTTGGAGAATGTCTATGTTAAAATTCAACTCCTGAGCTCCCTTTAATTAAGAGTGAGAGTAAGACCCACAACATATATGATCTGGGATGGTCTAGATGTCCTCCAGCAACACCAGGTCAGTCAGACACACGCTTCTAATACTTGAAAGGAGGAAAAATATTTTTGCTTTCAGGTCTTCATGAAACATAAAGAAGCAAAAAAGGGCACAAATGGTTTTTTTTGTTTTTTTTTTTTAAACCATTTCGATGGTCACCTTTATACAGTAGCTCAACGCACAAAAAGTAATAAAGAAAAGAAAAAAAAAATAGCTACAGTCACTTTCTCTAGGAGAGAAAATTCCCATCCTAGGAAAGAAAGCACCTCCCTATACAGTCTAAAGTGTATTTAGATTTGTAATTCCTACATTATTAGTGGAATATACTATATTCTCTAGCTTACTGATATTTGCATGCACTAACAATAAACGGCAAGGAAGCATTCTGTGATATTTTTGTAGGAACAACACTATAACATTTATTTTTGTATAGGCTTATGTAAACAAGTATTGCTTCTGAATAGAAAATCCTGCACTCAACACTGCAGGAATAGTCTCATTATTCAATATTTACTTAAAGTGTTCTGATCTGTCTTCTACCATAATTAAGGCTGCGAGTCTGTCACGGAGGTCACTTTCCGTGACCCCGTGACTTCTGCAGTGGCTGGTGCTGGCTCAGGGGCTGCCCCAGCAGCAGCAGTTTGGGTGTGTGGGAAGGGGCAGGGGACTGGGAGGGGGGTGCTTACCTAGGGGTAGGGGGCTCCCCGGCTCCCATGGCCCACTGCCTAGGAGCTGCAGAAGGAGCTGGGGGATGGAGGAGCTCCGCATCACATACTGCTCAAACCTGCAGCCCCTGCCTCCGCAGTTTCCATTGGCTGCGGTTCCCGGTCAATGGGAGCTGCGACAGGGCCAGTGCTTGTGGTGGAAGCAGCCTGCCGAGGCCCCCGACCCCTCAGCTACCTAGGATGCAGAGCCGGGTAGGGAGCCCCGCCAACCACTGCCCCAGCAACAGGGGGGTCCTGGCTGTGCGCTGTTGCCTGGCGCACACCCCCAGCAACGGCAGGGGTCCCGGCCACATGCCGCAGCCCACCCCGCCCAGCAACAGCAGGGGTCCCGGCCATGCTGACCAGGCCCCCCACCAGCAGGGTCCCCTGGGCCACCTCCTCCAGCACCCGTGGCACCCCCAGCCCCCCACCCACCAGCACTCGCAGGCCCCCACCCAAGTTTTATTTATGGGTATTTTTAGTAAAAGTCATGGATAGGTCACGGGCAATGAATTTTTGTTTATGGCCCATGACCTGTCCATGACTTTTACTAAAAATACCCGTGACTAAAATGAAGCCTTAACTATTACATCTCATTTGGCAACTTCTTTTTGACAAAGATAACATGTAAATATTTGCATTTCCTAGTTGATAATAATCCCAGACCTTTCTCTTCCTTCAAACAGGGCACAGTATGCTCATGGGCATGCATCTATCCGATCTACTTAATGATTCTGAAATAAATATGTCTTTAAAAGTTTCATCCTAGTTCTATTTATAAGAGGTTGGCTTATGCCCTGAAGTATTTATATCACTTTCAAAACTTATTTTAATTTTTTTTTTATTATAATTCTGAATAGACTTGTTATGCATACAGATGTCAAATCATTTTTGGAACCCTGCTAAGCTACTGTCCTAATCAATATTCCATAGCAATAATTTCTATAAGTTAATTGTGCCTTCTGTGAAAAAGTACTTCCTTTCACCGGTTTTGAATTTGCCAGCTTTCAATTTAATTTAGTGTCTCCTTGCTCTTGTATTAGAAGAAATGATGAATACACATTCCCAGTCTCCCTTCTTATTCCATTAATGTAGAGCATTCATTATTTTGTACACATTCATCTCCTCTTACTCATCTATCCACGGTAAATAGCCTCGGTGTTTATAATCTCTCTTCCATTCCCCAATCACTCTCATTGCTCATCTCTGAACCTGCTCCATTTCCACAATATTCTTTTTGAGAGGAGGTGACTAGAGCTGACCAGAGCATTCCAGGTGAAGGCATACTATTGATTTATGTAAAACTGTTTTCTATTCTGTTCCTAATTCAGCTTAACATTTTATATGCTTTTTGACTGTTGCTGCACATGAAGACAATATTTTCATTGAGCTACATTCATTCTTAAGTAATCCTGTAGAACAAACAGTATGTGATCATGAAATCAAAGACACTATCATAATACACATGTACAAAGGAGTCAAATTAAGGTTACACAGGTGGCCTTAATTCAGGCATTTCCTAACTTCTGATACTGGACTTCGCAACCTTACCCTTTTTTTAGCATATTTTTGTATGTAATTTTCTAGGCTTTTTAAAAGCAAACTGAAAAGAAAAAGAAAAAAAAAAGGGCGGGGGGAGGGGGATGGCGGAATTCCATCATCTGAAACAATACTGATCCTTGGAATGGGACATCAGCCATGTGAGAACCCAAGACCTCAAGGTCTTTGGGGCAGGGACCCATCTTTTTAGTCTGTGTTTTTACAGTATCTAACCCAATGGGGTCCTGGTCCATAACTAGGGCTCCTACACACTATGGTAACACAAATAGTAATAATAATAGATCGACAGCACTGACCTCGTCCACTTGAGCAAGAAGAGCAATTGGCAACAGCAGACTATTATTCTCTATGAGGACAAGACATGCGTGGGGCTATAACATGCTAGTGGCTTACGCAGCTATTTGCTAGACAACAGAAGAATATTAAGAATTAGACATCCTGGTTTCTACTCCTGGCTTTTAAGCAGAGAGTGGGATCTCCTGGTTACAGACAACAAAACCAAATGCACAGGTCAGGCACGTTTTTTTCTGAAAGGCTATGTGACTAATTAGAGGAGATCTGATAGATCACCTGGGTTTTTGCCAGAAGTGACCTTGTGCAACTTCTCACTTACTTTACTAGCAAAATTAAAGGCGTTCTTTTATACTACTGTACGGGAACTATTTAGTTCTAAAATTATGACAGTTTCTGTTGTCCTAGGCACAGGAACATTTGCAAAAGTATAAATTGATTTCAAATTTCCTCTCAAACTATGTACTGTACACACAAAATTGCTACTGTTAACCTTTCACTAGTTGACATTACTCTAGGAAACATTATCTTATAGAAAAAGCAGGAAACTAGAGTATCTGAAGAGGAAATTCCCTACATTTTTCCCCTTCCTTTCAGTCTAGAGAACAGGATGACGATGATTTCAGGGATTAAACATACTGCTTCCTTAAAATGTAATTTAAAGAATAGTTGAAAACTGAAGTCAAACAAAGAGCGAAAGAACAGAAACTTCTTTTCTATAGTATTTAACTTTTCCATAGTATTTACAAGTAATTTACAAAATTAAATTATATTTGCTAAAAAATCTGACTGGTAAAAGTGCAATAATATATCTAGTATTTTGAATTTGAAGGAGAAATAGTCTTTGAATTGCTCTGGTAGTTATAGATTCACCAGTGCTTTTCATCTAGTTTGTCTCTGTTCTAACAAAACAGTGATCTGATAATGGAGAACACTTGTGTGTATATATATTACATGGCAAAAGCTAATAAAAAACAAAGAAAACAATAAAGTATAACCTGTGACAAGATACATACTTTTTGCTGCTGAAGTGTCATGTCTCTGCCTTAAAAAGTTTAATTATACAGTAGTTGCTCTTAAATTATCTTTCTCCATAAAATTTGTCATAGAACCGAAAGGATAGAAAAAGTAAAAACAATGTAAAGTTAAGTGCAACAGTAGAATGAACTAATATGCAGCAGGTACATTTGTTTAGCTTGTTGGTTGGTTGATTTTTTTTTTTAAACAAACAAATTGCATTTGTTTTCAGTCACAGCATAATTTGGATAATCGTCAAATATAAGAACTATTAAAGGGCTAATTTAACCATTTATAGACCTTTGATATCATTCACATAATATTGGAGTAAATATTTTTTAAAAGAACTGATTCAACAGGAGTAACATCATAAAGTTCTACATAAATCTTATAACCCACACCAGCAGTGACAATACTATTCTGTTAATCCTTATGTTACTTTTTCCTTCTCTTTTAAATCCCACTCTTTTGGATTTCTTTCCTCTACTAACCCCCTCATTGGGAAACTTCCTGCAGACACTCCCAGGTCTAACCTATGCATATAGTGTTGATATAAAAAGCAGAAAATGGAGACATCATTGAAAAAGAAAAAAAAAAAAAAAAAAAAGGTAATGTTCTTTCTAGCTCACTTGTCCTTTCCCTTTGCTTTGCCTTCTCCCCTCCACCCTCATCCTTTCCCCTTGCCGTGCTGTGGTGACATCTCTCTCTAGTTAGGGCTAGATTATGGCTACTTTTTGCACAACCACATAGTGGGGGGAGAGGGCAGGTTCAGGAAGCCTTTTCCCACCCTTGCAGGAGGAAGCTAGAATGGTAGTGTTTGTACCCCTGGGTTGAAGGAGGAGCTGTGGGGCAGTTGCTAACATGGCCAGCTGTGTTCTACACTCTAAATGGTGTTATGTAGTTTGGGGATGAGGCAGGGGATCTCCTACATAACAGCTAGTGCTTAGATGCTGATGCCAGTGCTGAGGATAGGGGAGATGGATACACATTGCTCCTCTTAAAAGGAGATGTAAGTGGCTAATATGAGCACGGTTTTCTAGCACCCTTGCACATATTTTGCCTTTTTTCTCCACAGGCAGAATGCCTCTAGGGCCTGCATTCAAGGCACTCAAATCTGCACCAACACTCCCAAACAAAGGCAGTCTGGCTTCCTCTATGTTTGTAAAGTACCATGCAAACCCTGCTATAGCACAAATGTTCCTATTACTATTTGAAATATTCTCAGAATCCTTTCATCATCATCCAAAGCACCTGTATCCAACACTATTCTTTCAGGACTACTATGGAAGCCCAGGAATTCGTTATTCAAGTCATAAAATATATGCATGGCATTGATCTAAATAATTCAGTTTGGCAGGGTTCAAGGAAGATTTTGATTTTAGCAAAATCTCATCAAAGGCAGCAACGTCTTTGACATCAAATTTAAATAGACTGAGAAATTCTGGGACAGATAAAAACCTCCTTAATCTATTTATATAGCTATGATCAAAACTCTGCTCCCTTCGAATTTTTGATGAAACATCAACAGTTGCAAAAGATCCTGCCGCTCTATCATTCAAAGTTTCTGGAATATTTTGGAAGGAAAGCAGGGCTAACCAGTATATCCAAAGTCCTCTCAGTAAGTAGCAGGGGAGGTAATTTTGGAAGATTTTAGCCTGTTTCTTTACATAATACAGTATTTAGAGTTTTCACTCACTCCCCACACCCAATACATTCCCACTCTCATACCCCTCTGTTGCTTTCACATCTATTGGTAATACTAGTACTTTTATATTATACCCTTTCATACTGTGATATACAGTTTTGTAGTTTAGAAATAAAAATACAAAACACTCACTGCCATTAGGCTGCTCTCATAAGCCACTGCTACACAGAAAGCCCAAATTACCACTGTCATGCACCTTGTGTAATCATTTACCAGTGCAAAGTGTACAGGTGTATTCTAGTATACTCCTGCTGCTAAGAGTGGGAGAGGGCTCCCTAAGCAGCTTTATGCCAATATAACTGCATCCACACTAGGGTGATTGTACTGCTTTAACTATGCTGGAATAGTTAAAGTGGTACAACTTGTCTACTTATGTAAATCCTAAAGAGCATATACAGTATGAAAGGAACTCTCTCTCCAAAATTATTCTGTGATTGAAACTTATTAAGGCAAGAGAGTACAATATGCAAAGCTTTACCACGGGATTTTTAATCCCTTGGCCTCCACAATAAAGGACACTTAATTACTTTCCAAAATAAATGTTTAAAATGTTCCTAGTGCCTTTATCTGTAACATCTCTCTACTTCCCTAGAGACTCAAAATACATTTAAAAAATAACCAGATGGTCAGTAAGCATTAGAAAATGGCTTTTGCTAACAAAACCTAATTAGTTTAGACACTCTCCGTTGTGATGCCAGTTTTGGTCATCATAAGTATCTTGATAATTACATAACCATTTCAAACAAAAAAACTGGACACGGGATTTTAGGGGGTAAAAAACTCCAAACCCATTTATTTAACCAGCAACCTTAAACTGGATTAATAAATATACCAGGAAAGTATTTCATCCAGTTATGGTACACATATTTATTCTCAAACTTTCAAACTCTCTAATACACACGTTATTGAGTGAATCTGCTCTTGCATTACAAAACAGTGTCAGTCTTACAATCCAATTCACTACAAACAGAGACAGTTTCTTGTTGATCATAATGATTTTTTTTTATGGGTTTCAGAACCAATTCAAGCCAGAATAAAAAAAGCAAGGAAACAAAACAAATGCATAGCTGACATTTAAAAAAAAAAATTCTTACAGTGCTTTCGGAGTATCATTTATGAAACACAAAGAGATTTCCTTCTTTAGCAGTGTTCCAACACATTATTCTTCCGTGCTTACTTCAAGACATGAATATACTTGCCTAGAATGTCAGTGAGGAATTTACACAAAGGCAGCTCTTTACAAACCTATTATTGTGAATACAAAACAGGAAGTACAGTAATACCACCAGTATATGTTAAATAATGTTTAGTGTAAACTCTGCTCTTCAGTTAATAGCACAAAATTAACCCCTTAGGGGAGATGAGATGTGAAGTGTGCACTAAAAATAGACTCATGATAAAATGTACAGTATTTCCCACAGATTTTTTTAAAAGTAGACTATACAACTGAGCCAGAACTGAAGCCAAATAACCAAACAGTGTAATTTAAAAATCAAGACTAGTTTTCAAGTGAAAGAAAGGTGTGGGTAAGGATGTGGCATGGCAAGGGTGAGTAAATTTAACATGTCTTTGAAAAACAGACATGGATTTATAACAACAATAAAGTAAATATTAATATTTAATGATACTGCAGTGCCTTTTGTTAATGGGTCTACATTTTGGCTAATTAAGCCTGACCACAGCCATGAAATAGAAAAGGGATGTAAATATAGGAAATCACTCCATTGGCCACTGAAATGTAGCCATGTCTGGGATACAAAGCAGCAACTGTTGCAATGGCTTATGACAGGAAGCAAATAAAAATACCATATCCCACTGAACTATTTAACCACTTAGCTGGGATTCTACAAAACAGCATAATTAGAAGTACAAAAAACAAACAAAAATTGTCGTTTACTACACTCATTCATTGAGATTAGCAGAAAAGTATGGTTCCCATAAAAAAAATTTACTGATTAAAAAGTGTGAAAGAGACTTCAGCACAAACACAAATCTCTTCCTAGCAGCTATAGAGAAAGCAGACATCTTTACATTTAAAGAATTTTTAGTACACAAGTGAGATGCCTGGTAAAAGAGGGGCGGTAACAGAGCTCCATATTTGACAAACCAATCACCAATTTTGTACTTTTCAAAAAAACATTCACAGCTGCAGCCAAAAACTACAAGAGCTTCCTAACTATGAAGATCTAAAATACAAATCTCAGATGGGCAGGAATTAAAGCTATTCTTTTCTAATGTTTGACAAACCAATATTTTCTTACCAATTTGTAAGAACACCCTCTCTGGCACTAATCATCAGCCATTGTGTCTGTCTGTCTCTCTCTAGACTCATATATGTGTAGCCTTTTGAAACCTTAAGCAAGCTAACAGATTGAACTTTGGTTTGACTGCCATCTGCTGATCCTACGTTTCTTCAACTACAGGAGTCACTGAGATGTGCATGAAAAGCTTTAGAAATACTCATGTTTCCTTTCTTAGTAGTTGGTAGAATAGGATATGTGACAGAGCTGTAATGGAGGTATTAAAGCTTCAAATTAAAACACAACAACTTAGACCAACAAACTAATAAATATTAGGATATCTGACTCCCTTTATTGTGATTTTTCAGATAAGGTACATTTACGATTCTGTGTAAACAAAACAAAAATAATCTTGTGTGTTTTCATGAGAGGATTATTGAGACATACGTGTGCAGCAAAAACAGTGGCAAGAAATAGTGAAAACATGCACAACAGCTCCTTAGAGAAAGAAAAAAGAAAATGAATTTAAAATTGCAGCTAAGGACTATAACCAAAGAAATCTTTGAAAGCAAGGAAGCAAAAATTAGCTTTCGACTAACTTTATAACTCTTTGGATGGAAAAATGACACAGATTCACTTGTTGCAGAAATACTGTAAGAATATTTCATGTTATTTTAAGTTTTCCTTTCCACTTGGTTTTATTTTATAAATGTATTTAGAACAAATAAATGTCACAACAAATTATTTTCAAAATCCTCATGTTTTGTAACTCCCTTTCCTCCAAACAACAGATACCCGATCAATTAGGTTTTCTGAAGAGGATAAATTCACAAGTACACAGCTGAGTCATGGATACTGACCAGCCCCTCTGAAGCTGCTACTATTTAGGTCTGGTCTTGTCTACACATAGTTTTTATACCTATGTAACTATTTTGTTTAAGGATGTGATTTTATACAGAAACAGTTATACCAATTAATCACTAGGGTGGATGCAGTTATAGCAGTGTAAATGTGCCTTGTACCAGTATAGCTTATGCCTATATAGAATAGTATATTCCCCTCCCCATACGGGAATAGCTATATACCAGTATAAGGCAGTTTTATATTGGTATAACTATCTACAGTAGGGGGCTGAGCTGCTTTAACTAGATCAGTATAGTTAAAGTGGTACAATTTGTGTGTGTAGACAAGTGCTTAGTGTAAGGTGGGTGAGGAAACCCTGATGTTGTGAATGGGTGCTTTTTCTATTTGGTTTCCTTTCACCATTCGCCTGTTTCGAGGATGGCCAGCCAGCATCTCTCTCTTTTTAAAAATTTCTTTCTTACCAGATTGTTCCTAAGCAAAGCCGCAGTTCTTTCCTCACACTGGCAGTACCAGGAGAGGGGGAAAGGAAAAAGGGTCATCACACTGACACAGGAGAACGATGTTAAAACCCAAGGTGCTTACAAGTTCTAAAAGAAGATACTGTTTTAGCCCAGTTAGTGTTTGCAACAAGAGCAGATTATGGTTCATCAGATGCTAATAGGAGTCATGTTTTCTGGTCCTTAAAGCCCTGATTCTGCAAACATTTAGACATGTTTAACTTTAAAGCTCAGCACACACATAAATGTTTGCAGGACTGGAGACCAACTGAATCAGTGGCTTTTGAGCAAAGGAAAAAGACTTGAGCTTGGGTTCAAGACAGTCCAAGTCTGCCCAAGATTCAGAATTATCAACTCTTTTGTAGCAGTACTGGTAGAAGGAAAAGATCCATTTCTATGAATTGCAATGCTTTTCTAATTTTCCATTTTAAAAACAGTACTATTTACAAAAACGTATACTTTATTAAAAAATATTGTTTAAAGATTAAAATATCCAATCTAGCTTTTCCTAGCTACTCCAGCTGTTTCTGCTCTCATTCCATAGCAGATAAGTGGTGAGTAGCTGGCAAAGCCTGTTAAAATACGGTTCTGTTCTGAAATATCACTGTTCAAATGGTACTGTGGGTTTCTATATTTGTATCTCAGCATCCTCCAGTTAAAATCTGCTCAGTTTACACGACAAATGTTCTTCCACACTACAAGACCTGCAAACGTAACCTGGATCTGAAAGTTAAACTGGGTTCATTCTTTCTTATGCATTAATCACCAGAAACAAGAGTCATACAGTCGTGCTGCAGGTATGTAGCAATGTCACTGTGAAAGGAGCATGTCCTTTGATGTCAATGTTTCCTAGTGGAGTGTCAGGTCTACATGCAAAGTGTTTTGAGAATTGGGCTTCTTTGCCCCAGAAGTGGATGGGGCATCTCAGAGAAGTGAGAAAAATGGGGAACAGTAGGGGGAAATTTTGAATGAAAGCAGCATCTGTATTTCCTCCCATCTACTCAGGGAGTGGCATCATCAACACAGAATGATGGCATAACAGCTTAGGTACCTGAAAAGAAAAGTACTTAAAAACTAAAATTGGCATTTAAATCTTTAACACACTTAAATTACGTGTGTGAAAATACAGTACACAGTTCTAAAAAATGAAAGCTTTTTGCAACCCAGCACAGAGTACTACGTGCCTTCATAAAAGTAAATTAAATGGTCATATTATAAGTGCAGTAACATGTTTCAGGGTGTATGCTTGCCAATTACGCACACCTTGTGTGTTGACTGATGAACACACACCCTGGCGTGTGTTCTTGCTTACATATGCCACATGCTCACTTATTAAGTCATGGAATAAGACTTGTCTTGCAGACTGGCTAATGCTGTCTCTTCTTGATCTGTGGCCTGTGCAGGAAACATTCACTAAAAAACAACTCCTGAAATAAAGTTGAGCTATTTATGATTTAATTCACACCCTCTCCTCCAAGAAACATCTCCATTTTCTTTATCATTATCAGGTGTGAGCATCTCCATTTGCTTTATCATTATCATTTATCTTCTTTGTGTTTCATTCAGCATTTTTCAACATATCCTGCTATCTACTAGCAAAGAAATCAAGTACAACAAAAGTTTTCTTCAAGATTCCCCTTTTTCAGTACTAGCTGGAAAGCGATGTACTGCAACTACAGGTTATTGTACAAAACTTGCTTGATTCACTGTTACCTTTCTCCTCACTACCTTAACCCACTGGTTTATTGAAAGATGCAATAGATGAATGAAACAAAAACTTGGCAGGTAACACCTTTCTTCTATTCCAGTCTGTAGAGAACATAATACAAGGGGCCCTGATTCCTGATTGGGACTTCAAGGTGCTATTGTAATGCAAATCATAAATAATAAATAGTATTGCTATACATCCCTTTATTAGCCAAACATGCTCTTGCAGCCCTCTAGACAACGTTGAGTATTAGATAAGGTTGATAATATGATGCCTGATTTAACTTCTTCTAGGAATTAAGTTTTTTATCTTTTATATATAAAAAGATTTTTTTTTGTTCCTCTTTGAAATAATTGTGTTTATTTTGCCTAAACATTTACAAATTTTTAAAAGTTCTAGAGGAAAATGTAAGATGACACACCAAAAAAGAAAAAGGTTTCTGTGTCCACTGGGAACCAGCTTGTGAAATTCTCCAGCTTCTCCTACAGCTGTTCACGTCTTAATTTCATGCAGATACCAATATCTAGACTTGTAGCTCATCTATCCTGCCCATGACTGATGCTCAGACATGGTGTGACCATTGTCATGCTTATTGCTCTGTTCCTTTTATTTTTCTGTATCAAAGTGCAACAGTGCAAAACAATCCGAACTGTATGTTGCCTTCTCTAGTATTGTTGGGCCAACTGCTTGTCTGAGTCTGCTTCTAGACAGGAGCATGTCCTGGCAGGGCTTATGTAGGGAGACAAATACATATAAGAGTCTTCTATAATGCTTGTATCTTGTCACATAATGCAGATCCTTTGTGTCGTGTCTATTTTTCTCTATAAAATATCAATCCTTCTAAATCCTTAACAATGCTATGGAGAGTTGATGTAGTGAATAAGCCAAGATTGCATTTCTAATATTGACATTGTAAAATTCAGCTCTGTAATAGAACATATTCTTCAACCATTAGTTCGGAGAGTCATCCAGTTGCTTAAAAAAATAAGATCAATAGCAAGCCAGATTTACCACTTTATTTTTCACTACTGTGAAATAACATAGGGATAACTTTGTTCAGCAATGAACACAGACTGCATTTTTACCTTAGCACGGCAGTACAGCATCTAAACTCTTATGCAACTGACCACTGACACACTCCGGAAGCCTATTCTAGCTGAGAAGTTTGGTATCCAATTATTTTAACTGAATACTGCTTTATAAACAAGAAAGCACATACACAATTACAATACAGCTGATTTCAGTTTATGATAAAAATCAAGACATTAAATATCCTTCAAATTCATCTCTTCTCCACCCGCCTCAAACCAAAACAATTCCAAATTTTCAGTTATAGGCATCACTAACTTTCACAAATTCAGTCTATGCTCAGTTCAGAATCCCATGTAAGTCAAAGTGTTGCACTACTGAATATAGAAACATCTACTAACTGCATAGTTGCATCAGAACACCAGTCAGCCTTTTTGAGTAAAACTGAACATAAAAATAGCAACAATTTTAGCTCTACTTATAACTACTACTTTCTAGGCAGATACTTTTCTCTCCCCATCTGAAAATATCACGGGAGGATCCTGTAGGAATCTCAACAGCACAGCGATTGGCAAAGATCCGTTTACTCTTGATATTTGCCAAAGGAGGCAGCAGTGGTGGCAGCAGTATGAGCATTCACCGTCATCTTCCCTCAGAACCTATGGTCCATATTAAATAATTCCAATCCCCATTCCCTTCATTTTGTATAGGAACACCTTGTTTGTTTTACTCTGTTTGAATTTCAGAGGGTGGGGATTGCTACAATGTTTTTACAACATATTAACTTTTCACCCTGAGCACTGTGGTGGGGTTTGGATTGCGGGCTTCATAATAAACATATAAGTATTAATGCTTCGAAGACTCAGACAACTTATCATTTGGAGAAATTCAAGGGCCTTAATTAGTTATGCAGGAGGTCAGAGTAGATGATCATAGTGGTCTCCTTCTGGCTCATCTATGAACCTGTGACTGAAAGAGCTAACTGTTAATAAAATGCTTAGCTGTATGTACTTGCCTCAGAGCCACGCTGACTGGAGAAACTGCCTTCCTTTCTCTTAGCAATGTCATGGATGGCACTACACCTGCTACTAGATTTCATTAAAGAAAGGATTTTATTCCTATGCAGGTCTGCATAAGTCAGTGAAGGTTGTAGCCTGCTGGAGAGCTAACACAGTGTTCCAGCAGGAAACTCCCCTATTTATTTGTTTGCTTTCTATACTCTATTAACTCCAGTATCCAACTCTTTGGGAAAAAGTTAAGTACTGATGCATGCAGGGCCGGCTCCAGGGTCTTGGCCGCCCCAAGCAGCCAAAAAAAAAAGCCGCGATCGCAATCTGCGGCGGCAATTCGGCAGGAAGTCCTTCGCTCCGAGCAGGAGTGAGGGACCGTCCGCCGAATTGCCGCCAAATACCTGGACGTGCCGCCCCTCTCCGGAGCGGCCGCCCCAAGCACCTGCTTGCCAGGCTGGTGCCTGGAGCCGGCCCTGGATGCATGAAAGTTCTATTCATTTCAAATCACTTTGCCAAGCAAAATCTCAAACACCGCTCTTTTAAAAATTTCAGTTACACATTAAAACGTGGATATCAGTGGAAAAATTGCATATATATCTTATCTGAATTACTGGTTGGTGGAGGTAGAAGAAATTCAATTTTAGGTTTAAATTATTTAGAAATTCAATGCAAGCAAACATTTTAATATTTAGCAAGAGAGAGATACTCATCAGTGCCAAGAAATAGTACAACTGATGCCACAATATGGGGAAAGACAGCACACACTGGTCATAGAACCATGCACATTAACAATGAGTTAAGATAACATTCTAGAGCACTCTAGAGGTACAAACAACTCACAAGAAAGGAAAGAATTTTTGTTAAACCAAAATCCAGTATAATAAATACTTTCCCACTGGTATAATAAATATCCTGAGGTACATTTTCAGTGAAGGAAACAGGATCTTTCTTCCACATCACTGATAAGGAAATATTGGATTTATTTTGTTTAGGGTTGGAGGATTTTATAAACAAAGATTAAAATCAGTGCCTTATATTGTGCTAATATGTAGGGAAACTTTATAATGAATTCATCACCGCCCTCCCACCCCCATAAGTCATCATCTTTGTAACTGGAAATCTGTTATAACTATTATTAAAATATTCACTCTGTAGGGCACTGAAACAATTCAGGACATTCTGTTTCACTGTGAGTTCCAAGTTTACTTTAAGTGCTGTATTGCAGGCAGGGCTGGAAACACTGCCTATTAAGTTTGTCCAACACCGACACTTCCCATAAAAAGACCCTTTCCAGGGGCTTATAACTTGGCCAAATTTTAATCTTTTGGGCTTAAGTTTTTCATGTCACGCTTCTTCCTCAGGCTAATTATTTCTGGAAATTCTAAGCCAAAATGGTTCAGCCATTTCCAAGAATAAGGTTAAGGAAAATACATTGTTTTTGTCCAGGCTAAAGAATTGCAGAGACCTTTTCTTTGAAAAGCTCTCGTGTCCCCATGCTTTGGAGAAGGGACTTGAAATTTGGCAGAGCCGAGGGTGGCATTTGTGTCAGGGATGTGTCTTTTTTGCGCACAGGCATTTCCTAACTTTCATAACTTTGTTCCTAAAAAAACATTTCCTAACTTTTGAGAGCTTGATTTTGCAAACTTGATCATGTTCTTTTAATGTAGTTTTTTTGTTCGCAAATATAAACATAGTGTATATTTTGAATCCACAAAAAGGGAAGCTGGGCAAAAGCCCAACTGAAAACTGAGCCGTAAGTGTGTTTGTGGCTACAACCCAACTACCACAATTTGCAGCTACTGTACCCTTCTTTGTATGTCTTCTCTGACCTACCAGGCCTGTGATAACATTTGTTTCAACTTCATCCTCACCCACAACTATTTCACATTTGGGGACAATATATACCTTCAAGTCAGCGGCACTGCTATGGGTACCCGCATGGCCCCACAGTATGCTAACATCTTTATGGTGGACTTAGAACAACGCTTCCTTAGCTCTCGTTCCCCTAACGCCCCTACTCTACTTGCGCTACATTGATGATATCTTCATCATCTGGACCCATGGAAAAGAAGCCCTCGATGAATTCATCATGATTGTAACAATTTCCATCCCACCATCAACCTCAGCCTAGACCAATCCACACAAGCGGTCCATTTCCTAGACACTACTGTGCTAATAAGCGATGGTCACATAACCACCACCCTATACCGGAAACCCAATGACCACTATACTTACCAACATGCCTCCAGCTTCCATCCAGGACACACCACACGATCCATTGTCTACAGCCAAGCTCTAAGATACAACCACATTTGCTCCAATCCCTCAGACAGAGATAAACACCTACAAGATCTCTATCAAGCATTCTTAAAACTACAATACCCACCTGCTGAAGTGAAAAAACAGATTGACTGAGCCAGAAGAGTACCCAGAAGCCACCTACTACAGGACAGGCCGAACAAAGAAAATAACAGAACGCCACTAGCCGCCACCTTCAGCCCCCAACTGAAACCTCTCCAGCGCATCATCAAAGATCTACAACCTATCCTGAAAGATGATCCCTCACTCTCACAGATCTTGGGAGACAGACCAGTCCTCGCTTACAGACAGCCTCCCAACCTTAAGCAAATACTCACCAGCAACCGCACACCATACAACAAAAACACTAACCCAGGAACCTATCCTTGCAACCAAGCCCGATGCCAGCTCTGTCCACATATCTATTCAAGTGACACCATCATAGGACCTAACCACATCAGCCACACCATCAGGGGCTCCTTCACCTGCACATCTACCAACGTGATATATGCCATCATGTGCCAGCAATGCCCCTCTGCCATGTACATTGGCCAAACTGGACAGTCTCTACGCAAAAGAATAAATGGACACAAATCTGACATCAGGAATTCAAAAACCAGTGGGAGAACACTAACCTCTCTAATCACTCAGTGACAGACTTGAAGGTGTCAGTTTTGCAACAAAAAAAACTTCAAAAACAGACTCCAAAGAGAGACTGCTGAACTCAAATTAATATGCAAATTAGACACAATTAACTTAGGCCTAAACAGAGACTGGGAATGGTTGGGTCATTACACTAATTGACTTTTTTTCCCCCCCATGTTAACTTCTCCTCACACCTTCTATGGGTCATCTCAATTATCACTTCAAAGTTTTTTCTTCTGCTGCTACTGATAGCTCATCTCAATTGATTGGCCTCTTACAATTGGTATGCGTACTTCCATCTTTTCATGTTCTCTGTATGTATAAATATCTTCGTCTGTGTGTTCCACTCTATGCATCTGAAGAAGTGAGCTGTAGCCCACGAAAGCTTATGCTGAAATAAATTTGTTAGTCTCCAAGGTGCCACAAGTACTCCTGTTCTTCTTGCTCAACTCGTTATCTCTAGCCAATGAAGCTTATCAGATAAAAAGACTTATGCCATCTAATAGACAGATTGTGAAACAAACCTTGCTGAAGTTGAACCTTTTTGCCATAAAACTCAACATCCCAGATTAAACGTGATCAAGGCTCTGACCATTCACACAGCATTCTACCATACTAACTGATCCATGGCACCACGTTGACATGGCTCTGGAAAAAAGCTGTTAATCTGTACTCTTACCCTAAAAGAAAGGTACCATAATGATGATGAAGTGAGAGGGAGAGGGGAGGAGGAGAAAGCTAAAGTATATATGTATCCTACTGTTTTAGTTCCCAAGTTATTAAAACTGTAAAACTACATTATTATATATCCATGCAGGAAAAATGGCTGTAGTTGCTTACTGTGACGGGTTAGATCACAGAAACCCCCTTGGGAGTTGCCACCTGATGTACCAAGACTACCCCTGCTCCTGTTTTTCCTGCCAGCTCAGGACTCCAGCACCCTTTCTTGCTGAGCCAGACACTCCCGTCTGCTCCAACACAGACCCAGGGTCTGAATCACTTGCCCCAAAGCTGCAAGTTTACCTGAAAACAGCTCACAGAAGTGTGCTTGTCTTTAGCACTCAGATGCTCAACAACTCCCAATGGGATCTAAACCCAAATAAATCCGTTTTACCCTGCATAAAGCTTATGCAGGGCAAACTCATAAATTGTTCGCCCTCTATAACACTGATAGAGAGATATGCACAGTTGTTTGCTCCCCCAGGTATTAACACACACTCTGAGTAAATTACTAAATAAAAAGTGATTTTATTAAATACAGAAAATAGGATTTAAGTGGTTCCAAGTAGTAACAGACAGAACAAAGTAAGTCACCATGTAAAATAAAATAAAATGCGCAAATCTATGTCTAATCAAACTAAATACAGATAAGTTCCTCACCAGTTCCAGAATGCTCCCTTTTGCAGGCTAATCTCCTTTTAGCCTGGGTCCAGCAATCACTCACACTCCCTGTAGTTACTGTCCTTTGTTCCAGTTCCCTTCAAGTATCCTGGGGGGGTGGAGAGGCTCCTTCCTTAGCCAGCTGAAGACAAAATGGAGGTGTCTCCCATGGGTTTAAATAGACTCTCTCGCTTGTGGGTGGAGACCCTCCTCCTCCCTCCTATGCAAAGTCCAGCTCCAAGATGGAGTTCTGGAGTCACCTGGGCAAGTCACATGTCCCTGCATGACTCAGTCTTTACAAGCCGAAGCCATTGTCAACATGGTATCTTGCATGTCTCCAGGAAGACTTCTTATGTGGATTGGAGCATTCCAAGATGCATTGTTCCACGAGTGTTTCCTGATCAGGTACTTAACCTGGCGAATTTCTTCCTAAAGAAGCTGACCAAATGCCTCACAAAGCTTACTTAGAAACCAAGCAAGCATACAGCCCATATTCTTAACCTCAAGTAGAAAATGATATATATGTACAAATAGGATGAATAGATATAGTAGACCATAACCTTTACGGAGATATATTACATGGCACAGGCAGCACAAAACATATTCCAGTTATGTCATACATACATTTATAAGCACACCCCCCATAAAGCCTTATGGGGTACACAGTCACACTTACCATTAACTTTGTAGGTATGTTAAACTCAGTTCAAGAAACATAAGTTACTTGAAATAAAGCTTTTCTATTGCCACTATAATCACAATGAAAAATTAGCTAAACCCTCCCAGTCTACACACAAAAAAAGCAACTTACAGCATTACGAAACTCCTTAAAAAAAATAACACTCAATAAATCCACAGTAACTCCAGTTTTACACCAGTGTATATGTACCTTTCAAGAGCACCTCACTTCAAGGAACATGGTTCATTTCAGTCCCTAAATTACTTGTGTTCCACACAAATTTGGTGTCCCCTTTAATTTTATTGTTGAAAATTCATTTACATCACAAATTACTGAACTGAGGTTGCAGAAAGAGTTATTTCCATTGAAGGAATTAATCCCACAGCATTTTAAGTTTCCTGAATGAATAATTATTTTGGGTCTTTGTCACACATTGTGCCCTTCACTTGGCAGGATGAAAGGTATTTATGACAGCAAATTTACTTCTTTGCACTTTTCCAGATGAAATAAAAAGGTTTGGTACCTACTCCTAGCAAGGATTTGATAGCTTCAAATTAGCTCTCCACCATGTATTGTGCAAAAGATTAAGAAAGTATTAGCAATGCTAAAATACATGACTGCTTCAATGTAAGGAATGTTATCTGTTATAAAGCATAAGAGCATGCATATTTACTTTTCTGTTCTCCATGAATTCAAACTATTATCTGTATGTATATTTTACATGCATTATCTGGATGCATGTTTTCACAGACAAAATAAAGCCAATTTATCTTAGAGTTATATTATATCTCTTAAAAGAGAAAATATGCTGCCCAACAAGTTTTACCTCCACCCTCTCTTTTCAGGTAACTAATAAATCTTAAGTGAAAAAGTCACCATGCTCTTCAACTGTCACCAGTGAGGTTTGGGGAGGGTTATATTTTAGCAGCCTTAAGGCTGATTTACTGCTCAGCTCTCCACACTCTGACAATCAAATAGTTAGAAACAAAAATCACTTTTGCACACCTGGAAATATTTATTAGCCATACTTGTACGAAAACAAAGTTTCCACTGGTAACAACTTAAATACTTCAGTGAATCTCAACATACAATTCCTGATTTAAATAAAAATATCACATGTTCCTGTGGAAACCAAATGTCACTGCAACCGCACAGTCTTATGTGGGTTAGTGGGACTTTGCATGGGCTGAAGAGGCCATCTGGCCAATCCACTGTAGAATTGCAGCTTAATTGTGTAAACAGCTGTGTTCATCCAGCATGTACATGCTTTCATGGGTAGATGGGATGAACCAATATTTCCTCAAATTGACATTCATTTCAAGTTTGGCAGATCATTTTTCTGAAACAACTTTAAATCCTTCTCTCGCTTCTTCAGTTTTAATTCTACAGATAATCTTGGCACACTCTAACACCTAAATAAATCAACATCCATTATTAACTATGGCAATGTAACCCCTCTTAAGAAATAGCCACTCTCAGAGTATAGTGCTGCTCATGGTTGCCGAGAATGTCACGTAAAACAAGATTGACTAAAACTAATACCACAGAAAGCAAACGGGAATAGAGAGAAGAGAAAGGAACTTGTGAGTGTGCCAAGATTTTGAAACAAATAAGTTCTTAATATTTGATACTCTCTTCCACACCATGTATTTTGATGTCTCTCCCTAGAGCTTCATTTTCTTAAAATTTATTATATGCTGCAGAACAATCTTACCTTCAAAAGAAATTTTATATCTTCAGTTATTTCAAAGAACCATGCTGCACCTGGGCAAAATGATGTAAGCATTCATTGCTGTCTGATTGAAAGGGTGACCTACAAAATGTATTTAATCCTGACATTTTAGAATAAGTTAAATGCCCCCAAATAGCAAAAAGGCATTAAATAATTTTTAAAAAATAGTTACTTTTGGGGGTGGGGGTGCATAGTTCTTGTGTTTAGACTCTGGTTCCCATTCTGAATCACATCCCAGCATGCCATATGCTAGTGACATAACAACCCCTATGAAGCCCCCTGAAGACTGGTGTCAGCTGTTAAGTATCAGTTGGTCTAAAGGGTTTGCAAACTTAAAAAAAAAAAAAAAAAATCAATTTCATTCCCCAGAAAGTTGAAAATAAGGCTATTAAAACTTTTCAGATAAGGCAAGTACACAGTGCCAAACTAAGGGTATAAGCATATTTCACTTTACTACCGCTTTTCATTCAAATATCTGAAAACACTCTGCAACCATTAAGCCTTGCACCACTGCCTCCCTCTAAAAGTAACCAATTCCTGTCACACCAGTTGGCAGAGGCCGGCCTATATATTCTCAGAAAAGTTAACAAGATGATTGGTTGAGATACATGCCAAACTTCACGGACACATTTTACAATTTTAAAAACTGTGTGCAGGAATGGCCAGATTTAGGCAATCCAGGGCCCTAAGCATACCACAAAATATGGTCCTCTGTGACAGTGACAGGAGGTCCATTTCCCTCTCAGAGAGGCAAGGACGACAGCTAGGGTGGCTACTGATGCGTACCCAGAATACCAGACATTCGGGTACTTCTGGGAATGGCATGAGCCTGCCCCTACCTGCATGACACCAACACTCACGCCACATGGAGGATGCCATTTAGAAGAGCATGCCACCCCACCCCTGCTGGCATGACCTCACACGCACTGTGCATGCAAGGCCATGGTCCACAAAGGATGCAATTTGGAAGAGCACACAGTCCCAGCCCCGCCAGCATGACATCACAAGCACAGTGCACGAGGTCACACCACCGGGGGCAGAGTAGCATACTCTTCAAGATGGCATACTTGTGCATACCAGACAAGACCACGTTCAATTTTATACCTGTACCCGACAGGGCACTAACTGCACAAAAGCAGGACCGTCCTGCTTCGAACCACATGAATGGCCGGCCTCGCAACAGCAGCTGCCCTACTCTTCTCAGTTTCAGGAACTATTGGGTTGAGCTCCCTTAGTTGAGTTGTGCCTCGTCGGTTCAGCCCTCAGGCACGTTAATGAGCCCAACTGGGCTGCAGCAGAATTGCCTGATTGGCCAGCCTGCATAAATGGCTGAAAGGAGCCAACAGGTCTACATTTAGGCTTGGCAACAGCTTGTTGACTGTTCAATGCTTACACCCGGCAGCTACAATCACTCCTGTGCCTCCCTCGTTCCCAACCTTGTTCCCATCCTGCCACAGTCTGCTCCTGCCACAGTTTGCTCCTGCCCTGCTCCCCTTGCCCAGCTTCTGACTCTGGCTCTCACCTTTGGCTACAGTTACTGGCTCCAGCTCGGACCCCTGACTCTGACCCTTGGATTGATTCCTGCTTCCTGACCCTGATGCCAGGCCGTGTCTCTGATCACTAGGTCAGACTGCCGACCCCCAGGAGCAGCAGTCGGGACCCTCCCCACACACCAACAGTCATACAGGAGTATCAGGGGGGCAACAGGAATTCCATCTTACCCAAGAGAGGGAGGGAGTAACAGCATGGGGGACCACGCCTGCAATACTTACACTCTGGCTACTGAGATATCTGCTTCAGTGGAGGCCCGAAGAGGCTGCACCTATCTCCTTCTCTTCACACAGAATTCTCTGAATGGATGGTGCTGAGGGACTCCCAAGCAGTGGGCCTTATTACGGTTATATATAGGGCCCTACCAAATTCATGGCCATGAAAAACACATGAAATCAGACTGTGAAATTTGGTCGTGTGCTTTTACCCTATACTATATAGATTTCATGGGGGAGACTAGTGTTTCTCAAATTGGGGGTCCTGACCCAAAAGGGAGTTGCGGGGGGGGGGGGGTCACAAGGTTATTTGGGGGGAGGGGGGTCATAGTATTGTCATCCGTACTTCTTCGCTGCCTTCCGAGCTGGGGGGCCGGAGAGTGGTGACTGATGGCCAGGTGCCCAGCTCTGAAGGCAGCACCCTGCCACCAGCAGCACACAAGTAAAGGTGGCAATACCATACCATGCCACCCTTACTTGTGCGCTGCTGACTTCAGAGCTGGCAGCTGGAGACTGGCGGCTGATGACTGACGGCCCAGCTCTGCAGACAGCAGCACACAAGTAAGGGTGGCAACACCATACCATGCCATCCTTACTTCTGCGCTGCTGCTGGCGGCGGCTCTGCCTTCAGAGCTGGGCTCCTGGCCAACAACCGACACACTCTGGCCACCCAGCTCTGAAGGCAGCATCGCCACCAACAGCAGTGCAGAAGTAAGCGTAGCAGTACTGCACACACACACACACACACACACCAGTAACCTTGCAGCCCCTCCACAAATCCTTTTTGGGTCAGGACCCCTACAGTTACAATACCCTGAAATTTCAGATTTAAATAGCTGAAGGTCATGAAATTTACGATTTTTAAAATCCTGTGACCATGAAATTGACCAAAATGGAATTTGGTAGGGCCTTAGTTATATAAAATGAGGCAGCAGCTCTCAGTTATTTTTCAGGCTCACAGTAGGCCTCGCTGCATCAGTTACACTTGGTTCATGTTTCCAAGGTTTTCATCATGATCATGAAGACTAGAAACTTATCTTTAGAAAATAAAAAGTAAATTTACATTCTGATGTAGCCACATCACTGTAAGCATTGGGGCCCTGAGCATTAGGCTATAGTGCCTACCCTTTCATCCAACCCGGTGCGTAAGGGCGTCATTAGGCAGAATCTTTAGATTCCCCCAGAATCCTACAGAAGTCAAGTATAACTTCATCGTTTCAACCTTAGCAATAGGTTTACATTACGTTTTCAAGGCTCTCTCTGTAAAGAATAGGACTAAAAGTTTTTATTTTAAATGAAACCTGAAATTCTCCTTTATGATTCCATCCCCATCAAATTAGGGGGTGCCAGGTGTAGAATGCACGAAGTACAAAGCCAAGCTCAGCTTTTCTTTGTACCCCGGGCAACTGTAATCCTATCATGTTGAAGCCATTACATAAACGAGACATTTGTGTGTGATCAAGATGAAGAGTACAAGGCAGGCCCTAAAGTCACCAAATAGGCAAATACACAAATAAATGAGTATATTGTGGTAGGAACTGTAATTTATGCCAGCAAATCTGACTGGTAAACATGCTTACAGTATCACCTGCTTTAACAACACACATACATTTCCAGACAATAACTAATAAATCTGCAAGATTCTTTATTTCCTTTAACTCGTAAAACTGCAAACCTAAATATTTGAATTTCTTCCATAAGCCTTGAGAAAGGCAGAACTTTGAAGTTTCTAAAGAGGAAAGATTATTTTCTTTTGCCGCAGGCCAGAAATTAGAATTTCTTTACTGATTCTGCCAAACCGCCACATAATGTACTTTTTATTTTCATCAAAATAAACTACTTTGAATTAGAGCTGTCCCATAGCTACTGAGTGATCAACATTTTGAGAGTCAGACCAACTTTGTAAACCACTCTATGAACCCTCTGACCAAAAGGGACCCTCCAAAACCACGCAAGA
This sequence comes from Emys orbicularis, assembly GCF_028017835.1. Taxonomy (NCBI): domain Eukaryota; kingdom Metazoa; phylum Chordata; order Testudines; family Emydidae; genus Emys; species Emys orbicularis. The sequence goes on along the minus strand of NC_088687.1, from coordinate 43,847,478 downwards.
TCAAACAGGATTGTGGGGAAAGAGTTTCATTCCATTTCCTCACTGTTGGCGGTTTTTGAGGACAACACATGCTGCAGTTTTATTTGTTCACATGATCAGAACAGTGGGTTGCGTCCACATGTTGTTTTTTAACTAAATGAGATAAATTTAACCCTGGGTGGTAAAGCTACTCCAAAGAATAATTTGGTCCCAATGTTTTCGGTAAAAAAGTTTTTAGGGCTAAATAAAAATACAAAAAGGAGGAAAATATTCCTCTGTACTGGCATATTTAGAGCATCCTCATGAGCTGCATGTAAGACATCTTATATTTGAACCTATATTCTTCCAGGCTGTTTACAGTTTTTAAAAAAACATGTATAAACTCCCAGTTCTTTGGCATTCATTGCATTATTTGTGCATCACTACAATTTCAGTTTTATACTGCTCTAAAGCATAAGAACATAAGAATGGCCATACTGGGTCAGACCACAGTTCCACCTAGCCCAGTATCCTGTCTTCCAACAGTGGCCAATGCCAGGTGCCCCAGAGGGAATGAACAGAACAGGTAATCATCAAGTGATCCATCCCCTGTCGCCCATTCCCAGCTTCTCAACACTGATAAAATCCAGATCATCATCAATCTAAAAACAATAGGCTACGCTGACATCACATCATCTCATTAATCTTCATTTGTCCCATCACATCCTGTCATTCTTATGCAAATGACACACTTGAGGATGCAACTTTTCTGCACTCCATGATAAGGGGAGTAAGGCTGTTAAAAGCCCCAGGGTGCCATCCAGGACCACAGACCATCGCTTCATTCAACGCCTTGTGTTTTACATCACATCTAATGTGTTTGACATTCAAATGTGACCCAGCAGGAGGTAAAACTATTTGATTTCTCAGCTACACACATCTCACTTCCTGTGCTGAAACACTCACTGAACTCCCTAGGGATCTAACAGTGTCTTGCTTCAGCGTTCCCTTGCTAATAGAGATTGAAATACAGCTCAAGAGGAAGAAGATATTTGCATGGGGCATGTAACAATGATAGCAATCCACCCTTCTCACCTAAGAGTTAAGATCTACACTAAAACCCTGGCTATGCTGAGACTCCATGATACAGAAGCAAGTTGGTTTAGATTAGCGAATACCAAAGAGGAAAAACACATAGGTTACCTTCCAAGGAAATTTGGTAGAGAGCACTCTGGAAAGAATGTGCATACTCAATTACAAGTCTGTTTAAAACATTTAATTTTAGGTTGAATAAGAGTACACAAGGTCCTAAAATGTTTTAGGCCCCAAAAATTATTCCCTGAGCCTAGAAGTCAGCATGAATTAAAATCATTTCCCATACTTGAACGTCTGTCTCATCAGTTCTATTCCCACAGCTGTTCCCCAGACACCACAGGTGGTGAAAACTAAACTTATCTGTTGCACAACAGGAAGGACTTTATTATTATTATTTACTCATAACAGTGTTTTGTTTCATCAGCACCTTCAATAAATGCTCTGAACATCTTGTTCCCATCACATGTGTGAATGTAGGAAGAGCAATTTTTATTAGACGGGAAAAAATACGGGAACAATAGAAGTACGTAAAATAAGACCTTTTCTCTGAGGAAAGTAGCAACCACCTCAGCATCATGTGAGAAGTGAATGAGAAATAAAGTTGGTTAAAACGTCTCACACAGTCTTAAATGTGGCGGTGAGGTTATTGGCAATAGTGCTTAGGTACCATGGTGATAATTATAATAATTTCTTGGACTAACAAATGTATGTCACAAGTACCAACCACGTTTACAGTTAAATGGATGGCTAAAAATATGCGCAAATAAGAGAGCCCTGATATCCATATTTACAATGACTGCAAAGCCTGCATTAGACTGAGGAAAAATAATCTTCTACTTACTTGCACTCTACATTCTCAAAAGTCTGTCTCAAATTATAGGAAAGAACCATAAACTGTATATTGACAGATAAAGAAGAAACTACATAAACATATGCTGGATTTAGTTTACTCTTTTGGTAAATTAATATATTTAGACACATCACAAACACCTTCCAAACTTTACTCTCTTTACAAAGCTAAGAATAGAACCTCCAGTAAAATTTACTATATTCCTCAATCCCTGCAACATCAAAGCAAAGAACACAGATGTGCATTGTACTTGTGACTTTTTACAGTATATAAGGAACACACATTAAAGTGAACATACAGTCATCATATGAATGCTTGAGAAGGGCATATATTGATTGGAAATATGTGATTACACTAATGAGTATTTAAAAACATTACATTAATTCATATTTTAAAGTTTTTAAAAGGCATATATGGAAATTGACTAATCATAATGTAAACTACAAATCCACATTGCAAGATTTTCCAGTTGTTACTTTACTGAAGCCCAGAATAGTGATGTTCTTATAGTGTTCACCCTCTCCCTTTTCCCTTCCAAAGAAGAGAAAGAGCAACCACTGTAAGCATCTGTGACTCCTGGGGTAGAGTAGCATAAGGGTGCAACCTACTTGGCTTGTAGGCAGCATGATGTCACTGTGGGTACGTGTACACTAGAGCTGGAGGTGTAATTTCCAACTTGGGTAGGCATACCTGTGCTCTGATCCATCTAGTGCACTAAAATAGCAGTGTAACTGTGGCTGCATGGCTAACAGTTGTGCCTCCAGTGTGCCTAAGATTTCAGATAGGATTGTACTCGAGGTAGCTAGCGCATCCCACCGCCTGTGCAGCTGCAGCTACACTGCCACTTTGAGAGTGCTAGCTTGTATGTTTACTTGAGCTGGAAATTACACCTTCCAGCTCCAGTGTACAAACACCACCACACTGACTCACTGGTTCTCAAACCTCATTAAGCTGCACCTCCCCCCCCTGCAGTCAGTGTGGACTGGCAAGATTCTAATCTATATCCATCTATAAAATAGCCCTTTTAAGAGAGTTTCTTACCTTGGAAAATAAAATCATTTTCAAAAGATTTAAAATATTATCTTTCTCCCTTGTCTTTCCTTTTGTCCAATCCAGTAATAATTAATAAATAACAATGATACAGCTCTGTAAAAATCAGCAATAAAAGGAGGTAGGAGAAGCATAATTTGTATTTAAAAAATAATGTAAGAAGAAAATTAGTCTTATCCATTTCTCATAGATTTTAAATACTGTAAGGCAGTCAGGGAGCTTTTCTATTCAGAACAAACTATAACTTAATGGGCCTGTGTTCCCTCTTCGTTATCTGTTGGCAAAATCAAGAGCTTCTAGGCATTTTCACTGGACAAGCAGTAGCAGCAAATACACAAACTAGTGTTTTGAAGTTAAAGTAAGAGCTTCCTGAAGTAGCAGTCCAAATTACACAGGATAAAAGAAGAAAAGCTAATAGTTAACAGCAACCCTTGCATTTAAATTATATTAAGCTGAAAACCCTTTCCCTCACTAAGAGGGAAATCCTTGTCACCCAATTCCAATCTCAGCTAAATGGGATCTGTATATGTGACTTTCATGGAGATATAAAGGGAACAGAATTCTACCTCCCAACCACCAGAACATCTACAACGCTGCTCCAGGGTTTCTACTACAGGTATTTACATAGTATTTTGTTCAGTGGAGCCATTTATTTTGCACTTTGCCGGAAATGGCAAAACTGAGGGAAGCCAGGGATGGTAAAAGGGCTTTGTCACCTTCCATCCTTATTGCCTGTAGGTGAAATTTTGTTTAAGTTCAGTAAAGTTTCAACCTTTTGGCTAATTTCTAAATAGAAATACGTTTCCTTTCATTGGTTCCTGTCTTCAGCAGTATATCTCCTCCTCCCTCTGCTTGCTCTGCAGCAGCTGATAACTAAAATAAACTATTCCCAAAAAAGTGGATGTACAAACAGATCCGTGCATGGACCAGAACTACATACTGTGACATTAGAACAGAACCAGCAGATTAAATTTAAAATCCTCCAGTCCATGTGATAGAGGTCTGCTTTTGCAGCAGAAGTTGTAGCTGCAGAATGCAGTATTGCTAGTAACAGAAGTCCTGCGCAGCTATTAATATTACAGTTTGGTAGCTGCCTGTTGGGTTTGATAGCCAGCTGCTGGAGAAGGCTAGGATGAGTTCTGCCTACTGTCATTTAGTAGGTTTCAGAGTGGTAGCCATGTTAGTCTATCAGCAAAAACAACGAGGAGTCCTTGTAGCATCTTAGAGACTCCTCGTTTTTGTCATTTAGTAGTTAGCATGTTTGTGTAGTACTGCCCTCTTCTGAATGGAATGTCTTGCTCATGTGTGATTATGTTGCTCTAGAGCAGGGGTTCTCAACCTTTCTCATTCTGAGCCCCCCCCCCCCCCAAACATGCTATTAAAACTCCACGGCCCACCTGTGCACAACTGATTTTCTGCTTATAAAAGCCAGGGCCGGTGTTAAGGGCAAGCAGTGCAATTGCCTGTGACCCCCAAAAACTTAAGTTGCTCAGGCTTTGGCCTCAGCCCCCAGTGGCAGGGCTCAGAGCCCCAGGCTTCAGCTCCATGCAGCGGGGCTTCAGCTTTCTGCCTGGGCCCCAGTGAGTCTAACACTGGCCCTGCTTGGCAGCCCCCCTGAAACCTGTTTGAGGGCCCACTGGGGGCCCAGGACCCCTGGTTGAGAACCACTGTTCTATAGGATATCTGGTCAAAAATTGGGATTTCCATCCATGGGGAAATTCCAATATTTCAAAATTTGGAATTTTCCCAAATCGGGGCAAAAACTTGAATACTAGAATTTTTGGCAGAACAGACTGTCCAACCAGAGGGGAGACCATGGTGCATAATGGGAGTCCAGCCAACGAGTCTGGCGCATAGAGGGAAATGGGGGCACGAGGCACCCAAACTTCAACTTCTAGGAAGCACTGTGGCAGTTCAGGTGACCACAAAATAACCTCGAACTGACCCAAAAGGAAATGTTTCTCTTCAAACATTCAGATTTGTCAGATTCAACTCAGGTTGACCTGATGCCAAATGAAATATTTAGTTTAAATTTTCTCAACAGAAAATTAATATTTTTGGCAAGAATCAAAAAATTCCCACAGATAATTTTAATTAGAAATGACATTTTCAACTGAAATTTATTTGAGGAAAAATTCCTGACCTGCTCTACCCTAGTGGCTAACACACAAAGTGTATAAAAAAGCCTTAATGATAACAGCCATCAGTGGAACGTCTCTTGGACACAAGTGATAGAGGGTTGTGTTTTTTGGAGCCAAAGTCAAGCAAGCAAAGACTTCCTTGAGTAAGGACCACCACTTAAAGTACGTCTACACTTACTTCCTGGTTCGGCGGCAGGCAATCGATCTTCTGGGATCGATCCCGGAAGTGCTCGCCGTCGACGCCGGTACTCCAGCTCGGTGAGAGGAGTACGCGGCATCGACGGGGGAGCCTGCCTGCCACGTCTGGACCCGTGGTAAGTTCGGACTAAGGTACTTCGAATTCAGCTACGTTATTAACGTAGCTGAATTTGCGTACCTTAGTCCGAAGTGGGGGGTTAGTGTGGACCAGGCCTTTGAAATGCTTCTTAGAGGAAAGCAGTTCAAACTTAGTCCATTCCAGTGTGTTTTACTCTGACAAGAGAACATGGCTGTGGACTGCTTTAAAGCGATTTGGGGGGGAGTTGCAGAGTTGTTTTGTTTTTGGTTTTTTTTGCAGTAAGCTACAGATTTATGTTTCTCAAAATGTAAAATGGGGTGTAATTATTATCCAGCTATAATCATCTCAGTATCTAAAGAGAAATTGTAATGTTTTACACTTGGAACAGCTATGGCTGGAAATGGGCTGAATTAGCAGCACTGATTACTAAATATTTTCAAAGGAAATAACTAATGAAACCAGCAGTCCAGCAAACTCCTTCATAAACAAACACTATAAAAGCAAAATAGACACAAGTGGCTCTACAGAAATATTACACACATCCCGTGAGCTTGATTTAAAAGAATTTTTTTCCCCAGAAAACTGATACTTAAGGATGTTGCAGAATATTTTTATTTTCACTAAGCCTCATGTAACAAAAAAAGGAAATGCAGACATAATCCTTTCCTCCTCCTTTGTCTCGGTTTTCAAACATCTTCCCTTAAACAGAAACTGGATTAGAGAATTAGGGAAAAACACTGAAAGAGAATCAAATTATTCCAGAAGCTGGTTTTCACAAGAGACCAGTATATACCACAATGCAACTATTCTTACCTTGTCTATCATATCCGGTCGGTTTGTAGCTGCCAAAATTGTCACGTCCTTTAACTGTTCTATCCCATCCATTTCCGTTAACAGCTGAGCCAAGACACGGTCTGCTACGTTCCCAGCACCTGAAGACCTGATTAACAAAAATGCCACAGCATTAGTTTTCCCTTCCCAGATAATTACCAAATGAGAAAGGGTTTACGCTTCCATAAAACCATTAAAAAAAAACAAACAAACAAACAAAAAAACACTTTTCAACTTTATAGAATAGCTTTCTGATTTTTCACTTTAATCTTCAGTAGTTGAGGGAAAAATAACATAAATCATGTAAACTAGTTAAGGCTATATTCCAGAATTAGCCCTTCAAAAGATTTCTCAGTATTCATAAAAACATCTGGGCTTGTCACTTACTACCTTGCCACGGCAGACTGGACAAGGTTTTCACACAATATAAATAGTCTGGTATAAATATTTCTAAGGTGGGAATAGCTGGATTCACATGACTTCCTAACTAAACAGACAATACCTCAGTTCCTACCACTATCCAGGTGATTACTTATGCCACCCCATGCAGTACAATGTACAAGTACTTATGCATTTTGCAATGTTTCATTATATTTTCACTTCTTCAATCTCCATCAAATGAGACCAATTTGAGTGCTAGCCAGCTAACTCATAAAAGCATTTCCTGCCTTTATAATTCATCCATCTGTTTCTCCAGAAGAAGAGAAGAGAGACGAGAGAAGAGAAGAGTTGGGGGAAAGAAAGGTACAAGTGTCAAGTTTTGAAATCCCAAAAACATTAAACCCCAAAACAGAGGCATAAAATATTTTATGCATTTGAAGTAGTTTGGGAACGGATTCTAGTCACACTAAAGTCAATGGCAAAACTCTTAAATACACATGAAAGAAATGTTAAGAAAAAAGTAATTTGGTATTTTCTTTACAGCTTCTAATTTTTTTAAGCCAACTACAATACACTGGGGTTAACTCACAGTACAATCAGCCAACTGCCTTCTGCCCAAGTAAATGTATGTATATAGAAGAGAAAGATGTTGCATAACACAAAGTAAAGGAACAAACTGTATGGTTACTGAAATCCCATTTACAAAACCTTTCTGAAATGTTATGCTTTGGTCTGAAGACATCATCAATACTAGGTAAAATTATTAATTTTAAAACGTTATAAGAACTAGGGGCATGTTGTTTTTAATCAAAAATACTAAGACGTAAAACCTAGGAAATATTAGGGCCATATATACATACGTATTGTGTGTGTGAGAGTGAGAGTGTGAGAGTGAGAGAGAAGAAGCTTAATATCAAAGCCAATAGATCATCTTTGCATATAATGAAAATATAATACAATGAGATATATAAGAGGTAAACTAAACAAGTGCCAGTTCTCTCCTGAAAGAAAAGAAATGGAAAAGTCAGCATCTATAACAGTATCTGAATCAAAATCAGAATAAAAGTTCAGTTATTATTAAAATGTGTTTTTTAAAAACCATAATACTTCTGAATGGAAGCAAAGCTGTGCCTGCAAATTCACAGGCTTGGGACCAGACGCTGAACTCCGAGATGGGTGAAATTTTCTATTGGGCTAAGCCAAAATACTGGGTCTCCTGAAGGCAAAGACAAATCAGCAGCTTATTCCAAAAGCTCCCTCTGCTGAACAACTGCTGCAAATAGAGTTGAGAAGTTTAAACAGGTGGGGGAGGAAAGGGCGGGGAGTAAAGCTAAACAGTGTTAAGACTAAAATTTTACTGACCTCAAATAACAGAATTTAAATCATAGAATTAAGGCCTGCTCCTTACACAGGGTAAAACTCAGACTGTCATCAAATCGGATTTGCCCACCAAAGATGTAAAAGACACAGTAAATCATCCAGGATCAGCCCCCTTGCCATAACAGGATTGCTCCCCACAGACTACTCACATTTCTTCATAACTTTGTGCCACTTCGTCTCCCTGTATTTAAAGGGACACTTTCCAATACATTTTTTAAAATGTTATTCTCCATTATTTATAATATCTTCCTAGTGATGCTCATTTTATCCTCCTTTCTTTGGTAAATATTTCTTTTGTCCCCGGCACCACTTATATCGCTAAAGGAGCCTTACCATTACAACAATTTAAAAAACATATATTTAAAATAACTAGATTGTGTGCACATACATGCGCACACACAAATAAATAATATTTGTTGGCCATGTTGTAATTTAACAAGAAAAAAATCATACCAGATTTTAAGATACAATAAAAAAATTTTAATTTCTGCATGTCCTTATTTTTGCAACCTTATGCTGCATGCATACTAATGCAACACCACTGCTGATGCAATAAACATTGAGAATAGTGCTTGATAAGTGCTTTAGAGTCAGAGATCATAACTCACAGAATAGTTATTGCTATTTCTATAATTTTCAAGGGGAAAATAATAGATTTTTAACTTATTGTTGATATTCAGAATCTGGAAGACATCTCCTTCCTGGTTTAATAAATGTTGCCTAACACAATAACGGGTGGGCCAAGGGGATTGCTACGAAATATTAGAGAAGGGACTTTCTTTGTTAGTCAGCTTTTTTGTTGTGCTGCAGCAGTGTTAAAAATTCCCCAGTGAAATGAGTGCATTTCTAACATACCCAGAGGTCACAGCCCTATCAATTTAAAAGGAGTGGAATGTGATAAAATATTATAGTTGTTTGCAGAAGGTTAGTAAATACTTTTCAAAGGAAACAGATCCTTAAAATAAATTAGAGTCAACTTTTGTAAAGTAAGCTAATCTTAATAGGTAATAAAGCCACCCCATCCTGAAAAGACTTATACATGGACTTAACATCTCACCCTTGGGACTACTCAGAGACATACAATTAGGCATGAAAGTCTCTAAGATCAGGGCCTAAATGAAAATTGCACATGAAAATGGTCTGAAACCAGAAGTCACCAGGAGAGGGGGCAAATTTTTTGGGTTTAAGAAATAGCAGGAATACGTGTTTATTGGGGGGTAGGGGGCATTGTATCCCTCCTGATATGAGCATCTATGTTGCAAGTTTCAGTACGGAGACAATGTTCATCCCAAGTATAAAAATCATGGACAGGGTGGATTTGGAAAGTAACTGAACAGCATCTAAATTAATCTCATTGACGGCAAAATCCCCAAATGTTTTCAAAGAGTGAAAAGAAAAGTTAAATTACAAACTACATGCTATGTGTACATAAGGCTTAAGAACATACTCTCCTCTCCCCACTCCCACAATACTGTACACTAATCCAACAGCATTAACTCCTACATCCATGCAGAGCCCCACTGAAGTCAATGGCATTTGGTACCAGACCAACAGCCCAAGATAGCGAATCCCAATGAAGAAATGTGGTCTTTTTTATTATTTGGCATCAGATAGGAAATATGCTACAGGCAGAGGAAAAATATTTTATAGTAAAGACAGGTGGCTGAAAAAAAATTAATAAAATGTCTGAAAATAAAATGCCTGATACACAGACAACTGCCTTGAATTTGCATGTATTTACTCATTGAACTAGAACTAGATGGTCATATTGAGCACCATATTTAGCCTGTATTCTACAGTAAATAAACCCTTTTGACTTAACAGGATATCCTATAAAAATGCAGACAGGCACACATTTATAGTTAGAGATTTCTTCACCAGCTGCTTCAGAACTGCGTCATCACCATGTGCTCCAAGGAGCTCCAGTGCTGCATAAACCGTTCATCTGAAGGGTGACATACAAGTATGCATTTTTCCATGATTTCCCAGCAAGGGTTTCAAATTAATGCAGGCAATGCTCATTAAGGCTGCCTGGACTTCTGATACATACGGCAGTCAGAAAAAGAATTATGATTAGCCCTCCAATCCTACTTACACATTGCCAAAACCAATGGCCAGTCAAGCAGACTTCCCCCCCCCCCCCCCACACACACACCTGACTTCCACACATTGATTTCATCATCACAACTACACAGAAACAGTCCTCAAAAGGCACGCACTGGTACAGTCTCATTTCCTGTCAACAAACTGATTGAGAATGAAGGCAGTCAAAATTAAGAGTTTGAGAGAGAGTGCACGCGTGCCTTACCCTCACCACAAATTCCCAGAACTCCAAACTAAAAGAGGGGGTAAGAGAAATCTGGCAGCTTCATTACTGCCTGAGAATTTTAAATCATTTGTAATGTTGGGAAAATAAAATGAGTTTGTTTTTAAATATGAAATAGGATTAATGTTTGTACAGTACTCTGAAAAATGTAAAGCAGTAGCTAAGTACTAAGCATTACTATCAGTTTGCGAGTCATTCTTTCTGTGTATGGATTAATTTTTTTGTCAAATCTTCTTTAACCCACTTTCTACACATTTACAATAATCTCTTAAAGCATAGCACTTATTTTTTTTAAATAACTTGGAGCCAGCCTTACTTACTGCCACCCTTATTCCCACTGAAGTGTAAATAAGTCTGCAGGTAGCCCGTTGGTTTCAGAGAGCATGAGTATGCAGGTCTTTACTCATAACATAAATTCCCTGCATTCCAAAGTATGCCAGGTGAAACTATTTATATATTAATGGCACTATTTAGTGTAAGACAGACAGATTCTAGGCTTCAATAGTAGTGAAAGATCCATTTCCCATGTACATTCTGAAGTGAAAGATTCCTAGAATACAGGTGTATTTTATATTGCATCAAGGTCTTAAAATTAACCACTGCTATCTGATTGACAACCAAAGCAGCATATATGCTGCTCAACATATGGGATTCTGTGAAAGGGTGCACTGGCACCATGACAAACAAGGGGTTAACCTCAGTTCACATTCCTCCTCCCAGCTCCTGGAGCCTGATCCAATGCCCATTTAAATTAGTGGGAGTCTGATTTCAATGGGTGTTCCATCTGGCCATCTTTGCACAGATGCCCAAAGAAAGAGCTGTAAGAGTGGCTGCTTGGGTGAAGGTGGGAAGGAAAGTAATGCATTTGGGAAGGTATGGCTCCATACCCAGCATCAGATAAGTGAGTTGAACCTCAAGCTGAGGAGTTTACTTTATGTGATAGGGTATGTGCAGGTGATGCCCAAAACCATGGTTTAAAATAAATTTAACATCCCTGTTATATTTATAAGCACTACCTTTGGAGAAAAAGAAGGTTGCGGACACCAACATTTCCCCTCCCCCCGCCCCGCACTGCCAAGACATTGCAGGCTGTACTTGTTTGACACATCTAGCCCATTGTACAGCACCATGTACTTTTGGCGTTCTACTGTGTAAGTGATATGTTTATTATTTATTATTTATCTCCCTCTCAAATAAATAGACATTCACTTCCAAGGCTAAATAACTAGTTTTAAAAAAGGAAGCCATTTTTGAGATATCATCTGCTATTTATTTTTTCACTTCTTAAACTTAAAAAGTTGAACAGATTTTTTAAAATTTAAAAAGAAATATCCCCCCAAAATGAGATGTTAAAGATTCAGCTCACGAATGAAATTTGTAAACAAGCATTCATAATGAAAACACAGACAGACCCTTAGTCCTAGAGGTGTTTGCAGGATTGATGTAAAAATGAGTAGTTTTGCAGAATACAGCATGTAACATTTCGACTCAGAAACTTATTGAAGCCCTGATCCTGAAATTGATCAGGTTCAGCAGTTTGCCTGCACAGAACTCTGTCGACTTCAATGGGGCTTGGTGCAGGAGCTCTGAACAAAGTCAAGTTGCAGAATCAGGACCATAATGTAGTAGATAAGAAGGTGGAAGACGAGGATTGCTCAATGAAAGTAAATTCTAAGAAATCAAAAGAAAGCTTCACCAGTGTCTTTTGGATTAACTGCTTAAAATCAACCCAAGAACCTACTTATTCCCTCAAAATAATGCTTTAAGCACCTAAAGAATGATGTAAGAAAGATGAAGTTCCTGTTTCCTCTTATCTGGTTTAAATACAGTATCCTGAAGCTGCCACATAACTTGAAGGCCAAACTCTACTACATTTTTTTTAAATCAGTAAGAGGACTATATCATGCTTAACTGATTTCAGCAACAGCGACTATGCTGTTCAACTTTCCAGAAAAATGACTGAACAATGACTGCTTACTATTCTGCATACAAAGGGCCAATGCTGCTCCCACAGAAGACAGTGCTGCAACTGACTTCAAAGAAAACAGATTTAGGACCACAGTAAATTATATGTGCAGTAGGCTGATAATAGAAAGCATAACACCACTCACGTGACAAAAAAGTAAACCTGAAAAGAAAAAAACAACCATGGTTAAGTAATAACAAAATAAATACCACCACCTAGCATTTATAAGAATTCCATACAAACATTAACAAATTAACCCTCATAATGAAACCACAAGGTAGATACATATTTCTGTATCCATTTTACAGGTGGTGGGAGAATTTAAGTGACTTGCCCAAGATACAGAAGTGTCTGTGTCAGAACGGAGATTAGAAGTCAGCAGTTCCTGGTCTTGGATCTGTGCTCAGACCCACAGAGGACACCTCTCTGACAAATCAAATGAGGTTTAAGAGACTAATCTAAATTCACAAACCATGGGCCTAATCCTTCTCAATTTACTCACATGAATAGTCCTACTGAAGATAATAGGGGTAAAGTGAGCAGGATTTGGCCAAATAAGTACGGAGCACCACAAAGTCAGCCTTTTTGGAAGGAGAGGAGAGTGGCAGCCCAAGGGACACCCGGGATATTGCAGAACAGTGTAAGGGCACTCCAGGAGAACCCCCTACTCTGACAAGACGTACCATGGAACTTAATGTTTATGCAGAGCAGGCATGGCACTAAAGTCTTGCAGTAAAACATGGAATTCAACTTATCTACCCGTGAAGTATCAACTGGTGAGCTGACCATGCCAGGTTTTGAACGCTGACTATGACGGATTTCAAGGAGAATGTAATGCTTAGGTCACTCTCAAGTAGATCCACTGGGACTGCACTGCTGGGAAGCCAGGAAGAAGTTGGAGAGGGCTGCCATGGGCAAGGGTAGCATCTCAGCACAGATGAACCTGAACTCATGGAGATAACCAGGTTAGGGGACAGATCCCACAGCTTTACCATATGAACCCCTCCACCCAATAGCATGCTGAGGAGTAATATCTACATGGGAATCACCACTGAGATTTCTATGGGGAAAGTTTCCCACAGTTTTTCATGGTGAGGGTGGAGGGAGACAATCTGGCCCATTGTATGTACCATATAATATTAGACAAGACCTACATAAAGGTCTAGTCTTTTTACCAAAAAAGTTATAATAAAAATCGAAAGGTATGAGCTTTAAAAATCTTCCAGTAAAAGAAGTAATTTGAGATTCTGTCATTTCCAGGAACTATAAGGAAATAATTTAACATTGACACAAATGTAAAACTCATTGACATAACAAAATAGTTGGTATCAAAAAATTAATATCTGCTCAAACAGACCAGGATTCTGAACTTCTCTATAAGCTACTGAGGTAAAGGGTTCCTGAAATACCAAAGCCCCCTGCCAGCACACTCCCACACAAAAATCACTCCGCTCACATAGTCTGAAAGATTTTATTGAGTCTGACATTTCTGTCAGGGCTTTGTAGGGGTAAACTGTCAGCAAGAAGCACCTGCCAAGTCAGTCTTTTCAGTCCAACTGCCATGATCGTAATTAACTGTCACACTGTTTTATTTCCTTCCCTCACAAATTTTGATGAAATATGGCTTTGGCAGTTCCACGTTTTCCACAGTATTAAAAGAAAATTCTACTCCAATAGCATTAGCAGCTAATAAACAAATAAATAAATAATGGCAATATCTTCCCAGAGAATAGTAATTTTTCACAATGAAAATTAAGGTATTTGCCAAGAAAAATGGCTTTTAAAATAGGTAAGACCCTTATTTTACAGTTGAGCCTTTTTTCTTAAACACTGATACGACTTCAAGAAACATCTCCAGATCTTGAGTAAAATTACTGGCCTTGCAAACATAGGTCATCACATTCATGCAAGCAATACAATATGGTTATAACTGACACTTCTGTTTCCTATAGCACCTTTCATTTAAGGATTTCAACATAGTTTACATGCATCCATTCATTATCCCTTCAAGGTAAACATTACTACCATTTTAGAAATGGGGAAACTGTGCTACAGAGATGTTAAGTGATCCCACCCCACACACAGCAGATCAGGTATCCCACAAAGAAGATGGATAGCAAAAATGTGTGTAATTATTACTGAAACACTGATTATCTTTTAGAAATATTGAGCCAAATTCATATCTGGCATATGCAGGCACAACTCCACTCAAGTTTGTCAATTAGGCCAACAGTGAAGTCAGACCACTGTTTATATATTAATGGGATGAACTCTATAGAAAAGCCTATAACTGATAGTTTGTAAAGTTAATTGCAAGTTAAGCTATTTCAAATTTTGGCCAATCTAAAAATAGTGTATGACTAAAAAAGTGTTAAAATAAGAAATCTTCCTTCAAAGCAGGGAATTGCTTTGGCTGTAGTGGTGATGTCACAAAGCTACAAAGGAGGATCATAACGCTAACCCTTCTCCTGCTCACCCACTGCACCCTATGTTTGGACACTATTTACACTGTTGCCATATGTTTTCCACCCAACTATACTCAGGCAGTACCCACTGTAATGCATCCTTGTCCTCCCTCTCTCCCACGACTGCAGACCATTCAAAAGGAGAGAACCTGGGCAAGTCATGTAATCCAGGGCTTGGGTTAAATTTTTGGCTTCATGAACGTCTGTGTACATATGCATCTTCTCCATTTACACCAACCTCTCATCAGTTACTTGGAGGAGTTAGCCAGGAAAAGGGGAAGGAAACCATGCATTAGAGTGTTTGAAATGGGGTTGTAGAAGGATACAATCATGAAAAATAATAAGGCCTTGCAAAAATGCATGTTACTCTTCAGAATTTAACTTACAAGGAAAGGGAAGTCAGAGCTACACCCTCCCTAATTCAGTGTTGTGTTTCAATTTCTGAGAGTTATCCCAACTATGCAGGCCCACTCTGCTCAATGAGCTGGTACAGAATGGGTCCTGTGAGCTGTTCTCCACTGGCTCAGTCTGCTCTCATATTCGAGCAGGCAGAGCTCCCTCTCATTATGGGCTGCTAACCTTCCCTCCATCCATTCTCCTCCTAGTGAGAAACAGTGTAAGAGCCCTGCAACCACTCGCTCTCTCCTGCACCCCCCACCCCAATGTGGGGAGAGGGAAAGTGGAAAGAGCACCTGGCAGTCACTCACTCCTTCTGTTCCTGGACAGAAGCTGTCTTGCCTATGCTTGCTCTCTCTCAGAGACTGTGAACAACTTTGCCTCTTGTTTCCCTGGCCTGGAGAAGAAGACTGTGCTCCCTACAGCCTTCCTATGCCCCAGAGAGATCTGGGAACCAGATTTCTCCCAGCACTCCTCTCTCAGCCTGGACCTTTCTCCCCACCTCAGCTCAATCACAAAAGATATTATAAGGACAATGAGTGGAGAAATAAGAGACATATACAGGACTGATTTTGCTGGGAGCAGAGCAGAGAGAAATATACAGCATGGATTTGGTGGGGGGAGTGTGTGTGGGGGAAGATACCAAATGCATTTTGCAGGGAGGGAGAAAACAGACTAGATTGGGATGTGTTTGTGTCTTGGCGGGGGGCAGTTCACCAAGTGTGGTTAGGGGAAAAGAGTGGATTGGAGTAGTGTGTGATTGGGAAGACAGCTAGTGAAGTGAGGTGGTGCTTAGTGGACATCTATGCATGTGAAAGAGGAGTGGATATGGGTCAGGATGATATGTTTGGGGAGAAGGAGAAAGTACATGAGAAGAGACAAAACATTGATTCTAACGGGCTGAAGGCAGAAAAAGAAAAGGGAAGGACAGAGAACAAATCAGAAAGGAAAAGTAGCGTGACAGCATGAGGAAGGAAAGGGAGATTAGGAACAGGGAAGAGGAGAATTGCCAGGGAATACAAGAAAGACTGAGGGAAAGATAAGGGAAAGAACACCATGTACGGAAAAAAGTTTAATTCTAAAAGTTACATTAAAATATAAAACCCATTATGTCTCTGTGTACATATCACTGTATATACACATGCACACTTACAGAAACTATCCTTTTTAAGAATTACTTTGGAGTTGTATACACAAAGGCAATAGCTGGTTCCTGCAGAGCACAGTTTTTGCCTTTGAAATGATCCAGACTGCACCAAATAGTTAGAATTTCCTGCAGGAGGATACCCACAGACCTCCCTCCAATGGATCATACACACTGAATTCATAATTATTTAGGTGGTTGGCCAAAAGATATTACCCAGACCATTTATATCTCCTTGTCTACTCATGACAGTAGTTGCATGTGTATTGAGGGGAGGCTATAAACCTTGTTCTCCCATCTGTGCTGCAAATGCCTAGGCACAACAGGAAGATGCTAACACTTAGAATTCTGTTATTCTGTCTGCACTGCAGCTGTCTTAAAAGAAGAAACCTGATGCATAGTACATTTTCCATTTCCTTTCATTCCGTTTCCTCAGCATTTCTCCTTCTGTGCATTCCTGAAAGTTAATCAAGTTGAAAACTGTAATCAATCATGTCTACCATGGAAGCAACTAAAGTTTAATCTGGAAGTACTACAGACTAGAATGTGAATAACTAGTCTGGATTTCACTTTTAGAGCCATGTATTATATCAATATTTAAATACAATGCCAATGTACTTCCAGCTGGATTATAAACTAAGCCTAAAATATTTAATTGGTTCTAAATACAATTAGATCTCCTTTTTCTTCCAAAAGAAATACATTTATAAAAACTAAGGCCCTGAACCTGCAAGCACTAAAGCACATGCTTAACTACCCATGTGAGTAGTCCCACTGAAGTCAGTTAAACTACTCATGGGCTAAATGATTATCGGGTCAGGGCCTAGGAGTCCAATCCACTCACGTCAATAACACTCCTACTGCCTTCAAGAGAAAGGGGAGCTCAAATTACAGAGTTAAAAATATGCAGTCTGCTAAAATTAGAAGTGAAATTTACAGATAGAGTATTTAAAACTATTTAAGACATGGCATACATGATAGAGTATTTATGCTAGACAAGAGCCTTTAGCAGTTAACTTTACTGAGTACATAGAGGTGCAGCTTGTAAATATTGCTATTCCAAAGTAAACTCGTGCCCTGTTTTCTGAAGTTATTTAAAAAAAAAAAAAAAAAACACTTTAGCCCTTTACAAATCCTCATTAGGCCTGGAACCTTCGTTCTGCTAGAAATCTTGTTCAGAGGAGCCAACCTATTTCTCCAGCCACTCTTTCTAAATTGAAGCTAACAGCCAGAAATTCAAAGGCCCTGATTTTCCACAGCATCCGAATGCAGCTCAGATGTGCTGGAGAATGGCAGTGGCAGTGAATCAGTTGAGGTTCTCCCGATTCAGGGCTACCCACTCCCAGGGTAAGTTAAAGCAAGAGAGGTCCTGCTGCAACTTACGTTGCTAGCAGAACATCCCCTACAACAGCAGAGGTTCAAGTGTAGTTGAGCTCTGCTCTTCCACACCTCCTCTCCCCTCCACTACCAGGCTTCCTCCCATCCTTTTACACCAGTAATGGGACATGGGGGCAGATGAGGGGGTCTGTGCCATCTCCAGCAACTGTGTGCTAGTGGACATTCACCCTACACAGGAAGACTTCTCTGCTGGGAACCTTTTACCTATTTTAGGGCACTTTGCCCTGCACACATCCAGCTCACACATTTTAAGGCCAGAAGGTAGCATTTTGAGCTGACCTCTTGCATAATACAGGCCATAGATTTCACCCAGGGACTTCTGCAAGCCCAATAATTTGTGTTTGTGCTAAAGCATGGTCTTTCAGAAAGACAGCCAATTTTGGTTTAAAAGACAAGAGCTGTGTAAATCTTCTGTTATTAAAACCAGAGATGCCACACACTGGAAACAGAAGATTCCTCCAGGACAAAAAATGTCAAACCTGGACGCCTAAATTTAGGATTCTAAACCCATATTTTGGCATTTCAATAGAGTGCATGGTTTTATAGACGCTGAGCAACCCAAGCTCCCATTGAAATCTATAGGTTTGAAAACTGTGGCTTATAAATTTATAGATTTATCTTCCCACCGTGGTTTAGTCATTTTAATGTAGTCTATGCACAGAGGAGAGGGGGGAAAAACATGTCCCCCAAATATCATTGCTATATTACTCCTTGGATTGGCTGCTATTTAGGAAGTGCTGAGGTCTCCTTCTTCTCATCACCCCGCCCCTGCCCAAATAAACCTGCTAGCCTAATAACTATCTTAGCCTTTGATTTTATAATGCACAGCATTGATTTTTTTTTTTTTTTTTTAAGAAATTTAACAGTGTCTTTCACTCCAGCCTACAATACTTTATGTCTTATGTTACAAGATTTTGCAGCCAAGGGGAAAAAGTTTTCTTGCTTCAGAAAAGCAGGCAAAGGAACAAATAAGTCTATTGCCCAAAAATCCTAAAAATTTACACATATAAACAATAATCCATTTCCAAAGAACACAGATTTCTTAAATTCGGCAAACAGAGTGTCTGTGCTGCATTTACACAGAGCCATGTTCATTCATCACTTTCAAGTCTGATTACCAAGCCATTTCCTGTTGGCAACCTCTAATGGCCAGAAGAATTAGGTTTTACATAGTCCGGATACCAAGGAATAACAAGTACCCATAATTCTCTGCAGCTATGCACTTTGTTAAGAGTTTTAAGCTTTGAAAGGGGAAAGGATTACTTGGAACCAAACATTCCTTGCTCGCTGTTGTATCTGGACCAGTAATGTGTTTCTGACCTTAACGTCGTAGTCTTTTCTGCAAACAGTCATAACACCATTTTACAGACGCTAGAAAAAAACATAACTAGCTAATGGAACCTAGTGTTAGTCAGAACCATGGAATGATGGAAAACATCTATTATGTCATCTAGTCCTTCTCTCTGCCAGTGCTCTTGTTGTACATAAATTTGTGGTTTGTCCAGTTTTGTTTAATATGTGCCAAGCAATAACCTGCCACTACTTTCCCATGTGACTGTTCTACAGCATACGAGATCTCACTGTCAAAAAAATGTTTTTCAATAGAAAGTTTTCCCTTTCTTAATTTAATTTCATTATTCTATTCATAACCCCTTGTAATGTCCTGAGTAATTCCTCCCCAGCCTTGTTGTTTACACCCTTCACGTATTTATAGATTTCTCCTCCCCTTCATGTGTGTCTATGGATATATATTTAAAACTCAATCTCAATCCTTCCAGCGCCTAATTTTTTTGTTTTTCTCTCTACTTCCTTTGCATTTGTTCATTAGTATATTTTGTAAAGGTAATGCAGTCTTAATAAGGAGCATTCTACAGCACTCTGCTGTAATATTAAACAATTACCAAGAACCACAGTCGGGAGCGAATGCTAGATTGCTAATCCAGAATCCCATAATTTAATACACAATGTGCAAATCACTGAGATGCAGTAACACTGCAGTACTATGTATCTTAATTTGGGCAATCATATTTATGTGAGGCATTGTCTAATAGTCTCAACAAAGGGATAGAAGGCAGGAACTTCTAAATTTTAATCCCGGTTCTAATAGTGCTTCTTGCTTTTGGGCCTTAGTCACGTCAGTCGTTCTGCCTGAATTTTCTCATCTATAAATTGGGGAGAACACTAATTAGTTGTATTGTGAGGATTAGTTAGAAAATCTTAAGTATTATTCCATTTGTGGATACTATTTTTAACTATTCAAAAAACTACCTTAACAGTTTATGATTCCCTATGTCTGTTTATGGAGATATACTTCTGCCACAGAGATGTCTCCCAGAACCAGAAGAGGTTACCTGCCTCAAAGCTCCTTGGATCTGGCTCATTTTCTGGTCAAATGGAGTCAACAAATAAGACTATTTGTAAACAGAATTTAAAAAGAGGGGAAAAAATCCTTACAAAAATTGTATCATAGTACTTTGTACTGCCGAGATAGAGAAAAACAATTCAACTCACTGAGAGAAGAGGGGGACAACATAAACAGGTGTTTCCTTCAGTATGGTTAGTAATAGTACAGGAAATGGATCTCCAGAGGCTGCAAATCGTTAGCATCTCCAATGCATTTGCAAATTCCTACTGTGCAAAATCAGCCTGTAAAAACAGGCTATTTCTAATAAGTGCCTTGTCTGGTTTCCTACATTGTTTAATTTCAGATGAATTTTATGAGAACTCTGCTACATATTTTACCTCCCATCTGCTTCAGATTTGACAATGAAATATTTGTGTGTCCCACCCTGTTCTTTTTAAAGCTCCAAAAACAGATGTCTCCAATATAACATGACTACAGCAGGTCATACCACATATTTCAGCAAGTTGTCCCAGGGCGATTTTTTCCCCTGCAGGTAAGAGAAGTTGGGTTATTTACCCCCTAAAAGAATCCAGAAAACCTCAGAGCCTCAGGGCGTAGACTGAAAAGGCTGGTTAAAAAATTACTGTGCTTTATTCTTCAAAAAAAAGTTTCTTCTTGCTGAAGTAGATTTTCTAATCATTAAATACATTAACAATTCTATAATGGGTAGATTTGTTATTTTGGCTTTCTTCCAAGACACATTTTTTGCTACATCTATTGTGATAAGAAGGCTGGTGATTCTAATGATTTACTAGGGTACTGTTAACATTTCTAGAAAGTTTACAAATTTTCTAGTTGCAGAAATTATATATTGAGAGGGAGACTGATGGGGAAGCCTTGTACCATGTGCCAACTTTTGAAATTTCAGGAGAAAATAAGGATTTATTTGTAAATGATTTTAGAATATAGCTGTATTCAACACAAGTTACTACCACACACTAAACAATGTATTGAAACGGATGAAGAGTCCCACTGACATCTTTTATCCCTGTCTTCCCATTTTGCTGGTATCCTCTACAGAAACTGGTATGGATACAGAGCCTGCTACTTCTCTCACCGAAGTCAAACTCTTAGGTTATGTCTACCTAGAGAGCCTATGCCAGTATAGCTATGCTGGCAGAGTCCCTTGAGTAGATACAGCTTATGCTAACAGAAAGGAGTTTTTCTGCAGGTGTAGGAACACTACCTCCCTGAACAATGTTACCTATGCTGACAGAAACCCTCTTCTGTCAGCATGGCTGCATCTACTCTGGGGGCTTTGTCGATACTAATGTCACTAGAGGTGGGTGTTTTCCCCCCCCACACACACACACACTCCTGACCAACATTGCTGTGCTGGTAAAAGTTTTAAGTGTAAACTAGGCCTTATTGGCAACACTTGGGGCTAGAATGGCCATAATAAAAGTACCTCCCAGTAAGTTAATTGGATTTGTATGAATGAGGAGAAGGTAACATGCAACAAGTACCACACATGCTACTAATGAGAAGAAATTGTTTTAAAAAATTTAAACCATAGCACATCTAATTGCACAAGCTTAAGTTATAAGAGGAAGTAGGTACATTTGAAAAAAATATACTATTTCTACTGAAATAAGGAAGTAAATTACACCAGCTGAAAACTTCTACCCTTCTTTAGCAGGACAAACTTCTGAACTCTCTTTGGTTTAGTGCAATTAATGGAACCCAGAGATTAGCAATGGACAAGACCTGTTACTAAACAGCAGGTAGTCCAGATCCCTGCCATTGAAGGGAACTGAAGGATATGGAGTTGGTCTGTAGAATCTTTATTACTGGTAATGATGTGAGAAAAGAAGAAACCACCACCTTGCCTTCAGATGCCAGGTTGAGTACGCTGGACTGGCAGTGATGAAAGAACTCCTTTTACTTGAAAAGGGTACACATATGATATGGAATTATAGAAAGACAAACCTGGGATCTCAACAAATCCATTTCTAAAGTCACTTATCAGAACAGAAATGAACGTTGAGTATTTTTGTAAAAGTATTCCTTACCTCCCTCTTTCAACTGCCAAGGCATCTATTTCATCAAAGAAAAGAATGGAAGGTGACACAGCTCTGGCTTTCCTGAAGATCTAGAGAAACAACAATAAAATAGTTTACTGGGGTGTGGGGGAATTGCTGGACAAAAGTCATGCATTCAAACACCCTATTCTAACTCCAAAAGCTAACGGGCCAAGAATAACATCTTGTAGCCGTTTTTTTAAAAGTGGACTTACTTTGGAGCTAAGTTATATCATATTATATAATGCAGCTTCAATAGCAACTTTCACTGTAAGCCTGATTTTGACACACCCCACTAACTTTCTAAAAGCAAAAAGCAAATAAAAACACAAAAGAAAGCAAACAAAAAACCCAAAATCAAAAAAATTTAATTTCTCCTCAAAATCCCTGGTCAAAGGGAGAGTGGGTTTTTTGGTTTGGTTAGGGTTTTTTTTTTTTTTGAAAGCTTAAGGTTAACCAAACAATCTCTCCTATGTTATTATTAACATAGGAGAGATTGAAAAATGAGCATAGATCCAGCACAACATGCAATGGGCCCTGACTTGCAACTAGCATCTTCTTACCTCTCTCACTGCTCGTTCAGATTCACCAACATATTTATTCATCAATTCAGGTCCCTGCACAAAGAGAAGAAAACAGTTTTTTAAAATTATCATTCTAACTTCATTTATTGATATGTCGCTATCAATATCTTCTTACACAGCATTTTGTGCATAAAACACTAAATCACTACTTGCAAAAGTTTTATTCCTTTGTAGAGTCGCCTCTGCACACTAAAAGTTTCCCTTCGTTAGTCCCATTACTGAAATCACAGATGACTGTGTGTTTGTAGGTCAGGTTATAGTGACATTTATTCTCATTTAGAAGCTGCGTGAAGATTTTGGCTTAGCATCATAATTCCTACATTTCAGTTTTATGAGGAACAGAAGCATTTAAAAAAAATTAAAGTACAGTTTACTGATCACGAAGGCTACTTGACTGACAGCATTGCAGGGACCCCAATTCAGCAGAAAAGCACTTGCGCATGTGTTAATTAACTGTCTCTTTTTAACAAAACTCCTAAGCATGGGATTAACTTTAAATACGTGCTTAAGTGGTTTGCTGAACCAGAGCAGGAAGAGGAAATTGCCACCTATTGCCCCACCAACACACCTGAAACATAACCGGGAGGTACTAGATCATACATTATGGTGAGAAAGTAGTTCAGAATCCAAGTCCATTCATTCTTTTACCTCTCTGCTAAAACTGCCAAATGTGCTAGTGCTTTTTGTAATGTGGAGTCTTGGCCCCTAGGGACTGAACTGAGACCACAAAGTCAATGTTTGTATTTTAAACAAATACTTACAATTATGAAAACAAACTAACAAGGAAGAACTCTCAATGCCTTCTGTGTCTTGCTATTTACTGTAAACCATATTGTTAAAGATAACACTTCTTAATGGGACTAAGCATTTCATGGGATTGGTAATAAATCATTGATTTAAATCTGGTCTATGTCAACAACAATTTACAGTCATGACCATCTGATGGCTGCTTGCTGTTCTGTGTGAAATGAGTTGATGGCTGCAGTCCAGTTTCTAGTGAACAGGTGTTCTCATCACAATTCTGCCAGTACAAATAGCATTCTTCACAACTCTACACAGAGAAGCCAATGGGTGTGGAAACTGAGCTACCTTTTCATGCCCATATGTTATGAGTGCCTTCAGGTTACGCTTGAGTCACAGTGGCAGGGCAATATGGAACAGCTTTCTTTAAACAATAGTCTTTCTAGCATTAATTTGTACTGAAAGACATGTTTTTATATATTTGCAGTAATGGTGCAGCTGTTACATTCTTTCTCTGAGTGGAACAGTCTGGAATTAGTACATATCAATATAAGATGGGTTTACTACTATAAAATAGAACATGTGACACTTTTCCAATCTTCTCCACTCTCACTTTCAGGCTTGTGATAGCATCTACTGAACTGAACATATATTGTAGTTGGTTCCATTCTAAAGGATCAGTGGGAGTTACTGCATGCGTATGGAGAGAGGTACAGACCGCCTTAAAACTGAAGCAATATACTGTTTATGTGACAAATTAAAAACACACAGTTTCTGGTAGTGCAATTTCTGAAAATAGTTCATGACACAAAGTAGAAGGTGGGATGAATGCATACTCAGACCTCTCTGTATAACACATTAGGCCTAACTATGTTAACACATCAGCTTGGTAGGAGAGTAGAAGGTGCCATGCCAGCAGGAAATAGAAACAATGCTTCCCCAATTCAACTCCCTTTAAATGACTGCTGTGATAGGCACAAGTCAAAATGTCACCTGGACGCTTTGCAGGATTTCAACCATTTCAAAAATTATATTTTCATGCAGGTATTCAGCAGTCTCAAATTTCCCAGTCACGTAACTGATGAAGAGCTCAGGATTCCTCTATCCCAGAGAAGAAAAAGACAGAACAAAAACGGGCCTTCCCCTATTCATTGTAAATACCAAGAAAAAGAAGCATGCAGCAGTCTGTGCAGAACAGGCTTGTAGCTCAAGGAGACAGTATCTAGCTGCTCTGGGCCTCAGCTATCCATCATGATCATTTGCAGATGAGGAATCTGATAATGTGGGTCCAAGAAGTCCTTAAATAACTAGAAAGGCAGTTTTCTCTTTCTGGCCTGCTTTTTTGTTTAAACCAAGCCGATACACTGAAAAACCTCATCAGATTCTTTCCAGGACTAGAGATTTCTTTTCCATAATTTTTTCCTTGGAGTGGTGAACGCAGTCCATCAAACACTCATTCACAGAAGTAATCTTCATTCACATCAGCAGTCTCATTGAAGCCAACAGGGCTACTGACATCAGTGGCATTACCGGATTCTATTATAGTATGCATCAAAATTACAGACAATATCAAATTGTCAGAGTATTCCTTTTCATGTCTCTGACTGGGAAAAAAGGTATTTAAAAACAAAAATTTCTACCTCTGAACTCTGCTGTACAATAGCATTTCATGTGCTTGAAGATTATGTTTAAGTATTAAAAAAAAATCAAGACAAACACAAAGCAATAAATTTCTTCCACAGAGGAAGAAATGTTTTGAATTAGTGCTTTTTTAGTATACTTTGACATTCAACTTTCCCCCCCCCCCTTTTTCTATTTATCAAACAAAAACACAAGTTGACAGAGAAAATCAAAGGATGGAACTCTCTTTGCATTAACAGTCTATGCATCCTTTACAGAGTATTTCCATGCAAGCTGATCAAAAAGCTTGTGTAACTCATCTTTTAACAATGGCACCAAAATTACAATTCATGAGCAGGGCTTTTGTTGCAAGTAACATGGAACTCTACTATTATACATGGTGATGGGGAGTCCAGAATAGCAGTAAGAACACACCAAAAAGGAGACGCACTGGCATAAACTTCATCTTATCCACACTCCAAAGTCACACTCCTAAATCCATACCACAAAGACCAGAGCTTAAAGAAGCTAGGCATACAAACTGGACTTGGATTAGCTCTGACATGCAAGCTGGAGCTTTGCCCCCACCCTTTGTAAATGCAAATAAAGGAGTATTGAGTCTTTCCTCAGCTAAGATTGTTAACACCTCGTTGTTGGAGGGAGTTTCCCTCCAAAAAGTAATCATTAGACCATTAGCAACAAAGCCACCTCTTGACAGTTTTCACCCTTTTCTTGAAAGATGGTTAAGAAGACTATATTGCAGCAACTCTGCTGTCACTTAAGGCTCTTACATGTCTTCTATTCATTTCAGCTTTGCTTTAGACCTGGCTGCCACAGATTGCACAAATCTCATTGATTGATGGTCTCCTGACCACTGACCTATGTTAGGCAGTGTCCATGACATTTCTTTTAAATTGGCCAGCAGCCTTTGACCACTGACCACAAGGTTTTGTTAACAACTGTTAGAGTTTAGTGACTTACTCTATAAATAGTTACGTTCTGTTCTATGAAGGATGATCTTCCACATCATGGTAGGTGAAGAAACAGAACATACTCCTTCTGACCAATCTCCTGATGAATTTCAACATAAGCAAAGGATTTGGAGAAAGCAGTTTTCAGGGAACGAGAAGGAGTGGTATCAGAGCCATTCCAATGAGCAGAACATTTTGAGGTTGCTATCCAGCCTCAGAGCATGAATCCAGCCAATTCCGGGACACTGTTCACTGCTCAAATATCCATGAAGTGGTATTTATTCAGCCTCAGGATAGACAACAGTTTCCATGTAGGCTTTGTTTGATTAATATTCTGTTCTCACCAACCCCAAACCCTCCAATCATTTTCATTAAAAAAAGAAACATTCTTGCATTTGAAATATGATCAGAATTAGATCTTGGAAGATTAACGTCACAAAAGATAAAACCGCTTCATGCATGTAAAAAACAGGAGATAAGCTTGTATCATACAGTTATGATGTGGGTGCTTTAAGGAGTTTTTAAATGCAAGAACATCATCTGGAATAAGGAATCCTTGAAACAAAGACAAGTAGTATTTAAAAAACAAACAAACCGTATTTTATGGTCTGTTTGAGGATTTTACCTCCTAAAGGTGTTCGGGTAATTACCTTGACGTTAATATGAAATTTACTAGTAATAAATGTCTCCTTAACACATCTAACTTTATTGTTTTGATAGTCAGGAAAATGGAAAACTTGCAGAGCCAGATGGACATCTTTATATTGTAGTTCTGGGAACAATCGCATGAAGTGCCACACTGAACAGTGTTAAACTATGGAGTGTGGTTCATATAATGCGTACCACAATGGAACCACTGAGCTCATTTACACTAGATCCCCATGCAGGAACCTAATTGAGGTCCCTAGAATAGTATTTCTGAAATTGTGAGGCTTGGTCTTCCTGGGGAAGCTTTCACTTCTTCAGGGGAAAAGATGGTTTTTATTCTGCTTGAATACTAAGAGTAACTTCTCACTTTTTTAGGTTCTTCCAAAACCAGAACTTGGTGTCGAATAACCAATACTGAAAACTAAATATTCAATACATGGTTTCTTATTTGCAGAGTTCAAAGTAGAAATGGTCAACAGGTATGAAAATATAGGCACCCTTACTTGTCTACATAAGAGGAGGTGAAAGGGGGAGGAGGGTTTGCCATAATGGCTCCCAGTTCACCAACCCCCCCCCCCCCCCCACTAAAGTAATGGCAAGAAGGAACACCATTCAGAAAGAGGAGAGAGATGGGGCAGGATGCCAGTGGTTCAAAGGAAGAGTTCATTAAAAAGAGGTAAGGACTAGGTTGAGGTCCCATTGGGAAGTGATAGGCTGAATGGGCGGATATTTACAGAAAAGGCCCTTCCAGAATTGGGTGGGTAAAAGTCAAATTTCCTGCCACCGGAGGATGGAGAGCACTAATGGCATCTGTATGCACTCTGACAGAGCTGAGTGTGAGTCCTGAGGTTTTCAGATAGAGGAAATAGTCTAAGAGCAGGAGGATGCCAACAGCTTCAAGGGCAAGACCTTGCTGTTAGGCCCAGGAGGTGAAACATGCCAATTTGGCCTGATAGAATCGCCTCATGGAGTCCTTTCAGCTACTGGAGAGGATGTCTTGCACTGTCAACGAGTATTCTCGTGCTAATGCAGGTGTCCATCAAAAAATCATGCCATCAGGTGTAGTGTCCATAGATGTGGGTGCCTGAGTCTTCCGTTTTGTTGTGTCAGCATTTCCGGAAACGTCTGGAGCGGAAGTGGAGATTGTTTCGACATACAGAGAAAAAGAGGGAACCAGAATTGGCAAGGCCAGAACAGAGCAATCACAATGGCCGTTGTGCTCCTCCACCGGAGTTTGTAGAGGACTACCAGCGGGGGTGGGGGAAGGGAGCCATAGTTCGTCCAGTCTGACCAATCGACGACCAGAGCGTCACCCAATAAGTGGGCACCAAGTCCTCCCCTGTGGCAATATTGGGTGCTCTTGGTGTTGGTGTATGATGCAAAGAGGTCTCTGATTGGTGTACCCCAGCGACCAAAGATGTCCGCAACTATCATGTTGTGCAACTCCCATTCGTGGTCGGTTGCAAAGTTCCTGCTGAGAGAATCTGATCATATTCTGGGTGCCAGGCAGGTAGGCTGCTGACAAAAGGATATGATGTGTAATGCACCATTCCCAGAGGTTAATTGCCTCCATACGCAGTGCGGGGACCACGTGCCCCTTTGTTTAAATGTAGTATACTGTGGTGGTGTTATTGGACATGAGAGGGAAGTGGCAATAGTGGATAGCTGGTAAGAACATATGGCATGCCTAGCATACTGCCAGAACTTTCAGTATGTTTATGTGCATCCTGGCCTCTTGCATGGTCCAGGTGCCTTGTGGACTCCAATGTGAGCACCCCAGTCTGAAAGTGATGCATCTGTTATGACAGTCACGGTCGGCGAGGCTGGGAGGAAGGGCATCCTGGAGCAGACTTGTAGCGGGTTTGTCCACCACCAAAGAGAAGAGATGACCTGCAGAAGAACATTAAGCATGGTGTCCATGAGTTGGTACATTGGAGAATAGACCCTTTGCAGCCATAGCTGTAGACAGTGAAGGTGGAGGCGGGCGAAAGGCGTGACGTATGCGCATGCCGCCACGTGCCCTAGGATGGAAAGGCAGGGTCCTGGCCCAGACCAAAGGGTTAGAGGTTATCAGAACTATTTGGTCCAGTAGGCTCTGGAATCTGTTGTGTGGCAGAGAAGCTCATGCAGACGTTGCGACGATGGAAGCTCCTATGAATTCCAGGGACTGAGTAGGGTGCAAAGTTGATTTTTTGATGTTGATGCTCACTCCTAGGGAGGAGAGGAGTAGAAGAAGCTGGGACATCGATGCTCGAGCTCCCTCTTTGACCCATGCTGCAAGCAGCCAGTTATCCATGTATGGGAAGACAAGGATTCCCCGATGTTGAAGCCGCTACCACAGAGAAAAGCTTTGTAAAAAAATCATGGGGAGGAGGTAAGTCCGAATGGGAGAACCCTGTACTGGAAGAGTCAATGCCCCACTTTGAAACCCAGGAACTTCCTGTGTGTCAGATGTATGTGGATATGGAAGTAGACATCTTGCATGTTGAGAGCCATTAACCACATGCCTTTTTCTAATGCGGGAATGATGGCCACAAGTGTGACCACACAGAATTCTGGCTTGTGAATCGCACAGTTGAGGTGTCAGAGATCCACGATTGGTCTCCTGTCCCCTTTCTTCTTGGGTACCAGGAAATAGTTGGAATAGAACCCTGTGCCCCGAAAGGCTGCAGGGACTGGCTCCACTGCTCCTGTCCGGAGGA
This sequence comes from Emys orbicularis, assembly GCF_028017835.1. Taxonomy (NCBI): domain Eukaryota; kingdom Metazoa; phylum Chordata; order Testudines; family Emydidae; genus Emys; species Emys orbicularis. Next base: position 43,818,129 of record NC_088687.1, on the reverse strand, counting down.
GAGACTCCATCTCTAGGGTAAGAATACTGTCATGAGAAGGATATCTGAGGAGGTTCGGGGCAGGACATATGGAGCAGGCATGGTCATAAACTCTCTGATGTAGATGCGTCAAACCATGTCCAACACCCACTTGTCCATTGTTATAGATCTCCAAGCTGGTAGAAAGAGTTTGAGATTACCCCCGAGAGGGGTGGAGGGTAGGAGCGCTGGTGTACAGAGTGGTTGACAGCTCTCTAGGTGCATTAAGAAATACTGCTTTCGTGATGACTGAGTGTGTTGTTCAGAGGTCTGTGTTGCCAGAACAGACAGGCAGCTCTTTGTACCTTAGGGCACTTCTGAGGAGGTTCATAGGCCTGCTGGTGGTAGAAGTGTGGCGTTTTATAGCATTGGGCTGGAGGTGGGCAATAAAATTTTCTCTTTGGTGCTGGTATACATATGCCCAAGGATCGTAAGGTGGCTCTAAAGTCTTTTAGTGAGTGTAAGGAATCATCAGTTTTCTGGTTGAAGAGGTGCGATTCGTCAAAGGGATTGTGTTCTGCACCTCTCTAGGGAAACCTGAGGAGTGTAACCAGGATTCCCTCCTCATGACCATTCCAGTCGCCAATACACACAAGGATGAGTCTGCTGAATCAACTGCTGCCTGAAGTATGGACCTGGCAACCCACTTGCCTTCCTGTAAAATTGCTTGGAATTGACTACAATCCTGCTGAGGTAGCTTATCTGCAAATTCCTCCAGCTGGCCATAGTTTATAAAAATCATACTTGGCCATCAGTGCCAAGCAGTTAGAGATTCGGAACTGTAGTTTAGCTGCGGAGATCTTTCGACTCATGAGGTCCAGTCTCTTACCCTCCTGTCTGCCGGGATGGAGCATGGGTGGCATTGTTTGGTCTGCTCCGACGAAGCTTGTATTTCCAAGGAGTTAGGTGACGGACGTGAAAATAAAAATTCTTACCATTTTGGGGGGACGTAGTACCTTTTCTCAGACCCTTTCAGGGTCAGTGCACATATGGCCAGGGTATGCCAAACAATACGTCTCAGTTGAAGAACGGCACTGTTGATTGGTAAGGCCACCTTTGCTGGTGCTGATGCGTGCAGAACGTCTAGTAACTGGTGCTGACTGTTTTGCAACTCTTTCAGTGGGCTCTCAAGAGCACTGGCTATTCTCCATAGGAGTTATTGATAAGGCTACGTTTTAGTCACGGGTATATTTAGTAAAAGTCATGGACAGGTCACAGGCCGTAAATAAAAATTCACCTGTCCCTGACTTTTACTAAAAATACCCACCATGACTAAAACTTGGGCACAGGGCCGTGGGTGCTCGGGGGGGGGGGGGGGTCCGGGGCCGCCACAGGTGCTGGGGGGGGTGGCCCGGGACCCTCACTAGGGATGGGGGATTGGCAGGGGCTTCCTACCCGGCTCCACATCCCTGCAGCTCCTAGGCGGCAGAGGGGCCAGGGCAGGGGCTCCGCTGCTCCCGCCACAAGCACCGGCTGCTGCAGCTCCCATTGGCCAGGAACCGCAGCCAATGGGAGCTGCGGGGGGAGGGCCTGCAGGCACAGGCAGCACGAAGGACCCCCGCCCCACCACAGCCCCTCCACTGTCTAGGAGCTGCAGGGGGGCCATGCCAGTGGGAGCCAGGGAGCCTCCCACCCCGAGATAAGTGCCTCCCCAACCCCCTGCCCTTAACCCTGAGCCCCCTCCCACACACCCAAACCGCTGCTGCTGGCCCAAGGGCTGCCTGGCTCGGGCAGCCCGACAGACAGCACCAGCTGCTGCAGAAGTTACAGAAAGTCACATAATCAGTGACTTCTGTGACCTCCGAGACAGACTCGCAGCCTTAGTTATTGAAACTGATGATAGTCATCTGGCGGGGAGGAAGAAGATGATGAGAAAGCTGTGTCTGGAGATGACAAAAGGAATCTCTCTAGATCCACCAGTACCATCAGAGCCAGGCTGATCGGCGCAACATCTAACCCCATTTTCAAATGTCTATCTGATGAAGGGTGGAGCGGTGAAGCAGGGGAGTTCTCCAGAGCCAAATGAGACCATTCCAAAGGCGAATATTGGGGCCATGAGCTCCAATATGGCCAACCCGGTTGATCCTGCTGCTATTGTACTTGTGCCCAAGAAGCCGGATATCAGCTTCTTGGGTAAGGCAAGAGAGGAAAATGCCACAGAGTCATTGGAACTCTCTGGTAGTCCTGTTTCAGGAACAGAAGCGGTGAACTGTGCTGAACGTCCGGGTCCTCAGATTCAAAGGAGTTGGAGTCTTGTGAGAATGGCGATGCCGACAGAGCCATCAGAATGGGATGTGTTAGAAAGATACGGCCAGCAGGTGGTGGATGTAATGCAGGAGATGGAGCCCTCTATAGAGGTGAGTGCACCGGAACACACAGAGACCTCGCTCCTTCCCAAGCAAACAGTTCATGAGGGCTCGGAGCATTTCTGAGTCTCCCCAAAGTCAATGGTATCCAGTCTATTGATGGGACTGGAACTGGTAAAGGCACCTGTCTCAGGACTGAATTCACTGGATGCCAGTGGAGCTGAAGCAGGAGGAGTACACGGATGCAGCACCGGGACCAGCGGATCCGTTGAGCGGTGCAGCCTCTTATCATTCTTGTATGACTTGGACTGCGTAGCTCCTCTGTGGCCAGAACTTTTAGACAATGTAGCATCCTTCTTGGATTTAGAGGAAGACTTACTGCCATGCTTACGAGCATGCTTCTGTGACTCATGGCTTGTCCCCGACATGGGTGTGACGGGTTGGATCACAGAAACCCCCTGGGAGCTGCCACCTGATGTGCAAAGACTACCTCTGCTCCTGTTTTCCCTGCCAGCTCAGGACTCCAGCACCCTGTCTTGCTGAGCCAGACACTCCCATCTGCTCCAGCACAGACCCAAGGTCTGAATCACTTGTCCCAAAGCTGCAAGTTTACCTGAAAACAGCACACAGAAGTGTGCTTGTCTTTAGCACTCAGATGCCCAACTCCCCATGGGGTCTAAACCCAGATAAATCCATTTTACCCTGTATAAAGCTTATGCAGGGCAAACTCATAAATTGTTCGCCCTCTATAACACTGATAGAGAGATATGCACAGTTGTTTGCTCCCCCAGGTATTAATACATACTCTGAGCAAATTATTAAGTAAAAAGTGATTATATTAAATACAGAAAGTAGGATTTAAGTGGTTCCAAGTAGTAACAGACAGAACAAAGTAAGTCACCAAGCAAAATAAAATAAAATGCGCAAATCTATGTCTAATCAAACTGAATACAGATAATCTCACCCTCAGAGATGCTTCAGTAAGTTTTTTCTCAGACTGGACACCTTCCAGGCCTGGGCACAATTCTTTCCCCTGGTACAGCTCTTGTTCCAGCTCAGGTGATAGCTAGGGGATTCTTCATGATGGCTCCTCTCTCCCTTTGTTCTGTTCCACCCCTTTATATATCTTTTGCATAAGGCGGGAACCCTTTGTCCCTCTGGGTTTCCACCCCCCTCCCCCATTGGAAAAGATGGATTCCAGTTCAGGTGACATGATCACATGTCACTGCAAGACTTCATTGCCCAGTTGCCAGCACACACATATACAGGAAGACTCACAGGTAAACACAGCCATCTGCAGACAATGGTCCTTGTTAATGGGAGTCATCAAGATTCCAAACCATCATTAATGGCCCACACTTTACATAATTACAATAGGCCCTCAGAGTTATATTTTATACTTCTAGTTTTAGATACAAGAGTGGTACATTTATACAAATAGGATGATCACACTCAGTAGATTATAAGCTTTGTAATGATACCTTACAAGAGACCTTTTGCATGAAGCATATACCAGTTGCATTATATTCACTTATCATCATGTTTTTATAAAACCATATAGACTGCACAACGTCACAACGGGGTCTGTAGGATTGGTACCAGCACATCCAGACAGAGGCTCTGAGTAGGGCAAGCGTTCTTGGATTGCTCAGGCCGATGTATGGGGCGAAGGGAGGGTTCCCCAGTCAGGATCCGATTTCTGCCCCATGGCTACCTCCATGAGGTGCTTCTTGAGGCAGAGAGCTCAGCCTTTGCATGTACAGGCAGGGAAAGAGACAGATACTGCATCTGGAGGCAACATGGGCTTCTCCCAAGGAGTACAAGCAGCACTGGTGTTCGTCTCTGATGGAAAATGAGCGAGAGCAGAAAGCACAGACTTTGAATTCCAGAGTCTTCAGAATAATCCAATACCCAGACCCGGGAGCTGCGGGGGTAGGAGAGGGGGAGGATTGTTCGGCGGGAAAAACATTCAAAGTGGCATCCCAAATCTTTAATTTTAAAAATTGCTAGGTATTACAAAGAACAAAAAATAATAAAATCCTAACTATGAGCAAAAGCATGAACAGGTTTTGTTTTTTCATTTTCAGAAAATACATCGCTAAAAATGAGAGGTCAGCAGAAGCTCCAACTTGGACCATGCGGCCGTGAGAAGGAACTAGAGATGCTGTCGGTCCGCCCCGCTCTTTACTGCCTCAGGTGAAACCATGAGGCAATACAAGAGCGCATGTGCGGACCACCAAGCAATACAACTTTGAAAAGGTCCAGCTCCGAGTGCATGTCGCATAATCCTCAGTGGAATACAATAGGAACCATCACTCAAAGAAAAATTAATACTTCATTTCAAATCTCTCCTCTCTGCAATACAAGTCATTTAGGCCTGGTCTACCCACAGACTTTGTACCAGTATAACTATTTTAGTAAGGGGTGTGATTTTTTTATCCAACATAGTTATACTAGTGCAACTTCTAGTGTGGATACAGTTATACCAGTATACATGCGTCTTATAACAGTACAATGTATTCCCCATCCTGTTCAGGAGTAGGCTATACCAGTATAAGCACCTTTACACCAATATAACTGCATCCACGCTAGGGAGCATTGTACTACTTTAACTATACCAGTATAGCTGAAGCAATACAACTTTTGTTTATAAATGAGGCATGAATCTGCAAAACAGAGATAAGGACTTACCCACCTTTATTCAATGCTTTAAAATCTACCAATAAGTGCCAAGTAGTTTTATTAATTTTAAAATCCCACACTGTATACTCCCTAGAGTGGTAAGTGTCTGTAAGAATGAGTTTGATAGGTGACAGCAAAAGGGTATGGAAACAAAGATAAAAGATTAATTTTCAGTCATTTTCCATTAGATTGATGTTACATGTTCAAAGTTTTGGGGTGGGAAGAGTATGCTGTGATAATTCGGCCTACAAATTTACCCTAATTGTCAGCTCAACTGTAAAAAGAGAGTGAAAGCTCATAAAATGTCACAATAACCTATAATAATAAACGCTGATGGGAAAAATTGAAACGGGGAGACAGAAAGAAAGAATTAATCCAAACAAAAAGGCCTACTGAAGCAGCCAGACTGTGTTAATTAAGGTCATGACTGGTAAACAAGAGCTTTGTGAGACTGAAAATTAATCAACCAAAATTGGTGTCTCAGAAATTTGGTCTAACTGTGGACAAAATAGTGAGGGAATGGGCTATTCTGCCCAGCACTCCCTTTTGGGGTTCTTAATCAAAGACTTTGGTGCAAAACACAGACCAAAAGACAGAGGCTACTGCTACACTGGCTTGCTGAAAGAAGGGGAAGGAGCAAGCTTCAACATCATGGCTGCCATCCCCACTGTCTCCTGGGACCCTGGACCTGCTTCATGCTAATCCTGAGAGATCTCCTGACCAGACCAAGCCAGAGAGAGGACATCAACCCCCAACCATCTCTTGGAAGTGAGCGTTCCCCCTTCTCCCCCCACAAAGTCTCCTTTTCCTTCCCCCATCTTATTTCTTCTCTTTCCTGTCCCTCTCCTTTTTCTTTCAGTGAAATACAAGCCTGGCTTAGCCAGCGAAGACTGTAATTTTGCAACAAGTCTGTAAACCTGTGACCAGAAAGAGGCAACTAAAAGCAATGCCCTAAACAGCCTGATTCTGGCATAAGTTTGCCAGGTCTTGGATTGGCTGATAAGACCGTGTGCTGTGCCTGTTTCTCTCCAGCAGTGAAATTGCAAGTGAAAGTGAACACCAGAGACAGAAGCCTCGTTTTCTATCTTTGCTGTTGTTTTCTCTTCCCTTTTGTGTGCATTTGCCTCTTGTCTGCTTGGAAACAGCATCAGACTTTTACAACAACAACAGCTCCAGCCCAGCCCATCTTAATTGACTTCTTTTTTCCCTTAAAAAGGACAGTTCTTATGATCTTTGATACCATCGAAGAGACTGTCAAACAAAAGGTTTTTTTCCTTCTAAAAACTCTCTCCAGCTAAAGGGAAATGGAACACAGGATGTTGTTAAAATGAAAGCCTTATTTAATACTTAACATTTCAAATGCTTGAAACTGTTTTTTCTTTCTTTTCTGTATCTTTAATAAAAGGTTAAAACAATTTTTAATGGTTGCGTTTGCCATGGCACTAAGCAGGCTGAAATCTCTGTATACCAAATCCCAAACCTTGTTTAGAACTGTTCAGTGTTGGAAAGTGACTGGGTATGTTAACACTGTTAGCCCATATATTCCCTCTAAATTAATACAACAGGAGACATGTTTTACTTTTACTTCTGCTATTTAATTTTAATTAAAGAGTATACTATATTTCCTCCATCTCGGAGTTCAAATGAGTTAATTAAAATGTTTCAAATTGCTACTGCTTTGGAAAACCTTATATAAAGTTTAGATAATTTTCAGATAGAGGTTATATGTTAGTTTCAATATTTGTTAATTAAGTAAGGCAGGTTTGAAATCTTGGGGGGTTTATTACTATTTTTAATGAATGGTTCTGCGACAGTTTTTCATAAGACCTTGATGCAATTTTTTTCTTTTAAATGCCCTTTGCTCAGCTAGTCATGGCTGCAGAACTTTCTTATTTGATGCTTCTGCTCAGAAAGGCAACTAATGAAGGACCTGCTGAAAATTCTGTCAGAAGGATAACTGATCTTCTTCCAGAACTTCAATGACAGTTCTTCATAAAGTAAGGCAGTCAGCCTTTCCAAACCTCATTAATCTGTTTTAACTGCTGCAGCCAAGAACAAAGGAGAAAGGCAGAGGAAATTTCAGTTGGAAAATATTTTGACGTAACTGACCAGATGACAAACTAAACTTAAGCACATGTCAAACGCAGAGAGAGGCACAAAGGCATCTGCAGGGGGATACAGGAAGTCAGCACAAGCCAAGATGAAGTCAGAGCTCGGAGTACAGTGTATATTTTTGTAACCACTGATGATTGGAAAAAGAAGAGCTAGAGCTTAAAGGATCTTCTTTAAAAAAAAAAAAAAAAAAACACGCATCATGACCATTTTTTATACCAGAATTGTTTACCCAAGTTGGACCAGTTAACTAAATACAAATAATATCTAAGATGTATATTCTGCACCATCTGCATTCCTAATTTGCTCACTGCTAATGTGCACGCACTTTTTGCTATCAACTTTTAAAATACTGCTGTTATAACTAGTTTTGTTTACTACACTCAGTCTCTCTCACTTTAGAGCTGGATTGTAACTTGTTTACTATTTTAATGACCGGAGTTTTCTGGAAGTTTAGGCACTATTTTGTCATTATTGACTTATAAAAAAAAATTGGGGCTGTCGATTAATCACAGTTAACTCACACAATTAACTCAAAAAAATTAATCACAATTAAAAAAATTAATCGCAGTTTTAATCGCACTGTTAAACAATAGAATACCAGTTGAAATTTATTAAATATTTTGGATGCTTTTCTACATTTTCCAAATATATTGATTTCAATTACAACATAGAATATAAAGTGTACACTGTTCACTTTATATTATTATTTTTGATTACAAATATTTGCACTAAAAATGATAAAAAATAATATTTTTCAGTTCACCTCATACAAGCACTGTATGGTGAAAGTGCAACTTACAAATGTAGATTTTTTTTTGTTACATAACTGCACTCAAAAACAAAACAATGCAAAACTTTTGAGCCTACAAGTCTACTCAGTCCTACTTCTTGTTCAGCCAATAACTATTGTCTATATTTACGGGACATAATGCTGCCCACTTCTTATTTACAATGTCACCACAAGTCAGAGAGCTACAGAAATCAAGATGCAACATAAACCCAGGTATAATAATCATCTTTACATTTTTCAAGACAACACACAGTACTGCAGGCCTCCTATAGACAGGTTCCTAGAGCAGCATATAAAGCCTTAACCATCTGGTTAATGTGTGCCTCAAAAAAAAGCTGTCAGAACAGGACAGATACATAGCCACTCAAAGAAACTGTCAAAAGAGAAAATGGAGGCAAAGCACAGAGGAGACCCAGTGAATAAGGGTTTAATCTTCTCCACGTTCAATTTGAGAAAACTAAGTGACCTCTAAAACTAGGTGTCACAGAGACAGACATGCACAACAAAGAGCTGTCACCGGGCAGACAGGAGCTAAAAGTTATATATCCCAGTGTCCTATGAATACATATGGCCCCATGACCTTTCGGTGATTTATTTTGTTCCATCGGTAACAAAAATGGACAGAAGTCTCTGGTCTGGTCTACACTATAGAGGTAGGTTGACACAAGGCAGCTGACAATACAATGGATACAAATGCTCCTGGTAAGGACGTGCACAGCCAACACAAGGAGCAAAGTGTAGATATATACAAGCAAAGTAATTACTGCAGCAGCTGTATGCTGATGTAAGTTAGGTCGACTTAATATTGTAATGTAGACATGGCCTCTAAGGGACACTGGTACATCTCTTGGGCTGCAATAGAGGAGCATGAATAAGGAGTGACAAACTGCATACACTGTTGAGTGAAATAAGTAACCAGTCCAAAGAGCAAGTCAATAAATCAAGACTGAAGTTCAAACACTCAAGTAAATCTCTCTTTGGGGGGGGGGGGGGGAGAAAGAGGTGACTGTGCTGCCTTCCTTCCCAGCTTCTTATACAAGGTCACACCAGTGATTCCAGAAACACTGAAAAAAATCTTCAAGGAAATGAGAACAGTTGGAAGCTTCTCCCTAGAAAACAAGGAAGGTTACTGACACTGGTAATGACACAGCTATTCAAGGGCTCATATAAACCTCAAGGAGCAAGTGCACAGAGGGTCAAACGCAGTCTAAGAGGAACCCTTGAACTTCACAATAGATCACAAAAGAAGACAGACTGCAATGGAAAATTGGTTACCACATTATTTCCTTTAACTCTTACTCCAGGAAAATATCTTTGAACTGTGCCTCTTCTCTCGAATATAAACAGAGGCAGCTCAGACTTATCCTTATGGCTGCAGTATCTGGCTATTAACCTTCCATCCTCATGCCACACAAGTACTTCCAAAGATGTATGGAAACAATACATTATTTTTAGTAGATTAAATAAAACCAGCAATAACACACTGTATTAGGTGCACAACCATGGTCAGCGCTGCCACTAGTGGTCAGGCAGGCAGGTCCTCTCCCAAGGCAGGTCTTCTCCCGTTGAAGCATAGTCCTGTCCCTCAACACCCACACCCCAAGGGTTTCCAGTCCTCCCCTTCCATAGAGGGGTTTTAAGGAGAGAGGGGTCCCTTGAACAGTCACAGTCTTTTCCAGCTGGCTCCTCAAACTAGGTGAAGGGTCTTGCTGTCGTATTGTCCTCTCAGAGCCCAGGGTCACCCTCTACACCAGGCTCTAGTCCAGGGCCCAATAGTGGGCAGCTACACCCAACACCTTGTGGTTGAAAGCCACACACCTCCTACTGAACCACTTCCTACCCTAGTCTCCTTCAGCTTCCCAGAGTAGATTACTCCCATCAAGTTTCTGATCCGCATGCTCAGTCACATACCTCTCCTTTCTGGTTTCTCAGGGGTCTTTGATGTCAGGTCTCAGGCAATCAGCTCCTGGGGAGCACTTCTTGTTAAGAGCAGCCATCTGCTCCCTTTCATTACCTGCCACTGAACTGCTCTGCTCCCCATTTTAAAGCCCTGCCTCCAGCTTGTGCAGGCTTTGTAGGTGTGTCTGGACAGGGCCACCTGGACCCAGAGCTGTTCCTTAACCCCTTGCTCTCCAGTAGGTCTGTATACCCCATCAGACACGCCTTATTTAACTGTTCGCTATATACACTGAAGAGGCCTGTGCATAGATATACAAAGCACTTTTGTCCAACAGGGGACACTGGAGGAGAGGTCAGTCTCAAAAAGGAAGTTATCGGGTAACAAATTTTCTGTTCTAGACTCAGACATCTCTCCCAGGGTGGGACATTTGGGACACAGTTAGCAGAAAGGAAATAATAGCTGCGAACACTGGGTAAGTAAAGAAAGAATAAGTCAAACATTCTCCCTTCCCTAAAATAAGTCATATCAAGTCATATAATTAATTTGGTGATCATTGCTTGAGCACTTTCCTGACAAAAGGTGCTTCTGCAGAGAAGGGAAAGTCATGCCTGTGGTGCTTTAAAAAGTGTTGATGGATGACCAAGAGATGATTTATCATATCTCCTCTGTGGTGGCTGGTGCCATTTTTGCCCCTGAGGTGAATGTGGCACCAGCTGAATGGGCTCTGATCCTTTCTGGAGTCAGCTTTATCTGTGGCTGAATATGCTTCAGGGATACAACTACCTGATCCGTCTGGAAATGAAGGATTATTCTGGTTTCAGGCTGATTAATTTAGAGTGGAGGGAAACAAAACATGTTTTCCAAAGCTGACCACTTCTGCTTAGGGCTTCTCTACACAAGGAACTTTTGCATTGGTAGAAATCTGTAGACACCCTGCCTTATGTAAAAAAAAATGGGGGTAGGGGGGCTCACACTGGTGCAGCTTATGCATGTTTGAAATGGAGCACGCCGCACCACTGCAAGCCACTTTTCATACTGGAACAGAATATCTACACTAGCCCCAGTGCAGGCAAGTGCTAAAAGGAATATTTTAACTGCTCTTCTCACAACTAGCACATGCCATGTTTTTTTGTTCAGGCATTGATGCTTTGGGAAAAAAGAAGAAAATGTTTTCTTGTAAGGTACGAAGGAAAAGTTAACCTTGTTTATGAGTGAGTGTGAAGAAGTACAAAGAGCTCCCTTGTCTTTTTGGAGGAGACAGTAAGACCCATGTCCTCTAAGAGCAGAAGTTTCCAAGACTCTCCTTGTTAGTGTGATTGGGACCAGGAACATGTCTTCATTGAAAAGTAAATACAGAGGACTAGCTGCCATCAGGGTGAATGGATGGGTATTCACAGGAACAGATGCAACCCAAAGGCCTCAGCCTCGGGGAGACAACAGGGCGCAGAATTACATTTACAATATGATCAAAAGGATGGGCAGAGAAGGAAGCTGTGTAGGAGCTCAGAGCACAATAGGGTGAGGCAATGAGATGGTCATCAGAAGATTATAGTACCAACACTTCCCACATGGGCTGCTGTAAGTAGGTCTATTTTTCAAAAAACATGTTTTTTAAAGTTCGATTCGCTCTTCCTGCATTTTGTCTGGTTTCATCAGCATTTCTGTTATGGCTGTAAACTTTGCCTGTCTTGGAACCACATTGCTACTTCTTTATGTTAACATACCTTGGTGTTCAGGAAAGTTATCAAAGATTTCCTTTCATACATTTTCCAAACTTCTCACATGAATCAATTACCACAGAATTAAATACCATTAATTATTAGTTAATTAGTACCATAGTATTAAATGGCAAACTCCTTCTAAAGTATCACTTTACTTACTGTGGTTCCTAGTGCTGTGAAAACATTCCACTTATGCAAGAACACTGTAGGTACAATTTATTTTGCACACCTTCTAAATATGATGAAGTAACGACAGTGGCAAGACTCATATAGAGATGTGATAATGGAGGCAAAGAGTCCTGTAATCAAACATCCCCTGATGTTTTACCCCAGGCTGTTTTAAATTCAAGCCCCTGCATAAGTAGGTAATGGGGAAGAGAGCCCAAGGCTGCGTTAGAGTAGTTTTGGTTACGAGCCAAATGACTTCGCAGAATACTTTGGGCGTCTTCCGGTAACTTTTATTTACACTGGTGTACACACACACACACACACACACTTACTTCAAGGCCTCTATTTTTATATACCACGATGCATTTATATCTTATGTCCGGACTTAATAAACTATGAGGCGGTAACAACCCCTTTTGAGGTGGTAACAACCCCTCAGCACCGGTGCATACCTAATGCATTTTTTTTATGCATTAACCTTATTGGGGTCGGCAAAACAGTTTTCCAGCACCGCTCTGCATCTGATCTTGCTGCACAGTCAGTAAGTTCAGATGGCGTAAGCCCAACAGGGACAGACGGTCTTTACGGGCAGTTTTTTTCCCCGATAGCCCAATAGAGATTTTAAAAGGTCTTATACCTTTTTTGTGGCGCCATGGGGATCAAAGGGGAACGATCCGTAGCAGCTGCCACTGTCTTAGTAGGCGTTGCCATCCCGGACGAGCCCCCAAATTGTCGGAGAATAACAGCGTTCTTACTCTTTTGGTTGGGTACAGCAAAGTTAGATACTTTATTTATTTTTAAACAGCTGTGTAAAGGAAGAGAGTGCACTAGGACACAGGGTCTCCCCCCTCCCAGGCAGGTCTCTTCACAGGTAAACAATTACAGCAAGCCTTTATACCTTTTGTTACAGACAATAATAAGCAACAGCTGCATTTTGTTTATACATTGGTCACTTTGATATTTTGTTTTTTTTACTTATGTAGACTTTTAGTCTACATTTCATATTGTTTGCACATTATTTACAATTATTTACACAAAGTTGCAACAACTTTTTACACCGTTTTTTTACTTGCCTTGCACAATTTTTGCTTTTACAAATTTTGCATTATTAAAATTACAATTAGCCTAACTTTTGCTAGCAAACTGTTATACATTGCAATTCCCTTTTTGTTAGTTTTTTTTTGCTTCCACAATACCATTCAAGAACTTCTGAGGGGGATGGGAAGAGATAGTAAGAGAGTAGGTACACCTCTACCTCAATATAACGCTGTCCTCGGGAGCCAAAAAAATCTTACCGCGTTATAGGTGAAACCGCGTTATATTGAACTTGCTTTGATCCACCCGAGTGCGCGGCCCCGCCCCCCTGGAGCACTGCTTTACCACGTTATATCTGAATTCATGTTATATCGGGTCGCGGTATATCGAGGTAGCGGTGTAGCAGTATGTCCATTTAAACGGGGTACCGTTACTGTAAAAATAGGTACACTTTATCCCATAAGCTTAGTCTCTTCTCAGAACATTGCAAATGAAATGCTAACTGTGTATGAATTTTAAAACTTAAAAAAAGATTAGGATTTCATTAAATAAGAAACTGCATTTGATCTCTACTATAATATATCGAACTGTCCATTAAACATTTCAATTTTTTACTTTTATTTTTTTCCACCTGATTCAAAACTCAGTCTTTTTAAAGTGAGGTGTTGCGGACTATTGAGGCTCAGACGAAATACAACTCTGACTCTTCAAGCAATAAAAGGAAAAAAGCTTACTTGAGATTTATATACACAAAAGATGATCAGGAACAATGAGGGACAGCAGACTGTAATAAAGGAATGAGAAATTTCTTACCTGATTATTTCTGTTAGCAGCTTCTCTCTGAATTCATTACTCCTGGGCCAGTGCCCCCCACCTGTGGAATTCAGAGGTGGTCCAACGTTGTTGCTAGAGGCTCCAAGACTAAGCTCCACCCTTCAGCTCAGACCACAGGTGTAGAACTTTATTAGCATTAAAACACCTTGATATAATGTATTAAATTAACCTTAAGACAATATATGTTTAAGTCTCCCTTTAGAGAAAATTTTAAAATTTAATATTCTGGTATCTCACCGGACTACCATGGTGGGTTGAAATCAGAGAGAAGTTGCTAACAGGAAAAAAAACATTCAGGTAAGAAATTTCTCCTTCTATTGCACAGCTTCTCTCTTATTCATTACTCACAGGAAGTAGCGAGCAGTGAATCCCAGAAATAGGGAGGGAAAGGATAAGCAGAGTTTAATAATTATAGTAGAACAACAGGCAGGAATGGAAGCTGCCCCCATATAAAGCAAGAGCTTTAAAAACTAAGGAGTAATGTGGGAACCAACCTAGGAGCATCTTCATACCAAAGGATGCCTTTGCAGAGGAATAGAAACTAACTTAGCTAATCTTTGTCAGTTGAGGCTCATACACTTTCCCCCAATGCCTCTAGGGACTTCTGTGAATAGTTTCCCAGAAGCCTACCGTGCTTGCCCACAACAAGCTTGAGGCCCTAAAGCCTTGGAATTTTGGATAGAATGAAATGAACAGGATACAACCCAGTCTGAATGAAGGAGTTTTTGGCTTCAAGAGCTCTGGGGTTTTCTGCAGGCACAATGTGGGATCCCTGGCTATCTAGCATGTCCAAATTGCCGTCTTCTGGGTTAGTGCAGGACTAGGAGGAAGACCCCAACTCTCCTTCTCCCGCTTTCCTGTATTCTTTGTGTAAACTGTCTTGAAAGGTAGCAGACTCTTCTCTACCAAGAACATTATTTCCACTGCCAAGGAGAAGCTTTGTCCTCTGGTTATTCCCTGGTTTTGGAAGGGATATAACACTTACGGCCTCAATCATAAGCCAACCTTAGGAAGAGGCGACTTCTGCGAGTATCATAATTGCCCACTACCATGGTTTCTTGCACCTTCTACTGGTGCAGCTGGTACTGGTCACTGTCAGAAACAAGATACTGGAGTAGATGATGATCCCCTGTGTCCATGTTTGCATGTCCCCCCCTCCCCTTTTTTTGTTTTTCTTTCTTTCAGCCACACCCTGATAGAGAAGTTGAAATGAACTAACAGGAGGTGTACTATGAGATTTTGGAAATTTGTCTCCCAAGCATGCTTGCTTCTATAGTGAGTACACAAGGGTCTACAGTGAAAGTTAGGTTGGCTTTCAGGATATTGTTTGAACTTACCTGCCCACAAAGGGGTACTGGATGTTATCCGAGAAGAACACCTAATTTAGCATCGCATCAAGTACATGATTCTATGTCCTCAGAAGGAACTTCGGCAGGTACATTTTGAGAAACACACTCAGTGGAGGAAGTCAATGCGCAGCACCAGCAATCCTACCCATTTGAAATAAATTGGCTACTCATGACCCCTCAGGAAATGACTGATAGAATGAAGTTTTGAATCTTTGCAAATGTTTACTATTTTGGTACAATTACAGCCAGATACGTGTCTGTTTTGACCTTTGGTTGAGATATACTCTGCATTGGGATCAAAGGCTCCTCTTGATTTCCAAGAACTGGTGGCTATGAATCCTTTCCGGCAACTGTTCATTTCTGAATGGGTCTGTTTCTCTGGACAGGGTACTGATTGGCATGTTGCCTATTCATGGGTAAAGGTGCACAACGTGCAATCTGTGCCTTGCTGTGACTGCCACCAGCCACTTAAGAGGGTGCAGAGGGCAGATCAGAAGAAAGTCTTGTACAGGAATTGTGAGCTCGTATATGCAAACACTCTTTGCCTTTGTCACACGGAGGATTTTGTTGGTCTGGAAGAAAATGTATCGAGATTTCCTTTGAAGCGTCTGCTCTAGATTTTTTCCCCGTGTCAGAGTAATAGTCCCTTCCTGGATACCCTTGATATTGGTAGTAACCAATGGTTGCTATGCTGGCTTGGACAGTGATGGCTGACACCTCTGTGCCATCTCAGCAGCACAGCCCATAAATCAGGATAATTTTGAACAAGGGCAGGGATGTTACCCTGCTGTAATTCCACAGAACTGCAACTTTGTGAGCAATGGAAACCTCAGGGTCATAGGCTCCCTGAAGTGCTCAAGGCTTTAAGCCTTGTGAAGACAGCCTTCGGAGCAGTGGAGAGAAAGACCCTTTCCCACCTTTCAGAGTCTGAGCCCCTTTCTCTGGCTGAGCAGGGTTTATGGCGGATGATCAGAAGACAATTTCCTTTCCACTGCTGCCTCAAATCTGAGCCCCTTTCCCTGGCACAGCGAGGGTCCTTGGGCTGAAAGCCAGACAGGCACAATTTCCATTAGGGTGAAACCTGAGGCAGGGCTGCACAGGCTTCTTCGCATGCCCACAGATGCTGCAGGGTGTGGAAGGGGCAGTGAGCATGGTCCAGAGCACTGAGCAAGAGACTTGATAGGAGAAATCCCCAGCAAACCCTCCCTTAGGGGAGAAGGGGTTTCACCTCTGATTTTCACCTCAGTCATTTATTAACAATATTAAATTACTGCCTTGTGAAGGCAACACTTGCTTTTGCCTTTTTGAGAGTCTCTGGGTTTTACAGGACTTATCCCAGAGTATAATGAGAATCCCCCCAATTCATAAAGGGAGGATGGGGAGCTGTGCAGGAGCCCTGTTTCTTCCCCAGTGGAGCAGAGGACCCACTTCAGTATCTTGAGGGCAGGCGGCGGATGACACTGGATCCGTCAAGGCTCCTCCTCCTCCCCAGCCTAGGTCTATTGAGGGCCCTGTACCGGCCAGATAGTTTCCTCCTCCTCCTTAGACCCTCTCCCCAAAAGCTCAGAAGCTCCTGATCAGGCTTTTCTGCACTGGAGTCACAGCTTCTTGGGGCAGGATAGGTCTGCCCACATGCCAGTCTGACTCTGAGCCTCATGCCCTAGCAGCGCAAAGTTTGGCTGGCTGGCAGGCAACAGGAGGGCATCATACATCCTCATGTAAGGCGCTCTGCTTACATTTAGCCAGGTGTTTGCAGGACAGCTCTGCCACGCCTGAGTGGGAGCAGAGGGGCCTGGCAGAGGGCACTACAGCAGCAGATCCAGATGGCTGAAACTATCTTGCTGCTATTTACCCAATGCCGGGAAGATTATAAATCACAACTGCACAAAAATGAATAAAACACAAAAACTAAATGGCCGGGAGAAACCGAACTGCCAACTTGTTCCACCACTGGAAGCAGAAAATCTGGTGTCTGTCTGAGCTGAAGCCAACAGTGGAGCCCAGTCCTGGAGCCTCCTCCAGCAACAACATTGGACTGCCTCCGAATTCCACAGCTGGGGGGCACTAGCCCATGAGTAATGAATGTGGAGAGAAGCTGTGCAGCAGAAAGTTGGTCCAAAACACAAAACATTTGTATTGTCTGAAGCCATTTACTTTCCTGAGATTAAGAAAAAATAAAAATAAATGACCTACCTTCACCGCCAAGAAGTTGAGGCCACTTTCACTGGCCAAAGCTTTCGCTATCATTGTTTTTGAGCATCCAGGAGGTCCATAAAGTAGTACTCCTTTGGGTGGCTGAATCCCCATTCGGATGAAGGATTCAGGATGCTTGAGGGGCCATTCCACCGCCTGCTTCAATTTCAATTTGACAGTTTCCAGTCCTCCTATGTCTGACCAGAGTACCTACAAAGCAGACCATTTTGCTGAATTCACACATTAGCACAGAATGGAGGGTTGTATAGAACCATGGCATCTATCTCCTTTTCAATAGGTTTATTTCATGAAGTTTAAAAAAAAAAAAAGTGCTTTAAGTTTTAAAGCCTTTTAAATTAAAACAGGCAGCATCTGATAAATTATCAGTAAAGAAAAAAGGGAAAATGGTGATTTACATAATGAAAAGGAGGAAAATGTTTTATATATTGAGCATCTATTTCAAAAATGAATAACTGCTGTTATCCAAAAATACAACGCAGTATCAATACTACCATCCACATAATCTATAAACTCTGCAGGATCATTAGATAATTCCCATCATTTCAATTCCTATGTGTGTGGCATTTATATATAATTTGTAAAGTACTTTGGTATCCTTCTAGGGGAAAATTCTATATAAATTTAAGAGGTTATTATTTCCATCTAGTACACTAAAGAAATTTATACTAGGTGCAAGTTGTCACGTAGTAGGGACTACTAGCATGCATATGTGTTTGAAGGATTGAAATGGTTTAAATCACTTTGCAACGATATTTATTCCACCCTGGACTTGTGCACTGGAGATTTAACTAGTATGTTAAAAAAATACTGGATGAGTATTTACATATTAAAGATTAAAATGTAAGGAGTAACTGCAGTTGGAGTTGCTGTGCTAAAGATGTGAGGCAGGTGCATCATGAGTAAAAGCACAGACACCAACAAATGTATACCACTAAATAGAGGCTATTCAAAATGGTGGGTAAAATGAGCCGTACCTTTTCTTACTAAGGCCTGGTCTACACTACACCTTTAATTCGGATTTAGTGGCTTTAATTCGAATTAACTCTGGAACCGTCCACACAACGAAGCCATTTAATTCGAATTAAAGGGCCCTTTAATTCGATTTCTGTACTCCACCCCGACGAGCGGAGTAGCGCCAAAATCGAATTTGTCAATTCGAATTAGCGTTAGTGTGGCCGCAATTCGATGTTATTGGCCTCCAGGAGCTATCCCACAGTGCACCATTGTGACCGCTCTGGCCAGCAATCTGAACTCGCATGCACTGGCCAGGTGGACAGGAAAAGCCCCGGGAACATTTGAATTTCATTTCCTGTTTGCACAGCGTGGAGAGCACAGGTGACCACAGAGAGCTCATCAGCACAGGTAACCATGCAGGCTGATAATCGAAAAAGAGCACCAGCATGGACCGTACAGGAGGTACTGGATTTGATCTCTATATGGGGAGAGGATTCAGTGCTAGCTGAACTGCGTTCGAAAAGACGAAATGCCAAAACTTATGAAAAAATTTCCAAGGGCATGATGGAGAGAGGCCACAATAGGGACACAGATCAGTGCCGCGTGAAAGTCAAGGAGCTCAGACAAGCCTATCAAAAAGCAAAGGAGGCAAACGGTCGCTCCGGGTCAGAGCCGCGGACATGCCGCTTCTACGCTGAGCTAAATGCATTTCTAGGGGGGGCCGCCACCACTACCCCACCTCTGACTGTGGATTCCGAGCTGGGGATAATCTCATCAGGGACACCTGATGATTCCGCGGAAGGGGAAGAGGAGGAGGAGGAGGACGAGCTGGCAGAGAGCACCCAGCTCTCCGTTCTCCCCAACAGCCAGGAACTGTTTCTCACCCTGACTGAAGTACCCTCCCAAGCCTCCCAAGCCAGCACCCAAGACCATGACCCCATGGAAGGGACCTCAGGTGAGTTTACCTTTTAAAATATAAAACATGGTTTAAAAGCAAGCATTTTTAATGATTAATTTGCCCTGAGCACTTGGGATGCATTCGCAGCCAGTACAGCTACTGGAAAAGTCTGTTAACATGTCTGGGGATGGAGCGGAAATCCTCCAGGGACATCTCCATGAAGCTCTCCTGGAGGTACTCCAAAAGCCTTGCCACAAGGTTTCTGGGCAGTGCAGCCTTATTCCGTCCTCCATGGTAGGACACTTGACCACGCCATGCTAGTAGCAAGTAATCTGGTATCATTGCCTGACAGAGCCTGGCAGCGTATGGTCCCGGTGTTTGCTGGCATTCAAGCAACATCCGTTCTTTATCTTGCTGTGTAATCCTCAGGAGAGTGATATCGCTTAGGGTAACCTGGTTGAAATAAGGGAATTTAATTAAGGGGACTGAGGTGGCCGTTCCTACTGGGCTGTTTGCCTGTGGCTGAAAAGAAATCCTTCCCTGCATTTAGCCAAGTGCAAGGGGGGGGGGGGAGGATTGGCCCAGAGCTTTTCGCGTTTTGCTAGCAGGGATCTTCCCTGATACCAGCCAGGCGGTGGGGGGAGGGATAAAGCACTCATCCCAGAGAATTCATGGCGGGTGGGGGGGGGGGTGTTAGTTTGGTTCCTGCAGGGATCTTCCCTGATACCAGCCACGCGGTGGGGGGAGGGAGAAAGCACTCATCCCAGAGAATTCATGGCGGGTGGGGGGGGGGGTGTTAGTTTGGTTCCTGCAGGGATGTTCCCTGATACCAGCCACGCGGTGGGGGGAGGGATAAAGCACTCATCCCAGAGAATTCATGGCGGGTGGGGGGGGGGTGTTAGTTTGGTTCCTGCTGGGATCTTCCCTGATACCAGCCAGGCGGTGGGGGGAGGGATAAAGCACTCATCCCAGAGAATTGGATGGGGGGGGGGGGGGGTGTTAACCTTCAGCAGCAGAAAACAAGCTAACAGGAAAACTGCAGCACAACGGGCTTTGCTTGGTATGTGGGAAAGCAGGGCGCAGAAGCCTAAAGACAGTGGCTTACCATGGCAGCATGCAAGGTGAATTCTGTTGCCCCGACCTGCGTCTGTGATCTCTAGCAGCAAAGCCACAGGCACTCAATATTAAGAGGCAAAATGCGACCTTGCACAGAAATCACATGTGCTATGTAATGTGAATAGTATACACCGTGAAAGAGTATAAGCATTGTTCTGAAAAATGTATCTTTTAAAAAAATTCTCTCCTTTTTTCACTCCCTCCAGCAGGTGCAAATGTTTCAAGCCTCCCTCCTCCTTCCCGAAGGCTATCCCAGATAAGGCGTCGTAAAAAAAAAACGAGAGAAGAGATGTTTTCCGAAATCATGCAATCCACCAGGAATGAAAGAGCTCATCTGAATGAGTGGAAGGAGACGGTTTGCAAGTATAGGAAAGAAGCCAGTGACCGTGAGGACAGGAGGGACCAACGTGAGGACATGAGGGACCAACGTGAGGACATGAGGGACCAACGTGAGGACATGAGGGACCAACGTGAGGAGAGGAGAGACGCTCGAGATGAGAGGTGGCGGCAGGAAGATCAGAGGAGTCGGGAAGCAACGCTGGGGCTGCTGCGTGAGCAAACAGACATGCTCCGGCGTCTGGTGGAGCTTCAGGAACGGCTGCTGGAGAACCGAGTGCCGCTACAGCCCCTGTATAACCCCCCTACCTCCTCACCATGTTCCATAGCCTCCACACCCAGACGTGTAAGAACACGGGGGGGGAGGCTCCATACACCCTCCCATTCCACCCCAGTGGACAGCCCAAGCAAAAGGCTGCCATTTTTTTAACCTTTTTTTACTGGGCTTTTCCTTCCCGCTGATCCTCCTCCCAAACCCCACTCAGGTTCTGTGCCGCTACAGCCCCTGTATAACCCCCCTACCTCCTCACCATTTTCCATAGCCTCCCCACCCAGATGTGTAAGAACACGGGGGGGGAGGCTCCGTACACCCTCCCATTCCACCCCAGTGGACAGCCCAAGCAAAAGGCTGCCATTTTCTTAACCTTTTTTTACTGGGCTTTTCCTTCCCGCTGATCCTCCTCCCAAACCCCACTCAGGTTCTCTCCCTCTTTTTATAATCAATTCATAAAGAATAAATGATTTTTAAACAATGGTGACTTTATTTCCTTTGAAAGCAAGCTGGGGGAAGGGGGAGGGTGGGTTCCTTACAGAGAATGAGTCAATAAAGGGGGCGGGTTTTCAGGAAGGATAAACAAACATAAATTTCACACTGTAGCCTGGCCAGTCATGAAACTGGTTTTCAAAGCTTCCCTAATGCGCAGCGCTTCATCGTGTGCTCTTCTAATCGCCCTGGTGTCTGGCTGCGAGTAATCAGCAGCCAGGCGATTTGCCTCAGCCTCCCACCCTGCCATAAAGGTCTCCCCCTTGCTCTCACAGAGATTGTGAAGCACACAGCAAGCAGTAATAACAATGGGGATATTGGTTTGGCTGAGGTCTGAGCGAGTCAATAAGGATCGCCAGCGACCTTTTAAACGGCCAAATGCACATTCTACCACCATTCTGCACTTGCTCAGCCTGTAGTTGAACAACTCCTGACTCCTGTCCAGGCTGCCTGTGTATGGCTTCATGAGCCATGGCATTAAGGGGTAGGCTGGGTCCCCAAGAATAACAATTGGCATTTCAACATCCCCCACGGTTATTTTCTGGTCCGGAAAGTAAGTCCCTTGCTGCAGCCGTTTAAACAGATTGGTGTTCCTGAAGACGCGAGCGTCATGAACCCTTCCCGGCCAGCCCACATGGATGTTGGTGAAACGTCCCTTGTGATCCACAAGTGCTTGCAGCACCATTGAGAAGTACCCCTTGCGGTTTATGTACTGGGTACCCTGGTGCTCCGGTGCCAAGATAGGAATATGGGTTCCATCTATTGCCCCACCACAGTTAGGGAATCCCATTGCAGCAAAGCCATCCACTATGACCTGCACATTTCCCAGAGTCACTACCTTTCGTAGCAGCACCTCCGTGATTGCTTTGGCTACTTGCATCACAGCAGCCCCCACAGTAGATTTGCCCACTCCAAATTGATTCCCGACTGACCGGTAGCTGTCTGGCGTTGCAAGCTTCCACAGGGCTATCGCCACTCGCTTCTCAACTGTGAGGGCTGCTCTCATCTTGGTATTCTGGCGCTTCAGGGCAGGGGAAAGCAAGTCACAAAGTTCCATGAAAGTGCCCTTACGCATGCGAAAGTTTCTCAGCCACTGGGAATCGTCCCACACCTGCAACACTATGCGGTCCCACCAGTCTGTGCTTGTTTCCCGGGCCCAGAATCGGCGTTCAAAGCCTATAACCTGGCCCATTAACATCATAATCTCCAAAGCACCGGGGCCCGCGGTCTCAGAGAATTCTGTGTCCGTGTCCATGTCCTCATCACGCTGGTCGCTGCGCTGCAATCGCCGCCTCCTCCTCCTCCTCGCCTCTTTTTTCTGGTCCTGTGTAAGCATAAACTCCACGAGAAAGCGCGAGGTGTTTATAATGTTCAAGACTGCGTTCTGGAGCACAACGGGATCCATGCTTGATGCAGAATGGAGTCTGCAGAGTTCACTCAGGAAAAAAGGCGCGAAATGGTTGTCTGCCGTTGCTTTCAGGGAGGGAGGGGGAGGCTGTACCCAGAACTACCTGCGACAATGTTTTTTGCCCCATCATGCACTGGGGTCTCAACCCAGAATTCCAAGGGGGGTGGAGACTGCGGGAACTATGGGATAGCTATGTAAAAGCTACCCACAATGCAACGCTCTGGAAATCGATGCTACTATGGTAGCTTGGACGCACACCACCGAATTAATGGTGCCTAGTGTGGCCGAATACATTCGAATTTATAAAATCGGTTTCCTAAATTCGAATTATATAAATTCGAATTAATCCTGTAGTGTAGACATACCCAGAGTTGTGAAGAAGACTGATAATTTTCCCCACTCCAGATAATTCCTTGTATTTTCTATGTTTGCAATAAGTGGTCTGCCATTATGCCCCCCCCCCGCCTCTTTTTTGTCAGCATCCATTCTACTCTGCTTTAGATATTAAAGATATCAAGTCTCCACAATAAGAGGCAATTGACTCAGATGACCTTATGTTTTGAGATGACGTTCTCCTAAAATAGGTAGTCTTCAAACACAGGCAACAGATTTACTGGCTATAAAATCAGGACTCCCCTCTTAAGATTCATCTGTGCTTGACGGAGGTAGACACAAGGATGGGGAAGCAGAAAGAACAAGGACTGTGGAGAAAGAGGTGCCTGACTGGGGGTGCTGGGGGAAGAGATTAATTCATTTGGGGGAGGGAACCTAGCATATATCATCGTTATTCCTGACCTAGAAAACTGTCCCCCTCCCAGGCTACCGTAATCAGGTGATCTCACTCAATTACATCACCTTCCTAGTGCTATTTGTCTGATATCTCAACACTGGAAACTAAAAATGTAATGTTACTTCTGGGTAAAGCAATGTAGCCTGAGAACAAGCATCAGCAGGGTGCTTAAGAGGAATAAGCAAACCTAGAACAAATGAGCAAATTCCAAATCAAATAAAAATGTCTATTTGGCTGTCTTATTTTAATATAGGACAAAATAATATAGGTCTGAAAAAACAAAGAAGATCCACACACGGGGCATCCACTAAAGAGTGAGCTGAGCTGAAAATGCTAATTGGAAAAGTAAGAAGCTGAGGATCTGCTGCCACCAGAGCATGTAGACCATCATGCTAAGAACGTCCAGGGGAAAACGTTACAGGAGCCCTGAAAAAAGTTCTGTTTTTAATGTTTTATTTTTAATCATCAACTGCTTCTACTTTTTGAATCAATAAGTACTGTGGCTGATTAAGGAAGCATAAAAATACACACAACTGACAGCAATTGCCTCAGAAGAGTACAGATGAACTAGCTAATGGCAGAATTTTGCTGTGGGAAAAAAAAGTTAAGAGAAATATCAATTCAGAGAAAAAGAGAGAGGATTGCTGTTTCTGATTCTAAGGAATCTAGTATTTGAGGAATGAGTGGTTAGGGCTTATGAACTGCCAAAGCAGCCTGCCAATTTTGCTAACTTGCCATACCCCAAATTTTGCTACCTGCCAGTGCTAAAACTTATTTCTAATGTGCTATTTCAGAGAAGTACTGTGAAAGAGCATTTTTGATTTTTTTCCATCATACAAACAGGCCTGAATGGACAAACATTAGCTAAATAGTAGTAAATGGGCTCGCACAGCTACACATAGTTGTGCGTGTTGTTGCTTCTTATTTTTGGGGGGGGGGGGAATATCTGTTACTGAAGATAGTGAATGAAGCAGAAAATAGTAACTTCAGAAATTGCATGACAATTAATTCCTCAAAATAAGAGTCTGACATTTACAGAGTCTTAGTTAGCATGAAGCAAAGATACAAATTCTTAAGACCAGGTCTTAGTATGTCTCCTTAACTTTAACAGATATAAATAAAAAAGAAAAAATAATCTACAGTACAATATGTTTTAGTAAAGAGTCAGGAAAGACGTTTTCTGTAGTTTCTTAACACTGCTGGAAAATACTTTTCTTAAAAGCCATATACATTACATGAAACAAAATTTATAAATTTCCAAATTAACTTGATAACGGGATAGTAACAGCAGCATACTTTTCCCAGGGAAGGAGAAAAGACAAATAGACTGCCTTAATTTTCAAAAACATATTATTATATTAATTCACGTATGTAAAAGATAGACTGGTTGTTCCAGCAGTAATGTTCTCTTTCTAATGGAGAGAGCTGGATACAGGAGATTGTAACAGAAACCATACGTGTCACGCAGAGGAAAAAAATTTTTACAGTGGAATACGTTATCAGGCATTTACTAAAATTTTTAGAAGCAACAAGCAAAATGAGTTTTGTGGTACCTTGCACAGCTACAAAAATTCAGAGAAAGGACACTTATGACAAAAGTACCCTGACCCACTGTTCAAATAACTCTTCAAACATGCTCAGTCTGTTCCACAGCAGTATGCCATTTACCATCAAGACAAGGTGCACATGAAAAAGGAGAAACTAGAGAGGTAAAGGGCAGCTTTTGAGAAACACAGGTGTGGAAAAACCTGAAGACTCACTCTAGAAAAGTTCCCTTTTGGAACCTGGTGCTAGGAAGGAAAGCTACTGTTTGATTCCTCGAAACTGCACTGTAAGGTACGTAGGTAGGAAGAAAGAGGAGTATAATGAGTTTTCATACTAACACAACATGCAGGGTTAAATGTTTAGCTAACTTGTTTATCTAGGATTTCTATAATGCAGGCTGTGATCAACCAGAGTCTATGACATTGAGACTGCTCCATTTGCTATTTTTTATTTTCTTAATCTGATTGGGCCTCAGCCTAACTCATTTAATTTTTTGGCACAGAATTCCCTCAGGAGTAAGCTCAGAGGGATAGTGATAGTGCGCTGCTGTGCAATGTAGGACACCTAGGTTTCATTCCTGGCACTACATATTTAATTCTTCAAGTCAGCAGGGCTGAGAACGTGATGCAGAACAGTAACTCCCTAGACAGTTATGAAGCAGTAAGTAATAAAGAAACAAAGCAGACATGCACCAAAGGACATCTCATCCAGAACTTTTTGGCTAGAAAGGTGTAAGTCTCAGTGTGCTGAATTACAGTAGGACAAAAAACAGGCAGGGAAAACCCTCAGAGAATTCTAAAAAAAAAAAAACCCATAGAAGAGGGAGGAATGGCTACTATAGCTGAACTCCCCAAACCACTGAAGCACAGAACTAACTTCCTGATGTAGAACATGAACCCCCCGTCTCCAAAGTCCCTGACACACAAGAGCAGTCTTCCAAAGAGGTTATATGTAATGAAGTTCAAGAGAAGTTCCATTAAAATGAAGGAGTACAGGACACTCAACAGATTCTTGCAGTCATCATACAAACATTTTGCATTCTCCCCACTCACAAACACACTGCGTAGCTCTCTCTGCATACACGGAGTGCCAAGAGAATGCAAATATATAGTACACCAGGAAGTGGACTGTAATGTGCCACCTCTACACCTGGACAAGCCTTTCTTCTTCTGTCCTCCAAATAAGCTCACTATCCATTAAGTCCCTCTCCAAACTCACTTAATCTGACTGCTTTCCCCATCAATAAATTGGGTATGTTTTGAATAGAAAAACTAAGTATTGCATCCGATAGCCTTCATCATTCAAATAATGCAGCTGATCGATACTGCTCTTACAAGTTAAGGTAAATGTGTTGTATACTGTGCAACAAGTAAAATGGTACAGGCACAGCAGTGTGGCTTTTGCTGGTTTTCTATTAAAAATTAGCACAACCAGAGCAACTCAGTTTAATAAAATACTACATATAATGACCCTCCTACAATTCTCTCTGAAATTCAAGATTGAAAAATTTAGAGCTAATTAGGACAATAAAAACCTCCCATTCACTGCGCTGCTCAAAGTGGTGCAGATTTCAGAGAAAAATTCTGCATATTTTGACTAACTTCTCTGCTGACTTCATAATAAATCAGAGCATTATTTATCTTGAGTGGTGGAAAGAGGATGTTACACTTTCAGGAAAATACAGGGGTAGCAAAGAGAGAATGGTATCGGCACATAACCAAAGCAGGAATGAACCTTTTATCAAATTGCCTTTATTCATGGTTTAAAATATGGTATGTTACCCCATCTTTGCTATGTCTTTTCTCATTTGCTTTACATAGGGCTACTTTAAACAGCCCTAACATGAAAAACAGCCAATTTTAAACTGAAAAATATTAACCTAACATAATGAAGGTGCCTCTCAGTTTTCTTAAGGCTGTATTTGATTTTACTGCTAACTCACTGTATAGCCCAAAAGGTGCATCAATGCACGTGTTTGACCCTTGTAATAATATATCTTCCCAAAAAAGAAAAAAATGAACTGTTAATAGAGTAATACAGTTCATACCCAAGCTACTGTCTCCTATTGGAAAGTTTCCTGTGGTTGGTCATTTATATCATGCTTTAATGTATTTTTAGCCAGGGTTTTTTAGATGACAAACAGAATTCATGTCAAACTTTGAAACACTTTTCAAAAAAAAGAATTTAATCCCTTATTTACCAAAAAAGTAACACACAATGACTTGTCTACTCAGATAGGTGGCTTCTTCTTAATTAATAATAATAATTAAAAAAGCTATCCTCACAGAAATATGCAGGTGAAAGTATCTGAAGATTAATCACTCTCAGATAATTAAACATGCTGCATCATTAGCACATGCACTAGCCAGAAAAAAAGAACTGAAGTTATAGGACTCCAATTGCAGGAATCAACTACTTCTCATTAAGCCAATTTGGTTTCCGTTAGGGGTTTTTTGTTTAAACCATAATTTTTACAATATGATATGAACATAATAAGCTTAGTGCAAGAAAGCACTTTCCACTGGTGTAAATTACTGCAGAGCGCATAAGTAACATATCACAGTGCACCATGGACTCGAGCCAGCTAATAAAGTGCTGGATGGAAAAATGGCCCAAGTCCATGAACTGTAAATATTGTATTGAAAGGAGGTGAAGGGGGAATAAAAAGAAGAACTTATTATTGTATTTATAACTAATGTTGGTTCCAGTTCTTGTGAAGAGCAAATAATTCCAGAGGTTTCCCAACAGACGTTCCAAGACTGGACAATCACACATCATGACCCCAAATAGTGAAGTATGCTAAGCCATAAATAGTTTATTATATTGCTGGCATAAGATCACGGGCCCCAAATGACTCTGCGATTGCACCCATTTAGCTGCCAAACTACCTGGTTTGCACTCACAATCAAGTACTTAAGCATCCAAACAGGTGCAAGTGTAAGTGCAGTTAATTGGACATGCAATTTTTCATCCTCTTTAATTGCAAGAGCAAGACTGTGCTTGCAATATTAGCTTGAGATCTAGCTAAAAATCAGAACCTAAGTTTCAAAAGTATTATAAAATATTGCATGCACAAGGCGTCCCAATAAAATCAATGAAGTTAAGCATGTGCTTAAGTCTGGACAGAACGAGGCCTATATCTGTAAAAGCCCAAGTCCTGCTAGTGTACAACACTTTTTGTGTACTCACTTCAATAAAGAAATGTTTTTAAATAGCAGTCTGATGACTAAGGTTGTGGGAAAAGGGACTGAGACATAAGGAGGAAGGCACTGAGAAGAACAATTTAGACTCTAGTGGTTAGGCCACTAGCTTGGGACATAGGAAACCTGAGTTCAATTTCCTGATATGCCACTGACTTCCTGTGTGACCTTGGGCATATCATTTACTCTGTCTCTGTGCTTCAGTTATCCAGCTGTAAAATGGGGATAATAGTACTTCCTTACCTCACAGTATTATGAAGAGAAATACATTCTGAAGCATTCAGATATTATTATGGTAACGGGAGCTACACCTCTACCCCGATATAATGCTGTCCTCGGGAGCCAAAAAATCTTACCGCATTATAAGTGAAACCGTGTTATATCGAACTTGCTTTGATCCGCCAGAGCGCGTAGCCCCGCCCCACCCCGGAGCACTGCTTTACCACGTTATATCCAAATTCGTGTTATATCGGGTCGCGTTATATCGGGGTAGAGGTGTATTTAGGTATATGTAAGTGAAATAGACAGGGCCAGATTCTACTCTTGATTTCAGACGTATTAATCCTGAATATCTCTAGTGTAGATCCAGAGTAATTCCACCGACTTCAATAGCATAACAAAGCCACGTTTGGCCCATAGTGCAAAATACATGAACAGGCTACTAAATGAAGTGTACCATTCACTCTTCTGATTTCTTATTCCCATAGTTTGGGAATAACCACCTACTATGTGACTGAATTCCCTGTTGATTCATCTTTGTGAAATGATGCTTAATAACTTTCTTCTAGTTTATTATTTTTTGACTTGGAGTTGATTTATATGCCCCCCTTTTCTGATTTTCTAGAATTTTCTTAATATAAAACACAAATATTTATTTTGCCAATATTAACAAGATAGAAATGTAGGATACACACCCATTCTGTTTATCTGTCCATTAACACACCACCTTCCCCTAGAAGCGAGTGGACAAGTTAATGCCTACAAATATTTTGATTATTAGAGTTAAGTAATTTGGTTTGGGTTTTTTGTTTTGGTTTTTTAGGCACATGTTTGTCTCAAATAACACAGGGCTTATTAAAACATTGTAGAATAGACTTATCTGGTTATCTCAGCAGATTGTAAGCCTTTCAAGGCCAAGGATCTTCTCTTTTCAACGTAAGTTGAAAAATTTGTGACAGAAGGTGGTAAATGTATATCATTTCCAAAAAGTAACTAATTTTTCAGATGAACAAGTAGCATATTCACACACAATTGTGCAGGCAAAGTGATCACTTCGGAAGTGATCACTGCTGACCAGTAATGATTCACACAGGAGGTCAAATTCGGCTCTTAATTAAACCTCTGCAATCTCACTGAAGCCAATGAGATTGTAGAAGTATGACTGTCGGCAGAATTTGTCCCTATGCTTTCAGTGATTCAGATCTTGTTGACCTAGACAATTTATCAGCTATGCTCCATACAATCACACAAACCTTTTCATAGCCTTGTTTCAATATATTTTGGTGGCAAATGTCAATGTTTTGTTTCTAATTGAACTGGTTGCTGGAACACTAGTGGCTCCGACGTACAGACCTATTCAGTGCCTGTTTTAAAGCTTACATTTTTAGGCTTTTAATCAATTAACCTGTTCAGATCTTGAGAACAGAGTATACAGTCAACAAGAGACATAGGTCTTCCTGCAGTGCCTGCTTTTCATGCTGAACAACAAATGCCAACACAAAAAAAAAAAAAAAAAAAAAATCTGACGTCAAAAAAAAAAAAAAAAAAAGAATGATGCATAACATTTATTGGAGACCTCTATTTTCTAAAATGAACCTTTGCAGACAGGGCTCTTCGAAGTCTCACTATGACTTTACAGCATTTAGCTTTAACAATGTTTCTAGTGTTCTGGGGAACATGACTTACTTTTGGCACATCAATAGCCACCTCCCTCATGGCACTGGGCCTGACATCATTCATCCCCTGCAGGAAGTCATTGAGAGTAATCATCACTGACCCAGCCACCTCGCTGTCTAACAGGTTAGCTTGTTCTCCCAGTGCTCTCCGCAAAGCACACAAACCTACAAAGAAAACCAAACACATGTTGACTTCATCCTGTTTCCCACAAATACAGAACGTACAACACATACATGCACAAAAGATTGAAGCATTGGCAAGGAAATGATCTTTAAACAGAACGTCCCAACATCAGGCTCTGGCTAGTTCAAAGAACACAACAGATATTTCTGATGAAGGGGAAAGGGGATTCTTTGACCACATATACACGTAGAACAGATCAGCTTCAAGACAGAGAATGAAATAGCCATAATTCCCAGGAAAACCATTATAGGGTGGATGGGGAGGTGATAAGAAAAAACTAGTTTAGGTCATTTTTATAGCCACTTTTTAGGAGGAAAAAAAAATACAAATATCTAGCACAGGTATTATATAGGAACCACCAATTCATGTAAGATTGGCTGTCTTGTCCATTCTCCTGCCAATGCAGGAATGGGCCCCAAGTGCTCTCTTTGCTTAATCTACTTTAATAGGATTTAAAGTGATGAGATTTTTGCTGCTTTCACTGAGAGCTTTCACTGTCTAATAAAACTTCAGCATAAGGAGGTTTTTCTTCATGTTCAACCCATTTTCCACATTATTCTTCATATTGTCTTGAACTACCATGAATAATGCCTCTCCTTCCACCGCGTTCATACCTTTCAAACAAACACTTATGGTTTCCCTGCTTCCCCTCTGTTTAGCCAAACCATTCATACAACATTCCTACAGTCTTTCCCTATAACGCAGGCCCTCAGAAGCTCTGTTTTCCCCCCCTTCTCTGATTTATCAATATCTTTCTGGGTACAGAAGCACCCAGGGGGGCATGGATCAGCCTTCATGTCCCACTCCCCATCGGTTCCTGGCCCAGACCAAGGAAGCCAATGATCTGAATTCGGTGATGAATCCTGGTCATGTGCTATCCGAGGCACGCTGCGCATACGCTAAGTAGTAGTACCCAGAACTAAACACTATTCTATATGGGATCTCACCATTCCATATGGAGAGGGACTGTCAACTCCTTTTACTGTGAAGTGATACCTGACACTTTGCTGCCCAAAAGCACCTTAGCTTTCCTTCCCCTTTAGTTTGTTTCTTTCAAGATTTACTCCCATTTTGATCTTTCTGCCTCTATTTCCAAACTTGCTTTTGACACTATACGTTTTACTGTATTAAAATAAATCTTGAATGTAATAGAATTTAACCGATGTAGCTTACAAAAATATGTGGTACCAGTTTGACATAAATGAGCCATGCAAACAGAGACAAATATTTTATTGTTTTTTTTTCTATGCTTAGTGAAGAAAACGTCAATTAATGCTGCAAGAAAGCACAATAATAAGGGATAAGCTGTTTCTGAAATAAAAGTGACTTTACTATCAGAGGATTACTGTATATTTTCTATGGGAGCACTTATGAACTTGGACATACAAGATTTCTGACAATTACAGGAATTCTAAATTTCCTACAATATATGCAATGTGTGAATAGATCTAATATCTCCCCTGTGGATCAGTACAGCTGGTGTATCTCCATAAACTGCCAATTATTACAGAGCATGAACACCTGCGTTCAATACACAAGCTCTTTAATACAATAAAAAATGTTTGTAGTTCAGGTTTTACCCAAATGTGGAACATTTAGAACTAACAGGATACATAAATAAAAACATTCCATGAGGTCAAATAGGAAATTGCAAAGCTAGTTGCCAGAAGAGAAGTGAAAAATGCTACTGACTCACTTCAACATCACTAAAAGGATTTCAGAAGGGTTTTTTGTTTGTTTGTTTGTTTTTCCTTTTTCTCTCTCCTTCTATTATTATTTTTAAAAAGAACTATTACATAACAGGACATCATTTCAATCACACAAATTTGTAATTTCACAGCCACATGCGCAAGCAAAAAACCACCACCACCAAATAGGTTAATCACACTATGTTATTGCAGTTATACGATTGATAAGTTTTTGTTTTAGTTTTTTAATCCTATGTTTTGCATTTGATCCTAAGCATTTATGATGACTTTCACAAGGTATCAGTGATTTAAAATAAATGAATAAATCACGGCTTGAGAGAAAGTTATGTCATAAGAGAAAGGAAATAATTGATCCAGATCTCTGTTCTTCATTTATAAATATCCTTTCCATCAGCTACACATTTTACCACAAAAGCCCATTTGATGAAGTTTGTAACTATATCATGGCTATCTTTTTCATTTTTAAAGGGATAACTCGATTTTTAGTCATAACATAAAAATGTCCAAAGGGGACACCATTCTTCTGTACAGCCACTGCCAGTGTAAAGTCAAGCTCTGCCCGAGCTGTTAATTGTATCAGAGTGACGTTTCAGTGATCAGTAGTGTGTGTGCAATGCAGCAGCTCTGATCCAGAACAGGGATAAAAAGGTCACAGCTCTCCAAACAAAGCCTGAATTCATTAAAGCACATGTGTGTACCTGCCAATACACAGGTCAGTATTTAATTGAAACAATGTTTTACATTTAAACAATAAAAAACAGATTGAAAATGAGAGCATTATTCTTCCTGTTTCCTCTTGTTATCATAAATCATTCTTTCCTGCCCTTCCCACTGACTGCAGCCCAAAGGGCGGGGGGGGGGGGGAAAGAGGGAGAAAGAAACTTATTAACTAGGGAAGAATACAGCCAATGGCCTTCAGGGAGGGGAAAAAAAACACATCCCAACTTTGAGCCATGGAAAACATATATTTAATGTAAGGAAATCTAAGGTAATATACACTGCCAGAAATTTTTTTTGCAAAATACCCGCACAGTGGTATCTGCAAGTTTCTTGCTATGGAGGTATAAAGTTTTGAACTCTTAATCCATGCCATTTTTAATAATGTATCCCAGAAAATACTGAACATTCAATATTTGCTCATCCGAAAGACCCATTTGGTCTCTGCAGATGAGCCTCTTCATAGGATTTGTCTAGCCCAGGGGTTCTCAAACTTCACTGCGCTGTGACCCCATTCTGACAAAAAAAATTACTACACAACTCCAGGAGGCAGGACCGAAGCATGAGCCTGCCCAAGCCCTGCCACCCCAGGTGTGGGGGGGAGGGGGCAAAGCCCTCATGCCCAGGGGAATGTTGGGGGTGGAGAGAGGAACCGAAGCCCAGGGGCTTCAGCCCCAGGCAGGGGGCCTATAATCTCAGCACCACTGCCCAAGGCTTAAGCCCTCAGGCTTCGGCCTCAGACAGTGGGGATCGGGCTTTGGCTTCGGCCCCTGGCCCCAGTAAGTCTAAGCCAGCCCTGGCAAACCCATTAAAATGTGGTCCTGACCCACAGTTTGAGAACCACTGGTCTCGCCTGATTTGAGTCAGATAAAGTCTTTATCCTCTATTGTAAACTGGCTTTGAGAGCACATTTATGTATCAATTTTACTTGACCCTATTCAGACATCATCAACTTTCAGTGGATTAATGAGTAATCAGATTTTATTAATTCTGACTAATTAGGTGCCATTCCTGCAGCCCACTCACAGACCTGTAACCCTTACTCATGTGAGTAATCCTGCTGAAATAAAATAAAAAACAAAAACAACACAAAATTGAGTTAGCTTTCCAGGTAGTCAATAGGACTTCTTGCATAAGTAAGAGATACCTATTTTGAGTAAGGGTTCCAGGATTGGTCCCTAGCACTATACTCTATGCACAGTAGGGACTTAACTAGGTGGACATAAAAAGAGAGTATATTCCATGGACAGGAACACTGCTTCTCAAGCTTGGCATAAATGGAAAATTCTGAAATAAACTAAAAGAAACAAAAAACATATGAGTGTATGATATTCATCATAAAAAACAATGGAAAAAACAGTTTGTTCCACTCCCCAACATTGTGTGTTATCCCTCACAAATTCATCCTGTCTGTCTAAGGACAGAGGAAGGAAAGAGGACAGAGGAAACAAGCGGGTTGTACAATTTGTCATAGTACAGCTGCTTTCTTTTCCGTCCCTTACAAACTATGATGCAGGTAGCATTGTTTACCCTTAAGGTATTCTGGTTCATAGCTATGGTTAGATGTCAGCACATTACATTACGATTGCACGTAGACGAGTGCAAGAATAAATACTCCCATATAGCTAAATTTTGTCAGTCTATGCTTATTACAAACTAACACAGAAAACAGAAATCATGCACTACATGAACACCCAACATATATGTACTATAGGTTCGACAGACCGAATACACAATATATGTGGAAATGGATGTGACAAAGTACATTTATCTTACTCCTTTGACAACCTAACTTCCAGTTTTTCCATTATCCCATCTCCCCTGGACTTGTTCTAACATTCCAAATCCAAGAATGGCTTCAAACAACAGTAATTTTAATTTTAAGTCAACTGGCAAAATAAGTGTTTCTTCTTTCCCTACCATTTTGAAGTTTCCCTACAAAATTGTAACAGCCCATAGCATAAGAGACCAACCATTCTGCCTTGCATCAGTAACATGTTTCAGCTGCAATACCTTGTTATCCTGGAGGACTAGAAATTGGAGGTTTATATCATTTGGAGGGGCAAATTTTCAGGTTTATAAAGGCACACACATGGAGCACTTGCTTCAGTTCTTCGAAGGCTGAAAGAGATCCTATTTTAACATTCGGATAGTTTTATGTATAGAAAATCGATTTTAGAAATAAAATCATTACAATTTTTCACTCCTTTAGAGACCTGTACAGGTGGGCACATGTTAACTAAGGCACCTGATTTTACAGGTGAAGATAGCTTTTCTGTTACATACATGATACAAAAGTTTTATCAACACTCATTAGGGATGATGGTCATAATTCATGAGTGATGACCAAATTTATGCCAAGATATATTTTATACCAAACCATCATACACTGTAGGTGTGTCTCTCTCACACATCTAAACCTAAACCAATGTCCAGAAGTGAAAAGATATTACAAAAGTAAGCAGCTGTCTGTTTACCTAACACAGGATTCCTGGCCTTTACACAGTAGGGATCACATCTTAATAGAGGGAGATTGTATATCTGTGAGACTCTCTCTCCTATTCACAATCACGCAGACAATCTTTCATCCAATTTTCAAATCTAGCAACCAGCTTCCCTCCATTTTGTGATCATGTAACATCAGGGCCAACGCAACCCATTAGGCGACCTAGGCAGTCGCCTAGGGCACTACAATTTGGGGGGCGGCGACCGCGGCGGTATTTCAGCGGCGGGACCTTCCGCCGCCTCTGTGGGGGGCAGCATTTCGGGGCGGGACCTTCCACCGCCTAGGGCGGCAGAAAAGCTGGCGGCGCTCCTGTGTAACATTCATGTGGCAACTACAGCAATTGCAGATACAAAAAAACAAGAAAGTATTTTATGCATTTTTAGCTGTCTTTACTGCAATTTAGCAGCTGGAAACAAAGAGGAAAAGCAGCACCAGGTGACCATCGGCTAGTGTTCCACAGACCACAGTGCTGGGACAACTGACTACACCACCACAGCATCAACAAGTTTAGATGAATTCTTTAATTTGCATCTTTTAAAAGTATATCATCCAAGGAATTTTTTTTAATACCACCATGAGGACAACTAAGATGACAAATTCATTGGAGGAGAAATATCCACATGAAAGTATAACTGGTTTTAACTTAATCTCTAATCATAAATGCACACCCAATTTAGAAATTGTGTTTATTACAAAAGCACAAACCACATTTTACTTTTGAAACCATGTTCTATAATCTGCATACTTCCAAAGTTATATGGAAAAAACTCTGAAGAACTTTTATGTGCTGTTTGCACAGGAATGATAATACCCTTAAATCCCCTGTAAGCATAATATTGCAAGTTCACTCAGCTAACCTGAGCACTAATCTACTGTAGGGATTGTGTACACAATTTATAGTCCTTCATGAATAGTCTGACATTTGCTGGAACATGTCTACAGAACTGAGCAGAAGCTGGTGGGAGGGACAAGAGGGGGAAGGTGGGGAGGAGGAATTGCATTTCCAGAAGTTCTAGCACACAGGAAATAATTTGCTCCCAGATGAGACTATACACGCACAACTTGTAGTAAAAACTAAAATAAAATAAAAATAGGATACGATAGCTCCTTTATTTCCAAACCACTCAAGTCTAAGACACCTTGCTTAAGGTTGGCCATATATTCATAGTAAGAAAGAAAAAGGTTGCCCATTATTCTGACAGTTTAATGGTAAAGACAGGGTGAGAGGCAAAACTTTAGTGTAACTGTTACTAATAAATTCTGCAAATCAGAATGCAGTTGTTAAGAAAAGATTATATGAAAATGCCACATTCTTATTGGCAGATCTGCTTCACAATCATACCTGCTTATTTTACATACAAGTACACAGAGTTACAGTTTTTTCACTCCTGCAGAGCTAATAGGCATACAAGTGTGAGCCAGACTCTTCTTTGGATAGAGCATCATCAGAATTTTTAACTAAATTCCAACTGCTGACTTTTTTTTTTTTTTTTTTTGGTACACTGTAGATGAATTAAGCCAAAGAGAACCCAGCTTGACCTTCAAATCTCAGGTTGAGTTTGCAATGCTGGCAGTTAAAGACTAACTTTTCAAGAGTACATTTTATCTGGAAGTCCTACAGAGTCAATAAATATGGAACCTTCATAGCACCCTTTTTACATACCACATTTCAGAAGTAGCTGCATTTTAAATTCTGGATATTTTTAATTTAGAGTAAATCAGTGCCAGTTACTGAAGAATTCATTCTTATCTGAGACATTGATGATCTGGCCCCACCAAAGCCAATGGCAAAGCTCCCACTGACTTCAATATGGCCCGGATTTCACCTCAAAAATCTTTATTTATATATACACATACATATATACACATACACATATACACACATACATACACCCCTGCATTTGTGTACGTTATATTTGAAACTGGACAATGGATCAGAGTTGAAAGACAAAAAAAATGAAATTAATTTCAGAGAGGTTGGTGCATTTCAGTTCAGTGGGGATCTGTATTATTGTTACCTTCAAATTAATTACAGATATGTGGTACATAAGAGGAAAATGGTGGATGAAATAAAGCAGTAAGTACCATGACAAAATAAAAGACCTCACTAGAGGTTTCTCAAAAATGTGAAATGGCATTTTAAACAAGTAATATATTGAGATTGCAAATTCAAAACCATAATAGAATCAGCCCAGAAGCCTAGAGGTAGAAAAACCACTCTTCTCTACAAGGGATGCCAATCTGAGATTTGGTACTTTGTCATCTTTGGTAAGTTACTGGCTGGTGGGGAGGGAGCTCCTAATGCAGTCAACTCAGCCACTGAAAGAAGAAAGATTTCAATTCATATCAATAGCAACATTGAGCAGCTCCAAAAGGTGGCTGTGACTAACCTACTTTAGCTGGAAGGATGGGTTGAATCCCATTGTTAAGGTCTTAAGTGGGTAGGGAGCAAAGAAAGGAAAATTCAAGAGAGTGGAGAGGATCCCTTGGGCTCCAGACACACCACACTGGAGGGGAGAAAAGACTTGTAAATCTCATAGAATCATAGAATATCAGGGTTGGAAGGGACCTCAGGAGGTCATCTAGTCCAACCCCCCGCTCAAAGCAGGACCAACCCCCAACTAAATCATCCCAGCCAGGGCTTTGTCAAACCTGACCTTAAAAACCTCTAAGGAACAAGATTCCACCACCTCCCTATGTAACCCATTTCAGTGCTTCACCACCCTCCTTGTGAAAAAGTTTTTCCTAATATCCAACCTAAACCTCCCCCACTGCAACTTGAGACTGTTACTCCTTGTTCCGTCATCTGGTACCACTGAGAACCGTCTAGATCCATCCTCTTTGGATCCCCCTTTCAGGTAGCTGAAAGCAGCTATCAAATCCACCCCATTCTTCTCTTCTGTAGACTAAACAATCCCAGTTCCTTCAGCTGCTCCTCAGAAGTCATGTGCTCCAGCCCCGTAGTCATTTTTGTTGCCCTCCGCTGGACTCTTTCCAATTTTTCCACATCCTTCTTGTAGTGTAGGGCCCCAAACTGGACACAGTACTCCAGATGA
The DNA here is from genome assembly GCF_028017835.1 of Emys orbicularis. Classification (NCBI taxonomy): domain Eukaryota; kingdom Metazoa; phylum Chordata; order Testudines; family Emydidae; genus Emys; species Emys orbicularis. The sequence goes on along the minus strand of NC_088687.1, from coordinate 43,779,920 downwards.
GGTCTCACCAATGTCGAATAGAGGGGAATGATCACGTCCCTCGATCTGCTGGCAATGCCCCTATTTATACAGCCCAAAATGCTGTTAGCCTTGTTGGCAACAAGGGCACACTGTCGACTCATATCCTGCTTCTCGTCCACTGTAACCCCTAGGTCCTTTTCTGCAGAACTGCTGCCTAGCCACTCAGTCCCTAGTCTGTAGCAGTGCATGGGATTCTTCCATCCTAAGTGCAGGACTCTGCACTTGTCCTCGTTGAACCTCATCAGATTTCTTTTGGCCCAATCCTCTAATTTGTCTAGGTCCCTTTGTATCCTATCCCTACCCTCCAGCGTATCTAACACTCCTCCCAGTTTAGTGTCATCTGCAAACTTGCTGAGGGTGCAGTCCACGCCGTCCTCTAGATCATTAATGAAGATATTGAACAAAACCGGCCCCAGGACCGACCCTTGGGGCACTCCGCTTGATACCGGCTGCCAACTAGACATGAAGCCATTGATCACTATCCGTTGAGCCCGACGATTTAGCCAGCTTTCTATCCACCTTATAGTCCATTCATCCAGCCCATACTTCTTTAACTTGCCGGCAAGAATACTGTGAGAGACCGTATCAAAAGCTTTGCTAAAGTCAAGGAATAACACGTCCACTGCTTTCCCCTCATCCACAGAGCCAGTTATCTCCTCATAGAAGGCAATCAGGTTAGTCAGGCATGACTTGCCCTTGGTGAATCCATGCTGACTGGCCCTGATCACTTTCCTCTCCTCTAAGTGTTTCATAATTGATTCCTTAAGGACCTGATCCATGATTTTTCCAGGGACTGAGGTGAGGCTGACTGGCCTGTAGTTCCCTGGATCCTCATTCTTCCCTTTTTTAAAGATGGGCACTACATTAGCCTTTTTCCAGTCATCTGGGACCTCCCCCGATCTCCAGGAGTTTTCAAAGATAATGGCCAATGGCTCTGCAATCACATCCACTAACTCCTTTAGCAGCCTTGGATGCAGTGCATCCGGCCCCATGGACTTGTGCTCGTCCAGCTCTTCTAAATAGTCCCGAACCACTTCTTTCTCCACAGAGGGCTGGTCACCTCCTCCCCATGCTGTGCTGCCTAGTGCAATAGTCTGGGAGCAAGAATACATACACATTTCACAGATGCTAATTGGGACAAGCCAACCTGGCTCACTATACAGAATATTGTATCCCAGCAAGGCAAAGATTTGCTTATCCCTGAGCATCAGAGATTTAAGGGAGGAAAGTGAATTAGTGCTCAGACCTTTTGAAGTAAACACAAGGAGCTAGGTGCTTAGTCCTGGTTAAGCCCTCCTTGCTCCTTTCAAAGTTGCCATAAACAGGCTGCTGAGGATTCCTTCAGCATGGGAAAATCGTTGGCAAGCATAAACCCTGAGAGTTCACCTTTCAGTATGACTATTGTAGTCTCCCCTTTAACCAGTTCCTTATCCACCTTTCAGTTCTCATATTAATCACATCTTCTCCAATTTAAATAATAGTTTCCCCATGTGGATCTGTATCAAATGCATTACTGAAATCCAGATAGGTTAGATCTACTGCCTTTCCTGTCTCTTAAAAAAAAAAAAAAAAAAAAATCAAATCAGTTATCTTCTCAAAGAAGGAGATCAGGTTGGTCTGGCATGATCTACTTTTTGTAAAACTATGTTGTATTTTATCCCAATTACCATTTACCTTTGTGTCCTTAACTACTTTCCCTTTCAAAATTTGTTCCAAGAACTTGCATACAGTTGCATACAGTCAAACTAACAGGACTGTAGTTTCACGGATCACTTTTCCCCCCTCACCCTTTCTTAAAAACAGAAACCATATTAGCAATTCTCTAGTCCTAGGATGCGACCCCCAAGTTTACAGATTCATTACAAATTCATTACAAATCATTGTGATTGGGCTTGCAGTTTCATCTGCCAGTTTCTTTAATATTCTTGGATGGAGATTATCCAGGCCCCCACTTTAGTCCCATTAAGATGTCTGAATTGGACTTCCACCTCGGATGTGGTAATTTCTACTTCTTTATACTCATTCCCATTAGCCACCCTGCCACTACCCCCAAGCTCTTCATTACCCTTATTATAAACTGAGGCAAAGTATTTGTTTAGGTGTTGGGCCATGCCTAGATTATCTTCAATTTCCACCCCCATCCTCAATGCTTAGCAGTCCCACTTCTTCTTTCCTTGTTTTCTTTTTATTTATATGGGTATAGAAGCTTTTACTACTGGTTTTAATTCCTTTGCAAGGTTCAACTCTGCTTGGCTTTTGGCATTTCTCATTTTATCCCTACAATTTCTGAGCTTCAAGAGGTAGCTTTCTTTGCTGATACATCCCATCTTCTATTCCTTGTAGGCTTTCTGCTTTCTCTTAATCACCTGTTTGAGTTGCTTACTCATCTAGGTTGGTCTGAAACCCCTCCCTGCAATTTTTTTCTCCTTGCTTGGGATGCAGGCTACAGATAGCTTCTGCAACTTTGACTTAAAGTAATTCCAAGCCTCCTCCACATTCAGATCCTTGAGTTCTTCAGACCAGTCCACTTCCCAAGTTAATTCTCTTAATTTATTAAGTTTGCCCTTTTGAAATCAAGGACGCTAGTCGCAGATCTATTTTGTTTATTCTTCCATTTAGTTTAAACTGAATTAGCTCTTGATCACTTCAGTCAAGGTTGTCCCCTACAACCAGTTCTTCTATGAGGTCCTCACTACTCACCAATACCAAATCTAAAATGGCATCACCTCTTGTTGGTTCAGCAATTATTTGAAGAAATCTGTCAGCTATCACATCCAGGAAAACCTGGGCTCTACTATTATTAGTAGCACATGTCCTCCAATCTATATCATTGAGTGACAGACAGATTCATTTACTCCAACATTGCATAGAGACTCTGAATCAGGTTGCAACTGAACTGACGCAAGCTGCGACGTACTACACCCACATTTGTTACATTATTTTTGGGGGGGGGGGTCACAATTGGGCTTACCAATTTACCCTTATTGTGATCACAACTGTAAAAAGTAAGTGTACGTCGATAAGATGTCACAATAACCTATAACAATAAATGTTGATGGGAAAAGATAGGAAAGGGAGACAAAAAGACTGAATTAGTCCAAATAAAAAGGCTTCCTGCTATAACTCAAGGACTGTGTAAACCAGAAATCAGTGAACCAAAATTGGAGGGTGGGAAACCAGGAATAATTGGTGGGGAAAATAATGAGGGGGTGGGCTATTCTGCCCACCACTCTCTTTGTGGGTTCTTAAAGAGAAAAATTGGCTACTGGAGCAAGCTTCACCATCATGGCTGCCACTCACACTGTCTCCTGGGAGCCCAGGCCATCGTGATCCCGATCCTCAAATATGTCCAGAGCAGATCAGGCCAGGAAAAGGGAGTCAGATGACATCCCCACACTATCAGCTCTAGTTGAATCCCAGTCATCACTTGGGAGGAAACAGGATCAGACTTTAAGCACAACAACAGCTCCAGCCAATTTCAACTAACTTCTCTTTTCCCCACAAGGTCAGTTATTACCATCTTTAATACCATCTAGGGTTATGTCTACACTACCCGCCGGATTGGCGGGTAGCGAACGATCTATCGGGGATCGATTTATCGCGTGTAGTGTAGATGCGATAAATCGATCCCCGATCGCTCTCCCATCGACTGCTGAACTCCAGCTCGGCGAGAGGCGGAAGCAAAGGCGACGGGGGAGCGGCGGCCGTCGATCCCGCGCCAGGAGGACGCGAAGTAAGTGATTCTAAGTCGATCTAAGATACATTGACTTATCTTAGATAGATTTTTCCCCCCCTCCCCCCCCCAGGGTAGACAAGGCCTAAGAGACTGCCAAACAGGGGCATTTTCCTTCTAAAAAACTCTCTCCAGCTAAAGGGAAAGGGAACAAGGGATGTTATCAAAATGAAAGCCTTACTTAATACTTTACATTTCAAATGGTTTCACTCTTTTTATCTTTGGTTAAAAGGATTTTTAATGGCTTGTTTGCACTGCAAGCTGAGGTCTCCGGAAACCAAACCCATACCTTGTTTAACACTGTTTAATGCTGGACACTGACTGGGTTACGTTAACACCTTTAGCCCATCTATTCCATCCAAATTAATACAACAGGGGATGCACATTTCACTATGTCCAAAAACACTGTGTGCGGATTACAGCATTTTTCCCAACAATGCTCAGCACACCTCCCTGGAGCTATCTGGGAGCAGAGACATGATATTTATAATGCATAACGACTACTTGTTCACAATTTTTATGTTTCTAAGGAAGCTGGGAATAATTCTGTTCTGGATAAGAAGCCTAATATGCCGTGAGGGACAGGGGTCATGCCAGGGCACAGCCACCATAGCCCCCAAGCCAGTGCAGGTTAATTGGGGCCTGAAGGCCCAAAGCACATCGTGAAGAGTACTGTCACTGTAGCACAGGCACTGCAGGATTCCCTCACTAAGGAACATGCTTTTCAAAAGAGTAACTCAAAATTTCAACTACTGCATTAATTACTATTAAAAAAGTGAATAAAGAGAAAAGAACAGAGAAGTATATAGAGAATTTAGCATTAAGTTACATGTTTATAGTCTTCCTTTTGTATATAGGGTCTGATCCCAAATCCACTTAAGTCAATTGAAAGACTCCCATTGACTTCAATGGGCTTTGGATCAGGCCGACAGTTTCTGTATCTACTTATGTTCTTTGATCACTGAGGGACCATGTAGCATATCTTATGGCTAATGCAAGGAAACCCTGAGATGGAACTCCCAGGTTCTTTTCCTGACTCTGCCAACGTGTAAACGAGGCAAGTTACGAACTCCATGACTTATTTTCCCTGTACGTAAAATGATAATGTTTGCCTGCCTCAAAGGGGTGCTGTGATGCTTAATTAAAGTTTGTAGAGGAGTTTGTGATACTTGGAAGAAAATATGAACTATAATTTTGTGCATATACATTTTATTTTTTGCTCATATAAATACAAGTAGGCAAGAATGAGAAATTGATCAAGGCAGAGACATGCATAGGGTTTAAATAAATTACTCCAGCATTCAACCCACAACTATACGTAACATAGAAGTTTACAATTCCAATGTGCAACTACTTGAAAATTAACTTTAAACTTTTGTATCCAAAACTAAGTAATTATCAGAAAAGTTTTACAAAAATGGTCAGTTCCAATGCCCTGGCTGGAATAAGCACTATACCAGGGGTCGGCAACCTTTCAGAAGTGGTGTGCCGAGTCTTCATTTATTCACTCTAATTTAAGGTTTCGCGTGCCAGTAACACATTTTAACGTTTTTAGAAGGTCTCTTTCTATAAGTCTATAATATATAACTAAATTATTGTTGTATGTAAAGTAAATAAGTTTTTTTAAAATGTTTAAGAAGCTTCATTTAAAATTAAATTAAAATGCAGATCCCCCCGGACTGCTGGCCAGGACCCGGGCAGTGTGAGTGCCACTGAAAATCAGCTCGCGTGCCACCTTCGGCGCACATGCCATAGGTTGCCTACCCCTGCACTATACCATCCACAGAACAGAAATCAGAGTATTGCACAAAACTAGAACCGGACACAAATTAAAAAAAAAAAAAAAACCTACAAAAATGTACATTAGATAATGTTTTCACCCCTCAGCCAAAAGGCCGAGAAGTAATACATTTAGTCTTTTATACCCTCTCCACTCTAAACAACAAGTATACCAATAAAAACTCCATTCACTGCCTTAAAGAGTACAGATTTTGTCTAAAGCAGAGTATCTGTTATCCAGAAATCTGCCACTACATACAGTGGGCCAGGTTCTGATACTGTTAGCCATATTGGCTGCCATCTTATTCCATGAATGGTCCTATTAAAAAGTCAATGGAGCCACTTTATCACAGAAGAGCCTTAACTTTACCTGTTGTGCTAGGCTCGGCACATACACAGAACAAAAAAGAAGGTCCCTGAGTCAAGAGCTTACAATCTACTTAAGGTAGTATTCATCAGGCGTAAAGGTGTCAGAATCTGGCCCATAACGAAGAAAATGTGTGTGAGGGGGTGGTTAAATAGGAAATCTTGGAAAAACTAAAAAGAGTTTCAACTAATTAGTAATTCTGCCTGTTCCTCTGTTCCACAAGATATTAATTAAAAAAAAAAAAAAAAAAAAACAGAACACAAGTGATTCCACAGACAAATGTAAGGTCAACACATTCCATCCAGTCTTAAACATGCTCCCTCTAGCCACACTTTAACATCCAGATGTAACCATTTCTGCATAGAAGCAATCACTCCGAATTAGCATTCTTAAAAACAACCCAAAAACATATGTTACAGCCTGAGCCAACAAAAAGCCATTCTGCTTTGTGTGTATCCGTGCAAAGCAAGCATGCAATTGTACATAACCTGTTAGGAGGGCAAATTATGTTATTTGCTTCACTTTATAAAAAAAAAAAAAAAAAAAGATTTGGAGCTAGTGATTTAATTTGGAAATTACATGACATTAGTGATTTAAAACACTCATGAGCCCTGAAAATGGTAACAAGATTCACTTGATTCCATTACCCAGTAAATTAATTAATGTATAAAGTATTACGTAAGCAAAAGTTATCCTCTTTTCAATATAACATTACTATCTACGCTGCAGAAATGTGCATTCAAATAAAAGGGTTGGAAGTGGGGTGGAGGGGAAGGGGAAGGAGAGAGTGAATTTTTGGACCTAAATTATTACAATCCAATAATAAATTTGTAGTTGTACCTCTACATCATATTTGGATTTCATCACTTAAAGTTTCAGAATTCTATGTTTTGTCATTTCTGAATAAATTTGTCTTCCACTGTTTCATACAGATTCAGTTTTGTTTTTGATGACCTGACTCCATATAACCCCAGAAAAAGGTACATAACCCTGTAAAGATAAATAGGTTTGGAACATTTCCATCTGCCCACATGACCATCTCTGTATGTGAATGTGGCTACACTACTCAGTAATAACTTATCTGCAGTTGCCCAATGTTTATCTGTTGCTGTGTTAAAACAAAATCATCAGGCAGAAATAATACGCTCCCTCCATTTTTATAAGTGAGCAAACCAGCCAGTGTGGCAACTGGCGATGTCTCTCCAAAATCCAACTTTGCAACCTATTTTTAAAAAAAACAACACTCCATCACCCTGGCAATTTACTCGCATTAACAAAATTAAGCTTCCAAGTGCACTCAACTCATATACATACTACATTTATTTAACAATGTAAACCAGGCAAAATATTTATAATAATTTTAACATTTATACTAGCAATGAGCCCAAAACAGAACACCAGGCCCAAACACCATCAGTGAAGTTCAGATTTGTATCTGAACTTCATGGCTCAGGCCATCTCTCATTCACATCATTATTTGGACTGTAGAATATTTATTACAGGTGACGAAGAAGAGCAAAGAAGAAGAAGAAAAAAATACAGCTCAGCTTTCAGATCTCATACTGAGTTTGCCAGGCTAACAACTGAGGGAGAAGGGAGCATATTTCTACTTGGACATTTGATCTGGATTCTCAGAGAAAATAAAGGCGGAACCACACAAAGCCATTTTTTACGCAACTTCTCCAAGCAGAGCACCAGATGGCACTAATGTGCCCCAAAAGGGACTCCAATCCAGTCCGACACCAACTCTAAAATGGTTGGTGCAACACCTAGCTGCAAGATTGCAGAGCTAAAGTGGAAGCAAAGGAGTAGCTCCTCAGACTCAAGCTACTCAAGAGCGGGGCTAATCAACATGGTGCTGAAAACAGAATTGGTAGCCAGTGATTTGTCTACATTAGGGCACCAGGCGTGGCTAACACCAATGGAGTTGAACTTGCGTCAGCAACAGCAGGAAATTAAAAAAAAAAAAAAAAAAGAATAATACTCCCTACAATAAATAGGGCTTATGTGTGAAGAAGGCTTGGTTCAAGGGGGATGTTCACTGGGAAGCCTCATGGAGGGCATGGTGACAGTATTGTAGTATGACAAATGTGGGGATAGTCCCTGTAGTGCATATAGGGAGGCTCACCCAGCCTGCTGTCAATTTCATCAGCTCAACGGGCCATCAGCTCCTTCAGATAGCCAGCCTGATCAAGTTACAAAAGCCAAGACAAAACAAAAGATTCTGTAAACAGGGACATTCCTTGGTCTCAGGGGCATAGGATCTTCCTATTTATTTATAAAAACTGAAATTGTATTGTTCATTCACCCTAATGTAGAGGGGATATGAGCATGGCAGACAAGAGTCAGGTTTCTTTGGAGGGGATGAAGGAAGGGTAGATGGGACATAAGTCAGAGTTTGGGCTAGGGGACAGTGATGCAGGGAGTTAACAGCTAAAAGTTTCATGGGCCTGGCAAAAAATGCTAAAGGCAGACCCCTCAAATAATGCAACTTGCATGCTCATTTCGCGATCATAAATTAAATACTAGAGATTCTGCATTATAAGTGAATTGTTCACTGAAGTTTAAAGAATAGATGAGAAGACTGAGCACTATGGTTCCTAAACTAAATTATTCTGAAAATTATGTTTTATTTAAAAGACGAAAGGCTGCCTCCGCTGCTGGTGTAAACTCAACTGGCTTCAGTAGAGCTATGTGAGTTACATCACTGAGAATCTGACCCGATTTCTTATTTCTACAACATTTCAGGAAATAGCAGTCAAGCTCAACTGAAGTGAACCAACACAACCCCCAACTTCACAAAGCAAAGTGACACTTGTCTATGCTGTGCAGTTACATTAAAGAAACTGCCGAATTTATAAATCTTTCAGATGTAAAACAAAATTAGTGCTTCTACCTCAGAAAAGGCTCAGAGTTACAGTGGAAGTTACTGCAACCAATTAGATGTTATTGCAAGAAGCCCACTGTTTAAACAAGGGCATTTGTTCTTCCTTTCCTGATGATGCTATCTTATCAGGGTCCAAGTGTTTTATATCAGCACACTGAAATTATGTGTAATGAACAAGGATGTTCAAGATAAATTCTAAAAATTACAAAGCAAATACTTCCTTTCACTGTAAACAATGTGACTGAATCCACTTCTTGAAGAAATCAAGCTATATTTATATTCACCCTGTTGAAATGCTACAGGCAACCATAGAAGGATAAGTTTATAATAAATTGCTATATTTGGAAACCTTTGTTGCTAAGCATCTTCTAACATTCAGCACAGTTTATATCATTCATGTCCCTGCTACATAATTAACATTTCATATGTTTTCCAAAAAAGTGCAGTGCTTATCTTTGTTGTTAATTTAAAACCATTATAAATTTTTAGAGAATTAATAAAAGGCTGTGTGGCCAATTAATTAGACTGGCAGCATGATCCCAGGGGAATACAAACAGACATTATATGCAAGGATATGTCACAGCCTATCTTCTAAACAGCATGTCTGTTTGAGATAAAACACTTCAGAACGCAGCTGTTCATGCTAAAAAGGTAGTCTACTAAGCAATTTAGGACACAAGAAAACTCCTCTAGCCCCAAAACCATGGCTTTGTTAACTGGGTTCAGAATTAGGCCCAGATCCTGCAAAGAGCTGTGCGCAGATAGACCCCGAGACAACACAGAGCTCCCCACTGAAGTCCATGGGGATTTGCCACTTGAAGCTCCTTGCAAGCCTGAGGCGTAGGGCCTGATCCAATAACGATTAAAATAAATGCAAGTCTTTCCAATATTAACTGTTTACTATAAGCGAATCAGCCATTACAGGAGGATGCAACGCATACTTTGCCCATGGCTTACACAGCTAATTGCTAGACAGGATAGCAGTGGTTTTCAATTTGTGAACCCCTAACAAATTTTGAATGGAGATGCAGACCCCTTCGGAAATATAGACATAGTGGGGGCTCACAGACCACAGGTTGAAAACCACCGCCACACAGAGGAACAGTGAATCAGGAATCCTGGTTTCTCTTTCTGGCTCTTATGGGGCGGGAGGGGGGTCTAGTGATTACAGATAACACAACCAAGCACATAGATCAGACATATTTATTATGAAAGGCCACGTGCCTGACGTAAGTGAATGAGACTTGCCATGTTATAGACCCCGTTCTAGTCCCAGCTCTGCCCAAAAGTGACCTCGTGCAACCTCTCAGGATATCCACACTGTGCTGCAGTGCAGACTGCAGTGGGGTGTGAATTGCAGAGTATGCCAAAACATTGCACTCTAACTTCCCCACGTAGACATTGCTGGCACGAACTAAAAAGGTACCTAGTGCACATTAACATAGTCCTGTTTGAAAGAAGACTGTCTTAACACAAACTAGGTACCTTTTAGTTCACGCCATCAGCATCCAAATGGGCCAGCTAAAGAGCAAAATTTCGGTGCACTCTGCAATTCAAATCCCCATAGTCCACACAGCAGGACAGTGTAGACAAGCCCTAAGTTACCTTATCTGTAAAATGGATGAATAATACTTGCCAACTCCTAACATGGGCCTTGCTCAACAATTAGGTCTAAGAAGTGCAGAGATGAGTGTTGCCACCTTACACGATTTTATTGTAAGCCTCATGATATTTGGTGTTTTTTCCATAAAATGGAGCAAGTCTAATGCAGATTGACACAAATCATGAGCAAAAAGTTAATTATCTAGTAAATAAGCTATATATCATTCACCATTTCCTAACATATGAAAACATTTACAATTAATAAGAACCTGAAAATATTAAAAATCACTTAAATACCTGTAGTTATAGAGTTCCGCAACAGCAAAAAGATGTATCAAATTTAGTGTAAAGGCTCTATTTAGTTATAAATCAACATGTTTTCGTGGTTCTCTCAACCAATGAGAATGCTCCTTTCTTTAGAAAATACCGTATATACTCGATCATAAGCCAGTTCGTTTATAAGCCGACCCCCATCCCAAGATGGATAAGTAAAAATGGAAATTTTTTATAACCCGTTCATAAACCAAACCTATAATTCAGGGGTCAGCAAACTTTGGCTCCCGGGCCATCAGGATAAGCTGCTGGTGGGCCGAGATGGTTTATTTACCTCGAGCGTCCGCAGGCACGGAGGTAAACCTAAGTAAACAAAGTGTCCCGGCATGCCAGCTGCTTACCCTGACAGGCTGGAACAGCAACTGGTAGGGAAAAATTTTTTGGGGGGGGTGGGGGGGGAAGAGAGAAGCTGGGAGTCAGGGGAGAAACCACTGTGACCACCCCCCACATGACACCACCCCTAGCCCAGGACCCCCACACTCTCCCATCCTTTCCCACCTTATCTGGGGAGGGCCAGGGAAGGATGTCTCTGACCTCGCCGCAGCGTGCTCCGGCGGGGCGGGGCGGGCCGGGCGGCGCGGCCGCAGCGTGCTCCGGCGGGGCGGGGCGGGCCGGGCGGCGCGGCCGCAGCGTGCTCCGGCGGGGCGGGGCGGGGCGGGCCGGGCGGCGCGGCCGCAGCGTGCTCCGGCGGGGCGGGGCGGGGCGGGCCGGGCGGCGCGGCCGCAGCGTGCTCCGGCGGGGCGGGGCGGGGCGGGCCGGGCGGCGCGGCCGCAGCGTGCTCCGGCGGGGCGGGGCGGGGCGGGCCGGGCGGCCGCAGCCTGCTCCGGCGGGGCGGGCGGCGCGGCCGCAGCCTGCCAGACCCGGAGCTGCAGCTGCTTCGGAGACTGGGGGGAGAGCAGCGTTGCCAGAAGCAGAGAGACTCTAGCGCCTCTTTCCTTCTGGCTGTGCTGCCTCTCCTTGCTCCCTCTGTTGGGGGGAGGGGCTGCGTCCCACCTCTCCCTCTCTATACCCTTTTTTACTAAAAAAATTCGGCTTATGAACGAGTATATACCGTAACTGAAATACACATGGAAAAGTTTATTTAAATAATCGATTTTAGTTGAGTCTTTCAACTTGGAGATTTGAATCAGGATATAAATCACCTTGATTTAAAATCAATCCACCCTGGAGATTAGTGATAATCTCAGGCTTCATTTTTAAAAACTTAAGTACATTTCTATCCCTCTTGGATGCAAAGCTTGAAAATGTGTCCCCCATGTATCTGAAAGGGTCAAAAATCAGAAGGGCAAATAAGAACCCAAAATTTATTATGTTTAAATATCTCATAATTCAAGTGAATTAAAGTAAACTGAACTAAGGCCACTTTAATTCTAAATGATGATGTCCACGCAGGAGTTTAATGCATTTTAACTAATCCTCTTTCCATTCACACTATTAGTTAATTTGGATTAATTTTCCTGAGTGTCCCCATGTAAACAAGCCATTAGAAAAAACTGGCATATAATGAAATGTCATAAGCAACCTTAACTATATGTGCAGTTGCACAGCTTGGCCTACAATAGCACTGGGTTACCATATCATAAACAGATTACCTTCTGCTCATGAAAATAGCATACATATAAAATTATGTAGGTTTTCAATACAATTGTTAAGAATGAAGAGTTCTCGAGAAGCAGCTTAAACTTGTTGTGAGCACATAATTATATTTAGATGCAAGATTTTTAGGGCAGCAACTGTCTTTCCATCATAAATGTATATGTAGCATGCCTAGAACACTGGGACCCTGATTCTCAACTGGCGCCTCTTGGTAATATCTCAGTACAAATAATAAATACTACTACTATATACTATACATTGAATTTATATTTTTTGTGGTCAAAATTAAGGTGGTCATGTGAATTCCCATTTTTTATTTGTACTCATATGCAAGTGTATTGACTGAAAGTAGCATGTATTTCTAAAACTGTGAAAGAACCTTAACAGAGGATTCTCCGATTTTTAACTGTTTGGATTATTTAGAAACGCATTAAGCAATCTTAACTACATGTTTATGCAGCTTTTTGTGCTGTAATATACACAAAATATTGAGTTCAATTTTGAGCACCACATTACCAAAAAGGTTTTTGACAAATTGGAGGGAGTTCAGAGAACAAACAACAAACATTATCAGGAGGCTGGAAGGACTTATTTATGAGAAAAGATTAAAAGAGCTAAATATTTATAGTTTGGTTAAGTAATGAATGAGGTGATGGGGGGGATATGATAACAGCCTACAAACATCTGAAGTGTGTAAACACCAAGGAAGGAGAGTTAATGTGTTATACAGGGACATAACAAGAAATAATGGGATAACACTAATCTATAAAAACATAGGCAGAATATCAGGAAACACTCCTGGACAGTAAGATGTACTAGACTGTGGAATAGTCTCCTAAGAGAAGTGGTACAAGCCCATTGCTTGGGACTTCAAAATAAGTGTGGCAAAGTACCGTCTCCTCCGCAGCAGGCTCAGTCCTTTTTAGCCTTGGAGACACAGGCTTGGGCAAGGCAAATCCCTGCAGGTAGCACAGGGTCTGGCTATTCCTTTTCTCAGTCAGCCCCTCGTGCTTGTTTATCTTCCCTTCTGGGGACAGAGTGCAGCCTTCCTTGCAGGAAGGGTTCAGAGTCTTGCTGCTCCTAACTTACTGGCAGCTTCCCTGGTTCTCTCACTCTCTCTCCCCCCCCTTCCACACTGGGGAGGGTTTAAAAAGGTCCCAAGCAGTTGGAGCCAGCTGACCCTAATTAGTTCCCTAGTAACCCCTTGCCCAGCTGAACCTTATTTCCCCATGGTTCTCTCTCTTCAGTGGCTTGGGAGAGGCCTTTTTAACCCCCTGGGACTGATTACTACCCCCTTTGTAGCTGTTTGTCCTGGGTTTGCCACATATCCCCCCCCCCCGCTCAACACTACGGGGTTGGGCTAGTTGGGTCGGAAAGCAGTGCACTCTCGACAGGCCATCCGCATTGCCATGTCGGGTCCCAGACCTATGTCGTACCGTGAAGTGGAAGGGTTGAAGCGACAGGAACCACCTTGTTACTCTCGCATTTTTGTCCTTGTTTTGGTGCATCCACTGCAAAGGGGCATGGTCCGTGACAAGGGTAAATCTCCGTCCAAGTAGATAGTAGCGGAGGCTCTCTATGGCCCATTTCACAGCCAGGCACTCCTTCTCCACCACGGCGTATTTCCGTTCCCTAGGTAGGAGCTTCCTACTGAGGAAGAGGACGGGGTGTTCATCATCTCCGACCATTTGGGAAAGCACCGCTCCCAGCCCTACTTCAGAGGCATCGGTTTGTAGGATAAACTCCTTCCCCCAGTCTGGGGCTACTAGTACGGGGTCTGTGCAGAGGGCCGTCCTCAGATCCGCAAAAGCGCCCTCGGCCGCCGCGGACCATTTTACTATGTCAGGGCCCCGAGCTTTTGTTAGGTCCGTTAATGGGCATGCCCTGGTGGCGAAGTGGGGAATGAACCGCCTATAGTACCCCACTAGTCCCAGGAATGCTCTGACCTGTTTCTTCCGGAGTGGTCGGGGCCACTTCTGTATAGCTTCTAACTTGTTGAGCTGGGGCTTCACTACGCCCCTCCCCACTATATACCCAAGGTACTTAGCCTCAGCTAACCCAATCGAACATTTGGAGGGATTGGCAGTCAGCCCTGCCTTCCTGAGGGTGTCCAGGACCGCTTCTACCTTCTCCACATGAGTCTCCCAGTCGGGGCTATATATGATGACGTCATCGAGATAGGCTGCCGCGTACTTCCCACGGGGTCGCAACAGTTTGTCCATTAGCCGTTGGAAAGTAGCGGGGGCCCCATGCAACCCAAAGGGGAGAACAGTGTACTGATATAGACCTTCTGGCGTTGCAAAGGCGGTCTTCTCCTTGTCGGCCTTGGCCAGGGGGATCTGCCAATAGCCCTTGGTAAGGTCAAGGGTAGACATAAACCGTGCCTTTCCCAATCTGTCAATCAGTTCATCTATCCTGGGTATAGGGTAGGCATCAAATTGGGACACCTCATTGAGTTTGCGGAAGTCATTGCAGAACCTCATACTGCCGTCCGGCTTAGGCACTAAAACCACGGGGCTGGACCATTGGCTATGAGATTCTTCAATGACTCCTAAGGCCAGCATTTTCCTGACCTCTGTCCTAATCTCTTCTCTCTTGGCCTCTGGGATCCGGTATGGCTTAACGTTCACTTTCACTCCAGGCTCCGTGAGGATGTGATGGTGAACCTCCGTAGTCCTGCCCGGCTTTTCGGAGAACACATCCTGGTTGCGTTTGATCAGGCTGATCACTTCTGATCGTTGTTCCGGAGTCAACTCCGGGGATATCCCCACCAGGTCAGGCTGGTTGCTTTTAGGGGATGGCACCCCCAGTGCAGCCACCGGAGCTTCTCTATCGTGCCAAGGTTTCAGCAGATTTATATGGTAGATCTGCTCCAGCTTCCGGCGGCCCGGCTGTCGTACCTTATAGTCGACTTCTCCTATCGCTTCTATTACCTCGTATGGCCCCTGCCACCTGGCCAGGAGCTTGCTCTCGGCCGTGGGTATGAGCACCATCACCCGGTCCCCCACCTGGAACTTCCGGGTCGTTGCTCGGCGATCGTAGTTTGTCCGTTGTGCGCCTTGGGCCTTCTCCATGTGTTCGCGCACAAGGGGGGTGACTTGGGCTATTCTGTCTTTCATCTGCAACACATGTTCAACAACGTTTCTCCCAGGGTTCGGCTGTTCTTCCCAGTCTTCTTTAGCCAGGTCCAGTATGCCCCTGGGGTGGCGACCGTATAACAGCTCGAAGGGGGAGAATCCAGTGGAAGCCTGAGGTACCTCCCGTACGGCAAACAGCAAGTAAGGCAGCAGGGCGTCCCAGTCTTTCCCATCACGACTAATCACTTTACGTAACAGGTTCTTCAATGTCCTATTAAAGCGTTCGACCAGGCCATCGGTCTGGGGATGGTAGACCGATGTTCTAAGGGTCCGTATGTGGAGCATTGTACACAGGTCCTTCATCAGCTTAGACACAAAGGGGGTCCCTTGGTCCGTCAGGATCTCCTTAGGTATTCCTACTCTGGAAAAAATCTGGACTAATTCTTTGGCTATGGTCTTGGACGTGGTATTCCGTAGGGGTATGGCCTCGGGGTATCGGGTGGCATAATCTAGTACTACCAGAATGTATTGATGGCCCCGGGCTGACTTTTCCAATGGCCCTACTATGTCCATAGCTATACGCTCAAATGGGACCTCGATAATTGGCAGAGGTACCAGAGGGGCCCTTAAGTGGGGTCGGGGCCCATGTATCTGGCATTCTGGACAGGATGTGCAATATCGTCGGACCGCTGCATAAACGCCAGGCCAAAAAAACCTCTGTAGAATCCGATCCAGGGTCTTATCTACCCCTAGATGGCCCCCGAACAGATGGCTGTGGGCCAGCTCCATTACGGCTCTTTGATGCTTCCGTGGGACCAAGAGTTGTTGTATGACTTGCTCTTGGACCCGGACTACTCTGTATAGCAGGTCATTCTTAATCATATAATATGGCCCCGCGCCCTTAACTCTCCCCTCCACGGGTACCCCATTTACCTCGACTACTTCTTTGAGAATATTGTGGTATATGGGATCATTGGCCTGATCCTGACCAAAATTCCCGCGTGCGGTCCCCATTTGTCTAAACTCGGGGGGGTCTACCTCCGTCTCCCCCTCGGGGAAAGCCCCTGGGGAACCAGGTCCGGCGATAGGGTTGTTGATCGCCGACCCAGTCCCACTGTCAGTCGAGCCCCTTCTTTCCCCTACAAGCGTAGACTTCTGGCACTGGGTCAGGACCCTTGTCCCCCTCCTTTTATCCGCCCTCCGTTCCCTCCTAGTCTTCCTGGGCTTCCCCGGCGGGGAGAACAAATCCTGGCTAAATTCATGGAAGGTTGGGGGAGGGTTAACGATCTGGGCCACGCCCTGGGTCCCAGGGTCATTATTTTCTTCTACCTTCTCCCCAGGGAGTAGGCTATCAAACCCCGGGAAGTCTCGTCCGATAAGGACAGGGTAGGGGAGTTTTGGAACTACTCCCACCGTCAACCTAGTGGGGCTTCCGAAAACTTCTATTTTTACGGGGATGGTTGGATAATAGTTGACATCCCCATGCACACAGGATATTCCCGAGCGTTTGGCCCGGGATAGTTGGTCTTGTCCGACCAGCTTCCCCGAGACTAACGTGATTGCACTTCCCGAGTCTACTAAGGCTGTGGTCTTTATACCATTCATCTTAACTGGCCTAGTGTATCTCTGAGGGACCATCGCAACCCCGACTAGACTTATTAGATCACATGGTCCCCCTATATCTCCCAGTTCGCATTGCATAGGCTCTCCTAGATTCGGGCATTGGGCAGCGATATGCCCCATTTCGCCACAGGCATAACATCGGTACCCCGCTCGGGGCAGCCCCCTATTTTTCGGACTGCTGGGCTTTATCTCTCGAGTCTTTCTCCCCCAGTCCTCAAGTCTCTCCGGGACCACGGGCTGCTCTTCTGCCTCCTTCCTCCCCTCCATTGTCCGGCCTGGCGCTAGGGCAAACCGGGGCCTCGGTGCAGAGACTGGTCTCCGATTCTGGCGCCTTCCTTCCCCGGGGGTCCGAGAAAGTTCTTGGGCTGCTAAGTGTCTCTCTACAAGGGCAACTAGCTCATCATACGAGGAGGGATCATTTTGGCGGACCCACCCTCGTACGCCCGGCGGCAACCCCCTCATGTACCTGTCCAACACCAGGATTTCCACCACCTTCTCCGGCCCATGGGTCTCAGGGCGGAGCCACTTCCGGGCGAGGTGGATCAAGTCAAATAGCTGGGACCTCGGCGCTTTGTCGTCCCGGTACTTCCACTCGTGGAAGCGCTGGGCCCTTATGGCCGGCGTCACCCCTGACCTCGCCAGGATTTCCGCCTTCAGCTGGGGGTAATCCATAGCTGCTTCTATGGTCATATCGAAATAGGCCTTCTGAGCCTCCCCACACAGAAATGGAGCCAGGAGGCCTGCCCACTGATCTTGGGGCCAAACCTCCCGCAGTGCCGTCCTCTCGAATGCAAGGAGATACGCCTCTATATCGTCATCCGTTGTCATCTTCTGTAAATAGTTGCTTGCGCGTAGCGGCCGGGTCCCCTGGGGCCCATGCGTCAGCGCGGTCAGGGCTTTCACTACATCATTCAGGGTGGCTCGATCTTGGGCCGCCTGGTTCATAAGCAATTGGTTTGTCTCCTGTTGGACACGTACCGACTCTTGCTGGGCTGTCATCTGTACTCTGGTAGCCTCTTGTTGGGCCGCAGTGGCCTGAATCAAGGCCTTCACTACGTCCTCCATTTTTGTGTGTGCGTGTGCGCGTGTGTGCGTGTGCGTGTGCGTGTGCGATTTACCTTGCCCTGAGATGGCTTGCCACAACGCCTCACTCCATCCCACTTCTGACACCAAGTGTGGCAAAGTACCGTCTCCTCCGCAGCAGGCTCAGTCCTTTTTAGCCTTGGAGACACAGGCTTGGGCAAGGCAAATCCCTGCAGGTAGCACAGGGTCTGGCTATTCCTTTTCTCAGTCAGCCCCTTGTGCTTGTTTATCTTCCCTTCTGGGGACAGAGTGCAGCCTTCCTTGCAGGAAGGGTTCAGAGTCTTGCTGCTCCTAACTTACTGGCAGCTTCCCTGGTTCTCTCACTCTCTCTCCCCCCTCCTTCCACACTGGGGAGGGTTTAAAAAGGTCCCAAGCAGTTGGAGCCAGCTGACCCTAATTAGTTCCCTAGTAACCCCTTGCCCAGCTGAACCTTATTTCCCCATGGTTCTCTCTCTTCAGTGGCTTGGGAGAGGCCTTTTTAACCCCCTGGGACTGATTACTACCCCCTTTGTAGCTGTTTGTCCTGGGTTTGCCACATAAGACAGAAGAAAACATTGGAAAATGTACCAGAAGTCGTCTTCACGGGTAATGGGGTGGGCTATATACTATGTAGGCAGATCATTTCCATCTCTCACTTTTATATATCTGTGATGAATATGCCATATATTTTTACAAGCTTCAGAAAGATACTTAATGACTTTTCTTTGCAAAGTACACATTCAAAAATGATAAAATTCATCATCAGGAAAAATAGACACTGCTGTTAAATAAATAAATAAATAAATAAATATATAAAAAGGTATTTAATTCCTTTCCTGTAAGTCTCTAAGCCAAAAAGTCATTCATTTTTTTTTTAAATTCTTTGAGGAGGAAAAATACAACTAGCCTGCACACAGCTTCAAAGGCAGGACTGCATCTTCTTCCAGCAGAGGTCACTCCAGGATAACAATTTGCAAATATCATTATAACAAAGATTCAATGTTTATTTTTTACGGGAAAAAAATTGGTCAATTGTTTCTATTTGTATTACTACTGTAATACAAACAACAACAAAAGCATAGAGGTCTGCATAATAATTAAGATACTTTATATTTATGCCACGTGTTCCATCCATAGATCTAAAAAGACTGGGTAATCATCCTTTAAAGATGCATAAAATAAGTGCCCAAGATCACAGAGAAAAGTTGCATGTACACAAGTAGAGACTGGGTTGAAACACCTTTGAAATGTGGACCTCAATGTCCACAGAGGGGGGTCTCAGACTGAGATTTTTCAAATCAGAACGGGGGGGGGGGGGGAGAGAGGGGGAGAGAAGGTGAGTTTTTTGTTTGTTTGAAAAAGAATGATTGCTACCTTACAACAGAGCTTAAAGCATGGTTATAGCCTGCAAAGTGACTCTGTTAAAATGACACCAAACGTCCTTATCTTCTTCATTTAATCTGTACACAAATCAACAGATGAATATTTGACAGACAGCCCTGTAAACTCTGATTATCAAGTATAGATCTTTCTGGTTTATGCATTATCCCCCATAACAACAATTCTGCAAGCTTAACAGACAATTTCATTCACGATGCATGGGTCAGAATAGAATCCAGTGCTCTATTCCATTACTACTTTTAGCAAAACTCTGTTGAATAAAAAGGTGCAGGTATAATATTAGTCATGTTCTGACAATAATTATGGGGTGGTTTTTTTTTAAATGCTCTAAGGGCAGTTTAAAGCCTGATATTTAAATTTTATATACCCTTCTTTTTGAAAAAATGAAAAATTGAAAGTTTCTATAATTTTTCATTAAAAACAGAAATAGGTTTGCTTTTAAACATTCCCCAGTGTATCCAACCCAGAATGCATTGTGAGGATAACTCTCTTAGTGCCTCACAATTTTGTTTACTGAGGAAAGAGCAGAGAAGCTCTTACGAATACTTGGAAACAGCCACAATCCATTCAATACACTGACCAACAGCTTACAAGAGACTTTTTATATACTAAGCTAAAAATAACATGAGGATTCCGACAGTGGACATCTTTTTTTTTTTTTAATTATTATTTTTAAAAATATTTTAAGTGCCTGTTAAAGATCTGGCAGCGTGGAGGCTCTCTCTTTGTCCATAGAACAATATGGCTAGGGCAGCAGACAACCAATATTTCTCATACTACTCCCCTCTAGTGGGGAGAGAGTATTTCAGTCTTCATGTCCACTTGGTCCTTGACCAGACAACAAAAGTGCCAATGGTGAAAAAGGGGCTGAGAACAGCCACATGGGAACAGTCATGAGATGACGACAACTTTTGGTCTCAAACAGCCTGGGCTAAAGTCAAACTGTTGGCAGGAAAGCAAGAGGCTCCAGATCCCATTACCAACCCCCTTAACTACCCCAGTTTCCCAACAGTCTGTTAACTTTCTAAAGCCCTTTGTGGATTTTGTTATAAAATTTTACAAAAATATGAAAACAGAAAAGATTTCATTGTTTTGAGTCACTCTGTGAGATGTACTGTGTATACCATTAGCAGTCTGGTGGATTTTTAGAGTAAGTGAACTTTCGGTGGGACTAGTAGCATACCTTACCTGCTTCTTTGCACAAGGCTGCCAAGTCTGCTCCCACATAGCCATGTGCACTATCAGCCAGCTGCACCAACTCTGTTGTTGTCAACAGATGAGGAACCTTATTAAGAAGTTTTCTGAGGATGTCGAATCTGTCTTGGGCATTGGGGACCCCGATTTCTATCTCTTTATCAAAACGCCCAGGTCTGCGTAACGCTGCATCCAGTGCATGCGGACGGTTTGTAGCGCCCAGTACCAAAAGTTGCCCTGCACTATCTTCCTAATGAGACAAACAAATAGAAAAACAAGTTAGATTTTAAAATGGTGTTAAAGACCTCACAATTTACACATGCTTATGTATTTGTTCAGATAGCAAACTAGAGCCTTCTTCTAACCCCAAAAGAGTAAGTAGTATTAATACACACATAGCACTTTACAACTCATCACATGAGGAATCATCATGTGCTGGAACTTTTGGGACAGGAACGGAGTCCCTGGTATCAAGTTGGGGAGGACAGCATTGTTCCCATTAGAGCTGAGCAAAAGAATTTCAGTTCCACAGGAAATTTCTATATTTCAACATTTGTTTTTGTCCGAAATTGGAGAAAAAGTTGAAATACCTTAATTTTTCACAGGATGCAGAGTTCTGAACATTTTCAATTCAGAACGCTTTTTTTGGCTTGCTGAACTAACATTAATTTTTTTTTTGAGTCAGCTCAACATTAAACTGCATTTTCCTATTGTAGCACATTGCCTCATGGGAGCTGTAGTTCAGGAGCCTGATGCCTCCATCCTCCTTATAGGCTAGGCTCCCTGGCCAGACTACATCTTCCATGATGCACCTCCATATATGTGACTACCATGAGGCACCATGCTGCTGAGTCCCAGGAAAGATAGTGTTGCATGTTGGGCAATATAATCATATCAGAGAACACAGCCCAAAGGAGAACATGGGAATATGAACTATAATCCCCATGGGACAATTCACTATAATAGGGAAATGAAGTTTAATATTGAGTTGACCCCCAAAAAATTGTTTCAGGTCAGTTCAACAAACCAAAATATTTTGATTCAGATCAAAATGACCCAAAATTTAAAAAAATTGATTTCTCCTACAGAAATATTGAAAAACTGTGTGTGTGTGTGTGTGTGTGTGTGTGTGTGTGTGTGTGTGTGTGTGTGTGTGTGTGTGTGTGTTTGGGGGGGGAGAATCCCACAAAAATTTCAAATTTTCCAGAAAACTGATTTTTCCTTTGTAAAATCATTGCAACTGAAAAATCCTGACCAGCTGTAGTTCCCATTAAACAGACACCACCACATAATGGACTACAATGGGTTCCAGTAATCCTCTAGATTGTCATGCTTATCTCCTCTAACCTCATCTCAGAAGTAACATCTATAACCTTCTTTATCTCCTCCTTTGGCTACACCTACTATAGCTCCAGATGGATTAATCTCCTTAATGAAGGGGGAAGGAGCTCTTTTTCTAATCCCAGGAAGTCAAATTTTTACAAAATCTTGGATGCTGCTCTCTGGGTTAGGTTTAATGTTCTGGCCCAAATGAGCCAGGTGGTATGACAGTCCTTGCCGCCTCAAATCACCCGAGATGGCGGCCATTACTTTGATGAATATACTCAGGCAGACAATCAAAGAGAAGGAAGCAATACAGAAATTCAAACTGTCCAGAGCAAACAGAAGAAGCCTCTAGTTAGACTAGCCCATAAAGAGTATACAAATATACATCTTTCAGGTTAGTCAATGTAAAGTGGCAACTAGAGTTTCCAAAGAGAATTTACAATTGATTAACTGATTCACTCATTAAGATCCAGAAGCACCTCCACCCTCCTCCAGTATTTTTATTCTTAAAAGTTTATTAAGAGAATATTTTTCTCTGGAAATATGAGAAAAACTAAAAGCATTAAAGCTAAAACAAATTTAAGATTTTGAAACTAAAGTATTTCAAGGAGGTAACACTATTACATTAATAATCATAATAAATAATATTTTCCTCCTTTTTTTTAAGTGAGCAAAAAAAAACCCTAAGGTGACACTTTGGGGGGGGTGGGGGGGGAGAAAGAGAGAGAAACTAAGCAGAAATTAATGAATGAAGTAATCCCAGACAAAAGAGAAAGGACTCATCTCTTTTCATGCCCATTAGGCCAAGAAAGAGACAGTCTGTCTGTCTGTCTGTCTGTGAGACAGACAGACAGACAGACAGACAGACAGTCTTCCTCCAGCATGGTACTACTCCTTAGGATAATCATAACATACTGTGATCTATTTTGGAACAGGGATGAAAAGGCTGAGATTTGGTTTCTGACTTATAAAAGAAAAGGCTACCCTCTCCAAAAATGTGGGGCTCACTCTGTATTTAACTACATATTTCCAGACAGTGAAAATGGTCTTCCTCTTGGAAGAGGATCTGATTTAGTGGTATGTGTCAGAACATTTGTTCTAGGGTGATGACTGGGAAGGTCTTTAAATCATGATTTGAGTACCGTATATACTCAATCATAAGCTGGTTCGTTTATAAGCTGACCCCCCCCCCAGATGGATAAGTAAAAATGGAAAATTTGTGTGACCTGTTCATAAACCGACCCTATAATTCAGGGGTCAGCAAACTTTGGCTCCCGGGCCACCAGGATAAGCCGCTGGTGGGCCGAGATGGTTTGTTTACCTTGAGGGTCCGCAGGCACGGAGGTAAACCTAAGTAAACAAAGTGTCCCAGTGCGCCAGCTACTTACCCTGACGGGCCGGGACAACAACTGGTGGGGAAATTTGGGGGGGGGGGGTAGAAGCTGGGGGTCAGGGGAATTACCCCTGTGACCACCCCCCACATGACCCCACCCCTAGCCCGGGATTCCCACACTCTCCCCATCTCATCTCTTCCCACCTTATCTGGGGAGGATGTCTCTGGCCTGGCTGGAGCTGCTCCGGCAGGCTGGGAAGCGCGGCCAAGCCTGCTCCGGCGGGCCAGACCAGGAGGCGCGGCCGCAGCATGTTCCAGCGGGCTGGGCCGGGTGCCACAGCCGCAGCATGCTCTGGCGCCCGGGCGGCACAGCCACAGCCTGCTCTGGGGGGCGGGGCCAAGCAGCACGGCTGCAGCCTGCAAGCCCCAGAGCTGCAGCTGCTTCGGAGGCTGGGGGGAGAGCAGCGTGGCCAGAAGCAGAGAGACTCTGGCCCTGCCTCTTCCCTTCTGGCTGTGCTGCCTCTCCTTGCTCCCTCTGTTGGGAAGAGGGGCTGTGTCCCACCTCTCCCTCTCTATACCCGTTCATAAGCCAACCCCCTTCTCTGGTGCTTCCCTTTTTTACTAAAAAAATTCGGCTTATGAACAAGTATATACGGTAATTTAGTGACTCAGACAGAGATTATGGGTCTATTGCAGGAGTGGGTGGGTGAGTTCTGTGGCCTGCAATGTGCAGAAGGTCAGACTAGATGATCATGATGGTCCCTTCTGACCTTAAAGTCTACAAGTCTATGAAGTCGGAGGCACCACCATACAGTAGCAGGGTATTGGACTGGAAATCGTAAGACCTATGTTTTAGCCACACTCACATTATCCTGCTGAGCGGCCTTACTCAACTCTCTCCACCTTTCCATTCTTTAGTTTCCCCATCTGAAAAGTGGTTCTATAGATGAAGAGCTCTATATAAGAGCTAAGTAGTGCTATTATTTGTTAAGAGAGAGTTTTGAAAGTGTGGTGTTCAGAATGTCCCCAAAAAGACTATCCTTAGAAAGAAGATCCATTGGTCTTTACTAATAGGAAATATCCCCTCCCTGTAGCCTTATATAGAGGGCTATTTGAGCTGCCAAAACTTTATGCAGGAAGTTAAGGGAAATTTGCAGTTAACATCCACAAGATTTTTATACACACTGCTTCTAACTCTCTGCAGAAAGACACAGACCTCACACTCCTACTATCCTTTGAAAGATCATTGAAGTCAATAAGGCCCTAAAAAATTTAGTATGGGAATTGAAAGGGTATCTTAATGTGGATTTTGGATCCCTCAGCAATCCAGGCCAGACCAAAAACAACCACCCACTACCAACAGTATTTTCATTTAATTTCCGAATAATCCGGTATCTGTTTTGACTTGATAAAAAGATGCCTCTGAAGTCTTACATTTATTGCCAAAAAAAAAATCAGAAAAGTGGGAGATGGGGAAGGACAAAAAGCAAATGGAAGAAGCTATATACTCTTTTCTCTTGCAATTCAAAAATGTCTCTGAATGTCAAAATACACACACACACATATATATATATATATATATAAGGTTTAATTTCTATGAAGTGTCACAACAATATGGTGCGATACTCTGTTAAAGTAAATGTAATTTACTGAAGGAAATCACTTATTAGTATTAACCCTATCTATAGTTAGTAAGGGACACACTTCTTCTCTTTCTTTTCCCTTAAATTCAATAAGGATATTAGATTGCTGTCTAAAAGTTTCTTCTGATTCATCTTATGCTGGCCTGACTGTGCTACAAAACCTAATGCAGTTTATTCAGTTCTTCCCCTTAATACACTAATTGTATCAATATACTTTACTTACTGAGCCAATGCCATCCATCAATGTTAGTAATGAAGCTACAACTCTTTTTTCTACTTCATTCTGAGCCCCTTCTCTCTTCGGACAGAGTGCATCCAGCTCATCAATAAATATAATTGATGGACGACTGAAAGAAAAATAAATAAAAGCAACTTATCTGCCAATTGTACATAGTAGCATTTAAAACATTTAGGCTTTGATTTTCAAAACTAATGGATATGGACACCCAATTCCCATTAAAATTAATGGGTATCCAAATCTCCAAGGTGACTGAAACTTTCAGGCCTGAAGTATGTTTCTGCTCCAATATATGACTCTGTAAAATAATTGCATTCTGTGATTCCATGTTTATTGTTCTCAGATTCTATACTGACTTTATTCTGCTTATAAGTAAAAAATTGGCTTTTCTAGTTGCTGTCCCTGCAAACTTAAACTGGGACCTAAAAGTCAAGCTGGGTTCTCTCTTGCTCCTTCCTCGGTTGAATTTGGCCCTCCAAATGAATTTAGTTTACAATTCTATTGGTTAAACTTGAGTGAAAATATTTTAGTACTGAATCTGGCCCTATAGGTGCAGTCACACATGGTTCAGATAGCCATTAAAAACACTTAAGTACATACTACATGCCTACAGTAATCACAACTTTCATGTCCACACCAACAGGTTTTTCAAAAAACACACAATATTAAAATTCTGTAAGATTTTAACAAGATTTTTGTTTTTCCGCTCAATAATGTCAGTGACAACTTTCTACCATTCTGTTTCTATGATGAAATATGGGTAAAACAGAAGATGGGCTTCTCTGATTTAAGCTAAATTAGTCTCTCTTTTGGCTCAGGTGGCAGAACATTTCCACTGGAAATTAGAAATCATCCCAAATTAAATTTTTGCATCTAAACAGCCTTGGAACGAATGTAAACAAACTTCGGATCTGGATCCAATCTATCTGGCTTGGGTTCCTTTCTATTGCAAATGAGAGTTTTGAGTTCTAACGCCAACTAGGATGAGAATTTAATATTTTATTTAGGACACATGCTAATTGGTTTAGAATAATATACAACAGCCTCCTTAAATGACATTGCATTTATAATAAGGGACCAAAAACATAAAATTTGTAGATTAGATTACTCTTCTTTGTGCCAAGCTGTATATAAATAAAACTTATCTACATTTAAAATACCTTTGCAGGAAAAATATTACAATCCAGAGAATTTCATAAGCTTTTCTTTACACAATAATATCAAAATTATTTGATTATATGATTACACACATGAACATGTATGTAATTAGAATGATCTAAAATCAATGTACCGTTGAGAGGCTTCATCAAATATCTGTCGTAATCTTGATTCAGTCTCACCATAAAACCTGAAACAATCACAATATTTTAGTAACAGAACTTTTATTGTTTTCCAAGTTGGGGCGGGACTCTATTCCTTGAGTTTCCACAAGATGGTGTTCAAACCTTCAAAGCATCCCAGAGAATGTGTGGCTTGTCACAAAGGTTATTTTAAATTTGCATTTCCACTGGGATAAGAGACTAAGGCAAAATTTATACTTTTTTTAAAATATGACCCATCTGTAGCCAGCAAAAACTAGGGGGAACAGTTTATCTCCATCTAGGTCATAGAGATTCCAATTTTTCCACAACTAAACCAATGCTACCTGGACAAATTCTCATCTATAGCCTCATTTTTGCCTTTATTTTACTGTGCTTTAACAAAGTCCTTTTTCCTTGTTGGACATACAACTGGCATGCAGATGCAGTTCTAATTATCTTTCTAATTATTTATCAAATTATTTCCTTTTTTCCCCATTCCACTGCCATACATACCTCTCTGTACTATACTAGATAAGATTCCTCTTCAAAGGAATGATGAAAACAGCCTCCTGTTACTTCATTTCACTGGGAGGTGACAACTATAATTTTCACTCTAGAACAATAAGCAGCATAATCCCATCCCCATGAACTTCTGAGACTTGGGACATATATGCTGGACCCAATTCTACATATTTATACACTGTGCAACTCCAGTGGATATAAACCTGTACAGAATTTGGCCCAATGTCTCTAAGTTACTGATGTAATAAATTAGATGAACTTACTTGCTTATAATTTCAGGACCATTAATAACTGAAACATGGGCTCCCACTTCATTTGCAACAGCTCTGGCAATCATGGTCTTCCCAGTACCTGGGGGGCCATACAGTAGCACCCCTCTAGGAGGAGGAATTCCTTTAAACAAACACAGAAAGAAAAGTGTTACTTGTGCTTAAGGCGGTTGTGAACAAATCAAATCACCATGCTCCACAATATACATGTCTACATTACTGATTTCTATATTCTACATGCTTTTATTTAAGAAATATAGGTATATACTAATTTTTAATAAAAACCTATTATATAAAATGTTATTTTCCCCAATAATCCTATTGAAATACTTCTGATTGAAAACCTAGCATTAATTAAATCTTTATTATGTTACTCAAGATTCCTACAATACTGTTTGTACAAACCTCCAGCACAACAAAACCACTCCACTTCATTACAGGTATGCACACCTTAAATAATATTATTAAAAAGACTGGAAATACCAAATATAAGAATGAATGTGCCTCTGTAATAGCAAATATTAGGAGATTGGGGATAGCTGACAGCTACTGATGAGCACGAAGGTCAGACAAGGGCATCTGCCAGGGATGTCGGTAAAACAAGGTGTCTCTGCATATAGTTAAAACAAGAGAAATTACAGCCGAACTGGAGGAGAGACAGGTTCGGAACACAAGTATATTCCAGAAAAATTAAATGGTTTCAGCCTAGAGTCCAATAAAACAGGCACACACACAAAAATTAAAAACAAGAAGTTTAAAAGCCAAAAATAGGTGGACTAGAATTCCTGACAATGGACCTTGGCAGAATGAGCATTACTGAAATATAGTAGAATGACAAATGGTCAATGAAATATTGTAAGCCTGACAAACTATACAAGGAGGACCAATTATACCATAGAGGTGATGGAATAAAATCTAATGAGATAAATTTCCTGAGAACTATGGATTCTGTATGGATAAGCCCAACCCCTAGGAGTACATATGCAAGTAGAACAAAAAACTAAACATTAATTGACAAGAGTTAGGAAGAAACTTCCTCTTTTACCAGGTTACTCCTTAAAGTCCACCGAGGGAATTGTTGCACATTCCTCTGATGCTTGTCAATATGAAGGAAAGAGACCAAGTGTCTGGTCTAGTATGCAATTCCTATGCTATTGTACTGCAGATAACCACATATTCAAGCCTAATGATATTGAAGTAAATATAGGGCTTGATATCTCTCTGATGCCATTAGCAGAGGAGATGCTGATTATCCAGATGTCACCTATGGTATGGTGCGGGATTTGCAGCAGCATCCCTTCCTTGTCCCTGACACATGAAATCCCCTGGTGCATCTTGAGGTTTGGGCTCTGTGGACAGAGCATGGATGGGCATTCTCCATGGTATCATCCCACAGAAACCCAGAGGGAAGCCCTACGCAATATAAACTGGCACACCCATCATTGTCTTACATGGATTGTCCCTCTGTTCCAACAACCCACATCCCCCCAGAGGAGACAGGCAAGGTGGAGAAGCAATGCAGAGGTATAGGGCCCCTGCAATGAATAAATTCTGGCCCATACCCCATATCCCAAGACCACATGGATCTCAGAACATAAATGGGTTGGGGAGTCAAACACCTTGGCCATTCCAGAGAGAGACAAGTAATCCCCCTGCTGACATAATGATTCTGAGGGTGAAAACCTGGTTATTTCCCTCACCTTGGCAGATTCTTCTCACCTACGGCACAATCTCTCCACTCAAAGTGATTTATGGGTCAAAGCAGACAACAGGGTTTACCTCAAAAACCTGTAAGAATAGCAGCCACACCACTCTCCTACCCCTATCTATTCCCTTTCTAGAAAAACTTCCCCAGGACTTTAACTTTTCCTAGAAATTATGGATAGAAAACACCTATTAAAGATAAGATAATCCATCTGCTGCAAATGAAGGATTATTATTGTTCCCTACAGTACTATCTAGTGCTTTGTCCCATCTTGTTTTACATTGTCCAAAGCACTGTGATTTAATCTAAGAAAACATCATAATAAATAATTTTAATGTTTAAATCATTGCATCCTTTCCAATTCACATGGGTGAATTGCACTATATTCTTTTCTATAATTTACAGAAACCCTGGGTCAGACAGAGAGAATTAAAAGGGGGGGGGGGGAAATGAGGGTAAAAACTAGAATTTGATTGGCCAATCTTTAAATTAAATGCACTTTTTTTTTTTATTTAACTCTATAAAAACAGACTTTAAGCAGTGGAGATACAGAAGAGTACCTGTATTTTTCAAGTGACTGACTCTATAACTCCTGGCTACTCGTCATGAGTTCCCCTGGGTAACTACACCGTCACAGACTCTCCTCTCTAAGGCATGATCCTTACAACCTAAACATTTGGTTATTAAAAAAGGAACAACTGTAAAAAAGATAATTATAACAGAGTTTAGTTGGGAACTAAAGTACATCAAATCTGTATCACACAGAGAGGGAATGTGTGTTTCATATAGAGTGACTTGTTAATATGGGTGAAAGTGGTAAGTTAAAGAAAAACATTGTCTTAGATGAAGAAAACCAACTCTTAGACATCATACCGTAACACTTAAACAATTCAGGCTGCTTCAGGGGCAGTTCAATTGTTTCTCTAATAGTTTGTAGCTGGCTGCTTAAACCACCTATCATGTCATAGGTAAGGATAGATTTACAGTCATGTTCTTCTGTTGCAATGGTCCGATTCTCTATGAAATTGACTCTAGTTCTTGAAGAAATAAAGTAAAAGGTATCCAAATTGCATTTTGCTCCAGTGTTGCCAGTGGGTAGCAATCTCACGCTGTCTTCATCTCTGATTGATTCAGAACCATCAATAAGGTCTCTGACATTCCCCTTATTACAGAACTCATAATCCTGCTCACCCCCTATCACCACAGCATTTGAAGTAACTGGTGAACTTTGAGCCATCAGCTTGCATGGAGTGCTGGTAGATGCTCCTTCCTGGTTGTCTTCTATGTCCAACTTTCTGAGCTGCAAAGACAAGTTTAGAGCACTGGTCTCCAAGTCAGTCTTCTCAAGGACTGGCTCTTGTGTTTCACTGAAAACAGTACTTCTCTGCATTTTCAGCAGGGCCCCATCGGTTCCTTTCACCCTCGTCACCATCAAGTTGCAAGGTTTGCCATAGAAAGTGAGATGCAAAAGGTTGCCTGGCAAAACTATCTTCCCATCTACAAGAAGATTAAATTTTAGTAAATGAAAAATTGTTCTAATTCATTCATATTTGAAAAGTATTGCTGGAAAATAAGATTAATATGTATTATATATATTTTTTTTATCAGTAAACCTCTAAAACAGATGTCACAAATTAACTGTCCTAAAAGACAAAGTGATAAAAAGACAGGAAAATACAGTTCTCATCTAAAATGATCCCTTCAAACATAGCCAGCCTCCATAAGGATAAATATTCTGAATGACTGGCCATTGGTATTTCTGGTTGTTTCAAATTTTGGAGCACATAAAAAGTTACAGATTATATTTCTAGCAAAGACAGTTCCTTAAACTCTCTATTTATTAGTGTCTTCCACTGTCTCAAGATTTTACTTTAAATCCCAGCTCCTGGAGTCATGTGCTTATGCAAGAAGCTCAGCTCTCTCTCCTCATAACAGAAATAAATTCATAACCACAATTGTTGGGAGTGCATCGCATTATAATGCAGAAGACCAAGACAGACTTTTAAACCATCTCAGAATGAACTGACAGCAGCCATGATGGACTGAAAACTATGTTTCATGCAAGTATATTATTATTTGCTATTCACACCGTAGTGAGGTGATGTCACCCAGAATGAATAGGTCAATAAAAAGTTTAAGGAGTTTGTAAAACAAGCTAAAGTCCTATGATGAAGTGCTGAAGAGGCAAAAGTCATTTTGGAATAAGCCTTTGATGAAGATAGTGGGTGACTGATATTTACTCTCAAAAAATGGCTTCTCTACTAAAATATATATGTAAAACAAAAAAAAACCACAAACCACTTACCTAGATTTCGCAAAAGACAGACAGACAAGTCTTCAACATTAATACAGGCATCTTTGTCCCTGTGGTTGTGATGAAAAACAATTTTACAATCCCCTAGTAAATCTAAAAACAGAATCAGTCTATAATATTGATAACTCGTGATTTATTCATTAACAGTAACTTCTTTGTTTTGCAGTATAGGATATGATTTAACTCTGCAAACAGAAGAAACTGATGGGCAAATTTACAAGTTGCTCTGTTTGACTCATTGTAGTCTAGTCATAAATACAATGTAAATATATTTGCTCTAAGGCTAACTAACAACCAGTTTAAATATTAACATTTCTTTGGATTTTTCGTAAATATAGTATTTTATATAACAATATAAGTCAAGATTTATCATTCCTTAAAATGAGAAGGATGAGATACGTATATCTCTCAAGTGACTACTATTCTGACTTACAGTGACAGTGGTTACTTCATTTACTGAATCAGTAAATGATTCAGAAAAAAACTAATTTTATACCGCAGGCCTGCAAATACTTTCATACATGAGTAGTCCATTGATTTTGCGGGCAATACATGCATTTGTAAAGGTAAGCACAAATGGGAGCATTTGCAGATCTGAGGACCAAGCCCTTTCCGACTGTGCAAGGTTTTCCCTGCATTATATTCTCTAGTACTGTACTTCATGCAATCCAGTTTTAAATGAGGGATGTTAAACCATTTACCTATCAAGAGTATCAATGGTCTAATACATTACATTCAGGATTTTTTTTTATTTTTTTTTTATAGTTAGCCTAAATTTTCTCTCTCTCTGTTTCTTCCCTAATTTTACCTTGTTCTGTAACCATGTTAAATAATTCTTCCACTTCCTTGGCATTTACATTTACACCCTTGAAATGTTTGTAGGTGATCATCACAAACTATCCTTTTTTCCCTTTACACTAAAAGAAAGGAAGATGCTTCTCAAAGACATAAATTCAACCAAAACATTTTCTTTTTTAAAAGAAAACATACCAGATACAGAAACTGCAACTAAAATTATGGTCAACAGAG
Organism: Emys orbicularis; assembly: GCF_028017835.1. Classification (NCBI taxonomy): domain Eukaryota; kingdom Metazoa; phylum Chordata; order Testudines; family Emydidae; genus Emys; species Emys orbicularis. Next base: position 43,747,565 of record NC_088687.1, on the reverse strand, counting down.
GGAGTTCTAAGTCTACTAATCACAAAGTCTCTTCCCCAAATATTTTTACTGATCAAGGAGAAAATTCTAGGACAAGAAACATATCATAAATTTTTGAGAAACTTCAAATTTTATGACCCTAATGCAGCAAACACTTATGTATTTAATTACCTTTACACATCTAAGTAAAACTCTTGCAGTCATTTAAACCCGTGGTTCTCAAGCAGGAATACGGATACCCCTGGGGGTATGCAAACGTCTTCCAGGGGGTATATCAACTCATCTAGATATTTGCCAAGTTTTATAACAGGCTACATAAAAAGCATTAGCGAAGTCAGTACAAACTAAAATTTCATACAGACAATGACTTTTACACTGATCTATATACTATACACTGAAACGTAAGTACAATATTTATATTCCAATCGATTTATTTTATAATTATATGGTAAAAAGGAAAGAGTAAGCAATTTTTCAGTAATAGTGTGCTGTAACACTTGTATTTTTAGGTCTAATTTTGTACATAACAACATAAAAACTTAAGAATGGCCCTACTGGGTCAGACCAAAGGTCCATCTAGCCCAGTATCCTGTCTTCCGACAGTGGCCAGTGCCAGGTGCCCCAGAGGGAATGAACAGAACAGGTAATCATCAAGTGATCCATCCCCTGTCGCTCATTCCCAGCTTCTGGCAAACAGAAGCTAGGGACACCATTCCTGCCCATCCTGGCTAATAGACATCGATGGACCTATCCTCCATGAATTTATCTAGTTCTTTTTTGAACCCTCTTATGGTCTTGGCCTTCACAACATCCTCTGGGGCAAGGAGTTCCACAGGCTGACTGTGCATTGTGTGAAGAAATACTTCATTTTCTTTGTTTTAAACCTGCTGCCTATTAATTTCATTTGGTGACCCCTAGTTCTTGTGTTATGAGAAGTAGTAAACAACACTTCCTTATCTACTTTCTCTACACCAGTCATAATTTTATAGACCTCAATCATATCTCCCCTTAGCCGTCTCTTTTCCAAGCTGAAGAGTCCCAGTCTTATTAATCTCTCCTCACACAGATGTCGTTCCATACCCCTAACCATTTTTGTTGCCCTTTTTTGAACCTTTTCCAATTCCAATATATCTTTTTGAGATGGTGCGACCACATCTGCACACAGTATTCAAGATGTGGGCGTATCATAGATTTATATAGAGGCAACATGTAAGCAAGTACTTTTTAAGTGAGGTGAAAGTTGGGGTATGCAAGACAAATCAGAATCCTGTAGTCTGGAAAAGTTGAGAAACACTGATTTAGATGAAATGTGTGCACAAAATTAAGAAAGCATAGAACTGCTTACAGGAGGAGGGACTACATTAATACTTATTTTACAAATTTGGTAGTCTTACAAGAAATGATAGTGCTAAGGCCAGAAGCAATTAAAGTGACTTTAGGATCTAGCCTACCATTTCTTTCTTTACATATTAATAGAATAATTCTAGAAGCCCAGCAACTGGAACAAAACATAATGGAGGGGGAAAATCTGGTTTAGGAAAAGTCTCAGCATTCTGCTTAGGAAAAGTTTCTAAAAGATTATTATAACCAAAAGTATTTTAGAAATTAGGAAGAATTCCAGTGGCAGTTCTCTTTTAGGAAAAATCTATTTCATAAAAATGTTACAGCTGAAAACACAGGAAGGTATGATGTATAGTATTCACATACAACACATACAGACACTAAGTTTATTTTATTAACTTTACTTAAAAACACCTACCTTTCTGGTGGAGGGTTTAAATGAAATGAGTATTTTCTACCACTTAACTAAACTAAGGGGGGCATATAACACTAGGCAAGCTTTCCATATCCTTTGCTTTGCTGTAGCTTAAAACGGTAGTTATATGTTTTTTCCTTATTAGAAAAAAAGAATAGCAAGCGTACCATATGGAGTTAGTAACAGGAGTTTGTGAAATATACAGCAAAGTCATCTAGAACAATTAGAGTAGGACAACTGGCCTGATTATGTTACTGACACTGGCAGTGTGTGCTTGACTTTCTAGAGTATTAAAATGTGTTTGCCATCATTTCTGGCACGCCAATTTGTATGAGGGTAGCCTCTCCATATTCAAAGGGACAATCATATGGTTAGACCTGAAATTCAGGGGTTGGGCAGGGATAGGGAATATAGTTTACAAAAATTAATATCACACGGTAATAAAAACTAATATTCCAGGAAGCTTTAAAAAAAAATGTTTGAACTGAAACATTCCCCACCAACCCACATGTTATATCAGTGAAGTATTGTCAATACTGCAAGATCAAAAATCATGAGACAGATCAACAAAAATCAAAAGATTAAAAAATAAAAAAGTTAAAAAAAAAAAATCAAGTAGCCTCATGATTTTAAAGCCTATTCGTTTTGGTGTGTTTACTCCTCCTCCCCTTGTCTAAGTTGCAAGTTGAAAATTCAAAGTGAAATATAAAAAAACTGCACTCAACATGATAGTGTCATCCCTTATTCTTCCTGTCTGATGGAAATGTCATTCCTCCCAGTTTCCTCCTCCACCCCATCACCGTTCTTCCCCCATCAAGCACCTTGAGTGCTCTCCTCAACTCCTCCCAAACACCACTGCATGGTGCCTCCTAACCACCTTACAAACACACTGTGTCCTGTCTCTTCCCTAGGCACTGCTTCCCTGCCTTTTTCCCTGGCCTCCTGGGCCTTCGCCTTGCACCCATCTCCCCTGCACTGTGCTCCCCCATTATCCCATTCTGGGCCCAGATCCATTACCCCATGTCTGTCCTCTGTTCCTCTGCCTCCGAGCCTTGCTCCCACCATCCTATCCTGTGTCTACAGCTTCCCACACAGAACCAATGGCAGGAGAGAGTTCTTCAAAGAGTTGTTTATCTACAGGCTAGCAATATTGCTCACCTCAAGTATACACACACCACGAGTCAGTGCCCACAAAATCATCAGACTGACTTGAAAATCGTGACATTTTAAAATATAATCAATCAATGTTAGGTTCTTTTTATTTGCTTTCTTGTGTCATGAGTCTTTAGGGTTCATATTTTCAACTTTCTCTCCACACACAAGGTTACCAGCACTCCAGGACTGTCCTGGAGACTACAGGAACTAAAGATTAATCTTTAATTAAAGATGTCATGTGATGAAACCTCCTGAAATACGTCCAACCAAGACTGGCAACCCTACGAGGGCTACAAACTTTTTTTTTTTTTTTTTTTTTTTTTAAATTAAAGGAAAGCTGAGATTCTCACATAAAACTGAACTCCTGGATTTATGAGGTTAACAAAAATGTGAAACATTCCAAGAGTCAAGGTAAAATTGTTAAAGCTAACAACACTGGAGTAAAGACAGGGACACTCTTTTCCTTCCTATGTCCCCTTAACTTTGGTTATTCTACCAGTCCAACACCAAGAGTGTGGAAAAAGGCTGGAACACTACTACTGCCACCTGGGGCTCCCCAGGGCCAGTTCCTGCTTCCCCACGCCACATACTATGCAGAGCTGGGAACTCAGGCTCTACAGAAGACACATAGCAGCAGACCTCATGAGGGCAAGTGGAAGCTGCATTCCAGATTGGGCTACAAACAGTGGCCCTGTGGATAACTGCACACTTACACACATATACCCCAGTTTGATTCCTGAGATAATAGCAGCGGTCTGCAAGGTGGTCTTCAAGGCTTAAACCAAGCATTAACTGATAGAGTTAGAAAAAGCTTGACCTTAACTGTCCACTCACAGATTCCTTACACCTTCCTCTGAAGCATCTGGTGCTGGCTACTATACAAAACAGGATACAGGACTAGATGGACCACAGGTTTGATCCTATAGTCTTCTGAGAGCACAGACAGCTGTGACAATTATACAAAATCACAGGGCTCAAGTCTAGTTGCTCTACCTAAGCAAATGCAAAATCTACACTAACAGCAATGCCAGAGACAATTTACATTTTTAAAGGGAAGTTAGATTTGTAAAATTATTTCACCATTCCTAATGTGAATACTCCACACTCACATAAATATTTCTTTTGGCCTCAACTACTCTATCAGTAAGGACTTTGCAGCATCAGCCTCTTAATTACAATATTCACAACACAAGTAACGACTTTTTCTAATATTACTTTTAACCTGACGGCATCTCTTTCAAGCAGAGACCATGCTCATCCTTTAAAATAATCTGAAACCAAATTACAAACTTTTTTGATCTTATGGTCATAAATAATTGCCTGAACCAACTTAGCACAACCTCTGTTTCTAAAGGAGATATTAGGTCAAGAAACTAATAAATATATAAAACACCTGCTAGCTCCTATTTCCTATTATCCTGACATGCTTCCCTTTGTGATTTTATTTTTCCTTTTGGATTATCAACAACAAATTGTGATGGGGTGTACAAACCCCATACCAGTGTCACAGGGATGGAAGAGCTAACGTGGGCAGGGCTGGCCCTGCCCCTCTGGCCAAGGGTGGCATAAGGGTTTTAAAGCAGGATGTTCCAGACTGTTGCTGGGAGAGAGCACTCAGCAGCTCTATGGCTCCCAAGAGAGACTCCTGGAAAGCTTCAGGGAAATTGCCCTCAAGGACACACGCTGATCCTACAAGAAGACAGCACACCTCGATATACCAGCTGGGCAGGATGGGTTTGGAAAGCCCCAAAGCAACCAGTTAAGTGGTCAGTGCTGCTATCCTCAACCCCTCCTGGAGGTAGGGAATCTGAGACTATACTAAAAGAACTTAGGGAACAGGAGCTCCTTCAAACCCAGTCAGACTATTCCGCTCAGTTTAGTATCACCAAGACTCCTGTTAATGCCATTTTGCAGCACCCAGACAGCAGGAAGTGCCTATCAGTTTCCTGAAAACTGAGACACAAATATGCAATTTATAAATGGTACATTCTATATTAAATTTTTCAGTCAATTCAGCTAAAGCGCAATTCATAAAATCTTCTGAGTGCAGAAATCCCACAGGTCTCCAGTCCAGGAGGGGTTCCAAGAGGCAGTACTATGCTACTTCCAAAAACAATATTAGGTCCCAATCCTGTCGATACTTTAAGCACATGAATAGTCTCATTGAAACGCAAAATGGACCTGCATCCACCTACAACAGGCCTTAACTTGATCTAGAACGCACAGATTCTAGAACGTATGCACACTGGGAGGTAAGGTAATGTTCACAGAAAAATTCCAAACCTCAGCTTCACATCTACTTCTTCTGCCTGCACCACTGCACCAACCACAGGCTGGACAGTGACTGCCTCACCAGGTTTCACTCGCAGATTCTTCTGAGTGATTCCACTTAGGCCAACTTTCCCTCCTGGGAAGCCTGCAACTGGCCAAGCTGTACAGACCTACAGAGAGTTTCAAATTAAATTAAAAAAATAAAAAAATAAAATAAAATAAAAACACACCACACACACTTGGTGATTAAGAGCTTTTTTTTGGTTGTCATTCCCTAATGAAAGGTGAAAAACCCTTCATGCCTTTTGAGTCAAACTCCACAAGGGATTAAGGATTGTGTTAAAATGAAATATTCCACAAACACTTAAAATGCAAGGCAATTAGCACTGGACTCCTTAAGGGCTGAACTAAAAATCTTTCTAAAAATTTAAGGCTTAAATTTTGTGAATGAGAGAGAATATATAACTAAGGGTAGAGTTTTTCTGTAGATAATGGAAGAGCATCGTCAACAGTCTGGAGTTCATTCCCTTTCACTATTTAAAAAAAATAAATAAAATGGAGTGAAATGGCACTAGCTAAATCCAGGCAAAAAGCAATCAGAAGCTGTGCACAAGTCTCAACACCACGCTGCAAAAAACAGCCTGATGCACAATTCATCTGCTTTTCCAATCCTGAAGTATAACACATAACTGCACTAAATTGTGTGGAGAACTAGAATTCAAAACTGGAATTTTTAAATCTCCAAACTCATCTCCCACTTGTGACCTAACTCCAATCCACCACTTAGCCAAGCACAAAATTAGCCTAACAGACAGAAAAAGAAATCTCACCTCTTGTTTTCCATCTGTACTGGTAAGCAAAACTGGTCGACCTATGCATATATTTGCTGATGTCATACTGTTGAGTCCTAGTTGCACAAGGACTCTTCTGTACATTGTAGGAATTTTGTCATCTGCTAAAATAGAGAAAATATGTCACTCTTTTGTACAACAAGTGAACTTAGTGCTTATAACATAGAGGGACAAGACTGCAAACAAAACTCCTCTGTTCTGACATGAAGCAGTTGCATTGTCATTACCACTGCTGTAAAATTCACTACACTACAAAAACAAGTATGCCTGTTCAGTATCTACACTTATTCAATTCTAAGGCTAGAGAGTGAATCATAATGGTGGGTTTTGTGGCTTTAGCACATGAGGAGATAGCACAGATAGCCACAATTAATTTCAAGGCAGCTTGAGTACATGTGCTGCCTTTTGACTACCACTCAGATGGAAGAGGTTACAACTCCTCTTAATCTTCCTTGAAAGCCAGTTTCTTCAGCCATTCAGTCTCTATTTTTATTTTTATTTTTTTATTTTTGAGATGGGACAGTTTTGTCCTATTCAGCTAGGTTTCTGAACAGCTATCAGATTATAACTTTTGGTCACTATCACCTTGCTCCAGATTTGAACCAGTGATACAGAGGAGGTCTGCATGTCCCATTACCAATCTCACAATCTTTTCAATATCTAATGTGGTGGGCAGATGGCCACTGAAAAGAACAGCACAACCCAGGAGCCATGTCTCTATGAAAATATTTCTGCAACAGAGCAATATTTTTTTTAATTACTTCAGTCTACTAACGAATCGTTCAGTTTAATTGGGAGCTGCTGCAGCAGGAAGAGGGTAAGCAAAAACAGAACAATATACTTTCATTCTTAAAGGAGCAATGAGCATGACTTTATTTTTTTTTTTATCATTTAACATTACTGCTTTCTTACTTAGTCTCCTCTCCAAGTTAAAAACTAACACATTTATTTGGGCATAAGCTTTCATGGGTAACTGAAGAAGTGAGGTTTTTTACCCACGAAAGCTAATGCCCAAATAAATCTGTTAGCCTTTAAGGTGCCACCGGACTCCTTGTTGTTTTAGTTTTTAACTTTACTTAGTAGTTTCTGTGGAGTTATTTATGTTTGAATAAATAGAGTTGCATACAGAAAATACACAATTTTTTAAAAATCCCAAAGCTCCATTTAATGGTATAGCCAACCTCAGTGGTGGTAGCCTACTCCTGTACAAGCCTTTTAGTGTCTGTTTTTACACTGAAGAACACAGTTATATGGTTCCAATCCTGCAAATGCTTACATATAAGATAAGTCCCATTAAAATAAATGGGAATAACTCACATGTGAGAGTATCTGCAAGATTAGGGCCTATATTTATTCCATACTATATACACTGTGTTGCATTGTAGCAGATGTGCCTTTTGGTTCCAATCCTTTCAGATCTATGCCAGCATGCCTTTGCACGAGCATATGATCAAAACAGAGCCCTGTGGGGCACCAATGGCAAAGTTAAAGCTTTACTTTAGAACAGCTACGGTCTTATTTATGTTGCATAATTTACCAGATCTACAGCACCGTGTATGTTGATTAAACGATCCATAAATACAAACTAATAGTAAATGTTTGTATGCAACCTTGCATCTCAGATGGCACATAACATTTTTGTTTGCTTGTGTGTTTGTTTGTTTTTTTGAAGAGGGCACCGTTGGGTCTAGCAGTGTAGCACCAAAATGTGGGCTTTTAAAAACCGAATTTTTGAAACTGCATGACCCCCTCTCCCCCCAATACACATACATACACACACACACAGAGCTTTACTTGAATTTAAGCGTTTAAAATGCTACAACCCCAAAGTTGTGCTGATGTCTTGTAACACAACATGAAAATCGACTGGTCCAGGAAAGTCACAAAAATGCAAACAGTTGAAAGCAAACTGGATTGTTGAAAATCCTCTTTCCCCCCATAACTATTCTACAGGGTTTAAACTCTTCCCCCAGGCACAGAGGAAGGACGATTTTGCTGGGAGCAGGTGTGTCAAGCAACCTTTCCCCTCCTGCCCCCGGCACAGCGAGGGAGCCGCAGCCGCTTGGCTGGAGAGAGAGCGCCTGCCGCTCGCACCGTACCTTTTTCCAAGAAGTCTGCAGCAGCCAGCGTCAGCAGAGCAGGGGGCCGCTCCGCCGGCTCCGGGGTGACGCTGGGGGAGCCGCTCTCGGGGGGCAGCCGCCCCCTGCTCTTTCTTTTGGGGGCCGACATGGCAGGAGGAACCGGCCCGGCAGCGAACATGTGCGCAGCCCCTGGAAGTGCTTCCTAATCAGAGTGCAAAGGCCGGCACCGCCCCTTAGTCCCCGCCCCGCCCCGCCTGCCAGCAGCAGCCCTCGGCTCCTGCCCGCTGACCCCTGGCGCAGAGCGATGCTGGGGGCCCGGGCGCTGCGCTGGGGTCTCCCTGCACGGCGCGCCCCGAACGGGGCAAGGCCCCAGCCGGCCCGAGTCCCTCTGTGCGGCCGCCGCCTGGGGAGTTTAGCCGGTTGCAGCCTGGCGGCAGCCGGGCCCCAACCACAGCTGGATAAGTTTGGCGGCGTAACCGTGCACCTGGCTCAGCTTCACACGCCAGACAGCCTGGACCAAGTCACCTTCCAGAGATGGCTACAGGGCAAGTGCATTTCAGGGCCACGGGGCCCGCGCAGCAGCCTGAAGGGCCCCACGCTGCCCCGGTGGGCACAAGGGGACTGTGCTGGAGGGCAGCAGTTACAGAAGATCAGGTCTTGTGTAAAGAAGTGATCTCCCCACCCCTCTTTGTGACCAGTAGCAAAACTCCCACTGACTAAACTGAGCCCAGGATTCCCCCCCAGCCAAGGCTCTCTAATCTTTACAGGAGGAAGCAGGGGTATCAACATACATAAACCACACAATAATAACAAACGCTACCAGTAATCCTGTACTCACACAAACCTCCCATTGCCTTGACTGGGACTACTTCCTCACTTGGGAGACCATGGGCACCACCAGGCCCAAATAAAGTAATTTATTCATTATGTGGTTAAAATTTGGTATATTGAATACCCCCAGCTGAGATTTTATAAAGCACCCAGGAGCGTGTATTTTGCATGGCTTCCTTTATTTCAGTTTGAAGCTATCTTTTTTTAAATTAGATTTAAACATTGCTCTTTGCGATCTGCAATCCAACAGTAGCAGCCTTATGCAATCAGATACCAATTTGAAAGAGTAACTGAGGAATCTGTTTTTATTGTCCAGTATAAATTCAGCATAAGGGGGGGGGGGGGGGAAGAGACATTAATTACAAGTAAGTTGTGTTTTTAAAAAGTTTTAATTTTAAATTGTTAATGGTATATTATCCAATTTTGCTTGTCAAATTTTAAGTCCTAATGTTCCTTTTCTAAAGGCCATTTTTTAATCCCTTGAAATGTCCTCATATACATCTACCTGTCATTCTTGACTCTGAAGAGAAAGCATACTTATCTAGCTGGCCTACTAGCCTCCAATCTAATTCTTTCCTCGGGATGGCATAATTGTGTAACCTTGGGTTTACAATTGCACAACACAGAATTCAACCTTTAACTTCTATTACTACTGGAGGAAAAACAGTGAATACATGCAAAGTGCAGAATCTGTATTATCCATTGTGTAAAGCTGTAAGCAAAATGTATATAAAGTTCCACCAAAAACCTACAAACAACATAATATTGTAAACCACAATACGGGAGATCCACTGTTTAGACAATGATAAATATCTCTTGTACTTTAATTTCCAGTGATAGTAGCAAATAACTTGACTGATCAAGAGACTATTCAGTTATTTGCATGTTCAAAATGAGTGTCCTTACTGCCAGTTACCATCTTCTTTGGAGATGTGTTTTCATTGTTACTCTTAATTAAGTAATTTTTTTTCACTGTTACCCAAAATTATTATGAGAAGACAGTTATTTGAATTAAAACTCAGATTGTACCTATAGTCAAAGAAGTAACTGCAAATAAGGCAGTTTATTTTTCTACTTATTAGTTGTCTCTGTATATATGAGTCTGATCCATCAAAATCTTGAGCCAGCAAACAGGCATGGAATTAACTTTACTACGGGGCGTAGTCCCAATGGAGAAAGGATGGACAACTGGTTAGAGCTCCTTCCTAGGACTTGCAAGACCTGAATTCAAGTCTCTGCTCTGCCATGGACTTTGTGTGCCTCCTTGGGCAAAATCGGTTAGCCTCTCTGTACCTCAGTTCCCCATCTGTAAAATGGTCTGCTTCTCAGAGGTGCTGTGAGGATAATCACATTGGAGATTGTGAGGTGTTCAGATATTACAGAGATGAGGGCTATGTAAGTATGATGGAAAGTTAAGCACATGCCTAAGTGCTTGCAAGATTGGGGCCTGTGTTCTCTGACAAAAATAAGTTACTACTGTTATCTCTGCAAAGTTAATGCAGCTGTGGAAAAGTGAACTAGATTCTACTCCTTATCATTCTTACTCAACAAAATCATCACATAAATCCTATCTGGAGAATCTTTTTTACTAGTGATCATGTAAGAAGCAGAAAGGACACAGATGAATTTTTAGATCCCAGGTACAATTTGCATAATTGACACTTGAAAGCAAAGTTTTTGATTTGTAAACAGAGTAAATTGTATGAATAGAAATTGAGTCAGATTTTCAGTGCCATACCCCCTTTTTGCAATCAGATTTCACCTACATTTTTTCACCCATTATTTGCTCCTGCAATAAATGAGGCCAGCTTGAAAACCTTTAGAAATCAGGCCCTAAAAGAGAATGAATATGGAATATGCCACAATATAATTTCACAATCACTTTTCTGACTACTGCTGTTACTCTACATTAAGCTCTGCTATTATGTTCAGCAGAACTAAAGAATTTAGTAAAAAGGGGGGGAGGAGTGGCCATCAGAGGACAACAGCTTTTATTTTCCCATCTGTTTTCTTGATTTGAAAGTATACAATGAGTTTTATGTTATCTTTTTTTCCAGAGTCTGTCAAGCAATGGAGAGCAGAAGGCAGAATAGCAGTCTGGCTGCACATTCCTATTCTCCAAAGCAAATTTATAGCCACTGCTGCTTTGCAGGGCTTTACTTTCCACCATGCAGAATCAGACTCATCCACGCTGACCCTGTGGCTAGGAGAAGGGCACAGCAGGTTACCAGGGTATGCCACACATCAGTTAGGAGTGGCAGGTTAGTTCTAAAAACAATTCTATTTATGAAAAACAGCTGATGGTTTAGGACCTGATTCAGCAGTAAGTCAGCCAGGCGTCCACACTACACAAACCTGTAGGACAACTTTGTGAAGTGCAGTTGTCATTCATGAGTGTCCCTACAGAACAAATATATTGTGTTATGTTGGAATAAAAACAAACTGGTAAGCTGATGTCTCAGTTTTCAGGGTGAAAATTTTTTTAAACAGTGTTGGCTAATGGAATGGAGTCCTGAAGCTTTAAAATTTCACCTGTCCTATAGGACTTTATTTAAAAAAACTAAACAAAATCAGGAACTCTATGGCATTCACCCTGCAAAGAGAGAAATGTTTTTAGGAGAGATGGAATGTTAAGGCTCCAGAACTATAATTAAAAAATAAGAACTAATAAGTATCTTTTTTCAAAAATTAGAAGGAATACAAGGGTCTTCTTAAAGGTATTCTATGTACTGTAAACATGGACTCAGTTCTTGGGGCCATCCAAACATGCTAAAATACCTGTCATGGTTATAGGACTAGCTGAATCTCTGATTTTGGGGGCACCCCCCTGGTCTCACACCTCCTGCCTTTACTTTCCCAGGGGTTGAATCACACAATTCTCCCACTCTTAGTCTAGGTCCTGGGCTATAACACCCAATGGCTCAAATGTGCTTATTACAGAGCAGCTCCAAATCTGTGTCACCACCAATTTGAGGGAGTGGGGAGGGGCAAAAATCATCAGTTTTAGGCAATGGTGTACAGGTTAGCTGATCATAGGGTGACCAGACAGCAAATGTGAAAAATCGGGACAGGGGGTGGGGGGGTAATAGGAGCCTATATAAGAAAAAGACCCAAAAATCAGGACATCTGGTCACCCTAGCTCAGTGGCTCTCAAACTTTTTTACTGGTGACCCCTTTCACATAGCAGGCTTCTGAGTGCAACCCCCCCACCCCTATAAATTAAAAACACTTTTTTATATATTTAACACCATAATAAATGCTGGAGGCAAAGTGGGGTTTGGGGTGGAGGTTGACAGCTCACAACCCCCCCATGTAATAACCTCATGACCCCCTGAGGGGTCCCGACTCCCAGTTTGAGAACCCCTGCCCTAGCTGATCACCACATGATTTTGAGAGCCTGTAAACAGCCATATGCAAATTCTAGTGAAGAGATAACCTTATAATCTTCCATCTCACATGAGTAAGTTTAATTATATTGTAAAAAGAACATCTAACTATAAAGAAACTTTTTTTTTTTCTGATTTACATTATAAAACAGCTTTGCAAATTGAGTTGCCAGTCACACATTTTGCAGTGCAAATCAGCAGAGGGCAGCACAGCTGAAAATGCTTAAGACAAGCTTTGGGTTTTTTTCAATGGACATGTTTGAACATGTTTTCCAGAGGTATGAAAACCTCATCATTAAAATATGTGGCATTAAACTAAGGTCAAACAATGCATTCCCTTTGCAAAAGTACAGTATTATTCCTTATGGTTACAATTTACATATTTGAGAAAATAGAAGTAACTGAAAAGGGATTTTCCTGAAGTAGGATTTGCATAACTCAAAATGTAATTTTAAAAAGTCATAGCTTTAAAAAAAACAAAACACCCTGTTTTATATACTACAAAACCAAAATAATGTATGTGGAGAATATCTTTTAAATACTAGCATCTGATTGTCTGTTACTGTGGGGTGAACATTTTGCCTGTATTTTATACAAATAAGAACTAACTTCAAGGACAGAAGCAATTAAATAGTTCCAGAAATTGTGACATATTGATTTGAAGCACTGCTGTATAATAATTTAATAAAAAAATAACTCTAGGACTGTTTATATATTTATTTTCTGCTATGGCTTTTGAATCCAGCAGGTTTCATTAGGAGTTTTTGATTGAAGGAAAAGATCAGGAAGACATGATAGCATAAATCAGCTGATTTATTTATGTAAAGCAGTAGCAGTGCTATTCTCTTCTGTATAAGTTCTTCTGTATAGGTGCAGTGGAGGGTTTTCTTTTGGATTATATATATTTTTTACACACACATTCCTATATGTTCATGTTAGAGAAGGCAAGGCGAAAGAAATGCACTGTGCACTGAGGGTGGAAGGTGGTGAGGTTTTTGGTGATCCTCAGCTCCTGTGAGAGTTCATTCCACAGTGCCAGATTGGCTCCTGAGAAAGCTGTCTCCTTCACAGATGAGCTCACCCCATTGTAGAACATTCCATTGTTCCAGAAAAGCAAAATTGTTGACCACAGTGTTCATACTGGAGCTTTAGGGAGTCTTTTAGATACCTTGGGCCTTGGCCATGGAGCACCTTGAAGATAACAACTGAGACCTTCCACTCGATTCCATATCCTATAGGAAGCCAATATACAGAACATAGAACAGGTCTGATGTGTTTGTGGTAGCCACTGTTGTTGAGGTGACATGCTGCACCATTCTGTACCAGTTGGAGTTTCCCAGGTGCTGAAGAGTTCATGCCCAGCTATATTGTATGGTTGTGTAGACTAGCCAAGAGACGACAAAGGTGTGAATAAATGAGGCCAGGTCACTATTCACTTAGTCAGCTAGAGATGGGAGAAAGTATTATTCACAGATGCTATCTACTATTGTTTAACAGTAGAGAAATGTGTGGTGTTTTCCCCTGTATATGGATTATGAATTTATTGCATCAATTTGCAGCAATAGGATTTTTAGACATGTAACTACTTTTCAACAAAATGGAAAGGTTCTTTCAGTCATTTCCTATATATGTAAAGGTAGGGCCGTCCTTAGGCATACACAGAAGTAATTTGGGGCAGTAAATTTCGTGGTGCCCTAGGCAGCTGTATGCAGCGCTGGCTCCAGCAGCCAGCCCCATCCTGCAGCCAGCCCCTCTTCTCCGCCCCCGCCCTGCCCCCATTCGACCCCTTCCCCCCAAACCCCCACCCCACCTCTTCCCGCCTCCAATCCGCCCCCATGCCACTCCTTCCCCCAAGCCCCCTTCCCCGAGCAACGCAGCCTGTGGGATTAGCAGGGATACTGGAGCCGGCAGAAGGGGTCGGGCCCAGCCCCGCACTCACCAGCGGCAGGAAGCAGAGCGACCAGGCTCCAGCCGCGTTGCTCCGCTTCCCGCTGCCGCCGCTGGTGAGGGCAGGGGCGGGCCTGACCCCTTCCTCCAAGCCCCCTCCCCCAAGCGACAGGGCTGGGGGAGCGGAGCGGGCTGGGTCCGGGTCGCTCTGTTTCCCGCTGCCACCAGTGAGTGGGGGGGGGCGGGCCCGACTCCTGCTGCTGGCGCCAGGGCCCCCGCTAATCCCCCGCGCTGCCCTGGGCCTCCCTGCCCTGCTGCTGCTCCCCACAGCTCCTCCCCCCGCGGCCCTTGAGCGCAGTCCCCCCCCCAGCAGAGCAGCTGCTCCCCCCACAGGGCTGGTGCAGGTGCTTGGGCTGCAGAGGGCACCACCCTATATAGATAGGGACGGGCCTGTGTAAAGGTGATGTTTAAGGATTCTTGAAATACCAAAATGTTGCAGATATCTCAAGCATCATCTTCTAGAAATATCTGAACACCCATCAATAGGTGGGAGGGACAGATTCCTTCTCAAATATCCATATACTTTTGTGTCATGCAGAATTTAAGGAAGGAAAAACATGTTACAAGCCCAAGAGCACACAAATATTTTAAATTAGATATTCTCTCTTCACAAGGGAATACTATGTAATGAGACCCAAGAAGGTTAGGAGTTAGGCTATGTATACCTGTACATGACCAATACACTGAAACAGAATCTAATCTTTCCTGTCTCCCTCCACGCCTAGTTTAGTACCTACCTGACAATGAGTATTCTTTTTCATTGTTTCAAATTTTGAACTGGTTATGGGAAGAAAGAAAGTACTTTGAGTTGGAGCAAGAGGAGGGTCCTCCTACACCCGGGGTAGTCAATTATTTTTTGTCAAGGTCCAGACTCCAGAGAAAATAATTTAAAAATACAACAAGAATGATAATAATAAGTAAATAAGATTTTCAGGGTCCGTTCAAAAGCATCTGGCGGTCTGCCTATTGACTACCCCTATCTTACACAATTGAACAGAAGCCACTGGCCATTGCTATAAAGCAGTGGTTCTCAACCTATTTACCATTGTGGGCTGCATCTGCAGCTCTCTATGTGTTATGTTGGCCACATCCACACAATAGATATACTACCTGTATGGCCCTGAGGATGTCACATGGGCCGCAGTTGTATGCTGATTCAGCCACGGGTTGAGAACCACTGCTATAGAGGTTTGTGATAAGAAAAGCTGCTACAAATGACCATGTGATATTGCAGGAAATGATAACATTAAATAGGTTATGGACTTTCCAAAGCAGGTTTGGAAATTTTAAAAACAGTTTTCCATATCTCAAAATAATTCATATTTGTCTGTTAATGTTTATAGCACATGCATTCAGGGTTTATAGCCATTAAGTGGGCCACAGATGAACCTGGGCTCTGAACATCTGTTGCTGGCACAAAGTTAAAACAGTTTTATAATTTTATTCATAAGTGGTTTAGATATCTGCTTTTTGTCCTCTAAAAATGGAGTTTTTTTTAATTCTATCATCTCATTCCAAAAGGAGACAAGTGATTGAACAAAATAGCATTCTAATAACTATTGCCTTGGGAGAGGACAGGTTGAAACCTTTCCAGAGAGTCAATGTGGTTCAAAGCATCTGGTTTGAAATACTCTCTAAAGCCACAGATACAAATTCCAGGGCCTGCTATTGATCTCTGATAAAGGAGACCAGAAGCAGACCACCACTAGCATTTTTTCCTATCTTCTTTTTGATTGAATCATTACTTATGATTGGTTCTAGGCACCTCACAGTGCTCAAAGTTACATTGACAGATATCAGTTTGTTGGGAGCAGAGGAGAGAAACAGCTGACCCTTCTTTCTAGTTAAGCCAGAGAAACAGCTGACCCTTCTTTCTAGTTAAGCCAGACCGCTGTTTGCCATTTCCAGTGGCCATTCTTGGTCTCAGAAAGCCATATGGCTGAGGAGCAGCTTTTCTAGAAAATAACCACTACAACCACAATGTACATAAAAGTTGATCCCAGCATCTCCTCCCTACCCCCCCCCCCCCAAACAGGATTCCACACTAACCAGTATACAGCTATCTATCTACAGGGAGGGTGAAGGAAGCAGATATGACTAATTCCCTAAAGTATGTCCTTTCACAGAGTTTGACTTCAGGGTTGCTATTTCTTTCTCCTACACAGAAAACTCCGATTGCTGTATTATGTAGAAAAGGATGTTTTCAATCTAACAATTCATTCCTTAATAATTCCCTTATGTTAAAATATTTTCCATAGTATTCTAGATGTATGCATCAGAGTGCTAACCACATAGGCTTCCATCTGCTCAAAATTGATAGGAACAGTTCTTCCTGTAATTATCTACTAATTTTAAATCAGTGCACAAATTGATGTGGAAAAGGGCACAGTAAGTTGTACCCACAGTTCTCATTGTGCTCACCAGAGCACGTAAATCTGAAATCTGTCAAAAAGGAGGTTGGGGTAGTAAAATGTCTGTTTTAAAAGGGACATCTGTTTTTGAATTGGAATCCTTTCAAGAACGATTACTAGGTGTGATAGGATGACTAGACCTGAAAACAGACAGTTTTAAGAAAAATAAGGAAACTTGTCTGTGGAAGAAAGTAACAGGCTAACTGCAAGCACCAGAATACACTGCAAGGCTTAATTATTCAGTCAGACCCTTGAACTCATATTTTTTTCCACCAAGTAAAGGTGGCTCTGTGCCATTTGGGGAGCAGTGCTATTTGATAAACAGGTTGACTCCAATACTGCTTGCTGTTTAGAAAGAATTCAGATTATCTAGAGAGAATATAAATGAATATATAAGCAAATTGGTAGAATAGTTTCATCATCAATAAAACCAACCTGCTGAATTCAAAATGTGTTTGTGATAAGTAGATGTCATTTTCTGCCTGTTTCTTAATCTGAAAGTACCGATATCTACTGAGGGAACTCCTGGCCTCCAGGGTGGATTTGATTTAAATCAAATAGATTTAAATCACTAGTCAGGAAGACTCAACTTAATCATGGATTTCTACATAAAAGTGCATTCTTGTTGGTTGTTATAACCTTAATACATATTCTTCACAACTCAGAGATAGATGTAGGTGTTTCATTTTTAGAAGGTACACACTATACATTTTTTAAGTGATTTATTTTGAAAACTTTTCAGATTAGTTTTACAGCTATATCAGAAAATGAATGATTGTTTGGTTATTTCATTTACCAAAGGTAATTGAAGCAGATATTTATGAAGTCACTGGGAGGTGAACTATCTCCAATTCAACAGGTTAATCATTAATATTTGGAGGATTTTCTTGCCATGCTGTATTAGGAGGAGAACATCACCAGAAAGACATTTAAATTGTTTTATTTAACTAAAACAACACTGTTATGTATTCTGGATGTTTTTCTTCAACAGCAAACATATAATATTTTAACAAAACAAGCATATGATTTTTTGAATTTAGTTAAACATTCAAGTTTTTTAAAATCAGGTTTGTTTTTGTAAAAAAAAATTTAAGTAAAATAGTTAAATGAAATTTTTTAAAAATTAAAATAGACTGTCAGCCAGGTCAACATGAGAAACTTAAAATATTGGCTTCTGCAGCTAACTCAGTCGTCTTGATCTTCATTTTCCTATTTGTTCATAATCTGGAAACGAAAAACAAGCTTTCCTGCTTTTTTAGGTCCCAAACAATTGCTCAATTTGGAATGAATTAGTCCAAAGGAAGAAAATATTCTTCCTTCACCAGCAGAAGCAGCTACTACTGTAAAAAGTGAGATTATCACTTCAACAGTCTCTGAATGCAAGTGCTTAAGTGACTTCTACCAGTTCACTGGTGTGACTTTCTTTAAAACACAGGGCCGGCTCCAGGGTTTTGGCCGCCCCAAGCAACCAAACAACAACAACAACAAAAAGCCGCGATCGCGATCTGCCGCGGCAATTCGGCGGAAGGTCCTTCGCTCCGAGCAGGAGTGAGGGACCGTCCGCCGAATTGCCGCCGAACAGCTGGACCTGCCGCCCCTCTCCGAAGTGGCCGCCCCAAGCACCTGCTTGGTAAGCTGGTGCCTGGAGCCGGCCCTGGTAAAACAGCAGCAGCAAACATATATTTCTTGAATGGTTCTTATTCCCAAACTGGGTCTCTTTTATGGTCTGCTGCCATTATAGGTTTTCCCTTCTAGTGAGAGAATGGTATGGTAGATCTCAAATCAATGAAGGCTGCACTCAGAAAGACCTCAAGACTTCTGGAATATGCTGCTCAAAGAGTTTCACTTTTGTCTCTACTGCCTGTCCCTCCCTCCTCACATTTATCTCCAGACTTCTTCTCCTTGTCCAGATCTCTTCTGCCCCCCACAATCTTCTGTTCATTGAACTTTTTGAAACTTTGCACTTTTAGAGAGGTAAGGGATTGACTCTGTACACAAATTTGCAGAGGGACAATAGGGTTGAGGTCTGTTATTTCTCACCTCTATATATTATTTATTTAATTAAAAACATTTTTGCTGTTAACAAGCATGTTATCTCTGAAGACAAATCCAGTTTGAGAACTGCAAAACTAAGCATCTCTGATGGTATCTTCTAGACTGAGCACTGAGTCCCATTGGGTAGATAGAAAGATTAACCTAAATAATCTATACAGAAGCCCCTGGAACCCCATAAGATTGGGTCCCTAATCCATGAACTATTGGAACTCATTTACAAAACTTTTCTTAAACAGTACATGAATATATTGTCTCATACTATAGAATTAGAATTTATAATCCCTATTCCATGATGAGATATCTTTGAACTATAATGTATCTTAATTAAAACTATCTTTAGATAGGGTTTTTCCTCAAAAAGCATTTTATCAAAAAAATCCGATTTAAATAAAAAAAATCCAGTTGATTTTTATCCACCCTGCTGGACCCACTGAAATTAGGGAGAGCTTCGTCATTTGATTTAACAGGGTCAGGCTTTCACCCAGGATGGTTTTCAGCTGGGGCCTGATTGAAGGCCCACTGAAGTCAATGGAAAGATTCCCATGGACTTAAATGAGACATCTCTTGAAGAAAGGAATTGACTTCCGAGTATGTTTTGCTAGATTATTTGGAATAGTTTTCTTGGCCTTGGAACCTTACTAGCAGTCATTTTACATAAAACTTTAGATTTTTTTTTCTTTTACATATATCTACATCTTAATTTTGGAAAGCACATTCCCCCCATCTTGAGAAGTTTTAACTTTTATACCTGTAATTTGATGTAGTTTTTTCATTTAGCACAATCCAATTTTCTGATGATAAATCACCTAGACTAAGCCTAGACCAGGGGTCGGCAACCTTTCAGAAGTGGTGTGCCGAGTCTTCATTTATTCACTCTAATTTAAGGTTTCGCGTGCCAGTAATAAATTTTAACATTTTTAGAAGGTCTCTTTCTATAAGTCTATAATATATAACTAAACTATTGATGTATGTAAAGTAAATAAGGCTTGTAAAATATTTAAGAAGCTTCATTTAAAATTAAATTAAAATGCAGAGCCCCCCGGACCAGTGACCAGGACCCAGGCAGTGTGAGTGCCACTGAAAATCAGCTTGCGTGCCACCTTTGGCACGCATGCCATAGGTTGCCTACCCCTGGCCTAGACTAAACTTGCACTGATCAGTCCCTCGAAAGGTTTATCATGCTTTCTTTTTAGGTCATGTAAAATTCTGAATTCTAAAATTGTATAATAGTTTCCAGACACTATCTTTCTAAAGTTACCAGAAAATATTCTGTCTCCAATAGGTGCTGCATTGGATGTAGACACTGGAAAAGTATTGGTTGTACAAGACAAAAATAAAGTAAGTTTGTTATATGATTCTAAAATACTAATTAATCCTAAATGGGCTTTGAATATTGTATAAAACAAAGATCTTTTAGCTTTCATTTCTGATGTTAGAATAGTGAAAGTTTACTTTTCTCTACTGGTATTTTTGAATGCTTAACTATAGACTACTCTGTGTATTTAAAAAGGAGTAAAAAATTGTAAACTTTGAAGGCTGCTGTACTACAGACAGTTCTCAGTTTTGTCAATTTTAAATGGATAAACATTGAATGAACTAGTATTGTGCTTAACTGAATATTCTACTACTTGACAAGTACTTGAGGAATGAATATATAAAGGGCTGCACTATAGACTATCAGCTTGTTCTATGCATATACGTGGCAAGCTGCTAGTTGTAGTATGACCTGATCATTCTTGGTGTTTTGGGAGGGGAAAAAAGCTGTCTAGATGGAAATTTAAAAATACATTGTTGGGATTTTGTGGTTCCCGATAATAACGAAATGAGTCAGATGCCGGGCAGAATCAAGGGTCTTTGCTACTTCATTCAATTCAGTTCAACAAGACTTTATTCAATGTGCACAAAAGGAGAGCCCATGGTTAGAGTGACCAGATGTCCCGATTTTATAGGGACAGTCCCCATTTTTGGGTCTTTTTCTTATATCGGCTCCTATTACCCCTCACCCCCGTCCCGATTTTTCACATTTGCTGTTTGGTCACCCTACCCATGGTACAAAAATCAGCCAGAGTCCCTCTAACAAGGAGCCCCTCACGTTGCTATTTTATAGCATGTGGCAGTTACATAACAAGTTACGTAAAACAAACCTCTAGCCAATCATATTTAACCTTTCCATATATGGATTTGTTCATCACATGCTTATACTTCTCCACTCCACATGTTGAGCTCACCCCCCTCCCCTTGGCCTTTTCTAGAATGTTCCTAGGGTGGTGAGCCACAGCATGCTTCTTTATGCATATGTACCTTCTAAATCACATTTTGTTTAAAATGAACCCAAGAATGCCCTTCAGCTCCCTCATTTGGTTTTGAGGCCAAGAACAATTCTTAGACCCCACTAACACCACTTCCTTGTATTTATTAGGAGCAATCATTGACCTTATCAACACTTAATTAACTGCAATTTTGGTAACAGAATTAAATAATACATGTAACCTTTAATACATAATGATATCTACAATAAAAATAATAGTAAGTCTCCATACCCATTGCGAGAACATAACCCAAATCCACACCAGGTAGTGGAGTCCTTCCTCACTGTTATATCATCCATTAAATTAAACGTTACATGCACCATTAAGTCAGGTCCCAACATTTGAGATAAGGCTTGTTCTGACTCCATGTTTCCCATACACAAAACCCATCCTCCCAGGATGGAACATTGGTCCCATGGGAAAGCTATATAGTTATCTCTGGCCCTTATTACATACCCAGAATTCTTGATGCTACATAGGTGTCTGTGACATGAGAATGGGAGTGGGTGGACGGGCTGAGCCTCTAATTCAGGAGCCCAACCTACAGGAATTAACACCCCTCCAAGGATGGAATGACCATCCCAACATGCCCCTGTTATCGATAGGGACCACTCCCCTGCTATCATCCAAGGTGAAGACATTCAGTCTTTGAGAACTGCAGCTCTCATCCAACAGGGTACCTGTGACACAAGGAAGTCTCCTATCAGGGCTGCAACTTTCATGTTGAACACCATACCAGGATAACAACACAATTCT
Organism: Emys orbicularis; assembly: GCF_028017835.1. NCBI lineage: Eukaryota > Metazoa > Chordata > Testudines > Emydidae > Emys > Emys orbicularis. The sequence goes on along the minus strand of NC_088687.1, from coordinate 43,725,777 downwards.
TCCACACGCCTAGACCAATGCTTGCTTATACATTTTAGTAGTTTTTAATAGATGGCTGAGTACAACAGTGAGGACCTGACCAACTGTGTTGCTGAGTTAAGGTGATATCCAACTTGATTAGATATGAGCCCTACTCTCACCACAATAAACTGTCATCCCTGCTACTAACAAATTTTCAACCCAGTCCCTATTGTTAGATTTGATAGTGTGAGTAATAGCATTTACAACTGATCCAGTGGCTCCTCCCCAAGTGATTACATCAGTAAAACACTGAAAGCCACTGCAGCATTATTAAGATGAGACCTCTTAAAAAAAAAAAATTCAAGTCTCAGAAACCACTCAAAACAATTAGTAGACCACAAAAAATTCCTACATCAATTTTAAACTGGGAATATCAAATGAAAACACCTAACAATATTGAGAATGGCTCTCCAGGAGTCCATAGGGTAAACAGGGATTCTTGTGCCCCATATTGAGTCTCACCCTTGTATACTTTTACTCGTGACAGGTGCACCCAAACTGGAATTCCAGTGACCAGGGCTGCTGAAGGAGTTACCAAGAGAACCGTGTGAGGTCCAGTCCAGGCTGGTTCAAAGGTTTGTTTTCTATAGGCTTTCACCATCCCCTGATCACCGGGCTGCACCTCACACGTGTCCTCTTCGCCGGCCTTTGGGTCTGGTTCACGCTGAGATAACCATTTGCAATATTCAGCAAGCTGATCACCCATGACATAGAATCTCTCCCCTCCTCCCCCCCCAATGCACAGATTTCCTGGCATCCTCATCGCCCGCCCTCTCAGCATTTCAAAAGGAGATAAGGAATGTGGATTAGTAGGACTGGCTGTCATAGACATGAGAACTACTTGTAGGTTGGTGACCCAGTCTTTCCCTGTAACAGAAAACATTTGTTTGGTTAGTTTGTTTTTAATGGTTCGGTTAGCTCTTTCTACTAATCCCGAACTCTGGGGATGGTAGGGACAGTGGAATTTCTGTTTGATCCCCAGTGCCATGCATTCAGTTTTCATCACCTTCCCTGTAAAATGGGTACCTTGGTCACTATCAATGAAGCATGGAAGTCCCATCGGGGAATTATTTTGGTCATCAGTATTTTAGCTACATCAGACGCAGTGGCCTTGGCCACTGGAAAAGCTTCTACCCACTTAGTAAAGTGATCCACAAACACCAGAACATATTCTTTCCCTCTACACCTTGGCAGGGGCCCAATGAAATCTATTTGTAACTGTGTGAAGGGCTGAGTTGGTCTTGGCTGATATCGCATTCTCACTTTCACTGTGGGAGCAGAATTACACTGAGCACACGTTACACACCTTCTCATATAATCATGCACGTTTGCATTAAGTTTAGGATGCCACTAGGTGTCCAACATCCAGTGGATCACCCTCCGTGCTCCATCATGTCCCAACATGTGATACACTTGTATCATAGTTCCCATCAGCACATTTGGTAACACTAATTGTTCCCTGGACCTCTCCAAGTGTTATCATCACACAGTTTGCCCCCATTATCCATCCATAACCACTTCTCTGCCCTTGGTGCAGCGTGTTGGATGTCCTGTAATTCAAAAAAGTTTGGGGTTTTTATGAGAGGCTGTGTTGCAGCAATCAATTGTCTCTCTTTACCTTCCACTGCTGCTTGTTTAGCTAATTCATCTGCCCTTCGGTTCCCCTTGCTATGAGGGTCTGTCCCTTTTGTGTGGGCCCTCACTTTAATACTGCTACTTCGGTAGGTTTCTGCATGGCTGCGTGAAGTTTTTCCACTATCCCCCCATTTTGTATTGGGGATCCTGTACTCGTCAGGAATCCCCGATTTACCCACAAGTTAATATAATCATGTATAACCCCAAATGCGTATCTAGAATCAGTATATATGTTTACAGCATGACCTTTCACAGCTTCACATGCTGCAACTAATGCCTGTAGTTCTGCTACTTATGCAGCTGCCCCAGGTAAACTGCCATGTGCCACCAGCTGCCCATCTTGAGTACAAACGGCCCATCCTGTGTGTCGCTTGCCATCCACATAGACGGAAGAACCATCCACAGATATACAAAGGGCACCAGGTATTTCAGTTTCTTTTACCAATGGAAGGTCCATGGGCTCTTCCTCAAGACAACAATGATGCGGGTGTCCCTCATCTGGGGTAGGCATGAGGGTGGCAGGGTTTAGCGATGACGCTCATTGCAGATGTACCAAAGGCATTAGCAAGCTCTTTTCCCATAGAGTCCATCTTGCTACATGGACTGCCGAAGATTTCTTTCCTGATAAAATAGCAAGGACAGCGTGAGGCATGACAATATTTACATCCTGCGTACCAATAAGTGGTGAGGCCTGACTTAGGGCCATAGAAGCTCCTTCCACTGCCTGGAGGCATGGTGGCATTGCTTGAGCAACAGCATCTAGTTTACAAGAGTAGTATGCTACTGGGTGCTGTTTGTCCCCATGTTTTTGCGTTAACATGCTGCCATATGTCCCTCACTGACATGCATATACAATGTAAAAGGCATTAATGGATTAGGAAGTCCCAATCCTGGGGCAGTACTCAGCCTCTGTTTCAATGTGGTAAATGCCTGTTCATATTCAAGTGTCCATTCAATTGCATCATGTGGTCCACCAGCACCCTTCAGGAGATTATTAAGGAGCTGGACAATCCTTGAATAATTTGGGATTTGAGTTCGGCAGAAATTGAATAGCCCCAACACTTTCCTAACTCCCCTGACCGTAACTGGTCGTGGGCATGCATTAAAAGCCTCAATGCGGTCAACAGTTAAACACTTGTACCCTTTGGATATTAGATACCCCAGATATGATACTTCCTCCTTTGCAATCTGAGCCTTTCTAGCATTACATTTTACCCCACTGTCTGCCAAGTGAAGTCTTTCATGTGTGTTTGGCGATCTGGTGAGGAGATAAGAGGATCAACATACTGTACAACACAGGAAGCCATGTCTGGCAGCTTTGCCAGCACATCAGCTAATGCTCTATGAAACAAAGTAGGTGAGTTATGAAAACCCTGGCTTAGGTGAGTAAAGGTATATTGCTTCCCTTTAACAGTAAATGCAAACTAAAATTGACTGTCAGGGTGCACAGGAACAGACCAAAAGCCATTGCTAATGTCCAAGGCTGAAAACACTATGTGATCATTAGGCACAGTAGAAAGAATAGTACTAGGGTCAGCGACTAGGGGGGTGAGCCTGTCTGCATGCATGTTAATATTTCGATAATCAGTGGTAGGCCGCCACGATCCATCAGGCTTCTTAACAGGCCAGACAGGTGAATTACATTTTGACTATTTCTTTTACAACTCCCTGCTATTTTTTAACCCCATACACCAACAGGCAACATAATATGGATGTTTAGTCGGGTAATCATCATGTGTTGGATATCCTTGGTTCAATGCCTTTTATACTGAGACAGGGCAGATTTTACAGCCAGCAACCTTACATCTACACTGAGGACATCGTCTTCCTCTGATAAATATTGTGGTTTATGCACAAAATCAGTGTTGCCCACTTGTAATGGGGGGTGGTTATCCTTCTTTATTCAGCCATACAGCCAAAATATCTCAACAAGAAAACTAATAAACTTACTGCTACAATAGTTATAAAAGCACTAATTATACACTCTTCATATTGTGGATCACTATATCTCCATCTTTCCCTTTTTTTTCTACCTAAATATCCTCCAATCTCCAAATTTTAAATACAATTCTGTTTACAGACTAATAATTTATTCAAATCAAACACCCCAGACTAAAATGCCCAATTAGCAGATTGATCCGTTTTCCAATTTATTTTATCTGCACAATTACAATTTCCAATTAGGAGATCTGGGCCAGCCAACACATTAACTAGAGGTACTTATGGCTATGCCTGCCCCTACACCAACTGTTGGTCCTTATGGCCTCTTTGATTTCCCACTTCAACAACACTTAGTCAGAGGAACTTACAGTTTAACCAGCCCCCACACTAAGTACAGTGTCTTAAGACTGTGACCTAAATGTTTCAAAACTGCAACAAACCCCTTGAATTCCCCAACACCAAGACTTGCTTACTAGAAAAGGTATGAGAGTCACCAGTGAGGTCAGAGACACACAACCAAATAAAAAAAAAATGAACAAACTCACCCTCTAATTTGATTGTAGGTCGTGATCCTGAAGGATATTTCTCACCCTGCTTGCTGCACCAAGAAACTGTTGGGATTTTGTGGTTCCCAATAATAACCAAATGAGTCAGATGCCAGGCAGAATCAAGGGTCTTTGATACTTCATTCAATTCAGTTCAACAAGACTTTATTCAGTGTGCACAAAGGGAGAGCCCCTGGTACAAAAATCAGCCAGAGTTCCTCTAACAAGGAGCCCCTCCCATTGCTATTTTATAGCACATGGCAGTAACATAAGTTACATAACACAAACCTTTAGCCAATCATATTTAACCTTTCCATATATGGATTTGTTTAGGGTTACCATATTTCCACAATCAAAAAAGAGGACACTGGGGGGGGGGGAAGCCCCGCCCTAGCCCCACCCCCGCCCCATCCAGTCCCTCCCACTTCCCACCCCCTGACTGCCCCCCTGAGAACCCCAACCCCCCCTGCTTCTTGTCCCCTGACTGCCCCCTGCTGAGAACCCCCACCCCTAGGATCCTACCTGTCCCCTGACTGCCCCGACCCTTATCCACTCGTATGGGTGGCAGGGTTGTAGAAATGTTGGTGGTGCCCAGAATCCACCCCCCCCCCCACCTGCCTAAGGCTTGGGAGGGGGGTTGGTGGGGGGAGGAGGTCTGGGGTGCAGGTCCTGGGCTGGGGATTACGGTGCAGGAGGGGTGCAGGGTGCAGGCTCTGGGATAGAGTTTGGGTGCTGGGTGCAGACTCCGGGCTGGGGCAGGGGGTGGGTGTGCAGGAGGGGGTGAGGGGTGCAGGCTCTGGGATGGAGTTTGGGGGTGGGAGGCAGTGCAAAGGGAGGGGGTGCAGGCTTTGGGAGGGAGTTTGAGGGCAAGAGGGGGTGTGTGGGAAGGGGGAGGGGGTTTGGGAGGGAGTTTGGGGATAGGAGGGGATGCAGGGGTGAGGGCTGTGGGTCTGAGGATGAGGGGTTCATGATGCAGGAGGAGGCTAAGGGCTGGGGCAGAGGATTAAGGTGCAGGGGGATGAGGTCTGGGGCTGAGGGGTTTGGGGCGTTGGAGAGGCTCAGGGCTAGGGTGGAAGGGCAGAGTAAGGGCAGCCTGTCTTTCCATTAGTGGATGGGGGACGCTAGGACCCAGGGGCAGCAGAAAGCAGTTGCTGCTGGCTCTGGCAGTACAAGCAGGCGGGGGGGGACGCGCGGAGGGCGGGGTGGCAGGTGGAGGCTGGGGACCCATCCAACACTCCCCCGCTCCCTGACTGCCCCCCCTGACTCCCCTTACCATTCTGGTTCCACGTGTTTGCAAAACACGCTGCCCGGTGGGTCGGTTTGTGTGTTACACAGGGCTGCAGACAGAGGGAGGGGGGAGCAGGGGAGGGCTCTGGCTGCTGGAGGCCAATGGGAGTGGGTCAATCGGCCCAGCCGCCCAATCAGCAGCCGCACTCTGCATGGAAGGGAGGGAGGGAGGCGAGGGAGAAAAAACCCCCAGACATTTTAACCTTGTTACCAATTCCTCCCAGACGGCTATTTAGAGATGCAAAAGCCGGACATGTCCGGGGAAATACAGACGGATGGTAACCCTAGATTTGTTCATCACATGCTTATACTTCTCCACTCCATGTGTTGAGCTCATCCCCCTCCCCTTGGCCTTTTCTAGAATGTTCCTAGGGTGGTGAGCCACAACATGCTTCTTTATGCATATGTACCTTCTAAATCACATTTTGTTTAAAATGAACACAAGCATACCCTTCAGCATCTACTGGGCATTTTCAGAGACTTTTTCAAATACAATTGCATTAAGAATTTTAGCACAGACTGCACGACAGCCAAATGGACACAACAGCCTGTCTAGCAGGTTAATGATCATCCAACTACACATTTGCACAACAGAGCATAATTCCTTCTTTATGAAAACATGGAATTTCAGAGAGGAGAAAACCATGCTGAAACATCAAGGCGGTGACACAAACTAAAGCAAGGAAATTCCCTTGGCTGATAAGGCTAACTTGCCTTACTCTAAACCTGAATGGAATTGTGCTCTTTTTATTTCATCTCTTGTTAAATGGAGGTGGGTTTCGGGGGGGGAAGCAGAGTCCTGTGAGGTACAGCTAAAATTTTAGACATAACTTTGAAATCCTGCCTATTAACATCTGTTTGTGTCACAACCCTCATAACTGAACATATATTTGTTAGCGATTGTATTTATGTTTAAAAGAAAATATGGAGAATGCTGCCTTTTAGAGAAATACACCTGGACTCAATCTAAAATAAGACATGGGAAAGAAAATATTGCTTAGATAGTTTTATTGTGCAGGACACTCAAAACAAATCAAATATTTGGATATTTACCACTTTAAACATAACACTCAGTTTGATGTTAATAACCTTGTTTGTTACATTTGCATTCTCTAACATCCAGATTACCACTAAAAGTGACCAAATTGACATAAAAGAATTTTTTTAAAATGTAGTTAGTCATTAAATACTCTAATTATCCCAGTATAGTTTCATGTCCAATGTATTTTGTAAAGCCCCTTTATATACTTACTTTAAAAGCAATAATTTGTTTGGCAGAAGCCATTTTAATCAAACTGTTGAGAGGGTTGCAGCCAACTTATTTAGTGGATTGTGCCAAGCAGTGTGCCAATATAGACAAGTTCACATGTAGCAGCAGCTGCCCCAAAAATAATACTCCTGCCTCATAGGAAGCTGCCTGCCTTCCTAGCTAGTAGACGGATGTAGTGAGTATGCCTGCTATAAAGGAAAAATAAGGCAGAGGACACATAAAGTGGTCTTCAATAGGTGAAAAAGTTGCATACTAGTTACAACTCTGTCACTGCTGAATCAAGGAAGCAAAAACTATCCTATGGCAGGTACAGCTTGCAGGGGTTGCTGAGGCAAGTGAGAGGCTGTTTTCACGTCCAATGAGAGAAGCCATTAAAAAAGGATGCACAGTTTCTTCTAAAAAAAGGCACAGACTACTTTTTCATAGAGCTCCTGTTTTTCATCTAGAGCATATGTTTATCTCTGCTCTGCTTAAAAAGAACACAAATATAAATATCTGCCAACATTCCATGGAAATGTTTGAAAATTATTCTGTTTAGAGACCACTTTGTCTCTTTCAGAGAAGAGAGGGGGGGAACATTCTTTTGTTAATTTTTAAGAAAGATATTTGCATAACACAATTTTGTTTCCTATAGGTTCATCTGGCATAGATGCTTATTTTGCCCATCTTAAAATGAGAATCCTCTGAGGCATCAGAAAGTTCCAAGTTACAGTCCTGATATAGTAGAATTGAACATATTACTTATTAGTAATTTAGTTTTTACATTAGTCATAACTTGACTGACAGCAGTAGTCCCATGAACTAAAGTGAAACTACTACTGAGTAAAATTATGCATGTGCATACATTTTTGCAGGATTTGGACCCAAGGGTTTGTCTACTCTAGGAAATAAATTTGGATGAAATTAGGATATGAATTTAAAGAGGAATAGGTGTGTGGGCACACTTTTATTCAGGAATAAGATTATCTTAACCTGCCTTGGGCCTGGTCCACACTAACCCCCCACTTCGGACTAAGGTACGCAAATTCAGCTACGTTAATAACGTAGCTGAATTCGAAGTACCTTAGTCCGAACTTACCGTGGGTCCAGACGCTGCAGGCAGGCTCCCCCGTCGATGCCGCGTACTCCTCTCGCTGAGCTGGAGTACCGGCGTCGACAGCAAGCACTTCCGGGATCGATTTATCGCGTCTAGACAAGACGCGATAAATCGATCCCAGAAGATCGATCGCTTACATCCGGACCAGGAAGTAAGTATAGACGTACCCTTGGATGTAGATTAAGCTAACTTGGAATAAGACAAACAAGAACAAGGCACTCTTATTCCTGAATACAAGAGGATCTGCCCAGGGAGTTAGTCAGGGACACCTCTTTCAGAATAACTCCCCCCATAGCCGAGTCTTAAGTGACAGATTTAAAAAAAAAGGTTACTTTAAGGCAAAAGCCCCCAAACAAAAATGGGATAGGGAATAGTATTACAGAATATACAAATAAGCTATATTTTTCTGAAAAAATATTCCATTTAAAAAGTTTTCCTCTAGCCATTGGCATACCTGTCAAACATTTCACTGGTGTATTTATTTTCTTCGAAGTGTGCTCAGGGGCAGGGAATGTTTATTGAAAGTGCTTGATTGGCATTAGACTAAAAGCTACAGAACAGCTACAGTACAGGCACTATCCATGCAAATTCCCCCCACTCACCCACCCTTGAAAATGGGTCTGCTCAGACACCCTCACCCTTCCATTAATAAAGAACCCAAAACACAGTGTAATTCAAGACACATGTTCTAAGCAACCTCATGACTATATGATCTTCACCTTTGTCTTCCCCACCCAATCACTCTTTCCCTATATAGACCATATCCTAACTTCAGCACCAGTCCTGCAATTGGATCCATGCAGGCATTTGCAGAATCCCAATGAAGTCAATAGCTCTCAGTAAACTCTTTGGGACAGGGATTCTGTTTGTTTGTTTTGTAAAGGGCCAGACCTTATGAAATAATTAACATGAAATAATTAACAACATGCTTTGATCAAGATATAGAGGAACCCATCACTAAGCATGTGAAGTTAGTTAATTTCTCATATACCTTTTCATTCTTGGCCTCCCTGCTGAGGCTGCCAAGCGTGTCAGTTGCAGTGATGGTGGTTTTTGCGATGTGGAACTGGATTGAGACCACCAAACATCCATCACACAGTAATGGCTTCCAGTCACTACCAAGGTTACCTACACTTAAGCCAGTCATCAAGTGGTGAAAGGCTCCTTATTTCGTTACCAGGCTCCTGAGCCATTCCACCATTTCATGTGCTAAATTCAAGAACAAAACGAAAGAAAGTTATTTGTATTTTAGTTGAAGGCAGTGTTTTTGTAATTGAATAACCTTTTGGAAATTTAATTCAAATCTCTCCACTATAACAGCATAGGCTACCTATAATTAGATGGGAGCTATCAGACATTTTCTGCAAATGGCAACATAAGGTGTAATTGGATGCATCAGTTTCCATTTTGTCAGTCATTAGATCTAAGCCAGCATCCTACCAGCTACATTTTCCCCATGGTGAAATAACTAGTCACAGATTTGTTCTCAGTAACTAAGCTAAGCTTTAGTTCAGTTCACAGTTAGATGCAGCAAAGCTAATGAACTTAAATAGGGTTACCATACGTCCGGATTTTCCCGGACATGTCCGGCTTTTTGGGCCTCAAATCCCCGTCCGGGGGGAAATCCCAAAAAGCCGAACATGTCCAGGAAAATAGGGAGGGGCCGGCGCCGCTGGGTGCTGGGCCGGGGCCAGCGGTGCTCGGCCGGGGGCTGGCCCGGGGCCCGGGGGCGCTGGGCCGGGGGCCGGCAGTGCTGGGCCGAGGGCCGGGCTGGGGGCCGGCGGTGCTGGCCTGGGGGTGCTCGGCCGGGGGCTGGCCCGGGGCCAGCACCCCAGGGCCCAAGCCGAGCCAGGCTGGAGATGCTGGGGCCGGCCGCCGGAGGGAGCCGCTCGGTTGGGGGGGCCAGACTGGGCCGCGCCTCCTCCCCCCACCCCCCCCCAGCTTACCTGCTGCCTGCTTCCGGCTTCCCGCGAATCAAATGTTCGCGGGAAGCAGGGGAGGGGGCGGAGACTTTGGGGAAGGGGTGGAGTTGGGGCGGGGCTGGGGGCGGGGCCCCATGGAGTGTCCTCTTTTTGGACACTCAAAATATGGTAACCCTAACTTAAATGAAAGTGTATATTCATAGGCAGGCACAATTATACAATATGTTGAATTGGTAATGCAAGAGTTCAGGGAAGAGCGGCACCACTCTACAGGAAGTAAAGTATTAACTTTGTTATTTTTATTAGCTGTAAATCAAAACTGTAAGGATTTCTGTATAGTGGGGCCTCCACGCTCGTTTTGAGTAGTTGCCAGTTAATGCATAAATTTGGCATGCAATCTGTAAGATCCAAAACTGGCTCTTGTTATAGGTGGAAAGAGTTTCCAGCATAAGTGACGAAAATACAGATAGAGAAATATTTTCCTAGTCCTTAGAGAGAGAGAGAACACGCACACAAGCGTGTGTGTGTAACAATAAAGAATAACCTGCTTAAATTTTAAGATAACTCAGGAAATCATCAAATCTAAAAAAAACCCACCACCAACCCAAGAACTATACCTCCTTTACATTTGTGATGGAGAAAAAGAAATTGGTTCCTAAAGTTCTCAAAAAAAAATTGTACATTTCAAGGTTTGACTTCCTGCCTCAGCCACCCTTCAGTACAAAAAACTTGAGCTAGTCTTCCTCTCGGAGGCTGCACAAAACATTGCTGCACATGGTGTCAAACCTTGGGACCAAAACGGTCATTTTCTTCTATCCCTGGCCCAACAAAAGGTAGGGGATGCTATCAGGGCAGAATGTTGAACTTTAAACAGAGAGGGGTGAACTTTGTATCACTCTACAACAACTCATTCTCAGGTGACGCAACATGGAATTTGCAGAATCCAGGGCCACCTACATCCAGCTCTCTTTGCCAGAATAAGACTGACATGATATGCAACCAGTGAGGAAGAAAAAAAAAATGGGGGAAGCAAGGGAGAAAACAGTTTTTACTAGGAGCATAACACTAAAATACAGGAGCTGAAGTTAATAATGTCCATTGTCATTGAAAATCTAAACAAAAGTAAATTGGACCAAGAAATTGTTTACCTATGTCAAGTAGGGAACACAGCTTTTGTAAAGGGAACTCATGCTTCACCAATCTATTGGAATTCCTTGTGGGTGTCAACAAACACATTTACAAGGGTGATTCAGCTGAGATAGTGCACTTGGACTTTCACAAAGATTTTGACCAGGTCCCACATCAAAGGCTCTTAAGCAAAGTAAGGTTAAAAGATAGGAAATATAGGGTAGGACTAAATGGTCAGTTTTCACAGTGGAGAGGTAAATAGTGGGGTCCCCCAAGGATCTGTACTGGGACCTATGCTGTTCAGCATTCATAAGTGGTCTGGAAAATGGGGTAAACAGTGAGGTGGCAAAGTTTGCAGACAATACACAATTACTCAAGATTGTTAAGTCCAAAGCTGACTGTTAAGAGTTACAAAGGGATCTCACAAAACTGGGTGACTGGGCAACAATATGGCAGAGGAAATTCAGTGTTGATAAATGCAAAGTAATACACATTGGAAAGCATAATCCCAAGTAGACATACAAAATGATGGGGTCTAAATTAGCGGTTACCACTCAAAAGAGATCTTAGAGTCATCATAGATAGTTCTCGGAAAACATCTGCTCAGTGTGCAGCTGCAGTGAAAAAAGCTAATACAATGTTAGGAACCATTAGGAAAGGGATATATAATAAAGCAGAAATTACAATACCACTGTATAAATCTATGGTGTGCCCACACCTTGAATAGTGTGTGCAGTTCTGGTCACCCCATCTCAAAGAAGATAAATTAGAATTGGAAAAGGTACAGAGAAAAGGGCAACAAAAATAATTAGGGGTATGGAACCGCTTCCATGGGAGGAGAAATTTAAAAGACTGGGACTATTCTGCTTAGAATAGAGACTACTAAGGAAGGATATGATAGACATCTAGAAAATCATAAATGGCATTGAGGGGGGGAAAGTGTTATTTACCCCTTCACATAACACAAAAAACAGGGGTCACCTAATTAAATTAATAGGTAGCAGACTTAAAAACAAACATAAGGAAGTACTTCCCACAGTGCACAGTCAACCTGTGGAACTTATTGCCAGGCCAAAAAGTATAACCGGGTTAAAAAAAAACAAAAAAAACCTAGACACGTTCATGGAGGACAGGTCCAGCAATGGCTGTTCGCCAAGATGGTTAGGGACACAACCCTATGCTCTGGGTGTCTCCATCTAAGACTGCAAGAAGGTGGGATTGGATGACAGGATCACTGAATAACTACTGTTCTGTTCATTCCCTGTGAAGCATCTGGCACCAGCCATTGTCAGAAGACAGGATACAGGAACATTGACCCAGTGTGGCCAGGCTTATGTTCTTAGGTTTTTTGGTTTTGTTCCCCCGCCCCCTTCCAGAAAAATGACATTTTCCCAAAGATGACCAGGTTACTTAAATAAGTTGATATTTTCAAAGTTTGAAAAATCACCTGAGCACATTTATGTGATGATGTATACTGCATGCTGCGATCTCAAAATAGTTTAAGAGCTCATTGTGTGGTGTCATGAATGAGGACAATTACACAGTAAAAGATTTCCAGGCACAGAAAACAAAATCTGAATGCCAGTGGACATATATGCATTGTCCATCTACAGTTTTTATTATTAATTATTCTAAACTTTTGTCCATGCTCTTAAGGAGAGCCCAGAGATAATGTTTTCCAATATAAATCAATGGGAAGTACATAGTTGCTTTGCACTCCAAGAAAAAATACCCTTTCCTCCCCCAGGATAATTTAATTTTTTTCTACATTAATCTCAGTAGATTGTCAGTCTGGTAACATTTTTTAACTGCAATTAGTTTTTTTAAAAAACGTATAGGGCCTAATACAACAACTGCAGGATCTTGTCCATGTTTATTAGTTGCAGTTACAATGCCAAGGCTGCTAATTATTCAACTTGATTCTGCTGAATTTCAATAAATGATTTTGTATAGAGGTCATACACAAAAAAGGTCTTGGTTTTATTTTTCTACTCCATGAAAACAAATGACAAGTTACACTTCATGGTTATTACAGACACTAAATCACTTTAAAGCCAGTGCAGTATAGAACAATACTACAATCATAATATCTATTTGAAGATTAAATATGTACAGTTATTTTTAAAAAGCCAAAAAAACACTGAAGTAGAATACATTAGTGATTAAATATAAGATTATACAGTCTATATCTATAGCAGCTTCTTTCATGTCCAACTACTTCTTTTAACTAGTTAACTAGCAGCAACTTTGTCTAATGACTGTTAGACAGTTTATATTTTCAATCAGTAGATGTTTTCTTCCAATATTTCATGTAGACAGGTAATTGTCTGATCACATTAGCAAAAACAGAAGTTCTATTTAAATCTTAACTGATAATTATAGAAGTAATTAACATGTCACCACCTTTAAAAAATTCACGTACCTATTAGGGTGATTAGGAATTCTATTGAATCATTTTGTCCTTTTGTATTAGGAGAACAAAACAGATTGTATACCTTGCTAATATTTCTGCTCCATTATAGACTACAAATGCATGGAAATTTCCAGGAGGCCTGTCAGACCCAGGTGAAGACATTGGTAAGTCTCTGAACAATGTTTCAAATACATCAGCAGCATAAGCAGTCACAACTCCATTGAAGTCTACTGAGTTGTGCCCTCTGTTAGTTGGCTGACACAGAGGTATGTAGCCCAAAGTAGTTTTGCAGGATTACTCTTGTGATGGTCAATATCAGTTTAAAATTGGTGTCTGAGAGGTGGGGTGACATGATCCTGCATCCTAACGCAGACACTTCAGCAGAGGATACCTGATGCTTCACCATATTCAGGGTGAAAAGGCCCTTCATTTAAACACATTTTTCTACATTTTCACATAGAGCAGTGTTTGATTTTTAGGTTTATTTGACATTGTGTCATATGAACCCAAAGTGTAAGGAAGGTGAATATGGCATAGAAATAAATGAATTAAAATACTTCAAGCACAGCCTGAAGCACCAGGTGATAAACTCAGCAATATTCTGAGTAAAAATTCCTGACACTCTGTTCCTATCTGTAACATGGGAATAACTACATGTCTTCTCCCACATTTTGTTTGTCTTGGCTGTTTAGATTGGAAGCTCTTTGGGACAGGAATTGTCTCTTACTATGTAGAAGTACATAGTACTAGCACAATGAGTCCCCGCTTTCAGCAGGAGACTCTAGGCACTATTGTATTACAAATAGTAATAATTACTCTTAAAGTAAAGGTGAGCTGACACTATGAGTTGAGGAAATACTTCACTTAAACTAATGTGATGTAGATGGTTGTTAATACTACAGTACTGCTGAAGTTCTGTTAAAGGGTTACAGGACCAATTAGTTCACAATACAGAAGTTTATGCAAAGGATAGGTTTAAAAAAAAAAAAAAAAAAAAAAAGGACTGGAGGTTTTTCTGTATATAGGAGACAGTATGTAGGTTTTGGGTTCAAAAGTTACCTCCACTGGGCAGTACTACATTCTGCGCTCTTATGTTAATAAATTTTTCCTCACAATACTATTTCAGATTTTTGAGTATCATCTGCATAGTACTAATGAGTAAGATCAGGCAAAAAGAGGTTAACTTCATTGCCGGAGTAATATAGAAACAACCTGGGAACAGGACCCACATGTGCTGACTCCTAGTCCTGCACCTTAGCCACAAATGTATTCTCTCCCTCATAATAATAATTAATGGAGATATCCCATCTCCTAGAACTGGAAGGGACCTTGAAAGGTCATCGAGTCCAGCCCCCTGCCTTCACTAGCAGGACCAAGTACTGATTTTGCCCCAGATCCCCAAATGGCCCCCTCAAGGATTGAACTCACAACCCTGGGTTTAGCAGGCCAATGCTCAAACCACTGAGCTATCCCTCCCCCCTCAGTGTCCAAGGCCACAAACTCTACGGTTCATCATTACAATGGACAGGACAGTAGTTTCCCACTATACATCTCAACTTTGGGCTAGATCCACAAAAGGGATTTAGGTGCCTACCTGCCACTTTAGGCACCCAACTCAAAATTTTAAATCCTCAAAATCTCTGCTCAGCTGTTACACCCTGTAGGCACCTAAAATCCCCAGGCACCTAAATTTCTGCCACTCAGCATGCATACAGCTGCATGAGGTTATAAGGAGGGGGGAGGTGGGACCACCATCTTTCCTCTCATTGTGGTTGTTGCTTTGTTGCAACAAAGGACTTATGCCCTTAACTCCAAGAGAGGGTTCAAAGCTGTGAATCAAGAGCAGAGAAGGACTCTCCCTCTGGCCCAGACTCAGGCACCTTGGTCCCTTTAAGGGGCAGGACTTAGGCCAGTGTGGGCAACCTGCCGGCCACACGCAGCCCATCAAGGTAATCCACTGGTGGGCCACCAGACAGTTTGTTTACATTTGCACGGCTGCCCACAGCTCCCAGTGGCCATGGTTCACCATTCCTAACCAATGGGAGCTGCGGGAAGCAGTGGCCAGCACGTCCCTGTGGCCCACATCGCTTCCCACAGCTCCCATTGTCCGGGAACGGCAAACCATGGCCACTGCGGAGCTGCAGGCGGCCATGCAAATGTAAACAAACTGTCTAGCGGCCCGCCAGCGGATTACCCTGACAGGCTGCATGCAGCCAGTTGCCCACCACTGACTTAGGTTATACCCTTTTCTTTGGCATTTCCTACTGGCTACATTAGGCAGCTACCTACTCATCTTGCTGGCTTTTGTGGGTCCCATTCTTAGGTGCTTAACACTCCTCATGTCTCGTACAGGGAGAGTGGACGCCTGACTTGGGGCTGTGGCTTCCACTAGATGGCAAGGTGCCTAAATGTTAGACTGAGCATTGCAATGCCTAAGTTCTCTTTGTGGATCTAGCCCTTCAGTCATTATATGCAATTTCATGTACTGCTGTAACATATTTCATAGATTCATAGATTCTAGGACTGGAAGGGACCTCGAGAGGTCATCGAGTCCAGTCCCCTGCCCGCATGGCAGGACCAAATACTGTCTAGACCATCCCTGATAGACTTTTATCTAACCTACTCTTAAATATCTCCAGAGATGGAGATTCCACAACCTCCCTAGGCAATTTATTCCAGTGTTTAACCACTCTGACAGTTAGGAACTTTTTCCTAATGTCCAACCTAGACCTCCCTTGCTGCAGTTTAAGCCCATTGTTTCTTGTTCTATCCTTAGAGGCTAAGGTGAACAAGTTTTCTCCCTCCTCCTTATGACACCCTTTTAGATACCTGAAAACTGCTATCATGTCCCCTCTCAGTCTTCTCTTTTCCAAACTAAACAAACCCAATTCTTTCAGCCTTCCTTCGTAGGTCATGTTCTCAAGACCTTTAATCATTCTTGTTGCTCTTTTCTGGACCCTCTCCAATTTCTCCACATCTTTCTTGAAATGCGGTGCCCAGAACTGGACACAATACTCCAGCTGAGGCCTAACCAGAGCAGAGTAGAGCGGAAGAATGACTTCTCGTGTCTTGCTCACAACACACCTGTTAATACATCCCAGAATCATGTTTGCTTTTTTTGCAACAGCATCACACTGTTGACTCATATTTAGCTTGTGGTCCACTATAACCCCTAGATCCCTTTCTGCCGTACTCCTTCCTAGACAGTCTCTTCTCATTCTGTATGTGTGAAACTGATTTTTTCTTCCTAAGTGGAGCACTTTGCATTTGTCTTTGTTAAACTTCATCCTGTTTAACTCAGACCATTTCTCCAATTTGTCCAGATCATTTTGAATTATGACCCTGTCCTCCAAAGCAGTTGCAATCCCTCCCAGTTTGGAATCATCCGCAAACTTAATAAGCGTAATTTCTATGCCAATATCTAAGTTGTTAATGAAGATATTGAACAGAGCCGGTCCCAAAACAGACCCCTGCAGAACCCCACTTGTTATGCCTTTCCAGCAGGATTGGGAACCATTAATAACAACTCTCTAAGTAGGGTTATCCAGCCAGTTATGCACCCACCTTATAGTAGCCCCATCTAAATTGTATTTGCCTAGTTTATCGATAAGAATATCATGCGAGACCATATCAAATGCCTTACTAAACTCTAGGTATACCACACATCCACAGCTTCTCCCTTATCCACAAGACTCGTTATCCTATCAAAGAAAGCTATCAGATTGGTTTGACACGATTTGTTCTTTACAAATCCATGCTGGCTATTCCCTATCACCTTACCACCTTCCAAGTGTTTGCAGATGATTTCCTGAATTACTTGCTCCATTATCTTGCCTGGCACAGAAGTTAAACTAACTAATTTCATTTGAACTAATGCTGTTCCTTCAAATATTTATTACAGAATTTAGCTTTATTTGATGTTGCATGTATAATTTTGTGAAACATGCGCTTACTTGTCAAACATTTATGTTTGGAGAGGCGTACATAATTCCATTAATATATGCTGTATACTTTGTACCAAAAAGGGAGTCTGGTTAGAGAAGGATTGAAAGGGAAGGGTCCAAGATAGAACGGGACTTTGGAGGAACTTTTACATTATTGATAGGCAAAGAATGGCCAGCATGAGCATGGCTCCACTGTAGGAGTGTTGTACACAGGAGTGCCAGGGACACATCCCTCTAAAAAAATAGGTGAGGCAGTAGATGTTGCTAGGGTGGTAGCAAATAGGTATCAAAAAAACTGGGGAAAATATGTTCGTTAAAGTTCCCCTCATGCCCCTATTAAAATATTAAGATGTGATGCAGCAAACAGTTATTTTTATTACTATATTTTAACAGATATAAATTAATGAAGCATGAAAAATAACAGAACTTTATTTTTCCTTCATTTACATTAAGCCTCAAACATTTAAGGGCCTACCTTTCAAAAATGTAGGAGTGCAGTTACCATGCTTGCAGATCAGTGTTTATTCACACGTACCAGTTTGCACAAGCAGCTGTGGTAGTTATATGAACAAATTAAGCACTAAATTGCATGCATTTTGGGGCTTGCCAATTTTTGAAGCTCAAGACCTAAATGTTCCTTCCATTTTAACTTGTCATTTTAAAACATTAAAAAAAAATAAGGGAACTACAATAAGGCACTACCTTGAAGCAAAGCTCAAATCTAGACTGAAATCCCTGGTCTAATGATTTTAGCATGGTCTCTCTCAGCATCCCTGATTTCTATCCTTTTACTCCTTTCCCCCTTTAAGTCCAAAGAGTACTACACAAATACACTGTAGGGAGTTTGCTTCATTTCCACTTCTGTTCTAACCAAGGAAGACTGGATGAACGTTCCATTAGGACTTCCAGTGATTCCAGCCCAGAGGAGCCAGGCATGGTAATGGATCAGCCTGTCAGTAATCTCTACAACTGTGTCAGAGACATGGAGTCAGAGCGCTTCCGTGCCCTTCTCCTCCCCCCAGTTCTGTGTAGTTAATATTGTAATAAAATGTTCTGCAGACATATTTATATACTAATGCCCCCCTGCCCAGTCCTGCAAAGAGATGCTCATGTGTCAAGCTTTACTCATGCAACTAGTCCCATTAAATGCAATGCAGTTATTAATGTGCTTAACTTTAAAACACACGTGAAGTGTTTGCAGGATCAGGGCCATTACCATATAAATGTTTATTGTCTATAAGAAAGGCTGTTAGAGATTTTGCTTATGATTTGCTACTGTATGTCCTGAAATTATTTTCAGTGGTTTTAAAATAAATCCAAAATTTATATCTTCTGTACTTCTGACTTTTCAAGATGGTGGTTTGCAGGCAAGGGAGAATCACTACAAGGTTTTTATTAAAATGAATGTAATTCTGTTAAATATAAACCAACATTCTAATTCCTAATTAACTGCAGCAAGTTGCCTTGCAAACTAGCCATGGGCATTTTACACCACAGACAAAACAGAGTCACCTCCCTTGCCATGAGGATTAAAAAAAAAAAAAAAAAAATCTAATAATTCTATTTACCCATCCAAAAAATACTCCACCCAAGTGGGTTTGTAAAGTTTTGCAAGGCCTAGGAACAGCTAAATTTTGGCAGAAGAGGATATTAGAGCCCTCCTGGGATCTTTGATTTTGATTGCTGTTCGGAGGTAACTCTAGCTTTTCGTTAGTGGAGAGACTGGGTCTAAGCACTGAAAGAGTGAATGAGTTACCCTGCCAGCCATTAACTGTTTTTAGACCCTGACTCAGCAAGGTTCTTAAAAATGTGCTTAACTTTAAGCACAAGTAGTCCCACTAACTTCAGTAGCACTATACCTGTGCTCAAGGACATTCCTGGACTGGGGCCCAAGTTAATGGATTTTTTTTCTCCATTCCTACTGATTTTTATAATGAGAAATGTAAGAGGTTTTTAGCTCCTCTTGGTCAGTGTACAAAAGATTTACATATGCAAAGTTAATAGGAATTATCTGTATGAATTCCCCATGCATCAATAGATTTCATGGTATGTTAGCAAAATAATATAACTGAAATGTCATTATAGACATTTAAGGATAACTTTGCAAGAAGGGTGAGGTCCTCCCTCATTCTGTAGGCCAGTTTGTTTGCACACTTTTACATCTGTAAGATAAATTGTGTACTTGTGCCACTGAACTAATTGATTTGTTCCCAGAATCAGATATAGTTGAAAGTGCTCAGATGCAACAGGAAGATCAGCCATTGAAAGTAAACCTAAAAATGTATTAATTAGGATCAAAGAGAACTGAAAATATTTAGCAAATATCTTTAGACAAGAGCTGGGTATACTGCATTGGTGCATCAGTTTCAGAGCTACCATACTTGTACAGTATTAAGGAACATTCATCATTTTGTAGGTTATCCACAAGAAAAGCAAAATAGTCCATTACAATTAGTTTTGTTCAAAGGGCCAAAAACTGAGCTTACTGTAGTGTTGGAGTTTATAGCCTTTACAGTCTCAAAAAGGTGTTACCATCAGCGATGCTTTATGAGTTGGAAATCTTTCACTATGAACAGTTCTTGAAATGTAGTCTCCTCTTACGTGTACTGTAGGAATATTTCTCTCCATCTAGGAAACACAGCAGTTCGAGAGGTTTTTGAAGAGACTGGCATTAAGTCAGAGTTCAAGTCCCTCTTAAGCATAAGGCAGCAACATAGGCACCCCGGAGCCTTTGGGTTATCAGATATGTATATCATCTGTCGCCTGCAGCCTTCCTCATTCAACATCAGCTTCTGCCAGCAGGAATGCTTGAGGTGCGAATGGATGGATCTTGAGGAACTTGCCAAGACCAAAGACACTACTCTCATCACCAGCAGTGTAGCTAAACTGCTACTTTATGGATACAGAGAAGGGTTTGATAAGATTGATATAACCATGAGAGAATTTCCAGCTGTTTACACAGGCCTATTTTATAAGCTGTACCATAGGGAGCTGCCAGATACTTATAAAAACATGACAGAATTCTAATAAGCTTCACATTTCATTAAATTCATAATTTAGAATAGATTGTTTTAAATTGTGGGCTTACTTGTACCATATTAAAAATATTCCTGGACTTTGTTCTTGCTGAATTCAATATTTACTTTTTTTATTTTCTAGTAAGATATATAGACATATATATTATTTCTTTTAAAAGGTAAATATTCCTGTAAATGTGTGCACATCTTTAAGTTTCCTTTACACTGCAAGGCTAACATAAGGCTAATATAGTAGCTCTAACTAGAGGAAAATACGTGAAGCACGGATACTGACGTTTCTATACATTTTCCTGGTGCTTTTTCCTCTGGACACTGGCACAATTGTTTCAAAACATACAGTAACATCAAGGTTATATTATACAAACATATTTAGTAATCAGACATCTGCAAAAGCAGTTATCAAATATTTGCTCACACTTTACTACTTTTGGAAGGAGTGGAGGAAACTACCACTTTAGTGTGTTGTGGCATAGACTATAGAATCTACCACTGAAATCAGCTCTTGGCAGACATTGGAAGAAAAAGGATAGCTTTCTGCCCTGGTCCAGTTTTTGGTCCAAGTTTGTACTGTCCAGTTCTTTTCAGTGCCACATACCAATCAGAATATTTCCGTGACCGGTAAGTGTTGTAGTTGTTTGATTCCAAGCGCTCAAAAAAGAAACATTCTTCAGTTACACATTTCTGAAAGGGAAAGAAAAAAAAAATGTTATTCATATTCATCCCCTCTGGCATAACAAATCACTCCCTTAAATACATGGGAGTGCCTATTAATGAGAGGAGTTAGTTGGTGATTAAAGTTATTGGTATCACAGTATTAGGGACATTTTCAGAAGATATTCTTTTCTGAAGAACATAGATGTTAAGGAATTCATATTCAACATACTTTTGTGTTTAAAAATACATGCAAGTGATGATCAATAAACTCCTAAAGGAGATGCGGTTGATGTGAACCACTGGATGATTTTTTGTAGCAGCCATTGAGCTAGATAAAGCTCAGAGTAATCTGTCTTCATACTATTTATTTCTTTGTTCCTTTCCACCATTTATAAAAAATGAATGAAGAATCCTGTCTGCTGCAATTATTGATAGCTCCTGATTTCCAAGCCAGACAATTCAGCTATCCCTCTTGCCTAGTTACAACAGGAGAAAAAGTATGAAGTGGGTCATTTGCCCTGCCAAATATTTTCATCAACTGGTCAGAAATAGAATATTAGAGGTCCAGCCTAGGACCAAACTCTTCTGTTCGTATGGTTTCTTTTAATTTTCTTGAAGCCAAATCCTATGGTACTATTGTGCAGTAACAAAAATATTAATAGTAGTGAGCCTATTCTGTTACCGGGATAATAATAATAAGATTTTTTTAAGAAGAAAAAATTAAATCTAATGAGTGTATCCCATGTGGAAATTATATTTATTCTATCCACTGTTACAGGGGAACCTAAGCCAGGAAAAACGTTCATGTTAACTAAAATTTTACTCCATTTCAAATATGTTCCACAATATGCTTTGCAATGTGCATTTCAGAATCCAGAAAAATGCAGTTAGTCTCTAACTCTATAAAGGTACATTTTCCTCATCTAAAGCTAAATCCTACTTGACAGTAAATCCTGCCTGATTTATTTCCTGAAGGATTTACACACACACACACACACACACACACACACACACACACACACACACGAGTTATTTTAGTTTTTAATGCATAAGCAGAAATTCCCAAATACACATATACCTTCAAACCAATTACTGCAGTTTTACTTCATTCTAAAGAAATTAGTTATAGGAAATACTGGGAACTTGTTGAAGTCCAGTGGTGTCAGACGCATGCCATATAAGAGCTTGAATACATGCCATCGTCCTCTCCCTTATTTGTTCCTGACAGCCAGATTATAGAAATATTTTCATCAAATGATGTAATTTTCACCTTTAGAATTCAATCTACATTGTTTAGAATTAAATAAGCTATGACCCTCAAATTTCTAGTAATTTTCTAATGCTGAACACAAACAGCCCCTTCCCTGCTGTTCCTCCCTCCCAAACACACACACACACTTTACCCATTTTTACTGATGTAGAACAACGCAATCAATACATTTGTTATAGATTTTTCTGCAAGGGCTAATCATTTTGTTGTCAGAATAATGCATCTCACTTCAAAAGGAATAATTTAATACAATTTTGACTTTAAAAAGCAAAAATACTTTAGATTGTAAGATCTCTGGGGCAGGAACTTTGTCTACTCCTGGGGGAATTCTGCACCACTGCACAAGCACAGAATTAGGAGGTGAAGGGAAGCAGTGATAGGGATCATGCTGCAATTACACTTTTCACCCACCAGGGGTGGATATGGGACCAGAAGAGGGCAGTTGGCTCACAAGCCAGAGCAACTACCTAGCTGCAGAGAGGAAAGGGGCAGAGGCTGCCTTCCTCAATGCCTTGCCTGCGGGGCCAGAGGAGGCACAGGGGGGAAGAAGGGAAAAAAGCTGGGAACACAGGGCTGCTAGGGGGAGATCACAAAGACTGGGGTTCAGAAGAGCTAGTGGGGGGATAGATGGGTGGGGCACAGGAGTTAGTGAGGTGATAGAGCTAGGGGATGAATGGGAGTAGGGGTGCAGGGCCACATGGGGACAGGGTCGGAGGTGGGGTCTGCATGGGGGAGACTCCCCAGCCTCCTAACAAGCCCCCCCCCAAAAAAAAACCTGTTCCATATTTCTCCCATCCACACCCAACATTCCTCCTAACTCCCAGGCTCCTTCCCAGCAATTACTTCCCCCTCCCTCAGCTCCTCCATTACCCCTGACTCCCCCAACCCTTTGGGCTGCTTCTGAGGGGTGTGAAAAAGAAGTTTCTGTATTGCAGTTTAAATGAATGATTACTCAGAGTTCTGTATTAATATGCCTAGTAAGTAATTATGTTAAAAAAACATTTCCTGATTTTTTTTTCTTGCCTGTACTGTTACAGACATACTTGCTGACGGGTATTTTGAAATAAATTACCAAAATAACTGAAAGTGGCATGATTATATTGTGTTATTTTGACAAATAAAATATGCAGAATTTTAAAATATTGTGCACAGAATTTTTATTTTTTTGGTGTAGAATTCCCCCAGGAGTAATGTTGTGAATGTTCTCAGTGGCCAACAAAAAATATTAAATCATATAACATAGAACAGTTGTTTTTGGAACAGAAGGCCCAATTATTCGCACAGCTGTGGGCAAAGGGCCACATGTGGTGGCGGCGGCGGTAACACCTTTGTGGCATGCTACCCACCTTTCCTAGACCTGCAGTGGGTTCCTGGATCTGAATATGGGTCCTGATTCAGCAACATCTATGCTTACATTTTAAAGTATATAAATAGGCCAATTGACTTTAAAGATGAGCATTCTTATGTGCTTTCTTGAGTAGGAATGGAATTACTCACATGTTTTAGTCCTTTATGTAATCAGGCCCACAGTGAAGAAATAGAGCTACATGTATTATTCCCCCTTCAAGACTCACAGATCCAAAGATTAGGCAGCTGTAGGTTTAACCACCTTCCTCCCCCATTTCTTCATTCCTGCCTCAAGCACAGGAACTGAGAATCAGATACCAGAGCTCATATTTGCCAACCATTACTGAAATACTAGGATGCTGAAGTGTACACACATTAATATCTTTACATTGACTTGTTTCAATTAAATGAATGAGCTTGGGGAAGCCAAAAGACTCACCCATTTTGTCCTTCCTTCCCATTAACTCCCATGGAATCCCCTGTCTCCCCAGCCTGTTCCCAGGAACCCATTTCCCCATTCTGTCTCCAACACCTCCCTCACACAGAGCTTCTGAAAGCGGTAATATTATTTATCTATGATACTACCCATTATGTGCTAGCCGCATTCCAAGCACCCAAGGATAGTACCGTCTCCAAGGAGCTAATACTCTAAGGAGAGACAGACAAGCCAACACTGGGAAAAGGAAAGAACAATGTACAGTACAACCTCAGTTATGGAGGTTGTTTGTAACTCTGAACAAAACATTATGGTTGTTCTTCCAAAAGTTTACAGCTGAACATTGGCTTAATACAGTTTTGAAACTTTACTATGCAGAAGAAAAATGCTGCTTTTAACCATTTTAAATTAAATGAAACAAGTAGAGAAACAGTTCCCTTACCTTGTCAAATATTTTTTTTTACGCTTCCCCTTTATTTTTTTTTAGTAGTTAATGTTTAAACACAGTACTGTACTATATTTGCTTTTTTGGGGTCTCTGCAGCTGCCTGATTGCATACTTCAGGTTCCAAATGAGGTGTGTGGTTGACTGGTCAGTTCATAACTCTGGTGTTCGTAACTCTGAGGTTCTACTATATGTACAGATCAACTAATTTCACTGTAAATAGCACAGAAATAGGTGGGTCCTTTACTCCTGCCTAAACCTGTACATCATGCTCACCAAATCGAAGCAAAGTGCACCCTGAAATGTGTTTTTCTTTCAAGAGCCTTAAGAGTTAGTGGCTTATTGTTGAGAGAGATTACATTATTGATTGCCTTGAAAAAAAACCTACAAGCTCTCTTTAGAGCCAGTAAGTTTTTATCTTTCACTTGACAGAGTTTAACAAATGCAGCTAAAGATTCCATGACTCACGTTTCCAGGAAAGCATGGGTTTCCTGTGTCACCAAGATGCACGCCATCCCTGCAGTACAAAGAGTGATTTGTAGTGATCTTCTGATGCCAAATATTTCCCCACTTCCATATTTATCTAGCATCTGGAATTATTAATTGTTCTCATCTTCTTCAAACTCCAGAAGAGAAAAATCACTGAACTCCTGTACCAGCCAATCCACTCCCATACATCTTCTGCTGCACAGCTTTACACATAGCAGAAGCCCCTGCTCCCTCAGGACCTGAGTCTGCCACCATCACTTGTGTTGAATAGTACCTTACTCTACAAATAATTCCACTGATGTCAAAGGATCTAGTTGAGTACACGAGTAAAGGCATCAGAATTTAACCCTTAAATTCTGCATGTTTGGAATTGTTTCACTGGGATCTTTAAATTAGCCACTGCTGGACTAGGTAGGTTTTAATGGCTGTTAGTAATAAGGAGAGAACTGGTAGATTTAGTGTTCCTCTGGATCTCACCAGAGAGGAAAAACACCACTATATTTCTCCACTTCAACAAAGGGGGGGGGGGACTCAAATATTTTATTGGGAGACACTAATTTCTCCTCCTATATTTAGCTGCACTGCAGCCACACTGTGCCTCTCAGTTAACCTTTTGGGCCCCACTAGCATTGACCCCTGTACAAAGGCAGAGAGCCATTGTGCTGGGGTTCATTTGGTTGCAGGATTGTCTCCTTAAAAAGGGGCGGGAGGAGATCATAAAAGGAAAGAGCTAAAATAGAACAGAGCATTGATTTAGAGAAAGAGCTACCTCCTTTTCATATCTCAGCCATATCACATTCAGTCACATACATTTACTCTATGAAAAAAGTTCTTCAAATGACAGAATAAGCTAATAATTAAAAGGAAAGTGTGTCAGAAATCTTGGACGGGAATCAAAACAAATAAACCAAAATACATCCTAAACAGAGAGCCCATCTGCCAAGTTAGTTACCAACAGAACTCCAGTATTGCTTTATGACTATTAATTGAAAATGTAAGTATTTAACTACAACTAAACCCAAACCTGAAAACAACTAGGCTTCATAACCAGGCTTCAAAACAGTATGCATGCAAACATACATGGGAAAATCTTGAATCTTAACATTTGTGTCAGGTTTCTGTTGCTATGAGCAACTAAATGCACAACTACAGTGTGGAATAAGGAGTCTGCTGTGTATTAAAGACCTAACCAAACTTCAGTCTCCAAATATAGGTGTTGGCAGTAGAATATAGATACTTGCAGCCATTTCTATATACTACTCTTGATTTTTGAAGATCTTTGAACAGAATCCATGTGCTGACTTCTCATGTACCTCTAAATCACTAACATTTAAAAAAATGTAAATAGTCAAACCAATACTTGTCTCACGCTTTGTGTCCTATCTCCAAAAGAAAAGATTACAAAATCATAATCTAACATTTACTGAGCACCTTTCACCACAGAAGATTTCCAAGCACTTCAGTTGTGCGCAAATATATGCATTAATCGTCTCAACCACCACTGAAATGCAGCCAACTCTATAGCTTTAATAAGACAGTAAAATTGCACAAGGAAAGGAGGATAAAAAGCATTGAATTCAGTTCAGACTTGAAGCAGAATTTATGTAGATTCAATATAACTGCCAAATTGGACGTTCAGCTAAGGCTTTTGCAAGAAAGTACCAAGGAAATCCCTATACCAACTGATTCAGGCTCACAGGGATTGGGCTCAGAGTCTGTTTAATTGTGGTGTAGACATTCAGGCTCTCGGGCCCAAGCCGGGCTCTCGGGCCCTGTGAGGTGGGAGGGTCCCAGAGCCCAGGCTCCGGCCCAAGCCTGCATGACTACACTGCAATTAAATAGCCCCTATTCCAGAGTCAGCTGGCACAAGCCAGATGTGGGTGTCTAATTGCAGTGTAGACATAACCTAAGTGATCACAGGTGGTCAGGATCTTGGTTTGCATCTTATCCAAAAAGCTGACACCTCCAGCAGCACCATTTCCACTCATACCATATTAAGGCACTGGCTGCAAAACTTCTCTTGAAATATCAATTTAATGTCCTGCAATTCTATGGTGGTCTCCAATCAAAGTAATAACCAGACAACACTAAGCTTTGGAAGTGAGATAAGAGTACAGTCAAAGATGACATGGTTGCCAGCCTTAATATTCTGTCTAAAATAGAGGTCACTTAAGATGCAACATGATGGGAACTGAAAAGATACTGTAGTTAGAACAACAATCTGGAGTCTCACCTGTTTCGTCCCTGCGTGGGAGTTAACATTAATGGAAGTTAGCAACATTAAAATTATAAACCTTCCAATGTATAGGAAATACCTGTGTTTTTCATATTATAAATGTAAAGGTCACCAATAAAGAGGGGGAATGGATTTGTGCTTTTCCTTCTTTATGATGCAACAAGGTGGTCTGATTTTTTTTTTTCTTTCAGCCTTCTAAGTTTTTAATGTTAGGAATTCTGGTCTTGTCTACCCTGTAAAAACTATATATGACTAGCAAACTAATAAGATTATAACATGAGAGATATTATGCAGGTGAAACTTGATTAATTGAGGTAGAGTGTGAGGAAGAGGAAGTGCTTTTCACTCAGACAGCTTAAAACTTTTGTTAACATCCAGCTTAACTAGAAGGCCTAAGAAATGCTTAGGAGAAAAGAGATGTCTGTTAAAAATCAACAACCCCTATTCCTTCAACTGACAGCAGATAAAAGCTCACAATCCACATCTGGGACCTCCAGTGAGTTCCCCAGCAAAACCAGATTTGCCATTCCTGATACTTCTCAGGTAAAAAATGGGGGGGGGGGGAGAGAAGAGGGGGACACAACAAACAAAATACCCGAAAAAGACTTTCAAGCCAAAAAAATAAGAATTTTAGAAAAACAAAAAAAAATTAAGAGAATTTAGGGTTTGTCTATATAGTCACTTAGTGCACATCAAGCTGTGGTGTAGATCTGCAGCACTCTAGCCCGCCATGCACTAAACCATCAGATAGACAAGCTCGTAATTGGGAAGGGTGCCAGATTGACAGCTTTGGAAACTCAAGTCATCCTTTCTTTATCCACAGAAAAGCTTGCACTGCTGCTATCTTTTGAATACTGTCCTGCAAATGTAGTTCTACTCTGACTTGGAGGGACCACCTCAAGGGAAGAGAGGGTGATGCACTCAATATGATCAATTCACTCTTCATCCTTTCTTCTGAGTGACATGTAAGATGTGGACACCTGTCCAAAAGGAATGGGATTCTGACCACTGACTCATTTCACAGGCCACTGTACAACCGTTGGATGACAGTGCATTTTTGATTATATTGATCAGGGCTAGATTCAACATGGTGATCTAGAGGTGAAAGACTCCATTGTCCATTTCTAATACTTAAGCTATACAGTCCCTCTATAAAAGAATAAACAGAGAAAATAATTCTGGGCCATATTCTGCAACCCTAATGTTAAGTGGCACTCATTCACATGAGTAATTCCACTGAAGCTGATAGAACTACTCGTATGAGTGAGTGCTACTCAGCCTGAATAAGGATTGTAGAATCTGGCCATCTTTGAGAAAATGTTTTGTCTACTACCAAATTGAGTTCTCAAGCCAGAAGAAGTCTGAACCACTAAATAAAAACAAACATGGAAAGTGGCAACATTAACATTAACAGTGTTGGCTGTAGTTAAACTGGTTCAACAGTCTGTTTTGCAGCACCCCCCACAGTAGCCAAACCATAGCTTATGATTCACCGATTACAGAAGAACTGACTGAAGGCAAAGTAACATCCTGTCAAAATTCTTCCACTATAGACTGCAGTGCCTGCCACCACTGATTCACTTAGAGAAAACTGCACCCACCTTAAAGATAAATTTAGATTGAACTAATTTGAAATCCTAGACTATTCATATTAAGAGTTAAAAGTTGCATTAAAAACTAAAGTTAAATGTGATGTCTGTTAGACTATAAACTGGTTAAAACTGGAAGGTTAACCTGTGACAGTAGCTACTGGAGTCAAGGAATACTGACCCAGTCATGTGATAACAGGTCACGGTTACAAAAGGCAAATGCCATTATGTGACTGGGGCCAGGAAATAAAAGATTAGTCTCTTTCCAACACTCTTTGGGTCACACCCCTATTACAAGGTGTTTGTCAAACAATAAGTTTTTTCTTCTAAGTAAATAAGTCTTGGGAAATAGAAGAGAATCTGTCAGAGAAATGGAGACAGCAACTGCAGCACTTCCAAGTTTCCTGAAGGCAAGCGTGATTGGAAAGAAATCTGAGAGGTTGAAGTCCTGCACATTGCTACAGGAAGCAAGCTCAGAGACACTGGAGATCTTAACATTTTCACTAGAATATACTGAAAGGGGGTGCAAACCGCAAGCCAGTCATTCAGAAATTTGAAGGATATTCTGATCAACACAAGAATGTCACTTGGTTATAAAGGAGCATTTTCTTTACAAGACAACAGCCATTATGTTTCAGACCTACATGACAAAGCTAAGTCACATGATTATGCCCAGTTAACAGATGGCCTAATTAGACAAATTATTTGAAGTAAAACTGATAAGAACTGGTCAAAATATGGAATTCTCATCCCATAGTAAATTCTGAGATTTTGAAGTTTCATCTTTCATCAAATCAGGAGGAAAAGTAAAAATCTCAAATGACTGTGAAAGAAAATATTCCAAGATGTTTATTTTTTTATAAAGTTGAATGTTTAGTTTAGGCTATTATTTTAATATTACAATACCAAAGTTGAAATAAAATATTTCAACCTTATTGAATGCACCATTTTGATAATTTCTCATCAAATTTTGATTAACTTGATTTTGTCAAAACAGCATTTTCTGATGGAAAAACATTCCATCAAATTTTTTTGAACCAGCTCTTCTGATAACTGATCCCTGCAGAAAGGAGCAGAGCTAGTGAAAATGGTGTTTCCCAAATTAATCTAACAATTACAGAAAACAGAAGTACATCTACTTAAAACTTCATACCAAGCTATAAAGAAATACAATCCATCACTGCACAATTCAGAAGTTTAGCCCAAGAGGTGCAGTGTCAGACATGCAATAAGCCATTTTGCAAAAGAAGTTACTCAGCATAAATGACAAAGAAATACGAAGACAAGATACATTTATGAACATCTACCCAGAGCAAGTAAAAGCTCTGGATGAAGAGAATTCAGAAACTGAGTTTTTGGTTGAGTCTCTTAATAAATTTTACAAAGAGGTTCTATAACTAATTGATATGTGATACCTGGAAATAAAATAACCCAGAAGTGAGTATCAAAATAGATACTGGAGCTTATCAATGTAATCACAGCAGACATGTAAAATGATTATGGACCACCGGATGTTAAAATAAAAACCAACACTTGTTTTGTAGAGTGGGTGAAAGGACGCTGGCAGGTCTGTGTAAGGACAGATACCAAAATAGCATGAAATACTGGGGGGGCGGGGAGAGGGGGGCAGGAGTTCAGTGTGTACTTGGGTTGAAGAGAAATCTATATATGCTGATGGTCAAATGAGTGAATAACTGTCTATTCTACATAATGCAAAAGATACTCTTAAAAGAATTTGATGAAGTGGTGGATAGACTGGAATGGCATAAGTATAATATAATGCAATACTTATACAGTAATTAGGGGGTAGCCGTGTTAGTCTGTATCTACAAAAACAACAAGGAGTCTGGTGGCACCTTAAAGACTAACAGATATATTTGGGCATAAGCTTTCGTGAGTAAAAACCTCACTTCCAGACTCCTTGTTGTTTTTATACAGTAATTGTAATTGCAATTGCAATAATTCTTATAGATTCCAGTGTGCTCCAAAATCTGTTTACAATCCAGTGTCTCATTAGCACTGAGAAATAAAGTAAAAGCTGAATTGGCCCAAATGCTAAAATTGGGTGTTATACTTTCAGTAATATCACTCAATATAGACTCATACTGACAGGGATAACAGTATGGTTTTATTGCAGTGACCAAAGTAATGGATTTCTTTGGATCAAAAAGATCTCATTATGTCATCAAATGAGAGCAGTGCCTCATGGCAGATATTGAGAAGGGCTTGCCTAGACTTCAAAATGCATGAGTATTTCAGGTCTGAATGCAAATCAAGGGGTTTGGCAGGTCCGATTCATGACTGAAAGTACAAAACTCTGTACCGTCTGTTCCCCTTCTGGTAGATCTATATTGAAGTGATTTCCCTTTTGGATTGCCTCAGCAGCAAAGTATCTAGTCCCAGACCTTGGAGGATCTGAATGGAGTAGAAATAATAGTTGATTACGGTCATAAGGTGACCTTGCCTGAAGCGTCCACCAGTGGCAGAACAGGGCACCTCAGTTTCCCTCCTTCAGAGTCTCCAGTTACTCTGTGCAAGTTTTCTTGCCTGAATAATGCCTCTTCTTGGGGTTGGTTTATTAGAACAGCCTAGTCCAAAGAGTCCCAAAATACAACCTACCACACTCCAGCATCTTCCACCATCACTGGGCTCTGTTGGTTCTCTCCTGTCTTACCAGGACAGCTGGAGTGGAACTCAGCTCGTCCCAGCAGGCGCCCCCACAGCCTTTCTGCTGTGAGTTCACCCTCACCAGGGAAGCATCCCACACTCCCCCTGGCCCTGAGCCCTCTTCCCACCCTCTGCCTCCAGCTCTCCAGTTGGAAGATGTCAATGGGTAAAGCCCATCCACTGCTCCCCTAGCCTCAGGTCTCCAGTTTAGAAATCAGCAGGCAACCCCCTCTGCTGCTCTCTGGCCTTTAGCTCTCTAGCCTTGGTTCTCTGGCTTGAAGAAGTAATCCAGCAAACCCATCTTGCTGCTCTTCTGCCTTCAGCCTTCTCCCAGACGCCACGTACAGCTTCCCTCTGGGACCTCTCAGTCTCCTGGTCTCTGGTGGTTCTCATCTGCTGAACTCTCACTGGCCCTCTTTCTTGGCTGACCAAGGCAGCTTTTACCGGCTTTTTTTCCTGATTGACCCTACCACTGTCTCAGTCTCTCCCCCTAGGGCCCAGCTGCCCACTTTTAAGCCCAATTATGAGGCCACTGACAAATCACAAAGCCACTGGCCCTGCTCCCTCTTAAAGGGATAATAATCTGTTGATTTTGGATGAAAGCGAACAATGTAATGAGAGACGCTAATCATCTGCAGTGCTCTAAGGAATAAAAACCTTAAACAAACAGAAACAAGTACCAATTTGGGCTGAATGAGATTAATTGTATAAAAACATTCCAAATGACCAAGGAGATTAACCAGGTTAAAGAAATGTGAAGGCAGTTGTACTAATGGAAAGACCGCAAAACAAGGAAGCCTTCAAAATTCAAGGGAATGTTAATTAGGGATAAATTTGCTTTAAAATGTCACAATAAAATGTTCGATTCAGAATGCAGCTTAAGGTAAACACAGAACCACTTAAGACTTGTAAAAGCTATTTTGGGGAATTAAACAAAGGTATCCAGAAGCAACCATACTGAAATCTTTGAGATTAACAAAGAACCTAACATTCCAGATTATGTAAATTCATGTTAATTGGGAACTGTTCTCTGCAAAATGACAGTCCAATCTTCCAAAGCAATTGTTTTTTTCAGTTCTTAATTTCTTGAATGTTTATGGGCAGAAATCAGTAGCAATATAAATAGGTGACAAACTCTTAGAAGCCATATTACAGAAACATCATTGGAAACACTGCACCTATGCTTCAGATAGAGCATGAAATTGTGAGAGTACTCATTAAAAGAGAAATACTGGTTAGGTTTAAAAAAATACATCTTATAATGGAGTATTTTCAAGAGCTCCTATAAATAGAAAAACTAAGGAGCTGCAGGATGATGTATTTGAATAGTTATGTAAATATTATCATTTCCAGAAAAAAAAAGTTCACAGACTATAATAGAATAACCCAACTTCGCCAGAGTTTGAGAGAGAGAGTTCTAGATGAGTGGACAACAGAAAAAGAAGACACTTCTCCAAGAATAACATCTTACTGGAACTATCAAGATGCAATTGCAGTATACAATGGGACTCTATGCAAAGAACATCATGGAATAACATCATGCAGTATGACATTGGAAATGCTAAGTGTAATCTATCTGGGCATTGAGAAGTTTAAGGACAGGGCCAAAGATGTCCTATTTTGGCAAGGCAAGAATGTTGCCAATGAAGTAACCAAGTGTGAAATTTACAGTTTGGTTCTTGCAAAAGAACCAAGGTCACATGATGAAATTTCTGATTGCCCTTGCTGCAAGAATGTCTTAGATCTATTTGAATTAAATAGGAAAGATTATCTTTCCGAAGACAACTCTTTGCATTTTCTTCAGTTGAGCTGTTGCACACCACAGGTTAATAACATTGTTACTTGATAAAACAGTTTGTTCACCATATTGCCAACATCCAATAAGCTTCTTAAGTCAAAAAAAAAAAAAAAAATCAATTAATCCTGAAGTAACTGCAACACCAACTACAAAACCCACACACAAATGTAAGCTAAAATAGGAGAAAAGAAAAATTATGAAAAGAACACCAAATGGCTAATTCCACTGCAAATGGTTGAAAAAAAAAAGATTAAATAAAAAAAGTGGCTACAAACACAGCTTTACCATCCACACCAAAGCTATGTGTTGTAAATCCATCTTATAGGAGAAACAGAAGATATCAAAACAAAACTAAGGACAACATTGAGTCTTTTTCTTGAGGGCATTCAGAAAGTTAGTGGCAAATTACACACATGCCCACCTAATCAATGACAACAGAAAACACCAGGAACACCCAACACAGGCCCCAGGGCAGGGATCCACATAAGTGCATTGCAAAAGGAATGGTTCTGAGAATAAGAAATAGTTGTATGATCAGAAAGCCATTGAGGTTCACAGATTATAGCTAGTGTCAGATGTCTCATATCCTGACTTTCCTCCTCTAATGTTTCTGTATATTTTATTAATTGGCTCTAGCAGTTTGTGGCTGTTTCTTAGTTGATATATTGTATTTACATTTGATTTTTTTGTTGGAGGAAAAAATGTAGCAGCCATTAATCCCTGCTATGTCATAAAAACACAGCCTTTTGTAACCCTAATAAGTCATGTGACAGAGGCCAGGAAATATATTTGTCTCTCTCAGGGCTTGTCTACACAGGTAAGTTTACAGCATTACTATACCTCTTCCTGTGGACTAGGGTGACCAGACAGCAAGTGTGAAAAATCGGGACAGGGGATTGGGGGGAGGGGGGAGTTAAACAGGAGCCTATATAAGAAAGAGACCCAAAAATCGGGACTGTCCCTATAAAATCAGGATATCTGGTCACCCTACTGTGGACGCTTTCCAGAATATGAATGCCCACACAGGAAGTTAAATTATATCAGTATAATTATACCAGTACAGTCATACTGGTAAACCTCCCCATGTAGACACCACCTTACAAGCAATCCTTTGCATCATCTCCATTTTGTTTGCATGACCTTACAGATAGTCTTCAACAGTGCTATCTTGCAATACCTTCCTAGGAAAACAAGGGCCAGATTCAGCCCACACTCTACTCCCTTCCTGCTGCTCAGCTGGTGCAAAGAGACCATTAAAAACTGACTTAAAAGGACAACTGTGGATTTGTCCTGGTGTGGAGAGTCTGCTGGGGGCAGAAAAGGCTGTGTACCAGACTGTGCTGTGCTCTAGTGATCCCTGCTGGTACAACAGTCCCTTGGGATTGCTACTAACCTACATAAATTAGAGCTTCCCTAAGGCTGCTCTAAATTATGGGGAGGCAGAGGGAGAGGAGGCTGAACTGCCTTGAGGATTAGAAAAACAGAAAATACTTTTAGCCCTCCTCTTGGATCCTTCACTAATTGGAGCTCAGCTGGAAATTAGGAACTAATCCAATGTGTCTTTAGTTAAGGAGAATTTCACAGAATATTTACACTGCAGTGTTCCAGAATAACCAAAGTACTAGAGAGTCCCTTAAGAGCTGGTAGAGAATTTCTGGAAGGAAATATTACAGTGATATAATGGCTGGTCACTAAAGTTGGGTGTTTGGATTAAATGGATCTATATGAAAAATATATAGGTAAAGACACCAAAAGTTTACACTTAAATCTGATAAAACCTCAGAAGAACATAGACATTATGTGTGTTGTAAGTGAAATGAAAATGGTCTGGACACTGTAGGTCCTGAAACAGAATTGAAAACATCTTTTATAGGTTGATGTTAAAGTATAATTTATGCCAAATGTATTGATTTAAGGTTTATAGTAATGCTACTACTACCCATTATATAGGAGCGCTGACAGCTTGAAAACCAGTTAATTTTAAAAAGGTTAAGTAGTTTCAGGTGCTACACCTGCTCTTTGACTCTACCTACTAATTGTTGTATTTTTACACTAATTTTCAAAAATCTCTCTCTCCTAGTTTTCCAGTCTGGATAAAGCCACACAAAACAAGAGAAACGGACTCACTATTAAGACAAAACTATGAAAAGACCGCTGTCAAAAAACACAAAAATCAAGCAAACTTGCAAAAACGGTTTTCACCCATCTAATTGTTTTCATTTACATTTAAAGAGTACTGTAACAATGGTAGTAATTTCATTTTTGGAAATAAGTGGGATTTTTCTTAATTGACTGATTCCCTTTAAACAAAATCACTAAGAGTTTTCCTCTTGGTCTTATGCCTTCTGCAAGCAAGAGCCACTACGGTGTGGCTTTGCTGCCTAGGAGTGGGGAAGGATGCCTCTTTCCAGAGCTGAGCCCCGTTATTCAGGCTGGGTGCTGGAGACACAATTTGGCCATAAACAACTCAATATGACTGGGTAGTTGAGTAACTCCTATGTCTTGAACATCAGCTGCTAAACATGAAGGAGGGTGAAGTAAAGAAAGAACTTAGTGTTGCTTACCAATGCCAATAATCTGCCATCTTCCTTCATAGCCAGAAAACGATTTGCACATACACCTTTGATTGACACCACTCCTCTTTCTTCTGCCTGAAGTTGCAGTTTGACTAGGAACAAAGAGATAAAGTCAGTTCTCAAAGCCATTGCTATTTTAACATCTAACAAAGATTAAGCTGGACAAAGACCTGGATGTAGCTGTGACGTTGCTCTCCATATGCTTTATGAAAATATGCTTATGAATGTGACTATGATGTAACTGAAATATGCTTTATGCAAAAGATCTCTTGTAAGGTATCATTACAAAGCTTATAATCTACTGAATGTGTTCATCTTATTTGTATGCATGTATCGTTCTCATATCTGAAGCTAGAAATATCAAGTATAACTCTGGTCCTCAAGCCTTCCTGTGTATGTGTGGACCAGCCCATAGGTAATGAAGAATGAGGTCTTCAGTGACATGTGACCATGTCCCCTGATAATGAAATCCATCTTAAATCTGGTACTTTTCCATTTAGAAGGAGGGGTGGGGACCCAGAAAGACAAAAGATTCCCGCCTTGTGCCAAAGCTATACAAGGGGGTGGAGCAAAACAAAGGTGGCTGCCAGTCATGAGAAAGCCTCTGTTTTCCACCTAAGATGTCTGCTGGAACTAACAAGGACTGTACAAGGGGAAAGGATTGAGCCCAGACTAGGAAGGAGTCTAGTCTGAGAGAAAAGCTTATTGGACATCTCTGAGGGTGAGCTATTACCTGTAATCAGTTTCTTAATGTAATATATTCGGCTTAGACTTGTGTGTTTTTGCTTTATTTTGCTTGGTGACTTACTTTGTTCTGTCTGTTATTACTTGAAACTACTTAAATCCTACTTTTTATACTTAATAAAATCACCTTGGTTTATTAATGAACCCAGAGTAAGTGATTAATACCTGGGGGTATTAATACCCAAAAATAACAAACCAGTAACCACTTTGTCTGTTCTCCAGCCACCACACTCAAAACTCACTTAAAATCACTACCAGTGTCTCAAAGCAATCAGCTGTGAACGTCACAAAGCAATCCTGCTCAACTATGCCACTGTGACAGGTTCGGTCACAGAGACCCCCGTTGGAACGGTCACCTGATGTGCTGAAGTTACCTCTAAGTCAGTTTTCCTGCATAAAGCTTATACAGGGTAAACTCAAAATTGTCCGCCCTCTATAACACTGATAAAGAGACATGCACAGCTGTTCGCTCCCCCAGGTATTAATCACTTACTCTGGGTTAATTAATGAATAAAATCACTTCTCCAACCCCTCTGACAGAGACCAACACCTACAAGATCTTCACCAAACATTCTCAAAACTACGATACCCACACAAGGAAATAAAGAAACAAATCAACAGAGCCAGACGTGTACCCAGAAGCCTCCTGCTACAAGACAGGCCCCAAAAAGAAACCAACAGAACTCCACTGGCCATCACCTACAGTCCTCAGCTTAAACCTCTCCAACGCATCATCAGTGATCTACAACCCATCCTGGACAATGATCCCTCACTTTCACAGACCTTGGGAGGCAGGCCAGTCCTCGCCCACAGACAACCCGCCAACCTTAAGCATATTCTCACCAGCAACCACGCACCGCACCATAACAACTCTAACTCAGGAACCAACCCATGCAACAAACCTCGATGCCAACTCTGCCCACATATCTACACCGGCAACACCATCACAGGACCTAACCAGATCAGCTACATCATCACCGGTTCATTCACCTGCACGTCCACCAATGTTATATATGCCATCATGTGCCAGCAATGCCCCTCTGCTATGTACATTGGCCAAACTGGACAGTCACTACGCAAGAGGATAAATGGACACAAGTCAGATATCAGGAATGGCAATATACAAAAACCTGTAGGAGAACACTTCAACCTCCCTGGCCACACAATAGCAGATGTAAAGGTAGCCATCTTACAGCAAAAAAACTTCAGGACCAGACTCCAAAGAGAAACTGCTGAGCTCCAGTTCATTTGCAAATTTGACACCATCAGATCAGGATTAAACAAAGACTGTGAATGGCTATCCAACTACAGAAGCAGTTTCTCCTCCCTTGGTGTTCACACCTCAACTGCTAGCAGAGCACCTCACCCTCCCTGATTGAACTAACCTCATTATCTCCATACTGATTTATACCTGCCTCTGGAGATTTCCATTACTTGCATCTGAAGAAGTGAGGTTCTTACCCACGAAAGCTTATGCTCCCAATACTTCTGTTAGTCTGAAAGGTGCCACAGGACCCTCTGTTGCTTTTTACAAAATCACTTCTGTTTACTATCAGGTGACATGGTCACATGTCACTGAAGACCTCATTCTTCATTACCCACGGGCTGGCCCACTTGTACACAGGAAGGCTTGCAGGTAAATAAACCATCCAAAACCAATTGTCCTAGTCAATGGAAGCCATCAAGATTCTAAACTACCATTAATGGCCCACACTTTGCATAATTACAATAGGACCTCAGAGTTATACTTGATATTTCTAGCTTCAGATACAAGAATGATACATGCATACAAATAGGATGAACACACACAGTATATTATAAGCTTTGTAATGATACCTTACAAGAGACCTTTTGCATAAAGCATATTTCAGTTACATCATAGTCACATTCATAAGCATATTTTCATAAAGCATATGGAGAGCAACATCACAGTAGCATATTACAGGGAGATTAGAGGTGGAAAATTAAATTTTCCAACTCTATAATCTAATAAGGAAAATGCACAGTAAAACACAAATTAAATAGTTATCACCAGACTTGCACTATAACCCTATAAAAGGGATCTTACATACCTGTTATGTATACATATGCTTCTATGTATAGGTCAGAATCAGCACAAATTCCTAAAAAACAGGAACATTTATGGTGGTTGTATTGGGGAAGCCATAGTTAAGGTTGAGAGGATATTCACATTTAAAGTAGGACAGAAGTCCCTTTGTTTCACACTTTAATGACTGAATTTAGTCTCTAAGTTCAGCACAGTTAACTACTTATACGATATGTGAATTTCTATGTAATTTCCTTAAGTAAAATGTTTACTAACATTTCAAAGTCACTATTTTCTACACTTTACTTGTAAAGAAGTACCTACATTCAATCTAGATTGTTGGATATAAGACATTAGACTTTTGTGCATTAAAGGCATGAATCTGCACTGTAGTGGTATCTTACGATCATTTATTATTTGTATTACAATAGTAGCCAGGGGGTTCATTATGTTACACAGACATACTAAGAGACAGTCCTGTATCAAAGCCCTAGGACACAGCTGGGAATTAGAGGGACACATTGAGCCAAACTGTAGTGCAAAAAATTGTCAATAAAGGTTTCTAATTTTCCTCAGAAGTGTTCTGCAGCAGAGAGCTGACCAAGCCACCGGCCACTGGGAAGGCAGAAAAAGCTAGAAGGAACTTCAGCAGGCAGGGTAGTCCCCTGGTGCCAGTGACTCACTGATTTTACCCCCCCAGCTGCAAGCAAGCTGTGGCTCTTAGCACTAAGATGGAATTGACATTATACAGAAACAAAACTGACCAGATGAATAGATTCACCTTGAGAGTAGATTACTGAACAGGCCAGATCCTCAGTTGATGTAAATTGGTGTAGTTCAGTGGATTTATGCCAATCTACATTATTGGAGGCTCTAGTCCAAAATGTTCAAGCTTTGCTTAAGTGTTCTAAGAAGTTTACATATTCCACTATCTTGCTCTGTGTAATATTTAAGTAGTTTACTATGAGAAGTATTTGACTTGTACCCTTTAACTAACCTAGAGTAACGAATAAAACAGTTCTAAGGGACTAGGTACAACTTAAAATTAGGCAAGGTTTCTTTTAGGGTTTTTTCCCTGTGCGGAAGGGGAATGGAAGTTATGGCCTATTTTTATGTATTCTTTACCACAATCCAAAGGGATTTTTCTTTTGAGATTTCTCTTTAGCAAGCCACCACTGAAAGATGTGTACAATTAAGAGATTTTAAAAAACTGTGGACACAGAAGGGGGGGAGGGAAGAGAGAATATCTTCTTGATACCTATTCTGTTAAATATAAAAATTAAGAATTAGTCTGGTTTGTCATATTTTCATGTAGGCTTTAATAAGAGTTTGTAGAAAATCCACTAATTAAAAACATTTAAAAATGAAGTAAGATTAAACTAAAATGTTTGCCTTACTCTATGGGGATTGAAATGGATCCACTTGCCTATTGTATTTTTACATAAAAGAAGGAAAGAACCAATTCACATCACTTATGGATAGTCCCCAAAATGGACTTTACATATTTAACTGGTCCAACTTGTCCATGTGGTACAGAAACCTGTTTAGTCATAAACAGGCATTTGAAGTGTTTAATAATGGAATTATTATTAGAGTGTCAAAATTACAATTCCCATTTAAGCCAATTATTAAACCAAAACTGTGCTTGTAAATAGATACAGAAATCTGCAATACAGCTGTCTACCTTTTGGGTGAGGTGAGAGTGTGCAGAGTAATGTTGGGGAAGCATTCACCATACACTTAATGAGATGACCTAGATACAGTTGTGTGAAGTATGTGTGAAAAGTAATATTGGGTTACATCTGGCAAGGGCTCCTTAGGTTTCCTGATGTCTTT
Source organism: Emys orbicularis (assembly GCF_028017835.1). Taxonomy (NCBI): domain Eukaryota; kingdom Metazoa; phylum Chordata; order Testudines; family Emydidae; genus Emys; species Emys orbicularis. Next base: position 43,685,404 of record NC_088687.1, on the reverse strand, counting down.
CAGAAAGAAGTTATAGGGGCACTGTCAAATTAAATATGAACCAAAGTTTAAATTGTGAAAATAATTTTAAAAAACCCCCTCAAAACCCATACAATTGTTTCCACAATTAAACAATAAACAAAAAGTGTTGTTTTAAACAAACATCCCCATGCAGTGTTTCAAAACTACTGCAGCATAGAGAGCCCCAAAGTGAAACCGACCTCACTGATTTTCATTGTCCATGCTGAGAAATACAAAGCAAACAGAGCCAAAATATTGACAAACTGAATTTTAAGTCACTATACTATGCTCCTGAAGAATGTGGGTTTAAGTCTTGCTCGCTCTCACACGGAAAGGCCACATCCAGCTCACCCAGCTGCAAAATGGGTACCCAGTCCACTGGGTTAGGGCAGTCAAAGGTGGTAGGATAGTTTTAAACAAAAAACAGATCAACCAACCAAACACAAAATGGGGGACTAAACTGCATGTTTCCACACATTGCTCTGGCATTCATGCATGGGATTCCCCCCGCCCCCTTGTGGAGTGAGAAGGTATTTCACTCTCCATGTTCATAAATTCTTGGCATGGTCTTAAATTTAAGACAATGAATGCCAAGTGCAAAGGCATGACAAAATCAGTAGGCACCTAACGTTGACAGAAAACTAAGCACCCTATGTGAACATCTCAGACTAAAACTAGATCGTCAGGCTGTCTTAGTTTTATTATATACCAATATAATAGCCTGCATACGTTGTCTACAAAAAAAAAAATAGGACTGGCTACATTTGTCACTACTAGTGAGCTTTGCAAATTAAAACAATATCACACCAGTAAAAACTAAAGCTATAGGTTTGCTAAGCTAAGACCCTGCATGGGTTAGGAAACAATACCCCTTATGCCACAGCACTGTAACTAATGGCCAGCTGGAACATACAAGGATTTTGTCTTCCTCTGAAGCGCCAGCAGTATAGGAATAAAACCTTAATCAACCAACGATCTGACCTTGACAAGTACTGTATCTCTGTGCATCAAAATGTTAAATAAAATGCATAGGAGCATACACAATAAAGCACATATGGCTCCTAATGCAGCTTGAGGAACATAAGCAGTGTACTAATAGACATTAGTCTTTCCACAATGAGGATAAAGAACATAAAAACTGCCATGTCAGATTACAGCAATGATCCATCCAGTCCAGTATATTTTATACTGTATCCTTCCATAAGCCAAATGTTTCCACTGGAAAAAAAAAATAGCCAAAAATAAGCCATAGGCCTGACAGTTCATGTATGTAATTTTATGCCAGGATGGAATTTTTCTGGAAACAGGCAAAATGGATGAGGCCTTTGGGAGACAAAAGCATTATGCATAAGTAAATGGAGGAAGGATGGTGCTGTTAGAGCACCTGCCTGAATCTCAGGAGACAGGTTCAATTCCCTATTCTGCCACAAACTTTTTGTTGAGTAAAGGGGGCCACATAAATAAAAATCTTCTGAGCATTTTCCCCAGTCTTTTTAGATTCAACACAATTACAGAAGAGTTTGGCATATAGAGTCTTTGTGAAACTTGTGCCTTTGTCTAGTTAGTGTCAGAATAGCAGACAGAATTGTTTAGTTATTAAAAGCAATTTATATGTACAATATGGGCTCTGCCAAACCAAAAACAAGCTGCACTGGAGCTTTGTAGAGAGAAGAAGAACAAGAACAACAACTTGGGTCATTCTAAAAGGTACATGTTCACTGCACACTTCTTTCAGCGGCATGTAACATACATACATGTGTAGCCCCTCAACACGGGTATAAATAGCAGTATAGCCAGTGAGGCTCAGTTTAGGCAAGTAGAATCAAGACATGCCTCAATGGTCTATGTACATACGTGAGAATATACCCTACGCGCTCTACTCGCCCAAGCTGTGGCTCTTCCCCCCCTCCCACCCCATCTACACTGCTATTTTTAGCCACAGTGTACTGCTGCTAGAGCCTTTCCCTGCCACAGGAAAAGACTCCAGTGGCAGAGAAAGGCTCTGGCAGTGGGGAGGCAGAGGAGAAAGGCTCAGGCAGCTAGTTCCCTGCTGCAGGAAAAGACTCCAGCAGCAGGAAGACAGCAAGGAAAAGCTCCATCAGCTCCCTGTTGCTGGAACCTTTCCTTATAGCAGGGAAAGGCTCTAGCAAGAGAATTTTCCAGCTGCTTCACTGCTGCCAGAGCCTTTCCGCACCGTAGTGAAAGGCTCCGGCAGCAGGGTTCTGCCAAAGCCTTTCCCGGCTGCCAGAGTTTTTCACTGACATGTGTAGCTACACACGCAGCGTGGACGAGGCCTGCTTTTCACTGCGCTGTGTAGCGACACATATTCCACATGCTGCTGCCAATGGTGTTTAGTGTAGACATAGCCTTGAAGATACTGCCCAAGCTGCTTTATGCCTGGCAACCTGGCCCTAATATGCCCTGAGTAGATGTAAAAAGTGATTTACAGTGAACACCTACAAACAATTGTAAAGGAAAGACTTCTCAGCTTTTCTAATACAATTTATATTTACCTCTCCCTGCCCCCCAAAAAAGCATTACGGATGATTTGCACCAATGCAGAGCAGTCCTGGGCAGTTCTAAAAGCAACACCTTATCCTGCTCTTCAAAAATTAACCTGGCTAAATTTATTACTCACATATCTCAAAAGGGAAGTATTTGCTCTGAGGTACAAGTAGCAGCAAATTCAAGGCTGTATAAAAGCGATGAGATGGGTACATTCCAGCTAACTACTTATCTGTTACAATGCTGCTTTCCACTCCTGTTTTAACTGATGATGCTAGTGCTCCAATCACATCTGCCCCTGAGGTGGGGTGTATGTGACATCACAGTATCCTGGTTTACTTCATAATCTTAAGTATACAGCACAGTAAAAAAAACCTGCAATTGTACACGCCAGTATCTTTAATTTGGATTTACTAAAGCAGATTATTTAGCCATTTCATTAGCCAAATGAGGTTTTTTTTGTTTGTTTGTTTGTTTTTGCAGGTACTTAGAAAAGTTCCCATAAGAAGTCACAATCCGTTTGTCATCCTCTTGACTTGAAAAATGCTTTCCACAAAGGGATCACTTACAAACCCTTTCTCCAGCTGCTAATTGAGGATGGAGTTTCAGATTTCCAGTGTGGCAATTCTACATCTTGCCAACAGAAAATCATGTGAGCAAAGTTACTTTTCTATAAAAATCCATGGCAACCTCTACAGTTAACTGCAACCGTCAAAATTTAGCTCTTAGAGGGATTGTCAAATGAATGGTGTTTGAAGTGTTCCAATAAGTGGGTAAAGCAAAACAGGGACAAAATAAAAGGAAGATGAGCTACTTCCCAAATATGAAACCTTTGACTATTTGGATATTTGTGTTGTGACAAGATGATCTTTTGGGAGTAATGTATGTTCTGATAGAGTAATGCATTTACTAACATTTATACTAGATTAATTGCTAAAGTTCATGTTTCACTATTCTAAAGCTATAAAGCATTATAATACCCATTACTTGCAGGATAAAGTTTGGTTTTAATACTGCTGCATATTCCTAGCTCTTTCATAGAATCATAGGACTGGAAGGGGCCTCAAAATGTCTTCTAGTCTAGTCCCCTGCACTCAAGGCAGGACTAAGTATTATCTAGACCATCCCTGATAGGTGATTGTCTAACCTGCTCTTAAAAATCTCCAATGGTGGAGATTCAACATCCCTAGGCAATTCATTCCAGTGTTTAATCACCCTGACAGTTAGGGCTTGTCTACACTAGACAGCTTCCAACAGCACCGATGCAGCTACACCACTTGTGTAGCCGCTCTATGCCGACGGGAGAGAACTTTCCCTTCGGCATAATAAAACCACCTCCATGAGCTGTGGCAGCTATGTTGGCATGAGAAACTCCCGAAAGTGGTAGTGTAGACATGGCCCTAGGAAGTTTTTCCTAATGTCCAACTTAAACTGCCTTTGCTGCAATTTAAGCCCATTGTTTCTTCTCCTTAACCTCTGAAGATAGAACAATTTTTCTCCTTCCTCCTTGTAACAGCCTTTTATGTCTCCCCTCAGTCTTCTCTTCTCCAGACTAAACAACCCCGATTTTTTTCCCCCAATCTTCCCTCATAGGTCATGTTTTCTAGACCTTTAATCACTTTTGTTGATCTTCTCTGGACTTTCTCCAATTTGTCCCCATCTTTCCTGAAATGCGGTGCCCAGAACTGGACAAAATACTCCAGGTGAGGTCTAATCAGCGCAGAGGAGAGCCGAATTACATCTCATGACTTGCTTACAACCCTCCTGCTAATACATCCCAGAATGTTTGCCTTTTTTTTTTTTTTTTGCCCAACGGTGTTAACCTGTTCGCTCATATTTAGCTTGTGATCCACTATGACCCTCAGGTCCCTTACTGCTGTACTTCTTCCTAGGCAGTCATTTCCCATTTTGTATGTGCACAACTGATTGTTCCTTCTAAGTGGAGTACTTTGTATTTGTCCTTACTGAATTGTATCCTATTTACTTCAGACCATTTCTCCAGTTTGTTCAGATCATTTTGAATTTTAATCCTATCCTCCAAAGCATTTGAAACCCCTCACACCTTGGTTTTTCCACAAACTTTAAGTGTATACTCTATGCCATTATCTAAATCATTCATGATTCCTTTTCTCTCTAATCAACAACTTCTAAATCTTTATACAGCAACACTAATAGTTACCATTCCCAGGTGAATTTAACTATGAAAACTACTTCATGATCAGGAGCACAGCTGGCTCCCAGCTTGGTAGTTAGACAACCCCACAAACTCAGCTGGGACCAATGAGCCTTCTCCAAAAGGCCATGCTTCCTGATTGGGCAGGAGAACCTGCAGCCTGCAACTTCAGCCTTGCAGTGATAGCAGCACAGCAGGTGCTCAGTGTACCATGCCTGCGATTGCTCTTGTCCTGCTCTTGCCTCCAATCCTTGTTCCAGCCTTGACTTCCTTCTGCGCCTATCTAGTCTCTGCCTCCCTGCCCCGCTCCGTATCCGGACTCCAGTTCCAACCATTGGCTTGGCTTCGTGACCCTGACATTGGCTTAACATGCTGATCCTGACTCTACATTTGACCTTTGGCTTGGCTCCTCAACACTGATCCAGCTTCACCCTCAGTCCACTACTTGACTCCTACATCTACACTTGCCAATATGCCAAACTGCCACCACAACCACCAGACAAGATCTTGCTCCACTCACTGGGTAGGCCACCCATGCCCTGGCAGATTATAGTTTGAGCAACCCAAAGAGACCAGACGTAGGGAGGGCATGGGCTTAACGACATGGAGGTCCCTTCTGGAACTATCATAACCCCTTGTGGGCTTAGGGCTTTACAATAACAGGAAGTTAAAAGGTAAAACACAACTAATATCTATTTTTTTGTAACCAAATTCTGACTTTTATGCCTCATTACTTGTGATCACTTAACATATTTCTTTCTGTAGTTAATAGATTTGTTTTATTGTTTTATCTAAACCAGTGTGCTTGGAGTGAAGTGTTTGGGAAACTCCATTTGAGATAAAAGAAAATGATATGTACAAATCCTGTTAATAAAATGACCAACTTTATATGAGCTTGTGTTGTCCAGGAGAGTGCTGGGCAGTATAAGGCTAGGTCTACACTGCAGCGGGGGTCCGACCTAAGATACGCAACTTCAGCTACGTGAATACCGTAGCTGAAGTTGCGTATTTTAGGTCGGCTTACCTAGCGGTGAGGACGCGGGAAAGTCGACCGCTGCCGCCGCCTCCGCTGCCGCCTCCTGCCGAGGTGGATTTCCGGAGTCGACGGCAGAGCGATCAGGGATCGATTTTACCGCGTCTTCAGTAGACGCGGTAAGTCGATCCCCGATAAACCGATTGCTACCCGCCGGATCGGCGGGTAGTGAAGACAAAGCCTAAGACATTTCTGGGAGAAAGTCTGGAACTGGTAATTTGCTGGTGTTGCTCTGCAGTGTAATTCAAGAGTAGCTAGCCATAGCACTCACACAATATAGCTGGGAGTAATTTACATGCTAGAGGCCGAGAGACAGCAGGCCAGGAATGGTTGCTCTCACAGCGAAGCGTGTAAAAGGCACTCAAGGCTGGAGAATTGAGGGGACACAGTGGTTCACCAGTCGGATTATACCCTGGGTAATGTTACTTTTCCTTCCACAGCAAGGCCTCCACCACCATGGGGATCACCTTTACCTTTCTGAAGGAGATCCCCAAATCCAAGTACTGAGGATGTGCCACAATGCTGCCATTTCAGCCAGCTTAAGACCAGGAATCTGGTATTTCTGGTGGCCAGCCTTACAACAAGATGTCAAGGACTGTTAGGACATATGATCTCTGCCCCCACACTAGAACACTGCATGAGACCAATGGGCCTTCCCCAGATCCTTCCAACGATACCATGATCTTGGTCCACCTTTTGATGGACTTCCTTGTGGAGTTGTTCTGCTCCCAAGGCTACTCACTGGTCCTAACAGTTGTGGATCTCCTGACAAAAGTAACCCATTTCATCCCCTGCCATGCCCTTCCATCACCATGTGTAACATGTCTCTTCTTGGAACACATCTTCTGGTACCACAGCATACCAGAACACATTGTTTCTGATCGGGATGCCCAGTTAGTCTCCCGATTTGGCAGGGAATTCCTCCATCTCAACCGTCCCCACCCCACCTCCAGACTGATGGACAGACCAAAAGGCTCAACCAGACACTGGAACATTACCTTCACTGTTTCATGAATTTTCACCAACTTGATTGGGTTCCCAATATGCCTGGCGGAATTCACTTACAATAATGCAGCCCACACCTTCATCTGGCAAAGCGTGTTCTTTGCAAACTTTGGTTTTCATCCCCAGTTTCCATAAGAAGGCCCCTCTGTTCCGGCAGCCACAGCCTTGGTCCTCCATTCCCCAACAAATTCATCAGGAGTCATGGAACAATTTGACAGTTGGCAAGAAGCTTTACAAAAGCTATGTCAATCAACATCAGCAAGTCACTCCAAACTTAAATGTAGGTGAGACGGTGTGGCTCTCCACCCAGAATTTGAAGCCAACCTGTCCCTCTGTCACACTTAACCACAAGTACCTCGGCCCCTTTCGTATCTCCCAGAAAATAAATCCAGTGCCCTTCGAACTTTAACTCCTGAAGTCCTTCAAGATGTCTACCTTCTCAAATCATTCATCAACAAACCCTTCCCTGGCCAAATGGATCCACCCTTGATCACTATGGGTGGTGAAGGTGGATAGGAAGAGTATGAGGTCCATCAAATCCTCAATTACCAGATGGGTCAGGTAAGTTCTACTACCTAGCAGACTGGAAGGGAGTATGAGCCAGAGGAGCAATCCTTGGAGCTCATAGTAAACATCCACACCCTGTCCTGTAACAGGAATTTCACTAGTGACACCCTGACAAACCAGAACCAAGGGACCCTAGAAGGAGCCCTAGGGGAGGAGATGCTATAAAGGACCACAGCTAGCAATCCAGCAGGACTAGATAACCCAGCAAGCTCAGCTTGGCCCAGTGAGCCTTCTCCAAATGGCCATGATACTTCTTGATTGGGCAGGAAAGCCTGCAGCCTACTACTTGAGCCTTGCAGGACCACAGCAGTTGGTCAATGTGTATAACACCCATAGCTGCACTTGCTCTGTTCCTGCCTCCAGCCCTGACCCCTCTCTGCTCCAATCTAGTCTTTGCTTCCCTGCCCTGGTCCTGATCCTGACTCTGGTTTCAACCTTTGGTTAGGTTTCTCAACCCTGACTTCAGCTCACCCTTCAGCTTGGTGTCCCAGTCCTGACTCTAGTTCTGACCCTTGGCTTGGCAACCCTGATTCTACCTTCACCCCCAGTCTGGTACCTGAGTCCTGGATATGAATGCACTCACTACTCTGAACTGCCACCAAAGCCACCAGATAAGGTCCTGCTCCATCCACTGAGTACATCACCCATGCCCATGTAGCTTACAATCACTGTCATTCAAACCAAGTCCTCATATGGGTAGAAAATATATGATTTATACAATTAGCTTTGTATTTATTTTACAATTTTTACATAAATATTTTATATAGTTATTTAACCTTTTAAAAATCAACAAGGAGTCCAGCGGCACCTTAAAGACTAACAGATTTATTTGGGCATAAGCTTTTGTGGGTAAAAAACCTCACTTCTTCAGATGCAACAAGTGAGGTTTTTTACCCACGAAAGCTTATGCCCAAATAAATCTGTTAGTCTTTAAGGTGCCACTGGACTCCTTGTTGTTTTTGTGGATACATACTAACATGGCTACCTCCTGATACTTAACTTTTTAAGGGCTTGCGTTAGCCATACTTAAGAATCAACTGACATCCACTGCTTAATATTAGTCAGTTGTGAAACACTTGGTATCAAGTCTCTTCAATCTGATGAGACCGTTTTGAAGCACACTGGTTATTTTATGCTTTGAAATTCTTTAAAATACTATTTACAGACATCTGTTGGAGATTAACATGACAAAATGTTAATGGTCCAATTTAAAGTTACAGAAAGAAAAAGGGAATTTAGAAACTGGTCCAAAACACCATATTTAATTCTTCATTATTACAGGGCTCTTGGTAATGGGCGATCTCATGGGCCAAGATTTTCAAAATTAGCAATCAATTTAAACTAATCTAATATTCAAACATGCCGAGCACCCAACAGCTTCTATTGGCCTCAGTAGGAGTTGTTGGATGTTAACATTTAGAAATAAAAAACAGGTGACTAATTTTAGTCTCCTATTTTGAAAATATTGGCCGTATAATGTACAAACTATGTAGTATCTAGACATGTTAGAGAAGTACTGAATTTCAGTCTCAATCCTGAATTTTTGTTGAGTTGTACAAGACCAAATTCCATGAGAGTGCAATGAGAGTCCTTGCATGAGTAAGGTAGGCAGGATCAGAGCTGGTTCTCAGTGAGGGCGAGTGGGGTGGTTGTCCTGTAACCACAGAACTTGACTAAATTAAACAGCAGACATTTTAGGGGTATTTAGTCTCCATTGATTAAAAGCAGAACACTACATAGCTAGAAATAACTGTCAGGGCTCTCATAGGCAAAGCCAAATTGCTGCAGTTGCAGCTTTTCTAATCAGAATGGGAAGAGGGCAAAAGAGTTAGCAGACCATACAAATGGAAGAGAGTGAGTGGATAGTGACCTTGGCTTTGAGTGCCCCGACATAATAATAAAACTTTAATATGACTAGAAATGCTTTGCTGATAAGAGATAATGAGCAATTTGTTGAAGCTAGGAGAATTGGTGACCCATTAGGGGTTACTATGAGTTGTGTTTTGAGAGAGTTCAATATAAATGATTAAGTAAAAGTAAATATCTTGGAGCAGTCCTTCAGGCCAGGAGCTGACACCTAAACTCCCCATCAGCTGGCTGAAAGGAGGGTCCCTGGAAGCCTGACTATTGATTACTTGAAATCATCACAGACTTTGGCTAACTAATGTTTGGGGTGCTCTGCACCTACTGCTACAGCATATATATTGTGTGTGCTTGAGACCTAATAAAGTAGTTTTAGGTAAAAGCACTCTGGTTTGTATCAAGCATTTAGCAGATGGAGGAGCTGAATCCCCATTGATTTATTCCTGACACCGCTTGGAGAGAAACAGTTAAGTTACCGCTGCTTTGGGTTCAGAAAACCCTGGGTAACAGTCCTGACCACCAACCTCCATGGTGTACCATACTATTGCACCACTCTGCTATTTTTGCACACCAATTAGTCTGCTGTTTTTGCTCTGCTCATTGGCCATCAGTTCCCACCCCAGCCCCTCCACTGATTGGCTGTGGTGTTTTGGTTTGTTTTTTTGCCACTGGGGGTGGATGGGGAAAGATTGAAAACATTTTCCAAGGTAGGCCTAGTCCTGGGTAGGATGTAGCCCTTAATATTTAAGCAGGCATATTTAGCAAATGAAAGGACCTCATTTAAAAGTTCCAGAACTATAGCCATGTTATGGGGCAAGAAGAAGGGGTCAGGAGGAAGCATTATACCCCAAAACAGGCAGGAGCATAGATGTTGTCTCCAGGATCATTAGGAGTAGCAAATTCACAGATGACCTTAGATACTGTATTCCTTTAGAACCCAGCACTGGCCTCCTAGCATTTGGTGGTGCTTTGGCTGCTGAACTACAGCTTCTGTGGCCCAGTCCAGCTTCCACTCAAGTTAGCAGAACAATTTCCATTGGCTTCAACAGAAGCTGGATCAGGCACCGCTGTGTTGGAATGCTTAGGAGGGAAGGTGTGCCAATCCCCCACCCTTGTTCTGCACCAGTAACGTGGCCCCACTGTACATGTAAAAAGTTTTCCAATGTTTTACCATAGGTTCTATTAAACTTAGCAATATTTACAACTATCCATTTAATCAAATCCTAATTGATGCTATTTGAAGTCTTAAATGAAGAATAACTAGCTGGCCTTTCTTTGTCTGAAAATTTTTGCAGCACATCAGTCTTTACAGAGCATTTGGTGCTATGCGAGTATATGGTCTTTTTCCTAATATAGGCTCCGATCCTGGAAGATGTATATGTTTTTCATAACCATTTATCCTGTGGGAAAAGACAGAAAGATGGGTCTACAAGTTGCAGGTAGAGCTAATTAAGACAGTGAATATTTATATTTTAGAGATAGCTATAGATGAATATTAGATAAATATTCCTAGAAAAATCTCTGTAAATTAAGTTGAAAAGTGGCATTAAACAACATTATGATTCTCCACTATAGGCTGGATCTTGCCAACCCCTCTTGAAAAACTGTTTCCACTTCAAACGTTTGCATGCTTCCATGGACAGAAGAGAAATTCTTCTGACAAATTTGATAAAATAGGAGAAGTCAGAGGAGTGTGGAAAAGTGTGTGTAAATCTTATTTACAAATAAGCTCCTATCTAATGCTCTATGCACAAGATAATTATATGTACACTGAAGACCTTTAAAGGTCAAATGTCCTTTTGTGGTCCTTCCAACACATCAGTATTTTTGTTTTGTTTTGATTGTCGTAGCATGGGCCCAATATTCTACTCATACAAATAGTCCCAACTGACTTCACTGCTCTGCAGTCTTATGATTTGGCCTAACAACTTCTCCTAATTTGATTTAATGCAGATCTTGGCAAGATCTAGTGACTTAGTACTTTTGAGAAATGGAGCTGCACATATTGGAAGTTATTCACTGCTGAGTTAGGACTACCTCTCTCACATACTCCCAGTTAGACATCTGTTGGCAGCTGGAGAAGAACAGTGACGCCAAGCTCACGCAATGAAGCATTTTGCCTGTGGTAACTGCTGTGTATGAAGCTGTCTTCAATTATTTTACTCGTAGCAGTTGCATTGGCTAAAGTGTTTCAGTACAGAAGCTCAGCACTGCTATTCAATACAAAAGAAAAGGGGAAAGGTCATAATGAAAGGAAAGGCAATTAGGAAGACAGACTGACAGACACACAAATAGAAAAAAGAATCAGACATATGTACAGAAAAAAGGATAGCAAAATAGACAAAAAAGAAAGAGGGAAGGACAAGTGCACACTATACAAGTGATGGAAACTATGCTGAAGCACAAAGCCTACCTATTGCAGCTCATTTTTTAAAGTACATTTATAAACCCACTCAAATTTCCATTTTCCTGATTTCTCCACCGAGGATAAAGGAAGGATTTTAAGAATACACTCGAAATCCATGCAATATAATAAAACCCAGAAGTCCTCCAATTAGCAGACTTCATCTACCCACCCATTTACATGAAACAGGCTACTTTCATGTTGCAGTAGGGATAAATGATGACTACAAAGTATAATACATAGTGGGGTCCCGGGTACCCAAGAGGCTTTTTCTCGCCTATCCTATCCCAGCCTGATTGTCAACCAATCAAAGGAGTTTCACTCCCCTGGGAATGGACTTCAGAATCATCACAATGCAAATGACTGCACCATAATTTAAGTGGTGGGGGCCATTGTCTGGCTTGTAGGTAAAGGTATGTGGATCCTTAAAAGGCAACCAGAGAGAGACTTGCTGTTGCAGTTTCAGACCAGGTCAGCATGGGGACATAGACCCATTTTCCCCACCCCAAGTGACTGGAAGAGGGGAGACTATTTAGATCAGCAGTGGGCAACTTGCAGCCCATCAGGGTAATCCACTGGCAGGCCACGAGACAGTTTGTTTACATTGACCGTCCGCAGGCACGGCCGCCCGCAGCTCCCAGGGGCCGTGGTTCACCGTTCCTGGCCAATGGGAGCTGCGAGAAGCAGCGGCCAGCACATCCCTGCAGCCCACACCGCTTCCCACAGCTCCCATTGGCCAGAAACGGCGAACCGCGGCCACTGGGAGCTGCAGGCGGCCATGCCTGTGGACGGTCAATGTAAACAAACTGTCTTGCAGCCCACCAGCGGATTACCCTGACGGGCCGCAGGTTGCCCACCGATTTAGATCCATGCTGATGCCGGAAAAGCCCTTTTACCTGGACCAGGTGGAACAGCCCCCATCCTGCCACTCACAGAAAGAGTTAGATACCAGGTAATGCCCACAGCAGCTCATGGCAAAACATTACTTGCTCCTTTCTCAGGGGGCAGGGAAGGAATTTTTTCCCTCACCACCAGATTGGCCAAGACAATGTGGGGTTTTTTCACCTTCCCTACAGTGTGTTGGGGGCTTAGCTGGGGCAAAAATGAAATGGGGGTTAGGCTGCAATGTTGCAACTCTCGACATAAGCATGGGGCCAAGTCCAGTGCAGGTACTTCATAGGGAAGTGATACAGTGATCAGATAAAATGGATTGGCAAAGGATTTAAATGAGGGATTGTTTGTTTTTGTTTTTGTTTTTAAAGGGGCAGAAATGGGGGGGAGGCTCCTATGGCAGGGAGACAACTCCCCTCCTCCTTTATAGCCCCTCTTAACCTGCATTCAAGGAGGGGTGGTTAGGTCCTAGCAGCATTTTGGCTGGGGCCCAGGATAGGTAAAAGGGGAGGGCTGACTGCAGCCACATCCTGGGTATATGCTAATGATTATGGAATTATCTGCACCATACACTTACCTTGCAGATAACTCCAACATTTAGGAATAAAGCTGAAGCCTAATTAAACCACATCCAGTTTCTCTTGTCCTTCTGGCACAGCCAGACAATTCTGCACTGCTAGTTTTCCCATTATTCTGCCCCTCTCAAATACTGCTTCTCCTTTCCAACCAGCTGAGAGAAAGGAATCTCCTTTAAGATTACAATGGCACTATAAATTGGCTGCCAAAAGATGCTGATGTGAAACGCAAGCTACAATTTATCCCAGAGGCTCACAGCATCACCACTGCAACATCTGTTTATTATTTATTATAATTATTTCTGAACTGACATGTAAAAGCCTGAAGTAGTGTTCTGTCAGGTCTCCTGGGTGGCAGTGCAGAGTGATCCTGGGCCCAGCCCCACCTTTTTCCAGTATAAAAATGTTGATTAGCTGATGCTCAAAAAATATTTGGGATTTATGTTTTCTGTTGACAAGCTCACATTCACCTCTATTACATGATCAAGGCACAGCAAGAAAATGACTAGAGAAGCCTGTGCATGTTGGAGAGGTAGCCGGGGTGGGGAGGGGAGAGGGGAGAATCTCAGTTTCAGCCATTTACTCTCTCACTCGTATACAGCTAAGTTCTTTCAACTGACAAAAATCATTAGCCAAACATCTCTCATTCAGTTTACAACAACAGAGAATTTATGAACCCACAGAAAAAAACCCAGGCTGCATGTCTCTGGATCAATGACTAGCATTACTACAGCCTCTGCTACGGAAAAGCTAAATCCAAGCCAAGGGCTCAAGGCCCATCTCAAACATATTTGCAGAGGCCCTGTGAGGAAAATTGTTCCATGAGGCCCCTGAATGACATACACTGCGGTGAAGTTACTGGGCCAACTCCAGTAAGTCCTATTCCTGCACCTTCAGTTACTGAAGAGAACACAGTAGCAACTACTTCTCATTGCTATAGTTTGAGAGCATCTTTAGAAGAAATTAGCACAATATAAGAGGAGAATGCAAAAAGCATAATTCAAGCAACATATGTAAATACTATACACATGTAGCTTACTCCTGCATGCTGTAAACTATACCTGATCTTAGGACTACCGTTCATTTATTCTCTTTACACATCCAGGCTACTATCAGTCTTTGCGGCTTCTTTCTTCACAAGACATTCAATATATTCAAAAGAGAGTTGTCTACCTTTCTGTACCAACACCTAAAGTGTTGTCCACATCCCAGTCATCCCCAGCTTTGATTACTGCAGCCTTCTCCTCTGTGAGCTTCCCAACACCAACATTGCTCTCCAATCCATGCAAACTTGTCTCTTGCCTACAGTATCATGTTTCAACTTTTCACCATTGCTGTCCTGCACAACTCTGCTCCTGCCAACATCTCAGATCTTCTTTCTTACTGTGTCCTCCCTTGCTTTTTTCAGTCCACAAAACAATGCCAACTTCCATCCCTTAGTTTCCTTTCCCATCTGTGTTTTTGAGCCTCTTCACTGCTGATCTCTGTGCGCAGGATTACACCCAGAGCATAAGGTACCTACCTTCTCCTCATTCAAATCCCCCCTAAAGATGCACTACTTCTACAAGACCCACAATAGCTCATGTCACACCAATACTCTTTCTACCCCAGCATTAAAGTCAAGTGAACTATGCTCATTTACACCAGCTGAGGATCTGGCTCTAAAACTTTACTCATTATACCTGCATGCTAGAATTAGGACTGTATAACCTTATGTAACTGCTCCACTCTAACACCCATTTATGTAGTATTAATTTAAATGATAAAATAGGGGGTGGTCATGGATTGTTTTTATTATTCACATTTTGGTAATTCCTAGAGGTCCCAACAAAGATCAGGGACCCATTGTGCTAGATATGTATCAATGCTAAGAGACATTCCCGGCCCCGAAGGGCTTACAGTCTATATGGAGAAGAGAGTCACAAGAGGTGGAAGAAAGTATTATTGCCCCCATTTTACACAGACAGGGAATGAAGCACCCATAAAGTGATTTACCCCAGGTCACACAGGAAGTCTGTGGGGGAAACCAGGAATACAACTCAGATCTCTTGATTTCTAGTCCAGTGTCTAAATCCAAAAACCCTCTCTTCCTCTGAAGGTTTTCACTTCTGGGATGCCAGCACGAGTCAAACCTTCAGGCAGGTAGCAAAAGAAAGTCATTATCTTTCATTATGATTATTAAATGGGATGAATAAAATCAGTTGTGGCTAGGGTGTCCCGATTTTATAGGGAAAGCCCTGATTTTGGGGGCTTTTTCTTATATAGGCACCTATTATCCCCCACCCAGTCCCGATTTTTTACACTTGCTATCTGGTCACTGTAGTTGTGGCATGTCTGTCTACTAAGAACTGGACTGAGACTATCAGCACAATTGGCATCAACTGGCCATTTCAAAAGTATCCTGGGACTAAAGGAGAATGAAAACTAAAACTACCCTCTCACTCTTGGAGTATGTCTATGCTGCAATTAAGAACCAGCAACTGGTCTATGCCAGCTGACTTGGGATAAGGGACTCATCAATTGTAGTGTAGGCGTTCAAGCTCAGACTGCAGCATGGGCTTTGGGACCCTCCTACCTTGCAGGGTCCTATGGTTCAAGCTGAATGTCTACACCACAATTAAACAGCCCCTTAGCCCAAGCCCAAGCCCAAGCCAGCTGGCACAGGCCAGCTGCAGGTATTTAATTGCACTGTAGACATACCTTTGGAAATTTTTCTTCCAGGTTAGGAATTAGTCATACCGATGAGGCAATACTGGAAAACTAGCACTACTCACCTATTCTGTGATCAAAGTTTCAGTTTCCAGAGCCATCAATTTTATTTTATTTTTTGGTTAATAATAAAAAAAAAAAAAAAAAAAAAAAAAAAAAGAGGGTTAAGGTTTGGTTTGGTTTTGTTTAAAATAAGCATGGTTTTGTTAAAAGTCTCTACTATAATTACATCCCAAATATATCAGCTTCAAAACAATGCAGCTCCTTCACCAATACTATGTTCACCTCTCTGTGTTTCTAATTTTCTTCTATTGTTGTATATTCAAGTCATATTTGGAATCACTTCCAGAAAAGGGGGACAGAAGTCCCTTAAATATGAATTCCTCAATGTTACATGTAGTAACACTCAGCCTGAGCCCTCCTCCATAAAGCGGAAGAAAACAAATTAAAGTTTTTTTGGGACTGCTCGAGTCTGATGAGGCTATATAATTAAAGGTTCTGCTTTCCTAACTACTCCCACTTCTCTTTTTTCAGGAGTAATAGGGAGGGGATGAGGAGGAAGAAGACAGAGTAAGGGATTCTCTTAAGTGAATTCTTTGGCCTTCTCTGATGGTTTGGATGCCTCTATTCCCTAGCACTTTAAAGGCTCATTTAGTCTGCTAAGATGCCTGGGTGTCTTGCTGATGGCATTTCCTCTTCATTAAGTGCTGTTCCTTTACTGTGAATGCTTAGTTCAACACAGGGAGCATGACCTTTCATAAACTGATGTGGTCTGTTGCAGTCTCTTGGAAGGGCAGGCATTAAAAAGACCAGCTCTTATTTGTTTAAAACTTTACTAGATGACTCAAACAGAAAAACGATGGGTTGTTTCTCTTGAACTAGCCTGGTTGGTTTACTCTTACACACGGTGCATCTATTGTCTCCCTCCCTGCTTCCCGTCCTGTGACAATTCTAGCTCTCTTATGGGCTCTGACCTGTCATCAATATTTTTCCTCTTTTGTTCTCTTCTGATCTAAGTCTCTAATCATCTAAAACTGACTCTTCTCCCCCAATATTTCATTATGATGCATGTTTCTCCAGTCAATGAGGAGACATTTTCAGGTGAGTGCAGAGGTGAAAGCAAGAGCCGGTTTGCCGTACCAGGGTGGCCCGGCTTCCCCAGGGGGCAATTTAAAGGGCCTGGGGCTCCCAGCAGGGGCTGGAGCCCCAGGCCCTTTAAATTGCCACCAGAGCCCCACTGCTGGAGCCCTGGGGTACGGCTGCGGGGCTCTGGGGGCTATTTAAAGAGTCCGGGGCTCCAGCTGCCTCTGCCACCCTGGTCTTTAAATATCTGTGGGAGCCCCGCTACTTCCCCAGGGCTCCCACGTCTATTTACAGGGCTGGGGCGGTAGAAGCAGGGGAGCCCCGGGCCCTTTAAATAGCCCCCGGAGCCCTGGGGGGGGCGGGGGGGCACTTACCTTACAGGGTAGGCTGGGGCTGGCTCTGACTGCCTCAGCCCCGCCCCTTCTGCCCTAGGCCCCGCCCCTTCCAGGGGCCAGAGCTGGCCCCAGCGTACCGGTAAGTCACTGAACTTACTTTCACCCCTGGGTGAGTGTGAGAAGACTGCAAAAAAAGGGAGATCAGCCTACTTCATAGGCTCATCATAAAGCACCTCCTAAACATAAATTGTGCTAGAAGACTCAAACATTATTCTATATACAAATGAAAAAACCCAGCCCTGGCAGTGGTTCTTTCTGAGACAAGATCACAGGCTCACAAAAGGAAGAAAAGAAAAACCAGAGCTTCCAGCCATCAAAACTCATGCTGCATGTTAGATTCCCCCGCCCCCCTTCATAACTGTGGTTCGTAGTTCTTAGCTCTTCAGAAGAGTCTCTGCAGAGAACACAAAAGAACTCCAGACATCATCTCACATTCCCCACCCTGTCTCCAAGGCTAAGTAAAGATTTAAAAAGCAAATGATGGGTGGCCTTCATTTTCCGTTTTCACTTTCTGCATAAATTCTTCAGATTAGAAGGATCACTAAGAGCTAGAGGCTGTTGACTTCAAGTTAAGAGTTAAAACCCTAATCAATTTAATTTTCTTCAATGAATATTTTGTACCCCTACAGATAGTCATTTATAACTGTTATGATTGTATAGTAATGGATCTGCTAGTTCAGATTATGATGCTACATGTAGTAACTTTTTACACTGAGAATTAGTGAGTCATGTTAACATACAAAGACACATTTCTTTACTACTGTGTTACAGCATCCTAAGTAAATCCTTTTTTTTGTCGGCAGCCAGGAGCATAAATCCACAAGCAGGCAGAAGTAAGAGCTTTAAAAATTTTAAACATCAACAAAAATACACACCCTTGAAATATGAACACTTCAAAAATCTCTGGTGACAAGAATAAATCCAAGGGTTTAAATAAAAGTAAGTTACATGATTTTTGAAATATCCTATTGAACTAGCCTGTCCCACAGCTAATATTTAACAAAAAGTACAGAAACCAGAAGACATCCTCTCTCACCACCCACTTTATCTATGGGCATTTCTTTCCTACCCCAAACTCCTGCCATCCTAGGAGCCACTGACTATATGGAATATACAATTCCCAATTTCTCCCTGTTTAAAAAAAAAAGGGGGGAGGCAAATTATACTTCTACAGGACATAATGTTTAAAACGATAATGTAATGCACTCAATTTCTACCCACGGTTTTGAACAAGTCTCTTTACCTCCCTCTCCTCACCTGTAAAATAGGCACAATAACACTTGTCAGCTTCACAAGGGGGCAGTCAGATGTGTGTAAAGGGCTTTAAATTGAAGTGCCAGTGAAGTTCTTACTTATTTCATGCTTTACTTGTGAAAATTATTTGTGGTTGTTGAGTCCAGTTTAGAGTGATTGCATAATATTGCATATAAATTTAGATTGCAAGCCATTGCAAGGACTATCTTTTGTTATAAGTTTCTAAATTGCCTAGCACAATAAAACCCTTATGCTGTTTGGGGCCTCTGGGCACTGTTGTATTGCAAATTAACAACAGACTCCTCTTATGTCACTGCAGGTAAATTGATTGCATCATTTAAAGCCCAAAGGGCAAAACCAAATAGGGAAATCTGACTCATTTTAATACGAGAATATCTTATTCAGTACTGTGCTTTGGTGTGAAAGCTAGACTCAAGCCAGGATCAAGTTGCCAATAGAATTTTCCCAATGCAACATTAGTTGATTTAAAACAAATTAAAATTACATTAAATTTGTTAGTGTATAAACACTTTGAGCATATAAGCAAATACTTAAAGATGACTAAGAACTTCACTTCAAAAAGGCAAGGCAAATAATGGGCTGTGTTTTCTTTAATTTTTTCAGTTAATTTAGTATTGGGGGATGTAAAATGGTGGAATGGCTCAGCAGAATCAGTTGCAGTAACCAAAGTATTAATTTGTATTACTTGTTTAAAAACTAACACAGTTAAAGTTTTCGTAGTTTGGGCTTCCAGTCAGTCTTTAACACTTGGATACAGAGCCCTACTTTCCCACACAGCCGTCTCCTTATGCTATCTCCCAAGCAGCTATTCTTCTAGACCCCAATTCTGCAAACACACATGCACATGCTAAGCTTTACACAAGACTAGTTTTTTAAGAAGTCAATGGGACTACTCGTATTTAAATTTTTAAGCACATGCTTAAGTATATCCCAAATCTTTTGAGCACTATTTTTACTATGCATTTTTCCAAACCCCTTTTTGGATTCTTAGCGGTTTTCAAAATAAACCTACACAACCAACAGTAATGAAGATGAACTGAGACCCAAGACAAAGAACAATATTTCAGAAGACAGAGGAAGCAAAGAGTAATTTTTTTTTTTAAAAATGGTGATACGAATTGCCCCTTCCCCACAATTGCAGCCAAAAGCAGCAGCGAACAACAGTTTAGTACTGGAAGTGAAGAATACCATGTCAGTTCTATTACTGAGTGCTGATGGCTGACAGTGCACTTCATAAGGCACAGAGAATATACCGTAGATCAGGGGTCTCAAACTCAAATGACCACGAGGCCGCATGAGGACTAGTGCATTGGCCCGAGGGCCACATCAGTGACACCCCCCACTTGCTGCCCCTGGCCCCGCCCCCTTCCATGAGGCCCTTGCCCCTGCCCCGCCTCTTCCTGCCCCTTCCCTGCCCCCATTCCAACCCCTTCCCCAAAGTCTTCACCCCAACTCTGCCCCCTCCCTGCCCCCAGGGAGTGCAGGAGGGGTGCGGGGTGTGGCGGGGGCTCAGGACAGGGAATTGGGGTGTGGGGTGCAGAAGGGGTGAGGGGTGCGGCAGGGGGCTCCGGGCACGGGGTTGGGGTGCAGGAGGGGTGAGGGGTGCAGCAGGGGGCTCCAGGTAGGGGGTTGGGGTGCAGGAGGGGTGAGGTGTGCAGCAGGGGATTGGGGTGTAGGGTATGGCAGGGGGCTCCAGGCAGGGTGTTGGGGTGCAGGAGGGGTGAGGGGTGCAGCAGGGGGCTCAGGGCAGGGGGTTGGGGTGCAGGAGGGGTGTGGGATGCGGCAGGGGGCTCTGGGCTGGGGGTTGGGGTGCAGGAGGGGTGAGAGGTGCAGCAGGGGGTTGGGGTGCAGGGTGTAGCAGGGGGCTCCAGGCAGGGGGTTGGGGTGCGGGAGGAGTGTGGGATGCGGCAGGGGGCTTCGGGCTGGGGGTTGGGGTGCAGGAGGGGTGAGAGGTGCAGCAGGGGGTTGGGGTGCAGGGTGTGGCAGGGGGCTCCAGGCAGGGGGTTGGGGTGCGGGAGGAGTGTGGGATGCGGCAGGGGGCTTCGGGCTGGGGGTTGGGGTGCAGGAGGGGTGAGAGGTGCAGCAGGGGGTTGGGGTGCAGGGTGTGGCAGGGGGCTCCAGGCAGGGGGTTGGGGTGCGGGAGGGATGAGGGGTGCAGCAGGGGGTTGGGGTGCAGGGTGTGGCAGGGGGCTCCGGGCAGGGGGTTGGGGTGCAGGAGGGGAGCGGGGTGTGGGCTCCGGCCCGGCGCCGCTTACCTAGAGCAAATCCGGGGTGGCAGCGCCGCGCACCGCAGCCAGGACAGGCTCGCTGCCTGCCCTGGCCCCTGACCCCGCTCCACTCTGCTCCACTCCAGGAAGCAGCCAGAGTCCCTGGGGTGTGTGTGTGTGCGGGGGGGGCGGGAACGGCACCATGTGCTGCTCCTCTACGTACCTCCCCCAAAGCTCCCATTGGCCATGGTTCCCCGTTCCCGGCCAATGGGAGCTGCAAGAGCACGGAGCCCTCTACTCGCCCCCTGCCCGGGGCTGCAGGGACATAAAATAGTTCCAGCCACTTCAGGGAGTTGCACGGGGCTCGCAGTGGCACGGGGTAGGCAGAGGGGTAGGGGGTCCGCGGGCGGGGGGAGCTTGGCGGGCCACAGGAAAGAACCCCGCGGGCTTGAGACCCCTGCCATAGATTGTGGTTCTCAAACTTTTGTACTAGTGACCCCTTTCACATAGCACGCCTCTGAGTGCGACCCCCCCCTTATAAATTTAAAACACTTTTTATATATTTAACACCATTATAAATGCTGGAGGCAAAGCAGAGTTTGGGGTGGAGGCTGACATCTCGTGACCCCCTGAGGGGTCCTGACCCCCAGTTTGAGAACCCCTGCCATAGAAGATCAGAAAGGGTAGCAGGAAGTGTGTCTTATCGGTGTCTTGTGAAGTGCAATGTAAATGCACTGGATTGTAAAATAAAATATTTTACAACCTCCATTAAGAAATGCTAAAAATAACATTTATTTGAATTATGGAAATTCATGAACACATGCCATGTACACATAGCAATGCTTCTTCCTGTAGTGTTGCCAAGGAGGAGATTCACCATTCTGGACTGCAGCTTTGCCACTATACCTTTCCGCTTGTAACACTGAGCCAAATGACAAGATCTCCAGTTATTTGATTTTTCTAATCTGCTTTAAGCAACTCTAGAGAATGGATTCAGAAGTTGCTTGACAGTATAAAAACATGCCCCCTGTCCTAATGACCTTAAAATCTAGTTCTGACACTGAGGCGATAAACAAGTTTAGGGTGATGGAGAGAAATCTTGCAGAGGTCATTATTGAAAGGCTGAGCAAAAGTAGTGCATTTTGAAGAGGGATTTGAAGAAGATTGAGATCATTTGCTACACAGGAAGACAGACGTAGCAGCAAGGATGAGGCAACCTGGAAGAAGGAAGTAGCAAGTGGGAGGAAGATATCAGAAGTGAGGAGTAATGAGAATAGGAGGAGAAATAGGCAGTGTAGAATTCTGCAAGGCCTTGAAGGTGATAAGTGTGAGGAGTTGAGAACAGACTGGTGTGGGGTAAGACGAGACACAGGGAGACTAGAGAGAAGAAGGTTGCTGTAGTAGAACTCGAGATGGTGAATGCATTAGACATAGAGTTTAGCATTACAGCTGGACATGAAATACTGGATTTTAGAGATGCCACGAAAAATAAAAGTAAACAGAAATTGGTGAGAGGGATGGAATGAGACATTCAGGTTACAACTCTGGAATATGGCAAGGATGGCGGAGTTAGTGATGGCAATGGGAAAGGAAGTAGCATGATCTGATAAGGAATAGATCCTATTAGGAATCACAACCTTTAGAGTGGTTGACCCTGATCCTCAGGATCCTACCGATCTGTGTTCATCACAAGACATGGAGGAGAGGAGGCGGCGGCTGACTATACGTCACCTGTGTGTTTCTGGATTCTCCAAAGCTAAAAGTGAAACCACCTTATAATGGCCAAGAACCCAGCCCTTTAATGGCTATTTAAAACCCCCACACACTACAGTATTTCACTCCTGGGCATCACAAGCAGAAGGATAACATTGAGAACTCTCCCTCCCTGAAACTTAAATGCTCCTCATCTATTTTTCCCCTCCCATCAAGCTGCATATCCACCCTATGATGACATTTAAATAATGGACTCACAGGGGAATACTGCTAGCTGCAAATGATCAAGTCGGTAGTGATTGAAAGTTGTTGGCCTGGACAGAACATGAACCAGAACCCCAAAGGTGAAAGGCTTTGTAAACCACCACCAGTTTACTAAGTTACCCCTGCACTTTTCTGAGAGTTTTTTCTCATAGGTGTTTAGTTAAAGTTGAGTGCACCATACTGTCAGATTCCCAAAATGCAGAGTAAAATGCACAATGTACTGTTTTTCCTTCAGATTTGTAATAAAACACTCTAAATTACAGTCCCATCTTGAGTCCTGCTACTTTCAAGATTCAGTGCAGAATATATTCTGGGACTCATCTTGTCTAGGCAGCAGTTAGAGAACTTCAGGTCAGCAATGGGTTCATATCAGACTGTAGACATCACATGTGGATCAGGATATCGTCATGTGTCTGATAGACTAATGTTTCCCTATTTCCCAAAGGCATGACACTAAGGCCTGGTCTACACTAGACGTTTATGTCGAATTTAGCGCCGTTACATCGAATTAACCCTGCACCCGTCCACACCACGAGGCTATTTAGTTCGACATAGAGGTCTCTTAAATTCGACTTCTGTACTCCTCCCCAACGAGGGGAGTAGCGCTAAATTCGACATGGCCATATCGAATTAGGCTTGGTGTGGATGGAAATCGACGCTAATAGCTCCGGGAGCTATCCCACAGTGCACCACTCTGTTGACGCTCTGGACAGCAGTCCGAGCTCGGATGCTCTGACCAGCCACACAGGAAAAGCCCCGGGAAAATTTGAATTCCTTTTCCTGTCTGGGCAGTTTGAATCTCATTTCCTGTTTGGACATCGTGGCGAGCTCAGCAGCACTGGCAACGATGCAGGGCTCTCCAGCAGAGATGGCCGTGCAATCCCAGAATAGAAAGAGGGCCCCAGCATGGACTGATCGGGAAGTCTTGGATCTGATCGCTGTGTGGGGCGATGAGTCCGTGCTTTCCGAGCTGCGCTCCAAAAGACGGAACGCAAAGATCTATGAGAAGATCTCTAAAGCCATGGCAGAGAGAGGATACAGCCGGGATGCAACGCAGTGCCGCGTGAAAATCAGGGAGCTGAGACAAGGCTACCAGAAGACCAAAGAGGCAAACGGACGATCCGGATCCCAGCCCCACACATCCCGTTTCTACGAGGCACTGCATTCCATCCTAGGTGCGGCCGCCACCACTACCCCACCACTGACCGTGGACTCTGAGGATGGGATATTGTCCACGGCCGGTTCCTCGGACATGTTAGCGGACGGGGAAGATGAGGAAGGAGATGAGGAGGACGAGGCAGTCGACAGCGCTTACCAAGCTGATTTCCCCGACAGCCAGGAGCTCTTCATCACCCTTACAGAGATCCCCTACCAACCCTCCCCAGCATTTAACCCGGACACAGATTCAGGGGAAGGATCAAGCAGTAAGTGTTTTAAACATCTAAACATTTATTTTTAACAGAACTGGAATATTAAGAATAAGAACAATGTGTTCTTCATGATTTCTTTACCCTGGGCGCTTAAGTATTCAGTTCCAACTATTTAAAAAAAAATCTAACAGTGTCCGGTTGTGCATGATTCTGCTGCCCAAGCTGCTCCACTCTTTAGTCCCTGCCACTGCAGCTATATTAAAATGCGGTCTATATGTCCGGGGATAGAGCTGAAATCCTCCACGGACATCTCGAGGAAGCTCTCCTGGAGGTAATGGGAAAGCCTGTTCATCAGGTTCCTGGGGAGAGCGGCCTTATTGGGTCCTCCGAAGTAGGAGACGTTCCCGCACCAGGAGATCCTCAAGTACTCCGGGATCATTGCCTTGCACAGCATGGCGGCATAGGGCCCTGGTCTTTGCAGGCTTTCCCGAAGCATCCTTTCCTTATCGCTGTCCGAGATCCTCATTATTGTTATGTCGCTCATGATGACCTGCTTTGAATTAGGTAGGGGACTGTTAGTATAGGGACTGCTTGCAAGTTCCTTTACAGAACTGTAACCGCTGGTTTACAGCCACGCGGTGGAGGCGGGAGAGGGGCAGCATACAGGGATCTTTCCCTGGGACATCCGCGAGGGGGTGGGACAGGGCCAGAGTTCATGCTTGGCCGATTGCTGGCAGCAGAGACTGGCATTGCTTTCAATGTGAAAGGAGGCCAGTGGTACTACTAAAGTTTTAAGCAGCCACAAGTCTACGGCTTACCATGTCTGCCTGCTACAGAAATTCCGGTGTCCTGCCCCGCTTCCCAGATCGGCAGTGCAAGACCCCAGGCACTGAAGGCGAGGTCCGAAAATTCGACCTTGTCCTGAGTGCGCATGTGATAGGTGCGGTGCATGGGCTTGTTCACAGAGAAAGACTATGTTCTTTGTTCACAACTACATTTATGTTTCGGAGGAATTCACTACCTTTTCCTCATTCCCACAGCCACATCTGCGACTGTCTCCCAACCCAGCCTGGCATCACACTCCCAGAGGCTAGTGCACATTAGGCGGAGGAAGAAGACGACGCGAGAGGACATGTTCTCAGAACTAATGGGCTGCTCCCGAGCCCAGGCAGCACAGCAGAACCATTGGAGGGAGAATTTGTCCCAAAGATGATAAAGTCATTGCGGAGAAACTAAATGGATTCTTTGCTTCAGTCTTCACGGCTGAGGATGTTAGGGAGATTCCCAAACCTGAGCTGGCTTTTGTAGGTGACAAATCTGAGGAACTGTCACAGATTGAAGTATCACTAGAGGAGGTTTTGGAATTAATTGATAAACTCAACATTAACAAGTCACCGGGACCAGATGGCATTCACCCAAGAGTTCTGAAAGAACTCAAATGTGAAGTTGCGGAACTATTAACTAAGGTTTGTAACCTGTCCTTTAAATCGGCTTCGGTACCCAATGACTGGAAGTTAGCTAATGTAACGCCAATATTTAAAAAGGGCTCTAGGGGTGATCCCGGCAATTACAGACCGGTAAGTCTAACGTCGGTACCGGGCACATTAGTTGAAACAATAGTAAAGAACAAAATTGTCAGACACATAGGAAAACAAACTCTTGAGCAATAGTCAACATGGTTGCTGTAAAGGGAAATCGTGTCTTACTAATCTATTAGAGTTCTTTGAAGGGGTCAACAAACATGTGGACAAGGGGGATCCGGTGGACATAGTGTACTTAGATTTCCAGAAAGCCTTTGACAAGGTCCCTCACCAAAGGCTCTTACATAAATTAAGCTGTCATGGGATAAAAGGGAAGGTCCTTTCATGGATTGAGAACTGGTTAAAGGACAGGGAACAAAGGGTAGGAATTAATGGTAAATTCTCAGAATGGAGAGGGGTAACTAGTGGTGTTCCCCAAGGGTCAGTCCTAGGACCTATCCTATTCAATTTATTCATAAATGATCTGGAGAAAGGGGTAAACAGTGAGGTGGCAAAGTTTGCAGATGATACTAAACTACTCAAGATAGTTAAGACCAAAGCAGATTGTGAAGAACTTCAAAAAGATCTCACAAAACTAAGTGATTGGGCAACAAAATGGCAAATGAAATTTAATGTGGATAAATGTAAAGTAATGCACATTGGAAAA
Organism: Emys orbicularis; assembly: GCF_028017835.1. Lineage (NCBI taxonomy): Eukaryota > Metazoa > Chordata > Testudines > Emydidae > Emys > Emys orbicularis. The sequence continues at coordinate 43,659,185 of NC_088687.1, read as the reverse complement.
AATAACCCCAACTATACATACAACATGATGGGGGCTAATTTAGCTACAACGAGTCAGGAAAAAGATCTTGGCGTCATCGTGGATAGTTCTCTAAAGATGTCCACGCAGTGTGCAGAGGCAGTCAAAAAAGCAAACAGGATGTTAGGAATCATTAAAAAGGGGATAGAGAATAAGACTGAGAATATATTATTGCCCTTATATAAATCCATGGTTCGCCCACATCTCGAATACTGTGTACAGATGTGGTCTCCTCACCTCAAAAAAGATATTCTAGCACTAGAAAAGGTTCAGAAAAGAGCACCTAAAATGATTAAGGGTTTAGAGAGGGTCCCATATGAGGAAAGATTAAAGAGGCTAGGACTCTTCAGTTTGGAAAAAAGAAGACTAAGGGGGGACATGATAGAGGTATATAAAATCATGAGTGATGTTGAGAAAGTGGATAAGGAAAAGTTATTTACTTATTCCCATAATACAAGAACTAGGGGTCACCAAATGAAATTAATAGGCAGCAGGTTTAAAACAAATAAAAGGAAGTTCTTCTTCACGCAGCGCACAGTCAACTTGTGGAACTCCTTACCTGAGGAGGTTGTGAAGGCTAGGACTATAACAATGTTTAAAAGGGGACTGGATAAATTCATGGTGGCTAAGTCCATAAATGGCTATTAGCCAGGATGGGTAAGAATGGTGTCCCTAGCCTCTGTTCGTCAGAGGATGGAGATGGATGGCAGGAGAGAGATCACTTGATCATTGCCTGTTAGGTTCACTCCCTCTGGGGCACCTGGCATTGGCCACTGTCGGTAGACAGATACTGGGCTAGATGGACCTTTGGTCTGACCCAGTACGGCCTTTCTTATGTTCTTATGTTCTAAATGCACCGGACACACATGGAACGTGAGGAGAGGTGGCGGCAGGAAGACCAGCAGGTGACTCAAACGCTGCTTGGACTTCTGAGGGAGCAAACGGACACGCTCCGGTGCCTTGTTGATGTTCTGCAGGAACGGAGGCAGGAGGACAGAGCCCCGCTGCAGTCTATCAGTAACCGCACTCCCCCGCCACCAAGTCCCATACCCCCCTCGCCCAAAGTCCAAAGAAGGAGGGGCGGCAGAGTCCGTGAAAACTCTCACTCGACCCCTGCAGACTGCTCAAGCACCAGAAGGCTGTCATTCCCCAAAATTTGCAAAGTCCTTTCCTGCCCGCCTCACCCAAGCCCCCGTCCAAGTTTCACCCCCCAGTTTCATGTGTGGTTGTTAATAAAAAATACGTTTCTGTTCATTTCTGTTTCAATCATGTTCTTTTGTGGGAGAGTCTGTCTCAAGGGGGGGAAGGGGCTTGGTAATTGGACAGGACAGTCACCTTTAGCAGGGTACAGAGGCGGGGGCAGGTCCAGAAGCAGGGCACATACACAGTGCAGTGACTAGTTACCCTGGTCAGTCTGGGAGGTGGTTTTCATGTTCTGTGCGTGGGGGGGGGTTGCTCTGTGACTTTGTGGCGGGGGAGGGCAGTTACAGATCTTATGCAGCGGTCCTTGTCCTGGATCACAGAGCCACGCAGCAGGGGATCTGTAACCCTCCTCCCCCTGCCATAAAGTCACATAGCCCCCACATACACGCAGTCCTGCTCAGGAGTGCTGGCAGGCTCCGTTGAAACAACCAGTCCGCCACTGCGAATCCTGTCATTCCTGGAGTTTAGAAGGATCATTTGCATCAGTACACTACACCCGCTCCCCACCACAGTCTGCGTCCCAGGTTTAAAACATTCCCGCGAAAACAGTAATCAAGACAACGGTGTTCATTAACAAAATAAAACTGATTTTATTTTTTTGGAAGGGGGTGGAGGGGGTCTGTAACTGGAGAGGATAGTCAACATTAACTGGGTAAAGAAACGGGGGCAGGTTCAGCTTCTCTGTACAGAAACTTAAAAGTCACTGGTTACCCTGCTCACTGTGGAACCTAGCTTTCAAAGCCTCCCGGATGCACAGCGCGTCCCGCTGGGCTCTTCTAATCGCCCGGCTGTCTGGCTGGGCGTAATCAGATGCCAGGCTATTTGCTTCAACCTCCCACCCCGCCATAAAGGTCTCCCCCTTGCTCTCACAGAGATTGTGGAGCACACAGCAAGCTGCTATAACAATGGGGATATTGGTTTCGCTGAGATCACAGCGAGTCAGTAAGCTTCTCCATCTCTCCTTCAGACGGCCAAAAGCACACTCCACCACCATTCTGCACTTGCTCAGCCGGTAGTTGAACAGTTCTTTTTCAGTGTCCAGGGCGCCAGTATAGGGCTTCATGAGCCAGGGCATTAGCGGGTAGGCTGGGTCCCCAAGGATCACTGTAGGCATCTCCACATCCCCAAGACTTATTTTGTGGTCCAGGAAGTAAATACCTTCCTGCAGCCGTCTAAACAGACCAGAGTTCCTGAAGACGCGAGCGTCGTGAACCTTGCCCGGCCATCCGACGTTGATGTTTCTAAAACGTCCCCGATGGTCCACCAGTGCTTGCAGCACCATTGAAAAGTAGCCCTTTCTGTTAATGTACTGGCTGGCCTGGTGCTCCGGTCCCAGGATAGGGATGTGAGTTCCATCTATAGCCCCACCGCAGTTTGGGAATCCCATCGCGGCGAAGCCATCTATGATGACCTCCACGTTTCCCAGGGTCACTACCTTTGAGAGCAGTACCTTAACGATTGCGTTGGCTACTTGCATCACAACAAACCCCACGGTAGATTTGCCCACGCCAAAGTGGTTCGCGACAGACAGGTAGCTGTCCGGCGTTGCAAGCTTCCAGAGGGCTATGGCCACTCGCTTCTGGACAGTCAGGGCTGCTCGCATCCGGGTGTAATTGCGCTTCAGGGCAGGGGACAGCAACTCACAAAGTTCAAGGAAAGTCCCCTTCCGCATGCGAAAGTTTCGCAGCCACTGGGATTCGTCCCAGACCTGCAGCACTATGCGGTCCCACCAGTCCGTGCTTGTTTCCCGTGCCCAGAATCGCCGTTCCACAACATCCACATGACCCATTGTCACCGTGATGTCCTCGGCGCTGGGTCCCGTGCTTTCTGACAGGCCTGTGCTACTCTCAGACTTCAGGCCCTCACCGCGGTGCCGTAGCCTCCTCGCCTGGTTTATCTGCATCTGCCTCTGGTAAAGGTGGATGATAACCTGCGAGGCGTTGACAACGGCCACAACTGCAGCGATGGTCGCAGCGGGATCCATGCTCGCAGTGCTGTGGCGTCCGCGCTGGCACTGACCGGAAAATTGCGCAAACTGATTTCCCGCCGGCGCTTTCAGGGAGGAAGGGAGGGCGGTAGTGACGGACGGATGACGACAATTACCCAAATGCACCCTCGACCCTTTTTTTTTTTTTACCCAGAAGGCATTGGCGGCTCGACCCAGAATTCCAATGGGCAGCGGGGACTGCGGGAACTGTGGGATAGCTGCCCACAGTGCACCGCTTCCAATGTCGACGCTTTCCCCGTTAGTGTGGACTCACAAAGTCGAATTACTGTCCTTAGTGTGGACACACACGTTCGACTTTGCAATATCGATTCTACATTTTCAATTTAAGAGAAATCGAACTACCCTCGTAGTGTAGACATACCCTAAGGGACTATTCTAATCTATTTTGGCACCCCAGAACTGGTAACTGACTAGGAGATCACATACACTGGGGACACAAATGATGCTGTGACTGAGTCCCAGCAAAACCAACTGAGCCAAGCAAAAAAAACTGAGAAAGGTGGCTCGGGTAGGTGTTGACAGGATCCCTGGGGTGCAGCCTGGGACCAATATACCCCCTTAATTCTCTCCAGCCTGGGCTGTCTCTTACAATGCCTTGCTAGTGACAAGCAGCAAGCCCCTCCAGGCACTGTTATCACTCAGCACAACTGCATGTGGAGCCCCACACCCAGCTAGATTGCATGAACGCTCTCAGAGCCAATCATGACTCACACAGAGAAAGGCACCTGCCAAATTCCCCCAGCTCCCAGCACAAGACGAGCAGTGCAGATTTATTAATTTGTTCACCACTTCATCAATGGAAAGTGGATATAGACCAGCCTTTGCAAACCTGAGCAGATTACCAAACACTTCAGGCAAACTCACTGGTAAAGATAAACAGTTAAACAAATTTATTGACTACACGCGATAGATTTTAAAGGATTATACATCTCTACCCTGATATAATGCGACCCGATAGAACACTGGTTCGCATACAACACAGTAAAGCAGCACTCCGGCGGATCAGCGTGTCAGCTCCCAGCCACAGCGCTCCGCTTCCCGCCGCAGGTGAGTGTGGGGAGGTTGGGGAAAGGACGCCCCCCCGCACTCACCTGCGGCGGGAAGCGGAGCGCCGCAGCTGGGAGCTGGTGGAGTGGAGCGGAGCGGGCTGGAGCTGGGCTGCTCCGCTTCCGCCACTACCAGTGAGTGCGGGACCTTTCCGCCAACTGCCCTCCCGCCCCCCCCCCCCAGCGACACAGCTGGAGCTCGGGCAGGGAAAGCGGAGCAGGCTGGGGCCAGGGTGCTCCCCTTCCCGCCACAGGGGAGTATGGGGGCATCATTTCCCTAACCTCCCCGTGCTCACCGGCAGTGGCGGAAGCGGAGCAGCCTGGCCCCAGCCCGCTCCACTCCACTCCACCAGCTCCCAGCTGCGGTGCTCCGCTTCCTGCCGCAGGTGAGTACGGGGGGCTTCCTTTCCCCAAACCTCCCCACACTCACCAGCGGCAGGAAGCGGAGCGCCGCGGCTGGGAGCTGGCAGAGTGGAGCGGGCTGGGGCTGGGCTGCTCCACTTCTCGCCGCTGCCAGTGAGTGCCTGTCAGGGGGCGGGGGGTGTGGGTAGGCGGTGGGGTCCTGGGGGTGATTAGGGACAGGGGTCTCTGGAGGGGTCGGTCAGGGGACAAGGAGCAGGGGGGGCCAAAGCAAGTTCAATATAACGCGGTCTCACCTATAGCACAGTGAGATTTTTTGGCTCCTGAGGACTGCGTTATATCGGGGTAGAGGTGTATGTGATAGGCAAAAAAAAAAAGTCAGAGTTAGTTACCAAAAAGAAAAGAAAATATAAACTCTCAAACCTATTAGACTGGGCAACATCTAGATTAAGCAGGCTTTTTTCACCCCAATGGGTATTGCAGTCCTTAATATACAGATTTGTCCCTTAAACCTGGGCCAGTCTCCTCTCTTGGAGTCTTCCGTCTTCTTCTCAGTGTCTTTGTTGCTTGCAGCATAGGTGGGGGAAGGAGAAAGGCCAAGCATGGGTCCCTTGTGTTCTGTTTTATACCCTCAGTCCCATGTGCTTGGAGAACAAGTCCAGGCATGTCTGGTGGGCGTTGCTGAGTCCCCAGGCAAGGTTGAGCAATTCCCCTGGTGTGGCCTCATGCGGGTGAGTCACTGAATTGTAGCTCCCTTGCTGGACAATGGCTGTTGATGGGTTGTTTTACACCCCACCAGACATAGGTTACTTTCCTCGCTGTTGTCTCTGGGGAGCTACTATCAAGCTGATTCCCCAACTTACAGCATGTTTTAGTGACAGCCATACAACACAATCTCATAACTTCACATGGACTAATGATATACATATTTAGATAGAACAGTGACTTTCAGCCGATCATAACCTTTTCCCTGATACCTCACATATCTGTATATAAACTTTGATATTGCATATAAAGCATACTAAGTAATATGGGGGTTACAAGATGCTCCCTCAAGGTATAGTATGTCACAGGTGTAAATTTACTAGGACTGCCTCAGTAATTCAGGCCATTTTCCTTGTTCCCGAAATGTTCTCCTCTTCCCCGCCACCCCCTTCTCAAAATAGCAGCCATGCATGGGGAGAAAAATTCTGTTTCGAATTAGCAGCTTTAGTTTAAGAGCATGAAATGGCAGTACTAGGCAACAGTCCAAAAATCAGAAAAACAGAAATGTTACTTGCTTCAAACCAGTAAAATTCAATATCATGGTAACAAACAAAACACTTGCAGTGACTTTAAAACTACAGTTACTTGCATTGCATTGGAAAAAGGAGGGAGCAACAAAGTGAGGTACATTCATAGAATTAACTAACCAGTAGCCACAGGGACCTTCCGCTATTCTTAACTTGAACAATTTTTCAGTCTTCAGGCACAATTTCACAGGAATTTTTTCAGCCAGTAGTATTTAAATCTTTGCCTTTGTTTCTTCTGCCACAAGAGAACACCTTCCCAGTCCACTATTTTAAAAGGATTTCTTGGGTGATCATTTTGAAGAACCCAGAAGCATACAGCCCCAGCCAACTGCCAGCCCTCTCAAGTAGCTCTTTTCTCTGGCCTTCCAAGACCCTCATGGTCAATATAGCCTCAAAGATCACAACCATCTGTAATAAAAAGTTTAGCAGTCTTTGCAACACTATCACTAAAGATATACAAGTCCCCCCCCCCAAAAAAAAACTTCCTTGTGTCTACAAGACTTTAAAAGACACACACACACACACACACCGCAAGCTGCTTACGGTTAAAGGCTCATGAAGTAATGGTGATTGAAGATTGTTCATATTCGTCTACACCAGTGGTTCTCAAGCACAATGGGTTACCTGGGCCGCACAGTCTGGAGTCCATGAGACTCAGGAATAGCGGGAGCAGGGGGTGCACAAAGAAATCATACATTTCTTTAAAAAAAGAAAGCTCCCGATGATGGAGCACCTAATTAATCAGAACAATCAAAGGCCAGCACTCAGCCTGGAGAACAATTCCTTCTGGCCAGTGCCAAACAACCTTCTCCATAGGACTCCAATCCTCCCAGCAACAGTATCCTTTGCATTCAACCCCACAGAATAATAAAGAACTGCTGTGAATACATCTACTGCCCAGTGTGATGCAGTTATATGACCACACCTTACACTTCAGTCACACCACATTTTTTGAAGTTCTACTCTGCAAAAACCCAGATTTAATTTTGTCTTATAGTACAGAGCTGACAATTTCCCAAAGCAATAGTCCCCTCCCCAAAAAACTGATAAGTTAATTACCATCTGTGCAGTAACAAGTGTGACACACACTGTCCAGCTACTGTCTGCTCTCAGAGTTTCCCCCAACTGCACAGCACCTGTAGTGGCACTAGTAACTGACCTGTAATAAGGCAGCTCAAAGTTACCAGATAACCTATCCACCTTGCATAACATCTGTGAAGTCCAGGGTAATACACAACATGCAGCAAAAACATTAAAAATATTTCCTCACTGAAACCCAGCCTAATCATGAGACATTTCCATCTGGCCTTCAGTCTTCCAAAGGCATGCTCCACAACCATGCTGCACCAGTTCAGGTGATAGTTAAATCTGTCCTTGCTTCTGTCCAGGTGTCTTGGTGTAAGGTAGGGTTACCATTTGTCCGGATTCTCCCGGACATATCCGGCTTTTTTGAGTTAAAAATAGCGTCCGGGGGGAATTTGTAAATGTCCGGATTTCCCCCCCATGCAGAGCGCGCACGGCTGACAGGGCAGCCGGTCGGATCGTGCCACTCCCACGGGGCTCTGGCAGCCAGAGCCCCTCCTCTGCTTCCCCCTCCTCTCCCCTGCAACTTGAGATCACTCCCCTCCTCTCTCCCCCTCCCTCCCTCTCCCTGCATTCGCAGATCGCCGGCCTTTCGCATCGGGCCTCCGGCAGTCTGCAGCTCCTTCCTCTGCTCCCCCTCCCCTGCTGCCCAGCGCGCCACTCCACAGCACTCTGTTCTGAGCAGCACGGTAAGGGGGTCAGGGGGTCGGAGAAGGGGCAAGGAGGTTCTGGAGGGGGCAGTCAAGAGACAGGGAGCAGGGTTGGATGGGTCGGGAGTTCGGGGGGGCTGTCTGGGGGTTGGGGGTGTGGATAAGGTTTTGGGCAGTCAGGGTAAAGGTAGGGGGTAGGGTCCTAGGGGGGCAGTTAGGGTGGGGGGGTCTCAGGAGGGGGCAGTTAGGGGACAAGGAACAGGGAGGCTTAGGTAGGGGATGGGGTTCTGGAGGGCAGTTAGGAGCAGGGGTCCCAGGAGGGGGCAGTCAGGGGACAAGGAGCGGGGGTGGGGGCTGACAGGGGGCAGGGGTAGGGAGAGGGATCGGAGCAGTCAGGGGACAGGGAGCAGAGGTGTTTAAATGGGTCGGGAGTTCTGGGGGGGGCGGTCAGGGGGTGGGGAGTGGTTGGATGGGGCGTGGGAGTCCCTGGTGTCTGTCTGGGGGTGGGAGGGTGGATAAGGGTTGGGGCAGTCAGGGGACCAGTAGGGGGTAGGGTCCTAGGGGGCCAGTTAGGATGGGGGGAGGGTCTCAGGAGGGGGCAGTCAGGGGACAAGGAGTGGGGGGGAGGGTTGGGGATTCTGAGGGGGGCAGGAAGTGGGAGGGAGTGGAAGGGGCAGGGGCGGGGCTCCTCCCATCCTCTTTTTTGATTGTTGAAATATGGTAACCCTATGTAAGGCTACATGAGCCAATGAAACAAAAATCACTCCAGCATAATTAGGAAAGCCCATCGAATCCCTCTATTTCCTGGCATTGCCCAATGTGATCACCCTGTAGAGCAGGGCACAATTAAATCACTTTGCACACTTGGACGACAACTGCCCCCACAATAGATTTTCCAACCCCAAACTGGCTGCCCTCTGACCAGTAGCAATTTGGGGTTGCAAATTTCAAGACAGACTGCCATCCATTTCCTCACTATCAGAGCAGCTCTTATCTGTGTCTCTTGCATTGCAGGGTTTAGGTGAGTTTGGCATGACTACTCCAGGAATGTGGGCTTCTGCATCAAAAAATTCTGGAGCCAATGCTGGTTGTCCCAGGTTTGCATTACAATCCAATCCCACCCACTCCATGTTCATCATTTAGTCCCCAAGACTGCTGCTCTACCCTGTATAGTTGGTCAGCAGGTACCTGCAAGTGTTTCAGCTGCTCATTCTCAGTCATCCTCAGTTCTGCAGATACAATGGTCAAGTCAGCTCAGTAGATCACTATCTCATCCATATTTCTGATGGCAAGATAGCAGCTGTGATCCAGGGAGCACCTCAATGCCAACTGTCAGAGGGCATCTTATGCCATAAATCTCATCAGGCCTAACAGTCATTTCCCCAACTCACTGTTGTCATAATCTGTATCTGAAAGGTGTCATATGCAAACTGGTAACATGCAGATCATTAATACTATTGTGTGCTGTATGTACAGGCAGTGTATAAAGAGTTATAGATGTGTGCTGGAAACACATTCCTCAAACATGTTTAGCAGGCAGTGCCTAAGTACAGCCTATCCTAGACAAAGGAATGTTGTTTCACAGACTTGACTGTGAATCCAGTATAAATTAAGCCAGGTGTGACCTAAAACAGAAAAGCACTGTTACATGCACTGTAAACAAAGCCATCAGGCAAGCAAGTTGGGGAAGATGACCACTTAATCTCGAAAGAGGATGCAGACTGCACCCCTTTGAAGCCTTCCTGACTCTTAAACAGGGTCAATTGACAGAGAAAATATATACACAGGCAAAAAGCCATTTTGGCATCCTTTACCTGAGGCAACAAAGAAACCAAGCGCTTCAGGCTCTGTGTTGATCCTGGAAGAATGACTGGTGAGGAAGCTACTTGGAACAAGGGACTCTAGAGTCCAAGTTACATTTTAATCTTAGAAGTGTATTTTTCTACTTTTGTTTCTAGACATTTCTATCCCTACTCCTTCTACCAAATATCACCTAAACCTAGGCTCTGTTAATACTCTTGTTTCACTTTTACAAATCCATCTCAGTGCTCATAGAATCATAGAATATCAGGGTTGGAAGGGACCTCAGGAGGTCATCTAGTCCAACCCCCTGCTCAAAGCAGGACCAATTCCCAACTAAATCATCCCAGCCAGGGCTTTGTCAAGCCGGGCCTTAAAAACCTCCAAGGAAGGAGATTCCACCACCTCCCTAGGTAACGCATTCCAGTGCTTCACCACCCTCCTAGTGAAATAGTGTTTCCTAATATCCAACCTAGACCTCTCCCACTGCAACTTGAGACCATTGCTCCTTGTTCTGTCATCTGCCACCACTGAGAACAGCCGAGCTCCATCCTCTTTGGAACCCCCCCCTCAGGTAGTTGAAAGCAGCTATCAAATCCCCCCTCATTCTTCTCTTCTGGAGACTAAACAATCCCAGTTCCCTCAGCCTCTCCTCATACGTCATGTGCTCCAGACCCCTAATCATTTTTGTTGCCCTCCGCTGGACTCTTTCCAATTTTTCCACATCCTTCTTGTAGTGTGGGGCCCAAAACTGGACACAGTACTCCAGATGAGGCCTCACCAATGTCGAATAAAGGGGAACGATCACGTTCCTCGATCTGCTGGCAATGCCCCTACTTATACAGTCCAAAATGCCGTTAGCCTTCTTGGCAACAAGAGCACACTGTTGACTCATATCCAGCTTCTCGTCCACTGTGACCCCTAGGTCCTTTTCTGCAGAACTGCTACCTAGCCATTCGGTCCCTAGTCTGTAGCAGTGCATGGGATTCTTCTGTCCTAAGTGCAGGACTCTGCACTTGTCCTTGTTGAACCTCATCAGGTTTTTTTTGGCCCAATCCTCTAATTTGTCTAGTATCCGATCCCTACCCTCTGTATCCGATCCCTACCCTCTAGTGTATCTACCACGCCTCCCAGTTTAGTGTCATCTGCAAACTTGCTGAGAGTGCAGTCCACACCATCCTCCAGATCATTAATAAAGATATTAAACAAAACCGGCCCCAGGACCGACCCTTGGGGCACTCCACTTGAAACCGACTGCCAATTAGACATGGAGCCATTGATCACTAGCCGTTGAGCCCGACGATCTAGCCAGTTTTCTATCCACCTTACAGTCCATTCATCCAGCCCATACTTCTTTAACTTGGCAGCAAGAATACTATGGGAGACCGTATCAAAAGCTTTGCTAAAGTCAAGGAATAACATATCCACTGCTTTCCCCTCATCCACAGAGCCAGTTATCTCATCATAGAAGGCAATTAGGTTAGTCAGGCACGACTTCCCCTTGGTGAATCCATGCTGACTGGTCCTGATCACTTTCCTCTCCTCTAAGTGTTTCATAATTGATTCCTTGAGGACCTGCTCCATGATTTTTCCAGAGACTGAGGTGAGGCTGACTGGCCTGTAGTTCCCCGGATCCTCCTTCTTCCCTTTTTTAAAGATGGGCACTACATTAGTCTTTTTCCAGTCATCCGGGACCTCCCCCGATCGCCATGAGTTTTCAAAAATAATGGCCAATGGCTCTGCAATCTCATCCGCCAACTCCTTTAGCACCCTCGGATGCAGCGCATCCGGCCCCATGGACTTGTGCACGTCCAGTTTTTCTAAATAGTCCCGAACCACTTCTTTCTCCACAGAGGGCTGGTCACCTTCTCCCCATACTGTGCTGCCCAGTGCAGCTGTCTGGGAGCTGACCTTGTTCGTGAAGACAGAGGCAAAAAAATCATTGAGTACATTAGCTTTTTCCACATCCTCGGTCACTAGGTTGCCTCCCTCATTCAGTAAGGGGCCCACACTTTCTTTGACTTTCTTCTTGTTGCTAACATACCTGAAGAAACCCTTCTTGTTACTCTTAAGTGCTGTATATAAAACTAAACGGTAAAAGCCTCCACTAACCTAGCAGGCTAGTGAACATTCTGTTTCTTTGGAGGCAGAAATCTTGATAACTTCAGCGAGAGGGACTGGACACTACAGGGGAGATGGCTTTGGGGTGACTTGAGACTGGAAGGGCTGTTGGAAGGGCTGGGGGAAGCCTTGTGCTGAGAGCATGCTACTGATGGGCAGGGCTTTGAGCCAAAACAGCACAGAAGCACCCAGGGCTCCAGGTCAGGCAATAACAACTGCTCTGGGTGAATATCCATAGCATCAGTGGCAAAAAGGAATAGATTATGAGATAGAACAGAAAGATTTGTGGAAATTTGACCCCAAACTTCCATAGTGAAGGTATGCCACAAAACATGACAGCAGCACCTCAATATACTGTGAAAACTTCCCACAAGGTAGCATGCCAGATGGTGGCATGGGGCACCCAGTGCTTGGTGTGCTTTAGCAATGCGGCCTGATGCTGCAAGGTCACATTGCACCAGCAAAGGGAGCCAAATGTGAACGTACACGGCTGAAAGAGCTACGTCAGCTGCAGAACACCTGCAGAACTTCTGCCAGTTTAAAAAACAAAACAAAACAAAAAAAACACTTTCTAGTGTAGATGTGCCCCAAGACAGATAGGGGCACAGCAGCATTTAACAGTGAGCAAAGGCACTGCACAACAGTTTAGGAGTGGAAGATAAGGGCACCGTGTGTACTTGAAACTGCACAGGAAGCTTAGTTCATCAGAACGTAATTATTCAAATTGGACTGTGACCAGGAAAATAGGGTTGATAACTCTGCTCTTACAACAAAAAGTGCCATGGGATATTTCATAACCAGCACATCCAACAGTTCCCCTTATTTTGCTAGATCTGCTGCAAACATAAGACTAGGTCAATGCCTATACTGTAGTAATACAACACCGATTCACTCTATTGCCATTGCAAAATTAATACAGGAGTATAGTTCTTACCAGTACTCTTAATATCTTCCTCCATTATAGCAGTAAGGGGCTTCCCCTCAAGCCCAAAAAGTCAAACAAGCTGCCATCTTTAAGAGTGACATATTTACATAGGAACAGTCATCTGGAAAGATGTGTTCAGGAACAGTTTATGTAGCAGAACTCACACCCACCCTTGCAGACACCATATCAATATGGCAGTAACTCATTTAAATGATTATTTATAGTCTTAAATGTACACAACAGATATTCAGGTAAAAATTTGACTTTATCCTGAAAATTTGAAAAACTGCACAAATAAGATGAATTCTGAAGTGGCATCAGAACTCTGGACATATCTTTTTGATTTTATCATTGAGAAATCAGCTGGATACAAAAGATAGTACAGTACATTTCTAGGTGTTTATAACATGACCCAGGTAATGTTACAAGCAGGAGCACTGCCAGCTTTTTTGCCACCCTAGGCGGCGGAAGGTCCCGCCCCCGAAATGCCGCCCCCGACAGAGGCGGCCGAAGATCCGGCTGCCGCGGTCACCACCCCCCAAATGTTAGCGCCCTAGGCGACCGCCTAGGTCGCCTAATGGGTTGCGCCGGCCCTGGTTACAAGGCACACAGCTGAGCATTTAAGAATCAAGGAAGTACTTTGAAATACATAGCCTTGAATACGCACTTGCTAATGAAATGGAAAGTTACTAATTGTGAATGTTTGAACAATCAGGTATGCTGTCCTCTATATTTTTAGAAGCTGAAGGTGAAGCCATAAATCCCAGTTTAACTTTGGGGTAATTTGCCCTGGATATGCAATAGTCTTGGAATTCACATACAGATGTAGCCTCTACATCACAATAAATTAGGCATTCTTAATATATCCCTTACTTGAAAGAGTACTTCCACTAAAATTATACATAAGGAACAGAACATAGTCTTATTGTCTAGAAAATGGACACTGCGATATCATCACTAGGAAAAAACACCAGTTGTGTCTAGAATTATTAATCAGTTTCATAATATGAACACCCATCTCAAAAAGGATTTTAAAACACCTTGGAATGTGTCATTCTTAAGTAGCCTTTCCAAGGAATATATTTAAAGTTTAATATAATCAAAATACAAATTTCAGTTCCTTTTCTTTTTTGTTGAATTAGGATACAGTTTACCACAACAAAGTTTGATAAAAATGTAATAGTTTATAACTTTACATTTCAGTGTAGTGAGGTCTTTAAAGCTTTTGAGAAAGTGATCAAAATGAATCAGTTCAACTAAACATCTCAGGCCAAATTCATCCCAGGGGTGACTTTATAACAATCACAAAAGAATTACATCTGAGATAAATTTGGCCCCTGAAACAATCTATATAAATGTTGCTTCTTGCTTGGAACTAGTATCAGCACTGAAGCAGATTTCTTCTATACATTGTGTCCTGCTACCCAAATAACTGTTTCATATAGAAACAGTTCTGGACACAGATGGTGAGCTACTTGAACAAATTAGGTAATATAGGAATAGTTCCAGTTTAGATTTCCCCCCCCATTCTCAATTTCTAGACCTAAATAGAAGTAAAATCTTACCTTAGTTTTCAAGTTGACGCAGAACATAATTTTAAAAAGTACAAAGAGGCAGTTATTACTTTAAAAAAGTTTTATAGGATATTCTGAAAAAGGAAATTAAAGCTGAAACTGAAAGAATATTGTGCAGAATTTGAGCCTGATCCTTCAAAGTCACAACACCTCCTGCACTGAAAACTGACAACACATCTCAAAGAATTTGACCATAAGAATTGAGAGCATGAATTAAAGCTCAGGATTGCAAGAATACTAAAAAAGTGTTTATAAAATCGATACTTTAATGTAAGATGTATAAAATGTTGACATCTAAATTAAGTTATTAGCCCTCTACTTGTCACAGCTGATCATGCAGAGAATCCTGTCTTTTTCAAATTATTACAGTATGAAACACCAGACACCATGGTATTGGAGGGCACTTTTCAGGACGTAAATTTGGTCATGAGAAACAAGTCATATTTTGTACAGCTTCTGAACGAGGAGACTGATCATTCTGGCTAATGTGTTACATCTTTTGCTATTTAGCATTTAACCCAAAATGCAAGATGACCCTTAATAGCTTTCAGTAGCACTTGATGCAACAATTCCAGTATCCTGATCCAAAATATGGTGAAGTCAATGGAAATACTCCCACTGATTTCAAGGGTTAGACCCTTTGTCTATTCCGTCAGTACTAGTAATAGTCAACAAATAAACACAGCTCACTTTCTGTAAGCTGCTTTTTATTGGAAAACATTTCTAACCCCAGAATGAACTCAGAGGTTTGCATACAGTATTATGAGTATTTGTTGCTCAAAAAAACATTAGCGACTTTGTCTAATTTTTCTTAGTGAAAAGTAGAGGAACAAACATTTCTATTTTAAAAAGGTAAGAGAGACAATACAGTGCCTTTTAGTAGAACATTTAGAGTAGAGGTGGGCAAACTACGGCCCGGGGCCCACATCCGGCCCGCCAGACGTTTTAATCCAGCCCTTGAGCTCCCACCTGGAAGTGGGGTCTGGGGCTTGCCCCGCTCCCGCACTCCAGCCAGGGAATGGGGTCGGGGTCTTGCTCCACTCTGCACGGCTCCTGGAAGCAGCGGCATATCCCCCCACTCCGGCTCCTATGCGTAAGGGCTGCCAGGGGGCTCCGCATGCTGCCCCCACCCCAAGAGCCACCCCTGCAGCTCCCATTGGCTGGGAACTGCAGCCAATGGGAGCTGCAGGGGCGGCACCTGCGGACAGGGCAGCACGCAGAGCCGCCTGGCTGTGCCTCCACGTAGGAGCCGGAGGGGGGGCGTGCTGCTGTTTCTGGCAGCTGCTTGAGGTAAGCGCCACCTGGAGCCTGCCACCCTGACTCCCTCCCGTGCCCCAAACCCCTGATCTCCCTCCTGCCCTCTGAACCCCTCAGTCCCAACCCGAGGCACCCTCCTGCACCATCAAAGCCTCATCCCTGGCCCTACCCCAGAGCCCAGACACCAACCCCACTTTCCTGGCCCGCCATACAATTTCCATACCCAGATGTGGCCCTTGGGCCAAAAAGTTTGCCCACCCCTGATTTAGAGCCTGATTCTGACCTTACACGGTTTTTACACTAGCATAGCTCCAGAATTTTGCCCATAAATTTAATCCACCCTTACTTTTGGGTCAGAAAGTTGGCTTTGGCAGGAGTAAGCATTTGGAGCTTTTGGCCCATAAGCTTATTTAAATGATCATCTCTATGAATTCACAAAGTACTTTAAATAAACAGCTGCCAAGATTAATAGTTAAAGCATAGGTGGAGTATTTTCTCTGTATAACAGAAATAAACAGTGACTACCTATATTGCACTTTTGATCTTCAAAGCACTTTTCAAACATTAAGGGCTAAATCATGCATCAGGGAGCTGGGGGGAAGTGTTGGGAAACTTTTTGCTTATCTTACTCAAGAAGCAGAGCCCCCCCAGCATCCAAGAAAATGCTAGGGTAACTCACTGACCACATCCAGAGTGTGGTCCCCTACCTTAGGCTAGGTCTACACTACAGCGGGGGTCCGACCTAAGATACGCAACTTCAGCTACGTGAATACCGTAGCTGAAGTTGCGTATTTTAGGTCGGCTTACCTAGCGGTGAGGACGCGGGAAAGTCGACCGCTGCCGCGCTGCCGCCGACTCCGCTGCCGCCTCCTGCCGAGGTGGATTTCCGGAGTCGACGGCAGAGCGATCAGGGATCGATTTTACCGCGTCTTCACTAGACGCGGTAAGCCGATCCCCGATAAACCGATTGCTACCCGCCGGATCGGCGGGTAGTGAAGACAAAGCCTTAGAGGCCACATCTAGTTGGCAGGCAAGTATGCTGAAGTAGATAGTAGCTCTGCTTGGAGGATTAGCAAAGCATGTTCTATGGCATATGTTCTCTCATTCTCAGCCAGTTCCAAGGAGACTTGTGTTGGGAAACTGGATTCCAGTAAAGGAGAATTCATCAGGTGGCATCTCTACTCCAATGCCATACCAGCAAGTATAGATGACTTTGTCCTTAGCCATTAACTACCTCACATAATTGTGCGGTGAAATTATGAAAATATTCATTACACAGTAAGTCTTAAAACACAATATATATTTTCTTTCCTTTATGAGGGTTGCTGTGCTATCTTTCTTCAGAGCAAATTGCATCCCAGGGCTGGGAAGAATTTTTAGGTTGATTATGACAAAACACACACTGTGGGAATGGCTAGGATTAACAACTGGAAACAGTTAAAAAAAAACACCACCAAACTATGCAACAGACCAATGGGAACTTAAAAAGTAATCTAATGGGTGGGTCTTTACAGTGAATAATTTGAGGGAAAAGAACGAGGAGTACTTGTGGCATCTTAGAGACTAACAAATTTATTTGAGCATAAGCTTTCGTGGGTTAAAACCCACTTCATCGGATGCATGCAGTGGAAAATAAAGTAGGAAAATTTTTATATATATACACACACACACATTATATATATATATATATAAATAATATATATCTTCCTACTGTATTTTCCACTGCATGCATCCGAAAGCAACAGGAGTTCATGAACAAAGTAGGCTGGAAGACCTTTTGCCCTGATCAGTGAGGTACAAAACTGTCTCAGAGAAATTCCTAGAAAGTCTCGAGGAGATCGAGGAGACAGATTACTGGAAAAATGTAGTCCTTCCAGGAAGCCATGCTGTACTCCTGGCCCAAGGCAAAGCAGGATGGAAGTTACAGAATTATATCAACTCTGGCTATTTCCGAGTGAGAGAAAGACTGAGAAGGAAACAAGCTGTGCTACTGGAGGTCTCCTGAAAGCGATGGACACATGAACCACTTTTTGTTTGCTCAGTAGTCATTTCAATACAGACACCTCTGAGGATGTTCTAAAAGACTTTCTAAATTGACTGGATACTTTGTGCTGCCTTGTTCAGCTAGAACTCATGCAGCTTGCAAAGAACTTCTTGTAAAAAATAAACTCCACAGGTGTGACTTTTGTCTTCTGTTTGACTTGCCACATACATTTCAGAAAACAGACACTAGGGTGTGTCAGAAGAGATACTGCCATTTCTTCACTGAATTCATTTTACAATGCATATGAGATGGCAATATCCACCATGATAAATGTATTGTCCTATTTTAATCATAAGATCTCAGTCATCTAGCATACAGGATTTTTACTTGCTATTTTTTGTTTCCATTAAATATACATTTAAGAGTTCATGTAAGCACACAACAAATGAGAAAAAAAACATAACAATCAAGTCCCACACAGGGAACAGGTTATATAATTTGGACACGTGCTCCTTAGTACTAAAGGCATATCAGGGAAAAAGTCACACACAACTGTGATACATTGGGGGGGGGGGGGAAGGAAGAGGGCGAGGGAGAGTAGCTCCCTTTGATGGACACCCAGCCAGCCAGTTAGGTGTAAAACTATAAAACCCCTCTTGGTCTGTTCTCTTCTTGCTTTACCTGTAAAGGGTTAACAAGCCCACAGGTAAAAGAAAAGGAGTGGGCACCTGACCAAAAGAGCCAGTGGGAAGGTAGAACTTTTTAAAATTGGGAAAGAAACTTTCCCTGTGTCTGTTGTTCTCTGGGCTGCAGGGATGGAGCAGCAATGCTGTATAAGGCTTGAACCAGGTATGAAAATTCATCTTTTATACCTGGAAGAAATTATTTGGATAGGGAATGTTTAGACAGACAATTAGGTTTATTTTTTATTTTGGCTTGTGGATTGCCTCTGTGCTAACCCCAGATGCTTTTGTTTGCTTGTAACCTTTAAGATGAACCCCCAAGAAAGCTATTTTGGGTGCTTGGTTTTTGTAATTGCTCTTTTAAAATCTAACAAAAGCCTAAGTTCCAGATGTAATTTTTTCCTTTTTGTTTTTAATAAAATTTATCTTTAAGAACAGGATTGGATTTTTGGTATTCTACGACGTTTGTGCATGTTGTTTGATTAGCTGGTAGCCACAGCTAATTTCCTTTGTTTTCTTTCTCAGCACTTTCGCGGGGGGAGGGGGGGTTGAAAGGGCTTGAGGGTACTGCATGGGGAGGAATTCCCAAGTGCTCCTTCCTGGGTTCAAAGGGTGCTTTTTTTTTTTTTTTGCATTTGGGTGGTGGTAGCGTTTACCAAGCCAAGGTCAGAGACATAGGCGCCAACTTTCTCCTGCCCCTTTCCCTGCCCCTGGCCCCGCCCAGACTCCACCCTTTCCCCACCCAGCCCCGCCACCATTCCAACCCCATCTCCAAAGTCCCCACCCTAACTCCGTCCCCTCCCTACCCCTATTGGATCCCTTCCCCAAATCCCCGGCCCCATCTCTTCCCCCAGTGCGCCGCGTTCCCCCTCCCTCCCTGCCCCGCGAATCAGCTGTTTTGCAGCGCAAGCGCTGGGAGGGAGGGGGGAGAAGCAGGACGCGGCACCGCACTCGCGGAGGAGGCGGGGGCAAGCTGGAGCGGGGGGCCGGGGAGCTGCCGGTGGGTGCTGAGCACCCACCAATTTTTTTGGAGCACCCACGGAGGCGGCACCTATGGTCAGAGAGAAGTTGTAACCTTGGGAGTGTAATATCAGCCTGGAGTGGCAAGTATTAATTTTTAAAATCGTTTCAGGCCCCCACTTCTGCACTCTGAGTGACAGAGTGGGGATTCAGCCTTGACAACAACTAAATAAGACACTGTTTTACACTATTATATTTTGGACACAGATCTAACCAGATACTGGTCTTCACACCCTCTAAAATCAGAACTTCCTTTGAAAGCAGAAAGGAACCAGTGTTCATCCAATACAACTTTAGCAATTAAATCTTGAAAAGTACAGTTACCAAAATAATCTCTCCTAAATTTTCCTTGAATCAATGCCCTTGAACATTTAGGTCAATTTCTCTGCTGGAATAATTCCATCAATTTCCCCTGACTACATTTCTCATAGAAATGGATGTTTAAGAAAGGGAAAGTCAGGCATCATAAGGTAAAACTGCATCACTTAATTTAGATATACTTTTCTTTATAACATTTTCAGTCTTATGCCTCTTAGGAAGGTGTCCAAGACTTGTCTTTTATTTATTGCTTGTTGTTTCAGTATGACCTTCCAAGCCTACCAAAAACAACCTTTTCTTAGGCCCCTCAAGTTATTGGCAGTAGCAGAAATGTGGGAGTGAGGAGGGGGAAGGGACAGACTTTAAAGGAAACATACCTGTAAGCCCTCCCTGGATATGGTTTGGAATAGAAGAGTACCCTACTCACTGGTGCCACAGCCTACCATGGAGGAGGTTGGTAAAGGGAGTAGAGGCAATCAGAGTACTGGGATTAGGAAGAAGGCAGTAGGGTGGAGTCAGGAGAAGAGGGAGGGAGAATGATGAACTAAAAAGGCGAGAGAGTGTGAGAGGGAGAGGAGGAGGAGGGAAAGAAAAATAGAGATACAAAGAAGAATGGCAGCAGAGGAATAGGAGTGCAATCGGGTGAAACTGAAGATGCAGAGAGGTTGCAGAACCAGGAAAGAGAGAGTGCTTGCCTCACAGATCCATACTTCAGCCATGAATCCAAACTTTGTATTAGATTTCAAAGATACTCTCCCAGCTATCCATGAGGTGACAAGATGTGCATTATGAATGAATTAGACTTTTCCTATAAGAATGCCCACATTTCCCCAATATTTCCATTTGTTCCCAAACATACCCTGCTCCAGGCGTCTATGTACATTATTTTTAAAAAGGCAGAAAGCATGAACGTCATTAGGGTTACTATTATGATGTAAGCTTACATTTCCATATGAAAACTGAATTAGAAAAAGCAAATTCTTCTAGTATCCAGAGTACATAAATGGGACTTTTCAGTCACATTTTAAAAAATAGTTAGGCAGCTAGGTCCATATTTAGACACCAAAACAAATGTCCCGATTTTCAGTACAGGGCATCCAGAGCGGTCAGTGACTGACATGTCTTGGGGGGAGGAAGGGGGAACCACACAGGCCCCTTATCTATATATAAATTTAATACTTTACTTTAGGCATTCCATGTGCCAAGGTTTATGGTATTTGTATCATTGAGTATAATTTCATATTTTATAATACAAATGTGTGTGGAGTAGTGTATTTTCCTTTTTTCAAGGGGCATCCTAGAAATCTACAAGAAAAAAGTGAATGTACAAGGCACATCACACAGTAACACAGCTGTCTCCAACCCACTCCAAATATGCCCAGGTCAGGTGTCAGGCTCCTGCAGTGTTTCTCCGGGAATTTAAAAGGAGGTATTGGCAAATATATTCCAGAATTTAGAAACCAAAATTGGAAGAAAATATTAAAGGGTTTCCAGGTGTACTGTGTGGTAGGTTAGCAGGCTAAACTCAGATATGAATACTTGAAGTGTAAGCCTTTGAGGTCTACAAATTCTTATTGGAAAAGATGTAGGACAGCAGTGTAAGAGTCATTCTCCCTCTCTCTGCTCTACTCTCCTTTTTCTCTTTGTAGGTCTTCTCTTTCTGTATCTGTCTCCCCATTTGCTTCTTGTCTTCCTCCTCCTCTTCTGTCTCCCTTCTATGCCACTTGCATTTCAGAATCAGGCCAGCAGCAGATGAAAAATAGGGCCATAATCCTAGTCAATTTTATGCCACAACTACCTCTTTGTGAAAAGAGCCCGTTTGAGTAGGATCTTATTTTGTCTGCAGCTGGTGCCAAAGGTCTCATAGCAGTTCCTTGTCTAGTCAAGGTTCATAACGTGCAGAGTACAAATCTAGTAGTATACTAATCAGGAAGCATGGTAGGGCTGTTACCCTATGACAGGAGACTGCATAGTAATTCTGCCATGCATAACTGATTTGAAGGAAATAATTCACCAGCAGCTCTTCAGTTGTGGGACAGGTTAATGTATTGCCACTGGATTGGCAAGTACTATACATAGACTATTCAATACTTTGAAAAGTCTTGTGGCTTTTGTTCTCTAAATAAGCAAAAGGCTACTTTAGTAATAAGGATCCACCCACACAATGCCATGTTGGACAACAAGCCTCTTGCAGTGCAAGGTGTCTGATTGCCTATTCTCACTAACTGAGGATTAGACCATTCTATGTACTGTGATTCCCTTTCAAAATAAAGGAAGTGAATTGGCATTCCCATCCCAGGACCCTATTCCTGTCCTGAGAGGGAGGGCACTGGGAGAGGTATTACCACTTCCACAAGAATACTGTCTGGGATATAGTTCAAGTTTTGTAGTATTCGAAGTATTTTACACTTGTTTTTACTGTCCTTTGATCCAAGCTGATTATACATGAAAATGAAAACTTTTACAAACATGTGCCACGCTCTTTTCTTTCTTTTGTTTAAGATGTGAGCTTGCTTGCGTTAACAGAACCATAACTCTACATTGTCCATTAATACTAAAGCTGATTGATCAGTACAGATAAACACTTCAAGTGTTAAGTTTAAAGCTAATAACATGAAATACTTAAAGTAGGCAAGTGTCATTCTATCCATTTTAGAGATGGGGAAAGACAGGCAGAGAACTTGTATATGCAAGAACATCTTATTGTGCTTGAATAGGACGGGGATCACTCAAATTAGACAAAATACTGACTATAGTTTTCAGTTGGTGTAGCCCAGGATGAGATGCTCTGTCAGCTAGCTACGGTTAAACCCCCACATTCGTGAATTAAGCTAGTCTACACTGACTGCAAAGTCATGGTCATGACAGTGTCATTAACTCAAATGTTCCCAATCCTGTTCAAACACAGTAAGATTCTCTAATGTGAAGAAGCCCAGAGGTGAAGTGATTTACCCAAGGTCACACAGCAGGTCTGTGACCAAAGTAGGAGAGAACTCAGGTCTTCATATTCACACACAGGATCCAGATGATCAGAAGGTAACAGGAATAGATTTGAGACCAAGGGTGAAATCTTGACCCCACTGAAATAGGAGTTTGCCATTGTTTTCAATGAAGCCAGGATTTTACCCTCAGTCAGCAAGGAGTTTGGGCTATGTAGGTTTGAAGAGGGGAGTGCAGGTGAGAGTATCACTGGAAGTGGGCAGGTGCCATGAACGGTGTAAGAGGTGGGAGGGCACAGCCGGTAGCCCCTGGGAGTAGCTAGGGCGTGCCCCGGGACCGGGCAGGGGGTGCAGAGGGCGGGGAAGAGGCTGGTACTCACTGTGCGGGTCGCTCTTCTCCCGGACTCCGTCCACTCGGCCGTCCGGGTTGATCCTCAGGAAGAAGCCCCCGTTTTTGCAGTACAGCCGCTTGGGATCCTTGAAGTGCCCCGGGGGGAAGGTGCCGCTGCCCCCGTCGTCGGGCAGCGCGGGCAGGGTGGTGATGCTGCCCGCAGCCATCCGCCCCGCTGCGGGGCCCCGGGCTGGGGAGCCCCTCTGGTGCCCGGCCCCCCGACCGCGGCCGCCCACCAGCCCCTGCCGGCTTCTCGCCCTGCCGCGGCCGCCCAGCCTCACCTCCTGCCGGCTTCGCCCTCTGCCGCGGCCGCCCAGCCTAGCCCCTGCCCGCTGGGGCCCGGCCCCTCCTCTACGACGGGGCAGCGCAGTGCCCGGCTCCCCGGCCCCTCGCCGCCTCCGCGCGGGAAGCGGGTGCCGGCTGCCAAGTTAGGCTGGTGGAGCTGCGCAACGCCCGGGCTCTGGGAGCCCGTCACCCTGCCCGGCCCCGAGCAGCCAGCGCACAGCGCAGCCTCCCAGCGATGCTGCTGGGGCTGCAGGGAGCCAGCGCCGCCCCGCGCCCCCGGCCGCCTCTCGGACTCTGCCCGCTCCGGCGCGGAGGGGCGCAGGCAGGGGGAAGCGCAGCTAGTAGCGACTTGTTTGTTCGCAGCGGCCTCCCGCTGCTGCTCCTCCTCCTGCCTTTAGCGGGTGCCTATCTGTGCCGATCCCCTACGGGCCGGGGAGGCTGCTGCTGCTCCTGCTGGAGAAACTGGCCGAGCTGGAGAAGTGGTTCCCTCCCCATCCACCGCACCGTAACCCTGCCCGGCCCTGCCTCCCCTGGCCGCACAGCCAACCTCCTGTCCTCCACTCCACCCTGCTCCCTCCTAGCCCGCAAGGGAGTGCGCACGGAAAGTACCCTTCCCAAATCGCTCTGCAGGCTGGACATCAACAGCATCAGCGTGATTTCAAAAACACGTCTCTGGAAAGAGCAAGCCCGGGGGAGCAGGCGCTGCAGAAAGTGTGCGAGACCCAACTTGGTTTTCAAGGAATATTAGGCCAGGATAGAGATTTTTAGTTACGCATTGAACTTTTTTTTAGTAACAATAGCAACCAACTATTATTTTCGCATTTTATCTTCTGAAGCGTGGTTTGTAGAACACAGGTTAAGAGAAGGGGTAGCACCATTATATAGAGTAGTGGTATTTTGTTATTAGCATTGAAAACACAATATAAAAGATTGAGTACAAGCCTTACAAAAGCTAGAAGTCGACATACAGAACCAAAGATACAAGCTAGTGCTACCCCTTGACTTATCTGATCAGATGTGAACAGAGACAACGAACCAAGAAGCCAGCATTTACTACCCCCATGCAAGTGGACTCCGATTACTGTACACAATGCAGTCCCTTAAAAACAGCGCAGACACAAAGTCTTGATAGGGATGGAGCTGTATTGTGGACAGAGTACATAAAGTTACTTTACACTTTAAACTGAATGTGCCGATGAGTAAACACAATTATACCCAATTAAAAGATGAAAAAGGTGAGGTAGAGAGAGATTAAATGATTTGCCCAAAGTCACATTGCCACAGCCTTCCTAAGCCACTCATGATTTAGCCAGAAAAATATCCTTAGTTCCTATTGATTACAGAAGGTAATGCAGTACTTTTTATTGAACAGCAAGCATTTTAATATATTACAGAAAGCTTTGAGGCTCTGAATGAGTGGAGAAGAATACACTCACTACTGCATAGCCCATTTTACCCTCGCTCCTAGGCTATGAAAAATATATAAATCAGACAAAAACCAAAAGCTTCTGAATGTTTAGTAACTGTCATACACATCATGGTGCTGAGAGGTATTAGTATTGAACGCTATCCAAGAAGAGTTAGATCATGTTCAGTTAATTTGTATGAATTTTAAAAAATTAAATTAGAACATCATTCAATTGCACATAAGCTTGCACTGTAGATCATTTCAGTAAAAAAAAAAAAAAACTCAGGAAAAAAAGTGTTACAATAGGTAATTTAAGGGCTGTATCATTCCATCAGTTAAGCAGAACACCATCTTAAGAACTGATAGAATATAGGGACCATATTGTTCCAACAAATGTATTTCAGTAATAAAATTAAAAATTCATCATGTGTTAAATCTATTTTCATTTTTGTGTATTTATATATTTAATAGAATTGCTCTAAATTATTTCTACTCCTGCTCATCACTACAAAGCCAAACATTTTCAGGTTCTGTGATGGGGCAAAAGTTCAGTCTTGTGAACTTCAGAAGAGTACAGATACTTTGGTTCCAGTTGAAGGAAGTCTTGATAGGATGGTGAAGTTGGGGTGTTGTGTAGCACAGCAGTTCTCAAAAAACTTTCGCAACTCAAGGACCCCCATTTTGATTTAAAATTTTGCGCAGACCCCCAAAAGTCCTGCTCAACCCCAGGCCCTGCCCCAACTCTACCCCTGCCCCTCCTCTTCCCCTCCCTCCCCTGAGCACACCCTATCCCTGCTCCTACCCAACCCTCCCAGTGCCTCCTGCACACCGCTCAACAGCTATTCCGGGGCATGCAGGAGGCACTGGGAGAGAGGGGGAGGAGTTGATTAGCAGGGCTGGCAGCCCCAGATATGACTCATGGGCCCCCTAGAACATCCTCATGGACCCCAGTTTGAGAAACCCATTGTAGCATCTGTGGTGATTCTTGGTGTTGTGTTTTTTTCCAGAAGTGTGCGGCAAAACCTGCAGACAGTTCCACTGTTTGATGATCAATACCCCACCCCACAACACACCTTCAAGATCCCTGGGTCCTACACATGCCTATCACAACATGTGGTGTACCTCAGCCAGTGCATCAGATGCCACAGAAACAACTATTTGGGTGAAACCAGATAATTGCAACACTCAAATGAACTTGCAGAAAAATGATAGAAGACAAAAACACCACATCACTCCTGGGCAAACACTTCCCACAAAGCAATCATTCCATATCGGACCTCAAGTCCTTGTCCTCAAAGGCAACCTTCACAACACCACCTCAAAAGACAAACTTGGGAACTTAAATTCCTAACTCTGCTAGACACTAAAAGCCATGGACTAAACAGAAACACTAGTTTGTGTTTCATTACAACTTTAACACAACCTACTGCCCGCTAACCCATAATGGCCCACTTCATTTTAAATGGTCTACAAAATGCGAGAGAGACCTTTATGCTTCATCTGTTCCAAGCTGTATTTAGTTCAGACACTCTGGTTACCTTCCCCAGACCTGAAGAGCTCTGTGAAGCTCGAAAGCTTGTCTCTGCCACCAACAGAAATGGTCCAGTAAGAGAGAGTGCTTCATCTACCTTGTCTCTTTCAAACATGGTAACATTCCATAATGAAGACAAGCACCAACATTTCCATCTTTTGGATATGAACTCCTGTTTAAGGAATTTTTTCTTGCCCTCAAACTCCCACATCCAGGTGTGTTTAAAAAAATAAAAAAAAACCACCACACACAACACGCATTTCATTTTACCAAAGTTGTTTTAATCCAAATCACTAGCAACTTTTCCTGGTGATCTGTCTTCATTCGCACTGATGTATCTCTGCTAGTTTCAATATCCTTCCCTTTCTCATCCGACCGTAATGTTGACCACCCCACCTGTGTTTCCTGGCAGTTTCACGTTCTCTCTCCCATCCTCATCCAAGTTACTAATAGTTGTGTTGATAGTGTACAGTGAAAAGAGAAGGCTGTTGACTAGGTGCTTTCATTTGTTCCATAGCGCACAACTACCACCTCTATGCAGATTTCCTACAATTCTCTCCAGCTCTAATTTCTCATTCTCCATGCAGCCATGTCATTCTGATTTCTTCTTGGAGGGCTCTGTAGGGTTTTATATTACCACACACCACCATGCTAACAAACCCAACTACAGAGCAACAGCAAAGTCCTCTGTGGTCTTCATGGAGCCTCCATGTCTCTTCCTTTTTGGGGGTTAAAATTCTAGTGCATTTTGTTGGTTAGTTTTAAAAAAAATTTGCAGAGAGTATTTGGGTAGGTGAGGGTTTAAAGGTTGCAAGTGTCATTCTTGTTATAACTCAAAGGCTTTTTCAAAAGATGAAGGTTTATAGCATTTCCTAAAGATAGGAAAGTAAATCCAGAATCTAATCATTGAAAGTTTGTTCCACTGCTCATCTCCTACACCAGGGGTCAGCAACCTTTCAGAAGTGGTGTGCAGAGTCTTCATTTATTCACTCTAATTTAAGGTTTCGGGTGCCAGTCATACATTAACGTTTTTAGAGGGTCTCTTTCTATAAGTCTACAATATATAACTAAACTATTGTTGTATGTAAAGTAAATAAGATTTTTAAAATGTTTAAGGCAGGGCTTTGGAGCAGATCCTGGAGCTGGAGCGCGGAGCAGCTCCAGAGCAGTGGAGCTGCAGGTTTTTGCCTGGAGCTGGAGCGGAGCCAGAGCACAGCTCCAAAGCCCTGGTTTAAGCAGCTTTGTTTAAAATTAAATTAAAATGCAGAGAGCCCCAGACCAGTGGCCAGGACCCGGGCAGTGTGAGTTCCACTGAAAATCAGCTTGTGTGCCGCCTTCGGCACGTGTGCCACCTTTGGCACGTGTGCCATAGGTTGCCTACCCCTGTCCTACACCAAAAATGCTCAGTTCCCAGCTCTTACCCACTCATCCTGGGCTTTATGGCATGCAGTGTTTGGTGGTTCATAGATAATTTGGTCTCTAATGCAGCTATCCCAATGCAAAATTAGGACGAAGGTTTTTTATGTTCAAAGCAGCCTGGACTAGTGGTTCTCAGCCAGGGGTGTGCATACATCAACTCATCTAGACATTTGCCTAATTTTACAACAGGTTACATAAAAAGCACTAGCGAAGTCAGTACAACCTAAAATTTCATACAGACAATGACTCGTTTATACTGCTGTATATACTACACACAAATGCGACTACAATATTTACATTCCAATTGATTTATTTTATAATTATATGGTGAAAAGGAGAAAGTAAGCAATTTTTCAGTAATAGTGTGCTGACACTTCTGTATTTTTAGGTCTGATTTTGTAAGCAAGTAGTTTAAGTGAGGTGAAACTTGGGGCATGCAAGACAAAATCAGACTCCTAAAAGGGGTACAGTAGTCTGGAAAGGTTGAGAGCCACTGGCCTAGATCATGGAGGAAGTGGGCAGCTGCATTCTGTACTAGCTGTTCCCTGTGGGACTCCACAGATTATCACCTTCAGAGAGGAGGAGCATTCACCTACCGCCACTCTAAGTTTGGCTGGAGAGGAACAACTGGAGCCACTGAAGTGCTGAGCCATCTACTTCTACTAGGTCATGTGGGCAGGTTGGCAGTACCTGTGGTCTACAGTGGGGGGGAGGAGGTAGAGGGGTCCCACAGCATGAGTGTGGAGACCATATCTTTGTCCACGGCAATATGGAAATGGTCAGTGTCACTAGGGCTGTATGACTGTCTGTGCTGTCCTGATTGAGATACATCTAGGGTATTGCCTGATGCCATGTTGTTGGGGCTTGGTGGTTATGTAACCATCTCAATTATTTTGCTCAGGAATATTGGAGAAATCAGTTGAGTGATGACTGAGCAATGGGCAGACTATTGCCTTGTTCAAGGAGTTTGGCAAGGGTGCTTCTCTGAAGAAGGCACTAAATCTCCATTAGTTGTAGGCATAGCATAGTTTTTATTCTTCACTGGCTGTCACTAGCCATCGAGCTATTTCAGAGGTTGTGGCTCTAATGTTTTTCAGGGCTTCTTGAGCCTAGACCAATATGATGGGGCCAAATTCAGTCAGTGGTGGCTGGGGGAATATGATCTGGTCAGGAAATAGACTTCTTTCCCAAGTAATTCCACATAATGCAACTTGCTGAGAATACAGGTCTTCATGGCATTTTATGCTTGAGCTTGATTTCTGGGTTGTACAGACACAACTCAATGTCCTATGGCTAAAACTGAAGTGCTTACTTCATTAATCATCTGACTTCACCCATTCTCTATTACTGCTAAATAATGCCACCATCTCTCCTTTTACTGAATTTCACAACATTGTATGTGAGGCAGGATAAGCTCAGACACTAAAAATCTGCCACTTCTTCCTTCACAACATCCCTAAAGTTTCCTCCCCTTCTTGCCATTAACATTGCAAAGATACCTACTGACTTAGTTATCTCCTACATCAGCCACTGCAGCCTCCTCTCCATTTCAGTCCATCCCAAAATGCCAGTGCCAAAAATCTTTTGCTGCTCCGATCACATTGCTCCACTTCCTCAGCTCAGCTCTTGCATACACCCATTGCAGCAACATCCCCTCCACCCAAGAACAACTTCACTGCTTCCAGACGCCTTCATATCTTTGTGCCTAGAACAGAGGTCAGCAACCTTTCAGAAGTGGTGTGCCGAGTCTTCATTTATTCACTCTATTTTAAGGTTTCACGTGCCAGTAATACATTTTAACGTTTTTAGAAGGTCTCTTTCTATAAGTCTATAACAGAAAACTTAACTATGGTTGTATGTTAAGTAAATAAGGTTTTTAAAATGTTTAAGAAGCTTCATTAAAAATTAAATTAAAATGCAGAGTCCCCCGGACCGGTGGCCAGGACTCAGGCAGTGAGAGTGTGAGTGCCACTGAAAATTGGCACGCGTGCCATAGGTTGCCTACCCCTGGCCTAGAACATGATCTGTGCCAAAGCACACAAAGCTCTTTCATTCCTACTTCAAAAATATATTTAAAAAAAAAAAATCTACCGATTCTGTTACCTATTCCATTTATTATGACAACCTGCCACTTGGTTTGTATCCTATATTGTTTTGTAACCAGACAGGGCTTTTAGTTTACCCCTCAGAGAGAAGAACCTGTTCCTTTATGTCACAGCTCTCAAAATTGTAGGTCATGATATACAACAATAGCACTTTATATATACAGATAATACAATGCATCTTAGAGATCATGTGACTTAGGATTGTGAATAACTTGCTTTTTATGTCTAAATGAAGTAGATAGTCCCAAGTTGTCACTGTTCAGTATATACCACTTTAATTTCTATGGAACTTCTCTATTCTATCCAAAACATATTTGTATCATGAGGAAATAAAAGCCAATATTACTGTGGCTGTAGTCTTAAAAAAACCCAGAGGTTTTGTATAAAGTGATTTCTGAAATATATTTCACAAAGATTAACTAACAAATTTCATGAACAGTGTTCCTTCAATGTTTTGGACTTTATTTTGGACTGAGTTCTGGATTTTGACTAATTTCCCAGTCTTTTCAGTAGATAATGATTACAATCCTAACATTATAGGATTCTCCCCCCCAACCCCCTTTCAGGGGAACTGATTTTAAGGGACTTAATACAAATATACTCTTATCCTCCAGATGTGTTAGTTCTTCCACTATCAAGAGTTTACTCATTTCTTCCCCCTTTCCAATGTAATCCCTCAAGTACACAAGAGTTTAGCTACATGGTTCCTATACTATATATAGTTAATGGAAATTTTCCTGCTAAATCCCTGTTTAATCCAGCACAATATAGCCAGAGCTTGCTGAGCCTCACAAGTCCCAGGAGGCTGCAGATTTGCAGCATGCTAAGCTACTCAGGGGAAACCTTGGCCTACCACAAAGCTTTTTTTTTTTTTTAAATATATAAAACCCCCTCAAAAGTAAGTTGCAGAGGTGCCTGAAGGGAAGTACACTTCATCCAAATAAGCACCTCAGCTTTTATGCTCTTGCTCCTAACTAGACCAGTGGGTAGTCCAGACTGTTAAACAGAAGAAGAAAAAAAAATTCTTGGAAGTGTTAGGCGGAACTCTGCCTCCAAATCAGTCTATTGCAGGAGTCTTGCTTCACGGGGTTCTGTTTAGGAGGGTGTCATTTCTGGGTCTCACGACCTGTTTCCCAGATTCCTATCCAAAACAGAATTGTTAGCAAAAGAAAAAACTTTGCGCTGTGGCTCCTTTGAAAGTCTGTCTTTGTTAACTCGTGTGCAGCCAGATAGGGGGAAAAAGCCCTCTGTCAATTGGCTTCAAGGACTCAAGTCTCCAACAGGATTCTCAAAAGCTTGTCTAAGGCCTGGTCCACACTAACCCCCCACTTCAAACTAAGATATGCAACTTCAGCTATATTAATAATGTAGCTGAAGTCGAAGTACCTTAGTTCTAACTTACCGCGGGTCCAGACGCAGCAGGCAGGCTCCCCCGTCGACTCCGCGTACTCCTCTCGCGGAGCAGGAGTACCGGCGTCGATGGCGAGCACTTCCGGGATCGATCCCAGAAGATCGATTGCTTACCGCCGGACCCGGAGGTAAGTATAGACGTACCCATAGATGGCAATTGCTTTGGACAGAGACAGACTCTGGGCCAAATTTTCTGCTGATGTAATTTACTTCAGTGGAGTTATGCTAGTGGCCAATTTGGCCCTCTGCTTCTAGGAAGGGAGCAGCTGCCAAATATCTAATCACAGCCATCCGGAAGAGAATGTCTCCGTACCTAGAGAGGTGGTGGAATCTCCTTCCTTAGAGGTTTTTAAGGTCAGGCTTGACAAAGCCCTAGCTGGAATGATTTAGTTGGGAATTGGTCCTGCTTTGAGCAGGTGGTTGGACTAGACGACGTCCTAAGGTCCCTTCCAACCCTGATATTCTATGATTCTTTGTTACAGAGGTTCAAGGAAATAGGAAAGGTATACAAAAATATATATATATATATATATATATATATATATATATATATCAAGGGTCCAGAAAAAGGTTCTGCACAACTTTGTTTTTTAAAAAGTTATTTTTTTGGAATTTCCTCATCTTTAAAAAACCCCTGCACTTAGTACCTCTCACAGAAGTATATATCACAAAATAAGCCAGAAAAGGGCTCCCTACAAAAATATATCCACCTTAACCCTCCCGTTCTCAACAGCCTTAAAGAAGAGAAAAAAGTATAATTGGGTAAAGTAACAATCCAAGATAGTGTTTGGACAGTTTGGGCAAAAGCCATTTTTCAGCACCATGATATGAACACATTTCAGAAAAGGGTTACACACGTTTCTAAGATTATATACAATTCTCTCAGACCAGGAGTATGGGTTTACAGAATTGGGTCTTAACAGAGAAACTTATCCTCCAGATCTGTTCTTCCACTATCAAGAGTTGATTTTTTTTGGGGGGGGGGGGGGGGAGGAGGGGGGAGAGACAAAGAAATGAGTAATCTGTCAAGTACACAAGAGTTTAGCTATGTGGTTCCTATACTATATATAGTTCATGAAAATTTTCCAGCTAAATCCCTGTTTAATACGCTGAAGAGTTATGCTTTAAAAAAAAAAAAAAAAAAAAAAAAAAAAAAAACCACCACACCCTACCACAGTATTTAAGTGTGAATATTAGAAGGCAGATTTCAATTTTGGTGATTTATGCTCATGCAGATATTTTTCACAATAGATATTTACAATTTTCATTTTTTTAAACAATATTAACGAGTATTAAAAAATTGGATTTGCTTCCACCCTGCATGATTAAAAAAAAAAAAAAGTCTTTTTGAAAGTTTGCCTTTTCTGTTGATAGGTTTCTCTTTGTTATGATGCAATCAAAAGTAATGTTTATTCTATCACAGATCTGAAGTCTAACTATAAATCTGTATTTAAAGTTTCACTAATCAGAGGAAACACTAATTTGAGTAGAATATTTGTGGAAAACATACTAGGTCTGCCCAGAGCAAAGTTTTCTGAATTCATTCATCATCCTAATGCGGCCACATGTTTTTGTTTGGTTTGTCTTCATGAATGGTTGATACTGGAGACATAACAGTCCACTGTGACTGAAAATGGAGAATTTACAACCTGATGAAGCCAAAGATGGAAAAGTGTCAAGTTTGACTAAGAGGCTGAAGCTGGAAGAAAATGGCAAAACTGCAGAGAAGCAGTGCCAGTTGTTGTGGCTATGAGGATTAGCAGTGGGCTTGGCTTCTATGAGTTGGAAGTGTCCAAGGCAACAGGATGATGTGGTCAAAGTGAGAGGCATGGCAAACTACTATATATATATCTCCAGATAAATCTGTATTAAAGTGGAGTTACAGTTGAGTACTTATTAATAGTTCAGGGTAAAACATATTACAGGGATGTAGTAATTATTCCCAAACTCAGGGAATTCAGAGTTTAATATTAAACTTAAAGAAAGTCAAACAGTTAAGGTGCCCTAGCAACCCTAAATCTTCCCTGTAGCAAACACCAGGCAGTGACCATATGATAATTCAGGCATTTTAGCGTTTCTAGTTCCAGATTAAGTTAAACTAGATTTTACATGCAGTGTTGTTGCAGCTGTGTCATCCCACGATTAGCAAGCCAAGGTGGGGAGGTACTGTAATATTTTGAGCTACACTGAGCTCTGTGTAGCTCAAAAGCTTCTCACCCCAACAGAAGTTGGTCCAATACAAGCTATTACTTCACCCTCCTTATCTCTCTAGATTTTTTATTTAGTCTCATGATATTTCTACTAGACAGAGTGACTGCTTCTACATAGCTGTGCTTGGGCTCATGGAAGAGAGTACAGGGAGCCTCTTCTCCACCCCCCTCCCCAGGGGTGGCTCCAGGCACCAGCACAGCAAGCGCGTGCCTGGGGCGACAAGCCGTGGGGGGCGGCCTGCCGGTTGCAGTTTCGGTGGCGGGGGGTACGCCGAAGCCGCGGGACCGGCAGATCACCCACAGAAACGCCAACGAATCTGCGTGACCGTGGACTGCCCGCAGGCATGCCGCCGAAGGCCGCCTGACTGCCGTGCTTGGGGTGGCAAAAAAACAGAGCCGCCCCTGCCCCTCCCCTGAGATCAAAGGGGATGCAATTGCTTGCTGGTTTTGAGACCATTTCTGGGAACTAGTACTTGTGAAGCAGGTGCATAATACATCTGAGATGCTTTTTGTGTTAAAAATGGTAAGACGCTAGGACAAGAGATGTATACAAGTAGAAGGTGGATCTGGTCTATTGACCATTCAAAGGACTTTCACTATACTATGCTCAGTAGAAAGTATCCTGAGAAATCCAGGTGTCAGAACATTAACCTACCTAGATAATAGTCAGAAAGCAATACAACTTGAGTTGGACTTTTCCCTCCCCTCTCAAATGTAGTTCTTATCTGCCTGTAAAGCCTGAGAGACACAGGACTCCATAAGGTTTAGTTCTGAAAGGTGCTCAAATATCTTCCCCCTCATTGGTGTATCCAAGAATAAAAAGGCCAAACATTTCTCTTTTTGGGAATGAAGAAAAAGCAAAATTTATACCAGATTCACAAGTAGCAGGAATATCTTCCCTGCCATGCAGCTTTCATCACACACACACACACACACACACACACACACACACACACACACACACGAGGAACAGACAGGTAAATCTTAGAGGTGATGCCCTGAATTAGTTATAAGACTCTTATTGGATTAGTAGAAGTGAACTAACTTTACAATATTTGCTGAGTCAAAGTCTTGTCCTGCACTATTTCTGAAGAGCACAGCGGGCATTAGCCAGACTGACAATAAAAGCACTCCTCTCTGTAAGAGTCTGCACCAGTAGAAAATATTGTAGGAGGATTCCACAAGTTGTTTCAGTGGATCCACAGTTCTGGGCCCCACTGAAGGCATCCTCATGCCACATGAGGAATATTGTGCTAAGACATTACAAACCAAGTGTCATACAGTGAGGTAAACAGAATTCTGATAGCATATATTCGTTAACTTTCCAGGGACATGAGAGCTAAGGGGCATCTGTTCTACCCCAACTCAACAAATAAGGCAGTCAGACAAATGTTGACTGCCTCCAACAAAATACTGTACTTCCTTTAAAAAAAAAAATTCTCCCACCCCAGCAATACCAAAGTACAAGTACCTCCATCACCGCTGCACAATGCCAAACAATGCTTTTTGTTGGATAGTGTGTGTTAAATCTATTGCAAATATAGCTGACTGCCTCAAGACACTTGGGTAATTGCAATAAGAGGGAGGACAGCCAAATAACTTTGTTAAATGTGCACATAAAATCAGTGTCTTGTGTTGCATTAGTTTTTAATTTTAGAGTAGGACCACTCCAAACCATTTTGAGAGAGCATCTAGGGTTGGTCGGGTATAATTCCCATTATGCCTCCACACCGGGTTTGTCTGTCCATGTGACAGTTAATACAGAAGAAATTACTTCTAGCTATAAAACAATTCCTATGTGCTTGTATTTTTAAGCATCATACACAGATACCACCTACAATACTCAAATTTATAAATACTGTAAATGCAATTGTTCAAGCCAGGTGGCTATGGCCAAGTCTGGTTGGTTCCTTGGAGAGGAGCTTAGAATGTTTTTTCTATGAAGTTTATGGAACAGTCAACTTCTGTCCACAGGCCAAACAGAGTCTGTAGACAGCCAAAGTGTGATTTTCCCTAATACTGTCCAGATAATGATCTCATACCTGACCTGGAATAGTCACCCTACTAGAGTGCAAGAAGTTTAATCTTCATGATTGCTTGGACCTGGTCCTTGTTCTCCTAAGTGGAGGTTATGTGCTATTATATGAGAACTACCATTAAGTTCAAGTTTTAAGATAAAATTAAAGAGTGAAGAATTAATTACTACAGCTGTCAAGACAGCTTGTGTAGGAAGAATTTCTGTCAAATGCTGCACTCTTAAACAGGTCCTGGATTAGCTATCTACTGAGAACATGACCTTTCATTAAAGGTCTCTGAAAAAATTAAGGTAGCTAATCTGTACATTGTTATTTTCATGCCAATCCATTGCTATAGATAAAGATTTACTCATCTCCAAATGTATTTTGCAGCAGGGAACCTTGGCTTCTCTTTCTCATACCAATTTGGTAACCCTGTAAAAGTTCCCATCACTAAGAGCTATAACAGTAGACAGAGTCTAATTAGGGACGGAGAAACTGACCAAACGAGACCTTAGAACTCACATTTTCTTTCACTAGTGAATCTATAGTTAACTAAATAATCACCAACGATAAAAGTAAAGTCAACACTGAGACCAATCTCAGCTACAGAGACCTGCATTGCCACTTTAGAAATTTATTATGCCATGCCTTTTGAAAGAGACACTGCACTAAATTTTGGGTCACTCCCCTGATCTACAATGCCCCCAGCAATATTGGTTATACACACACAAAAATGACATTAAGAGCACATTAAGGCCACAAAATCGGGCATTCAAAAGTTAGAAAGTGCCAGTATTACTGTTGCCTGGATTTAAGCTTAATTTGGCCCCCTTGTGCATATGCATTATGATCAGTCTAATTACATGATCATACTATTTTTCCCCATAGGACCCCTGTCTCATTGTGTGCACAGGATGGATGGTGCTTATTTAAAGGGTAGCTATTCAATATTTTGTTTTCTCCTCGCTGTTCAGTATGGGGTTCCCTGCCTTATTTACTGCACACTATTCAAACCCTGCTCTAAGGACAGAATTTTAGTTTCCGCACAGGCTTTACTATGGTGCTCATTACTGTAGTATCAGAATGCTTCACCAATAGTAATGAATTTTCACAACTCCCCTGCAAGATGAAGGGGTATTATCTCCATTTTACAGATGGGGAACTGAGGCACAGAAAAATTAAGGTAAAAAATATCCACTAATTTTGGATGCCCAATTTGGAACACCTAGTACCTGATTTTCAGAGTACATAATATTATGTAGTACCTTATATGCTCAAAGCACAGCCTCTATTGACTTCAGCACAGAAGTGCTGAGCACTCATGGCTGCAAGTCAGACTGTAGGGTCTCAAGTTAGGACAACACAATTAAATAAAAACTTCTCGTAAGTGGTTGCTAAGTGACTTGCCCACCATCACATAAGAACTCTACGGCAGAGGCAGAGCTAGGATCCCTTTCTTCAAGGCAGCATTCAACTGCTTTAAGCATCAGACCATCCTTTCTCTTCCTGCAATCCCCTGCGTCATTCACTATACACCTTTCAATTTCTGTGAAGCAAAGGTCCTACAGATAGTGTCCTTTATTATTCTTCAGTGCTGGTCCATTCTGTGCACTGACTGAAAACTGGGTGGAAGGACGGGGGGGAGGGAAGAGAAGAGAATCAATGTATATGCACAAAAGGAGGCCAAATTAAGGTGGCACAGGAAACCTTCATTCTGGCTTTTCCTAGTTTTTGAGTGTTTCCCTTCATAACTGTATTGCTCTTAACCTAATTTTTGTATGTAATGTCTTTGGTTTTAATAAAAGCAAACTGAAGAAGCCAGAAATTCCATCATGTCATACTGACACTCACATAGGTCATTTGCAGGGGTGGATCTTTTAGATCCACTGCACAGACTTCTGCTATGTGAGCCAATGAAGTAAATGATACCAGGTTGTTATTGTCTGTGCGCTCTTGCACGACAGGGAGAGGAGACATTTGCCCAGGGGTTTCACAGCTATTTCCTGACAGCAAAGGAATGGTGAGACTCAGATCTTGGAAATTCCAGGCTCTGGAGTGGAACATGCTCTAGTGGATAGACTTCTCTGCCTGATTTCTACTTCCCACCAACCTTGACCCTGTATGTCCCATCCCTTCTAACTCGATCCCCACTCTCCTTGCCCAGCCATTCACAGTCTCTTCCTCCTCTCCCTTCCCCCCCACAAGCTCCTTGCACCCAGTGGCCTTGCCCAGTCTCTCCTCTTGTTCCTTATACAATCTGTCTCTCCTCCCTGGGTCGCACTTCCAGGTTCCAACTCAGCCAGACCCAGTTATGATCCCCTGCCCCCATACCATAGCTCCTTATATCTGTCTCCACTTCCACCCTCACCTCACTGGTTCCCAGTCTCCTTGGCCAGCAAGTCCCAGTTTTTCCTACTGTGTCATCGGATTTCAATCCACTGTCCTCCTCCCCACAAAACCTACTGACTCCCAGTCTCCTTCCCCTACCCCACCATCTTCATTTCCTTCCCTAATGCCCAGCCCAGTCCCTACTTTCCGTGCTCAGCCAATCCATCTGCCTCTTCTCCCACTCCAGTGTGGGCTCCCAATCTTATTCCTCTCCCCTTCCCAGCTCCTTGTTGCCATCTACTCTCGCCCCACTCCTTCCAATTTTTATTCTCTTTGCATTCTCATCAGGCAGCCACCTCTAGGCTTCTTGGACTCCAGCAAGGGATCATACAGAGTGCAGGCTCCCTGCTCAGTTCCAGTGCCCAGCCCAGGCTGCAGCAGCTCAGAGCTTGAATTGCAAGTAAGTCCTGCTCAACCCCGAACCGGAGCATACCCAATGCAGACAAGATTTAAACTTTAGCTGCAGAGTGCTAACTACTCTTTACTGAAGATGTGTGAACTGCAGCTTTTCAAAGGCTCATAATTTAACAAAATTTGGGTGGATTTTTACTTGGGTGACCAGATGTCCCGATTTTATAGGGACAGTCCCGATTTTTGGGTCTTTTTCTTATATAGGCTCCTATTACCCCCCACCCCCGTCCCGATTTTTCACATTTGCTGTCTGGTCACCCTAATTTTTACAGAAACAAAAGCCCATCCCTGACACAAGAGGCTAGGTGGACAGCTAGGGCTCCCTGCCCAGCATGCTCCTGCCTCCAAGCCAGCAGAAGAGGGAGTTGGACTCACTGCAGACATGAGCCTCACTGCTGCTTTTTATTGTGTCTGCCAACAGGGGGGAGAAGCACATTTCTGGCAAGAGACAACAACTGAGATCCTTGTTCCCGAACTCAACTGTTCAACAGCAATTCTGTCAGGAGCTGGGTGAGGAGAGATTGCCAAGTGCAGCAGGCACTGCATAAAAGCAGCACATGATTGGATCCTGCCCCCTCCAATCCTTCCCCACCTTTGCAGAGCAATGTTGTCCTTTAAAGTTTTTGGGGGGAATGACACGATGAATTTTAGGCCACTTGTGACATCTCCTGATCACTCTTCAAGCCCCCTGAAAGCTCCAACCCTCAGTTATAGAAACTGAGCTATGCAGCAATTGCTTTGCAGCTTTGATCTTTATAGTTCTAGAAAGAACACACATTTTATAGGAAGTGTTATCACTCAGTTGCTTCAGAGGAGTGTTCCAAACTTGAATTTTTTCTGAAGACAAAGTAGAAATATAGGAACACATCTTTTGAATAAAACAAGTCTTAATTACAAACCACTCCATCCCATTGTACCAAGAAACTCAGGACACCACATAGGTAAAAATATAACAGCAGCAACTAAAGCACATAAAAAAGCCACAAGTAAAATACTAAAAAAGTCCCCAAAAGGGGGACTTTTAAAAGGGTGGTGTTTAGTCAGTTTTTAGTACCATAATTTTTCTATATTCCAGAAGTTTTTAAAATGTTTATTTCTGGGGCTAGAACCTCAGAAAAGAGTCAGTATAATTACTGTAAGTATTAGAGGATACATTTTGCTATCCTTATCTATGATATTAAGTAATCCCTTACACTCTGAGTAGTTCTAATGAAACTAACAAGTGATTTACTGTGCAGAGCAAGGAAGTGGTGGTAAAAACTGGCTCTAAGAACTCATTGGGCCTAATTCATTTCTTTGTGGTAATTGTTTACAGATTACAAGGTGAGATACATATTGGGTCTTTGTGCATATGTTATGCCTGCAACAGTGTGTATGTGCAAATCCAACTTTGAAAGTCACATTAACTCAAAGCTCAGAGGACAGTTTGACTGAGATTAATGACAGTTTCAAGATGCAGCTTCCAGCAGTAATTCACTTGCAGTTTCTCAGAAGAGTCTTCTCAAAGTCTTCATATTTAATAGTATAGTCATTTATGGACATAGTTTATGGGTCTTGTCATCTTATGAATCATTTTAAAAGACTGAGTCAATATTGAAGACTTCCTTAACTAATTATCTTAGATATTGTATTTGAATGTCAATTTCTCCTACTAAGTAGTTTAGGTCCTTCCCCCCCCACCCTTCCATTGTTTTATTCCAACAGCAAAAAAATGCAAACAAATAAGGACATTCACCTTGTTGGTATTCATCTCTGCTTATGACATCAGTGTGTAGGATGTACAAATCCCAGGGATCCAAGTTAGTCACACTCACGATCTGTGTGGGCCTGTCTAAGTAACTAAGAAAGCAATAGAAAACAATTGGTCATACTGAGTTGCTTTATACAAAAGGGAAACAGTTTGAGTTGCAGAGATTAAAATCAGTCCCTTGAGTAGTTTCAATCTATCAGTATGTGTCTGTGGGAGTCAATTGCTGGGGCCAATTCTTTCAAACAAGAGATGGGGAGGAGATAAGGACCTTCTGTGGATGTAGCAAGAATTTTAGCAGATTATGGTCCACTAACCCAACTATGTCTGCATTAAACATTTCAGGCAAACTTCTTTTCATATATACGGATGCAAGAGAATTTAATAAATTCTGAGATTTGAATTCAAGAAGGAGAAAGTGATCAAACAGTTCCTTTATCTTCTTAGGGATGAATCCAATTGTAAGGTGAAGTTGACGGTGCAGTGTGGAGCTATGCAAATACCTCCATTACGCCCCATCCCCATATGGTGACATGCAGGAAACTTCATCCCTCTTCTCTGTAAGGCCTTGGTAAATGCTCTGTGTAGGCTACATAGTCCCAAAATATTAGACACAAGGTGGGGGAGGTAATATCTTTTATTGCACCAACTTCTGTTGGTGAGAGAAGTTTATTGGACCAACAGAAGTTGGTCCACTAAAGATATTACCTCATCCACCTTGTGTCTCTATGTAGACTACTTCAGCCATTTGGTAAATCACCAAGAGGTTCCAAAATGGAACCCTCCACCATAGCCTCCATGGAGGCTCTCTCCGGATTTGGTTCTTAGTGAATGTAGGTATTTTTTGTGAAAGGTGCAGAAAATAGATGAGTAGAGAGAAATTTCCATCTACAAAACAGGTATTGCTCAGGTACTGTCAGTGCAAGATTACTCATCCTTCCCCACTAACGTACTTCAGGTTATGCTGTTGGGTTTCAGAAGCATCTTTTATTAAAAATAGGGTACAGTATCCTGCAATAATCCCAGATATAAATAGCACTATTGTAAATTGCAGTGTTTGGGACCACTGCTACAGAATATTAAAGTACTTTTATAAGGGTCATCTAATGGGACCATTTTAAACAATGCAAAAATGTATGTTGGGTCTTTGGCCTCTCTATTGAGACTGCCAGCAATCCCGTTTATAACCATAAAGATGTTATTGGCAACTGAAATATTTTTACTTTACATGTTCATTTCTTCAATATGTAAAGAAATTAAGAATAGTGAATAATGTACAATTGCAGACATGTGGGGGAAACAGTGGAGAGCAACTATCCACACTACAGCTAACTTTTATAAGCGCTATAAATCCAGGCTGTAACTCAAATTCAAATGGTGACACTGCTTTTTTTTAAGTCTTTGGATTACTTTTGTTTGAATAAAAATGACTCCACATTTGTAAACTCATAGCTAAGAATACTTATTTGCTGGTAAGTTTTATTTTGGTGCTAGTAGGTAGTTTCTAGACACCTGACAGTCTCTACCCCTCAGGCCTGCCTTATGTTGCAGATGAGTACTTGAAGGACATACAACTATTAGGAAGCAGGAATGCAGTATTCCCTTAACCAAATGTTAGTTTTTAAGACTGTTTTAGTACAATCATGCCTTGCAGAAATCAAACTGATCAGCTCAACTGCACCCGATCTTTACCTGATCATGAGCAGGAAACTAGACTATGAGACAATTTGGGTCTCTATGAAATCCCACAGGCTTCCACTGCTTTTCCAACAAAGAACCCTATCGGTCTCCCACAAGTTTTCAGTGAGCTGTTCCTGAGCCAGGTAGACATTCATCCAAAGCAAGTTTTCAACAAACTCATTCTGTTGTGAACAAATCCAGCAATTTACGCAGACTCCGAAGAATTAGGCTAATGAATTAATCACTTTCTCCTTCCAGATTTTTTTCTTATTTTCATTCAGTGTTATTTTCAATACTGTGCTAGCATTCTCCTCAACCTTGTTTAGTAGTTGGTGACCACAAGTTTAGGAGAGCAAACACCACACACGCACACAGTAAACCATGGCTTGAGAAGTCCAACAAGCTAAGGGACAAATAGACACTATCTCCCACCCAATAGCAGCCTGGAAGCTGGGGAAAGTGTAAAGTAGCAGAGGATCTTAACATTATAGCAGCCAGGAGGTTTTGGAATGGAAGAACAGTGATAAACTGCTTCTTCTCCCTCCCAGCAGCCCAAACGGACTGAAGGAAGGCTAAGCCTTCAAATTTACTAGACGCCTACTAGCCAGAGCCCTCAAACTGGGCCCAGGAATACTTTAGTAGGAATCTCAGCAACTGAAGAAAGTCAGTCCTCTCCCTCCAGGGTTCTCTGTCCAGTGCCATATCCTCTACCACACCACATGTTAACATGACTTTATGACATACCACCACTACTTCTCGGGTTGGCATCTGTCTTTTTCCTTCAGTCCTGATCTGTTGAACTTTTATCCACATGATTGTTAGGACTGCACTTTGCATGACCAACTCATCTGAGCCTGTACTCCCTCATTTTCATTTATAGGTGTTGATTTGAGCAGGTCTTTAATGTACACACTCATCTGGTGCCTCATTACACCACTCATCCATCTCAACATTTGCATTTCTGTGGAACAGATTATTTGCTCAGGCTTCTTTGTTGCCCAACACTCAGCACCATATATTAAGACTGGACAACACCATTTTAGAGCAACTTTCCCTTTTAATTGCATGTTCTTGTTGCATTGTATACCACTTAGCACTCTCCATTTGAGCCAAGCACTTATTTATCCTAGCTCTAATTTAATCCATTTCCTCATATTCTGGGACCCAGATACTTGAACTGTTTTCTGTATTGTCGGCCCATCTAGTTTCAAGGATAATTCTTCTGTGTTCACATTATTGAAGTTACATACCATATACTCTTTCCCCTTATTTTGAGCCCATTTCTCTCCAACATCTCTCTTCATTTATCTTTCTCCTCGCTGCATAGAAAAAAAAATTGGCAAACATGCACCAATGTGCCTCCTTCTATATTTTTCAGTTAAGTATAGTAGACCATTTTTGTTGGATTAGTTGGATTTGTTCATTTAAGACTGCAGATTTTATGGGGCACAGGTTTGTTTTGAACTCTGGTTTCCACACTATGGAAAAGACTAAGAGTAAGTAGTGATGTGAGGTACTTCAATT
Organism: Emys orbicularis; assembly: GCF_028017835.1. NCBI lineage: Eukaryota > Metazoa > Chordata > Testudines > Emydidae > Emys > Emys orbicularis. The sequence continues at coordinate 43,616,377 of NC_088687.1, read as the reverse complement.
TGTGTGTGGCCAATTCAAGGGACCCCGATTTTCAGAAGATGCAGAGCTCTCATGCCTTACGGGGACATGACTTGCACAGCATCTCAGTTGGGCACTCCAAGAACTGAGGAAACTTAGAAATTAGTGCTATTCCCTTTGAAACCAACAGAATCTTTCCATTGAGTTCAGTAATAGTTGGATCAGGCCATCAGTCACTTTTGAAAGTCTTGGCCATAATCTTTAGCCCAGTAGTTGTCAGGTAACTTTCCCACCAACTATCTCTGCCCCCTCCTGCAGTATATATGCTCATTAGGAAAATAAAACAAAGAATGGTTCAGAAATGCAGTTGAATGACTGATTACAAAGGGTTAATTTAAAATAGATTCTAGCCAACATAGTTAATAGTTGTATAAAATGCCATTTCCAAACAGTGGTTAGCAGAATAGAAGTGCTGGGTAGAGGAAGTACAGGGAGCCTTTGAATTTTTTTTTTTATTATTAATTATTATTATTATTAAACTGAACGTTTTTTTTTAGTTGCCAAATGCATAAAGCTAAAATTTTACCATATGCTGAAAAAAAGCCAGGATGGAATATTAGTTTTGTTATGCCATATACTAGGGAATGACAAAGTTGGACAGGTTTGTTGTTAAAACTAGCGAATGTGCTACTTTTTTAAACTACTCATACGCATCAGTCCAGTACTAAAAGCTATGCTTTGATTTTGTACTGTTGATTTTTATATTGAGTTTGTATGAATACTGCTTTTTTTAAAATGACAGTGTGGTATGGATTATGGTGTGTGGATTACCAATGTGTAGGATAATTAAAAGCAAACTTCCATGGCCTCTCAAACATATGTTTAAATGTAAGGAAGGCAAATAATGGAATAAATCGGAGGAGATGAGAAGACTGGAACAAAATGTTTGCAGCTGGCTTAGCCAATTACATACACTGGGTAGAATTCATATGTAGAATCATAGAAGATTAGGGTTGGAAGAGACTTCAGGAGGTCATCTAGTCCAACCCCTTGCTCAAAGCAGGGCTAACCCCAACTAAATCATCTCAGCCAGGGCTTTGTCAAGCCGGGCCTTAAAAACCTTTAAGGACGGAGATTCCACCACCTCCCTAGGTAACCCATTACAGTGCTTCAGCACCCTCCTAGTGAAATAGTGTTTCCTAATATCCAACCTAGACCTCCCCCACTGCAACTTGAGACCATTGCTCCTTGTTCTGTCATCTGCCACCACTGAACAGCTGAGCTCCATCCTCTTTGGAACCCCCCCCTTCAGGTAGTTGAAGGCGGCTATCAAATCCCCCCCTCATTCTTCTCTTCTGCAGACTAAACAAGCCCAGTTCCCTCAGCCTCTCCTAAGTCATGTGCCCCAGCCCCCGATCATTTTTGTTGCCTTCCGCTGGACTCTCTCCAATTTGTCCACATCCTTTCTGTAGTGTGTGTGTGCGCGTGCGCGCAGGGTGTGTGTGTGTGGGGGGGGGATGGGGCAAAATTGGACGCAATACTCCAGGTGTGGCCTCACCAGCGCCAAATAGAGGGGAATAATCACTTCCCTCGATCTGTTGGCAATGCTCCTACTAATGCAGCCCAATATGCCATTAGCCTTCTTAGCAACAAGGGCACACTACTGACTCTCATCCAGCTTCTCATCCACTAATCCCCAGGTCCTTTTCTGCAGAACTGCTGCTTAGCCAGTCGGTCCCCAGCCTGTAGCGGTGCATGGGATTCTTCTGTCCTAAGTGCAGGACTCTACACTTGTCCTTGTTGAACCTCAGATTTCTTTTGGCCCAATCCTCCAATTTGTCTAGGTCCCTCTGGACCTTATCCCTACCCTCCAGCATATCTACCTCTTCCCACAGCTTAGTTTCATCCGCAAACTTGCTGAGGATGCAATCTATCCCATCATCCAAATCATTAAAGATGTTGAACAAAACTGGCCCCAGGACCGACCCCTGGGGCATTCCACTTGATAGCGGCTGCCAGCTAGACATCGAGCTGTTGATCACTACCCGTTGAGCCTGACAATCTAGCCAGCTTTCTATCCACCCTATAGTCCATTCATCCAATCCATACTTTAACTTGCTGGCAAGAATACTTGGGAGACTATATAAAAAGCTTTGCTAAAGTCCAGATATATCACATCCGCCGCTTTCCCCATATCCACAGAGCCAGTTATCTCACTTCCTTACTTGGTTTTAAAGAATATAGCGAAGGAATTGCACTAGCTTACTTAAGGTTTTAATTGATCCATTGGGTTTAGCATATAAAATGCAGGATATATAGGCTAATTTAGGCCTAGAATCTATTATTGCAGTTAATAGCTAAATTCTCACTGAATTTAATTAGAGCAGGAACCAGCCCTCAGAGGTTAAAATAACTAATTTCCATCTTCTGAGGGATTTTTCTTTAGGATTGTCATCTTATTTGCACTGTTTTGAACATGAGCCGTAGAGGCCTGATCCTGCCTGCATTTAAATCAATGAGAGGTTGCCTTTAATTTCAATGGGAGCAGGTTTGGTCTCTAGGTGAGACCAGGGAACCATTAAAATAATGCAATTTGCATCAATGTGCCAGACTAGGAAAAAAATATATGTAGAAGATATTATCCTAGGTGTTCATCTTCCTGTCTATCTTAAATGCCAGCTATGTAATGGAAAAAGTCAGGAGGGAGGGTTATGTAGAACACTAATAAAATGTAAAGTTATCATGAGTCATTCATAGAAGTGTTACGGATCATGAATGCTTGACATTCACATGAGAAAAAATGTATGGAAGACTTCATTTAATAGAACCCGTGGTTTTACAATTCTTAAAACCCATCTTTTGTGAGTTGAAATGACTCTTCATTGTCCACCCATAAAATAAATGCACAGCTCAAAAACAGCTGCAATCAAGTGAAAAACACATTTGAAAGCAAAGAAACAATGCCCCAGCTGACAAAGGGAGGGCACCTGCTACTACCATGCTTCTGCGAATGCTGCTTCCTCCCCTCATTGCAGCAGTCCCACTCTGGGCCAGAATGGAAAGGAGAACCATGGCTCACTTCCTCCTTAACTCTCCCTTGGGGCACTCTCCTGAGGGATTATGGAAAAGAACAGTGCAGCCCGTTTAAGGACTAAGCACCAATGGTGTTTGGGGTGGAAGAGGCTGGCATAATCTCCTTGCACACCTTTCCCCACAACAAACATACATTTAAAAAAATGAAGCACAGTCTAGGCCTTTGTGACAACAGAAGGAGGAGGCAAGTACTGAATGATAAATTCCACTTGCTACTACAGCAAGTAGTCATGGAGAGTCTCAGTGCTCTATTGTTGTTTCCAAAGTTATAGCCGTGTTGGTCCCAGGCTGAGAGAGAGACAGGGTAGGTTACGTAGTATGTTTTTTGGACCAACTTTGGTTGGTGAAAGAGCTTTTGAGGTACACAAAACACTTCTATCTTTTCCAGATCTGGAAAAGTGCTCTGTGAAGCTCAAAAGCCATCTCTTTCACCAACCAAAGTTGGTCCAATAAAAAGGTATTACCTCACCCACCTTAGTCTCTTACATGATCAGCAATATTCAGACTCAACAGTGACAGCCTGTTGGAAGCAAAGGGAGTAGGTTGTGAGCTTCACAATTAATTGCCCCCCCCCCCAAATCTGCTGTAAGAGTCAGACATTTTATGTCATTTCAAGAATTAATTATACTCAGTTTCAAGAAACTTTTGGGGGACTCCAAAGGGGAAATTAAATGGGATTCAAAGTCTTTCACCTCTAGGTTGCTAGTTCAAATCCAGACTCAGTGACCAAAATGTTATTGGAGCTGTATGTTGTGTCAGTCCAGTTCCTAGCAGACAGGCAATCACTTCACAAGAGTCTCTGCTGCAATTAGCACTAGCAGTTTTCCTTTATTGGTAATGTCAACAATTGGCCAGTTCAGGGCTGAGTAAATTGGTTAACCAGCATGGGAAGGGCTCCATTAATGCTGTCCCTGTTCAGTGGCTAGACAATTTAGTCTTCAGGACTATCAAAGCAACATCTTTTATGATAAACTTTTAAATGATTTTTTTTGGGGGGGGGGGGGAGAAAGAGGCTCAAACATATGTTCAGGGAAAAGGAGGAAGACAGCATAGAACAGGTAGTTGTGGTATGGAGAAATATTTAATAAATTTATCTCCCTAGGAAATCTAGCAGTGTTAAAGTCAAGGGGATCATAATGGAAGACTTGGAACAAGAAGAACGTTAATACCAAGCAAGCCTCCTTTATAATAGGAAAATTAGAGAGGTGATTCAGGCCACACAACTAAAACTGGATTGAGGCTCTCTGTGATAGGTTTGGTCACAGATACCCCCTTGGGACTGTCACCTGATGTGCTGAAACTACCTCTGAGCCCATTTTCTCTGTCAGCTTGGGACTCCAGACATGCTAGTCTGCTGCAACAGACCCGGGTCTGGTCCACACCCTCAAAGTTGCAGACTTTAACCAAAAACTGCTCAGCAAATCACCTATCTTCAGCACCCAAACATCCAGTTCCCAATGGGATCCAAACCCCAAATAAATCCATTTTACTCTGTATAAAGCTTATACAGGGTAAACTCATAAATTGTCTGCCCTCTATAACACAGAGAGATATGCACAGCTGTTTGCTCCCCCGGGTATTAATCACTTACTCTGGGTTAAGTAATAAAGAAAAGTGATTTTAGTAAGTAGGATTTAAGTGGTTTCAAGTAATAACAGAACAAAGTAAGTTACCAAGCATAATAAAACAAAACATGTAAGTGTAAGCCTAATACATTTAAGAAACTGAATACAGGTAAATCTCACCCTCAGATGTTCCAATAAGCTTCTTTCACAGAGTAGACTCCTTCTTAGTCTGGGCCCAATCTTTCCCTTGGTACAATCCTTGTCAGTTCCAGCTCAGGTGGTCACAAGAGGATTTCTCATGACTGGCAGCCCCCTTTGTTCTGTTCCACCCCCTTTTATATCTTTGGCACAAGGTGGGAATCCTGTGTCTCTGGGTTCCCACCCTTCCTTCTAAATGGAAAAGCACCAGGTTTAAGATGGAGTCCAGTAATGTGAGACTTCATTACCCACTGGCTGGCACACAGGTATACAGGAAGGCTTACAAGTAAACAGAGCCATTTACCACCAATTGTCCTAGTTAATGGGAGCCATCAAGATTCTAAGCCACCATTAATGGTCCACACTTTGCATCATTACAATTGGACTTCAGAGTAATATTTCATATTTCTAGCTTCAGACACAAGAAGGATCATCCCATTTGTATGAATGTAACAGACTCAGTACATTATAAGCTTTGTAATGATACCTTACAAGAGACCTTTTGCATAAAGCATATTCCAGTTCGTTATATTTACACTCATAAGCATATTTCCATAAACATATGGAGTGCAACACCACTCTCATCTGCCCATTTCTAACTTTAAATCTGAGACAGGCCTCAAATGAGACATTTGGATCCAGATCTGAACAGTCTCAGTATTTGTCTGTGTTACTTATTTGAAGAATGATAAAGTATGCAGACAGATTTCTGTCAGTTGTGGCTTCCCTTCCCCTCCATTTTTGAAAGAGGATTTGAAGGAGGTACTCTGACAATGAAATGCAGAGGAAAGTTCAACTGCCTGAAGTTTATAAATATTTCTGACCAAAATAACTTTAAGATAAAGTTGAAGCCAAGAATACATGTCAGGCAAACATAAAATCTTCACTCGAGTGTTCCAATTAGTATAAATACCACAACTGTTAAGAAGCTAGGAAGTTCAGAGTTTAAGTTAACTTACAAAAATCCTAAATATTTCAGAAGCACAGAAGTTCACAGTTAAGGTATACAAACTACCTGAACTCTGATTGATTTGCAGGGTATTGCTATGGAAACAGTGAAAAGTCACCTGACCCTATCCATGACAATTTCATCTTATCAATGACCACAAAAACTTAAATGTTTCCACTTTAAAAAAAAATTGTGGTTGGCACAACCAGTCATCTTTATCTCTTACTGTTATAGTGCACGCATCACCAGCGTGCCACCACTTGTGGCAGGACTCAGCATTGTAGGGGTTCTTCCTCTCATGTCCTGTTTCACAATGGTCTGCTGTTTCCATGGCCCAGTCCTCTCTCAGTCGAGTCCCTTTCTGGGGTTAACAGAAAGCTAAATTAAATCTGAGCTCAAAATAGACACCTGGTTCTTCGAGTCCATAGTATAACCATTGGTTCTTTGTGGAGATCAAATGCCAAATTTAGGCCCCTGACGATGCCAGGTTACTTGGGGACAGAGTAGCAAGATCCTTCTGTCCCAGTCCTGGATTCACTTAGAAAACTGGCCCCTAGTAGAAGCAGCCAGCTTTTTTTATGTGGCCTGCCAGACTCTTATTGGCCACCTCCTGCTCCTGGACCTTGTAGATGCCAGAGGCCCAACTCTCGGTGGCTCTGCCCACAGCAGATCGTGGGAAGCCTTTCTAGGCAATCCCTGGAGGTCTGACCTCCCAGCTCTTCCCTTCACTAGCTAAGGCAGTGAGAACCTCCAGCAAGGGGGTTGCAAATCCCTTTCGGCCCTGTCACAAACTACTTCAACATATTGTACCGCTCATCGAATTAGGAATGGATGAAAATCACCATTCCTTACTCCTAACTAAGGGTCCTATTCTGCAAAGTTTTTCCTATTGACAAGGCTTGCTAGCAGCCAGTTGTATATTCAGGATTAGCTGCATAACAAAGAGGGCTAAAGTCATTTAAAAAAAAAAAAAAAGGTAAGATCTGGACTCCAGAAGTCATTTGGTGCCATATCTTAGATTTGTTTGATCAAAGAGGTCATTCATCCAGTATTTAAAATCTTAATTACTTCAAATTAGAGTTTAATAAACTAAACTTTGGTCTTGAGTGCTAGATCTGAACTAGAGGAGTCCAGTACTTCACTCCCTTGTTTTGTTACGTAATGGCAGAAGAGAGAGGTCTTGAACTCTGGTGATTACTTCTATTTTTGGTAGAGAAATTCTACCTCAGACATATCCAATCTACCAAATTTGAGGACAGTATTCCTTTGCTTGCAGATTTTAAATGAGAGTGTCAAAATTGGGCTTATAGAGAAAAAAGTAATCATTCCATAATTAGCTAGAATTAAAAATATACTTGACTGTTGATTTTTTCAGTTACTAAAGTTTTCCACATGTAGTGTTTACTGTAGCTTCTACTACGTGGATGGTAGTCACTGCCATCATTTGGTGTTACAATCACAAGTTCAATCACAAGTGAATCTTTTGCGTCCTCTTCATGGTGTTCAGTCATTTACCCTGAAGCTCCAGATCCAGTGCTGGAAGCTTGTGCCTATTAGATTTTACATAAAGTTCTCTTTGGATAATACATCATTTCTAATTATAATTAATGAGGGTCAAATACTCTGGAAAAATCTATTTAGGCTCAGTTTTATGTAGTTTTCTTATCTAGTGTCTTGAGTGGCAGTACCAAAGGATATAACAAAATGTTGCTCTGCATGGAGTGTCATGTAAGCCAATGAAGCTTCCCACAGGTGCAGGGATATGCCCATATGCTGCACCTTGCAGGAGTGGGACCATAATTTCCAGAAGTGCTGAATGTCAGGAGCTGCAGGTGCACAGTATCTCTGAAAAGCTGGCCACTAGGGCCTGATCCAACACCCACTGACAGCTACAGGAGCTTTTCCTTTGATCAAGCCCTTATTTAAGACCAACGCCAACTGAGGTATCAGTAGGGATTTAGGTATTTCATTTGAGGCAGCCCTGTTAGGAGATTACACATAAATAAAAACCAGGCCAACTCCAGAACACAATTAATTATTTTTAAACTTTGAGGTTAATAAATCTCTATGTCAGAGAGAAACAGATGTTTGGGAAATTTTTTTTTAAAACTGTATTCATAGATCTCTTATTTCTCTCTCATATGTATCATGCTGGCTCAACTATTCCTCCTATTCTGGTTTCCTGCCCAGCTATTAGCATGGCTACAGCATGCAATAATGCTTAGTGCTGCAGCTGGTCTGCATTTTCTTTTTACTGTTTATGGGAATAACTCAATTGTGAGATGTAAAAGTGAAAAGCAACATCCAAGAGTGGAACAGGCATGGTTAGACTTAAAATGGTTAGCTGTCTCATCAGAAAAAAGTACTGCTGAACTGAGTTGCTTCAGATTAATGCAAAGTCTGCAAAATATGAAGACCAATATTTGAATTGGGTTTTAAAATATAACCAAACAGATGACTGTCAGACTGACATCTGATATAATGGCAAGGGATTACTTGCAATTGAGATGGCCTCCATTTTCAATTAAAAGCGACTCCAGAGGACTTTCAAAGGAATTTGTTTATTACTTAGTCTGATACAATGCCCATGGGCATGTGCTGCTCAATTAATGCAATCGTAAGGCAATGGAAGATTCACCAGCTGGGACAGTCCAAATAAAGTTCAGGATCACATCCCTTTCCTCAAACTGGGTTTATTAGACTAGATCAAGAAACTTTATATGTGGTTTCCTGAAGGGCACATGACTAGGTACAAGCATATGACCTACAATTATAAGCTCACATTTTTAGAGGATCAACAGGCCATAACACTGGGACTCACGTGTGCCCCAAAGCCCAGTGCCCTGTTACAGTACAGTAATCAAAATTCATGACTATATAAGGCTTTGCTCTTTATTCTTAAACTAGAATATTGTAAAGTCTGACAGTATTACTATATGTGCTGTTAGAGAGAAAGTCCTATCCACTTAAAATTTCTCCTGTCCTGAAGGGATTGCCTTTCCCAGGAACTCATTCAGTAAAAAATCCCATACAGGACCAGAAGTCCCCTACAAGGAATGGTGACTTAAGTGCACTGTGCCGTCAGAAAGGGGTAACAGAGCCTTGAACTTGAAACCCCTTTGTATTGGGGGAATGTACTGGGGTTTGGATTCAAATTCCTGGATCCAACCCTCTCTGTCATTCTGATTCTAAGTGAGATCCAAAAACTAGAATGGTCTGTTTGGATGCGGCTCAAGTCTCATGAGAACAATTGGAATAAGAATGTGGAATTTTACTCCCTCCCATTTGAGCTGGAAAAGTCTCGTCAGCTGATCTCATGAACTTTTCACCATTTTGGGCTACAATCTTGCCAAAACATCCAGAAAAAAGATTGATATTTTTAAGCCAACCACATTTATCCCTCCTAATCAAAAAAACAAAAGCATTTAAAGAAAAAAGCCTATACTCAGGCCCTCTGAACTGGTTGCAGGCTTCCCATCTATTTTGGTTCCTTATGAACCCTGCTCCACCTTGCCATCTTTAATATAGGCAAAATTTAATATAAATGAACCAAGATGTCTTCTTTCTATAATGTAGTAGCAACTTTACAACTATGACTGTAACAGCATGATAGGACTTCCTGATAACAAATGGTTATCATTGATCCATTAGTGCAGAGTCCTTTCAATTCCTTCCCATAAAGCTAATCTTCCCCAACCCCGATGTACACCTGGTACTATCACACTGCTTATTGAGCACATAAGACTATCCCACTGTTGCTTCCCAAACCTTCTCCAATCACCAAGATTAGTGTCATAAGTAAAATGATGTACCTGGTAGTCACTTGGCTTATTGACTACTGACTGTTCTGGCACAATGCTGTTTTGTCATTTCATATTACAATACACATTGCCAGGTCATAGGGGACTTTCTCTAGCTATATTGTTGTATGATATAACTGACAATAGTTTTCCCCATTAACTTCAGTGGTGCCAGGATTTCAGCCAATAGTCTAAATGTAGAGAGAACAAGGAGTCCAGAACATTGCAGCTTGATTATTTTCTGGATGAAGGAAGTAGGAACATATCACCCTGATTTTCTATTATGTAATAGTAGTGTCCAGAGTCCCTACTGTGTTAAGTAGTGTACAAACAAAGAAGACAGTCAGTACTTGCCACAAGGATCTTAAGCAAAATGAAGCAAAGTTCTGTAGATTGCAAAATATTTTACTGAGGCTATAACAGGTTTTATTTAAGATTGCTGTAAAAAATAAAGACACTGCATTGCTTTTGCAGTTTCTGTATAGCCCTCTAAAATGAGAATATACTGGAGTGATAAGGGACTAATATAAAGCCTATTGAAGTCAGTGGGAGTTCCCCCCGCTGACAACAGTGGTCTTTGGATTAAGTCCTACATGCATTTTTTTAATCCTTGTTTCTTTCATGTGTCTGCAAAAAGCAGGTTTTAATTCAAATACAGAAAAAACCACCACATACAATCTAAAGAAACGTGAAGTATCCCCATAACTGCAGGACAAGTGTGTAACCAGTTTATTCCATAGTGGGAAATGGAGACTGCTCATCAAGGCTGGAGCTGTTCAGATTTTGAAGGGAAAAGGACCACACAAATTTAAAGCACAATCTTGTCTTCACCTTTTAAGCCATGCTGCTGTGAGGAGCAATGTGTCAATACTGAAGGGTCTTACCCCCATCATGCAGATGGTCCAGGAGCAGAAAGAATGGGAAACAACTTACTGCTCTTTTTAAAGAAGGCACAGCATGCAACTTTTCAGCTCCTGTTGCAGATCAAAACACAGCATGCATGCAGGAATGCTGGTGACCTGTTCCTTTCTCAGACCAGTAGACTGCCTTTTAGGCTGTTTCTCACCATAGCACTATCTTGAGTACAAGAATAGAACCCTCTCCTGTTGCTGCTCTAGAGGATGTTCATGGGATCAGGATCCCTCTCTCTTTTCCCTCCCCTGCCCGGTGCGGCACAAGGCGGGATTTTTCCTTTAATGTAGTGGGCTTCACATTTCAAGGATGTTTACTGACTGACATTATATCTATGGTTATCCTGCCATTCTCCTTCAGTTTGCTCTGAGAGTGCACCACTGTTTTCCTAAGTTTAATAAGTGCCCAAACATTCAAATGTCTGTCACCCTGCACATGAGATGGCACATAGTGTTCTTAGCAATAAGAGCACTATCCAAGGTCAAGTTGTAAGTGGTATAATGTGATCCAAGATGTTTTCATAAATGTGACTCCCCATCCACAGCACCACACTTCCCTAAGACAATTTGTGCTGTAAAAAGCAGACATTTGCATATTGGCCCTGGATATGCAGGCAGCACAGGAAAGAACCCCAGAGATTTTTTTGTTTGACAAATTCCTTGGTATATTAGAGCTCTTAAAGCAAGCAGTATGAAACTGTTTGCACACTGTAGAGCATTTTACAGTCACTCTCTCAGTTTAGGAATATGATACAACGGGATCCTTACAGAGCCCTTAACGAGCCAATAGAGGAAATGCACCGCCAAAAAGTGGCAATGTTTGCAGAGTTAATGTTTTGCTTCACTCTTTTCAGGGCACATTTATTCGAATCAATTTTCCTTCTGCATCATTTTAAGGTAGTCAGTGTCTGACAAACATTTGGTTGTGCACTTTGATATTCACTAGAGAGGGGCCTAAGGTATAGAGTTCAAATGCAAAATACCATCACAATTAGATTTGTTGGGGATTTGGGGACCTTTATATCTGAGGTTTTGTTTCAGGACCAACTCTAATACTCCTCCCTTAAGTCATATGCATCATTAACTTCAGTAATTAATATAAAGCAAGCATTGATCAGAAGGACATACAATAGAATCTGAAGAGATCGTGCTACAGATTTACATGTAGTCACTATGGATATCGTGAAATCTCTCCCTCCAAGATTGTGAATTTGAGCCATTGACTGTCTTCATAGCAGGGGGACTCCTTGAAAGGGTTCAGTGTGCTTGCCCCTTTCCTGACCGGTACACTTGTGAGAGTGGAAAGTCTGGCTCTACACTCCTCCCCAGTCATCACTTCCTAACCAAAAGCAGTGCCTCTAGTCCCCTGGTAGTACACAGCTGGTCCCAATACAAGAGCCCAACAGGGAGAAGGCTTTCCCCTTCTATGCTCCCTTGTAGGCCTGCTCAGGTGGGCACAATTTAACCTGGATATTAGTGTTACAGGCAGAACTGCTAGTACAGCCTACAGTGCAGGGTGTCCAATAGCTTCCATCGGAAGACCCTATTCTCAGCTGCTTATGGCTTTGATAAACTCAGTGGCCAGAATGGTCCATGCTAGGGTCTACCTCAGTCTTCAAGTTTCAACCAAAACTGGTTAGCCATTTCTGAGAATGAAAATAGGGAAATACATTTTGCTCATGTAACAAAACCACACAACTGTTTTGTTGAGAAATTCCAGTGCCTCCCTACCTCAAAGAAGGGATATGAAATTTGGCTGGGGGTCACCCTTGACTGTTAGTGGACACTTGATAATTTTGGTCTTAATCTCTGCCTTGAGTTACCACATCTGGAAAATGGGGATTCCACCACCTAATCTCACCGGGGTGTGGTGAAGATCAATTCATCCATGTTTGCGAAGCACTCAGACACTAAAGACTGCTAAGAATTGCTCAGGAGGAAACTAATTTTTTTTTTAATTCAGTGTGGGGTTTGGATGGTGAGAATTAAATAAGGTTGGGGGGCCATGCACTGAGTGAGGATGAAATGTTAACTACCCACTCACTGAATGCAACCTGCATCTTGTAGGAGAGATTGTTAAATTATTTGGTCATATACTAAGTATATTCACAAGGGAGCCAAATTAAAGTTGCACAGGCAAACTTAATCTGAACTTTTTCTAACTTTTGAGTGCTTGACTTTGCAAGCATAATGTAGTTCAGATGAAGAGGCTGAGCATGATTCTATCCTGTGTTACTGCCATAAAACTGGAGTAAAGTTCCATTAATTTCAGTAGAAATTTACTGGCACAAAACTAGTATTAGAGTTTAAATTAAGGCCCAAAAGATTTTACTGAAATAAAATCACTTTTTTTATGTTACTGAAACCCCAAACTGAAATTCAAGATGGTTTAGTGCATTCATTTATAGTGTGCGTGCTTGACAATTCTCTTCTTTTGAAAAAGGTTTCACTTTTTCCAGTGTAGAAAGTGACACTCTATACAGTTTTACAAAAGACTTCCGAAAGCAACAGTTCCCACAGAATGAAAAATAATCTGGAAAGTCTTTATGGAAAAAGTACAAATCAGTATGTATTAATGTTATATGGACATCAGAATGGAACCATCAGATGGACTGGTGCCAGTTATGCTGAGCAGAACTGGGTGTTTTTTCCACATATTTGTCTTCTACACATTTGTTTGGGGAACAGTATGAGAATTAAAAAGACAAGATAAACTTAAATGGTGAAATCCTGGCCATATTGAGGTCTATTGATGTTAATGGCAAAGATGCCATTAACATCAATGGAACCTGAATTTCACTCAAAGTCTATCTTTATCAATAAATAAATAGGCATTGCAGAGCAAGTAAAAGAACAAAAGCCAGACATTGATCACAGCTGCAATAAAAATCATTCAGCAACATTAGAAAGGTTCCTTCCTACTAATTATGATAATTGGCTACAGTTCCTACTTACAGCAGTCAAACCTGAAATAAAAGTACATGTTTATCAAAATAAGATTGGAGATACTCCTAAGTAGTCCCACTGTGAACCAAAATAGGTGATAAAATATAACCATAAGTACGTAATTTAATCCTGTATTTGTGAAGGGGGAGAGAGAGAGAGAGACAGACACACACACACTTGCTACATCTGCATTAGTTTAGGAAGCATGCTTTACTTAGGTAGCAGAGACATGGATTAAGTATGCAGGACATCCTAAATAAGTGTCAAGTATGCATTTACGTAATATTTATATATGCAATATGCACATCTCTCCCCCTTTAAAAGGATACATTTTGGACCAAATCCCACTTGCTTTACTCATTTTCAGTTCCCAGAACTGACGAAAGTTTGTAAGTGAGGCAAGCAGAATTTGACCTTTCATGAAATAAACTGTTCTAAAGGAAGTGCTTAACTCTTAATTTTATAATTCAAAATAAAAAGTATTAGGTACATCTGTTTCTTGTCAAAAAATTTTAGCATTAGCAGACAGATTGCTTAATAGCACAATATTGCAAAAGGGAAAAAAAATCTCAGACCAAAATATTTTACAGATTATGTTTGTCTGAATCAAGTAGTCTAAATGAAATCCTGCCTTCTTTGACAGTCAATATGTGGATTTCAGGGATCTAGAGCATATTCTCATTTTAAAGAGGTGGGGAACTGAAAAAACTGACAAGACCTGGGCACTTGGCAATATTTACTACAGTCTCCTGTTTTCTGACAGTGGCCAATGCTAGATGCTTCAAAGGGAATGAATAGAACAGGGCAATTATCGAGTCATCTGCCACATGTCATCTAGTCGCAGCATCTAGCAGTCAGAGGTTTAGGAACTAATAGCCATTGATGGACCTATCCGCCATGAACTTATCCAATTCTTTTTTGAACCCAGTTGTATTTTTGGTCTCCACAACATGCCCTGGCAATGAGTTACACAAGTTGAGTGTGCGTTGTGTGAAGAAATACTTCCTTATGTCTGTTTTGAACCTGCTGCCTATAACAACAGCCACCACCACCACCACATGACCCCTGGTTATTGTGCTATTTGAAGGGGGTAAGTAACACTTTTGTATCTACTATCTCCACATCATTCGTGATTTTGTAGACCTCTAGCATATCACCATCCCCTTAGTCATCTCTTTTCCAAGTTGAACAGTCTGTTTTTTAAATTTCTCCTCATATGGAAGGGCAACCAGAACTGCATGCAGAATTCAAGATGTGGGAGTACCATGGCTTTATATAGTGGCATTATGATATTTTCGGTCTCATTATCTATCCCTTTCTTAATGATTCCTAATATCGTGTTAGTTATGTGCAGCAGCAGCAATCAAAGAGTGGATGTTTTCTGAGAATTATCCAGGATTACTCCAAAGATATTTCTTGAGTGGTACAGCTAATTTAAACCCCACCTTTATGTATTTGGGATTATGTTTTCCAACATTAGCTAGCTTGCATTTATCTACTTTGATTTTCATCTGCCATTTTGTTGCCATCAGCCAGTTTTGTCACAGCCCTTTGTAACTTTGCAGTCAGCCTTGTACTTAACTATCTTGAGTAACAGTCATTGGCAAACTTTGCTACCTCACAGTTTACCCCCTTTTCCAGATCATTTATGAACGTTGAATAGCACTGCTCCCAGTACAGATCCCTGGGGCACTCCACTTAAACTCTCTCCATTGTGAAAACTGGACTGTTTATTCCTACCCTTTGATTCCTCTCTTAACCAGTTAGAGATTCATGAGAGCATCTTCCTTCTCATCCCATGACTGGTTGTTATGTTGCTAATGTCCTACACTAAAGGCTCTTTTCAAATGCTTTCTGAAAGCCCAAGTACAAGATTTCCACTGCATCACCTTGTCCACATAGTTGTTGACCCCTTCAGAAAATTCTAATGGATTGGTGAGGTAGGATTTCTCTTTACAAAAGCTATGCTGACTCTTCCCCAAACTGTGTCCATCTGTGTATCTGATAATTCTGCTCTTTACTATAGTTAGTCTTACAAGCCTGTAATTGCTAAGATTGCCTATGGAGCCTATTTAAAAAATTGGTATTACATTAGCTACCCTCCAGTCATCTGGTACAGAGGCTCATTTAAGTTATCAGTTATATACCACAACTAGTAGTTCTCCAGTTTCAGACAATAGCCGCACCTTAAATGCATAAGCCAAGATGAAGTAAAACATCTTTGAGTAGTCTGAATTTCTGTATTAGATAAATGAACACAATTAAAGTGACTCTTCTTGGAAGAGACTGTTCACTTACTGTTACATTAGCAGCCATATTTTGGCTGACCTTCCTTTAGCCTTTGATGCTGTGCCCAGTAGTTTACTTAATCAGAACTGGACAAGTGCAAATGAGCCCTGGAAAAAAAATAAATTTAAGTTTAAGTCACTCTTCAATGTCTGTTAAATTAATCAGTTTGTGATTTAGATTTTCTTCCAGTGAAAACAAGAACATGATATACAATATGCATTGTCTATTGTTTTCCTACTTGAATAAATGAGTCATTCCCCTTGAGTGAGTAGGATCCTTAACCATTGTATCTGAGGCCTGCTCTACACTACACGGTGAGGTGTATGTAAGCTGCCTTGCGTTGACCTAGCTATGGAAGGGTCTTCACTGAAATTTGGCTCCTGCTGATATAAAGTACCTCAGCATGCTATTTAGTAACACCTCCTCCCCAAGCAGCGTGGACTCACGGTAAATGTAATTAGGTTGACAGTGTCAGTGTAGACACTGCATTGCATAGGTCAACCAACACAGGCCTTGAGGAGCCATCCCAAAATGCCCCACACTGACAATACAATCTATACAAGAACTCCTGAGGAGGATGCATACTGCTGACACAAGATACCAAGTGCATGCACACTCAATTTACTAACGGTGGTGGCTGTATGCTGATGCAAATCAAGTCAACATAATTTTGCTGCATAGACATGGCCTGAGAGAATTAAACTAAAAGATAGAGGACCAACTGAGGGCTTGCCCACTGAACACATTTGTAGTTGTACTAAGAGCCATTTAAAGTACAGTTTCATTTTGTAGCATAGAAAAGACCTTAGCCATAATGGGACAACTGTACTGTAACAACCTTTCAGAGAAACCTGGTGATACATATGGGTCCTGAATCTACTGGCATGGAATTTATTTTCGGAGGGAGTGGGGGGAGGAGGAGAAGAGGAAAGAACCATTACCCTTCATTTTGCTTTTCTACACATTAGACGCTCTTAAGTTGTGATTTTTAAGCACAGAAGAACTAGAACGACCACAGTTGGTGTGAGATCCCAAACCTAATATCCCCAAAGCCAGAGCACATTTGGAGCCCATAAGCTGTTGAAGTCACTCAGCAGTAAGAAATCCTGTAAATCAGTAGTGTCTTTTCTTCAAGGATTAGTATTAACAAGAAATCAAAATACATAGGCCCAGACTGTGTCTGGGCCTCATGCTGGGCTTGTTCTCCCTCCTTAACTGGGAGCTCTGGGAAGAATGGTGCCTTAGGACTACATTGCCAAATGTCATAAAAAGCACATGTCCCATAATTGTAAGTTAAAAAACATGGTCCAGTTTGCAGTTCAAGCCAGTGCTATGACCAATAGGACTAGAGCTCTAGCAAAAATAATAATAATAATAATAATAATAATTCTAGCCTCTATCTTCCAGCCACTCTTACAGCCCTTCTATTGAGCACTCACATGAGGAGATGAGTGGGTAGTAAGACGCTAAGGTGAAGTCAGACTTTACTCCAGGGCTTGGTCTAAACTTACCCCCCAATTCGAACTAAGGTACGCAACTTCAGCTACGTGAATAACGTAGCTGAAGTTCGAAGTACCTTAGTTCGAACTTACCTCGGTTCGCACGCGGCAGGCAGGCTCCCCCGTCGACACCGCGGTTCCCCCGTCGACGCCGCGGTACTCCTCTCGTCTAGCTGGAGTACCGCAGTCGACGGCGATCACTTCCTGGTTCGACTTATCGCGTCCAGACAAGACGCGATAAGTCGAACCCAGAACTTAGATTTCCAGCCGCCGAACTAGCGGCTGGGTGTAGACATACCCCAGGGTCATGTAGTACTCCTCCCTCATCACAAGCCCATTTCTTTAAGCTTCCAAGGTTCTTGTGAATGTATATGAGTGTACCTTTTGCTGAAGAGCATGCTAGTGTTTTCAGTTTAAGAAAAATCTGTTATTGGAACCTGTGATTTATTTGAGTAATTCCTATTAAAAAAGGAGTTATGAACATAAGTTCCATGTATATCTATTGCTAGAAAGACCTTTGGCAAAAGTGCTAAGGCGCTGATTTACAGAACTTAGGTGAAATGGTAACAGATCTTCAAGAACCTTGAGCTAGAGTATGTGCAAAGCCAGACTCATTTGAAAAGCCATTTAGTTTTTGTTGGTACTTAAAAAAAAAAAAAAAAAAAAAAAAAGTTAGAGGCGTTCACTCTAGGAGGGGGTTGCTTGTTCCAGTAAAGCTCCATTGTGTTGCAAAGTAATTCTTACTCCTGCAGGCTCAAGCACCCACCAGTGGTGTCACAGATAAATGGTTCCTGAGAACAGGTGGCCACAGAGACCCCCTTGGGACGGTCACATGATGTGCCAGAATTACCTCTGAGCCTGTTTTCCACTGCTAGCTTGGGACTCCAGAACCCTACCTTGTTGAGCCAGATATGCTAGTCTGCTGCAACACAGACCCAGGTCTGTTCCACACCCCCAAAGCTGCAGACTTTAACCAAAAACTGCTCAGCAAGTCACCTATCTCCAGCACCCAGACACCCAGTTCCCAATGGGATCCAAACACCAAATAAATCCATTTTACTCTGTATAAAGCTTATACAGGGTAAACTCAAATTGTCTGTCCTCTATAACACGGACAGATATGCACAGCTGTTTGCTCCCCCCAGTATTAATCACTTACACTGGGTTAAGTAATAAAAAATGATTTTAGTAAGTATAAAAAGTAGGATTTAAGTGGTTTCAAGTAATAACAGACAGACCAAAATAAAACAACAAACACGCAAGGGTAAGCCTAATACGTTTAAGAAACTGAATACAGGTAAATCTCACCCTCAGATGTTCCAATAAACTTCTTTCAGAGTAGACTGCTTAGTCTGGGCCCAATCCTTTCCCTGGTACAGTTCTTATTAGTTCCAGCTCAGGTGGTAAGTAGGGGCTCTCTCATGACTGGCAGCCCCCTTTGTTCTGTTCCACACCCTTTTATATCTTTGGCACAAGGCAGGAATCTTTTGTCTTTTTGGGTCCCCACCCTTCCTTCTGAATGGAAAAGCACCAGGTTTAAGATTGATTCCAGTTCAGGTGACATGATCACATGTCACTGTAAGACCTCCTTCATTACTTGTAGCTGGAAGACAGGTAATTAGGAAGGCTTGCAGGTAAACAAACCCATTCACAGTTCATTGATTCTGAAGCATCCTTAATGGCTTCCACTTAACATGTTTACATCAGTAATACAAGTTTATATCTTATTATCCTAGCACCAGACATAGAAATACATGCAAACAAATAGGATGAACACTCAGTAGATCATAAGCTTTGTAATGATACCTTACAAGAGAGATTTTGCATGAAGCATATTCCAGTTACATTATATTCACACTCATTGCACTCCATATGTTTTATGGAAATATGCTAATGTCACAGCCAAGAACAAGAAGAATCCCAGTAATGTGCTTTCAGATGGTTTTTCAAATACAGTTTGGATTTGTAAACTAAATAAGAAAAAAAGAAAGCTAAAGGTCTTGCCTTTAGGCACATTACTAACCTTTAGGAACAAGGAAGTGGTGGTGCACAAGATAGTGTCTCCTGGAGCAGTGTGTGCCTCATGACATGAGGCAACTGGCAAATCTTTACAGTGTATAGTTTTATAGCAAAAAGAACAGGAGTACTTGTGGCACCTTAGAGACCAACAAATTTATTTGAGCATAAGCTTTCGTGGGCTACAGCCCACTTCTTCGGATGCATAGAAAGCTTACCAGTATAATTAAACTGGCAAAACCCCCTTAGAGTAGATGTAGCTATACTGGTATAAAAAAGTGCTTATAGCATTAAAGCTTATGCTATTCAGAACCATTATAAGCTGTATGATACATAACTACAGGCATGCAGTTGTGATATTTGTGTGTACAGTTACAGGTATGGATGCAATTATGAACAAATGCATTTGCATATATAATCAGAGTTTTCATGTGCAATTGCTCACTCAAATCTTTGCAGCAGACTTTGGGTCTCCCTGTATGAGAATTAGATTAGCACATTAGTGCACACACGAGATTGTAGCATAAATATTTTTTAGAACTATGACAAGGTTAAATAAATCAATTCTGTACTAATCAACTACAGAGCTGTAGAGTGATTAAGAACTTTAACTGTATGTTAAAGAGATTTAATTTGTTCAGGCTAGTGAAGTATTAATACCTAAGAAATAAATGGATCCCTCCATATGGGCTGGGGCTTTTTTGACACTCTGCTTTTAGATGCAGTTAAGGGGACCACATTAAAAAAAACCTGACAAAAATAGGGCAAGAGTTCCGCTCCTTGATTCCTGTCTACTTCAAAGTTCTGCAACTAGAATTTAGCACTTGATAACTGAGGAATCAGAAGAGTTCTGCTTGTTCTTTTGTAGCTGTGTCGGCTCTGCTGTACTAAGAGGGAGTAAAAATCTTACTTTAGTCAGTCAGGATCTGACTGATTATGCACTAGAAGGAGGTTTTTTTGTTTGTTTGTTTGTTTGTTTGTTTTTTAAAGACAGTCACTCCTGACAACTAGACTTAAAACTAGATTATAGTAGGGTAATATATTGGGCAGAAATTATAAACAAGCAACCCCTCAAAAAGGTGAGTAGCTTGGTGTCGGAGATTGAAAAACAATATTTCCTCAAATACTTGCTTCCCATTGTCTTCCAGGGAGGTGACTTAAAGAGTCCATTGCAGGTGTTTGCATCAATTGTCTTTTGCATACCCTTCCAGTAGTTTGACACTTGAATGTTTTGTAATAGTGTTGTGTCCCAGAAAATAGAATTCCTTAACATCCTCTCAGATTCTTACTTTAGCAGGGAATCAGAGTTATGCTATGGTACCCATATCAATAAAGGATTCCTCCTTCACCCACTCCTTGCATGAGATTTATCTCCCATGACCTGGTCTGTGTTAGCAGGTTCAGGTCTTTTAAGTGCATCTTGGCTTCCAAGAGTATTTTTTTGTATGGGCTGCAGCTCATAGAAAGCTATCTTTCTGCCTGAGCCTGCACCATTAAGTTACTGGCAAAACTTCCATTACAGTCAATAGGGCAGAATCAAGTCTCCTATCGCAAAAGTTGGTTCATTACCATGATGGTACCAATAGAACTTGACTCAGTCTTTGTTAAATCTTTTCTCTAGATATTAGATTGTCCTAGGTATCAACATCCACAAAGTATCAGAGGGGTAGCCGTGTTAGTCTGGATCCATAAAAAGCGACGGAGTCCTGTGGCACCTTATAGACTAACGGACGTATTGGAACATAAGCTTCTGTGGGTGAATACCCACTTCGTCAGATGAATGTGGTGGAAATTTCCAGAGGCAGGTAACATCCACAAAGATGCTGCTGTCAGATCATGTTTTTGATGTTCCTTCTATTTTATTTGTTTTAGCCTGTACTTTGCCCCTTTTGTCAGTTCTAGTTTTGGGATTGTGTATCCCATGCTGCACTGAGAGTCCAACAGATTAGGAGATATGAATTCAGAGGTGCCAGAGCCTAGCAGAACTGGTAATGGCTTAAAAAATAAAAATAAGTGACAAGAGACATTAAGATTAAAAATGTCAACATCCCATGTCAAAATATACAAATTAAATATCCTTAAACTCAAATAACTTATCATCAAGCAGCATTTTTCCTCTTTGCCCACATGTAACTTTTGATTCTCAATGGAAGCATTCTGTTAGTGTGTGTACAGTGAAATTGACATTTACCAATAAAAATCTATTCTTGAAGCCTATTTCTATTACAGTAAAGCTCAAAGACCCAAACCAGGAGCAGACTCCATGGTGTTAGTGGAGTCTTCCTATGAGTTTTTACATGATACTCACAGTAAAGTTTATAATGTTAACAGAGAAAACAGAAAATATGCATGCAAGCAAAGTGACAGAGACATCTTACTTTCCTTCATCCTCCATCTCTCTTTCCAGGTATCCTAGCCAGTCTGCTAAACCTCATAAATGTGATCATCAGGGGGTCAAGATGCACTGATGCAGGGGTGTATGCCACACCATCAGAGAAGTGTTGGTAACTCCATATGTTTCTGCAGAATCAATCTTTTCGTTAAAAGAAAGTTTCTTCCATTCAGAATAGTATCTAAATGTTAGAGTCTATGCAATGACTAGTCTATACTAGTAGAGCTTATGTTTCATTCTAAGGGCCAAATGTTGCCCCACCCCTCTATGCGCCCCATCTTTCCCTCTTCTGGAATGAAAGATCCTGAACACAGAGCACCCACTCTGAGGGTCAGGAATAACATACGAGGTAGACCCACCAAACTACTGTATGGCCTCAGAGACTGTGGAGAAGAGTGGCCAGTAACTTTGTCACTGCATCAATCTACAGGCCTAAATCCAGAGCGCCTTGAGTGCACAGGGATCACAGCTACTACTATGGTCAACAGGCTGTGGCAGTGGCATGATTACACAAACACACGGCTCCAAGCCACTGACAAACCTAAGGGCAGCGGCATTGGCAATGGAGCGGTCTATCTGCTGCTTCAGGAAGACAAACACTGCATCAATTATATTTAGAAGGGTATATTCACAGCTACATTGACTAAAAATTGGAGGGTTTTTTAAAGCTGAAAGCTTAAGCTGAAGAAATGGTTCCCCATTTCCCTCCCTGCAATTGTACACACCACACACCCCGCCATGCAACTGGTGAGGGGATTTTTCAAATCCTCATCAGAATTCAGCAGACTTATGTTACTTTATATTAAAATTTCATAGTGAAGTACTGAAGGAGGTTTCGGTCAATATGCTTAGTAGAGAGTATTAGACTAACAAGCATATTACAGGCCAGGTTCTGCCCTTTGAATACAACACCAGTCAATGGGAGTGGCATGTGCACATATGAGAGACAGCATTTGGACAGATTTGATTTCCAGATATGAGGTAGTGGATTTTATAATGCCTCTTGAGAATTTTAATGTGAGTAATTTAGACAGCATTCCAATTGGAATCAACTGAAATTTGTTTGTTATCTCCAGGGATTGGTTTATCCCAAAAGGCAAAATATCAGTAAACAAAAACTTGGACAAATAATATGGAGAGGAGGTCCTCAAGTACAGTTAATTAGTTGTGGTTCTACTCTGAAAAGTAGCCATAGAAATATCACAGGGTTCCATGTTTGGCTGTCAGTAACCACCAGATCAGAGTTTGCTCAGTTTTCAAGTTAAAAAATATTAAGACTAATGGAGTTATGCAAGTGTCACAAAGGTTGCATGGTCTCCTGACTTTCTCAACACCATCAAAACTACCAGATAAATAAGAGTATATATTGTCAGCTAGTTATTTAAAATGCAAATAATGCTGTTACCTTAGAACACAATTCAAATAACATGCTCTTAATAAAATACATTGTAATTTAATACAAGTTTTCCACTGATTTCATACAACTAAAGACAAAATCCTTGATGTTTCATTTATAGTTTCCTTTCTTTATTGCATTAAAAAAAAAAAAAAAAAAAAAAGCGGCCTTATTTTTGTGACCAGGAAGAGGTAGTTGGTGCAAATTGCAACCAGTAAGGTACTAGGAGATAATAGTCTTGGCAGCATATCCATTATAATTCCAGTTAGGATGAGCATGCACTTATAAATTGATGTAGTTCAGTGAAAAATAGGAGTATGAGATTATTCCACTGAACTGCACAAGTGAAATAACAAATAAAGTTAAAGCACAAATAAATGTTAAAAATTAAAGAGTTAAGGTTTTTATTTTTAAAAAGTTTCATTAAATATTTTTTCCTCTTTGTTGTTTACTTCAGAGAGGAAGCTTGCCTTGAAAGCATGTTACACACAAGCCTTATATAGCTTCTGCTCTGAGGTTAGTACAGGAAGCTGGCCTACTTTTTATAGTAATAAAACCAGCCTGTGTGTGCTGTTAGTTGACTGCAAGATTCCCTATTTACTTTTCATCCACAGCAAAAAAACCTAGACAAACAATCTTCACTCCACAAAGGAGCACATGTTGGAAACATTTATTCTAATACAATATCAGCCAAGCAATCAAAATGCTAAAGAGGAAATAAAAGGACAGAAAGTTTCCCCCCAAAAAGAGAAAACCCCAACAACTCCGGAGTCTCATACGATTTCTTTTTGCTAGGCGCTAATTAGTATTTGTACTAAGACAGATTTCATTGAGGATAGTGTGAACATACATAATACTTTGTAGTCTTTAACATACTGTAGTCCTACACTTCAAAAATAGTGTATCAAAGTTTGTCTGCATCAATTTCCAAATTCAGTGTAGGTAATTTAGTGTTTCATTACCACTTGTTAGATTCTATATTAGTGAATGTCAAGGTGTCAGTCTGATCTTTGTGACTAAAGGTGCAAATCAGGCTTATGCTTCTGAATGTGTAGCACAGGACAAAAAATCAGGCTCTTGAAACTCAGTGTATACTATGAAAAAAAATGACTATATCAGCAATATATACTATACATCACATCTTTCAACCCTCTCAGAGATAATCATAGGAACCAAAATATAGAAGAATGCAGCTCAGAAACAGGTGTTCTGGACAGATAGTATTTTAAATACCATAGCTATGATTTTGGAATACAACGTTCTTCTCTACTCTTTCATGAAAGAAACGGGGAAAAAATATTTAGTGTTAAGTTTAGCATATTTCAGAGGTATGGTCCGATCTATCTGTATTCTTTTTTCTAGTTTCCATGAGCATTTCAAGGCAGTATTTGCGGGCTCATACAGGCAAGCTATGTATGCTTTTGTTGGCTGGGTTAGATTGGTTTTGTTTGTTAACCATTTGATGAAGATATTCATCTCTCTCTTTAGTCTGTATGTCACTGTTTGGCTTACTGAGGGATCAACAAAATAAATTAACATTTTAAGAATGATATTTTAAGGGAAATTTCTTCCGTCAGAGCATACTAAAATGAAAGTGAAGATTGCCATCTGCTGGCTAAAATATGTAGAGTACAAGACCACCACTTAACTTACATGTGCTTTACACATTCAAAGCACTGTACAAACTGACTAATCTCCACAGCCCTGTGAAGTAAGGATCTGTCATTATTCCCATTTCTGCATGTGGTAAAAGTTAGACAGATTAAATGGTTTTCTCAAGGCCACATTGAGTCAGTGGCAGAGCTGATGTTAGAACACAGAACTTCTTGACTGTCCACTCTTTGCTACCTCCTCCAGAGCACTACTCACTATTTACCTGACAAGGTATTACTCACCACAGGGTAAGGACAGTATGTAGATTCTAGGCCTGAGCTAGTAGATTGTCATAAGAATTTTTGAAGCTGATGTACAGCATCCTAAAGAACTTGCTTTGCCTTCGGTATTTTGAAATTACCATCTTCAGGTTAGCATATTCTTTTATTAGAGCTGGTGGCAGAGTCAGACATTTTATTATCCTATAACAAGTTATTTTATTTCATTTTAATAATTCTTAAATATTTTAATATAAACTACCAAAACTCCCATGACAATGAGCATAATTAGGTATTTGTGTTAGCCACTGTATTACCTCCAGATAATAGCTGCTCTTTACAATACACAAAGACATGGCAAACCTACAGTATGTACCAAGGAATGTTGATAACGATGCTTCCTTAATATATTGCATTCACCTAACCCTCTAGGGAACAGAGCCAGAGGGAAAGGGTTATTCACATGTATCATGCACAGAAAGTACTACTAATAAAAATATTACCATTTTAATAGCATCTAAAGTACACTAGGTAATAGATAGAAGACAAAAAATATGTCTGTCACAAACAGCCTATAATCTAAGGTCCCACTACTGCCTCAAAGCAAATGCAGGTAGACTCCTGGGGCCATATGGAGCCACATTGAAACCAGTCTCACTGTTGCTCATTATAGCAACAGGGCCTGTATTAGATGTGACACAATCAGCAAAGTTGACAAACACTAGGGACTGACAACAGCTACAGCTATTCAGATTAGGCACAGGCACATCTTTGTGGCCAAGGTTTTTTTCTACTCCTAGAACATGTACATACACACACTATTTATACTTCTTTAACCCTTTTGTTATTGACATCTGCTACATCTTATGCTCTGCAAGGGAACATGAAAGCAGTTTTTCCAGATAACATACATCTAGATATATAAATGGAAGTGTCCCATGAGCTCCATATAGTGCTTAGGTCACTTAAAGCAATAACAAGAACCACAACTGTTAGGAGATCCACTATGTAGGTAGTTTCGCCCCTTGGAGAACCATTACAGATATCATACCTCTTCAGACTGGCAATCCTCACAGATCCTCTTCCCTGAGCTGACAAGGTGATTTAGCTTTCCAATCCAATCAAGCCTCTCTTCTCATGAAAAGCAAACAATCTTTCAGCTTCATTCACTCAGTAGTCTTCTTCAAAGAGTATGCTTTGGAGAAAGGAAAATGCAGTCTCTTCTAACCCTATCTGGAAGCCAAAAACCCCCTAAACAAGGACAAGTGCTAACAGACAATCTGAAACCCATACCTGTATCTTAGTTACCACAGGTTTTTCCCTTCATTAGTTTCCCACTCACTCTGTCTTATCCTATAAAAGCTACTTTAACACAGCTCCTCTGAGACCCAGTGTTTCCTTGGTACTGAAACTACACTGATACTCCTCCCCAGCATGCCTTGCAGCAGCTCACAAGCAGGTGACCTTCTGGAGACTCTAATCACCACAATACTGTTCCTTAAAGGGCCAGAACTTGGAACTGGGATGTACTACCTAAGGCAGTCCTTAAAATTACAGCACACCCTGTGACAAGGTTCTGCTTTCTGTGACAGATATCATTAGAGCTATTGAACTGGGACTCCTACTGCCATGCTTAATGTATCACAGAGAGGTACAGATGGGCAGAGAGGCATAACTGTTGGCAGAAGGTACAGGGAGCAGGGATGGTCTGTGATGCTCCCGAGTGACTCCCTGGCCCACCTGTATGCCTGTCACCATTCCCACTGCAAAGCCCAGTTCTCTGGCCCAATGCCTCTGTTGTCTCACCTAATCCTCTATCCAAAATGAAGCTCTTCCTTCTTTTTCCACTTACGTTGGTTTACATCAGTTTTATTAGCACTTACTTTTATTCATAAAATTAATACAAATCAGCAGAATCAAAAAACAATGTAAGAACAAGGATTAGGAGAGTGTGTTTTGGGGGAATCATGAAACTAGGGTGCCCATTGGGGCCAGGCAATTGGGCTCTAGTGTGGAGCTCATGACACAAGTACAGCAGGGCCAGGGAGTCAGTGATAAGCCCCACTGCCCAGCTTCCCACCAATGTATGTTTTGTCTCTCCATCATGAAACATCCTCACCCCCCAAATGTACAACCTTAACTCTGAACATACTAATTAATATACAAATAACAGATTATATTTTTAGTGATTGCATTGACAGAAAATAATTTGAGCCACGGTAATTGTGAGTTAATGTTTTTTGTGTGCAAATATTCCTGGGTTTTTTAATGTCAATATTAATCAGTATCAATGCTTACAAGTACAATGGAGCAATAGGCTAGAGGCAGAGAGGGGA
This sequence comes from Emys orbicularis, assembly GCF_028017835.1. NCBI lineage: Eukaryota > Metazoa > Chordata > Testudines > Emydidae > Emys > Emys orbicularis. Next base: position 43,589,158 of record NC_088687.1, on the reverse strand, counting down.
TCATTGGGCAGGTAGCATCAAGAGCACGTCAATGATATAGGATGCGCTATCTACAGCTCATATAGAGTACTGTCTCTCTATTTGCCTAGCCTATGAAAAAGCAAATGTCTAATTACCAAATGATATCTGAAACCTTTTCAGAAGAGATTTACATTACAGCATTTAAATGCACCATTATATGCCTGTAAAAGCCCTATTGGAAATTTTACATCATTTTGGATTGTATCAGTAGTTAGTGTGTAATTTTTTTCAGTTTCTAAGAGCTCTGTAAATAGACATTTGGACACGTTGAACACAATTAACTTACGCAGCTTTTTCCACAATCCTCTGAGGCCTATTACTCAAATCAATTGTAACTGGATATCTTCTGAGGATCAGGGTTATGCAATACCAAAAACAAGAGAGTCAAGAAAAAAAAAGACAATAGTGCCAAACTTGACTACGCAATTACAAACACTTTGGTGGGAGGTTTTGTTTACATTTATGTGTAGTGCTCACAGAGCTCACAGTTCCTTATGTCCCCCTTGAATCACTCAGCTTTTCCCTTCCAACCTCCTAATACTTCTGGAATATAGTTAATAACTAGGTAAGTGCTAATTGCATAGTCAAGTAAAAATGAATCCCTGGATGATTAAAGATTTAATCACTACATAGCTGAAGGAGATCTGGTCTATTCTGTTGAAGAGTGTTAGTAACTTGTCTCAAAACTAAAATTCTAAAAACCTATACTAGGCATGAGAGTGTTCCAAAATTTACCTATTCCTGAATTCTGAAGTTTATAGACAATTTTATGTTAGAGAAAGCCAAATAAATGTGGAGATTTTTTTTTAACTTTTTGAAGTAGACTTACATTTAGGGCTGCCATTTTAAAAGTTTTTATTTGACATTTTTGAAAAATCAACAAAAAAATCTGCTCCTTTAATCACAAAAATGTTCATAGTAATAGCTTCTTTCAATTATATGTTAGTAGAATGTGTGTGTCATAGATTATATTTCATGGCTATATGGACTCTCAATATGACCTTAACAACATAGCTATGAGCAGCATCTCCTATATAGATATTATCTATGACAATTTTATTAGTCTTATAATTCCTCTCTGTATACCTCACATTGGACTAGATATTCAGCTAGTGTAAAGCAGTATAACTCCAATGTAGTCAAAGGAGCTACACCAAGTTATGTAAACTGAGGATCTGTTTCATCCAGATTATGTAGAGGGCATAAAGGACATTTGGTGGGCCCATGTCATGTGAGTAGTGACAATGGTCCTCTGGGCAGCTGAAGACCAGGAGAAACTCCTCAGGGACCCCTGTCTTCACCCCATGCCTAAGGTTTGTTTAGGGCCTGAGTTGGCTATCTGGCTTGCTGTGGGAATCCTTAAAGTATTCGTAGGCTGTGGGGATACAACAATACCAGGTGTGTTGTGAAAGGGGGGAAATGGGGTTACTGCAGAAGAATGGCCAGTAATTTGTGGGAGCCAGGGGCTGTTTCAGGTGGAAATGAGGAAGTGGAATATTTTTCACAGGGCAAGGGATAGGTGAAGTGTTGTGGAATTGTGGGTGGAAAAAGGGGGTTGGAAGAGCCAAAATATATGGGAGATGAGGAAAGGTAGGGAGATGAGCTAGTATGAAGGGCCCAAGGTTTAGATTAGGTCTGGTGCCATACACTTGGAGCCCACTAACAGAGACTTCTTAGGGACCGCCCCCCCCCAAACCTTCTTTCCCACAAGCTTTAGCTATTTATAGTCATCAGGAGCTGACAAAACTAATTGAGGTGTCTGAGGGGATGGGCCGTCAGAGGAGCTTCAGAAGGCTGCAAGGCACCTGGATATGGTGGTGTCTATGACAGGAAGCAGGAGGGCTGGAGAATGAATAAATGGGTCAAGGAGCCATCAGAGTAAATGGGAAGGCTGTAGTTGGACAGTGGTGCTTGAGCTAGCTCATCCCTCTGCTCCACAATACCTTCTCTAGAGCGAGAGACACGGGACGAGAAGCCAAAAGGAAAAGGGAGACATCTAGTCAGATCAATACATAGGAAGTGACAAAGGCCCACCATATTTACAATATTTTTAAGTAACTGCTCTGATTTTCTGACTGCCCTTTTACTGAGCCAGGACTTACAGTAAAACAGCCTTTTTTCCCCTCTAGAAAATTGTTGGCCTCCAATGTCATGCCGATACCCCACCCCAAAAGAAGTGTATAGAATCAGATTACAAATAGCAGCAGTGGTTTTGATGAGTAAATCTAATCATATTTAATCCAAATGGTGTCAGCCACTACAGTGATGACAGAAAAATGCTCAAGAGCAGGAATTAGTTTTAGTACCACCATTTACAGTCTTTTTTCTATTTTGTTTTCACCCAAAGTATGAAACACTCACTGTGAGGTTTACTCAAAGTATTAGTTTGAGAAACTTGTCTCCACAGTTATAAGCTTTTCTGTTACAACTAATACCAATTCCATCTTGGCTCGGCTTACTATTTAAATGCTGCTAGATGGTAAAATGACTCTTGACTAAATTATCCAGACTCAGATTTGGTCTTTTGCCACAATGAAAGCATTATAGAATGCTGGCTGTAAAGCGTCATCCCTTGTTTTGTTGAAAAGGGATAACCAAAAGAACCCAAAGGAAACCAGCTAGACTTTAATTTTATTTTATTTAGAGGGGGCAAATATTGTCAAAAGGGGGTGTTTCAAGTGAGACCTTTTCCAAGATTTGACAGCCTATGTAGTATATATTTCTTACAATAAGAAATGTATGCCCTATTTATAAACACAAAAGTATGGTCTCTTCCTGCAAACAATACCAAATGTAGTACTAATGAGTATAATCTACTGCAGGCTAGAGTACTAAATTTGTATTTGCAGTATGTACAAATTGACTTAGTAGTATATTGAAAGGCATATCCATATACACATTCTCATTTTATATACATATTTAAAATGAATGAATGATTCCTTCTTCCCTGTCTTTCCATAGCATTAAAGAACATTAAAAATGCAGCAGCTTTTTGTAGTGCGCCAAAACACACATTATACTGTCAGTACAAGTTCAAAATATAGATATTTTCAAATAGTTTTTTATATTAAACTGAAATGAAAAGGGGTTATAAAGGATGTGTAAATCTAAACAAACATTTGTCTTTTGCTATATTACATTAAATTTAATTCAAAAGAATACCTACCTACCTCTTAGATAGCATATTTCATCCATAGCTCTCTAAGCACTTTATAAATAAGGTCTATACCAGTGATGGGCTGCGTGCGGGCCGCAGGTTGCCTATCAGGGTACTCTGATTGCGGGCTGCGAGACATTTTGCTGACGTTGACTGTCCGCAGGCACACCACACCGCAGCTCCCAGTGGCCATGGTTCTGTTCCTGGCCAATGGGAGCTGTAGGAAGCGGCGAACAGCATATCCTTGCGGCCCCTTCACCTGCAAGCGCCGCTTCCCACAGCTCCCATTGGCCGGGAACAGAGAACCGTGGCTAGTGGGATCTGTGGGGCGCAGTGCCTGCAGATGGTCAATGTCAGTAAAATGTCTCGTGGCCCGCAATTAGATTACCTTGATGTGCCACAGGTTGCCCACCACTGGTCTATATGATCATCCCCCTTTTAAAATATAGAAAATGAGGCACAGAGGTAAATTGTCATGCCCAAGGCTATAATATAGCCCCTAGGCAGGTTTCTGTTTAATAAAAGTTGGAAATAACACCTTTTGGGGAGTAATATTATATAATATGAAAGCTAGTCTCCCTTCTCACAGGAGACAAATGTTCTTAAAATTCACTTAAATTTGTACGAAAAGTAACACTTAGGAAAAGGAAGGTAATGGCAATGGCTTGAGCCAGGCACAGTTCAAGCTTTCTCAGTCAACTCTTTCCAGTGCACCTCAATCTTAACTAGTAATACTTGTGATTCCACTTTTAACAGATCTACTCTGTCTATAGATACCACCATGACTGCTATTTCTTCTAGGAGGGCCTCTCAGCACCCTCTCTAAATAGAGGCATAGGGAAGCTCCCTCTTCCAAGAGAATAGTTACCCCTCTGACATAACTGCGTCATGTCTTATATGGTCACCTGAGCACTTCTTGGCGGCAAGTTTGTTGCCTGATCCTCTGCTGGCATGAATCTACTGAAGTGAACATCACAACACTGATTCAGGCCAGCTGAGGAGCTGATCCTGGGTATTCACTACTTGGAATAATATTCAGTGAAGTATGCTTAATACTGCTCACCTTCTGAGACTTCCAAACACAGAGCAATTTCCCCTCAACTGACAATAGCTAGTCTCTGAAGCACTTAGAATAGGACCTGCAAAGAAAGTGCCCATTTCCTCATCCACGCAGAAGGCACAAGATGTAGGGTTTTCCTCATTGTACTTTTTGCATAAAGACTTCTCTTCCCTGTTTTTGGTTGAGCTCTTCATAGAAGTCCAGAGAAACAGAGAAGGAGCTTTCTCAACCCTTAGCTAAAGGGGTGAAGTGTTGAATCGTCCCTCTCAACAGCATCAGGCATTTGGGGAAATGGTGGTCACCCCCCAAAAAAGGGGGGGGCAATTAAAAAACATTTGTTACTTGTGATGTCAATCTCACTAGTATTTGAATCATCTAAACTCTTCCAGGAACAGGGTAGACAAGACCTGAAGTTTCTTATATGAAAAAATCCACTAGAAATAAGAAACGAGGGTAGACAGACAAAGCAAAGCCCCCTTAAAAATCACAGAACACCCACAAAAACAGCAGTTGAGACAGAAGGGTGTTACTCCTCTGCTGTAGCAGGTGAATAAGGGCAAGAATTGACTTTGTAGTAAAGGGAAATCTGTAGATGAAGCCCTTAGCTGCCCCCCCACCCCTCTGTTTTGCAAAGCACAAACATGCCAGAAACCCAGACCAAATTTCAGTCTTTTCTCTCCACCTGAAGAGTCTGGAGCTATATTTTCTACTTCCTATGCAACGTAACATAAGAAGTGGGGAGGAGAGTTAATAGAGAGAGCATGGGAACAAACAGGCAATATTGTTGCTTAGAGACATTGAGCTCATTTCCATTAGTATCTTCACCTAGCAGCTTCATACTTCTCTCATGCATCAGTTTGACCTTGTCACAGTGTAGATTGGATGGACACCCAGATGCAAACTCCATTTCTAGAAAGTAAAAGCTACAGCATTATCTAGTTTGTCTCTACATCTATGTGCTGAATTTTATTTGTAAATATCATTGGCATAACCCCTAAAAAGTTTGCTTTATAGCTGCACAAACACTGTGTACCTGCAAATTTTCCACCCACTGAGTTAGAGTCCTAAATAAAGCCTACCATGTCCTATAAAAATATGAACTCACTGGATACATGTGAATTTAATAACTGATTTCTATTAGGACCTGTGATAATTTCAGCATCTGTTTGAAGCACTAATAGCACCAAGTCTAGAGCTCTGCGCCATGCCTCCACCTTGGGTGTAACATTGTCATATATCTTTACAGCCTCCTGGGGTTTAGCTGAAAGACCAAAATCCACCATGACCTTATCTCCTTTATTGAACTCTTTCAGAATATATGCTGAAGAAGAACCACAGTCTGCTGCTTTTTTGAGATGATGCTCAATGGAAGCGCTTGCTTCAAACTCTGATGCATAATGAGCAGTGTTACACATGACTCTTGAAAGGTACTGATGCCAACCACTTGCCAGAGCTTTAAGCACAACTGGTTTATACTGTGTCAATGATTTTGTCAGCCAACAAGACGACATGTAAAAATCCCCTGAAGGTTTTTTATCTGGTTGCTTTAATGATTGTTCTTCAAGCGTCTTAAGATGACTGAGGCACAAAAGTTCAACAGCACCACCTCCAGGAAAAACTTTCTGGTCAGTTAGAGCATGATGCAGGCGATAAGCACAAGTCCAGAACTGATCTTCAGTGACTTGCATCTTCGAAGTTACTGTGCTACTAAGCACAGCTGTTACCAGATGAATTCCTTCAGCTTTTATACTAATTGGCACTTTGTTATCCAATTCCATTGTGCTCAAGTCACCAGTTCTCCAGAAATCCACCCAGACACTGCTACCCATACAATGACTATTTACCTGGGAAAGGTATGTCACCAGCTGCACTCCTGTGCCCTTCCCAAAAGCATGTAGCACATTGAGAGTTACTGGATTGATTATCAATATGTTATTCAGGATGCATCTTTCCATTAAACTTTCACACACATTTCCTTTTACCAAAACTAAATTTACTTTTGCTTGTATTAAAATATCTAACACACAATTTATCCATAAACTTTCTGAGCTACTTTCTTGTAAACCTACATTTTCCGATATTGTTCTGACATTTGATGGTCTATTAAATCCCAAGTGACGATACTTTTCCGTTAGATCACCATCTACAAGAAGAATCTGAAGTGGTCTATCCTGAAGTTGCTTGGTAACAGTGGCTTTCTCTGGTGATACTAAAGTGATATACCCTGGACACACACAAGAATAATGTTCAGACAATCCTGGTAAACAGCATGTCACAACTTCTGCAATATTAAATTGAGAAGAACCTGTGTGATCAGCTACTTGTTGCTGGCATCTGACAATATCCTGTACCAATTTCATGCTAGACTGATTCCCATGGCTAAGAGCCATTGCCAATTGTTCAAAATCATTAAATTCATAAGGACATGCTACAGGCCCAGTGGGAGGACCCCCAAAACTGTCTACTTGGAGTGAACAATGTTTTTTTCCTGGAGTGTTAAAGTATCTACTATGAGTTAATCTTGTTCTTTTGGTATAGCTGGACGCAATCAAACTGCTTCCAGGAACTGCAGGCATAGTTTTATTGCCCACTAGTTCAACCAATGAGGGTGTTATATAGTCTGTAGGGCATAGGTGTGAATTCAAACATCTGTTATGAAGATCGCAAGGGCTTGCTTGATGAGAATGAAGGCCTTCTGGAACACTTTCTTCTTTAGATACAGGAACCTCTTTAAGAATATGCACAAGAGGATTTAAAAAACTGTTAGCTCCAATACCAGGAGTTTTATTTTCAATAATTTGGGGCCCCAAACTGCTAGAACTGAAGTGAATGGGAACAGAATCAGGCCCTTTATATAAATCATGTACTGAGAGCTGAAGACCCTGGACTTTTTCACTGCAAGAGTTCAATCCTTCAGACATCACAGATACTATTAGTGAAAAAGGAACATTCTGCTGAAGGCATTCAAGTACAGCACTGCTCCATGCACCAATGAGAAATAACTGGGTAGTCATTCCAGTTTTATATTCTTTGTTCTGTGCCTGAATTGTTTCATTAAGAAGCTGTCCCACTGCACTAGTTAAATCCAAACTTTCAAGAAGTCTAACTGCAGAACAAGTCAAAACACTCTCATTGGTGCTTTCATCTACAATAAATTGATATGATTTTACTGGCCCTAAAAGTGTTCTTCCTATTGATGCTAAAGATGAAAGCTGCTGAAGTCCAATGTGACGTCTTCTGTTCACATTTCTGAAAGCCATGATCAGCAGTCAATATCTGTAAACAAAATACAAGTTTATTGCTTCTGTCCTTATTGTGCTAGACTTCACAAAAAATCAGTACACAATATATAATTAACAAAAATTAACTGAATACAGATTGGGTGAAGTAATTTTACACTGCATGTATTGTATTATAAAATGTTCATGTCGGACACATGCAGTTGTTGAAATGTTGCACTGCAAAGACATTACAGAAGATTTTTTCCTCAAAATTAAAAGCTATTTTAATTTTACCCTATAAATCAAATATTTTATTTAATAAAGCAGATCAGATTTAATAATAAAAAAGACCACCATTCCTTAAGACCATACCCAAACCATTCCTCTCCCGACTTCTTTTCTTATGTCAAATCTTGCATTTGTCTTATTCAGAATGCATGTTGTTAGGGCTGGAAACATATCTTGTCTGCAAACACTAGTAGGCATAGGTTTTACTACCCTTAGTGATACCACTGACTTCAAACTAAGCTGGAAAGGGACCAACTACCATATTTCCATGAAGATATTTCATTCCCACTCAATTGCAGGCTCTCCTAACATAGTCATGAAAAAATGGTCTAAAGCAGGGGTTCTCAAACTGGGGGTCGGGACCCCTCAGGGAGTCGTGAGGTTATTACATGGGGGGTCGCGAGCTGTCAGCCTCCACTCCAAACCCTGCTTTGCCTCCTGCATTTATAATGGTGCTAAATATATTTTTAAAAGTGTTTTTAATTTATAAGGGGGGGGGTGGCACTCAGAGGCTTGCTATGTGAAAGGGGTCACCAGTACAAAAGTTTGAGAACCACTGGTCTAAAGCCATACTTTTTATGCCTCATGAATAAAATACAAAGATTTTACAGCTTGGACTTCAACGGCACTGCTCAGAGAAAAACAATTTTAAATCACTTTAACGTGTCAAAACTGAATGCCTTCTCTTTCCCTATATAACCTCTCCACGCCACAGCCTCTTTCAGTGTGGAATCATCCGCTCTCCTCCCTGTCACTCAGGCCCATAAACTGGTAGTCCTCTTTGACTCCTCCACTTTACTTGCCCCAAACGTTCAGGCCATTTACAAATTATACTGCTTCTCCCATCACAAGATTTCTAAGGGCATGTCACTCAGGAAAGTTAATTCACTGTGAATTAAGCCAAAGCAAACTAAGACCACTTTACTTCTGACCAAGAGCATCCACAGAGGGGTTTAATAAGCTTTAACTAATGCAATTTAAAGTCACAAGTTTAGTTAATTTATCTGAACTTGCCTGAGTGTCCCTATGTAGGCATGCCCCAAGATCCAAACTTTTCCCACTGACCCTCTAGCTAAAATTCTTGTCCAACCCCTCCTATTCTAATATATTACCTTCTACTCTTTGGCCTCTCTGACACCCACATAATCCCCCCTCCAGACTATATAAAATGCCACTGCTAAAATCATCTGCCTTGTTTGTTGTTCTGACCATGTCACCCGTCTTTGAATTCCTCCAATGACTTACCCTCCTGTCCCACAGTCAAGATCAAGCTTTTTGTCCCCACATAACTTTGCCTTTACCATTTATTCATCCTTGTCTCTTTTCATGACATCCCCCGTCCACCTTCCATTCCATTAACAAGGCTGCCTAGTAAATTCAAGGCTGCCTAGTAAATCTTCAAAGTTCTGCATGCAAGACACCAACATTTTTACAGGTTAATTTATACATTTGTTCCATGCAATGTCTTTGTAGGCCACAACGACGAGCCAAAAGTCTCTTACCTCTGAACTAAGGCTTAAAGGAACCATTGAAGTTTGAATTGAACACAACTTTCTTTCAATTTACTTAGTAAGACTTAAGTAAAATTTAAGTCAGTTCCAAGAGAATCACTGACTCAGAATAATTTTATTCCACGTCTATAGTTATTGTGATTATTTTTAAAATAGGATTTTAAATAAGCAACTCATTTTAACTTCTGAAATTGTACTGAAGAGGGATGGGAAGGGGAATGTGCACCTAAAAAAAGAAAAAAAGGCCTAAGTGTTTCTGGCAACTTTTCTTGGCAGCCTCTTGTGGTAATAATCTAGGCTTGTCATGCTATCTATCAGTGTTTTCTACAAACAATCCTCCTTTTTCATTAGTGGAATCCTTAACAATTTTACTTGCCAGTTACACCATTATTTCTTTATTTATCCAGACACTGTGGCGAATGAAGACAGACACAAGGATGGATTTTAAGCAGCAGGCTGAAACTTCATTAAACTTGTGGGGAACTTGCTGTCCTGTCACCCATACGCTCACATACCAGACATTTTAAATGGTTTCAGTGCAGGAGTTACAAGGTTCCTACCAAATGAACCAATAACTTAGAGCAGACCCTCTCAGCTTACCCCTAGGATTCAGCTCACTCTTCTGAATCCTATCAGTATCCCCACCACCCATGAGGGGGACAGAGGTTACTAAATGGTAGGAGGCATCAGCCCGTGAAGGCCATAACGTCTTCCACATCCCATCAGCACAAAGCCCAGGTCTTCTACTCCTGGGAATCCTTTTTAAATGCACTGGAAAGTGGCTGCAAGGTGCAACAAACTAACATCCCTATCAACTACCAAAGCTATGTCCACACTTAAACTGCTGCAGCGGTTCAGCATAAACGCTCACTACAGTGAGGGAAGGGGTTCTCCTGTCACTGTAGTTTAATCCACCTCCCTGAGAGGCAGTAGCTAGGTTGATTGAAGAATTCTTCCATTTACCTAGCACTGACTACACCTGGGGTTAGGTTGGCTTTTTCACACTCTTGAACAACAGAGCTGGGTTGACCTAACGTTTTAGTGTAGACCTGGCCTCAATCCTATTCCTATTTAACCTAAGTGCACCTCCAGGATGCTGAGAGGAAGGGAAAAAAAAAAAAAAAAAAACTCTACCAGAACTATGAGAATTTGGCCCCAATAGAAGAAAAACCCCTTCCTGACCCCCAGACAGGCAACTGGTCAGGCCAGCAGCATCTGCAAGACACAGCTGTGAAAATATACTTACAGGTAACAGGGTGGGGCTGCTGAGCAAAAAGAGGCTCCACATGGGCGAAGCTAGGGTTTAAATTATGAAAGGGGAAAATGAGAAACCAATCAGCTCCCTTCCTCTCTAGCTGGTCAGTGAGTAGATAAAGCCTCTGGAGGGGGGAAGGGCCACCCCTGCACACACACCCCCCACCAATGAGTGGTGTTCTCTTTGTTTCTACTGGGACTGACCCAATCACCAGCAGTCCCATCAAAGTTTTCTACCTGATGAGGAAGATGTGCCTCAGTACTGAACCTGTGCTTCTGCATGGGGGTTAAGAGGCACCTTGGTGCTGGAGATGCTGTCTATCAGATGAGATGAAAAACCCAAGTCCTGTGATTTGTGATAACAGATACTGTGGTACCTTCTGTAAAACAGAAGCAGTCACACCAGTGCTATGGTCAAATTCCAACACTGTCAATTACAGGCTGTTCACCTAAAGTTTCCCCTGGTATTTCAACTGAAAAAAGTAATCCTCACTTCCTGTCCTAAATCTGGACTGCTGCTGTAAAACAGATGTTTCATTTCAGCCTACAGGATATACTAGAGATGTGAAGTAATCCCTACAGTGCTATGTATAACTTGTATATCGGGTCATAAAGCAATTTGGGTATCTTTTGCTTGAGACATTTTATTTAAAAGAGCCAGTGATACTCATTTTTGAGCTGTAAAAGGTTGTAACTTTTTTCTCTTCCATCATGCATACATGTATATTGGTAATAACCATAACATACACGTGACTGTAACACAGGAAATCAACATGTAGTACAAGACATTGCATTTAGAATATCGTTGTTTCATACTTCTTCCTCCCCACTTTCTCCACCCATCAAAAAAAAGAAAAGAAAAAGTTAGTTTGGGTTATATTTTCAAGTTACCTAAATCAGAAAAGGCCAGGGAAGGGTGAAGAAAGAAAAGGAGGAAGACCCTGTAAGATAACAAAAGAGTAAGAGGTGGAATTGTCTATGGAGAAGCATCAATGGAGAAACTGAGGCCTTGTCTACACTGCAAATGCTTTGCCAGCCTAGCTACGTTGGTATAGCTATGCTGGCAAAGACCCGTAGTGTAGACACAGTATATGCCAACAGAAAGCCACGTCCGAGTGACATCAGCTACACCGACAGAAGCACTCTTCTGTCAGCACAGCTGCATCTACACTGGGGGTTCTTCCAGCATAACTATGTCACCTAGGGGGTGTGATGTTTTAACTAGCCTGAGACGCTTTGACTGCCTTAATGGGTTTTTACCAACCCTACCTGACTTACAGGACCAACTCCACTGGAAAGACTATCCTCTGTGAACAGCAGAGCAGAAGAAAAAACTCTTTTCTAGAAAAAGAGTATGTTTCATTGCATCATCTTTTTTGGCCTAAAATTGCATCTTATTTTTACAATCTGAAGTAGAAAGAGAGACTGTATGTTTGTATTACTTTGCTTTGCTTTCCCCAGTAGCATCTTAATCTTTAAAGGTCTTTCTACACTATAAAATTTTGAATCAATTTTCCAGCTCTTAGTATATTATCATGAAGTGTTAGTAAAAACTGCTGAATTGTCTGTACATAAGTGCACATACCCACCCACATACCCCATTGCTAGCCCTGGTGGAGCTGCAGTTACTGGAAAACTGGCAGCTGAAAAATGTTTTCGTTTACTATGAACCATGCAGAGTAACAGCAATTCCTTATCCCAGCTACCTCAAGCATATTGCTATTTGGAGACTGATCGTTTCTCAGAAATTTTTCTGGCTAGAGACAGGGGGCTTGTCTACACTTACAGTACTGCAGTGGCACAGCTGCACTAGTGCTTCTGCAGTGCTTAGGGAAGATGCTACCTACACCAACTGAAGAGCTTCTCTGGTCAGTGTGAGTACGCCACCTCCCCGATAGGTGGTCAGGGTCGGCTCCAGGATTTTTGCCACCCCAAGCAGCAAAAAGAAAAAAAGGGAAAAAAGCCGCGATCGCGATCTGCTCTACCGCCGCCGCTTCAGTCTTCGGTGGCAATTCGGCGGCTGGTCCTTCGCTCCCAGAGGGAGTGAGGGACCCGCCACCGAATTGCCGCCGAAGAGCCGGACATGCCGCCCTTCTCCGTTGGCCTCCCCAAGCACCTGCTTGCTGGGCTGGTGCCTAGAGCCGGCCCTGGAGGTGGTGCCTATGTTGAAGGGAAAAGCCCTCCTGTTGACATAACACAGTCTACACTTGGAGTTAGGTTGGTATAATTGTGTTGCTCAATTATGTAGTTATTTTACAGTCATAAGTTGGCAGTGTAGACCAAGCCTGAATCTTAAAAGACTGCATTTCTTTTTCACTTGAATACATACTTGGGGGGCTGGGCAGCTATGTACTTGGGGGGCTAGCCCAAGTTATCACCCATGCCACCACAGCCACCCTGCTATTTTTACCATGCTTGTTTGGGTGGAGTTAGTGTGGGTCTATCTAGCTGCTCTGGGAAGCATGCTCCCAGCAGTTGTGTAGACATACCTTACTACATCCCTAAGCCACCAGCAGCTGCAGAGAAGGGGGACTGTCTGTGCAGGAGCCACTTATGCAAGGTGTTGCACAGTGGCAGTATCATAGCTAATGAGATTAATCCGAGGCGTGATTATTGCTAGTTGAAAACTTTTCCCTAAGTCCTTTAAACATTGCCAGAGTGGCATAAAGGGGACACATAGCTCAATGGAGAATTGCCCCCTCCTTTTTTTATTTTAAATTAATGTCTAGAACCTGAAGTTAAATTTTGCAACAGGGATGATAAATTCCACAGCATCTCAGAACTAGGGTGGCTAGATAGCAAGTGTGAAAAATCAGGACACTTTTTTTGGGGTGGGGGAGAGGGAGCAGATGTATAGTTGCCCATATAAAACAAAGCCCCTAATAACAGGATGGTCCCAGTAATAGCAGGACATCTGGTCACCCTATCTCAGAACACACTGGGCCCTGAGTAGGTGCATAGGCATCTGACTGTCTCCTGCTGCATTCCTGACTCTACCTGTTTGCACGTAAGGAAGGTATTCTTCACAAGCTCAATCTACAGGGCACATGACAGCCTCTCATAAATTGTTGTGGCCAGTGACTGAGCCTCATAAGCCTGCATTCCTTTTCCCTAAAGAAGGGTCTGCAGCTCTGTTAAACACACAGGGAAACAACTGTGTACATTATATCAGTTTTAAAAAATGAAAGAGAGTGAAGGAGCAAATTGGCTGAAGGTGATTAGGCACTAGAACAGACTTTCCTCATTAGCAGAGGCCTCCCACAACCTAGTCTTGCCAAGCGCACGGCCTATCTAGTATTGTACTCAAGTCGGAAACTACATAGCCCCCCAGACACTTTCTCTCCCAGGAATGCCTCCGCCTAGACCAGCCCCTTGGAGCCACTGCTAAGGTGTCTCAGCGGGGAGGCTCTCTTCGCAGCCCATCTTTCACAGGTGCTGGCCCCACCGTGCATCCTCCCCGCCAGCCACGCGCCCCGCAGGCGCTGTGCCAGCAGTGGGGTGAGAGAAGGCTGCAGCACACGGATTCCCGCGGGAGTTACTAGCGCGACCCCCGGCTGGGTTGTTGTTACCCCAGCTGGGAAATGGACAAAACCCACTCGACACAGCAGCTGGAAGCCGGGTTCCGCGGCTTGGGCCCTCAACAGAGGCAGGGCTGCTCTGCTGCCCGTGTGGGATCGGGACACCCGCCGCCCCTGCAGCCGCTGAGCCCCGCCAGAGCAGCGCCCTGCCCGCACTACTGACCGCTCTCCGCCGCCAGCCCCGCTCCCGCTCTCGTTCTCCCTCACGCGCAGGGGAGGCCCGGGCCGCCCGCGGAGGAGGGTCACTACCGTTCTAGACGCGGGCGAACAGCAGCGCACGCAGCGCGGGATTTCCGTCATTTCGGGCAGGCGCATGCGCCCAAGTTCCCGGCGGCAGCTAAAACGGGGATTTGTTGCCAGGACAACGACGCCTGCGTTTGTAGTGTGTATCCAAGACAACGGGCAACATGGCGTTCGGTGTGACCTCACAATGCCCGCCGCACCTGACTGGCCCCGGGTATGGAAGCGGGCGGGGCTTCGGGGGCGTTCTCGCTGGTCATTGGACGGGCCGCGCTGCCGGACCAAGGAGAGGCACTCAGTGTGTGCTGGTGGCAGAACAATTGACGCCCCGCATCAGCCCCACTCAGCGCCCCGCGAGCCCCAGTGCCGCGTGTCGGATGGTGAGTGTGCACGCCCCCTCCCCCCGCGCCGAGCAGGACTGGCCTGGTAAATCCGCCCCCACCTGCCCCAGCCGTCAGAGTGCGCCGGGAATCCTTCCCCAGGCCTGGGGGAGACAAGCTGCCAACCCCCGGGCCTGGGCACCGTGGCACAGCCCGTTCCGACCCAAAGCGGCGAGGCTGACCGCCCTGTGTGAAGATGAGGTGGGATCCCAGCCCTGCTGCAGCAACCAGTGCTGGGCCTTCTGGGCAAAGCTGCGATGGAGGGGGAAGGTGCAGGGCTAGTTCCAAACAAGCTGGCATGCGGGTGGTGTTCGCTCTAAGCACTGGCTCTATTGTTTTTAAAGCTGTTACCATCAAATCGTGGACATCCTGTCAAGGGGTTAATATAGGAGCCTCTTCAACTCTGGTCAGACAGGCTGCTAGATTCTGGCCTCGTGCAGGGGATTCTGGGTCTTAGAGGTTGATGATTCAAGGAGTGGGTCTGGTGCTGCTTTTCTTTTTTTTTTAGTTATAAGGAGACCCCCGATTAGCGAGTATCCTGTATTTGCTTGCATATGCCCTAGGGTGGCTTATCCCCATGTGACTACTAATCCATACACACTTCCCTTGACCTGGGGGTCTTTGGTAAGCACCTGTCTGAATCAGTCCTGTTGTTTCTCTGAGCTACACCGAGAGAAAGTGTCAGAGAGGCTAAGACACTTGAGCTCACCTTGAAGAGCTGCTGCTCAGCCCCTAGAAAACTAGTCTGTTCAGGTTTTCCACCTATTTCACTTTTTTTTTTGTTATGTTATGGGGCATTATTGATTTTGGCTAGATTGCAGGATGCTAAAATAAACTTACCCAAGTTTAATTCCAGTAGGACAGGTAAAAATTCCTTTTTTCGGGGTGACATAGTGATGTCACTCTTTTGTCTAGTAGAGATAAAATACCAAACGTGGCTAATCTGCAGTTTGAATTTTGGGTGTGGTAACATGCAGGGAACACACACAGTGCCACTTAGAATGGGTAAATGTGCTCTCCTAATTAATTTACCCTGTTCTGGTGTCTGACTGTCAGTTAGCATACACAGCAATTATGTGGGCAAGAAAAGAATGCAAATGGAATATTTGCACTGAAGAATTTGTGCAATGTTAAAATTTGAAATGTGCGGAAAGAACAATAAGTAGTGTCCATTTGATCAACTGGATATATGGAAATTTTGAAAGACAGTAGGTTTGGGCCTCTGCTGTATAACAATTTATCCTTCCTTTTCAATTAGAGAGTCTCCCAGTGAGTCCCTCTATTACTTAAATGTGATATCTTAGGGGTTTTTAAATATTAAAAATCTGGAGCAGCCATGTTAATGGAAAGAAAAGTGAGAGAGATTTGCTGGAATAATGGGTTCCTAAGCCAACCTGGTATGGACAAGTCACGTTAAAAATAAAATTCCAACCCAAAATAAAATCTAAAAAATGTTACTTTAGTGGCATTCCTACTGACAGAAAGTTAGGGCAGGGCCTGAAATGTCTAATTTCTTACTACAGGTAAGAAACTTTTCCTACTAAGTGCAAAATTAAACTTCCATTGTAATAAACTTTTTATTTACTTTTCTCGCCCATAAAGTTTGAACTTTCAAGAATCAGGACTGAAAGCAGGCTGAAGCCTCTTGTGTTCAGAGATGCAGTGGAAGTTGCTATTCCTGTTGCAGAATTGTACTCCAGATTCTAAGCTTTAAATTAAAAAAAAAAAAAAAAAAAGAGGAGGAGGTGGAAGGAATGCAATTCTCCATTGGAATATGTCCCCTTTATACTACTTGGGGAATACACCCTGCATAGCTGGCTCCTACATAGCCAGCCCCCTTTCCTCTCTCTGACTGCCAGTGACTTAGGGGTGTATTAGAGCTAGGTGCTATACTCGCCATTTTCTGGTTTCTGTGGCCCAGGGTGCCAATTAAAGAGTACAAGTTACAGCAGCTCAGAGGCTGCTGTAATTTAACCAGGGGCAAACTCCAAATAATCCCAGAATAAGCACTCCCATTTCTGTGCTGAACAAGTATTGAGGTACCCTTCAGTCATGCTCAAAGTTGAAGCCTATAGTGCTAGCCATTATGGTTGTGAAGATAGATTTCTCTTAACGTTTTCAAGGTTAAATTAGTGCCGTGTTCTCTGCAGACAGACTGAAGCAGTAGTCAAGAAATATAAACATCCTCAGTCATCTAAGTGGTATGTTAATACTGCCACTGAAAGATGACAGTTTGTGTAAACAGTGTTAATTATTTAATTGCTGATTATTCTGGCAGAAACATCTAGCTAAAGTGTTTATCCCATGCTGCCAAAAGCTCAACCCTTTCTCTTTGGGGTGGTTCCTGATACTCTGAGCAAAAGGATTCTGGGTGCTGGCCAGAACTGAGCCAACATCTTTGTTCTACTATTGCTGAGTATTTTTTGGTTTGTTTTTTAGAAATGGGTCTTTACCAACTTTTGTCTTTCATTCATTTATTGAAGGCATCTAACTACAGAAAAGCTGGCTTGGGTGCTGCCCAGCGGAAGAAAAGTGGATCGAAACCAGAACTAACTGAAGAACAAAAGCAGGAGATCAGAGAAGCTTTTGATTTGTTTGATACTGATGGATCTGGAAGCATTCATGTAAAAGAACTGAAGGTTGTAACTTTTTCTTTATGTTTATTTTCAAAGTTGTAGCTCTTGACCTGCTCTATTCACCAGTGTCCAAATTCAGTTGTAGACTGGCATTGTCAGTCACAAATAATATATGAAATGGCTTGTTTTCTGAGAATTAAATTTTACAAATGTAAACCAATGCTTGGGTGCCCAACAGGGCCAGATTAATTCTCCTGTGGGCCTGGGACTATTAGATTTTGTGGGGCCCCTGTATACAAGTCTTTTTCCTAATTTAAAACAAAATGATCACAATTATGGCATCAAGGCTATTAATGCTATACTAAACTTGCCTTTTAATTAACATAAAGCCATTCCGTGGTTACATTTCAGTCTTAAAACATGTAGAATAGAGGTAGTTAATTCAAAATAGCCTACTTCTTACCTTAGAACAGCTTTTATATTCGTTTCTTTCTGGGAGGGAGTTTGGGTGCAAGAGGGAGCTCCAGGCTGGGGCAGAATGTTGGGGTGCAGGAGAGGTTGAGGGGTGCAGGCTCTGGGAGAGAGTTTGGTGCAGGAGGGGATTCTGACCTAGGCAGGGGGTTGGGTGCAGGCTCCGGCCGGGAGGTGCTTACCACAGGCGGCTCCCGGCTGACGGGGCAACAGGGCTCAGGCAGGCTGCCTGTCTGCATGCTGTGGCACCACGCCACTCCTGGAAGTGGCCGGCTGCTGTCACGTCTCTGTGCACCCTGGGGGGAGGGGGACAGCGTGTCTCCATGGGCTGCCCGCAAGTGCCGCCCCCACAGCTCCCATTGGCCAGGAACCGGCCAATGGGAGCTGCAGGGACAGTGCTGGGGCAGCAGGGAGAGGTGCTTCTAACTTGCCCCACAGGGGCCGCAGAGATATGCCAGCAGCTGTCCACTTCCGGGAGCAGCGTGGGGCCACGGCATGCAGACAGCTTGCCTGAGCCCTGCTGCGCCGCTGGACTTTTAGTGGCCCAGAGATCGCGATCGACTGGCAGAGGCTCCAGGATCAATCAGTTGATTGCTATCGACAGGTTGGTGACCACTGAATTGTATACAATTATGGATTTATTTTTGGGGGACCCCCCCCTTCGCCCGAAGTCCTGGGCTGCAGCCCCTAAAGCTCCTGCATTAATCCGGCCCTGGTGCCCAACTGGAAAAATCGCAGGCTGGATTTTCAGATGTGTTGAGTTACTCCCAGCTCCTGTTCACTTCAGTGACTTTAAACACTAATCCTTGTCAGCACAGTCCGGCTGGTCTAATTAATATATTGATAATATGTAAAAGAGTTAATTTTAGAACAAATGGAGGAACTTAGCTGCTAAGATAACAGAAATTTGCAATATGTTTCTTACATAAAATAATTCAATATGTCCCATGCATTCATAATTTCTAGCGCTGTTCAGGAACTGGATTTTTCAATTTGGGAGGAGTTTCATGACTCTGAAACTTCTTCCATTCTGAAATGGAAAGAAAAAAAATAGCAATTTTCCTTGATCAGAAATACAGAAAACAAATTTTTGGTTGATCGAAACATACCCCAAATCCACTCTAATCTAAGTATTTTTGAAACTGAATGTAATCTTTCTAAATTAAATTTGCTTCAGGCACCTAGCATGCTGCTGATGCTATATAAATAATAATTTTTTGAGTAGCAGCAAGCATAGTTCAAGGTGTTGAAAGACTGCAGGTACAAAATTTAATTTTAAAAATACCTTCTGTTAACCCCCTCTATGACAGTCTAAATCAGTGATTATCAAACTTTTGTACTGGTGACCCCTTTCACATAGCAAGCCTCTGAGTACAACCCCCCTTATAAATTAAAAACACTTTTTAATATATTTAACACTATTATAAATGCTGGAGGCAAAGCAGGGTTTGGGATGGAGGCTGACAGCTCACAACCCCCTGAGGGGTCCCGACCCCAAGTTTGAGAACCCCTGGTCTAAATGACATGTTTGTAAAGTTATGTTTTGTATTTTGTTTATGGCCCGTAAAAGGCAGGGATTTTGTTTTCTGACTGTCATACTGACTGATTTTAAAGGACCTTAAATACCTAATAGTTGTTACATTTCTAGGTTTGGGGTTTTTTTCTCTTTAAATAAATATCAAAAGTCCCTAGAGCTAGGAATGGGGATTCCTTTTAACTGTTTATATATCAATAAGTAGAATAGTTACATTTTATAATTTACTTGAGGCCTGTTCCTCCTTACCTTAACATTAGTGGGAGTTTTGCTGTACAGTTCAATAGGAGTAGGATCAGTGGGAACAGGAGACCTGCAGAGACTTGAAGTCCCAGTTCAACAATTCAATTCATCTGTAAAATAAATTACATATTGATTTTCAAGGTAAGAAATTTATGTTGTTTTTGTTAGAGCGGTAAGTCACAAAAAACTACTCCACTCCAAAGGAAAAATGCCATTACCATGTAATGCTACCATTAATAATTAAAAGGATGACAAATGTAGATAAGAATTTTTGAGATTTATATGCTTTAAGTTATAGTTGCAGTTTGAGGAAAAGAACTGAAACACTGCTTAATGCAAATGGTATAGGTATAATTCTAGTGGCATCTTGTTGTATATGTTAACTGAATTGCTCTTTGTTGCAGGTAGCAATGCGTGCTCTAGGCTTTGAGCCAAAGAAAGAAGAAGTTAAAAAAATGATAGCAGATATCGACAAAGAAGGAAGTGGCACCATTGATTTTGAAGACTTTTTGGCCATGATGACCCAAAAAATGGTAATCATCTACTTCGTCTGAAAAATCAATTGCAATAAATGAATGAGGACATTTAGACAATGGGTTTTTATTTTTTCTTGATTTTCATTTTAGAATGAGAAAGATTCAAAAGAAGAAATCTTGAAAGCCTTCAGATTATTTGATGATGATGGGACAGGAAAGATTTCTTTCAAAAATTTAAAGAGAGTTGCCAAGGAGCTAGGAGAGAATTTAACAGATGAAGAATTACAGGTAAATTCTGACCTTAGTAATCATTTCCCAACAAACTTTGGGACAGTTCTTTAGCTCTGTCAGGCAAAATTGTCAGGCTATTCTGAAAGAAAGACAGGAGGCAATAGACATGTTTTAATTAGGCCACAACTTTATTCACCTAAAATATCTGAGACTACCCAGCAATAAATCACACAGTGCAGGTCATCATTATTTTCTTAATTCGCCCTTCTCCATCTCAAAATAGAAACCCAAAAGGATACAATCAGAAGGAAACAAAGGCAGCAATTGTTAATGACTCCTACCCCATTGCTTGGTCTTCACCACCTTGTTATATTATTCCCGTATCCAAAACCTGAGCCCATGCGGAACTACACCTGCCAAGCGTTCCCACTCAGGGAAGCCTGCAGTTTCTGTAACAATTATTAGCCTGCAACAGTTGTGTAAAGCTTTTCTATGGAGGTCAACAGCATGTTTACCCTACAAGTCCCAGGCAACACTTCCCCCCCCCTTAGCTCTGTGGCTAAATCTGTTGCCCCACTTATTTCAGTAACTCCTGCCCTAGAGGAGAGTGGGGCTTGGTGGTCACTCCCCCATCACTGATCCCAGTGAGAGGGCTTGTCTGGAACTATGCGGTATAAATATCCCCCACCCTATCCCCAGTCACCTGGAAGGGCCGTCTCCTCCAATCTGGTCCAGCCATTTCCTGTTCTTCCTTGCTCCTCTGCCTTCAGTTGCAGAGGTAGCTCTTATAGGGGTAACAACCACTTTGGTTCTGGCCAACCGGACAAAAGACCCACTGAATTCAGTAGGAATTTAGCGTACATGAGGCATATGGCATTAGACCCAAAACGTGTTCCAAATGTAGATGCATAATTAAATATTTCATGGTGTAAACTTGTTTGCTTTTTATATTTTTTTCATATACTTTAAAGTAGGACTGTCGATTAATCGCAGTTAACTCACACGATTAACTCAATCACGATTAAAAAATTAATCATGATCAATCGCAGTTTTAATCACACTGTTAATAGAATACCAATTGAAATTTATTAAATATTTTGGATATTTTTCTACATTTTCAAATATATTGATTTCAGTTACAGCACAGAATACAAAGTATACACTGCTCCGTTTTCATTATTATTTTTTATTACAAATATTTGCACTATAAAAAAGATAAACAAAAGAAATAGTATTTTTTCAGTTCACCTCATACAAGTATTGTAGTGCAATCTCTTTATCATGAAAATGCAACTTACAAATGTAGATTTTTTTTGTTTGTTACATAACTGCACTCAAAAACTGATCAATGCAAACCTTTAGAGCCTACAAAGTCCACTCAGTCCTACTTCTTGTTCAGCCAATCGCTAAAGACAAACAAGTTTGTTTACATTTATGTGAGATAATGCTGCCCACTTCTTATTTGCAATGTCACCAGAAAGTGAAAACAAGGCATTCACATGAGACTTTTATAGCCGGCATTGCAAGGTATTTACGTTCCAGATATGCCTAACATTCATATGCCCCTTCATGCTGTGGCCACCATTCCAGAGGACATGGTTCCATGCTGATGATGCTCATTAAAAAAATAATGCGTTAATTAAATTTGTGACCGAACTCTTTGGGGGAGAATTGTATGTCTCCGGCTCTGTTTTACCCACATTCTGCAATATATTTCATGTTATAGTAGTCTCACCTGACTCAGCACATGTTGTTCATTTTAAGAACACTTTCGCTGCAGATTTGACAAAACGCAAAGCAGGTATCAATGTGAGATTTCTAAACATTGCTACAGCACTCAACCCAAGGTTTAAGAATCTGAAGTGCCTTCCAAAATCTGAGAGGGATGAGGTGTGGAGCATGCTTTCAGAAGTCTTAAAAGAGCAACACTCCGATGCGGAAACTACAGAACCTGAACCACCAAAAAAGAAAATCAACCTTCTGCTGGTGGCCTCTGACTCAGATTATGGAAATGAACACGTCGGTCCGCATTGCTTGGATTGTTATCGAGCAGAACCTGTCATCAACACGGACGCATGTCCTCTGGATGGTGGATGAAGCATGAAGGGACAGATGAATCTTTAGCACATCTGGTATGTAAATATCTTGGGATGCCAGCTGCAACAGTGCCATGCGAACGCCTGTTCTCACTTTCAGGTGGCATTGTGAACAAGAAGCAGGCAGCATTATCTCCTGCAAATGTAAACAAACTTGTTTGTCTGAGTGATTGGCTGAACAAGAAGTAGGACTGAGTGGACTTGTCGGCTCTAAAGTTTTACACCAATTTGTTTTTTAATGCAATTATTTTTTGCACATAATTCTACATTTGTAAATTCAACTTTCATGATAAAGAGATTGCACTACAGTACTCGTATGAGGTGAATTGAAAAATACTATGTCTTTTGTTTTTTACAATGCAAATATTTGTAATAAAAATAAATATAAAGTGAGCGCTGTACACTTTGTATTCTGTGTTGTAATTGAAATCAATATATTTGAAAATGTGGAAAACATCCAAAATATTTAAATAAATGTTATTCTATTGTTTAATAGCACGAATAATTTTTTTTAAATCGCTTGAGAGCCCTACTTTAAAGTAAATAAAAGGTCTTGTGTTGAGTCTGCTTGTTAGTCTTAAAAATGTTCTTTACAGGAAATGATTGATGAAGCTGATCGAGATGGAGATGGAGAAGTAAATGAGCAAGAATTTTTGAGAATCATGAAGAAGACAAGCCTATATTAATGTTTGCTATTGCCTTTTCTTAGGGTTGTTTTAAAAGGTGACCTGGAAAAGACTTTAAAAAATATTAGCTTGCACCCTTTTTTTGATGCTTCATAATATATAAAGAAGGCCTATAAGGGGATGTATTTTTGTTCCGTTTCTTTTTTGGATAGCGTTTATTTTATTTTTTATGCTAAAAATGCAAGGCCTATATAGCTTGGAAGACTGTGGGTGACAGAAGAACTAGTGAAATGAGACATCCCAGGAGTGAAAGCTGAGAAGTAGAGTTAGTCAAACTAATACTCAGTTTTTTGTTTTTGTTTTTAAATGTAAGTAAGTTCAGTGACTAACACTTTAGAGAAAGGACATTGTTGGAAACAAAACCCATTCCCCTTCATTTAAGATGTGAGAGCCCATAATACACATTTTCTCCAGCAAACCTAGGGATGAGCAGAGTTGACTTTCTTGATATTTCTAATGCATTAAAAATTAAATTAAATTACAGGCTGAGTTTATACTTCCGAAAGAAACAAAGGCACAAGACCAATATTTTTGTTCTTGTAAGCCTTTCAGGTTTGGTGGCTACCATGTTTATTTCTATTAAGGAATCTAAAATCTGTTGCATATCCATCTTTGTTTCTTTACGAAACACCGTTCCTGTGGCCAGTTGCGTTGGGACCCTGTGGCAGGTATGTGAGTAGCAGATAGGAAGGCATTTGGGATAACAGAAGTTGTACTGTACATGGCTCTCTAGATGTTGTTTCATTTCACAATCGAATGATTGTCTGAAATCTGGCTTATCTGAACTTGATTTTTCTCATTTTGTTTAGATTATCAAAGTTGTACTATTTTTTATATATATATATATATATATATAGACAATGAGATATATATATCTCATTGTCTTCTCCCAGGTACTGATGTCTGAAGCATTACTGAGTTTCTACTATTCTTTTAAGTACTTGGAGTGAAATTCACCTGTAGGCAACACTGAAGGCCAGGCTGTGTGCACTAGAGTAAATTTACAACTTTCATACAATCTGATCACACCTTGATAGTAGAGAAATAATTTGTTACACTACACAGATGTCAAGAACTAGCAAATTAAGAGATTCTATGCATATGGGAGCTGCTTTTTAATTTTTATTTTATAGGAGTACTCATTTTTTTGAGAATGTTCAGGTATTGCCAATTTCAGCCTAACTGGCTTCTCAACATTTCCTTTCTGCACACAAGCATATGGCAGCGAGGCATAACATGTCATCTAAGGACATAATCCAGAGGGAATTATCCCTGATTCACTGTCAGACAACCAAATGAAAAGTTGTAAGGTGGCCATAAAACCTAAACAGTATCTCTCTTGATTACAGCTCCTAAATGGAGCTCAGAAGGGGGAGTGTTACACTTGCAGTTGCTTTTCAGCTGCAAGGCCCCAGCAGGGGAGAGCTAGTCCCAACTAAGGAAGTGGGGAGAGTTAGTTTATGTGAACTCTTGATTTGCAGATGCAGAGCTGATATGTTTGGTTAGAATCTTTCTAGCTTCGGGCTCTGTACTGATCTTCCGCTATATAAGCTAAGCAACACTTAGCTTATATAGAGGTGGGCTCAAATCCATGGATGGCCCTCTGTATTGAATAGAGCCCATATGAACTAGAACATTTATTTTCCCTAATCAATGTTAACTTTTTCTACTGCAGTAGATGTGACCTATGGTACTGTAAGCTTTTTAAAAATACATGTTTCAACTTTGTATAAAGTGAAATAAAACAAATTTGCAAGTATACTACTTGTGGAGTTGAGTTCAGGAAATTGAATGTACTATCTAAATATCACTTTGTTTGATCTGTGCGTACAGCAATTCTGGACAAACTTTTTAGTTCTGTATTTTATAAGACTTTCCAAAAGAGAAATGCATAGCCTCTAAATGTTCTGTCAAATAAAACTTTTTTTCCCTGGCATGCTGATTAAAAGTTTCTTACACTAAGCAATTCTATTCAGAAAAGGGAAATTTCAGCCTCTAGAAGACTGGGGGAATCCCAGAACTTGTTAGAGTGACTGTACAGTTTTTGAATGCTGCAACAGGAAAAGGGTAATGACTCTTGTTTACCTGTGATGCATTTAGTTTCTTCCTACCCTAATCACATTACTCACAGTTAAACATAGATTGATTCTGAAGCTAGGAAAAACATACATAAATTTACCTATTCATGCTGAAACCTTGTAGCTTGGCCAAAGGGATGAGCTTGTTAATTAACCTCTTCAATCTAAAGTTTTGGACAGTTTTTTGAATTGGAGTAGATCTTACTTCTAGTGAATTTTAACAATCATAGACATGTCAGGCTGGAAGGGACCTCAAGAAATCATCAAATCCAAGCTCCTGCGTTGTGGCAGGACCAAGTAAACCTACAGCCTCCCTAACAGGTGTTCATCCAACCTGTTCTTAGAAACCTCCAATTATGGGGATTCCACAACCACCTTGGAAGCCTAGTCCAGAACTTACAATTAGAAAGTTTTTCCTAATTTCTAACCTAAATCACTCTTGCTGCAGTAGGACATGGAGAACGATTGATTGCTGGCCTCTTTATAGTAGCCCTTAACATATCTGCAGACTATTATGGCCCAGTCTTCTTTTCTCAAAGCCAAATATGTCCAGTTTTTTTAACCTTTCCTCATAGATCAGGTTTTCTAAAACTTTTGTCATTTTTGTTGCTCTCCTCTGGACTCTCCAATTTGTCCCCATCTTTCCTTAAATGTGGAGCCTAGAATTGGACACAGTACTCCAGCTGAGGCCTCACCAGTGCTGAGTAGAGCAGGACAATTACCTCCCATGTCTTACATACGACATTCCTGTTTATACACCCCAGAATGACATTAGCCTTTTTTGCAGCTGCATCACATTGACTCGTATTCAATTTGTGATCCACTATAACCCCAGATCCTTTTCAGCAGTACCACCAGTTGTTCCCCATTTTGTAATTTTGAATTTGATTTTTCCTTCCTAAGTGAAGTACTTTGCACTTGTTTTTATTGAATTTCATCTTGTTGAATTCAGACCAAATCTCCAGTTTGTCAAAGTCATTTTGAACTCTAATCCTATCCTCCAAAGTATTTGCAACCCCTCCCAGCTTAGTGTCATCTGCAGATTTTATAAGTATACTTCACTGCATTATCCAAGTTATTAACAAAAATATTCAATACTACCAGATCCAGAACAGATCCCTGCAGAGCCCCAGTTCATACACCCTCCCAGTCTGACAGCAAACCATTGATAACTACTCTGAGTATGGACTATTATTTTCTAGTTACTTACACATAGATTGTCCAGTAGTTTTCCAGATATCAAAGTTAGACTGACTGGTTTTTAATTCCCCAGATCCTCTTTGTTCCTCTTTTTGAAAATAAGTTCTGTTTGCCCTTCTCCAATCTTCTGGAACCTCACCCATCCTCTAGGAGTTCTCAGCCATAACTGCTAATAGTTCCAGAATTGGTTCGGCTAGTTCTTTAAGTACCCTAGGATGAATTTCATCAGGCCCTGCTGACTGACTTGAATACATTTAACTTTTCTAAATATTCTTTAACCTGTTTTTTCCCTATTTTGGCTTGTGTTCCCCCTTGTTGTTAATATTAATTGTGTTGAGTGTGGTCACCATTAGCCTTTTTAATGAAGACTGAAGCAAAATAGGCAATAAACACATGATTTTTCTTGATTTCATCAGTTATCTCCTTCCCCGCCAAGTAGAGAACCTACACTTTCCTTCATATTTCTCTTGCTCCTAATACATTTATTGCCTTTTATGTACCTTGCTAGCGGTAACTCATTTTGTGCCTTAGCCTTTCTGATTTTGTTCCTATATGCTTTTGCTATTCCTTTGTACCCTTTCTTAAGGTATGTCTACACTATGAGAGTAGTACGATTTTACTTAAATCGAATATGTGGAATCGATATTACAAAGTCGAACGTGTGTATCCACACTAAGGACAGTAATTCGACTTTGTGAGTCCACACTAACGGGGCAAGCGTCGACATTGGAAGCGGTGCACTGTAGGCAGCTATCCCACAGTTCCCGCAGTCCCCGCTGCCCACTGGAATTCTGGGTCGAGCCCCCAATGCCTTCTGGGGGGAAAAATGTGTCGAGGGTAGTTTTGGGTAACTGTCGTCATCCAACCGTCACTCCCGCCCTCCCTCCCTGAAAGCGCCGGCAGGAAATCAGTTCGCGCACTTTTCTGGTCAGTGACAGCGCGGACGCCACAGCACTGTGAGCATGGATCCCGCTGCGACCATCGCTGCAGTTATGGCCGTTGTCAACACCTCGCACCTTATCATCCACCTTTCCCAGAGGCAGATGCTGAGAAATCGGGCGAGGAGGCTACGGCAGCGCGGTGAGGACCTGAAGTCTGAGAGTGGCACAGACCTGTCACAAAGCATGGAACCCCGCGCCGAGGACATCATGGTGGCAATGGGTCATGTTGATGTTGTGGAACGGCGATTCTGGGCCCGGGAAACAAGCACGGACTGGTGGGACCGCATAGTGCTGCAGGTCTGGGATGAATCACAGTGGCTGCGAAACTTTCGCATGCGGAAGGGGACTTTCATGGAACTTTGTGAGTTGCTGTCCCCTGCCCTGAAGCGCAAGGACACCCGGATGCGAGCAGCCCTGACTGTCCAGAAGCGAGTGGCCATAGCCCTCTGGAAGCTTGCAATGCCAGACAGCTACTGGTCAGTCGCGAACCACTTTGGCGTGGGCAAATCTACCCTGGGGGTTGTTGTGATGCAAGTAGCCAACGCAATCTTTGAGCTACTGCTCTCAAAGGTAGTGACCCTGGGAAACGTGGAGGTCATCATAGATGGCTTCGCCGCGATGGGATTCCCAAACTGCGGTGGGGCTATAGATGGAACTCACATCCCTATCCTGGGACCGGACCACCAGGCCAGCCAGTACATTAACCGAAAGGGCTACTTTTCAGTGGTGCTGCAAGCACTGGTGGACCATAGGGGACGTTTTACAAACATCAACGTCGGATGGCCGGGCAAGGTTCATGACACTCATGTTTTCAGGAACTCTGGTCTGTTTAGACGGCTGCAGGAAGGTATTTACTTCCCGGACCACAAAATAACTGTTGGGGATGTGGAGATTCCTATAGTGATCCTCGGGGACCCAGCCTACCCGCTAATGCCCTGGCTCATGAAGCCCTATACAGGCGCCCTGGACAGTGAAAAAGAACTCTTCAACTACCGGCTGAGCAAATGCAGAATGGTGGTGGAGTGTGCTTTTGGACGTCTCAAGGGGAGATGGAGAAGCTTACTGACTCGCTCTGATCTCAGCGAAACCAATATCCCCATTGTTATTGCAGCTTGCTGTGTGCTCTACAATCTCTGTGAGAGCAAGGGGGAGACCTTTATGGCGGGGTGGGAGGTTGAGGCAAATAGCCTGGCTGCTGATTACGCCCAGCCAGACAGCCGTGCGATTAGAAGAGCCCAGCGGGACGCGCTGTGCATCCAGGAGGCTTTGAAAGCTAGGTTCCGGAGTGAGCAGGGTAACCTGTGACTATTAAGTTTGTTTACAGAGAAGCTGAACCTGCCCCCGTTTCTTTACCCAGTTAATGTTCACTATCCTCTCCAGTTACATAGCCCGTTCACCCCGTTCACCCCCTTCCAACACACATTTAAAAATAAAATCACTTGAAATTTGTTAATGAACACCGTTTTCTTTATTACTGTTTTCGCGGTAAAGTGTTGAACCTGGGACGCAGACTGTGGTGGGGAGCGGGTGTAGTGTGGTGATGCAAAGGACGCTTCTAAACTCGAGGAATGACAGGCTCCGCACTGGTGGACTGGTTGTTTCAACGGAGCCTGCCACCCCTCCTGTTCGGGACTCTGTGTGTAGGGGCTATGTGACTTTGTGGCAGGGGGAGGACGGTTACAGATCCCCTGCTGCGTGGCTCTGTGATCCAGGATAAGGACCGCTGCATAAGATCTCTAACCGCCCTCCCCCGCCACAAAGCCACATAGCCCCCCCCACACACACAGAACATGAAAACCACCTCCCAGACTGACCAGGGTAACTAGTGACTGCAATGTGTGTGTGCCCTGCTGCTGAACCTGCCCCCGCGTCTGTAAAGGTGACTTACCACCTGGTAAAGGTGACTGTCCTGTCCAATTACCAACCCCCTTCCCCCCCTTCAAACAGACTCTCCTCTAAAAGAACATGATGGAAACAGTAATTAACAGAAACGTATTTTTTATTAGCAACTACACATGAAACTGGGGGATGAAACGGGGACGGGGGCTTGGGTGAGGCGGGAAGGAAAGGACTTATCAAATTTTGGGGAATGAGAGCCTTCTGGTACTTGAGCAGTCTGCAAGGGTGGAGTGAGAGTTTTCACGGACTCTGCCGCCCCTCCTTCTTGGGACTTTGGGTGAGGGGTGTATGGAACTTTGTGGCGGGGGAGGGCGGTTAGAGATAGACTGCAGCGGGGCTCTGTCCTCCTGCCTCCGGTCCTGCAGAACATCCACAAGGCGCCGGAGCGTGTCCGTTTGCTCCCTCATTAGTCCAAGCAGCGTTTGAGTCGCCTGCTGGTCTTCCTGCCGCCACCTCTCCTCCCGTTCAATGTGTGATCGGTGGATTTGGGACAAGTTCTCCCTCCACTGGGTCTGCTGGGTTGCCTGGGCTCGGGAGCAGACCATAAGTTCCGAGAACATGTCCTCCCGTGTCCTCTTCTTCCTACGCCTAATCTGCGCTAGCCTCTGGGAGTGTGATGCCAGGGTAGGTCGGGAGACAGTCGCAGCTGTGGGATGGGAAAAAGGGAGTGAATTCCTCAGAAAGATAAATTTAGTTGTGAACAAAGAACATAGTCTTTCTCTGTGAACAAGACCATGCACAGCACCTATCACATGCGCACTCAGGACAAGGTCGAATTTTCGGCCTTCGCATTCAGTGCCTGGGGTCTTGCAGTGCAGATCAGACAAGCGGGACAGGACAGCGGAATTTGGGTAGCAGGCTGACATGGTAAGCCGTAGACTTGTGGCTGCTTAAAACTTTAATAATAGCACTGGCCTCCTTTCACGTTCAAAGCAATGCCAGTCCCTGCTGCCAGCAATCCGGCAAGCATGAACTCTGCCCCTGTCCCACCCCCTCGCGGCTGTCCCAGGGAAAGATCCCTGTATGCTGCCCCTCTCCCGCCTCCACCGCGTGGCTGTAAACCGCCGGTTTCAGTTCTGTAAAGGAACAGGCAAGCAGTCCCAATACTAACATTCCCCTACCTAATTCAAAGCAGGTCACCATGAGCGACATCACTCTGATGAGGACTTCAGAGACCGAGAAAGAAAGGATGCTTCGGGAAAGCCTGCAAAGACCAGGGCCGTATGCCGCCACGCTGTGCAAGGCAATGATCCCCGAGTACTTGCTTGTCTCCTGGCGCGGAAACGTTTCCTACCACGGAGGACCCAATAAGGCCGCTCTCCCCAGGAACCTGATGCAAAGGCTTTCCAATTACCTCCAGGAGAGCTTCGTGGAGATGTCCCAGGAGGATTTCTGCTCTATCCCCGGACATATAGACCGGATTTTACTGTAGCTGCACTGGCAGGGACTAAACAGTAGAGCGCCTAGGGCAAACCAATCATGCTAAACCGGACATAGTTAGATTTTTTTTCAGTAGTTGCACTGCCAAAGACTGAAACGTTAAGCGCCTAGGGCAAAGTAATCATGAAAAACCCATTGTTAATATTGTTAATATTCCTGTTCTGTTAAAAATAAATGTTTACATGTTTAAAACACTTACCGACTGATCCTTCCCCTGATTCTGTGTCCGGGTTAACGCCTGGGGACGGTTGGTAGGGGATCTCTGTAAGGGTGATGAAGAGATCCTGGCTGTCAGGGAAATCAGCGTTGTAAGCGCTGTCGACTGCCTCGTCCTCCTCATCTCCTTCCTCATCTTCCCCGTCCGCTAACATCTCCGAGGAACCGGCCGTCGACAATATCCCATCCTCAGAGTCCACGGTCAGTGGTGGGGTAATGGTGGCGGCTGCACCTAGGATGGAATGCAGTGCCTCGTAGAAACGGGGTGTCTGGGGCTGGGATCCGGAGCGTCCGTTTGCCTCTTTGGTCTTCTGGTAGCCTTGTCTCAGCTCCTTGATTTTCACGCGGCACTGCGTTGCATCCCGGCTGTATCCTCTCTCTGCCATGGCTTTTGAGATCTTCTCGTAGATCTTTGCATTCCGTTTTTTCGATCGCAGCTTGGAAAGCACGGACTCATCGCCCCACACAGCGATCAGATCCAAGACTTCCCGATCAGTCCATGCTGGGGCCCTCTTTCTATTCTGAGATTGCATGGCCATCTCTGCTGGAGAGCTCTGCATCGTTGCCAGTGCTGCTGAGCTCGCCACGATGTCCAAACAGGAAGTGAGATTCAAACTGCCCAGACAGGAAAAGGAATTCAAATTTTCCCGGGGCTTTTCCTGTGTGGCTGGTCAGAGCATCCGAGCTCGGACTGCTGTCCAGAGCGTCAACAGAGTGGTGCACTGTGGGATAGCTCCCGGAGCTATTACCATCGATTTCCATCCACACCTAGCCTAATTCGACATGGCCATGTCGAATTTAGCGCTACTCCCCTCGTTGGGGAGGAGTACAGAAGTCGAATTTAAGAGACCTCTATGTCGAACTAAATAGCTTCGTTGTGTGGACGGGTGCAGAGTTAATTCGATGTAACGCTGCTAAATTCGACATAAACTCCTAGTGTAGACCAGGCCTAAGTACATGGTTCCACTTTTTGATTTTCAGGTCATTAAAGAGCACCTACTGGAACCATATTGGCCTCTTACTACTATTCCTTTCTTTCCTTTGCATCAGGACAGATTGCAGTTGTGCCTTTAATATTGTCTATTTGAGAAATTGCCCGCTTTCCTGAACTCCTTTTTCCTTTGGATTTTCTTCCCATGGGACCTTGCCTACCAGTTCTCAGAGTTTGTTAAAGTCTCCTTTTTTGAAGTTAATTGTCATTCTTCTTCTGCTTTCACTCCTTTTTCTTAGGAATTACTAAATCTATCATTTCATGATCACTTTTGCTCAAATTGTCTTCCGCCTTCAGAATCACTACTAATTCCTCTTGGTTAGTCAGAATCAAATCTAAAATGACAGGCTCCCTGGTTACATCTTCCAATTTCTGGAACAAATAAGTTGTTTCCAGTACATTCCAAAAACTTACTGAAAATTTTGTATTTTGCCATATTACTTTTCTAACAGGTGTCTGGGCAGTTGAAATCCCCCATTACTTACCATAAGGGACCAGGGCCTAGGTGATCTGGCCTAGCAGTCACAGCTGGGCTGGTGTCCACAAGTCACAAGGCTGCAGTCAATAAGCAGGGATCAGAGTAATCACTAAAAACAGGATCAATAGGCAGGAGTCAGAGTTAGGCTAGGGTCAGAGATCAGAGGTAATTACCAGGCTGGAATCAGGAGGCAAGAGCGAGGGTCACAGGCAGCTGAAATGGGAGATTGGAGATCAGAAAGCAAGGTGAGGTCTGGAGTCACAGCAAGCCAAAAATCTGCATGATTGCCTAGACAACTTTTTGGAGATCCTCCAGGGTTAAATATTGAGCATGGGCCAATAAGAAGGCTGCAAGGTGCTGTCTCTCTGGACCCTTTGGGCAGCAGTTTCTGTGCCTAATTGCCACAGTGCTCCCTGGAGGGGACTTTGTATGACATCACAATGGCAACATAGGTCAGCTGTCTCGTGCTCTGCGGACCTGGGTTCTAGGCCTACAGTTGTGTACAACTACCGCTCTCATGTTTTGGAGATTTCTGTTATTTTGTTCTAGAAATGCCTTATCCACCT
This sequence comes from Emys orbicularis, assembly GCF_028017835.1. NCBI lineage: Eukaryota > Metazoa > Chordata > Testudines > Emydidae > Emys > Emys orbicularis. The sequence continues at coordinate 43,556,326 of NC_088687.1, read as the reverse complement.
CCCCATCCTGATTTGGTGGGCTCTAGTTCACCCCTATGATGATGTCACCCCTGGGTTTTGCCCCTTTTATCTTTAACTAGAGCCTCTTAGCTCGTCTGCTTCCCATGTCCTTCTGGATCTCAGAACAAGTGTATATATTCTTGATGTATAATGCAACACCTCCTCCCTTTTTAACCCTGCCTGTCCTTTCAGAACCTGCTATACCTCCCTATACCAACATTCTAGTCATGACACACATTCTGTACTCCTGAGGGCATTGCGCACCAAAAAATTAAAAGTTCAGTGCATACTATTTTAAAATTCTGCAAAATATTGCAGGTTTCATTTGTCAATAAATAAATGCAGAGGCTCCAGCATGGCGGGGGGAGCACAGGCCACTGGCTGCATGAAGATGCGAGATCACCCTACAGTGCCTCCCCCAACCCTAGCCCCAAGATACAGACTCAGCTGTGAGGCTGCACCTGACCCTGATGCAGCACAAGGCCTGGGCCTGCCCCAGAAACACCTGGGGGCCCTGCCCCTCTGCACCAGGCACACCAGGTGTGGGGCAGGCAGGATCCATGTGTGGAGGGGATCAGTGTGGGAGGATCCAGGTGTGGGGGTGAGAGGATTCTGTGTGGGATAATCAGGGTGAGGGCAACTCAGTGGGGGGGGTCTAGGTGTGGGGGGGATCTGGCTGCACAGAGGCTCATGGGGGGGGGTTCCAGGTGCAGGGGCTTCCAGGTAAAGGTGGTTGGGGCTCAGGGGAAGGGTCTGGATATGGGGGCTCTTAGCAGGGGTGTCTGGGTGCTGGAGGAGTGAGGCTTGGTGGGGTGGGGGTCTGGGGGTCAATGGCATGAGGGTCTGGATGTGGGGGCATCAAGGTGGGGGTTTGAGTGCAGGGAGCTCAGTAGGGGGTGGTCTGGGTGCAGGGTGGGGGGGCTGGAGGCAGGGGGTCTGGGTGCAGGGGGGGCTCCAGATGCGGGGGTTGAGGTTCAGTGGGGTGGGGTTTAGGTATGGAGGGTATGGGGGGGTTCTGGATGTACCAAGTGAGACTTGGCAGGGGTATCTGGGTATGGGAGGTCTTGATGCATGGGGGTTGTGTGGATGGGGGGAGCAGCTCCCTGTACAGTGACCCCTCCCCCCACAGCTGAGGAGAGGCAGGAAGCAGGGGAGGATGCTGAGCTTTCTGCAGCTGGAGGAGGTTTCTGGGGGTGGGTCTGACACAGCCCCAGCAACTCCTTGCAGGGGAAGAGTATTATTGACAATTAGAGTGTGATCTTAAAAACTTGGAATAAATTGACTGGACACTTGCAATTAAAATATTTAAATAGCTGTGTGTGTGTGTGTGTGTGTGTGTGTGTGTGTGTGTGTGTGTGTGTGTGTGTGTGTGTAAACTAACTCTATCCCTCAATCTTCCCAGTGAAACCACATTACATAATAATATTTGAAACATGAGTACAATTCACTGGCTACGCCCAGGCAGCCTCACTGTTTAATTCCTGTACAGGAAATGTCAATAAGTAGATTTTGACATTGGCTCATGCAACCAGCAGGGTTTAAGGGCAGAAATAGTAAAATGTTTAAGAAACTGCCGCCATCTCATATTTAGACACAATTCTCCATCACTGAAACTGATGGGAAAATGGAAAAAACTGGTCAAATATATTTTCTTCAATCCCTGTCTTGAATGAAATTGTTCCATGATTAAAGCAAAGATGATGGGGTAATGTATTATTAGTATACAATCGCCTAATCAACTACTGCTGCACTCAATCTTCGCAGACGTACTGGAGTGATATATTGCTTATAGACTATGCATTGCTGACATTCTCCCCCTCTCCCTCACAAAACCCCAACAATTTTAAAGCTACCAGGAGAATGCGGACTTTGGTTTCCAGCTAGCAGCATGGGCAGTTCTTCTCACTCAACTTAATATGGAGAAATCACTAGATTATTCTGTATTTAATGTTTTAAATGTTTATTTAATTTAACCACACACACACACACACACACACACACACACACACACAGAGAGAGAGACAGAGACAGAAAAGATGTAAAATTACAAACCTGAGAAATTTGATAAACAGTTTCAAAAGCTAATAAATTTATTAGAGCATAAGCTTTCGTGGGCTACAACCCACTTCTTCGGATGCAGAAGTGGGTTGTAGCCCACGAAAGCTTATGCTCTAATAAATTTGTTAGTCTCTAAGGTGCCACAAGTACTCCTGTTATTTTTGCGGATACAGACTAACACGGCTGCTACTCTAAAAGCTAATAAAGGGTGTTAACAAAAACAAGCCATAGTTGCCTATCATGTTTACAAAACTCATGCACTTAAAAACATGGAACCAAATAGTTGAGGACACGACAAATACCCACAAACACATTCCTGTATAAATTAATCAGCAGGCATCTTATGATGCCTTCTGGCATAGGCAACCAAACATACTACCCATTCTGTGGGAAAGGGTAAAAACCCTGACTTCTGACTTAACAATTAGGAGAATATCCCACAATATAAAGTTGTTAAGTTGCCTGCCCTCTTAGCTTCGCTTTCCTGCTTAGTGAATAGCTTTAAGATCAGACAATAATGGTAGGAAACTGGAGAACAACTTCCGGTTTTTAAATGCTTATGTTGCAGCCGGAGCAGATAGTCAAGTCAGAAAAAACGGTTACTCACCTTCTCATAACTGTTGTTCTTTGAGATGTGTTGTTCATGTCCATTCCAACCAGGTGTGTGCGCGCCGCATGCATGCCACCCAGAAGATTTTTCCCTTAGCATCTGTAGGGTTGGCCTGGGTGCCACCCTGGAGTTGTGCCTTCATGGTGCCCAATATAGCTCCCTGCTGACCCCCCACCTCCTCAGTTCGTTCTTGCCAGCTACTCCAACAGAGGGGTAGGAGGGTGGGTATTGGAATGGACATGAACAACACATCTCAAAGAACAACAGTTATGAGAAGGTGAGTAACCGTTTTTTCTTCTTCGAGTGCTTGTTCATGTCCATTCCAACCAGGTGGCACACAAGCCAAAGTTCAGGAGGTGGGGTCGGAGTCATCCACTGATTGCAGCATGGCTCGTCCAAAAGCCGCATCGTCTCTGGCCTGTTGTGTGATCATATAGTGAGTAGTAAACATGTGTATCGAGGACCATGTTGCCGCTCTGCAGATCTCCTGGGTGGGGACCTGCACCAGGAATGCAGCTGAGGAGGCTTGAGCCCTGGTGGAGTGAATAGTGATCGGCGGAGCGCCAGGCCGTAACACTCCCGAATGCATGATGTGATCCACGACGAGATGCACTGGGATGAGACAGGGAGGCCCTTCATCCTGTCCGCCACCGCTATGAATAACTGGACGGACTTTTGGAACGGCTTAGTTCTCTCTATATAGAAGGCCTGCGCTCTGCGGACATCCAATGAGTGAAGCCTACACTGGGAGGAAGATATCCTGGCTCATGTGAAACTGGAAGACAACTTTAGGGAGAAGAGCCAGGTGTGGTCTGAGCTGAACCTTGTCCTTATGAAATAAGGTGTAAGGGGGCTCAGATGTAAGTGCCCTTCACTCCTACACTTCCCTAGCTGAGGTTATCGCCACCAGGAATGCCACCTTGTAAGAGAGATAAAGCAGGGAGCATGTCGCCAGTGGCTCAAATGGAGGGCCCGTAAGTCTGGCGAGGACCGGGTTAAGGTTCCACGCCAGGACAGGCTGACGAGTTCGTGGGTAGAGCCTGTCGAGGCCTTTGAGGAAACAGCTAATCATGGGGTTCGCGAAGACCGAGAAGCTGTCTGCGCCTGGATGGAAGGCGGAGATGGCGGCCAAGTGGATCCATATTGAGGACAAGGACAGAGCCTGTTATTTAAAATGGAGGAGGTAGTCCAGTATGAAAGGGACCAGGACGAGCGTTGGCGACTGATGGTGTTGCTCCGACCAGAGAGAGAACCTCCTCCATTTGGCAAGGTATGTTGCCCTTTTAGAGGGCTTCCTACTGCCAAGGAGAACTTGTCTGACTTGATCAGAATAGGACAGTTCCATGGCATTTAGCCATGGAGCATCCAAGCTGTGAGGTGGAGCGATTCTAAGTTCAGGTGCCGGAGCTATCAATATGACCCGCTCCTGGTCCCTGCGGACCTTGAGGAGCACCTTGTGGCCCAGCGGTATCGGTGGGAATGCATAGAACAGACGGTCCCCCCACGGAAGAAGGAAGGCATCCGTGATGAACCCTAGGCTGTGATTCAGGAAGGAGCAGAACAGTTGACATTGCCTGTCGCCGCGTGTGGCAAACAGGTCTATCTGGGGAAAACCCCAGAGATGGAATATTGAGCTCACCACGTCCGGCCGGAGGCACCACTCATGGTCGTGAAAAGTTTGGCTGAGACTGTCCACCAGCTCGTTCTGTATGCTGGGGAGGTATGAAGCCTGCAGGTGTATCGAGTGCTTTACACAGAAGACTCACAGTATGAGGGCTTCCCGGCACAGGGGAGAGGAGCGTACACCCCCCTGTTTGTTTATATTAAGCATCGCCGTGGTGTTGTCCGTGAGGACTGATACACATCTGCCGGATATGTGGGCTCTGAAAACCCAGCACACCGTACGCACCGTTCTCATATCTCCGACAGTGATATGCTGAGCGAGGTCCACCTGAGACCAGAGGCCCTGAGGTCTCCCAAATGAGCCCCCTAGCCCAGAACCGAGGCATCACTAATGAAAGGGATGGCTGGGGGCTAGTGAAAGGTACTCCCACACAAACCACTTATGGGTTGAGCCAGCACAGGAGGGAGTCCAGTACAGGGCGGGGCAGGGTTACAATGCTGTCCAGAGTGTCCCGGGCCAGTCGATAAACCAGCGCCAGCCTGAGTCTGGCATGCTGTACTACGTAGGTGCATGCAGCCATGTGCCCTAGGAGTTTCAGGCAGTTCCTTGCTGTAGTCGTCAGGAACTGTCTGAGGCCCCGTCTGATGTCCCCTACAGACTGAAACCTGGTTTCCAGGAGGTACGCCCTGGCCTGGGTTGAGTCCAGTACTGAGCCTATAAACTCTATCCTCTGCACTGGGGACAGAGTGGATTTGGCCTTGTTGAGAAGGAGACCTAGTTCGAGGAAGGTCCTTCTTATGAAGCTGACCTGATCCTCCACTTGGGATCTGGAGTGGCCTTTGATCAGCCAGTTGTCGAGGTATGGGAAAACCTGAATCTGGCGCTTGCGCAGGAACGCTGCAACGACTGCCATGCATTTGGTGAAAACGTGAGGTGCTGCTGACAGGCCAAAAGGGAGGACTGTAAACTGATAGTGGCTGTTGTTCACCACACATCTGAGGTAACGACTGGAAGGAGAAATTATTGCTATGTGGAAATACAGGTCCTTCAAGTCAAGGGCGGCATACCAGTCTCCTGGATCCAATGAGGGGATAATGGAAGTCAGTGAGACCATGCGGAACTTGAGTTTCTTTACGAACTTGTTGAGTTGCCGCAGGTCCAGGATGGGTCTGAGGCCATCCTTGGCTTTCGGTATTAGGAAATACCGGGAGTAGAACCCCTTGCGCCCCTTTGCCCCTGAGGAACCTCTTCCACTGCCCCTACGAAGAGGAGGGATTGCACTTCCTGTATTAGAAGTTGCTCATGAGAGGGGTCCCTGAAGAGGGACGGGGAAGGGGGGGTGGAGGGGCGGGAGGGCACAGAATTGTATGGAATATCCCCTCTCTACTGTGCAGCGCACCCAACGGTCCAAGGTGATACAGGACCAAGCATGGTAGAAAGGGGATAGACAGGATGAGAAGGTAAGAGGGGATGGATCCATAGTCTGAACTGGTGAGCCGTCCTTGACCGCACCTTCAAAAGGGGGTCTGGGGCCAGCCGAAGGCCTGGGCTGACCAGAGCTCTGCCCCAAGGAGGGCTGCTGCCTCCTCCTACCGCTCCTATTCCTCCTACAAGGGTGTCCAAAAGGGCCATTGGGATGATGGCTGCCACTGCTGGGGCCACGGTGCCAGGTACGGTTGATGACGCCGGCACAATCTGGACTTCCTGCTCCTGGACCTACTGGAGTGATAGGAGTCCGCCTCTGACTGAGGTCTCTGAGTAGGAGGACCACGGAGGAGCTGTGCCCTGGGCTGCTGGCAAGCGGTGCCGAGAGGCCAGGGATCAGTGTGTGTGCTGGCTGTGCTGGGGAGAGGTGCGCCGGGGATGGAGATCAGCGTGCCATCAGCGCTGGTTTGCCCCGGGATTGGAAGTGGGGCCGTGCAGTTACCGGCGACTTGTCCCTCCTCTGTGGGGAGGTCAGCACCGGGAGGCGCATCAGGTCCTGGGCCGCTTCAAATGCCTCCGGTGTCGATGGGAGCTGAAGGTGGTCGCCTTGGTGATCCAGGGACCGTGGGGGGTTCGGACTCAACTGGACCCCAGCCGGGGCAGGAATTGACGAGACCCTGGAGGGCTGTAGGGACGAGGCGGTCTGTCCCAAGGCACTCATGGATGCCACCAACCCTTAGGCTTCAGTGGGGAGGACTGACCCCTCTCTGGCCTCTTCTTCTTTAACAATTGAGAGCGGTGCCACACTGAGGACGACTTCTTATGGCCCGAGCCTTAGGGTCCTTAGTCGGCGCCGGCTCACTCACCGTTGGCGCCGGAGCACCGCACACTGATGAAGAGGTACTCAGCGCAGGTTCGGCGGATCCGGGGTCGAAGTGTGGTCATAGCGCCACCTCCATTAGCAGGATTTTAAGTCTCAGCTCCCAGTCTTTAAGGTTTCTGGGTTGGAAACCCTTACAGATCCTGCACCTTTCTTTCTGGTGACTTTCTCTGAGGCACTGCAGATAGGAAGAATGAGGGTCACTGTTGGGCATAAATTTGCCACAGTCCTCACAGAGCTTAAACTCTGGAGACCTGGGCATACCCCAGATGTGGGGAAACTTCGGGGGGGGACCCCAAACAAAACTAAACTACTACAACTGTATCTAACGACTAAGGAACTAAAGAACTATTTACATCGTATGTGTAAGAAAAACTACAGAAGACACTGCCAAAGTGCTTTCCACAAGAGCGAGCGAAGTTCCAGCTAGCTGTCACCAGCAGTAAGAAGGAACTGAGGGGGTGGGAGGTTGGCAGGGTGCTATATTGGGTGCCATGAAAGCGCGACTCCAGGGGTGGCCCAGGCCAACCCTACGGACGCTGCTAAGGGAAAAGTCTTCTGGCTGGCGTGCACACACCTGGTTGGAATGGACATGAACAAGCACTCGCAGAAGAAAGGTACTTACTGTATACTGGATAGCAGAGAGAATTGGAGGTCATCTATTAGAAGTAAACATATGGTCTTACTATGAACAGAAGGCAATTACTTTATCTCTGTTCACTCATTTCCCCACCAAACTCTTTGAATTCACTGGGGATTCCACAACAAGATCAGTTGTCAGACTTGTTCCCAGGTTTTCACATTAAAGGAGTGATGTATAACCCCTCCCATTTATTTCTGTAAGAGGATAAAGAATTGATAGAAAAAAGAACTTGACAGTCTCAAGGGCATCCAGGTTACTACGGTTAAAGATGAGTGATGCTACTTTCCCTCCCCAATCAATAGCTTTTAATTACTAGTGAAAGTAGGTTAAAATGAATTAGCTTGAAAAAGTAGCTTGCTTGGTTGAGGTTTGAAATAAGAGATCAGATAAAGAGATTAAAAATTTCGTACCCATCTCCAACTGAGAACATTAAATCAATAGTTAGCTACTCACTAAGTACTGAACCTATAAAAGTTCAAGTCACTTGTTCCTCATCTGAATTAAGTACCCAGGAGAAAATATAACTTCAGGGATCAAATGTTCAAAAGTAACCCATAAATGTGTGAAATTCTGGGCACAAATGTAATAGTTGCACATGCAGTTACTACTTTTTTTCTGACTTGTGTACACAAGCTATTTACACATGAAAATCGAGGAAACCTACTTATCCAAGTGGCATGTACGTTTGCAAAATCTCAAAAGTATAGATGTGAAATATCGAGTCTGTACTTGTATTAATTTAGCTTGGTACAGGGGGGATTTGTTGCTATTATAATCACATCAGGGATAGGACTGGCAGATCTACTGTTACACAGATATTCTAACCATTGTCCCCACAGAGTGGATGTTCAAGTGACTGGGGAGATCCTGCAGCCTCAGGGATAGAGTAGCAAGCATGGAGCAGCTCTATAGATTGAGGGATTCTTCCTGTGCAGAGATCCCCATTGCATCGCTCTGAAACACAAGAAGAACATGCTGTTAATAAAATAAATCCTGATTTTTTTAAACATTAGATAAGAATATAGGCTTCCTTGGTAAACAAAACATGCTTTGGTAAAGGAATACCCCTGATCATCTTACATCAGAGCTTCTGACGGTGAGGTGGTCAGGAGCTCAGTCAGTTAATACTGGAGAAAGTGAAATCTTCCCTTTATTGGCCTAATCATCAGTAAAATTTCTAAGTGTTTAGTCTTTTATGTGGACCTGTTCCAGTATGCTTTCCTCTTCACCTCTCTTTGCCCTGATTTCCTCATCCATAAATTGAGGCTAACGATCTCCTCTCTGAAAAGTGCTATGCAAGAACTAATCATCATGGTTATTTAAACCAAGGCAAAACAACCAGTACAGATCCAATAAAGCTGACTTGTAAACACTGCATTGGGATGTTTCAATCCAAACTGAAAGTTTTCACTGACTTCTAAAAACATTTCATCAGAACCATTTTATTAATTTTTTTTAACTGAATTTTTCTTTGTTCAAACTAAGCCTAAAGTGCTGGGCCTAGACCACCTGATGGTGTCTCTTGAAAAGACAGTTTTATTTGCACATAGAACATCCCCTTTGGAGGGAGGAATTATATGAAAGTCATAGAAATGTAGGGCTGGAAGGGACCTCAAGAGGTCCTCAAGTCTGGCTCCTTGCATTTAGGCAGGAGACCACCACTGACAAGAATTTATCCAATCTGTTCTTAAAAACGTCTAATGATGGGGATTCTACAACCTACCTTGGAAGCCTATTTCAGAACTTAACTACCTTTATAGTTAGAACGTGTTCCCTCTCATTTAACCTAAATCTCCCTTGCTGCTGATTACTTCTTGGCCTACCTTCAGTGGACATGAACAACTGATCACTGTCCTCTTTATAACAGCCCTTAACATATTTGAATACTGTTATCAGGTTCCCCCTCAGTCTTTTCTCAAGACTAAACATCCCCAGTTTTTAACCTTGCCTCATAGTCAGCTTTTCTAGACCTTGTATCATTTGTGTTGCTTCTGGACTCTCTCCAGTTTGTTCCCATCTTTCCTTAAGTGTGGCATTCAGAACTGGACACAGTACTCCAGCTGAGGCCTCACCAGTGCCCAGTAGAGCAGGACAATTACCTCCTGAGTCTTACATATGACGTTCCCGTTAATACACCCCACCATGATATTAGCCTCTTTCCCAACTGTATTAATTTGTCATCCACTATAACTTCCAAATTCTTTTAAGAAGTACTACCACCTTGCTAGTTATTTCCCATTTTGTAGTTGTGCATTTGATTTTTCCCTTCTAAGTGTAATACTTTGCGCATTTGTCTTTATTGAATTTCATCCTGTTGATTTTAGATGATGTCTAATTTGTCAAGGTAATTTTGAAATCTAATCCTCTCCTCGTAAATGCTGGCAATACTCTCCCAGCTTGGTGTCATCTACAAATTTTCAAGCATATTTTCCACTCCACTATCCAAGTAATTAATGAAAATATTAAATACAACCAGACCCAGGGCTGACCCTGCAGGACCCCACTATATACACCCTCCCAGTTTGACAGTGAACCATTGATAACTACACTCTTTGAGTATGGTCCTTCAAAAAGTCATGCACCCAACTTATAGTAATTTCATCTACAGATGCTCCCTGGGTTGCGCAAACCCAACTTACAGCAATCCGGACTTACGGAAAAAGTTCCGTAAGCGCCTTTTTTTTTTTTTTTTTTTGCGTAATTGTTGGAGATACGTTCCCGACTTACGCAAAACTCGACTTACGCAAGGCGTTCCAGAACGGAATGCTTGCGTAAGTCGGGGAGCTTTTGTACACCAAGTGTTGTCTAGGTACAGGTTTTGTACTAATTTAACTAAATTGGTGCAACCCCGTAATGTGGATGCGGTTGTACCAGTCTAAAGGTGTGAATAGCAGTATAGTTTGTTTTGGTAAGAGGATTGCACAGATTTAATTACATCTATTTTTCCGTTTAACTAAAATCAGTACAAAAACCTTGTATAGACAAGTCCAAAGAATGAAATGTAAAGGACAATTACATTCATTTTAAAAGCGACGCTGTCAAATTCGATTTTTAAAACTAACTGATAAGGAACCCAGTTTCTGATAGGACCCTGATTGAATAGCATATATAATTCATCATTAATTTTTTCAAGGAAATTTAAATTAATTTAAGTGCTTTTCTCCTCACCAGTTGACATTTGTAAGGCTCTGTTCAGTTAGCGAGTTTCTCCATTGTTAACTAGTTATTCAAGGAAACAGAAACAGACTATGCACAAAATTCTGCCAAATGATCAAAGTAAATAAACTGAAAGACTTTATTCCAATAACTTCTCACTTAGGCTTGGTCTACACTAACCCCCCAAATCGAACTACGGTACGCAACTTCAGCTACGTGAATAACGTAGCTGAAGTTCGAAGTACCTTAGTTCGATCTTACCTCGGTCCAGACGCGGCAGGCAGGCTCCCCCGTCGACTCCGCGGTACTCCTCTCGCCGAGCAGGAGTACCGCAGTCGACGGCGAGCACTTCCGGGTTCGACTTATCGCGTCCAGACAAGACGCGATAAGTCGAACCCAGAAGTTCGATTGCCAGCCGCCGAACTAGCGGCTGGGTATAGACCTACCCTTATAGTAATCTAAGGCAGTGGTCTCCAAACTTTTTTGATCGTGCACCCCATCAGTAAAAAAATTTTGAGCACGCACCCCCTGCTCCCGGCCGAACTGTCGAAGCAAAAAAACTCCCGGCCAAACTGCCGAGGGGGGGGGGGGGGGGGGGGGAGGGGAGGGGAAAAAAAAAAAAAAAGCCGCTCAGACTCCCAGCCGAACTGCCGAAGGGAAAAAAAAAAGCGGTGCTGCTCCGGCGGTGGTCCTCCTGCTGCGCACCCCAAAGGATCCTCTTGCGCACCCCACTTTGGAGACCACTGATCTAAGGGATTATTGTAGATACAACAATTGTAGATACAATATTCAGAAGTGAGATTTTTCCAATTGACAGTGTCCCTTTAACCTCGGATACATTCTAGTTTTGATTAACATACATTTTGAAAATAAAACTGTATTTGAAACCAAAGCGGATAAGATATAGTCTGCAACTGACAATATTTTCTGGATGCGTGCAGTTCTTTAGCAGAAAAATGGTAGTCAAATCTTTCAGTTCAATATATGCTTTCAGTGGTAACTTTTTTCTTTCCGCCTTCATACAACCACTAAGCTGAGCATTTATCAAAATTGCTGACAGTTTTGAACACTGTTCTGTTAAAAAATGATGTGTAGAAAGTAAATATTCTTTATTAAATTTTCATCTTTATGTTGCACTGGATTGCTGCAAAGGCAAAGTTCTCTCTTGGGTACTAATTACAATAAGATTTTCTAATAGTATAGTCTGACTTGTAAAATTAAAATTTGAGGAGAAAATATGAATTGAGAAATCTTTTTCTATCTATTTATTAATGGAACCTTCCAAAGAAATGAAACAGCTTCTAGAGGAAAAATAAAACAATTAAGTACAAATTATTCCTTCTAATACCAAAACAACTTTTATAGATGTATTAAATAGGATCCTGTTTATTCTGGTGGGGTGGGGAGAGGTTGTGCAGATATTTAGAATTTTATTGAGAAACACAAATATATGCAGCTCTGCGACTCATCAAGTCAAGATTTAGGGTGGTCCAATCCTGATCACCTACTGCTAAAGGCTCAGTACCGTCTATTCTCATTGACTTAAGCAGGTGTAGAGGGTACTTAGTATTTTGCAAAATTGGGTCCTTAGTGAGTGAAATTTTATAGGCTTCCTACTTCCTGCAGTGAATTTGTGTAGGTGGCCTTGTTACCAGAAATCCATACTCCTACACAGAAATTTCTGACTGTGTTTCTGCAGAAATGACTATGATGAAAGGAATAAAAGATTTTTTAATACAAAAATATCATGTTTTTGTTTCTCCAAACAAATAAGGGTATCTCCTGCTAGCAAGATTAGTTTATTCCTTTATTTGTGATAAAATTAAGAACAAAAAAAAAAGTTGATAAAGATTTAAAAAAAAAAAAACTTACTGGGGGTTGTTCTGATTCAGATATGGAAGGGTTAGCTCACTTATAGTGTTATGCTGTGTACACCAACAAACAAGTCAGAGTCCCAGTTTTCACATCTTCTGATCTTGTGGCTTTTCACACGTCCTAGGCCTAACAGCTAGGAAGTTAATTACATCTTACAAGTAGGAATAGAAAATGGTGTGGTGGCCATCACTGCCAAGTGAAAATTTGCAAATGCTGGTAGACAAAGCCACGGTAAGAAGTAATGTGTCATATCTAATCTAGAGAATAAATTAAAGATGTATGTTTTGGGGGGAAGCAACGGTGACCGTCATCCTTTCAAACAACGTCTATATTTTTAAATTGAGTTTTTCCCTCTACACTGAGAGAATGTAGTGTAAGAGGCACAATTGAGAACTCTAAATATTATTAAGGAGGAAAATAGAAGTTTCCTGGTAATGACCATATACTACACATGTGCCATATTGTTCAAGAACTGTTGGTTGTACCTGGTAGGGTATGCATCTACTTTGCAAAGGGAGAACATAAAAATGGTACTAACAGATCTGTACTGTGGGCCTGATTCTGCTCATACTGGTGTAAATAAGGAGTAACTCTATTGCAGTCAATGGAGCATGGAGGTCAGCAGTCTGATGGTAGCCTTGTCTTCTTAAAAGGAAGATTGCTATATTACAAGTTGGAGTTCTGTCTGACCTTTGCTTTCAGTCAGTCAATGGAGCTACACCAGTGTAAAAATGGTGGGAATTAAAGAAGAACTAGGCCCTTTGTGTATAAGCAGTTACATTTGCTGACTTTGGTGACAAAGTAAGTGCTTACTGCTTTTTATTCTTGTGAGTCTTGCAGAGCCAACACACCTGACGGTGTCAGCTAGATACTATTCCTTTTTTTAAAAATGGCAGCAACAGAATTGTTTACTAGTTTCAGTCAGTTACATCTGTGCAATCCATTGAAGGCAAAAGGATGGGAGAGGAGTCTCTGGGGGCCTAAAGAGGACTGCAGAATCTTTGCGGCAATGAGGCAAGAGAAGGAAAGCACCCAATTTGCCTTGCAGATCTGAGGTTTAGTTTACAGGGCTGACAGTAAAGCGGGGACAAATTCTTTTTAACTTGCAAACTGAACACACACACACACTTTAAAAGGCATTGAGACAAACATGGAGCCTCATGATGCCACTTTTAATTACCATTCAGAGTGGCACTGCACTTTAAAGCTTCTTGAAGGGTGATTTCATTTACACACAGAAGTCCTGCCAACAGGGTACGTGGGATTCTTTCAGAAAAGGAGTGAAATAGTAAGATTAGCATAAAACTATACCTCAGCCCAGGTCTATGCACCTTTCCACTTATAAGAGCGTACTGCTTCCATCTTCCAGATCCAAGCTGTTCTAGACTCCTAATGTACAGCCCACTCGGGGTTCTAATGTCGCAGAGGGAGTTCAGCAAGAGTACCTATATTAAACTGAACAGCTGTCAACAGAGGTCTGAGGGGCACTTTTTAAAGACAGATATTCGAGGCTGAGAGTTACATGTGCTATGCCTAATACTTGGATCTGGGGCCTGATAGTCATAGCTTCACGGTCTATTGTTCTTAACATTATAAACATAGTATATGAGAGAGAGAAGGTGGGTGAGGCAGTATCTGTTACTGGACCAACTTCTGTTGGTGAAAGAGACAAGCTTTTGAACTACACACAGCGCTTCTTGTGGTGCAGGACCTCAGACTTGAAGAAAAAAGCTCTGTGTTGTTCAAAAGCTTGTCTTTCTCAACACCAGAAGCTGGTACAATAAAAGATATTGGTGAAATCAATGTGTTTACTCACAGTACATAAAGTTAAACACATAAATTAGTCTTTGCAGGATCTGGGCCTAAATGACATGAGAATCACCCCCCCCACACACACACACACTTTATCCACTATTTTTGATATCACAATTTGTTGTTCTGGGAAGGATTATGATAAATTTAGGTCTTCAAAAGAGGAATAATCTGCACAACTAAACAGATTCTAAAGGAACAGATTTACTTTTTTTCCTGCAGATACCCTTATTAAGTACAGACAGTGTGAGCTGTACTTATACATTTATCTAAATAAAGCTTATTTCTAAGGTTTCTGAGGTATTCCTTTTTAAAAACTGCTTGAGTAGATTTGACTACAGATATTCCAGGGTTGAAAGTGACCTTTTATATTTCACTATAAACTCATATTATGTACAATGGAGTGGGGGGGGGACATGTCCTGAATAACTGGTCTATAATGAGAGCTGATCAAATTGATTAATTGAATTAAATTAAAAAGGGATGGGTGGGTAAGTAAATTCATCAGGTAATGAATTCAACAACTAATATTCAAACTGCTAAAACTATGATCTAATACTTGTAACATGATGGTTTGGAAGAAGTTTGATACTGGAAGATAAGGCACAGTATTGCCAATTCTCACAATTTTATCATGAGTGTGATGATTTTTAGTATATTTCTTAAAGCCCAAGATCTTGAAATCAAGAAATTGCATGATAATCTCCACATTCATTATATATGTTAAAAAAAAGAAAAGAAAAGAAAAGAAAAGAAAAGAAGAAGCCCTCATGGTTGTGGAGAAAAGCTTTAAAATGTGGAGTGCACTCTAGAGGCTCAGATTTTTTTTTTTAAACCATGATTTTTAAGTCAATTTAATAATTTGGTGCCTGGCTCATGATATCTGAATGCTTGAGATTTGCAATGTTTTACAAGGTAATGTAAATGGCATATATACAAGTACATGCTCTGAGTTAGGAAGGTAACTTAAGACATTGCCAGAGAGCTTATAGGTCCCTCTTATCTCCTCCAAAAAGCCACCTACTGTGCAAGAGAGGAGGAGGAGGAGTAGAAAGGCTAATTAACAGCCTAAAGTTATAGGAGGGAGGGAAGGGAGCCATTGGAACATCACACCCCAGAGACTGCTGAAGTGCTTATGCAGAAACACTGCAAGGTTGGTATCTTATGGCTTTTTGAGGGCTGTCTCAGAGACCAAGTGGCCTGGTCAGCTTTTACAGAAAACAATGCTCCAAAATAGGGTAAAAATAGAATTTATTAGTCCTCTCCACTACGGGAAAAGAACCAAAACCAAAACAAAGGATATAAGAATGGTATATGACACTTGGCTCAAAAATGATATCAGACTCCCAGCCAATTCTGAAACACAACTTTCCTAGCTATCCCAACACTTCTCTTGAGATTTCTGGCTTTTGCCCTGCTTCGGTGCATCTGGTTCCTATATGTTAACTTGCTACACCTGTG
This sequence comes from Emys orbicularis, assembly GCF_028017835.1. Classification (NCBI taxonomy): domain Eukaryota; kingdom Metazoa; phylum Chordata; order Testudines; family Emydidae; genus Emys; species Emys orbicularis. The sequence continues at coordinate 43,540,782 of NC_088687.1, read as the reverse complement.
CCTCCAACAGGGTTTAACTGATCTGGCTCTTCCTCTCATTATGAGCCTGGCAGCCACCAACTCTGACTTTTACACAAGGATATGTGTTTACCTATTTGTCCTTTTCCTAAGAAGGATAGAAAGCAAGAACACACTATAGTGATTAAACAAAAAGAAAAGAATAATTCACTAGTGTCCATTCCATATCACATTCACTCACACATTCCTACCACACAAAACAGGAAAAAGCAGACTAGCTCATCACAGGGTCCATGAGCAGGCAAAGAATGGTGTGGCCAAAGGAAGCATACTAACCAAAGGGAGGAGGGGGCCTTGTGATTAGTGTGAAGTAGCTGGCCCTCTGTGGAGTTGCTCCAAAAAAAAAATTGTTTTTGAAACAATTGAAGCGATGATTGAAACTGAATCTATCTGTTTAATGGAAAATAATTTCTAGGACACTTGTGACAGTACTGGCAGGAAGAAAATAGGAGCCACTTTGAACTTTTGCAATTTCAATGAGGTGGCATAAGATTTGACAAACATGAAATCTTTTCAGACTAGTTATGATTTCAGCAGTTTCCACTGACACACTTGGTTTGTTCACAGTAATTTGTCTCTTTAAAAAACTGACTACTTTCTCCACACTAACTTTAAGTTAGGATGTTTATTGTAAAAAGTAACAGAGGGTCCTGTGGCACCTTTAAGACTAACAGAAGTATTGGGAGCATAAGCTTTCGTGGGTAAGAACCTCACTTCTTCAGATGCAAGACGTGAGGTTCTTACCCACGAAAGCTTATGCTCCCAATACTTCTGTTAGTCTTAAAGGTGCCACAGGACCCTCTGTTACTTTTTACAGATTCAGACTAACACGGCTACCCCTCTGATACTTGATGTTTATTGTGTTTCTAGAGATTTATTTATTTATTTTAGTATTGCCACAGCACCTAGGAGCCCTAGTCATGCACCAGGATAAAGTGCTGTACAAAAACTGAACCAAAAGATGGTCCCCTGCCCCAAAGTCCTTACCATCCAAACACAAGAAAAGAGACATTTGCATCTAGACAGACAGGGGGAGTACAAGGAAACAATATTGGTCAGCATGACAGGCTCTAGTCTTGGCACACCAGTGGCCTAATAGTTGTCAAGTTATTTTGTAGGCATCAATGAAAAGGAGAGTTTTGAGGTTTTGAATGTGGATAACGAGGTAGCTTTGTAGATGTTTATGAGGAGCACCTCCCAAACTCGAGGGTCAGCATGGGGGAAGCACAAAGGTCTTGTTTACAAATTTAACAAGTGGGCTATAGAGGTTGGCACTATTCATTGGTCAAGTGGAGGCAGAAGTCTACTTCTTGACTGTGAAGGAGAGATGATATGTGGGGGGAGGATAGGTCATGAAGGATCTGTAAAGTGAAGAGAAGTAGTTTATATTTGATGCAATAGAGAATGGAGAGCCAGTGGAGGGATGCCAAGGAAGGCTGTCATGGTCAAAGTGATGGCCTAGAAGAATGATCTTTGCAACAGCATTCTGAATGGATATAAGTGGGGCAAGATAGCTTTTGTCAGGGCCAGAGGAAAAGATGTTGCAGTAATTGAGATGAGACTGGACAAAAGTTTTAGTTTTGTAGACAGATAAAGCCTCTCTTATCTTACAGATGTTGTGCAGAAAAAAAAAATCAGCAAGATTTAGTCTCAGCCTGGATGTGAAGACTAGAGAGAGGTTCAAGTTGAACAGGACACCTAGTTTGAGTGTGAGTGTCTGGCAATATGTTGGCATTGTCCAGAACGATAGAGAAAGTAAGTAGGGAAAGGGAATTTAAGAGCTCTGTTTTGGCAATGTTGAGATTGAGTTGACAGCTAAACATCCACAAGGAGATACCTTGTTATTTAATTATCCTTGGATTTGAACTATCATGTATAGATGTTAACCAGTCTTTTAGAGAGTACTTGAACTACAATTGAGCTAGAGAATATTTTGGATGGATACAATATAACATTGAAAACAAACTATTACTTTGCATTGTGTCATATACTCTACTGTACCTCACCAACCAGGTTTGTAATGGCACAACGCAATGAACCACAGAACTCTGTCTAACCGGATAGATCACACAGCAGTCACGAAAACTTGTAAATACTTCTCTAGCCATTATACCAACTAACAGTTAGGATACCAACTTCCCAACATAACTATCTTGTATTGGGAAGAGATGCCCCCTTGCATGATGAAGAGAGTCAAAGCAAAATACAAGCATGAAAAAAAGCTGTGAAATACAGCTACAATAAGTTGCTACATAACATGCAATTGGATCTGTGGAACAACATTTTAGCCAACTACAGAGAAGCACTGTTTTCACCAGTTGGTTTTGTGTGTGGGGGGCGGGGGTGGGAGGGGGATTTGTTTGTTTTGTTTTTATTTGTATCTCCTATAGCAGTGGGGAGCATGAAATAGAGCAGCTTCTTCCCTCTGCTATCTCCCCAGGTCACTGCCAGTTTGCTTCCCTTACTGTGTAAATAGTAAACAAATATTTATATTCTTGAACAAAGCAACAGCAAAACTATATATTGGCTACACTTTACTGTTGCTTTATTCAAGAATAAAAATATTTATTTTCTAAATCTTTTCTCCTCTGGAACTAGACCATTCTTATCCCATCTCTCTCTGTTTACTGAAATAAAATTCCAACCTTCATTTTCTTATCACCTTTGGCATGACATTGTTTATATTAATTTCTTTCTGTAGCAGTCAATATAGCAATCTTTTCAATTGGACAAGTCAGAGAGCCTGCCTGCTTGTGGTCACTAAGGATTCCACAGTACCTTCTGTGCTATTAAATCTTGGTATTCTGGCCAAATTCCAATTCTGAAGCTGGCTGCTCCCCGCCTTTGCATAGCTCTGTGTTCAAATCTCTAGTCAAGTCTTGATCTGCACAACGTCTCTTTCATCTCATCCTACATCTCCTCCCACTCTTTTTGCACCTTCACATCCTCTTTGCTAAACACAGATTTATACCAGTTTAATGAAAGGTGTTATTTTAGACAGAGTCAGTTAAATTAATGCAAAGCCCTGTATGAACACTCTTAATTTGTTTTAAGCCTGGTTTATAGCTGTTTAGTTTGTGTCAGTACAGGCATAGGTGCAAGCTAAATAGATATAATCAGTATTATGTTGATGCTAAAGTGTCCACACAGGGATTTCCTCTGGTTTAATGAAATAGTTTTGTTAAACCAGCACAATTTTTCTGTGTAGGCAAGGCCCAAGAGTGTTTCTTTGCTTCCTAAGCTAGCACACAGGGCCGAAAGTTCGGGGGTCTATTACAGGAGTGGGTGGATGAGGTTATGTGGCCTGCAATGTGCAGGAGGTCAGACTAGATGATCATGATGGTCCCTACTGGCCTTAAAGTCTAGGAGTCTGTGAGATTTACCCTTGTGTGCAATCTGTACTCATGCCTGTGTCTGTCAGATAAGCTGTGTTGGAAGCGGAGTCACTGTATATCTGTTATTCTTTTGTCTCACTGTGTGCAAGTATATCTATATTATTACAGCAAAAGATGCTAAGGTCATACATGTTATGAGTCATCAATGTATAAGCACTCAGTATGAAACTTTCCATAGAAAAAGTTAAAGTGACCTCATGCAGGAACCATACTAAGACACACATTAAAGGGACAGGTGGGTAAAAGCACTCTCCTTTGGATGGATGGACAATCAAACCTTTTTTGAGGTTCCTTTGTGTTGCAGAACAGCTGTATAAAAGGGAATTAATGCACAGGTGCACCTTTCAAGACCACATGGTCCTCTAGATGAGCAGTTTTGTGCTAATGGATTCCCTTCTCAAGGTGAAATGCCCAGGGACTAAGGCAATAAAAGAGAAGGGTGTGCTGAGCAGAAGAGTCCAAGAGAAAGACACTGCTTGGTGTCTGGGCAGTGGTGCCTTAATTGAGTTTCTGAAAGAGGGCATTAACTGTGTGCAGTTTTAACCTGTTTCCCTGAGCACAGGAGGAATCAAAACAAGAGATATTTTCTTTGCTCCAAGCCTCTTTGAACCAGCACTCTTCCCCAGAAGCTCTCTCACTAGGCTTTTTTTCAGGATCACACTCCCAGAGCTTGTCCAGGCTGCGTCCTTGGCTTTCCACCTTCTCTCTCAGATTCTCCTGTTATTTCTCACACAGGCCTTGTCTACACTGAAAATTTAGGTTGACATAATTACAGAGCTCAGGTACATGAAAAATCCACCCCCTGAGCTATGACAGCCTAACTCGCAGTGTAGATGCAGCTAGGTTGGAGAAAGAATGCTTTCGTTGACCTAGCTACCATTGCTAGGTGAGGTGGGGTTCCACTCCACTGGAGTTCCTACAGTGATGGAAAAACCTCTTCTGTCACTCTAGGTTGTGCCAACACTATGGGATTACAGCATAGCTACACTGCTGTAACACCTGTAGCTTGGACATAGCTACAGACACAAACCTTCACAAAACAATATCCAGCAAAAGCCTGCTACCCATATGTACCATTTTTTAAGGCAGTGACATGTGCCTGTGTGTATGTGGTAGTGGCTGCTATTGTTTCAGCTACCTGGTTACATAAAGGAGCCTGCTCCCTACAACTGCCTTAAATTAAGAGCGTCAGTTACACCCGCAATTACAAAGAGGTTTAACCCAAATCATAACAATATAATGACACAAATGCACTTTGGAAAGAAGACATAAATTTAAGCACATCCCTCACACTCGCATCTGTTTCATTGGATAGGCACAGACCCAAAACAGATGAGATGTTGATAAATCCCTTAGGTGCTTTTGAAAATCTCCCTCAAATTCTTTGTCGGCACAGCTATGCCAGCAGAGCCCCCTAGTGTGGATGCAGAATAAGCTCACAGGAGTTTTCCTGCTAGCTTAGATAACCCATCTCCCTGAATGACATTAGCTAAGCCGACAGAAGCACTTTTCTGTTGGCATAGTTGCGTTTACACTGGGATTTTTGCCAGCATAACTGTCGGATAAGGGGTGTGATTTTTGTTTCATACTTCTAGACAAAGCTGTGCTGACAAAACTTTGTAGTGTACACTAAGCCTTAGGATATGTCTATGCAGCAGCTGGGATGTGATTCCCAGCTTGAGTAGATATATATTTTATAATACTGTACTAAAAAATAGACAAGTAGTATTATATCGTGCACCTTTCAACTTAGTGTAATTAAAAGTCTGCAGAGGGGGCTATGTGTGATTATCTGGTTTATTGATTCAGACCATCAGTGCAGATTTACACAATAAATGAATTTCAATTCTCAAGCTTTCCATTTGACCTTTTAAACACTGACACGCAGCTTCAGTCCTTTCTAAGCCAGGCAAGTGACATATGTGGCATTACCGACTCAGAAGCTCATTGGGCATCTTGTAAAGTTTGCAGGCACACAGGATAATGTGGTTTTGAGTTTAAATTTTCCATGCATGTGCTTTACTTCCTTTGTTTTGTCGTCTATTATTAATGAGCAAAAGATGGAAGTCCTTGATAAAATCTTCAACAGCAGAATAAAGGAGGTATGTTGTAATTAATTAAAACAAAAAACTTGGAGCTAATAGCATGCATACCATGCCATTCCTGTGACCTTATTTATATTCATATTCCTTTGTTTATTTTTGTACAAATTTTCTGTATAATTTTCCAGTGAACATTTGTTGACATTTATTGGCTGAAACTGCACACTGATCTGTACAGTTTTTTTAATACTGGGTAAAAACTTGTCATAACATTTCTGGATTAAATTTATTCCTGGCGTCACTCCACTGAAGGCAACAGAGTGACATTAAGGAGGAATTTGAGCCTTGAATATACTATTTTAGAACTTGTAACACTTAAACAGTTAGGGCTCCTCAAAAGCAAATATCATCTGAAAGCGGATGTTCTTTTCATTGAGAGGTTTGTTGCTGTAGTAAAGCGTTTTAAGAAATGTCATTCTGGTGGTGATATGGTAGTTTACTTTAAATTATAATATGTAGCTTGAGAACGTATTTTTGCAAGGTGATTCAAAGACCTGTAGGAAGACAAGATCCTGGGCCGAAGGAGCTCACATGCCGAATTAGCCATGATGCAGCAAGCACAGGGGATAGCAGAATGAGGAATGGGGATTAGAAGCAGGAGAGTTTCAACAATAAAATAATGGAATTGTTTATTTCATGTGTACCTTGTCAATCCCTAACTTTTAGAAATAATATTTGGTCAGGTATGAAAGCAGGAGTAGACTGTAGCCAAATGGAGGTTAGCAGTGGAAGGCTAAGTGGAATAAAAGAGAAAATGCATGTGTGTGTAGGCATGTGAATATGCCACAATTTCTGTTAACTCTTATACACTGGAAGGAACGTAAAGAAAACTCATACTACCACAAAGAGTATCTTCAATCTTTGTGTGAATAGATTCATCTTAACTCATAAGATTAAAATTCCTTTATATCAATACTGGGTGATATTTCTAGAAGATTTGCTTTAATAGTTGCCTTTTTAAATGAATCGAGGCCACTGTGATATTATTAATGAATCACCTGTGGTTATCACAGCTGCTTTAATGGAGGCTCATACTGATTTCTTCTGCTAGTTAGCATACAACAAGATGACCAGCAAAATAGTATTTTGGTCTTTTGCTATGCAGGGGACCAGAGGCTGAAATAGTACTGTGGATTTTGCTCCTCAGCTAGCAGGGCTGGGAGTATTGTGGAGGCAACATGTTGCCTTATGTTATTTTATAAGGACCACTGACCATTTGAAGAGTGGCATTAATGAGACCAGTTGGAAGCAACGTGCAGCCATCCTTGACAATGAGAGTTGGCATGATGTGGAGTCTTGAGTGGAAATAGTAAAATTAAAAAGGAGGGAGAAGGTGTTGAAAGAATTTTGAGGCTTTGGGACAGACCTCCTCCTAAGGGGCATAGGGGAAACACAGTAGAACTTTAATAATATACAAATAATCCCAGATGTGAGAGATTTCACTATGTTATGGCTTATCTTTATAGGTTTCAAGTATGATCATTTTTGTCCCAAAGATGAGAGCCCCTTGTTAAAGTTGTTTCACCACATCTCCACCTGGTCATCAGCTGAGTTGGGCTGTCTAGGTCCACAGCACAAATTACTAATCCCTTGAGCTAACACAAATCACTTGAGCTAACAAATAAACTGGTAGCCATAGAATGCTGTTTCCTCTATGTAGACATGCCACTATTAGGAGACAGAGATGCACACTATTTTCTGACAGCAAAGTGATGTTGAAACTCAGAAATAATGGATTTAATTCCAAGCTCTGTAGGGGAGTGTTCTCCAGTGGTTACAGATCCTTCTTCCCCTGCCCCATGCCTCTCTGCTCTTATCCTCCACCCCACACGAGCTCTGGTCCCTGCCCCCTAACTCCCACCCCTTAGCTCCTATCCTTTCCAATCCCTAACTCCTGTGTCTAACCCCCCTCCGCGACAGGCTCCTATACCCCCTCCCTTCCCTGTCCCCTCCCCAACTTCTACCCAAGTTCCCTTGCCTTGCAACTCTTTCCTGATGTCCCTCTCTTTTCTCCTCATTCCTCAGCTTTCTAGTGAGACAGCTTCCTCAAGGGAGAATGGAGAGCACAGGACAGAGAATCTCGCTGTTCTCAGTTCTGGTGCCACAGAAGGCCCAGTGCCAGGAGGAGCAGTTGCAGGGAAATGCTAACAGGTCTCTTGAGCATGTGTGAACTGAGTTTTTTGAGAGACTTATAACTAGGGCCCTGTGTAAATCACAATTTCACAGATTGCATGGAAATCATGAAATTAGCCCAATACCATGATTTTTCCAACAGCGGGGAGGTGTAATTTGGCTGCTAGTGGGCCATTCCCATCCCAGAGTGGAGCAGGGAAGTGGCAGGTTGGTCCTATCCAAGGAAATGAGGGGGCATGTCAGGACAGGGGGTGTCTCACCACACAGCCCAGCGCAGCCCTGCAGCAGGGATCAAGGTCCAGCTCACTCCATGCTTAGCTCCGGCCCAGACTACTACTGCTGCTTCCTGGCTGGCTAGAGGGGGTGGCGCTGACAATGTGTGGCCTGACCTACCTGGAGGCACCACAGCACCAGCTGGTGAGGAGCTAAGACTGAGATCCTCTGCTTGGAGTGTGAGCATGTGCATGCGTGGGTCTATCCCATCTCCTCACCCAAATCCCCTCACCAGGGCAGGACCCCCTCAGACATCTGATTATGCTCCAAGTGGCGGATTCCCCCCCTCAGCCTGTCACCCACCTACTCTCCGTGATGGGATTGGCCTGCCACCTCCATCCAGGATGTGACCAGCCCACTAAACCCCCATGAGCAACCATGGCCTTATCCGTGTGCTTCTGCGTCCTTGCTGTTGGAAAAATCTCAGCAGTTCTGAGGAAGCAGGGGAGACTCAGCAGCCATGCATATCCCATGGAAATTCCAACACTTACTTTTATTTAATTAATGGTAGCATCATGGGTAACAATTTTTGCAGAGCCTTACTTATAACACAGTCAAATTTGGAAAAATTTTTATAGGAACAGCTAAAGCCACATTGCTGATATCCTGGCAGATCCCTGCCAAATTTCATCTTCCTGCTCTGAAGTATGGAGGTGCCAGAGCACCTCAACAAAAATGGTTGTAAATTCTTTTTTTCCCCCCTTTAAAAACATGGTCAAAACAATATATTTCCCCTAATCTAATTCTCAGAAACAGCAAAACCATTTTACCTGAAACTTTAAGAAAAACAATAAACACAATACCCTGAGCCTGACACCCAGCATGGAAAATTTCTGCTAGAACGGGTAAAATTTGATAAAGTTATAAGCAGCTGAAAACAGGGTCTTATAATGGAAAGTGTCAGGCAACTTTAACTATATGCTTCACTACGTGCATGGCCTATAATTCATGTTAATAACAAATCTCCTGAAGAGCAAACATTTTTCCTTTTGGAATGAATGCACCTCATTGAACAAATGGCCAGGATTTTAGAAGAAAATTCCTCTGGGAGTACCCCTGGACTCCTTACTAATTCTTTAAACACCAGCAAAATGCAATTTGGATACAGGATCATCCTGTTGAAAAAGCAGAATATAGCCCTGATTCTGCAAAACCCTACTGGTGATTGAGGATTGCAAGTTCCCACCACACAAGTTTTTGATTTCATTGTAAATCATCTTTAAAAATTATGTTCTTAGCCTGATGGATGAACTGCTCTTTTTTCTAATTTAGCTTTTTTAGCAAGGGTGAAATATGTTTGATCACGTGTAGTGCTACAGGAGAGTGTGTGTTAGTAGGTCACAGTCCATTTTCAAAGAGAGAGAGAGGGAGAGAGAGAGAAGCCCCCAAAACAAGCCACCAGATGTACTACACATTAGGTAAGACCTGCACTTGGTCTAATAATAACGTATGTTTTAAGATTCCTTTGTAGTTCCATTGCTTACTGTGTAAAAAAGTGCATCACCGCAAGCATGTTCTTTTCTCTTTAAACAATAAACAAATAGTTTTATTTACTATTGTCTTTTCAAGAGTGTGCATGTAGCTTCTGTACTGACATTTAAACTTTTAAGGCTGAGTAACTTGGAGAAAGAGTCTATGCTGCAGAGGCAGGGTGGGGGGAGTGGGGTGTGTTTTAGGAAGATTTCAGACTCCATTGCAAGTCAAAGTTTCTTCTGCAGATTCTAAGATGTTTGAGTATTTTGTTAAATAAATAAAGCCAGGATCATTCCACTCCATGGCTGCTCTTTACCAAATTCGCATAAAACTAGCTCTGTTTTCCTAGTTAAGGCTTTTCAAACTACTTAGCACTAGTCTGCAATCTCAGCAGAGAGGCCAAGGATAACACAGGCATAGAAAATTGATTACCATTTTTCATCCATAGGGTGGTTCCTCCAGGTAAGTTTTAAAACACTTAGTTTTTTAAATGTAAAATGTTTTCTACCTCTCCACAAACCCACCCACTCACATTACACCTTTTTAAAAAAGAAACTGAAGAACTGTTGCAGTACTTGCTACGTATTTTGTGTTTAACAAATATTGTCTAATGAGCTATCTAGTTTCCTCGTTCTTTTTTTAATGTAGTAATTTGGATAAAGTTTTTTCACTTTCAGACAACTCTAATATCTTTCTTCTTTCGTCTGACTGCAACCCCAGGTAGCACACACCAATGGGAGAAGACCTCTTTCCCATGCCTATTGACTGTGATTTTGGGGGTGTCTTCATAACTATATGATTTACACTTCTCATAAGTTAAGCTATATAAGGCCTTCTCAGGTTAGTTATAGTAAAATGAATAGAAAACTGTATCTCTTTAAAGCTGTCTTTCCATCTCTGACCACTCTGGTCAGCCTTCACCATATTGTCCCCAAGATCCCCTCTTCCATTTCCTATAGACTTGCTTATCAAATCCCTAGATCCAGGTCATCCCCTTGGATATCCAGAAAGGTTTCTAGACTTTATCATTCCAGACAGCACCCATCTGTGTGTGTCACATTATCCCCAAGTAGTCCTTTAAAAAATAGATACACACAATAGGTGCCAGTAAACATCTACTTATACTCTTCCTCAAAGAGATTGTTCAGGGAGGGGAAGAAGGTCATTTAGCAATGTTAAATAGCCCCCTTCATAAATGGATCTTACCTGATAGGCGAACTCCATTCCACATCTTTGTCTGGGATTAGAAAAATAATGTACAGACACATACGTAATATTTAAAGAGGGGTAGAATTAAGTTATTTACAAATACCAGCACCTCAAATGTATTATATACAAACCTGTTTCCCCCCCATTATTCAAACAATTCAAGTAATGTTACATTATTCAAATGACCAATAAATAAAGTGGTCAGAGTTATATTTGAGAAGAGAAATTCTCTGGAAACAAGACTCAGCTAAGGATGGTTTTCTGACGAGCTTCTTTTGTCTGTCAACTTTGGTTGTCCTTCAGCTAAAAGTTTTGCAGCTCTTACTTGTGTGATTAAATCCATTATAATCAAAGAGACTATACATGTGGTAAGGGCTGTAGATTCACACCCTTTGGCCTGGTCTTAACCTGGGGGAAAAGGTGTATTCTCAACTCAAGTTAGCTAGCTTGAGGTAAAATCCTAGTGATGACAAGGCAGGTTGTAATTTTCACAGAAGTTAGCAGATAGAGTTAAAAACTATTTTCGGAGTCTGTTCTTTACTTAACCTGCTAACTCATGTGAAAACTACAGCCTGCCTTGTCATCACAAAGATTTTACCTCAAGTTGGTTATCTTGAGTTACCACCTTCCCCATCACCACCCCCACGTGAAGACAGGGCCTTATATTGCAACATCCTCTAGACAGGAACCTTCATGTATCTGTAAATTGCTACGTACGCTACGATACCATAGAAACGATAATAGCAATGTGATCATTGTTATATGCTATGGGCTAGAATTTGTTTCAGCAGTAAAACATAACAGCAGTTTGTATATAATAGCTTTATGACTAAAGATCCAAATTCCTGGTTGATATAAATATGTATTTGGACTCGCTGAACAATAACCTATAGAAAGGGCAATATTGTGGACAGCCAGAACCCATTTGAAGTCACTAGGTGACTTCACATAGCACTGGTCACTCTGAGCTTCAGTGGACCACTATGTTGATCATCTCTCATACCGAATATGTGCTCCTGTACTTTAAACAGGAAACATAATCCGAACTCCTGCATGTTTCTCCAGCTGAAGCTGAGAATTCTAGTCAGATACTTCTGAAATAAAACCTAAAATAAATTGACAGTTGTTTCTTTGAATGAAAAGCAAATGTTGCAAAGACTGAAAGAACAAAATAAAAGATTAAAGTAAATACAACTTGAAAGAACATTTGTTGCTCAACATGAGTCATTCCCACCATATTTTATTTTGCCATAAACTCCTTATGCTCTCACCCTAGCTCATTCCTTTTGCTGATGCAGCACTATGTGACTTCCATCCCCCTCACCAAACAACTTAGAGCCACATTACTGGCCAATCAGTGTAATCAAATTCTGAAAGGTCTATTGCCACTTTTGCAGTTCTTGCAATTGACTTAGTGCTGTTCTTCCATTAATTACACAGAGCATCTTAGAGAATGGCCCTTGATAAATAACGTGTCAAGAGTAAACAAAAGTAGTCAGCTTTCCCATAAGTCCCAGAACATCTATGGATTTAGTAGTATTGCCTAAAGCAGTTCATCCCAGCTCTAAAAAATGAGAATTCTCCTATCCCTGTTTGGATTACTTGTGGCATTATACATGTAACTGATCTTATCAAAAGATCACTAAGGACAAAGGCTGACATTTTCAAAATTGTCTCTTTAAAGTGAGACATGTTACTGAGACGTGAGACATGACACTTAGGTGCCTAAGTGACTGTTTTTTGAAAGTACTGAGTGCTGAGCAGCACCCATTGACTCATGTCTTAAAATATTGGCCAAAATCTTACTATCAGACCTGAAACATAGCAAACAATAACTTTCCATCACTGCTTACAAAGGCCAAGGAGGCCACATTGGATGTTGTGGTGACCAAATGAGAACACAATGGTCAGTTTAACCACTGTGTACCTCTGTGTACCTCTGTGTATGTGGAGAAACCATACAACTCTGTGTTCCCTAAACATTATAATATTCTGGGTAAATATAAAATGAGAGGAATAAGACAGCTGATTTGCTGCTGTCCCATGCAATCTAGCTAACTTGTGGCATGGTAACATCAGGCAAGGCTATCAAAGACATGACAGAATGTGACCTTTTTGCTTCAGTATGATTATGACTTTTCTCTGCAAGAGAGAATGTACATGTATGTGCAAGTGCAAAGTGTACAAAGCAAGAGTGTACAGCAGGCAACTCTGTATGTCATTTCTACTGTAACTTCAGATGCTTGTTGAATGCCTTGGTGTTTCCCCAACAGCCTCCCTTCATTAAGTCCCTCAGCCTTAGGAAAACCCAACAACCTACTCTTTGAATGGCTACCAGGTAAGATAGACAACTTGCAAATGGTTGAAGAAACCATCGTAATTAGACTATACTCAACACATCATTTTGAAAAGTGGCAAATTTTAGATTCTGGGTCTCTAAGGTATGTCTATTCTGCAACTGAAAGTGTGATTGCAGCTCGGGTAGACATATCCGCACTTGCTTTTGTCCATCTAGCATGGCTAAAAATAGCAGTGAAGCTGCAGTGGCACAGGCTCCAGCACACACTCTACAAGCCTGCTCAGTGCCCAGAGGTATGTATTCATGTTCTTAGCCCCTGTTGAAGCCCACAGTGTTGTGGCTTCACTGCTATTTTTAGATTAAGGCTGTGTCTACTCAAGCTGCAATCACTCCTTTAAATTGCAATGTCGATATACTGTAAGGCCATCTCTGACCCTTTTGGCAACATTAGGCCTTTATGTCTCAACACAAACAGAGAGAAAAAGCCGCAGACATGTTACTGCTTTTCACCTGTATGACTGGATCACAAGTGACCGCAGACAGGGCAATGAAAATCTGGTAAATAGACATGGAAAAGTGAAATGCGTCAAATTATATTCTTATTGTGTCGTCAGAGCCGTTTAGGAGTTGTGGCAAGAAGTCTACAGAATGGGAGATTTCTGACGGTGAAGCCCGGTTGGGGTTTTTGGGACAGATATATGTAAGATACCAAAGGAAAGGCTCAGAACGACTATCCCCACCTACAGTGTTTCTTTTCCTTTACATTTACGGTAACAATGGGCAACAGCTTTATTTTTTTTCAGTTCCCATTTACGATTCATTGTGAAACTTGGTAAGATTGGCCATGTTTGAATGTTACATTTATCGGCGCACTTGGTTATTTCTCTGAAAGTATATTTTCAGTATAAGTTTATTAGAGTGTTAGAGGTGTACGTTGGGGTAGATTATGGGGATAGAAGTGTTCTGGCATTCTTCTCCCCCCGCCCCCATGATTTTCATTACTATATGTGAATGAGGCTGTGATGCCACAGTATCCTAATACTCAGACTCAGTACACTGACAAAAACAGATAAACTGATATATGAAATATCAGCAGAAGTTAATAATTTGATCCAAACATTAGTATTTGGCAATGAGTAAATCTGATATAACTTTGGCCCTTCGTTTTCAGTTTTTAACCAAAAATATCCCTGGTTTTATAAAATCCTTTATTTGTTTATTTTCACCCAAATTTTGGAAGTGCAGAACTCTCCAGACCCAGTTCCCCACTCCAAAGGGAGAGGTGGTGGCCAGTAACCTGGGTTGTCTAGGGTACCAAGATGCTTTCTCTCCTTTTGGAGTGGGGAACCGTGTCAGAAGTATTTGAATTGTACCGGTGTACATACTGTTGTCAAGCCCATGCTACCACATACACATTACCAGCTTTAGAGATAGAACAGATACTGATTCAAAGCAAATAAAAATTAGTGAACTACCTTTCAAGCTAAAATGGGTCAAAAATGAAAAACTGTATGTGACCACATTTCAGAGCAATAAGGGTTTTTAACATTTTAAGGAAACAAAAACAGAAGAGTGATATTTACCTAGAAAACTGCTAAGTTAATTTTTTGCACTGATTTTTCACACATTTTTTATTTTTTTGTAATATATACTGATACATTTAAACAAAATATAAACCGAAAATAAAGTGCATTACATATAACAAATGTTGAAGGAAAACTGCACTGTAATATATTAGTCTCAGCTAATTGTAATCACTATAGTTAATTACAAAGAACAAGTCAGAGTTCAACTATTTTAAATAGAAATAATAAATAATTAACCACCAAATGGAAACTCATCTGAAGAGTAGGCTAAGACATAAATTTAATGATTACATTATAAGACAGAAGACTTTCAAAATTGTAAGGTAAGTGTTAATTAAAAAATAAAAATAGCATTTTTAAATTAAACAAAATCCTACAGAACTTAATTCACAACAATTTTGAACATATTCCATTTACTCAGATATTCAAATTGAAACTGCATTCCACGGGCCATACTTTGAATGATGAGATTTGGCCTCCTACCAAAACATCTCAGTAAAAATGTTACTGAGAGATAATTCACACTATTCCTAATTATGGAGATAGTAACAAGTATTTATTATTGATTGAAACATGCAGCAAAGACCAGCTTCCAATAGGCAACACCATTTCTAAAAAATATTGTCAACCTTGGGGAAACTAACAATACATTTTCTTCACAACTGAAGGCCATCCTTCCAGGAAATTAATTGTCTGGTTGCTGAAAATGGTTTCAGTGTTCAAGTATATGTTTACATATGTTTAGGGCCAAATGATAAGAATTCCAGTCTACCTGCTGGCTGATACAATTTGTAGCTGCATTTGAATTTCAGGCAAATATTGCTCCCACAAATTCAAATTCAAGGGCAAATCAGGTAGCTAGAGACACAAGTCGTCTGAAATCTGCCCACTTTTGAATATGTGGTAGCAAAAAATCACAAATGAAGCAGTAACAAGTGCAACATGTAGGCACAGACAGTGAGGCATGACTCAGTTATACCCCCATGCTTAGTACCAACTCCTCTCCCATTTTACATCCTTAAAATACTTGATAGCTCTCCTGTCCGCTCTTAGTCATATTTATCAATGCTATCCATATTAAGGGGTAAGTTTTCAAATGCCAGGTTTCATTTGTGCACATGTAAAACTATGCTGGAACATACTTGTGTTCTCACTAGCCCAGAGCAAACACACGTGCACACAAACACTCATTTTAAATAGACTAACACCTGCATGTGCCCAAGTGTCAGAATTTGCAACCACAAAAACCTGGTAAGGGTTGAAAGTGCCAATTGTAACACCTGCAAACATACAGACCTACTGTACTTAAAGTGTTGGCATTTTTACAGCACACTGGCAAGTATGTTAAAGGGTGGGTGCAAGAATGTGCTTGCAATTTTTCATTCACATAAATGGAGATTGGGCAGAGGCCTGGATGAGAAGTTATCCCATGGTCCCCCAGAACTGAACACTGTATTTCCGCCCCCCTCTTTCTATGGGACTCTGCATACAAGCCACAGATCACAATCGCCATTCCTGTTGTCATATTGTATGGGAAATGCATGTCAAATTTGCTGTCCACTATTCTCCTGGCAATGGGTCTTGTTTGGCTTTATTGCTCTCCCACTGAATATCCATGATTCAGGTATATGTCCCCAGATGTATTTTTCCAAGGTGTATTCCATTTTATTTCCTTTTTATATGTTTCTAACCTTGTCCTGTTTTATTATTTCTCTGTCCTCTTTGGTGATTAATTGAGTTTACTGCCTCCTCTCTCCGCATATTGAAAATAAGTCATTACTCCCTGAGTACTGCTGATCCCTTTGATACAGAACAACATTAAAAGGGATTACAGTTGCCAGGGACAGAACATTTGATAAAAAGTAAGTTTTAAAACCTGGCTGTAATAGCTGGTGAAATATTATAGCTGATTGCAGGATGCAAGTTCAACATCAATCAAAACACATAGTGGTAATGCTTTCAAGGATCCTTCCCTGAGGGGAAAATTCTCCTGTTCATCCCACAATGAAAACCTCATTGTTGATATTCTTTTCTCAACAGTACAGATTTCCCATCAGAGATCCCTACCCATTTGCTACATGGATGAGAGTGGAGAGTTTATTCATCTTCACAAAGATAGCTTTGTAGTTCCCCAAATAATTACCACTTTCTCTGGGAAAATATCACTTATTGTTCAAGGCCAATACACAGTACACAATAACCAATTTATAAGTCATCTTATTATGGAGACACCTGGAAAGGTCTCCCTAATTAGGGTTGCATGCTAAAATGAGCCAGAAATTCCAGTTTTTGCATAAAAGTGGATTATTGGTGAGAAATTTCAGAGTGCTAGAAAACATAAAAGGCATAAAAACTATATAGTTTCTTTGATTTCTCTTCATAAAGTTTTTTGTAGAATGTCCTTGAAATTGAGTTCTGGTTGAATTATTTCTTTAGAGGTCTGACCTTTTATTTTTGTAAAATGTATCTACAAAACATTTGGTTGACAGGTGTATCCTGAATAAATCTGCTGCAGCATGTACGTTTTAAAATCGGATTTACAGTCATTTTTGGTGGTTATCCATCGTGACCAAATTTTATTTGCAGCAATTGTCAATGCATACATTTTACACACATGTGCATAAACTTTTTTTCTGTGCATATACATTTTCATATGCAGCTACATAAGAAATTATATGCAGGTGCCGATGGATAAAATTTTCTGTGACGAGATAAAAGTATAGCTGCTGACAGATCTGCTTCCCTTCGTCACCACATAAGCATTAAGAAAAGCTTGGAAATTAAGTCACAAAAAGTTTCATTGTGAAGCAGTTGATTGTTATACAAATATATACCTGACAAAAACTGACGAAAGGAAGAGATGAAACTGTTAAATCGCCTACCACTAAATAGCCTCTCTCCTCAGCCCACAACTACTATTCACCACAGACCTCCCTCACACTGCACACCTCAACTCTGCCCCTCATAGGGGTGCCAACCTTCTATTGTACCCTTTACCACACTATCTCCTTCCAATACAACACACTTCTATGCTAAACATCCACAACAGAGTTGGAAGGCAGGTGTCCCTAGGGGGGCAGGTTAAGGTTACAAAGCTTTGTCTGTGGTGTACATTAGTTGTGGCAATGGTAAAGTATGTGCCTATAGGTTGAAGAGAAGAGGGAAAATACTATATATAACTTTTCATTTCTTTTGTAGGTTGTCAGGTACAGTGCGTGTGCGCGTGTGCATGTAGAACAACCCTACATTTGTGTAATCATTTTGAAAGAGTGAGGAAAAGATAAAATAAAGCTTACTTAAATTTTATACTTACAACCTTTATTTAAATTATCTGTACCTTGTTATAACTCTGGATGAGCTTCCAGTCCTAGACGATCACCTTATTGCTGTACTGGACTTATGCTCGACACCTGACCAGTCCAAAAATAATTGGTCAATTTAACTGATCAAATATTGTCAAACAGTGTCAAAAATGGTCCAATATGTTAGAGCGCTAATTTATTATAACAGTAACAAAAAAAGAGTAAGACTTTATGGGTCTACAATCAGCTTAGTCTTAGTTAGGCCTACTTTCAAAAACAAACAAACAACACACACCAAGCTACTTAAAATAACTCAGTTAACTCAGAAAAATGTAAAAACACAATGAAATGAAGTTCTTAAAAAAAATAAATGAAAGAATGGCACCATGCTTAATCAAAAAGGTACTGTAGGCCTCGAAAACCTCTAGAGATATACAAATCTATTGAAAAACAACAATTTCCTGTTTGCAAGACCCTGCCTCAGTCTCTTCAACCTCCTGAGTCTCCTCTGGGTCTTAATCAGTGTCTTCCAGGTAGTCCAAGATTGTTTTGCTTTCCCTCTCCCCTTCTACCCAGTCCTGTCTTCTGCTTCTGGTCTCTCTCTGCTTGAGCACATGCAGAAGCCAGACATGCCAAACCCGCGAAAACCCCCCACAGAAATTGGGCTTGTTTTTGGCTTAACTGGCTTGTGAGTTGCTTGTTGGCTAGTAGCTTGTTTGGCTTGTAGCTTGTTGCCTTTTTTTTTTTTGGATCGGCTCCCGGCAAGCAGGGACAAGGGAGGGGCAAGCAGAGGCAAGTGGGGGGGAGAGTCAGGGGTGCATAGGGGGCCCACCACAGTCGCAGACTGCATGCCAGGGGGAATCTAATCACATAGAATGTTGGGGTTCTTAAGGACTGGCTTGTTTTGGGCTTGTTTTGAACAGGATTAGCTTGATTTTTGGCTTATTGTGAAAGTCTGGGGTGCTTATTTACCATGTGAAAGTTGGCAACTGTGGCAGAAGCCCTCCCGCTAACAAGCACAGTTTTGGTTAAGTCCCAGTGTGAGATCTCATGGCCCACTCAGACAGCATTCATGTGCACAACTCCCTTTTTCACAGGGGTGAGAGTGGATCTGACAAAATATATTAGCAAAGTCAATTGTCCTTGGCTGGTAGTCTCCATTGTCCTGCTAGAGGAAGGTTATTCAATTGTTCATGGTACTTAACATCTGTCCCATTCAAGGGAAGACACCCAGGTGCCAGTCCCCCTGCCATTAACACAAGATGTCTGAAGCAAGGATCCATCCAAACAGCCATATGAATATAAACATACAGAGTTCATAAAAATCAAACTCACTATTACCAATTCTTTTGATTTTTTTTTTTTTTTTTTTGCATGTTACGTGATTTGAACAGGGGCATGCTTGAGGGAAAATGCCCTTCAAGGGAAAGAATAGCCAATTAGGGCTGCTACAGCAGGCAGGCAGAACTCTCTCCTCCTCCCCTAAGGAGCTGACTTCCTTCTCACAGGATCGGAGAGAGGAGGAGGAGGGAGCAGAAAGAGCCCAGAAGCTCAGAGTTGCTCTGCTCCCACCTTCCCCTCCCCTCTCATGAGCAAGGGGGACAGCTCCTCCCCACTCCCCCCCTGCAACACCCAGCCTGGGAGAAGGGGTGAAGAGACCCTGCAGCTGTAGGAGGCACAGAGTTCAGGCTCAGGGAACAGAACTGATGGGAGGTAAATGGGGAGACAGGAAAGATTGGGGGGCAGGTGTGACAGAGGCAGACCTGGTGTGGGGACAGAATTAATTGCTGGGTAAGGGGATGAGCAGGTGTTGGCGTGAGAGCTCCTGTAGCAGGCCAAAACATTTCCCAATCAATTTGGGAGATTTGATGACACTAATTGTCACACACACACACACACGGAATAGGTAAGGGAAATTCAAAATGAAGAGATAGACCAGAAACATGATTTTGGGGGTCTGCCTCATGATTTTTGAACCTTTGGGGCTGGCAATACTGCAAACTGGAATTCATACATTTACATAGATTCCCACATTGTCACATCCCTTATTATAAAAGATAGGAACATAGACATTGCAGTATGGGATCAGACCAATGGTCTATGAGCTTGTCTCTGACAGGGGCCAGTATCAGACGGCTTTGGATGAGGATAAAAGAAACCCCCAAACACACACTTATGGAATAACCTGTTTATACAGGAAGTTTCCTCCTAACCCTTATGAATCAGTGGTTGGCTTAGGCCTCGCTCGTGGTACTTTATATGCTTTCCCCACCTCCTCCCCACTTTAAGTCCTTTTACTGTGGATGTTCTCATTATCCATATACAGGTCTAATTCCTTTTTAATTTTGCTAAGTTCTTGGCCTCAGTCATATCTTGAGGCAATGAGTTCCACTAGTTAACTATGCATTGTATCAAGAGTATTTCCTTTTATCAGTTTTAAATGTGTTTCTCTTAGCATTTATTTTAAAATTCATTCCATCAGATAAAGTTTAAGCAGTGGAAAATATAGAGAGAAAAATATAACTGCACATATACTATATATTTTGGACTAGCCAGTTAAAATGTCTTACTACATTTTTAACTATAGGGTGTGTTCTTAATGTTAAGATATATTCTGAATTATCTCTGGGAAAGTGTAATTATATAAATAGTATTCAGTAACCAACAATTAAATAAAAGAACACCTCCCAGGATGAATCAATACATCTGCTAGGACATTTTCAAGTAAAATGATACCACATTGCCAGAATGCGAACCACAGAATTGCCTCTCAGATGATAATCCAGTGAGCATATGAATTTGAGAAACCTCATTTAGACTTTCTACAGTGAATCATCTTTTTTTATTTTTAGTTGGGGGTTGTAGAGAGGGTGAATCATCCTATTCTGAAATTATTTCCTGTTTCAGTACATTACAACTTTGCATTCTGTAACATCTTTCAAACACACTGTTGCCTGGTGCTTTAAAAATGAAATAATGCAATTGCAGAGTTAAATCAATTCCAACAACAAAAAGAGAAAAATTAACAAGTATAGGGAAGGGAGGACATTCTTCTGTCTGAGATTTTTAGAAATAGAGACTCAATGAGACCAAGATATACAGAAAGGCCTTTCCTGAAATGCAGAAGAGAAAACTCTTGCACCAGAAATGGTGAGATTATGAAAGTGCATGGAGGCAGCCAATATTAGGTGAACAGAGGTAACTGAAGAACAAAATACATGTAGGATTTTAAAAGCCAGGCAGGCAATTTTGAATTATTTTCTCAAATGAATAGAGCTAGTGGAGATGTTTAAGCAGGTTGCGAGTGTTGTGGTCATGTTTCTTTTGCAGTAGCTGGGAAGTGGTGTTCTACAATGTACTAGAGTCAAAAATGCTGAGAGTTGAAGGAGTGGAAGATGTGGATGAAGATTTCAAAGAAGTCGAGCTGAGGCAGTGGAGAATATTATAGAGGTATTAATAGGCAGTTTTGACCTACATGAAGGAAAATACAAATTCAGGGCTAGGGGTGACAAAGTTTACAGAGAGTAGAGACTGACAGAAGGTCTAAGTCTTTGTCAAAGCTTTTAATATTGTGTACTGTGGAGATAAGATGGACATGTAAGCCCTGTTAATCATGCTCATCACCCCATCTCAATAGCTGGAGTACTCTAAATGCAAAGCTTTAGAGACAAATGAATTTTGTTCACACTGCTTCATAAAGCTATAAATAGCATTTGAGGTACAAATGCCCCAGGAGGTACATAATGAAGCCATCCACTCTAGCCAGGAACTTTACACAAGGTTTACTGAAAGTCAACCATATTAAAAGTCCCCTTAAATTTTCAGAGATTATGCCTGAATTTAATTTATATCTATTTCTCTCTCTCTCTGATCATTTCTCTCACGCTCATTACCTTCGTATCTGTATATCTTACAGAATTTATATCACAAGTAAATATAGGAAAAATAGTCAAACACATATTATGGCCACAGGATGTATCAATATATCCACAAGATGTGACTGCTCAGATTTAACAGTTACATCAGCTTGAGAGAAAAATTTGTGCCGCCTAGCGGTTTACCCTTCATCTTGTATATCAGCAAAAAATCTAGCAATAAAAGTATACTTTGGAAGTTGGTTTGTTGTCTCTTAGGGTTGTTTGTGTGCTCACATCAGCCAAATCTCCTTCTCCAACAACGTATGAGATAGGTGAGAAAACTGAGGTACAGAGAGATGAAAAGACTCGCCCTAGGTCTCACAGTTGAGTCAGTGTGAGATCCTGGAATGTAAACCAATAAGTAATGATCATAAATAGCATGCAAAAGATGACTACTAAAGCTTTTACAGTTTTTTCAGATTCTCTTTATGATGGTTTACTCCTCTCATTACAATCATTGCATGCTGAACGTGCTCAAGGTAGTGCAGAATATGGAGTAGACCAAGGAATCGCCCCATATTAAATATAAAAAAATGCGTTGCTGCCTCCTATGTATGTCAACGGTGTGCCTACACAAGTAGGCGTCAATATAAGCAGCCTTCAGTGAAAATTGTACTCTCACTGGCCACAAGCCACCCTCAGAGTCAAAGAATGTAGCAATTAAGTGTGTCTTTGGAGGAAAAATAATATTCAGAAAATTGTGAATTTAAAAGGCAGAGGTTTAACACTTACTTTTCTCACAGATTATGGCCTGTCAGAAAACAAATTTCCCTACCCCAATAACCCCCTACCATTGTTTTGTTTTGTTTTGGCGACAACTATTATTTTTCTTTGTTTAAGAACAGCTACTAGGTAAGCCACAATCCAGTCAGGCCCACTGATTGAAGAGGATCTGCTTCTTGTATATCTGGCTGTGTTACACACACAAAAATCCCATATATATTTAATAAGGCATGATGGTCAGTGGATTGCAGATATCTATATGTAATTCAGAATCCTCAAGTAGTGCAATTGCTAAGCTTAATTAGCTGTGTGATCCTACTACAGTCACCCTTGTCTGCCCTGCTCCTTCCCTCCTGTTGGTTACTCATTTATTATGTCTTGTCTTAAAATTAGTCTGTAAGCTCTTCAATTTTCCTGTGTGTTTATATAATACCAAGCACAATGGGACCCTGATCCTGCATGATATCCCTTGGAACTAATGCAGATAAACAATACTACATGCATTACATTGTTCTTGGCTTCACAGGTTAGGAGGAAGCTTCACAATGCACTAACATTTTTATTTCTGAAAAAGCAGTTGGGTTTACCATTGCCTGTAAAACATTAAAAAAAACTACTGTTTTAAAAACTGTTTCCTTTAAAACAATATTTATTTAGATTTATAAAACAAATACAGCACTGTTCTAGGCACCTTTGACATATGTTAAAAGACAATTATAGAGGTCTGTAATTCCATTAAGTAATCCCAGCCATCTCCCCAAAGCTATAAATAATTATTTGATGGGAAACCTTCCCCACCTTCAAAAGCCTCCTCACTATACCCCAAAATATCAACCTTGCTATGCCTCTCCCCCACACCAAAAAAGATTACTAGTTTCCCTTTTTTAAAAAGCATATTCTGTTTGTGAGACAGACTGAATTTTGAATTTGAAGACTTCAGCATGTTTGAGTTTTTCAGCAGAAGGAGAAGCTCTGTTTTAATTTACTTCCTACTGTATCCTCTTGGTTCTGGCATTTAACTGAACGAAGGCTATACGCCTTCACAAATTTCCATTTACGCGGAATTCTACCAGTTTAATCAAAGTGAAACATAAGGTACTGTTATGGTCCTTGTACCTTAAGATTTCCTTACTGATAACCCACAAACAGTCCGTTAACCCATTGCATCACTCAGAAGAATAAACAACCTGGGCTCGGCACACAGGAAGTTAGACAAAAAGGAAATAGAAAATATTAGTTTTAAAATATACACATATATAGTTTGACCTACGCACAGTTCAAACTGACATTTCTTCATAGACAAGACTGCCTCTTGCAAGAAGAAACTTAGATTCTTTGAGGAGAAAAATATTACTTTCTATTTTTTTTAAATTATGAACATTTTAATATAAAACATTTTTGCTAGGTTTGAATACTGTGGAGACCAAAAATTTAATTGATAGAAAAAACAGTAAGACAGTCTTAACTATGGAGTTGCTGGCATCCTCCATAATAAACAAAGAGAGAGAGATGGCCTATTGTCCTTACTCCTACAGGTAGCATCTTTCACACAGCATCTTTCTAAGACTTCTTTTGGCTTAACAATGAATTTCTTATTTATTTGTACTACATTACAGCCTAGGAGCCCTAATCATGGACCGTTGTTCTAGGCACTGTACAAACATAGAACAAAAAGATGGTCCCTTCCTCGAGGAGTTTATGAGCATAAATATAGGTGACAAACGGATATTGACAGACGGGAGTACAAGTGAACAATGAGACAACATTGGTCAGCAGCATCGGCAGTGATCTCAGCACACTAGCTGCTTAATTTCTCTCATGTTTTATGTAGGCATCATGGCAAAGGAGGGATATGAAGACGGCTAATGAGGTAGCGCTACGGGAGTTTATAGGGAGTGCCTCCCAAGTTTGGGGGGCTGCATGGGAGAAAGGTGCTTGTTTGAAAATTTAACAAATGAGTGATGGAGGCTGGCGTTATAGGCCTATCGGAGGGGAGCACAGACAGCTTGATAAAGAATGACAGATGGGGGGGGGGGAAGAGAAGGGCTTGACTGCAAATGACCTTGATAGTGAAGACAAAAAGCTTATGTTTAATGCAACAGAGAAGGGGAAGCCAGAGGAGGGAATCAAAGAGAGGGGTGATATGGTCAAAGCGAAGGGCTAGGAAAATGATCTTTGCGGGGGCATTCTGAATGGATGAGTGAGGCACAACTGCATTTGTCAAAGCCAGAGAAAAAGATATTGCAGTAATCGAGACAAGATTGCGAGAGCGTGGACAAGAGTTTTAGCTGTGTGGATGGATAACAAAGGCCATGTCTTAGAGATGTTATGCAGAAAGAATCAGGAAGATTTAGACATAGCCCAGATGTGAGGATTAGAGAGCAGTCAGAGTAGAAGATGACACCACGGTTACAGGCCTGAATAACAGGCAGGATGTTGTTGTTGTCTACAGTGATTGAGAAAAATAAGTAGGTGGGAAGAGTACTTGGAAGGGAAGATTAGGAGCTCTGTTTTAGCCATGTTTAGCTTCAGCTGTTGGTTTGAAACCCACAAGGAAATGTCAGAAACAGGCCGAGATTTTAGTTTGGCCAGAAGGAGCAAGGTGTGAAATAGTGAGGTAGATCTGTTCATCATCAGCATAGAGATGGTAGCTGCATGTGTTTGCACAGACGATCAGGGGTAGGCAACCTATGGCACGCGTGCCAAAGGCGGCATGCGAGCTGATTTTCAGTGGCACTCACACTGTCCAGGTCCTGGCCACCGGTCCGGGGGGCTCTGCATTTTAATTTAATTTTAAATGAAGCTTCTTAAACATTTTGAAAACCTTAATTACTTTACATACAACAATAGTTTAGTTATATATTATAGACTTATAGAAAGAGACCTTCTAAAAACATTAAAATGTATTACTGGCACGCGAAACCTTAAATTAGAGTGAATAAATGAAGACTCAGCACACCACTTCTGAAAGGTTGCCGACCCCTGACCTAGATTTATGGTGGAGAGAGAGAGAGAGACGAGAAAGGGAACCAAGACAGAGCCCTATGGAACTCCTACAGAAAGCTGGAGCATGGATGTAGATCCTTCTCCAAAAAACACACTGAAGGGGCAATTAGAGAAGTAGGAAGCAAATCAGGAGATGACAGTCACAGAAGTCAAGGGAGTACCAGTTGCTAAGAAGAGTATGGTTGACTTTATATCATTATATAAATGATCAGCACATCTCATTGTCATTCCATGCCCCTGGGAGGTTATTTTGTCTTAGCACTGCTGTTAAGAATTTGCTAGTTTGATGAAGCTGGGGATACCTTTGGCTATCTGTTGAAGATGGAAGTGAAAGCTTTATGAAGCATTGGAGCATGTTGTTAGCAACATGAAGATGGTAAGGAATGCATATGCCTGTCCTCTTAATGTCTCCTTTCCCTGCTTTTAAGTTCCCAGGTGGATGGAGTGTGTCCTGGTGCAACCTTACTGTCATTAAAGTTAATTTTTGTCAAGGAAAAGATGAGCTGCATCTACATGGGAATCAGAGGGAGAAACTGTGCTGCTGAAGCTGCTCCTATGTCAACCCTGAAGAGTGCACATGTCCAAGATGCACCTCAGTAAATTCTTTTTTAAAATTTACCCCCCTTATGAAAGTACGTACACCAAGAGCAACCCTCCATGTTCAGCAGTAATGATGTAACCAGTCAGCAGGTGGGAACTTCTCTGAAGGAGTCTGAAATGCTCCATGGCATTTCATGGATTTCCCCAAATTGGATATAGCCAGGAGTAGCTGCAGGGTAAGCACACTGCATTACACCAGCAGGTCTGCCTATAGTTCTCCTCCTTCCCTGCCAGTGTAAAGCATACCCCTCACCTTCAAACCCACCAATATGGGACACCTGTATGTGTGACAGATAACATTTGGATTGAACCCATGAGCTCCACAGCTACAACGCATAAGTCTTTACAGCTTGTACTAAAAAGAACTGAGCATGCAGAGTTATCACATACTCATAGCCTCTGTGGATGCGGCACACAGGGGACACAACACACACATTAGCTATTGGGTTACCCAGGCAAAAGGTGTGGCAAATGTTATGAGTCACCAAATGCACATTTCACTCAATAGTATACAGATTAAAGCAGGTTCTCTGCTTAAAATCCTAGGATAAAGTGTTCCCCCCCCCACTGTGAGAACCATGTACAACCATGTCACTCACCCTACACATTAACTAAGAACAGTTTAAAACCCCAGAGTCTTCAGGTCCCTATCTCAGGCCCTTATCACTTGAGCTACAGGAGTAATCACTATGTCCTTTCTAAACCAGCCATTAGGGAAGGACTTGGTACACACTTTCCCAGTGGACTACATAACTAGTTATTAGTCAGCAGAAGAATATTGGTGATCAGGAATCCTGGATCCCATCCCTGATCCCTGGAAAGGATTGTTTATTGTGGTTAGAGATTGGATTATCCAAACTGGCTTAGTCACTCTGAAAGGCAGTGTGGTGCAGTGAATAAGCTTGGGGTTCATCATGTTTAGAAACCTGACTTCTGAACTGGCAGTGACATTGCATAAGCCTTATGCACACTTATTTTTTAAAAAAATGGAGGGGTGGGGGAAAAGACATTCAGACACTCTTCCTTAACTGATTTTCAGGTTGGGATTCATGTCTGTAGTTGATGAGCATAGGGTATTGCCCGGGAATTTGAACTTCTGGTCTCCTCTTTCACAGTTCAGGGAACTTACCTGTAGGCTACTGGAGCATTTGATAAGTCTGTGTCTATACAAGAACATTCAGGAAAGTTCAGTTGATTTGTCTTAAATGTGTGATGTTAATGCACATAAATTAGAACATTTTTAACCCCATTGTGGAAACTCTCACTGAGGCTTGGTCCATACTTAAAACATACTGGCATAACTATGTCACTCAGGGGTGTGAACCCCCCCCCCACCCCTACCGGCACAGCTATCCTGACAAAACCCCCACTGTAGATGCAGCTATGCTAGCAGAAGAGTGTTTCTGTCAGCATAGACAATGCCATTCAGGGAGGTAGTGTTCCTACACCAGCAGAAAAACTCCTTCTGTCAGCATATACTGCATCTACACTAGGGGGCTCCGGTAATAGACATGGCCTGTGTCTACACTACAGAGTCTATGCTACAAACTTTGGTTGATGCAAGTTAGGCCAGCATAAAGTTGCTGCAGTTAGTAGATCACTCATGCAGAGGTGCATATTTGGCTCCTTGCATTGGCTATGCTTGTATTCATCACGAGTGCTTGTGTCCATGCACAGCGTGGTACAACTCACCATTGGCAGGGGCACTGTATTTTGGGAAATTCTGGCAATGCACAATGGGCAGAAATGAGCCATGAAGGGGAGCCTAGGCACAAGGGGTCAAGTTCCCATCATGTAACTTTTCCCCATCCATAGTGCCATCTATATCCCATAATTTCCACCCCTTTTTTTAAAAAAAGCCCAAACCTGCACAGCACTTTTTGCTGTCTGCCATCTGTGACAGAGACATGGAGCCCATGCAACTCTGCACTATTGTCATGAGCATTGCAAACACAGGACGCATGATACACCAGTATCTGCAGAGTCAAAAGAAGAATCACAGAAATGGGGGACATGACACTTTCATGGAGGACTGATTGCTGTGGAACATAGTGGAAGCACTTCAAGGTTGTGGGTAGCAGTCACAGAGCAGCTGTAAATGGTGGAGTGCTGCTCCTGGGCCTAAGAAACAAGTGCAGACCGGTGGGATTGCATCATAATGTAGGTTTGGGATAACGAGCAGTGGCTGCAGAACTTTCAGATATGCAAGGCCACGTTCCCGGCTCTGCTCATCCCAGCCCTCCAACACAGGGACACTAAAATGAGAGCTGTGCTGCCAGTTGAGAAGCGAGTGGTGATGGCACTCTGGAAGCTTGCAACATCAGTGGGAAATCATTTTGGAGCCGGAAAATTAACAATGGGTGTGTAGTAGGGCTACTCACCTCACATGAGCACCCCGGCCAGCCAGGTGTGTCTGCACCTGCACTCAACTTTGCTCTGCTTGCGGTGACCCCTGTTGATGGTTAAACTTCTCCAGCAGGTTTTCAGTGACTTGGCCCTCTGCTGAGTCACACACAGGCTGTAGGTGTACAAACAAACAGACTCATTCCAGGGTACAAGTCCAACAAGGCCTCTCACACTGCCCTCTACAACATCTTGGTCCATAGCCCTGTCTCTGGGCTTGGTTCTCAATCAGTCTAACAGGGCCTATTACATTAACCTCAGCCCCTCCAGAGCTAGCTTCCAATGGTACCTGCTCTGTTATGAAGCAGTGCCCCAGAGCCCCTCCCTGATAACTCTTCACTCCATAGCGAGCTTTCCTGACGCCAGCTCTCCAGCTGAGTCACTAGTTCAGTTCAATCCCCTTCCAGTTCAATTAAACACTGACCCTCTTCAGGGTCTTCTGTCCCCTTCTCTGGGAATAGGCCACTCCATGTGTGTGGTGTGGGGTGCACTCCACTACTCCAGGTCCCAACTCAGGAACTCTATAAGGTAGCAGGGACCCTATAAGTTTCCTTTAACTACCTGCTGCTTTGTTTTCCTTGGGCACTTCCCCTCTTAGTCCCAGCACCTTCAGCTTCACCCTTACATCAGAGCTAAAGTCTTGCTTAAGACCCAGTCATCATCCAGGAACACCATCATTACTCCCATAGCTCCAGCCAACAACTGATTCACTCTGTCCAGCAGCTCCTTTTATATGAGCTTGTTGGGCTCTGATTGGCTGCTTCCCTGCAGCCTCTCTATGCAGTCTGGAGGGCCCACCTCTACTGCTCTTTCCTGGGGTGTAGTGTGGTAGGACCACAAGGCCTCCAGCAGAGGGCCTCAAAGGATCTGTTACACCCCATCACAGGGGGCCATTGTCATGCAAGTGTACAGGGCCATTGATCATCCCCTGCTGCACAGGAATGTGACTCTCGGTAATACGCAGAACATAGCAGATGGATTTGATACAATGGGGTTCCTGAACTGTTGTGGGGCAATAGACAGCACACATATCCCTATTTTGGTATCAACCCACCTTGCAACAGAACACATCACCTGAAAGGGCTACTTTTCTATGGTTATGCAAGCATTGGTTGATCACCAGGGATCGTTCACTGACATCAGTTTTGGGATGGTGCATGATGCTCACATCTTTAAGAATACAGGAGTGTTCAGAAACCTGCAACATTCTTTCCCTACTGGTAGATTGCCATTACTGATGTTGAAATACTAACAGTGATCCTGGGGGACCCAGCCTTTAACCGTCAGTGACAGTATTATGGTGTGGTGGACTGTACTCTATCTGGCCATTCAGCTTTGGAGCCTGTTACGCATGGGTGGGCGGTGACCCAGCCACTGGGGGAGGCCAGCCCCCTCCCCTCCCATTGGGCCCAAGGCCCTGCTCCTCCCCTTCCCTTTCTTCCCTCCTCCCATGCAGGAACCCAGAGCACCCCCACCGCGGCCCCCGGCCCCAGCGCTGGGCAGCCGGGGGGGCGGATCCCCAGCCCTGGTGCTCCGGGCAGCAGTATCCCGTGCTTTAAGTGGCTAGGCGCCACAGCCAGCCCCGGGGCTCCAGGTGGCAGCACCCCCAGCTCCAGTGCTCAGGGCTGCGGGGTTGTCCCCAATCCCGATGCTCCGGGCAGCGCAGCCACAGCGCCAGCTGTCCTGAGTCCCTGCAGGAGGCAGGCCAGCCAGCCTGGACCAGCCAGAGTGCTGGGATCCGCAGGAGGGGGCCTGGCCTTGGGGCAGAGCACGGGCAGGGCCACACTAGGCTGCTTGGGGAGGCACAGCCCCTTCCTACAATACCCGTCACCCCATGCTGTTAGGAATTGTGTGATGTGTGCTGTATATTTAGCACTGTCTGTTAATGTACCCTGTACATTAGCAAGTAGTGGGTGCTTTCAGTACTGCTAAGCATTATGCAGCATGCTTGCTGAAGTAATACATATTAATTCATTTCCAAAACATAGAATTGTATTGCCTACCAAAACCAATGCAAAAAACTATGTGCAATTGGAAAACAAATACAATAAAAACTTCTGAAGTAAATTAACGGAACAGCACTTAACCAGGGGAAAGGACATTTCTGTCCATTTCAGTCTATTTTGGCTACATATATAGCAACTGTGGCTTTCATAGGTCAATGTATGTGAAGCTATAATTGTCCTGACTGGAGCCCCATGTGGAGTGGTAAGGATGCTATCCCTGATACCACGTGAAATGTTGGAGGGCGTAGGGAGGTGCTAAAATGGAGTTCTCCATTGATTGCAAATGGAAGTGAGCCTGTGATTGTTAGACCTATATATCAACAAGAGTCTGCAGAATCTGCGTTTGCTGCCAGAGAAGCCCCATTATGTCCTGGTGCATCTCCCTCTCCTTTTTCTGCTGGGACTCCTGGTCCTTTCTCCTATCCACTCTTTCTTTCACCATAGTGCCTGAAATATTAACCCTCCACGTGCTCTGTTCACAATCTGATGCAAAACTGGCTTGCAGGATCTCACTGAGCATATCCTCCCGTGTCCTCTTCTTTCTCCTCCTTATAATGGTCAGGCATTCCCCAGGTGCAGAGAGGGGACCCTCAAGACCACAACAGCAGCAGCTACAGGTAAAACACACAGAGGTATCGTATTTATATTCACAACAAAAGGTGAAATTTAAGTTTCAGAACTCCCTTCCCTTGCATCCTTAAAGTTTTAAACAAGACATGCCTATTGGCATTTCAGCTTTGGAGCTCCTCTGTACAGCACGGCTCTCCGGTGCCAGCCATGGGTATAGCCCAGCAGGGGCATGTGCATGTGTGTGGGAGGTGGGGGTGAAGATGGGGGTGGAGGGTGGAATGAGGTAGGAATTGTTCATCCGCATTAAACAATAAAATTTCAGCCCCTATTTCCATGTGTACGAGTGCAGGGCACTGGCATTGAGTACTGGCACTGTTTTCCACAGGTGG
This sequence comes from Emys orbicularis, assembly GCF_028017835.1. Lineage (NCBI taxonomy): Eukaryota > Metazoa > Chordata > Testudines > Emydidae > Emys > Emys orbicularis. The sequence continues at coordinate 43,509,378 of NC_088687.1, read as the reverse complement.
TGGAGATTTTAGCTGATATCTTGCTGATGGTAACAAAGGCACAGAGAGCACAGCTGCTGCGGGCATCCCAAAGCCACTCAGGCCCATATGCTGCTAATCTGTTTACTGTTGACGTCATCATAGACTGGGATGGGAAAGTTTCCTACTGGGGAGGAAGTATTAATGCTGATACCCCTCAAAACCTTCAGGAGAGGACTGCAGAGTACCTCCATGAAAGCTTAATCAAGATCTCTCAGGAGGATTCAAGGGACATCCCTATGTACATAAACAAACTGCTCTGCATGGACGCCACCCGCCTAACCTTACTGGGAAATGAAAATTAGATAACAGCTCTACCTCTGTTTGTCATACCGTTACTTCTACTATGAGTAAAACAATGCAAAGTCAATACTAATGTCCTGCAAAGTTGGGGTTGAGAGCCATCAGTACATTTAAACACTGTAATGGAAAATGCATTCAAACACTTAACTGAGGTTCCTTCCTCTGCATCAGGCTTGCATGTGCTTGGCTGCCTGGACTGGCTAGAATTGCTGTGGAGCCTTGAACAGGTCGTGACTTGCAGCATAGTTGGACCCCTCCGCTTCCCCTAGGTTGCATGTGCTCCACCCTCCTCCTTGCAATTCATGGCAAGAGTCTAAGTCTTGAACTCCTTGGAGATATCCACGGTAATCTGTGGGGTGCTGATGGGCTCTCTTCCAAGAATGGCATGCAGCTCATTGTAAAAGTGGTAGGTCTGCAGATTGGCACCAGATCGACTGTTGGCCTCCCTGGCCTTCTGGTATGCCTGTCACAGTTCCTTTGCTTTCACGCATCACTGCTGTTGATCCCTGTTGTACCCCTTAACCTGCATCGCTGGTGAAATCTGCTCATAGCTGTCCACTTTTCTATGACTGCTCCCTAGCTGTGCCTACACAGCCTCTTCTTCTCCCCACTGGCCAAGGAGACCCAATATCTCCTGTCTACTGCAGGCAGGAGCACATCTGGAGCATGTAGCCAGCATGGTTGCTTGGGCAGTTGCACACAAAAAGGGAGAGATGCTAGGTGTGCTCGCCAAGATGGGCAATCAGAAAAAGGCTTTTCAAAAATATGTGAGGTTTTTTAAAAGGGGTGAGGTGGCTTTCAGTCTCTGTGACCACTGGCCAGTGGAGTTAACAATTGTGACCAGAGCGGTGAGTGTCGGGCATTGTGGGACAGCAGCTGGAGGACTGTTAAGATTGACATAGGTCATGCAGCGTCTATACTTGCCTAGCTCAATGCCGCTTGGGGAGGTGGTGTTACTGCCTTGATGTAATGGGGTGCTTACATTGGTGGGAGACAATTTGAGTGTAGACACATGCACAACTAGATTGATGCAAGGTGACTTATGTTGACCTAACTTTGTAGTGTAGACCAGGCCTTAGCCTCAGGAGTAAAGTAGTTTGCTATAGCTTGAGGGTTCAGCTAAAGCAAACGAAGACCACTTTACTCCTGAATGATAGCTTCCACAGTGGGTTAAATGTGCTTTAATTTATGTACATTAACTTCACCCCTTTTATTTGATTTGTTGTAACTTTCCTGAATGTCCCTGTGTAGACAAGCCGTAGTTTCAGTCCCTCTTTTGTGATGTGGCAGTTTTGTCATCAAATTAAAATTTGGTGGGTTTGCTTTGGCACACATTTTCCGTTAAGGCTACAAAGTTGTAAAATACTCTATAGGCCAGGGGTGGCCAACCTGAGCCTGAGAAGGAGTCAGAATTTACCAATGTACATTGCCAAAGAGCCACAGTAATACGTCAGCAGCCCCCCAGCAGCTTCCATTCCCCTCTCCCAGCGTCTCCCACCCACCAGTAGCCCCTCCAATCAGCGCCTCCCCCTCCCTCCCCGCACCTCCAGATCAGCTGTTTCATGGCATGCAGGAGGCTCTGGGGGGGGGGGGGGGAGAAGTGAGGGCACAGCTGGCTCAGGGGAGGAGGTGGGAAGGGGTGGAGTGTGGGTAGGGCCTGTGGCAGAGTCAGGAGTTGAGCAGTGAGCACTCCCCAGCACATTGGAAAGTTGGCACCTGTAGCTCCAGCCCCGGAGTTGGTGCCTATACAAGGAGCCGCATATTAACTTCCGGAGCCACAGGATGGCCACCCCTGCTATAGGCAAACACTACTTCTGTGTAAATGATATTCAAGGAATCAACACAGGAAGAGCAATAATGGGGCCAAAGGACTGATCCCAGAGAGTTCTGAAATTTCTTGCAAAAAACTGAGACAATCCTGTGTGTGTGAGGGGGAGTGGTTAAAACACCAAAAGCACTGATATCTGAACCTACATTATTCTTTTCGTATCAATTTTTCATAAAACCACAATGAAAAATTGAAATAGTGCTCAAAGTTTATATTCTGTGGTTTGGGATTTGCCATTTCAATAAGATTTTTACAAAATAAAGGTTTAGAGTGCCTTGTAAAACTGAATACTGTAACGCAACCTTAACCATGGTGCAACTATTACTGCACCTTAATAACCTTAACCTATTATTATACGTACACCAGGCAGCAACATCTATAGTTAAGGTTACCCAACACTTTCCATTGTAAAACATTGTTTTCATTTGCTTATAAGTTTGCCAAGTTTTAACTGTTTGGGATAAAAATTTCCATGCTGGATGAATACTCTTCACAGTCAAATTACGTTCTGTAGAGAAAAATCTGACTGTCTTATTTATATGATGGTGTATTTGAAAGCCTCTTAATCAAACCTTCCTTACAATATTACCAAAAATATCCTGCTTCTTACTAATACAAGCTCAGCATGTTCTGCAGGAGTTAACCTGACACTGGGAGTTAAGAACTCTGCCACTGACTCACTATGCATGTAACCTTGGGCAAGTCACTTAGCTTATTCAGTAGTCTACACTACAGTTGTGTGTACACCTCTCAGCTCTCCTCAAGCTAGCATGCTAAAATAGCAGTGTGAACATTGCATCATGAGCAGCGGCTCAGGCTGGCCACCCAAACTTGGACCCAGGAGATCAGGTGGACTTTGACTCAGTGGGCTAGCCCAAGCCACCGCCCCTGCTGCAATGTCCACACTGCTATAGTAGCGTGTTAGCTCAAACAGGGCTAGCAAAAAATCTGTCTACCCAGGCTGGGAAGCATACTCTCAGACACAACGTAGACATACCCTCTGTGACTTGTTTTTCCCATCTGTAAAATGGGGCTAGCATAACAGAAGAATGCTGTGAGGATTCAAGTTTAACATTTTCTACTGGACATGTATAATAAGAACTACTTTGTATTGGTATCACTGTTCAAGTGATATACATTGGGTTTGAGTACAAAGCTTTCAGTTAGAGAGAAAGGTTGATCCTATGATGAAAGCACTGAACCAGAACTCAGGAGATCTATGTTCAGTTATTGGCTGTACCACAGATTGCCTTGATCTTTGGCAAGTCACTTAATTTTCTTTGTTCCCCATCTGTAAAATAGGGATAATACTGTTTCCTTTGTCTGTCTTGTCTATTTACATTATAAATTTGTTGGGGTAGAAAATCTTTTTATAATGCATTCGTTGCAATGCCTAGTACAATGGGGGAGGGGAGCTCCAACCTCAATCAGGGCCAATATGCACTACCATAATAATAAATAATAATTCATTATGGGCCTGCTCTGACACACATTGAAATCAACGGGAATCTTCCATTGACTTTTTCAGGTTTTGGATCAAGTCCCAAAAGCTGCAGGTAATATCCAAGGTGTTCACATAGTATGGTTTCATAGATTCCAAGGCCAATAGGGACCACTATGATCATCTAGTCTGACCTCCTCTATAACACAGGCTATAGAACTTCCCTTTGAATTAAAGCAGCTCTTTTAGAAAAACATCCAACTTGATTTAAAAGTTGCCAGTGACGGAGAATTCACACTGAAGGGCATTATAGATATGTGTATAAAAATGCATTGACTTAAGAGGTTATTCCTAAGATATTTTCTGGTTTCCAGTAGTTAGAGCAGATTTTGTTATTAATTCTCTGTTTGACAAACAGGAAGGACACTTAACGTCTCTGCTTAACCTCCATTTACTTGTCTTAACAAATTGTATAGTGCTATTTACCTGCTGTACAATACCGGAGTGTAGTGAGACTTAATTGTAAGGCAATTCCACATATTTCAATGAGGTACTATAGAAATGGAAGGTGGTATTTTTTCCATAATTTTTTTAAATTAACATATTTTGCCTGTCATTTACAATAACACCTTGTGAGCTAGAACGAACAGGCGTCAGTTTTGATATTGTGCGACTGCTCATGAAATATGGCATTGATTTTTTTAAATTATTGGTGGAGGAAGATAACTGCAGAATTTGTTCTAAAATTCTTCCAGAGATGACCCATCCAGCAATGAGCATGTGTAAGGTAGATACATTTTGTTGGAGATTTTGTTAGACCTATGGGCCAGACCTTCAGCTGTGCTGCAGCAGTTTTGTGCTGCTACTGTAATGAAAAGCAGCCCTAAATCTGGCTTACCTACCTACTTGAGGTTTCAAGAGTAAACCCTGGATGGCATAGAGCCACTTCAGCAGCTCCTACACTACTTCCTGGGGTGGTTTAGTTGGAGTCCCTATGCCCCATCAATCCTTGGCTGCTAGAAAGACCGCTGGGGACAGCTAGTAGCCAGTACGGATCTGAGCAGCCTTTACGAGGACTGAGGAAAGGGATGGGGGGAAAATGGCATCTTCACACAGCCTTTCCCCAGAACTGTCCTGAACACTCCATAGCTGAAGCTCAAAACATGACCCTCTCTACGTTGTATAGTTCATGACAACCCTACTCTCACTGCAGTACAAAGACCTATGCACACGTGGGTTTATGTTTGGACACACTGTCTTTACCTGACCCTGCTCCCATTTAAATCAATAACAGTTTTTTTCTGAGTATGCTCTGCAAGATCTGGCCTTTTTTATGTATGTTCAAGTTATTTTTCTGATGAAATACATATACCAAAGAAGCAGTAGATGTTTATCTCTCTGTGTCCTTTCCCTAAGGTATTAGCTTAAGAAAATCAGCACTGTATTTTCAAGAACAACTTTTAACAATTTTTTTCCAAAGCAGAAAGTTATAACACACACTGATTTTCCAACATGAAGGTAAGGTAAACATTGGCCCATATAGATGTGCTGAATATATAACGAAATACTGTTCACCACAGCACATGGTAAGAGAATTTTTTAAAAGTTACATTTATGTTCTGCTACTCAGACTTAGCCTTTCTGTAATTCAGTGAAATTGAGATGGGAAAGATAGCCAGAGAGAAGCAGCGGCTGAGCTCAGATGTGTAGGAAGTACTTGACTCTGTTTCTTCATGTCAGAATGTCTGAGAGATTACTTTTTTTGAATGTAGATCCTGCTTATACTGATACTACTCACAAATCCACTAGAGAGCAGTTAAACCCCACATTTATTGTGGTTTATTTTTGTATCTGTTTCTGTGCCATTCACTGTACTTCTTCCAAATGATTAATAATGCCCCAAATACTTTCTAAGTACAGGGCTGAGCCAATCACTTTTTAACAGTTGCTCTGACTCATACCTATTTATATAATGATTTTTATAGAGCTGTATAGTGTTATGATTTAAGATCTAGGATCACTTTTAATTTGGCATGAATCACTTCATTTGAATGAAAAAATATGGGCATAGTATGTAGAGCTGACTTTGATGGGGTTTTTGCTTAAGTAGGGACCGATAGCCCCAATTTTGTGAATGCCCCACAATTCCTAGTTAAAGACCAAGAGTTGAGGGTTCTCAGTACCTTGCAAGATCAGGTCCTGATTAAAGAGTAGTCACTATGGGCCTTATCCTCCTTCCACTGACTGGCTTCACTGATCCAAGTTCAGGACATCTAAAAGTACATTTAGCACTAGTATTAAACACTATTGAAGAACATTTTACATTTTTTTAGACACCTTTCTGTTGCATGCAGTTCTTTTGACTCCTCCTGCCATCTTCATGTTAATGTTTGAAAAGAAAAGATTAAATTATTTATATTTCTAGACATTAAATAGTATGTTAACTATCAAAACACAGTTTGAATGCCAATGGCTATATAAGTAAGGTTAGAAGGATTCTGTTTTTTATTGGTATATGGCAGTAAACGTTGATTTCACTGTACACAAACAAAACAATTAAAAATATTTCCATTGATAACTGAAATTTACAGACAGGCAAAGTAAGAAAAATGCTGCTTGAGAACTTATTTGAATTTGATTAAAGGATATTTACTGTGTATATTTTGACATGTGATGTTGACCATTTGTATTTTAATGGTTATAAAGCTTTAACTTTTTGAATCTCAACTTCTACTGTCATTAAATAAGTATTGGCCGACCCGCTATTATCTGACAGACCTCCCCATAATTTCCTACAAAGGTGAAAATTTAAACTGATAAAAATCTAAAAAAAAATGATTAAAAGGAAACATCAATATTATCCATCAAAATTATTCACCTGGATCGATCGGTCTTCAGCTGTCGTTAAGACTGCGCCGATCACAACACGTCCGCCATTCTTCTCGCATTCTTACCTTTCTTCTCCACGTTCGTCCGAAACGTTTTACAATGTCATCTTCCCATCTTCTTGGAGGCTGACCAGGTGGTCTTTTCTGTTTTCATGGGTAGCACTCAGTAATGATTGCAGTCCACCTATTGTCAAAATTATTTAAAAAAAAAAAAAAAAAAGGGATTCTGCCAAGCCTATATCTAAGTTCCCATCCTGTCAGTGGAAAGGAATTAATTAAGCTCATTTAAAAAAAAAAATGTTCATACATTTCAGAAGGAAACCATTTTATTCATTGTAATGAAAGAGACAATCTGCAATTTATAATAAGATAAATTCTGTTCCTCTGATGAAAAGGTATGGTCCAGGGGCTGGAACATAGGAATGGAAGCCAGCAACTCTGGAATTCTACTTTTGGTTCTAACACAGACTTTCTCTGTAATTTCACCTCTCTGCCTCAGTTTCCAGATATGTAAAATAATTATAAAATTTCAGAGAACATTTTGAGGGTTAAATAGTGAGATGAACATCTCTATAGAAGTGTTCCATATTATAGTCTGGCTATAAAAACTGATTTTGACGCAACAAAATGGGGATTTGTCTTAAAAGTTACCACTTTGTTAATGACTATTGGAGCCCCACATTATGCCTTCTTCAGTCATCCTCTTCACTTATAAATTCTACCTGATCTGACTCAGCAAGATGAGCTGAACTCCTCTTGCCCTACTTGAGGTGGGTAAATAGTATTCAAATGATACAAGTACCTCAATTCTAAACTTATTCAAAAATCTTCACAGTGAAATGCCTTCATTGACTTGTACTGAGCTGCACAAACCTTTTACAAATCCATTGTGAATAGCCTTCAGCCATCTGTCACCTCAAGATTAGTTTTAAGTTTAAAAAAAGTCTCTCCTGTAAGGGTTCACATTTCATTTTGTGACTATAAAAGCTAATCCTAATTACCTAATCTCAGGATGGTACACAGCTGCTGGCTCAGGTTCTGCCTCAACAATGGCCTTCCTGGGCTGGTAAATTGATTTGGAGGCCAGTCAAACCCAATAAGAGCCCCCCTTTTGGGATAAACAAAAATTCCCAACCCAAAACCATCTTCAGCCATCCCCAGTTTAAACAATTTCTTCTTGGGCTTTTCCCCTATAGTTGCCAAGTTTTGCACAACTCCATGGGATGTTTATATAAGTAGTTTACAAATACTCAAATTAGTTCATTCAATAATTTGCATACATACACATAATTTGTATATAACTATAAACTTCAGCTTAAGGTCCATATATCTGGCTCCAAGTAGTACAGGGGCTTGGATCTGGAGCTTTGCAAAACCTGGCAGCTGGGGCTGGTGGATAGGTGTTGAAGGGTGTCTGGGGAGTAGGTGAGTGTTGGCACAAGGGAGGTGAGCAAGAGTCAGGGCTGCTGTGTTTGTGTGAATGACGTGGGGCTGTCGAGGTGTTGTGGGGGTAGAGGTATCTGGATGGAAGTGGGACGGAAGCTCAGTGGCTAAGGGTACAGTTCTGGGAGAGGTGGGGAAATCAGAAGCTGGGAACAGCTCCATTTGCAGAGGTGTCTTGAAAAGAGCTAGCTTTGTGGGAGTGTCCAGCAAGGTAGGGAAAATGTGGGGTTTGTGGGGGATAGCCAAGGCCTTTTGTGTGTTCTGGGGAAATGTTTAGAGGCAGCTGTGCAGGTGGTTTGAGTGGTGGGAGCTGGGTGGATGGAAGTATCTAATAGGGCATGACTGGGGCCCCCTCTCCTCACCTTCTAGTCCCACTTGCCTGTGCCTTCCAGCTGCTTTTTCCTCACTCATATCCAGCAGAGCATTGAGATAATAGCTGTTTAGTTACCACATATTACAAGTTACACACCAAAAAGCTCACCAGTAGTAAACCAAGCTTCTTATACTTTTTTCCTCTACCATGATGCATTGTTTCCCAGCCTACAATTTCCATGCATCCTTCAGGGAACTACAACTCCCAGAATTCCCTTGTTCTTCACTGAACTGGTGTCAGGCCATGCTTGCCCTATTGCCTGCCTTAAAGAGCCAGTACTTGGAGAAGGGATGTGCTGGCCTGCTCTTACAGGAGGAGCACACCCTGTGTCAATGACACTGACAAATCTGTCTTGGTGTTCTGAATCAAGACGAGGTGAGATTCTGGGTAGCTAATGCTTGAATCATTGGTATGCGGGTATATGCTCACTTCCCTTTCTCATACAAAATCACTTGCCCTTCATAACTGAAACAGAGTGGGCGATACCACAGAGTTATACATATGCTCTGGGACTGGTGGAAAGTCAGATTGTTCTTTGTTGTAAAAAAAATCCTCTTTGGCACCCATCATCTTGAACACCAACTAGCTTCCCCCATCTACAATGGATAGTTGCTTTCACTTTTTGGAAAAAGGAGGGTATAGACACTTGTGTGAGGTATTTCAGAGTTACACAATGAGAGCATTTAATGATAAACACGTTATGGAGCACCTGTTTCAATAAGTTTGTAATGCTTTCAGATATGTCATTTTTTGAGCTCTCTTAAAAGGTAAGAAATATGTCTCCCAAGATTTGCTTGGGGGAGCGCAAACAGAGACAGATAAAGTCTAAAAGGACCTGGACTGACACTGCAATGGTGTTGGAACTGAACCAATACAGTTCTGGTTAGGACACTTTCATTAGTGTGGAGCGGTCTGAGGGCAGAATGAAACTAATCAGGGAGTGAATTGGAGAAGACAGAATCCAGCGCAAGGAGCACAGTGGTAAAATGGAGGAGGGAATTATGATGGAAGCTGGAGAAGCAAGTGTGGTTAAGTGTTTTTATTAAAGTAAAAGCAAAGAAGCCAGGTGAAATGAAGTTGAGAAATGAAGTAAAGAAAGACAGCACATGGGAGGGGATGGGGCGAAGGGGACGGGTTGTGTGGTGAGAGGTTCACATAAGTCAGATGGATAACAGAAATGAGAAAGAGGGAAGTGAGTCCTTGTGCCACATATATGTCAGTCCTAACTTTAAAATAATTGGCAAGATCCTGGGAATAAAGGAGACAACAGAGCATGTCAGAGAGGAAGATGTAGGGTGTGATAAATGAAGGAATTCTCAAGGGATAGAGGCATGTGAGTATATCAGGGAAAAGTAGAATTGTTTCAGCTTCCTGTTGCTTGTTAAAGACAATTTACAGTGAGGCATAGTCATAGGGCTTCCTCCAGAGGCACTCAGCAGAGCTAGACATAAAGGGGGATAACAAAGGCAAGGGGAAAGCCAAACTTGGTAGAAGGCGTAGCAGATAGATGAGAAAGGGGAGGAAAAACAATCACATCAGCATCTTCCAGCATGGTGATTATATGAGGGTATATTTCAAAACCTGTAGTAAAGGGGTGAGGGTGGATTGTCCTGTGTCTCAGGTAATAAGTGTAGGGATAGTACAGTAAATATTGTGAAACTTATAAAAGGCAGCGGTGAACCTGGCTGAGATATCACTCCTGAGGGTGCCAAAGGCCCAGAGAAGGCAACTGCTCGAGGCCACCTGGCCTGTATGTTGCTGGTTTCCTCATAGTGACGGTGCCACTAGAACTCACTGAGAGCAGTTTGGGAAGATGCCCTACTGCAGCATGAGGAACAAGGCAGCCTTTCCGAGAAATTTTCGGTCAGAGCTTAACCAATATGTGCTAGACAACTTTATCTAGACTGTGCCAGAGGACAAAAGGGATATTCTTGTCAAGGTCAACCTAAAACTCTGAAAAAGAAGGGTTGTTATCACTGCCTAGTTCTGCAAACCTGTTCAAAGCTAAATCCCCTGAGCCAGCAAAAAGTCATTTCTACCAAGATCAGAATGCAAGTAATTTGTTTTGGACTTGGACTCTCAGCCTGGAAAAATAAAGCACCGTGTTTTTGTGTTTTCATTATATGTTTGCTTTACAATTTTATTCATAAAAAATATGTACTATTAATTACCACTTACTGGATTGCTTGCAAGGATTATTTTAAATGTTCTATGTATTTTATTTTAACGCTTACATATAGGTTTGAGCATATTTCTTGTTCTGTTTACAAGAATACATCCATTTATGTTGCTAGACATTCTATCTGCCTACCCTGACAGAAGCATGCATGTGGGAGAAGAGGGCAGGGGGAAAAAAGGGGGGGGGGGATTTGGGGGCCTGTGAACAAATTTTTTTTTTTTTTTAAAGCAGTATGAATTAATACATTTACCTGAGCTCCCTTCCCCTTCATCAGTGGATTCCACTTTGGGCCTTGTCTGGGCTGGGTTTGGTTGGCTGTTGAAGAGCGCCTGGCTTTCCATGGGGTCAGCATCCTTTGTATCCCCCTTCTTCAATGAGTTCTTCATTGCTGTGAGCTTCTGGAGGTTCCTGCCTCTGGATTTCAGTCCACTGTCGCTCACAGGGTGGTTGTGGGGGATCCCTGTCCAGTATGGCATCCAGCACCGTAATAATATCAGAAGGTGTAGCAGGAAACCTCCATTGCCTTTTGATAGGACTGATATTGTTCCTTTCCCCTTTCTTGGCATTGCTCCTCATCCCTGGCATACCCCACCTTTAGTTTCTTCTTTGTAATGTCAGAACAAACATCTTTATTCCTATGGCAATTCCGCAGCTGGGCTTGCGCTGCCCCTTATTCCCTCAGGCTGAGGAAGTCCAGAACTCCTCTCTTGACCCAGGCTGCAGCATGAGGCTTGCCTGAACTTTTCTTAGCCGCAGCTCCATCTGGTGACATAGCTGTGCACAGGGCTAGCACAGGTGTGCTCACAAAGGTGGGCTCGTAGGAAGAGAAGAATTTCCAAAACAGGCTGGGGATGTTTCAGTGGGCGGCAGGCTTCTGGTCTGGCAGCCCACAACAAGGCCCCTAGCTCCTGTGTTTGGAATCGCTAGGGAAACCCTGTAGCACCACCCTACCCACATGCTGTGAGCCCTGGGCAGCAGAGTTCAAAACTGGACTACAGCTGTCACCATCACTGGGACAGGAGCACTGTGTGATTGTTGCTAGAGTATGGTTTATATTGGATGAGGTAATGCAGTGTCAACACAGGCAACGAACCAACAGAACAGTGCTGGTACAGGGCTTATATCGTTTGGGGAGGTGGTTTAATTTGACTGACAGAATAAGAGGGTTTTACTGACAGGATTCAAAATTGTGTGTGGATACATTCAAATATATGCCCCCATAAGGCAAGTCTTACTGGTAAAGCTTCATAGTGTAGCCCAGGCTCCAATGTCTCAATACCATCACTTGTCATCCTCCCTGCAAGGAAGTCAAATGTAATTATTTTAAGGTCACTATTACTTAGTAGCTCAGCCACATATACTCAGCAATAAGGGCAGCATCTCCTCATGTGTGATCCAGAAGCAGCATCTCATATCCCAAAGTGGTGATGGTTATTATTGTTGTTGTGAAAGGGGCTCGTGGCTGCTTATTAAGGGTTATTGGCAACTGAGGTAACCACCCAGAGGGCCATTAAAGGGACATCTTTGAGGCTAATGTCCGCAGCCAGCCAGTGGAGAGATTCCTAAAGCAGAGGCTAGGGGGTGTTGTGGGCTGTGTGGGTGAATACATTAGCTGAAGAGTCTTACGTGTATGACCCTGAAAGAAAGCAGAGCCAGAGAGGCAGCCTCTCCTCAGATACAGTGCTGACTAGAGGGACTCACCTAGGGATAGTTTAGCAAGGAAGCTACCTGTGTGCTCTATGTTTCTGTTCATGGAAACAAGACTTTGTGTATATTTCTGTAAATAAATGGATTACATCAAGGATTTCTGGGTAACTGATTTTTCACTCAAACGGAACCAACCTACAAGGCCCTGAATTTTGGTTTTCCACTTGTTCTAAGGGTCAACACTTTTATTTGCATTGCAGTAGTGCTTAGAGGCCCCTGTCATGGAACAAGGGCTCGTTGTGCTAGGCATCGAACACACATGTAAGAAGTAGACAGTCCCTACCCTGAAAAGCTTACAGTTTAAGACAAAAGAGAAGGTGAGCACAAGGTAATAATGAGCCAGAACTGAGCAGCCAGAAAATCACTGGTCACAGCACACCACATTTTCTGTAGGTGCCGAGGAGAAGAGTTTTAAGGAAGACTTAGAAGGAGAACAATGAGGTGGCTCTGTAGGTGTTTCCATGGAGCTTTTTCCATGCCTGATGGGCAGTCTGGGAGAAATCATAAAGGTGCTTGTTTGAAAAATTTAACAAATGTGCAAAAACTGCTGGCAGCTCTGGCAAAGCAGAGGCAGGAATGGACATCTCATAGCCTATAAGAGATGATAGGTGGGGCAGGGACAAGTATTGAAGGGTCTTGTAGCAGGGCAACTTGCCCCTAAGGGCTGGAAGGCCTATGGCCAGCCAACCCTGATTACTAAGGAGCCACACCTGGGAGAGATCAGTTGCTTGCCCTATAAAGAGCAGCAGAAGGTTCCAGTGGAAAGGAGAATAGTCAAGGATCAGAACTACAAGTGAGCAGGTTCTAGAAGTGTCCCCTGGGAATTAGGACTGGCAGGGGCCTGCAAAAACAGGAAAGACCCCAGCCAGGAAGGCTGGGAGGAGGAAGAGCAAACTTAGTTTTGGATAGACTTTGTTTTGGGACTTTGTGTTTTATGTGAAGTTTATTTCTATATTAATAAACCCAGGCCCCAAGGACAGGTATTCTTGACCACAAAAAGCCTGGGTGGCATGTTCAAATAAAACGTCAAGACTGGAAACTGAGGCAGGCTGCTTGTTCTGTTACCCAAGGCCATGAAGGGGCACATGGGAGTTGACCAGCCTGGTCACAAATCTTAAAAGTGAAGACTAGTAGTTTGTGTTTGATCTGATGGAAAAGAGGGAGCCAGTAGAGGGATGCAAGGAGGGGGGTGATCTCATCAAAGCAATGAGCCAGGAAAGTGATCATTATAGCAGCATTTTGAATGGAGATGAACGGGGCAAGAGTGCATTTGTCCAGGCTGGAGACTGGTACTGGTGTAGTACTCAAGATGTGAAATGATGAGCATTTGGACTAGATAGAGAGAATCTTGTGACACTGAACCTGTTTACAGAGTAGTTCAGCATATTGAAAAGTTTGGATTTTCACTTTGTCTCCTGCATTGCCCATAGGCATTTGTACATAGTGATTACATTTAAAGCCTTAACTTCCCAAGGACCTCACTGACTTCAGTAAGACTTGGATTGGCTGGTCGTCTCTGTATATCCCTTAGTGTCTCAGATGATTTTTCCACAAGTTGGACCATTGACAAACTCATTGTCTCCATAGGAAATGTAGTTTCTCACTTAGAGATGTTTATTACAAGTACTTGGTTAGTAGCACAAGAAAAATGTCCCTGACACATGGATATTTTAATACAGCAAGTTTACTATTTTCCAACCATATACCTCAACTGCTTACCACTATTACGTGACTCTCTTTATTCAGGTTGTGTTGATTAAGCAGTATCACTCCCTTGATTTTCAGATCCAAGGGAGATTTTGCAAGCCTGGCACTTAGCAAACACATTTTTTTTACCTGCAAAGTAACATGTCTGAAACAGAGATCATTGAGCAAATTTGTAGTTAAAAATCAACATATCTGATCTTTTTACTTGTGAAGGCATGTGTTTGATACAAAAATCAGAGTTAGTAAAATGAGCATCTCATGGCCATCTTTTCCAAAATGATTGTTCAGTGATAATCACACTCTAAATCTTTGTTAACACAAAATGCATGCAAGAGGGTTCTATTGTCTTTAATGCTTTCAGATGGATTTTTCTACCACAGATGGGGTGAGTGGATGTTTTGCACAGAAGTACTAGTTCCTCTTCTATTTTGCCAGGGTCTGGTCTACACCTAAAACTTAGGTCGACCTAGCTATGTCACTCAGGGCTGTGAAAAATTTCACAGCCTGTGCGATGTAGTTAGGTCAACCTAACCCCCACAGTTGATGCAGCTACATCAACAAAAGAATTCTTCCATCAGCCTTCTCAAAAGGCAGGTGGATTTACTAAAGAACAGGAAAAACCACTTCCCTCGCTCTAGTGTCTATACGATAGCAGCATAGCTGTAGTGTGTCGCTGTAGCATTTGTAGTGTAGACATACCCAAGAAAGATTGTGGGTCAGTTTGGAATCTTTGAGTGGTCTCTTTCATATGCATAGGATTTGACTCACTTCTATTGTTTCATTTTGGAGTATGATGTATTGGCTACATGGGCACTGATCTTGCCCCTGCAGAAGGCCCCAGGTGTGGTGCAGTTAGTGGGGTTCTGCTATGTAGGACAATGAGGGGAGACAGGATTTGCTGAACCCACACAGGCCCAAATGCTCTGCATTCTACAAATCTCAGCTCTCTGGGGGCTCCTGGTATGTATCTACATAGCAGCTAGAGGAGGAGTGGCCTGGGGGAAGAGACAGGCTGACACCAGTGGATCTATTACTAGCAGAACAGAGGTGCAGGAGTGACTTCTCTACGGCTCCACAGCATGGGAAGACTATTCAGCCCTCCCCATCCTGAAGTAATCCATTTTTGGTATGAAGAACCAGATTTAGCCCTCTAAAAGAACTACAGATATTTACATGGTTCTATGTTACTATTATACATACAGTAAAAAATCAAGGATTAAAAACATGATACTGACATGGCATAGTAATGAATCCTTTAGCTCCACATCAGAGAAATGCTCCCTTCTTTCCAATCAACTGGTTACAATATTTTATTTAAGCTTACTTCTATAAGTAAAGCATCTTGACTGTTAATCATAGAAATGAACATATTCATCCTTTTCTCTTTGGAGGTCAAAGCAGGTTCATAGCATACCCTAAAACATTTCCACTGTTTTTGTTTCCACTAAATGCAAGGAAAATATGGCGTTGACTTCATTAAATAAAAGAATAAAATAAAAGCAGAAGTAATTTTCATAAGTTAGATGTACAGATTTCACAGCTCAGAAATAAGGATGTCAAACGTGTCCAGCTTGTACAGCCCTCCTACACAGAAACCACAAGGTCTCAATGATAAGTCACTGAAACCACAGCATTCAGCTTTTTGTCCACAACTACCATTACCAAATGGGCGTTCTTGCTTGCAGTGCGGTGTCTGATCACACAATCGTTTTTCCAAGGTTCGCTTAAAATGCTGAACTGTGAAAAAAAGAAAACCTCATTATGCAAAGCAACTACCCTGTATAGCTTTTTAATTTTTTAAAAAATATATATGTGCACACACCTTAAAAGGATCAGTGCAGAAGATCTTAAAAGAAGCCATTTTCCAGGGATGCCACACAGGATTTGTCATATAAAGGAGGGTACATTTGGATGTCCTTTAACCACCTTCAGGATGTTACCTTAATTGCCCAAAGCAAAGAAACAGGGCTTGAATACACATAAAATTTGTGCCACTTTAACTATACGAGTATAGGTAAGTGGTACAACCCCCATAGTGTGAGTGAAGTTATTGGTATAAAGGTGTATTATACCTATACAGCCACTCCTATATGGGACATGGAATAACTCTACTGGTATAAGGCATCTTTTTACTGGTATAACTGTGTCCACACTAGTGCTTTTGCTAGTATAACTACATCAGTTAAAAAAAATAATCACACCTGTAACCAACAAAATTATCCCAGTAAAATTTCAAGTATAATGGGGAGATAGGCCTCTGAGTTATGGCATTTCTGTACCTTCTTCCTTAAAGAAATTGTATCAGGTCAAATTTGGCCCCAAATTTAAGTTTAGTAAAAAGTTAGGGGCCTGATTCTGCTCTCATTTGCAGTCAAATACCATTGGCACTAAGTCACTCCTGATTTACACCACCATGAGAAGACAATTGAGCCAGAGATTTTATAAAACCCAAGACAAATAGAAATGTTGCCATGGTTTTTAAAATTCCAATATAAAGTTTTTTTTAAATTTAACCTCCAGTGTTTACAGTCTAAAGACAGCATCACTGTTCTAAGGCATGAGAACAAGAAAGTGATTCCAACTAGGACTAAAAGTGAAGTTCATTAATCATGCAAAAAGCATAATAGTCAAAAAGTAAATTAGATTTTAAAAAATAGTTTAATTTTAAATAATCTATAAGGTATTTGTAAAAAAGCAGTATGGACAATGATCTTCGGCCAAAACCCATTAAAGTCAATGGAAAGATTCCCAGATTTCAATGGACACTGGATCAGACCCTATATAAGGATTGCCTGTCACTCTTGAATCTAAAATTTCATGGTATTTCTTGGCTTCAGGTTTTTAACATAGAAGTCATTTTCTTGTAAATGTAGTTTCTTTCATTTCTTTCTGTCAGTGAATAAAACAAAGGAGACCCTCTTGTAATTCTGACCCACTGTTCACCATACATGCCTTAGTAAGAAAAGAACATTTCTTCTACCAACTGTATCTAAACCAGATTTCTTGTTGTGTTCTTACTTTACACCACACTGAGTTGCATTCCAGTATACTGCCATTACTCTTCACAACATACATCATACTGACTCTGAATGGAGTCTTCAGTATGTGTGTATTATTCTAAGAGAACTCTTAGGTAGCAGGAAGATAGTATGTTGTTCAGGGTAGCTTGAATGATGACAGGTCTACTTCATGAGAAGGGCTGAAGATCTCCAGAACAATGAAAATACCCCAAGTACAACAGTCCACGAGCAAGTAATCCTTTCAGTATGGAGGAAGGAGGGGCTCCTCTTTATCAATTATCTCCCCATCAGTCCCAATCCCATTATTTGGGGACTGGCCAAATTCCAGTTTCCACAATTATATTCTGTTTCCATAAAGTTTCCCATAGAAGTGTTATAGTGTTCTTTACTTCCTGTCCTAAAATGTTATATTACACTTCACAGGTGGCTGCACTTTAATGGTGGTGAAAGTTATTACTAAAGTACTAAGTGTTTGATATTTTACGGAACACACAGTAAAACTTGTTTCTTACACTATAAAGGTTATAACCTGACAAATATACCATATGGGAACACAGTTCAAGAATGAGAAAGTTCAAAGATATTATTGATGAAGAGATCAATATGAGACTGCTTCATGAAATAAGCAAATTTTAACAGATGTGTAGAGAGAAAGGGGAAAGCTACATGTCATCCAGGAAACATGAGGCTGTTCCAAGACTTAGGATTTGTCTATACAGGGACACTCAGCAAAATTAATCTGAATTAACTTTTAAAGTGGGTTAGTAGTTAAACTGTATTCAGAATTAAAGTGGCCTTAAATCAGTTTAGTTTAATTCACTTTAGAAGTGGGCTAAACAGGAATAAGGCATTCTTGTTCTGGAATAATAGCGTCCACACATGGAGTTGTTCAGGAATAGCATTGTGCTTTAAATTAATACCCCCCCTTTAATCTGAATTCACTTTTAAGTGTAGACAAACCCTAAAGAGTGGCATAAAATTAGGTGCAAAACCAAGTGGTTGAAAAGGAGACAAAGTGAACAGCTAGGAGAGAAGGTGTGGATGCATACAGAGGTGGTGGAGGACGAAATGAAAGAAAAGTAGTGAGAATTTTGAAGATGCCCATGGTATGTAGCTTACCTACCAATGCTCAGTCCTGCAAATGCACATGGGAGTAGGCCCATTAACTTCAGTGGAACTAATCTTGTGAATAGTTATGCATGTGCATATTGGGCCCAAAATTTGTAGCATACTCTCAACTCTTGGGGTAAAAGATATTTTATAAATGTAAGCTACTAATACTACTAATTGCTGCAGCTGTGTTCTTTCTTATTGACAAGAAACCAAATATAAACAAAATATAAAGTCATACTGCACACCTCTGCTAAACAGATAAATACTAGGATAATCAAGTTGGACACAAACCAAACATTCATCACAAAATTGGGAAGTGTCCATGTGGCTTTATGTTCATATGACATCTTCACAAGGTCTGCTCTTACCAAAGATAACACAAAATAAATTAAAAGGATTGTGATCTAGGCAAGTTCAGAATTATGTAGACCGTGCTGTAAAACAATGTTTTTACTTGCACAGGGAGCTATTTTTTACATATGGCATAGAATCATAGAAGATTAGGGTTGGAAGAGACCTCAGGAGGTCATCTAGTCCAACCCCCTGCTCAAAGCAGGACCAACCCCAACTAAATCATCCCAGCCAGGGCTTTGTCAAGCCGGGCTTTAAAAATCTCTAAGGATGGAGATTCCACCACCTCCTTAGGTAACCCATTCCAGTGCTTCACCACCCTCTTAGTGAAATAGTTTTTCCTAATATCCAATCTAGACCTCCCCAATGGCAACTTGAAGCCATTGCTTCTTGTTCTGTCATCTGCCACCACTGAGAACAGACTAGCTCCATCCTCTTTGGAACCCTGCTTCAGGTAGTTGAAGGCTGCAATGATATCCCCCCTCACTCTTCTCTTCTGCAGACTAAATAAGCCCAGTTCCCTCAGCCTCTCCTCGTAAGTCATGTGTCCCAACCCCCTAATCATATTTGTTGCCCTCCACTGGACTCTCTCAAATTTGTCCACATCCTTTCTGTAGTGGGGGGCCCAAAATTGGACGCAATGCTCCAGATGTGGCCTCACCAGTGCCGAATAGAGGGGAATAATCACTTCCCTCGATCTGCTGGCAATGCTCCTACTAATGCAGCCCAATATGCCATTAGCGTTCTTGGCAACAAGGGCACACTGTTGACTCATATCCAGCTTCTCATCCACTGAAATCCCCAGGTCCTTTTCTGCAGTATTGCTGCTTAGCCAATTGGTCCCAAGCCTGTAGCGGTGCATGGGATTCTTCCGTCCTAAGTGCAGGACTCTGGACTTGTCTTTGTTAAACCTCATCAGATTTCTTTTCACCCAATCCTCTAATTTGTCTAGGTCACTCTGGACCCTATCCCTATCCTCCAGCGTATCTACCTCTCCCCCACAGCTTAGTGTCATCTGTGAACTTGCTTAGGGTGCATCCATCCCATCATCCAGTTAATGAAGATGTTGAATAAAACCGGCCCCAGTACTGACCCCTGGGGCACTCCACTTGATACCAGCTGCCAACTGACATCGAGCCGTTGATCACTACCCACTGAGCCCGACGATCTAGCAAGCTTTCTATCCACCTTATAGTCCATTAATCCAATCCATACTTTTTTAACTTGCTGGCAAGAATACTATGGGAGACTGTATCAAAAGCTTTGCTAAAGTCAAGGTATATCACGTCCACCGCTTTCCCCATATCCACAGAGCCAGTTATCTTACCATAGAAGGCATTCAGGTTGGTCAGGCATGACTTGCCCTTGGTCAATCCACGTTCACTGTTCCTGATCACCTTCCTCTCCTCCAAGTGCTTCAAAATGGATTCCTTGAGGACCTGCTCCAGGATTTTTCCAGAGACTGAGGTCATGTTACTATTATTTTTACATTGCCTATTTTTGGCATTAAAGTTTAGTGGTATTGTATCTAAAGCCTAACTGCAATGGAGAACAGCAGATTATTGGGGGAGGGATAGCTCAGTGGTTTGAGCATTGGCCTGGTAAACCCAGGGTTGTGAGTTCAATCCTTGAGGGGGCCACTTAGGGATCTGGGGAAAAATCAGTACTTGGTCCTGCTAGTGAAGGCAGGGGGCTGGACTCGATGACCTTTCAAGGTCCCTTCCAGTTCTAGGAGATAGGATATCTCCATTTATTTATTAATTTATTAGGTAAACTTAAATGATGTTCATCAGTGCAAGAGTAAGATATTTATTTTCAAATATGGCAAGAGAGAGAATGTTTAACTCAGTGCAAAAGTTCCCACAATCAGTCTTGGTACAAGTTCAGCCTGTGTTCATGTGGTTTGTTAGAACTTTTTTATGCCCACAAAGGGCCAGCCTTAAAGCTGACTGAAATCAATAGGAGTCTGACTTTAGTAGGCTTTAGAGACCATGCCTTAATTGTCTATGTTGCAATGAAACCTGACTGTGAAAGCTGAGTGGGTACAAATCTAAATCTTTTTCAACTTCAGGACCTGCAACTTAGTTGTATTAATTGTCTGACTTACTGTATTAAAGAAAAGCCATCTTCAAGTTTGAATTGCTTCCATGCACGAGTAGTGTTTCAGTATTAGTTCCCACACAGTGTAGAATTTTTTCTAGGCTGCTGCTTGGGGAGTTTTTCCTACCTGAGCCTGATGCATTTGGGTAAATCTCATGGTGGAAGTTGCATTGTATTTTGCCTTGATCCTGGATTGGTCAAGTCTTTTCTGGATTAAGAGGGGCAGCTGAGGTCACTTTTCAGTTGGTTCTTCAGATGGAGAAGAGAAGACCAGAGCATGCATAGCTTCCTGAGCATTGGCAACCCTGCAGACAGGCAGTTCCACTTGCAAACCTTGGAGACTGACTGCCCAGATGTTGGACCAGATTCACCAGTACACTCTGGGTTCTTTGTGCCAATCTGGTGAGGCAACGCAGCCATAAACCTTGCTTAATTCACCAGTAAAACTTCTATAAATTCTTTGCATCAGCAGTGTGGTGGAAAGCAGGCTATACCAATAAATATGGCCCACTGGCTTTACTTTATTAAAACCATACCTGTGATTAAACAGAGATTAGGAAGTGGGCAGCTGGAATGCAGATCTACACCGAGGATACTACCAATGATTGCAGAGAGATTTCTTGTCAGGTCCTGAAACTGATGAAGATGCTGAAATGGTGACTGTAAATAAAGGAGCTGAAGAGGAAGAGCTTATGTGGACTGAAGTAAAGAGATAATAGACTTTATGCAGAGGAGGAACAATAGGCTTCCATACACCATGATGGCTGTGGACATGAAGCTCCCACATTACAATTGTTTCCCATTGTAGTACACACAAAGTGCTCATGCTGTACAAACTGGTGGGACTGGCAAATAAAGAGTACACAGCAAGCATGAAATGGGGTGGTAGTAATTCTGACACTGGCCTCCATTCAAGCCATTGGCAGCATTCGAATGCTGCAGTGAGAGGCACAGCATGGCTAAATCACACCTCAACATCAGGAGCAGCAGCACCCCTTTGCAACCGGGGCATTTCTGAAAATTCTAAAGAATCTTTGGACTCAACATTCCATCGGCTGTCAAACCACTTCCATGTAAGTGACCACACACACCAAACATAATTTCCAACACAACATGGGCTGCTGGTTAATTCTTATTTAAACTTAAGCCTGAATATTAGGGCACAGTGTTGAGTCTTAATTCGCAATCCTAGTTTGACAGTTAACTGACGAGTTTTATATGTGAAGTGTGGGCAGGAGCTCCTAGGTAGAGCACCCCCACACCTAAAATAAAAGAAGGGGAGGGGAGGGGAGGGAGGATTTGGCTAAAACTAAATTTTTAGTGGGAAAACATTTCGATTTTTCAATGGGAAAAGTAGGGGGGAAAAGTAAAAGAGAAGAGTGAGAATTCAACTGGAAAACCCCCTGATTTCCCCTCCCCCAATACTTCCTTCCTTCTTTCAGTGGGGCAAATAGCATGGGGAATGGGGAGGGGGAAGAAAGAAAACAAGGAAAAGGAGAGGGAAACAATTCAAACCATAAAAACTGAAAAACCTTTCCCCCCCCGTGGAGCTGTGAAATTGACAAGACAGCCAACATCCGACGTAAGAAATGCAGCATCTATGCAGACACTGCATCACTCTACACTGACATAAGCCCTATGCCTCTCGTTGAGGTGGAGTTATTATGTCAGTGTAGTAGGGCACTTACATCAGTGGGAGCAAGGCTGTAGCGTAGACACTGACATAGTTGGGTCAACATAAGCAGCCTTATGTCAACCTAGCTCTGAAGTGTAGACCAAGCCTGTGTGTGTGTCAAAATATACAGTATAGGAAGTCTAAGACGTTTCAATCTCTTGTGTCTTATATATAAGACACAAGAGAGCAACAAACAGTGAGGGAAAAGGAGTGAGGTGGAGGTCCTGACATGTGCACACCTGGCATGGGTTCACTGGAAAAAAGTGTTTTTAGATTAGTTTTCTCCTGTTTTTTCTGGCCCCCACACTTCCCACTAACAGCCCCACTTTGAGCTGTTTCAACCAGAAGTTCCCTAGTTATCCCTACCCCAGTAATATTTCTTCTCCCTGGTCCAAATAGTAAACCCCCCTTCCCTATAGAAAAAACAAGACTACAGAATAGACAGTTGGCAATGTCATGGGAACACGTGCAATCCTGTGTTATGGCTCCTGCTGCCTCTGCTGCTCTCTCCTCCTGAGGAAAACAGGCAGACCTTAGGAGCACGGTGGATGTTCCTGCCCCACATAATGCAGAGAGGTAGGAAAGAGTCTTATTTTTTTCAGACTCTATTTACATTCAGTTGAAACACAGACTCCTAGCACCACATTGTTAAAATATTCTGGTCTTTATCAAGTCTTTTATTTCCAGTTGCCATAATTGTTGCCGCTAGGAAATTAAAAACTGTATGCTTTGGCATGTACATACATTTCTAGGGACACTGTGAAGATTAATTCTTGAGAACCTAATTTGTCCTGAATAGAGACCTTAGTGTGTCTGTTATCAAAACAGCTACAGTTGGAATTTATCTAGGTTCTTATATGACCTCCAGCATTGTAGTACCTTAGCATCTCCTGTAGATAATGAATTTTCCCCCACACACAGTCCTACAAGGCAGGGATATAAAGTAATCTGTTTTACAGATTGGGGGAACTGAGGCAGAGAATGATCACAACTTGTCCAAGCTTACACAGGAGGCCTGTAGCAAAACGAAAAATTGAACCCTGATTGCCTACATCCCAATCCAATGCCTTAACATAAGACTATTATTCCTGTAGTCTGTATAGTTTTGCATTGCTGTATGTACTATGTTAATTTCTCAATACTTATATCACCAAATTTCCCAGTTACATTTATTCTACATTTTACATTTAATATCATTCCAAATTAGGAACTTGGTTTTCCTTATTTTTACATTTTCTTTTAGGCTTTCTTTTCAAAATTACTTTGAGTGACTCAAAGTTAAAAAAAAAACAAAAACAAAAACCACCAATACCCACAGTGACAAAAACAAAAGATAGAGAAAGTGGCAGTAAGAAAATAGTAGACTGAATTTTTGCAACTGTTAAATATTTTAAAGACCATTGTTTTCTTGGTCTCTTTGTTACACAGTAGTTCTTCTGCCCCAGTCTCCCACTTTGAAACACAGTACCCTCTCCTCACTTTTTCCCCAACCCCTTGTGGTATAGATGAAACGCCACAGAATTCTTTGAAAGCAACTCTGTACATTTGCAGTTGTAACTGGTTGAACCGTATCTAACCCAGCAATGACTAAGCTATAGGAAAAGCCTTTTCAGTTATAATGTAAAGGAAAATGTGGGTGGGGGAACTGGGCCTTCTGGGTCTAACTCATTTAAAATTTGGATAGTAAGTGACAGTCATCAAGAGGAAAGAGGAAGACAACTCTCATCAGCCATGGATCTGAGGTTTTTCAGAATTCCATTGTCTGGCAGTTCCCCCTGTCCCTGACTGGTGATGTAATTCTAGAGAGAGTGCAATTATTTGACTCAGCATGTTCCTAAGCCACAAGAAAAAGAAGTGACGTACATAAAAAGCACAGTACTTGCTCTTATCAGATGAGAAGGACAGCAAGGAGTTTTCCCCGCTGTATGAACACAAGGGAAGTTCTTTGTCCTTGCTTATTTTTTTTTCACTTGCTACGTGTGCCATTTTTCAAATGACCAAGATGTATTGCTGACCATGTCCCTTAACATAAAATAGACTCCACTCCAGAGAAATGGCATGAGACAGTTAGCTGCTCCATTGCCAAATATATATTACTTAGCTTCCCATTCTTGTTATTCAGCATACATCACAGCTGTTTTAAGTGATCATAGATTACAGTTAGAAATGGGCTGGGCTGAGACACCCATCCAAACACGATACCCACAATATCCTCGAACTACCCCACTGGACCAGCGAACTACTAGTGAAGTCTGTCATGTTTTTATTGCCCATGGGTTAGGCTATACATCTGCTATTACACATAGTTGAGTTTCATTGTAATAAACTATGCGCTTACCACTATCAGCTGTCACATAAATAATCTTTAATCTATATACCTTTTTCTCTTTACATCATGAAGGACCTTCTGTAAGGCGATGTGATACCAAAAGGTTCACTAGACCTAAAACAACATACATATTGGCTAGCAGACCATCACTGGGCTTTTCAGCCATATCTCCATTCTGCAAGCTCATTAAATACACCTAAATTTAAAGGGATAAGCATAATATAATATCCCCATTAAAATGTAAAGTTTATAAATGCTCAACCACCCTTGAAATTATTTTGAACAAAAAGAGTTAATTTTAAATCAATCACTCACAACACCCCTGAATTTGGATCCGACTGCCTAATGCTGCCTTATTGTACTGTGATTATTTGTTAACTTCCTGTGAACAGACTGTCTGAACCACCCGGATATGGTTAATTTTTGAAATCTGTTAATTATGTGATCTTGGTCAGGTCACTTTATTGTTTTATTACTCAGATTGTACCTCTAGAAATGTCATAGCATTAGGACCCAATCGTCAAGTGAACAGGCATGGGATTAGGCCCCTGGCTTTGATCTCTCTCAGAAAATATCCAAGCATATTAATTCTGAGAATTGCTACATGCCAGTCAGAGATGGTCAGGAGGTGGGTAAAACCCTCATCCTAATCTCAATACACTCCTAGGTTTGAAAGCCAAACAACCCATCTCAAAGTTTAATTCATTTCGAACCTCTAGGGATTCATTCAATAGTAAGAGCCAAAATCATCCACATGGAATAAAAGAAAAAAACTAACATTCAATGTACACAATAAGTCCATCAACAACAAAAACTACTTGTAAGTACACTTCTTGCCTGGCTCCAAGTTCAGTCTTATAACTGGCATCTATAGGAAGCAGAGTTCAGCATAAACATGAAACAATGTTCAATCTTAAAAGACAGTAAGCAGCAGCTAGCGTGTTGCATTGAGACTCAAAGTTCCTGAGCCTGTCTTGTGATTGGCATGTTTAACAGAATACTTCAGAAATTTCTTCACTAACTGTACCAAATATTATTTCCACAGCGAATGAGAGGGGAGAATGGAAGAGTGTACAGCACTCCAGCATCTTGGATGTTGTTGATTGTTTTACTGACTATTATGCTATGCTAAATAACCTCACTGTTGAAACAGCCATTGCTGAGATCTCATTAGGGCCGCATAAATGCATTATAAGACCCTAGATAGCAAGGGACGTTTTACCTTGTTTCCTTTAGTGAGAATTTCTATCAGAAAAATGTTGTTTTAGTAAAATGTTTTCATTGTTATAGCTTGCACTGGTAAGGATTTGTTTTGTTTGTTTTTTGGTTCTGTTTTTGAAAGTTTGAGCAAATTCCACTTGCCCATTCCAAGGTGTATGTAGATTTAAAAGCACTAATTTGAGCCTGATCCAAGGTTTATTGAAGTCAATGGCAATCTTTCCATCATTTTCCAAAGGCTTTGAATCAGAGCCTTTGTACATACATAACTCAAAAAGGACTGAATTATCAAGCTGAAGTTGAAACTTTCCAGGTGGCTACTCCTCACTGCAAAAGAAAATTTAAAATAATTGAGTTATACGCAATTAAAAATCAATTTTGCCCATGTTTAGTATGGCATTACCACTAAATTTAGACTTCCTATACTATTTATGGGATTATGGAATACCATAATCACAATGTTTGTTAGCGAAATAGGTGTGGGTTTCTACTACTTTTCTATTGTAAAGCCTCTGGACACAGCCATGTGG
Organism: Emys orbicularis; assembly: GCF_028017835.1. Lineage (NCBI taxonomy): Eukaryota > Metazoa > Chordata > Testudines > Emydidae > Emys > Emys orbicularis. Next base: position 43,483,155 of record NC_088687.1, on the reverse strand, counting down.
GGCTTTACAGATCACAAGCAACAACTGGAATTGCACCCAGAAACATACTTGTGGACAGTGCTATATCTGATGCACCCATGTAATACACTTATTTTATTGTGCAGAGCAACAAAAATAAGTGGGCAGTCACATTCTGCATTAGCTGAACGTTCTGAGAGGTCTTTAAGTGTAGCTCCATACAGAGCACATTGCAGTAATACAACTGCATGGAAAACTGACAAATATCCAACAGTGACGTGGTTATATATGACAAACCAGATGAAGATTTAAAAAAAAAAATTCTTTGCTACTGTTATCTATGAATTCCAGACCAGCTGATGGGGCAAGCAGACCTCCAGGTTGTGGCCCTCCCTGAAAAAAAAACACCCAACAGAGGGCGTCTTTTCTGAAGGTTCATTCTACCCCCATCCCAACAGCATCACCTGTGTCTGGACTGAGATCCAACACACTTTGATCCAAATTGCTATCTCAGCCAGGCACTGGGAGAACAAAGAAACTGCATATCTGATCCATTAAAAAGGAAACACAGACCTAAGTATCATCTGCATATTGATAGTACTAACTGGTCTCACCATCTCCCACCACAAACACATTGAACAACTGAGGTGGCAAAACAGAACCCTGTAGAATTCCACAGGAGAGCTATGCGGTAGATTAAAAAACAGCCCAATATTTTAAAATGTTGCCTGCTAGGTCATTCTGCAAAATATTTTTTTACCTTTTTTCTTTTTTTTTGTTTTTTTGTTTAGTTTTGGTTTTGCAATTTCTTTGTTATGCCAATTTTAATTGGCCATCTCACCCACTGGGTAGGACTTGGTCAAAATAAAAAATATATTTTTAAAATGTTCCTTTCTGAAAATTTCCAAATTTCAAATCAGTTAAATTTTGTTTGAAAAAAATACAGAAAATTAAAAATCAAAACTATAAAAAACAAAGGTATAAAATGTTTTTGAATATGCCAGTGTGTCAGTGAATTTTTTTTCTATTTTTCACCAGCTCTATGCCAACAGTTCAAAAAGAATCACCATGAATACTTGACCTGTGTGTGTGTGTGTGTGTGTGTGTGTGTGTGTGTGTATGTATAGGTGAGATCTATACACACACACTTTGTACAGTTTTGTCAAACTGGAGTCAAGGTTGAGTACATATTATTAAGTGAAGGATAAAAATGTTACAGCAATTTTGTAATTATACCAAAACAATTGCTACAGACCCAGGAAATGCAAAGGTTAAGATTCAATTCAAAAGCCCAGATAACCTTAACTCTGCCCTTTAGTAATGCCATACAATTATAACTGCTGCATAATAGTGTTTTCATTCCAGATTTAACTGATTTTCAGACACTAGCATTTTTTCTCCTCTTTATGGTGTCACTCTTGGGAACAATGGGTGTGAAGCAAATCTGCTCTCAGAGCAGATGGTGATCCCCTATGTGGTGGCCCAACTACAGCCCTAGTACAGCATTTGCAATGTATAAGGGAACCCCTGTGTACACAGATAACTCCACTGAAGTCAATGGAGTTCCACACAAGCGTAGCAGTCTGTCTACACACTGTCCATTATAGGATCTGGGCCCTATGGCAGGCAGTGGCTATTTTGAAAGAAAGCATATTTGACAAGGACACATTTAGCTTCACTCCCTTTGAAAACAATGGGCGATTACAGTCATTTAGAAAGAGGGCAAGTCTTCGAATTCTGTATATCAGAACATTATTCATCAGTCTCTGCTGAAGAAGAAACTCTCACTTATGGAGAATAAAAAACACCCAAACATTAACCCTAAATAAATTTCAAATGAAGTTAGTTCACTAGATTGCAGTGAGTTTTCACTATATGAGAAGTCTGCCTTATTCCATAATTAAGGTCATTCGGGGGGGTGGGGAGGGGGAGAGAGAGAACATGGTCTAACACAGAGTGCTAAATTTCTTAAAGGATCCTCATTTTAATTTATTTTAAGTCAAACTAATTAACCTATTTACTTGTAAATGATCAGAAAATTCATTCTGTATTCAAATAATAAGTACTATAATATCCTTCATACACAACAAATTGGTTGCTTTAAGTGCAAAACTAAACTCGACTATGGAACCATGACCTGTATTCCCATAATATAGTTGAATGTGTTTAACCACCACGGCTGCTGTGGTGCTGTTGTCCAACAAGAAGCTTCTTTGGAATCAGTGGCATATTAGGCCCTGATCCTGCAATATACTCCATGTCGGTGGACCTTGGATTTCAATAGGGCTCTGCACAGGTGTAAGGGTCTACCTGGCTGGAGCTCATTGCAGGATCAGGGACTTATGCTGTGCATCATAGCACAGTGGATATATTTTCTAGGATGTATCATAATTAAAACATTTGGCAGTGCTCATGAAGTTAATATATTAATTGTAGCATACTTCAGCTTGTTCAGATGTTGAATGAACTGATACTTTCAGCCACAGAAACCAAGCCATGCCTCCTTATTTTGAAAATGCCAAAATAATTCTGAAAAGATGGTATTCCACAAAAAACAGAGGAAACTAACAATGTTTGCAGGAATTAAAAAGAAGCTAGGGTAAATGTCTGTGTGTGTGTGTGTATATATATATATATATATATATATATATATATTAAAAGAGTCATGAAGAGAAGTAAGTGCTGCCACTTTACTCATTACTATAGTGCTACTACAAACATGCATTTGTGCGATAGGACAGGTAAGATGCTGTATGAGACAGAAAAAAATGCAGCATCTTTGTTTACTTAGGCTTGTGGTTTCTAAGTACCTATTATTTACTGTGTTCATTTCTTGACTCAAAGTGAAAATGGGAATTCACCTTTTCTCTCTCTTTTTTTCCTGTCCAATGTGCAGATGGGGCATATTTTTATTCACTCCATCAATCCCTGCCCCCTACGCACTAACTCACACACATACACCTAGCCAGTGGAAAAGAAAAAAGGGTTACTCATTAATCCATTCTACAAAGCTTTCCAAACTGAAATGGGTGGGTTTACATCTTCAGTAAGGATCAATAAATAGGTAGGTATGCAGCGTACCTGAGCACAGTTAAAGTGAAGTGTACTTCTTGGATAGCATCGACTCTACTCTGGGCATATTTTAAAACTAAACCCATCAATATGGAGAGGATGATCATTTTCTGTCTGTTTTTCTTCTGTTCCAGTATGCTGCTGAGTGCAGCTGCACCAACAAAGTTAAGATACAAGGAGCTTGTAAAGACAGTCATTGAGTTGAAAAAAATAGTGAAAGTTAAGGTAAGCACAGTATTTGTGGCAATATAAAAAAAATCTGTCTATAAAATGTTCTCAGTACGTATTGTTGAGAATAAACCTAATGGGAGAGATTATTATTAGATACTAAAAATTCTAATGTAATTTTTTATTCTAGGATGTTGAACTTCTGAATACGCCAGAAGACTTTGAGGTAAGACTGCTTTAACATATCCTTCTAAACATACTGAATTTATTTTAAATAGGTTCATTCTCTTTAAAAGTGACAACTGCATTTTTTCTGACACATGACTTGGTACTCTTAATAGTAGATTTGAAACTATTCTTAACACTAGATTTAAACAAAACAGAAAATACTTTAAATAGAAGTTGCTTCTTATTTCTGTTTTAAATATTAGATTAATATTACAGTATGCTTTAGTACTGTATTATTATTACTATTATAATATGTATATTTCTAAAGCACCCATTGCCATAGTATCTAGATGTATTCCTTTTACTTGAAATTTAGTCCTGGTACCAGACATTCACACAGCTGCTTGATAATCAATACTACTCTTCAAGGACTCAGTCCTGTGAAGATGCTGTACACCTTCAATTTACAATCGACTGCACTGGGAATTGAAGGTTCTCGGCACCTTGCAGAATCACGCACTTAATGAAAAACTACTCACTGAAATGAAGTAACAAAAGTGGAAATACAGGCCCTTGCAGCCCTTTCTCACGAGTAGTCCTACTGGCTTCTGTGAGACTACTCATGTTTAAATCATCATTTGAGGACTTTACTAACTCAGCCAGAGATTAGGGGGTTTCTTACAGGAGTGGGTGGGTGAGGTTCTCTGGCTTGCTTTGTGCAGGAGGTCAGACTAGATGATCACGATGTTCCCTTCTGACCTTAAAGTCTATGAGTATATGAGGAAGGACTACATTAACAGGCAAATAGAGATAAAATTATTACAGTCTATTGGACCAAATTTTCTTTATATTGTGCCTCGCATTAAAACAACAAGAATAAGTCATTGTAAATTCTCATTTCAGTATGTATATTTACATTATTCAGTTCCATGAACTATTATTATACATAAGAATAACATTTAAATAAGTCAGAGAATGCCTGCACCCCATGAAAAGTATCTCACTGCAGGATGTGTAGTAAAGTGAAATGTAAGGAACAAAATAACGAAGTCCACACACTTCAAAAGTTTAGAAGGTGAATGAGTTCCACTTGTGCTTTCTTCTGACATTCACCAATGCAGAACTAAGTTCTAGACCTAATATGTACTTATTTAATATAACTCTTAGCTATAGCATCAGCTGCTTTAGCTTTAACTGCAATATACAGATTTGAGCAACAGCAAATACTTCAGAAAACTTAAAACAATTTTTCTGACTAGTATACAAAGATTATTATTAGGCATGGTGATTCATCAAAGCATGCGTATATTGTAATGCTATTTTTTCAGCTTTTTAAACTTACTGCAGAACAAAAGAGAGGAAAAACTCACCTTGTTTTGCACTGTTTTGGCTACACTCCTCATGGTCTTTACTTAGCTTCTTTTTGTTACTTTCCAGAAAAGAAAACAACTGTTATAATCATGCATGACCCACACAGACCTACTCTATGTCACTGCTGGGAATACATGCAATGCGAAATCCCACGACATTCAAATTGTTGGGGATTTTTTAAATGTCTTTGAATGTCTACATTTTCATGTCAAAGTGAAAATAATTGGATGATTAGCTATCGTTTCACTGAGATAAACTTGCCACTATCCCAGAAATGAAGCGACTATAGCTAGTGACTAACTGCTTAATCATAACTTTTTCAAAACAACATTGTCAGGCGAGCTCAGGAAGAGAGATAGTGGTTCACTTACAACTCAAAGTACAGTTCTAGGGTCTGATCCTGTGAGGGCTGAACACATCCTTTGATTTCATTAAGAGCTCAGCATTTCTCAGAACACATTAAACTTATCACTGCTGCAATCCCTTAGTGCACTGATAAAGGGCTTAAAAGCAATCATACTTCACGGTCAGTAGTTCTCAATTGCTAATGATTGCACTGGGTGTTTGTAGCAATGAAAATGGTCTCTGTCACCAGTGTTAAATTTGTGTGGATTGAATTACAAACTTTTCCAACAGGTTAGCCATGAAATCAAATGTGACAAAGTCAGGGCTAGTGTAAATGTGTGCAATTACCCTGAAATCAGTGAAACTGTATGTGCTTATCCCAGGGCTGAATTTGGTCCTGTATATACAGGAAGAAGATTGCCTTACACATGACCCAAAAGTCAGTGGTTTGTCACTGTTGGTTTTGACTTCCTTGGAGCTTCCTGTGAGTGGACTGAGTGTTAGCCCCAGTGCAACCCCACACAATTCCTTGTGTGTTCACCAGTTCACAGTAGCGGGTGAGGGCAAGTTTAAGAAATAAGACAACATCAACAAAGAGAAGGAAATATACTGAAGTTGATAATCTTAAGGCAAAATGAGTTCAACTGCAAAGAGGAATGTAGTCAGGTCCTTAGCTAGTAATAATAGACATAACTTTACTGAAACCAATGGCACTACGCCGATTTGCGCTAGCTGAGACTCTGGCACCACGGTTCCTAGCTCAGGAAGTGAAGGTTCTTCAGGGTAAACAGCAACATTATTTTGAGTCAGACGTAAAATACCCTTTACCCATTGCTGTAAATTACTTCTGATATGGCAACTGTGCACATCTGCCTACCCGTTCTCAGATGCCACCAGCTTCCCATGACTTTGGGGCAAACTTTAACATCAATATTCTTAGCTGTGCATGCATAGTCTACATGCAGAATCCTTGTGTTTATTTGACTGTTAGCCAACCTACAGATAATTGTTAAGTCAGCAAAAAAAAAAAAAAAAAAAAAAAAAAAAGCTGTGCCTATATGAGAAATGCTGGTTTCTCAGCTCATCACAGATGAGACAGAAAATGTTTTCAGTTTCAGCTGGAAAATTGAGCTCTTTAAAATGAATGTTTTTTTTTTCCAGTAAGTTAGACTGGTTACAGTAAAAAGCTTGAGACAAACATGAATGTGTGGTTTTTAAGGAAAATATAATGCTATATCTGACTGACACAAAGGGTTTCTGTAAAAAAAATTCTGTATATAAATACACAGTGAGAACATCATCTGGTCCTTGCACAAGAAGCAAATTGCATTGACACTTTATATACCGGATGAGATTGAGTTTGGGTAGCAGTTGGTATGCAAAACAAAGATGACGGTTTTATCTCCTCCTTGATGTGCATAATCAGCATTTCTTAGAGTTTTTTTCTTTGGAAAGTGCAAAGCAGGTTAGAAATTGGCTACAGTAAACAATGCTGCTCTCTCTCCATTGAGTAGTTAGTTTCAGTGGTAGTTTCCACAGCTATGCATAGGAAGGAAAATGACCACTGCACAGGATGGGAGATTCTGGATGGGTCAAAGTGTCATGCTGCCTGTATTAATAAAATTAACATACCATAGCAATATGAGTGGGGGGAAAATAGGCAACTTTTGCTCTGGGTATAAGAAGTGCAAATAGGAAAATTTATGTCATGAGACCAAAGCATAAAGAAGAATGAGATAATTCTCAAAGTAGATACAATTGTTGCTTGATTATCTGTCCTATGGTTTAAGGTGCACCTGAGTTTAAAGCTGAAATAACAGCACTGTGATTTAATAGGATGAAGTGAATCGGGGAGCCAGAATTCCCTGAGTTCTTATCCCATCTTTGCCCCTAACTCCCAGCATTGCCCTTAAGCAATGCACTTAATATCTCCATCTCCATTCCTTCATCTGTTTAATGGGGATACTTAAGATTTGTACAGTGCTCTGAAAATACAAAGCCCTCTGTAAGTTCTAAGTATTATTAAATGTGATGTTAGAAGTGGCATGGAGGATCAAAATGCATATTTATATATACAAAACAAGAGATTTCAGTAGGACATTCATTATTTATGAGAAGAAAACATTTCTACTTATGTATGTCAAAAAAACACTAGATGTAGCAAGATTCATTTCTGGATTAAATTCTTGTTTGTCAATGTGTTGATTAATGGCCAAAGAGAGATTTTATGAGTTGTCTATTTTAAAAATATCTGTTTAAAATTTGTCAAGGGGCAGCTAGAGTAAGGGGTACAGGCTCTTTTATAGTGGATGTGTATAAATCAAAATAAATAAACTTTAAACAAAAACATGAGTTAGATTTCATTGATTTGTTGGAATGAGAGAACTATGCATGTGGAATCATAGAAAAACCCAAGCAAATGTAAAAAAGTGTTAGTTTACTTTCTAGAAATATTTGGCAGTAATTTAATTACTTTCAATGTTTCTCTTCCAGAATAAATGCCTCTCTTCTGCTTTCAACTGCTTCCAGAATGCAAGCTTACACTTGGAACCAGCAAACAGCCAATCATCTCGTAATTTTGAAGTCATGATTACGAGGTTGAGGAGACCCATTATTATAGACACCATTACTGACATGGTAGGATTGTTTGACATGTTCGCTAACTTAATAATTGCACCATATTTTGCATAGTTTATTATGTCCTAACTGTAAAGCTTGGTGGAAGTACAGATTCTTCTTTAAGTTTTACTAAGAGTTCAAGATGTAAATATACTTAGTGCTTCTTTCTAACATCACACTCATTCTGGTCCTACTAATCAACTGTTCACATATAGCTAAATAATGGGAAATGTGTAATATGGAGGTCAGGTTGTCTCCTGATTAGTGTAAGGGAATAGGAATCAATGGATGTGGGTACTTCTTCTGACTGCCATTGGTTTACTTTGTTACTACCTAATCCTTCTATTCCTCAGTTTTCCCATCCGTTAAAAGAAGATAACACTACTTACACACTTTTAGTTCATCACATATTTTTCATTCAATGATCTCAAATTATTATTTGTTATGATACACTTTTCAAATGCTGCATGTCTGATAAGAAGCCCTTTTCTTTGTCTTCCAGAATTGTTCTCCATGTGAATCTTATGCTAAAGGAGCCCCCAGACAATTTTTGGATAGCTTTCTATCACTGCTACAGGAGGTAATTAACATTCATTTTTCATTATAAGTTTCTGGCATTTTGTCTTTCATTTTGCCTAAGTGTTTTAAAAAAATTGTAATATCCATTATTTTACATCATTTTTAACAATATGTTGTTTTCACAGCGAATCAGAAACCTTCACATTTAGGACACAATGGATATGAAGACTACTGGACATCCACTATTTAAAGCAGACACTATATTATGTAAGACAACAATGAAAATGTAAATATTGTGTATTGAACATTATGATGTGTTGTATGTTGGGTACATTAGTGATGGACCTTCCTCAAAATGTTTAGATGAGCTGGAGAGTTATTCAAAGCTTATCTGAACATCCCCTCATGCTGGAAATTAGGCTCAAAATTTCTCAGGAAAAGGTTCTCTCATGAGATTTCAAGTATTCCCCAATTTTAGCTGGTTTAGAAATACCACAAGAGTAGCCTTGTTTTTGTTTCTGATTCCAAATGAAATAAACAGACTTACTTGAACCTTAAAAAAAAAAGCAAAGAAGAAAAGCTAATTAGAATTTCTGAAATTGCAAAAGACTGATTATGATTTTATCTGGACCAATTTGTTTATCTTCATCATGACACACACACCTTTTATTTATGGGTATTTGGAGCATTTTGCTAGTCAACTACTGAAAAATATACTGTTTTTTACTTTTATCAAAAGTACATGTTGAAATATTTATGTTGTACAGAGACTAATATTTTGATATTCATTATTTTAAAATTACTGGAAATACATTTACAACCCAAACTGTATAAAATGGCCCCAATCCTTTTCCCTACTGAAGTCAATTGGGGTGTTGCCATTGACTTTAAAGCGAGCTGGATTGAGCCTTACATTTTAAGAAGCGAAAATCTATCAAGGTAAAATAGTGGGCAAGTAGATTTTGTCCCTGGGGTGGTAAATTTTATGACAGTTTTGCAAGGCTGCACTAGAGAAGCAATATTCACCAGAATGTCATAAGCTAATTAGTGATTCCTCTCTGCAATGAAATATGATTTGTTTTTGTTATGTGAGAGAATGTATGGGATGGTAAGCACTGTACCTGTATATGCTTTGGATGAGTTGCTCCATTTTTCAAATTAAGTAGCCAAGCAGACTTAGTGTGACACTGTAGTTGTATTTAAATTGTACTTAATTTATTATAAAACATTTAAAAGGATATATTTTACCACGTTAAGATCCTTTTAAAAAAAATCTTAGTAAACTATAATAAAGGACACTTTAAAAAAATTAAATATTTTAACACCATGAAGAATTAATAAGCTACATCCCGCCTGGCTAATACTGTCTAGGAATAATGAGTTACTATATTATGTACAATGAAACCTGCTTATAGGGTAAAATTCACTTCTATGCAGTTCCAGCCCAAGGACTGAACTACTTAAATTATATTTAAGCCCTCAAAATAAGCCTTAAGTAGAATTTAAGTGGTACTTAGGCCTCGTGTGAGCTACTTTACAAAGAGTGAGTTTCACCCTTAAAGAGAAGTTTCCACTCTGTTTCCATCTCACAGGCCATTGGTTAACTAGATTATTTAAAAAGCTTAATTGTGCCAAATTTATTTAAGAATCCTAGTTTTTATAGCCTTTCACTTCTCTTCTAGTGTCATTTATTTATTTTACTCAGGCTTGCACTCATCTCAAAAGCTACTGGTCAAAGGGTCACTGAAGGTATAGGGCAGGTTAATATATGTGTACAGTTCTCATCAGGATTTGAGAAATGGAGTGTACTAGACTAGGATGAATTACTTGAATCCTCAACTGGGAACAGCAAAATCAACAAGGAGCAAATCAGTGTTCAACATAAATGTGTCTCTCTCTTCTTCTGGCATCATCATCATCAGAAGAAGAAAAAAGAAGAAATCTATGAAGAAGTTAGGATGTAGGAAGAGTTGATCTATGAAGCTTTTGAGATGTGTAGCCAGTCTTAATGTACTCACAATTATAAACTGAACTGTGTATTAACAGCCTTTGTAGCACCATCTACTGCAAAACAGGGTGAAAGTTCCTATAGCTGTCTGAGTGCTTAAAGCAAGTCACAGAGGCTCTTACCTCCTAGGGAGGATTAACAACCTATTTATGATTTTAGCTATAGGTGTCCTTTTCGGACACCTCTATGTGTTTTAGCATGGTTTATATAACTCCTGTATAGTAGTTACATTTTCAAAAGAGTTTCTATTTTTATATCAATTGTCTGATTTAATTTAATGATTATTTATTGCCTATTCATGAAAAGCTGATATTGAGAAACATGTTGTATATTTATATATCAAGTCATCACATTTATTTAAAAGCATATCACATTAAATACTGTTCAGCTGATGTGACTGTTTCTTGTCATCTACTAAAAACTTGTAGCATGTGTACCTTACTTCTGTGGGCCAAGATGAGGCATCTATGGAGGCTATTTTTTAACCTATGTAGTCATAGGATTTACCATATTAGATCAGGCCACTGACCTATCCTGTTGAATATCTTTCCTGAATAAGTGACCAGTACCTAATGCATTCCAGGAAGATAAACCACCATCCTCCTGCATTGTACAGAATTAGCTGTCCACTGCCATATATTAGGAGGAATGCCTTCCTCACCCTACCAGGTAATTGCTTTATGTATGCCCTGATATATCAGATTTGTTGACTGCTAATACTATCATAGTTTTTCATGGTCATTAGTTAGCCAAAGCATATGACTCGCTTTACTGCAGCAAGGAAGCAGTGAAGTTCACAAGCTGACAGTATGCTGTGTAATGCAGTATTTTCTTTTATTTATTCTTAATTTACTGCCTTTAATTTAATCAAACTAATGATATAAGATAAAAAGGAGGGATTGATGAGTTTTCACAATGCCCTTCACAATCGTAAATAAATTAGTGCAGTCCCCTTTCTTCATTTTTTTCCATTCCAGGTAAATAAATCCTAATGTTTGCAAACTCGGATCATATGAAAGTGCCAGCATACTTCTAGGCATTTCAGTCACTCTTCAAGACTTTTTAAATCTTTGAGGTATCTTTACAAAGGTGAGGTGAACAAATGTCTTCTCTTAAAGAGACTTCTACACTTTAAACAAAGTTGAATTAAATGTTCCCTGTCATTAGGCTGCCCAAATCTCAGTGCGTTACAGAGGCTACGGACATCTGAGAATTAATAGGAACCATTTCCCTTTAGGAAAAGGGTTCCCTAAAACAACCAACCAACCAAAATCAAACCCTTCAAAATTAAGGCTTGACAGTAACTGTTTTCTAATCTGACTCCCAGTTGAACCATAACTTTAAAATTGACCTGAAGCTAGGTTTGTGCTTTTCTGTGGTTTGTTTTTGTATTCTTTTTAGCTTAGTTACATTTTAATGTCATGGTTTTTATTTTAGAAATATGAGAAATGGCTCTTGTGATGTCTTATTTCACTAATTCTTCAGTCACTAGAGTGTCTTTCAGGTTAGTTAGGTGCTGATTTTCTAAAACGAAACGAACAATTCTTACACGGCTTCTTTATCCATCATAAGGAAATAAAAAATGGCATGAGCTCTTAAGGCTTCATCCATTAGACTGCTCTCTCTCTCTCTCCTACTTATTTTTACAATACCTCCTTCTCCTAATCTTTTTTCATTCTTCTCCTCTACCTCTATTAAATATCAGAGCTGCAATCAAAAGAAGGTCCGTGAGTCTAAATGTTTTCTACTGTATCTATTATTCTATTTCCTTGCTCTTTGCTTTTCTTGGCCATTATCTGCTATTTTCATCCAAGTGCGAAGGGCCAGGTTGTTGGCAGCACTGTGAAATTCCTCCAAACATTTATGAGGGTTTAGCTTGGGCACTAATTCTGCTTTTCCTAATCAGATCTCATTTCCGATTTTCTGCTGCTGGTTTCCCTCTTAAGACTAAAGGTCCAGAAATGTGGATACTTTACGCAAATAATGCAATGCATTCATTTGCATATTTGATGAATATGGAACACCTACTTTTTCATACACAATATTTTAATTTTTAACAAAAAGTTCTTTTTGTTTTCTACTTCTCTCCCCCACTACAGTATCAGTTTCTTTACTATGCAATAGACAGGATATAAAAGTCAGTAAAATAATTAAAATAGTAATTTGACTATTAGACATTTAGGTGCCTTTAAGTCCTAATGAAGCTGAAGCATAAATACAAATTAAAGTTAAACACTTGTACTTCTGATTTAAAAAATATTATTCACTGACCGCTTGACAGGGTCTCTCTGAGGGGCAACTAAAGGGAAAGGGGTGAAGAGCCCCAACACAACAGTGAGGTAGGAGAAAGGCACGGTCTCAACCAATCCAAGGAAAATATCATGTTAACTCCAGTAATCAAGTTACAGCCCCTGAGGCTCCCGAACTTCAGGAAATTGTCCTTTTGGACTCCCTCCCTCCCTGGCGGTGTTTTAGACCCACTTACACAGCTCTACAAGACCTGGGATCACAGAAGCCACCTCTAGCCCTTGCTCTGCCATTGCTGCTCATGCTTCCCTTACCACTGGATTTAAAAATGACAGGAGAATATCATGTCCAAATGACTTTCCAGCCCAAAGAAATGCTCTGGGTATTCTCATACTGGTACCTGTTGGTGTACAGGGTGTACAGTACAAAAAGTGTTAGCAGAGCGATTCTGATCTGAAATCCTCATGTCATAATACTTGAGAAGCATACACTAAATTAAATACAATTAACAGGTGGTAAAGTGTGTGTGTGTGTGTGTGTGTGTGTGTGTGTGTGTGTGTGTGTGTGTGTGTGTGTGTGTGAGAGAGAGAGAGAGAGACAGACAGACAGACAGACAGACAGACAGACACTATGTTAAAAAGAATCTTATTTAGGTTGCACAGTCAAGCACTCAAAATTAGGAAATGCCAAATTTAAGGATGCCTGTGAAACCTCAATTCCATCCTGTACTGTGACCATCCTGGGCACTGAATGAAGCTGAGTGCTGAGGTAATAGTATGCTCTCAGGTAATTAGACTATCATAATACATACACATAAGGGGGTTGAACTGAGGCTGCACAAACAGAAAATTTGGCATTTCCTAACTTTGCAGCGCTTGACTTTGCAACCTAACGTTCTTTTAGCATTTTTTTAAAAAAGGTAATTTTCTAGTTTGGGTGGGTTTTGGGGGGCGGGGAGGGGTGGTAAAGAAAAAGGTAAAAACAAATCCTATTATGTGTAACTAACAATCCCTCATCCACTTTGTATCATCATCAGTGTTTGAATCCTGAACTTTCAGTTTTGAAGCACAGAATGCTACCTCCTGTGCTAGAGGACTAACTACATTAGCTGGCATCAGGAGATGGCTGTTATCTCAAAGGGGGAAGATAGAGTTATGGAGTTTAAGGCCTGAAGGGACCACCAGACCATCTAGTCTGACCTCCTGTCTATCACAGGCCACCAACACCACCCAGCACCTGCACAGCAAACTCAACAACAGAAATTAGACCAAAGTATTACTGGTCACAGGAGACTATGTGCCACAGGCAGAGAACAGGAGGCATCACGGTGCACCTGTGCCCAAGGCCCCCACAACAGCAGGGAAATGATTAAGTGAGACATATCCATAAAATCCTGACAACTGACCCACATTCACACACTGCAAAGGAAGATGGAAAAACCCAATGTCACTGCCAATCTGATCTGGGGGAGAATTCTTTCCTAGCCCCACATATAGTGATCAGCTACCCCCGCAGCATGTGAGCAGGATGGACAACTGGGTCCAGGTGCTGGGTCTGGAGGGTGGTTGTGAGGAGTTCAGCCTGGCCTGGCTCTATCACCTCACTCCAGGGTGCTCCTGCCCCACATTGTGTTCTGGGGGAAAGGATGTGTATGAGATGGGCTCCTGGAGTCATGTTCAGACTCCTCATGGTAGCTAAAGGGAGTGTGGCCTGGCTCTCTTTTGCCATGATGTCTACCAAAAAGTTGACAGCAGTTAGGCTGCTGGTGTGCTCAGATCACTGCCTATCATGCTGACCAATATTGTCTCATTGTTTCCTTGTAGTCCACCATCAGTCTGCATCTCTCTCTTGCCTTATACTTAGATTGTAAGCTCTCTGGGGCAGGGACCATCTTTTTGTTTTGTGTTTGTATAGCGCCTAGCATAATGGGGTCTTGGGCCATGACTAGGGCCCCTAGGTGGTATGGTAATACAAATAATAATGTATTAATGGGGATTGGGATCACTAGGGCCAGACTCTGGGGGTTTAACAGGAGTGAGAAGCCCAGCCTGGTTCTCTCTCTCCTCCTGCCCCATGTAGTACACTGGGGCCATGTGGTGGGAGTAGCCTATTACAGCTGCTCTGGTAGCTCCCAGTGCAGTGCATGTTGCTGAGACCAACCTCAGAACAGCCAATTTATTGTTTTGACTTGCTGCCAAAATTTTCCTGAGTAACAGAAACGAGAAAGGGAAAATGGCAAAATTTAACACTTTGTATTTTGGCAAATACTGAATGAAATTTCACAGGACAAAAGAAAGGCAGTTCTAAACCCTGGAGGCATTCTGCTTGCTGAATACCAAAGCCTGCTGTAAACAAGTGAGTGCTTCTCACAGTGAAGGTTGGAAGAAACTTTTATTAGGGAAAGTGTTAGGTAACCTAAATAGTGACTGCAATATATAGTGACTGCAAAGTCCATATCATATAACATCACATCACAGGATAACAATACTCTAGTTAGTCTATAAGATTACTGGACGGGCAGATTAAGAGATGGTGACGGAGAAAGGAACAAGGGAAAATTCAAAAAGCAATGAGATATTAAAAAGAATTCTTATAGGACAGTTGGGAATTGAGATATGTTAATACTAAGTAGGAGTGTTCATCTTTTTGGCAAGTATTTTCCAGAGAGAAATGGGCTGCCTTTTCCTCTCAATTAAATTAGTGGTAATACCATTCAAGTCAATGGAGTTAAATTGGAGTAAAACTGGTGTAAGTGCAAGGAGAAGCAAGAAAAGTGCCTAAGTATCACAGAGCAGTATCTGCAGTGCTGAAATTAGCAAAAGGAGGCTTGCATCATGTCACCGGCTGGCACTCACCTCTCGCGAGTGTCCCCTTGTCCAGCTGCGTGTGCCTGCACTTTCTCTCTGCCTTGCGGTGAGTCTCCAGCAACTTAGCCCTCTGGCTGAGTTACACACAGTCTGTATGTGAAATAAAAAGCAAACCCCTTCCGAGGTACAAATCCAGAGACCTCTCTCAGTGTCCTCTGTAACATCTCTTTATCTACAGCCCTATCCCTCGGCTCACTCCTCAATCAGTCCAGCGGGGCCTATTGCAGTACCCTGGTTCAAACGGGCTCTCAGCCCCTTCTGGATTCTCTCAAGTTGTCCCTGCTCTGCTATAGAGCGGTGCCCCAGAGCTCCCTCCCTGGAGACAATATCTTCACCCTCTCAGGGCCTTTCTGGCCCCAGCTCTCCTGCTGGGCCACTAAGAGTTCAGTTCCCTCTTCTACAGTGCATCAAAAGACCAGGCCTCTTGCCCAGTGGCTAATGGGGAGGGGAGAGATCCGGGCCTGCCCCCTACTCCAGATCCCAGCCCAGGGACCCTATAGATAGCAGCCATCCGCCACATTCCTTTAAATAGACTGCATCACTGCTACAATCCCCTGGGTCACTTTCCCATGGCCACAGCACATTCTTCACCCTTACCTCAGAGCCTTGTCCTGATTCAGTCCCAGCAGCCAACCCTGAATTCCTTCTCACTTCCCCCAGTCTCTGATAGCACTGCTCTGTCCGAGGTCCTGTAGCTCCCTCAGCCAGCCAGGCACACCATCCACGTTCCACCAGTTCCAGCAAGGAACTGCACTCACTGTGGCCCTGCAACTCCTTTTATACTAGTCTGCTGGGCTCTGATTGGCTGCATCCTGCAGCCATTTCTGTTTGGCTGCATCCTACACAGCCATTCTAGGCAGCTTGGAGAACCCTCTCCACTGCCCTTTTCTGGAACGGGGTGTAGCAGGGCTGCGAGGCCTCCAGCAAGGGGCCTTAGGGCGCAGTCCACCCCATCACACATCACCTGACAACAGTAAATTCTGGCTGCAGGCTTCTTCACAAGCAGTGGGAGACTCATGGTGAACTATTACTCAAGATATCTTGAAATAGCATTGCTTCATTTCTAGACTCCAAAAGTCATATTGTGATCAGTCACGCAATAGCAATCCTAGGAAAAGATGGTACACCCAGGGGGGGAGGCGGGGAGGGGGTGGGGAATCAAACAATGGGCTGCAATTCATAAGGAAAAAATTCCATGGATTTTCACAATAGTGGAAATTGGGGGGGAAAACGGTTACTCACCTTTGAAACTGTTGTTCTTCGAGATGTGCTGCTCATATCCATTCCAATTAGGTGTGTACGCGCCATGTGCATGGCCGTCGGAAAGTTTTCCCCTAGCAACACCCACCGGGTCAGCTGTGGAGCCCCCCGGAGTGGTGTCTTCATGGCGCTCAATATATACCCCAGCCGACTTGGCACCTCCCCAGTTCCTTCTTGCTGGCTACTCCAACAGAGGGGAAGAGGGGCAGGTTTGGAATGGATATGAGCAACACATCTCGAAGAACAACAGTTAAAAAGGTGAGTAACCATTTTTTCTTCTTCGAGTGCTTGCTCATAACAATTAGGTGACTCCCAAGCCTTACCTAGGCAGTGGGATTGGAGTGAAGCAACGAGGACTGCAGTACTGCTCTACCGAAACCCGCGTCGTCCCTGGCGTGTCCGACGATGGCGTTGTGCGAGGTGAAAGTATGCACCGAGGACCAAGTCACTGCCCTTCAGATTCCTTGGATCGGTATCTGGGCCAGGAAAGCCGCTGATGAAGCCTGAGCCCTCGTAGAGTGAGAGGTGAGAGCTGGGGTTGGTATACCGGCCAGCTCATAGCAAGCGCGGATGCAGGACGTAATCCAGGAAGAAATCCGCTGAGAGGAGGCCCCTCATCCGGTCTGCCACTGCAATGAAAAACTGAGTCAATTTCCTGAACGGTTTAGTGCGCTCGATGTAGAAGGCAAGGGCCCTACGGACATCGAGGGAATGCAGCCGCTGCTCCCGGGGACTGGCGCGAAGCTTAGGGTAGAAAACAGGCAGGAAAGTGTCCTGGCTGGTGTGGAAGGCTGACACCACCTTGGGAAGAAAGGCCGGGTGAAGTCTGAGCTGTACCTTGTCTTTATGGAAGACCGTATAAGGTAAGGGCCTTCAGCTCGGAGACGCGCCTCGCCAATGTGATGGTGACAAGGAAGGCCGTCTTCCAGGAGAGATACAGGAGGGAGCATGTGGCCACTGGCTGGAACGGGGCCCCATGAACCTTGAGAGGACCAGGTTAAGATCTCACGTGGGGACAGGCTGACTGATTTGAGGGTAGAAGTGGTACAAGCCCTTGAGGAAGCGAGTAACCATCGGATAGGCGAAGATAGAGTGGCCAGACATGTCCAGGTGGAAGGCCGAGATGGCCGCGAAGTGAACCTTTATGGAGGACACCACCAGGCCCTGCTGCTTCAGGTGCAGGAGGTATTCCATAATGAGGGGCACTGGCACCTGGAGGGGAGGTGTGCGGCGCTGACTGCACCAACACGAAAACCACTTCCACTTCGCCAGGTACGTGGCTCGAGTGGAGGGCTTCCTGCTACCCAGTAATACTTATCAGATGGAGTCTGAACACAGAAGCTCTGTAGGGTTCAACCACGCAGCATTCATACCGTGAGGTGGAGAGACTGCAGGTAGGGGTGACAGAGGCGACTGTGATCCTGAGTGAGCAGGTCGGGAAGAAGAGGCAACGGGACTGTAGCGTCCATGGATAGTTCCAACAGCGTGGTGTACCAGTGCTGCCTGGGCCGCGCCGGGGCCACCAGAATCACCCGCGCCCATCCCTGCAGATCTTGAGCAGCACCTTCTGCACGAGGGAAGGCGTAAAAAAGGCGGCCCGTCCACGGAAGCAGGAACGCGTCTGAGAGGGAGCCCGGGCAGCGACCTTGGAAGGAGCAGATCGTTGGGCATTTCCGGTTGCTGTGGGGGGTGAACAGGTCAACCTGGGGAAACCCCCACCTTTGGAAGATGGGGTGGATGACATCCATCTGGAGAGATCACTTGTGCAAGTGGAAGGACCTGCTGAGGCGGTCCCGCCAGTGTGTTCTGGACCCCGAGAAGGAAGGATGTCACCGGGTGAATGGAGTGGGCTATACAGAACTCCCACAGTTGAATGGGCCCCCCCTTGCTTGTTGATGTAGAACATGGCCATGGTGTTGTCCATGAGAACCACCACACAACGACCCTGCAGGCACTCCTGGAAGGCCTGACAAGCAAGATGCACCGCCATCAGCTCCCGGACATTGATATGGAGGGAAAGTTCGGACGGGGACCACAGGCCCTGAGTCTGAAGGTTTCCAAGATGGGCGCCCCACCCCAGCACCAACGCATCCGTGACCAGGGACAAGGAAGGCTGCGGACTGTGAAAGGGGACCCCTTCGCACACCACCCGGGGATCTAGCCACCAATGGAGGAAGGCTAGGATCTGCTCCGGAAAAGACGGTTACTCACCGTTGTAACTGTTGTTCTTCGAGATGTGTTGCTCATATCCATTCCAGTCAGGTGTGCGCGCGCCGCGTGCACGATCGTCGGAAAACTTTTACCCTAGCAACACCCGGTGGGTCGGCTGTGGAGCCCCCTGGAGTGGCGCCCTCATGGCGCTGGATATATACCGCAGCCGACCCAGCGCCCCCTCAGTTCCTTCTTGCCGGCTACTCCGACAGTGGGGAAGGGGGGCGGGTTTGGAATGGATATGAGCAACACATCTCGAAGAACAACAGTTACAACGGTGAGTAACCGTCTTTTCTTCTTCGAGTGCTTGCTCATATCCATTCCAGTCAGGTGACTCCCAAGCCCCACCTAGGTGGCGGGGTCGGAGTGAGACATCGCTGTGTGCAGAACCGCTGAGCCGAAAGCAGCATCGTCTCTGGATTGTTGCACCAGCGCATAGTGAGCAGCGAACGTGTGTACCGAAGACCACACTGCAGCTCTACAAATGTCCTGGATCGGGACTTGAGCCAGGAAGGCAGTCGAGGAGGCCTGGGCCCTCGTGGAGTGAGCGGTGAGGCGTGGCGTCGGGACACCGGCCAGGTCGTAGCAAGCACGAATGCAGGACGTGATCCAAGAGGACAGGCACTGTGAAGAGACCGGTGAGCCTTTCATCCGGTCGGCCACCGTAACGAAGAGCTGCGTCGACTTCCTAAATGGCTTTGTCCGGTCAATGTAGAAAGCCAGGGCCCTGCGAACGTCCAAAGAATGTAAACGCTGGTCTTGACGAGTAGCGTGAGGCTTTGGATGGAAGACCGGGAGAAAGATATCCTGGTTTACGTGGAAGGGTGAAACCACCTTCGGAAGAAAGGCAGGGTGGGGGCGAAGCTGCACCTTGTCCTTGTGGAACACCGTGTATGGGGGCTCGGACGTCAGCGCTCTGAGTTCAGAAACACGCCGTGCTGAGGTGATGGCTACGAGGAAGGCCGTCTTCCAGGATAAGTACAGGAGCGAACAGGTCGCTAATGGTTCAAACGGGGGCCCTGTGAGCCTGGAGAGAACGAGGTTGAGGTCCCACGTTGGAACCGGCTGGCGTATTTGTGGGTACAGCTGGTCTAAGCCCTTGAGGAATCTAACGACCATCGGGTTAGAGAAGACCGAGGACGGGAGTTCTCCTGGGTGGAACGCCGAAATGGCGGCGAGGTGAACCCTGATTGAAGATATCGCCAAGCCCTGCTGTCTTAGGGACAGGAGATAGTCCAGTATGAGAGGGATAGGTGCCTGTAAGGGGGACGTAGCTCGTTGCTCACACCAACAGGAGAACCGCTTCCACTTGGCTAAGTAGGTGGACCGCGTAGAGGGCTTTCTACTTCCCAGCAGGATCTGCTGGACGGACTGCGAGCATTGCCGCTCTGTCTGGTTCAGCCATGGAGCATCCACGCTGTGAGGTGGAGTGATTGTAGGTCGGGGTGGCACAGACGGCCGTGGTCCTGGGAGATGAGATCCGGACTCAAGGGGAGCGTGATCGGCGCTTGAACCGACAGCTCCAACAGTGTGGTGTACCAGTGCTGCCTCGGCCAAGCGGGAGCAACTAGAATTACTCGTGCATGGTCGGTGCGGATCTTGAGCAGTACCCTGTGGACAAGCGGAAATGGGGGAAAGGCGTAGAACAGGTGGCCCTTCCACGTTAGGAGGAACGCGTCCGACAGAGAGCCTGGAGCTCGGCCGTAAAGGGAGCAGAATGCGTGGCACTTCCTGTTGGCCCGGGATGCGAATAGGTCGACCTGGGGAAATCCCCACCTCCGGAAGACGGAATAGATGATGTCCGGGCGAATCGACCACTCGTGCGTCTGGAAGGACCTGCTGAGACGGTCCGCCAGCGTATTCTGGACTCCAGGCAGGAATGATGCGGTGAGATGGATCGAGTGGGCGATGCAGAAGTCCCACAGGCGAATGGCCTCTTGGCATAGGAGCGATGAGTGGGCTCCGCCTTGCTTGTTGATGTAAAACATGGCCGTGGTGTTGTCGGTGAGGACCAGCACGCAACGGCCCTGTAGGAAGTTGAGGAATGCCTGGCAGGCCAGGCGCACCGCCATCAGTTCCCGGACGTTGATGTGTAGGGCTAGTTCGGATGCGGACCACAGGCCCTGGGTATGACGCTCCCCGAGGTGAGCGCCCCATCCTAGAGATGAAGCGTCCGTGACTAGGTGGAGGGAGGGTTGTGGGGCGTGAAAAGGCACTCCTGCACAGACCACCGCGCGATCCAACCACCAGGTGAGGGAGGTCAAGACCGAGGGCGGGACCGTGACCAGCATATTCAGGTCGTCCCGGTGAGGACGGTACACCGATGACACCCAAGCCTGTAGTGGGCGAAGCCGTAGTCTGGCGTGCCTGGTTACGTAGGTGCACGAGGCCATGTGACCCAGCAGGGCAAGGCATGTCCTTATGATGGTGAACGGAGATGCCCGCAGTCCGTGAATGACGCGTGCGATGGTCTGAAACCGGCCTTCTGGCAGAATGGCTCGTGCACTTCTGGAGTCCAGGATCGCTCCAATGAACTCTATTCTCTGGGTTGGCACCAGAGTGGACTTCTCTCTGTTGAGTAGAATGCCCAGCTCGTGGAAAGTCTGTGTCACTATGTGGACGTGAGCTTGAACTTGGTCTCTGGTGCGGCCGCGCACCAGCCAGTCGTCCAAATACGGGAACAGCTGTACCCCTTGTCGGCGAAGGTATGCCGCGACGACTGCCAGACACTTTGTGAAAACTCTGGGAGCCGAGGACAAGCCGAAGGGAAGGACTGCGAATTGGTAGTGCACCTTGTTTACCACAAGCCGCAGGAAGCGCCTGTGAGGCGGATAAATTGCTATATGGAAATAAGCGTCCTTCATGTCGAGGGCGGCGAACCAGTCTCCAGGATCCAGTGAAGGAATAATGGTCCCCAGTGATACCATGCGGAACTTCAACTTTACTATGAATTTGTTGAGTCCGCGCAAGTCTAAGATGGGCCGTAGACCCCCTTTCGACTTGGGGATCAGGAAGTAGCGGGAATAAAACCCCCTGCCCCTTAACTCTGGCGGAACCTCCTCTATGGCCCCCATAGAGAGGAGCCCGAAAACCTCCTGTGTAAGGAGTTGCTCGTGAGAAGGGTCCCTGAAGAGGGACGGGGAGGGGGAGTGGAAGGGGGGGGGGCGAGGAAAACTGGAGGGCGTATCCCCTCTCCACCGTGCGAAGGACCCAACGGTCCGATGTTATAAGGGACCAAGCACGGTGGAAACGGGAGAGGCGATCCCGGAAGGGGGGAGTTGAATCCTGGGTGCTGGTTCTGGTGCCGTCCTCGACCGCACCTTCAAAAGGCTTGTCTAGGCCCTGAAGGTGGTCTCGGCTGGCCCTGGTTCTGACCGGGCTGAGGGCCGGTCGACCGTCGCCTACCGCCTCGACCCCGCCTCCTGGCAAAGTCCTGTCTCGGGCGAGGCGGGGGAGGGTAGAACCTCTGAGGCTTGGGCCTGAAGGGTCTGCGCTGTGGCCCTGGGACATGCATCCCCAGGGAGCGCATCATTGTTCGAGAGTCCTTGAGGTTTTGGAGCCTCGAGTCCGTCTTTTCCGAAAACAGGCCCTGACCCTCAAAGGGCAAGTCCTGGAGGGTCTGCTGCAGTTCAGGCGGCAAGCCTGACACCTGGAGCCAGGAGGTTCGCCTCATAGCTATACCCGACGCCAGGGTCCTAGCGGCCGAGTCGGCTATATCCAGGGAGGTCTGTAGGGAGGTGCGTGCCACCCGCTTACCCTCCTCTACCAAAGTCCCGAACTCTTCCCTAGATTCCTGGGGAACCAGTTCCTTAAACTTCTCCATTGAGGACCAGGTGTTAAAACTGTATCGGCTTAAGAGCGCCTGTTGGTTGGCCGCCCTAAGCTGAAGCCCCCCCGCCGAGTAGACCTTGCGCCCGAACAAATCGAAGCGCTTAGCGTCCTTCGATTTTGGCGCTGCCGCCTGCTGGCCATGGCGCTCCCGTGCATTCACTGATGAGACCACCAGTGAGCACGGTTGGGGATGAGTGTACAAGTACTCATGGTCCTTGGAGGGTACAAAGTACTTCCTCTCCACGCCCCTGGCCGTGGGCGGAATAGAGGCCGGGGTTTGCCAGATCGAGGTGGCATTAGTTTGTATGGAGCGAATCAGCGGTAACGCCACCCTGGATGGGGCGTCCGCTGAAAGGATGTTCACGATCGGGTCGTGAACCTCCACGATCTCCTCCATCTGGAGGTCCATATTGCGCGCCACCCGGCGCAACAGGTCCTGATGGGCCCGAAGGTCTATAGGGGGCGGGCCCATGGCGGATGGCCCCGCTACCGCCTCATCAGGGGAGGAGGAGGAGGATACCCCCGGTGGCAAGGGGTCCAAAGGCAAATCCTGCTCCAGGTGCTCCTGGAGCTGGGCCTCGCTCGCCCCAGGGTCCATGGCCTGCGCCGGCGTGGGCACTGGAGCCTCCATGCCCCCTCGGGGGGGGGGGGCGGGAGATGGTGGCCTCCGGGGCTCTGGGCTCAGAGCGTGCCGAGCGGGAGGCAGACGGTGGAGCCCCTTGGGCTTGGTGGTAGGCCCATGGGGTCCAAAAGGACCAGTGAGCAGGTCCCTGCGTAGGGTCCTCTGCCATGTCCTGCGAGTGGCCGAAGTCCGCCGAAGCCGCCTGCCCCTGTGGAGGGTAGGCCGATCTAGAGGCCCCTTCAGAGGAGTGGGATGCGGATCTCGACGGCCATGGCGGTGCCGAGCGCGATGCATCCGTCCCCGGCTGGTGCGGTGCCGGTCGGTGCCGGTCGTAGGGCGATCTGTCCCAGCGTGCCGGAGATTGGTGCCGGGATCGGGATCGGTGCCGGTAGCCGCGCCGGTGCCGCGATCCGGATCTGGAGCGAGACGACGATCGCGACGACACCCGGTGCCGGGAGCGGTCCCTCGATCGGCGCTCATACCGGTACCGGGAGGTGCGCCTCGAGTCCGATCGGCGCCGGCGGTCGCGACGGTGCCGAGATGTAGAGCGGCGTCGCGAAGAGGATCTCGACTGCGAGTACGACCGGCGCCGAGGTGATAGTCGGCGCCGGGACTCCGAGCGGCGTCGGGACCTGCTCCGAGACCTGGAGCGGTGCCGAGAGTCCACGGTTGGAGACGGTGGGCGCACCAGTGCAGGCTTGCCTCTCGACTGCACAATGCGCGGAGCCACCGGTGCCGGAGCTGTGACGGTGCCTGCTCCGTGAGGGCGATCAGGTCCCTCGCGGTCGTAAATGTCTCCGGAGTTGAGGGGAGACAAGGTTCCACCACCAGCCTAGGTGGTGAAACAGTCCGCACCGGACTCAACGGCCTCGGTGCCGGAGTCGACGGTGTGGCCGCCTGCTTTTGGCGGTCCAAAGGCGGACGCGGCTCTACCCCCGGCACCGGGGGAGCCGGCGTCTTCAGGGCAGCAATGTCCTGTGCCTTGCGGGCCTTCTTATGGCCCGGAGATAGAGATCGGCGCCGAGTCCCCTGGGGTGGGCGCGGTGCCGAAGTCTGCCGGTGCTGAGAGGACTTGTCCGCGGCGCCGGTCGGGGCCGCTGGAGCGCTGCGCACCGACGCGCTCGGTGCCGGGCGCGCCGAGGGAGGATCCGGGCTGAGCGCCGCCTCCATTAGGAGCTGCCGAAGCCGAAAGTCCCGCTCCTTCCTTGTTCGCGGCTTGAAGGCCTTGCAGATTGGGCACTTATCTGCTTGATGGGCTTCCCCGAGGCACTTCAAGCAGGAGGCGTGCGGGTCGCTTGTTGGCATCGGCTTCGCGCAGGACGCGCACGGCTTAAAGCCAGGAACCTTGGGCATGAGCCCGGTATGCTCCGGGGGGAAAAGGGGGGAGAACAACCCCCTTAACCCCCGCTAACAATTTACAACAACTACAAACTAATAAACAACTATCTAAGAACTACTATACACAACTATCTAAATAAACAACTATCTACAGAAATGAGAGCTAGAAGCTAGGGAGTGTGGAGACCAGCTATGCTGTGCTCCACAGTTCCAACAACCGTCAGGGGCGGTAAGAAGGAACTGAGGGGGCGCTGGGTCGGCTGCGGTATATATCCAGCACCTGAGGGCGCCACTCCAGGGGGCTCCACAGCCGACCCACCGGGTGTTGCTAGGGTAAAAGTTTTCCGACGATCGTGCACGCGGCGCGCGCACACCTGACTGGAATGGATATGAGCAAGCACTCGAAGAAGAATGGTGACCACCAAGTTCAGACTGTTGCACACGGGGCGATAGACCAAAGTGAGTCAGGCCTGTAGCGGTTGGAGCCGGAGCCTGGAGTGCCTGATCACGTATGTACAGGAAGCCATATGGCCGAGAAGACTCGGGCAATTTCTTGCCGTCGAGGTCGGGAAGCTCTGAAGGCTCCAGACGAGGCCCATGATAGCTTGGAAGTGAGAGTCCGACAGGAGGGCTCGCGAATGAACGGAGTCCAGAACCGCCCCCATGAACTCTATTCTCTGGGTCAGTTCTAGGGCCGATTCTGCAACATTGAGGAGGAGGTCCAGCCGAAGAAACATATCCCTGACTAGGTGGAGGTGAGACTGCCCTTGTTCTCTGGTGCGGCCCCGGATCAGCCAGCCAATCGTCGAGGTAAGGGTATACTTGCACCCACCTTCGACGGAGGAAGGCCGCCACAACCAACATACATTTGGGGGGCCGTGGAAAGTCCGAAGGGGAGGGCCATGAACTGGTAGTGTGCATGGTTGACCACAAATCAGAGGAAGCGTCTGTGCGCCGGGTGAATTGCTATGTGGAAGTACACGTCCTTCATGTCAAGGGCAGCGTACCAGTCTCCAGGATCCAGGAAGGTATAATGCTGCCCAAGGAGACCATGTGGAACTTCAGCTTTACCATGAAATTGTTAGTCCACACAGGTCCAGAATGGGCCGGAGGCCCCCCCTTGGGATTAGGAAATATTGGAAATAAAACCCCCTGCCCCTTAGTTCCCTCAGAACCTCCTCGATCGTCCCTATGGTGAGGAGCACCTGAACCTCCTGAATAAAGAGTTGCTCGTGAGAAGGGTCCCTGAAGAGGGACAGGGAAGGAGGGTGGGAGGGCAAGGAGGAAGAAAATTGGAGAGAGTATCCCGTTTCCACCCTGTGCGAAGGACCCAGCGGTCCGTGGTTATTTGCGACCAAGCACGGTGGAAATGGGATAAGTGATTCAAAAAAGGTAGGGTAGGATCCTGAGTGAGGTCTGGTACACCGTCCTCGGGTGTCCCTTCAAAAGGCCTGTTTGGTTTGGTCGGCTTGTCCAGATGGGGGGTTGGAGGGCTTTCTCCTGCCATTATGCCCCCACCGTCTGTAAAATCCTGCCTCAGCTGAGGAGGATATAAGCGCTGCTGTGACTGCTGAGGTTTGAAGGGTTTCCGCTGGGTTGCCAGGGTGTGCATACCCAGGGACTTCATTGTTCCCCTTGAGTCTTTGAGGAATCGATATGAGCAAGCACTTGAAGAAGAAGTTTAGTTATACTCAGGAATGGGCACGTGTAAAAATGGCACCTTATCACTTAACAGATCTGCGCCCTATACGTGTTAAGTCTTATCTACTAAGAGGCAAAAATAAATGTTTATTACTTTTTCCTTCCGTTATCACAGAAGAGCTAACATAGCTAAGAAAATGTGCTTGAGTTCTTTTCTGGATCTCACACATTCACAGGATTGTTAATTAAGTCCCAGTTGCAGTACAAATATTATTAGTCATGTCAAAGTCAGAAAGAATACAGCCCAACTTGCAGATTGCAAGGTAAATTGAGTGGGGAAAAATCTTTTTACATGCTAACTGAAAGATTACGCTATGGAATATAGATTGGGCTAAACTGGAAAATTCAGATCCAGATTTTGACCTCCCAAAAGTTTGGAGCGCTCAAATCTGAGGTTTAGACTTGGCCCATTATAGAGTTGGGCCCAGCTGTGAAATTTTGATCTGGATCCCAATTTAGATTCTGAATCTATTTATTCAGGAACATTTGGCTAAAGGTTTTTTGTTTGGGACCACAATGAATATGGAAATCAATGAAAGACAGTAATCATGGACACCATAATGCCAGTCACTTTTCAGGGTATAACTGCGCTTTAGATACACTGCTACACCGGAAACTAATGATCTCAATGCAAAGACTATACCATTTGTCAAAAGGCCTTAGTGGAAGCTCTGGTTGATAATTAGGTTTTGAAACAAGAGAAGATACAAGATTCTGGAGCTATAATGGGGTATATTCGGCACAAAAGGGAAGAACCTACATCACTTGTTTCTAAGCAAAAAATAAGACTTATTATTTACAATTTACATTGTGGTGGTACCCAAAATGTGCTAGACAAATTCAGAGGAAAAAACAGTCTTTACTCCTCTCTGCTCCAATTCAGCAAGGTACTTAAGCATATGCCTAACTTTAAACACATGAGTAGTCTCATCACATGCATAGTCATTGGAACTACTCATGTGCTTAAAAGGTTGGCATGTACTTAAGTACTTCGCTAAATCTGGGCCTTGATAATTAGGGATGAGTGAACTGTATGGGTTAATCACCATATTCAGATCTGTTGAAATGAAGAGTGTTTTTCCAGTAGACACGGAGCTGTGATTTTGTGTTGCAGCATAAATGTTACCTTGTTATTTTGCATTCAGAAGCAACCAGCCAAGAATAGCCCTGCATTATACAACTCATATCCCTGTAGTGCTGGTGGCAAAACTGGGTTGGCCCAAAAGACCCCTATGTTCCAAGAGCCCACCCTGGAAAAGATGGGTAGGATGAGACTAGGGATAACATTTTCAAAAATGCCTGAATGACTTTGAAGCCTAAGTTCCATTTTCAAAACTGTCATACTTTGAGATCAACATCAGTTCACCCACGCCGATGGTAGAAGAGAAATAGTTGAAACATACAGACAGCAAAATACTCTCACCTGGTAAAATTTAGTAGTCCATCTTAAACTCCTGATAGCAGAAAAAAGATTTTATCTGGGCTATGTTGGTAAATTGGAGAGGGTTCAGAGAAGAGTCAGAAGAATGACTGAAAAATCAGAAAACATGCCTTATAGCAGTAGACTTAAGGAGCTCAATTTACTTATCTTAACAAAGAGAAGTTTCAGGGATGACTTGATCACAATTTATAAGTACCTACACGGGAAACAAATATTTGATAATGGGTTTTTCAATCTAGCAGAGGAAAGTATAACATAATCCAATGGCAAGAAGTTGAATATGGACAAATTCAGACCAGAAATAAGACATAATTTAATAGTGAGGTTAATTAGCCATTGGAACAATTTACAAAAGGTCATGGTGGATTCTCCATCACTGCCAACTATTAAATCAAGATTGGATTTTTAAAAAAATATATGATCTAGGAATAATTATGGGGAAGTTCTATGGCCTGTATTATGAGACTAGATGATCACAGTGGACCTTTCTGACCTTAGAATCTATGATGTCATTTAGCAGGGTTCTAAGGGACAGTCTTAGTCCAACTTGGTTCTCACATTTGACTGGACAGGTTTTTGAGCCATGATGCTTACTTGATCATTTTCAAAGCTGCCAAAGTAACTCTTATAAAATCCATCATGTGATCTTGTATATCAGATTTAATAGCAATCAAGAAAACATCTGTTCACAAAAATAAATGTATCTGACGTATGTGAGCAGCCCTGCAGTGAGTTTTAAAACAGACACAAATTGAAGCAGCATTTCAGAACTTCAAAATTTTGTTTTTGTCTTTGCCAATTCTTTGATTTCTTGCACCCAAAATACGCTATTGCTTTGGTCGTTGATTATTGAGGATTGTGATCTGTAAGAATTTTTAAAGAAGGCGCACTGCAACATTTTAGTCAGACAATTACTTATAGCAATGCCTGACTTTACTCTCCCTAATTCTAATGCAAATAATGAATCAAAGTGGCATTCTCATTATTTTAATGGAAGATTCCTTTATTTCAAACCACTGTCCCCTGCATCCACCTTCAATCAATGCTTCAAGCAACAGCAGCCCACATCTCTCCTTGATGGACCAGTCGTCTCCCTGCCATCAGGATAGTTAATGGGAACAGGCACCATCAGGAGTTTGGCAACACCCAGCAATAAATGAAAGAATAACTTTTAAAAAGGTTAAAAGTAGCAGCCACTTATATGCCATGAAATTTACATTTTAAGAGTATAATTTCCTTTATAAAAGAGGAAAATGTTGTGTGTGGTTGGTCTACTAATTTGTGATGAGGATAAATAAGAAGCAGCTGTCACACTGACAGAATTGAAAAGAAATGTTTATCCTCCTCTCCACCCAAAACCATGGGGTCTGAACATCCTGAAATTCCGGGCACACACAGATTAAAAGGAGAACAACAAAAATGATAAAAGGTTTAAAAAACCTGATCTATGAGGAAAGGTTAAAAGAACTGGGCATGTTTAGTCTTGAGAAAAGAAGACTCAGGGGAGACCTAATAACAGTAAAGGGTTGTTATAAAGATGACTGTGATCAATTGTTCTCCATGTCCACGGAAGGTAAAACAAGAAGTAATGGGCTTAATCTGCAACAAGGGAGATTTAGGTTAGGAATTAGCAAAAAATATTTCTAACAATAAGGGTAGGTAAGCTCCAGAATACGCTTCAAAGGGTGTTTGTGAAATTCCCATCATTGGAGGTTTTTAAAGAACAGGTTGGATAAACATGTGCCAGATTCAGGGATGGTTTCATTCATAGGTTCATTTGGTCCTGCTTCAGTGAAGGGGGCTTGACTTGATGACTTCTTCAGTTCCCTTCCAGCCCTACATTTCTATGATTCTGTTAGTTTTTATGGCTTTCTTCTCCCCCCACAAAAAAGGGCTAAAGTTGGTTGCCAAGTTGCTGCAACATTGCAACAGTCTGAGAAAGTAACCACAACTATGCTGCTTAGTTTGTCAGGGCTGTCACTGTTGGCTCTTCTCCTACAGTCTGTTCAAGGAGGACACCATAAGTTTGGCACCAGCAAATAACTTTATGGCAAATGCCAGACTCCTCTTACATGTGTAATGTCAATACCACAGTGGTGCATAACTTCTGGGGCAATGGGGGACTGCTCCGGCAACTTGTCCACAGTCTAAGGGATGAGACTAATTTGTATAAACATTTACAGACATTGTGTGTCAATTTCTGTACCTCAAAAGATCTATGTTGAGTAAATTAAGCTAATTAAATTCATGTTAATAACTGGATTCATGCCTATTTCCCATTTCTGTCCATTTCCTACTTACTTTCTCAGACATTTTCTCTTTTTCCTGTTTTCTCTCTTCCTCTCCTGTTTCCCTATCAATTTTTTCCTCTCCACTCTGCTTCTCTTTCTCTCCTTCCATTCTTCAACTTCCCTCTCTGCATCCTTGCACCTCCATTCTCCTTGCCCATTTTTAATTCCTCACTTCTTCCACCTCTTGTCCCCTTTCTTTTCTCTCTTTCTTATTCTCCTCCATTTCCCCCCCATTTGCCCTCTTTCCCTTCATTCTGACCTTTAGCCCATGGCATTCTCCATTTTCCTTTGTTTTCTAGGATATTCAGATGCCATATTGTATAAAAACTGTATAGAAACTGGATATTTCTGCTAAAATGGAGGTAAAATAGTTAGCAAACATGATGTTACGATGATATCATCAGGCTTCAATATTAATTTCCTCATTTAGCTCAAATGCATACATTGCTTTTAGATTTATTAGGGAAAATTCACACTGGAATGAAGTTGGCCCATGTCTCACTCAGTCTCTCTCCAGACAGAACTGCATTTGGTCACATTCAGAAGATTCTCTCTACAACCATAAAGGCAGAAACAAGTTAATTTTAACAAGTGATTGCAAATACTACAAAGACTGACGGGACCACCAGCCGACCACAAGAAACATGCTGAAGGGACCTGGGTTTGCATAACATATTTACCACAACAGATGATAATGATCTCCTTGAGCACTGTACTGTAACTGAAAATCCATTTCATTTCTCCCTTATGTGCCTGAAAGAATCAGAAGTCAGTTAACATAAAAAGACAACGAGGAGTCATTGTGGCACCTTAGAGACTAACACATTTATTTGGGCATAAGCTTTCATGGGCTAAAACCCACTTCATCAGATACATGGAGTGGAAAATACAGTTAGCAGGTATAAATATAAAGCACATGAAAAGATGGGAGTTGCCTTACCAAGTGGGGGGTCAGTGCTAACGAGGCCAATTCAATTAGGGTGGATGTGGCCATTCCCAGCAGTTGACAAGAAGGTGTGAGTATCAACATACGGAAAATTATTTTTTGTAGTGACCCGGCCACTCCCAGTCTTTATTCAGGCCTAATTTGATGGTGTCAAGTTTGCAAATTAATTCCAGTTCTGCAGTTTCTCACTGAAGTCTGTTTTTGAAGTTTTTTTTGTTGAAGAATGGTGACTTTTAAGTCTGTTATTGACTGTCCAGGGAGACTGAAGTGCTCTCCTACTGGTTTTTGAATGTTACAATTCTTGATGCCTGATTTGTGTCCATTTATTCTTTTGTGTAGAGACTGTCCGGTTTGGCCAATGTATATGGCAGAGGGGCATTGCTGGCACATGATGGCATATATCACATTGGTAGATGTGCAGGTGGACGAGCCCCTGATGGTGTGGCTGATGTGGTTAGATCCTATGATGGTGTCACTTGAATAGATATGCAGACAGAGTTGGCAACGGGGTTTGTTGCAGGGGTTGGTTCCTGGGTTAGCGTTTCTGTTGTGTGGTGTGTAGTTGCTGGTGAGTATTTGCTTCAGGCTGGGGGACTGTCTGTAAGTGAGGACTGGCCTGTCTCCCAAGGTCTGTGAGAGTGAGGGATCATCCTTCAGGATAGGTTGCAGATACTTGATGATGCACTGGAGAGGTTTTAGTTGGGGGCTGTAGGTGATGGCTAGTGGCATTGTGTAACTTTCTTTGTTGGGCCTGTCCTGTAGTAGGTGACTTCTGGGGAAGTGAATAAACAGATTGACAGAGCCAGAAGGGTACCCATATTGGAAGAAAAGTAAACAATATAGTGTAGTAAAGAATAGTTCTGCATTTTCACCACTAGATGGCGATGTACAATCAAAAAACTGAGGATAGTTGTGGCCAAAGGTAATTGAAAATTACCACCACCGCTTCAGTAATGCCAGGGGAAAATTTTGTGAAAGGAAATTTTATTAAAAAGCGCCAGTAGAAAACCATTTCTTTCCTTATTTTCATGTTTACAAACTATTACTGAAGAGAAACTTCCTAATCCAAAAAGTTATAAAGTTGCTAATTATATTTCTATTTTCAGCATGCATTTAAGATTCCTCTTTTGTGGGAGTAGCAAGAAGGCAGAGGACTCATCTCTTACCAGGAAAGACAGACATGGAGGGCCTCATATTCACTTACAGCCCCTCTGGCTAATCAAAAAGCAGGGTTGATGGGCCCTGAAGACAGTACTCTTTGGTTAAGAGGATAACAGTGGCCATATAGAATCTTAGTGGTGCCAGGCTCAAAATGGGGATGAATGATAGCCAGAGCTGTCCCTAGGGTATGGCGAATTGGGGCGACTGCTCCGGGCCCCGTGCTTTGGGGGGCCCCGTGGGCCTGCGCGATTGGCTGATGCGCCTGGATGGCAGGGCGCCACGGCAGCCTCCCCAGCCCCTGAGCACTGACAGGGAGAGCGCGCGGCGGCATCACTGCAGCCTTCCCAGCCCCGGGAATGCGGGTGTCATGGCCTCAGCCTGCTGGATCCCAGCAGCACCGCTGAAGCGGGGCCCTGAGGGGGTAGAGTGTGGGCGGAGCCACACCTGGCTGTTTGGGGAGGCACTGCATCCCCCAGCCTCCCACCCAGCACGGTTAGTCCCAGAAGTGAGGGGTCGGTCCTGGAAGTGACGGATTCATCACTTCCGCCCCGGGCCTCACACCCCTCTAGGAACAGCCCTGATAACAGCAATATGAAGGAATGTTAGAAAATAATTTAAACTAGAGAATACTCTGTCTATCCAGGTCTTCTATGCCCTGTCACCACAGTATCTGAGGCCCTCACAAACAATACTTCTCCCTCCCCCCCTCTCCCCGCCCATGAGGGAGGTACTATTATCCTCCATTTGCAGACGGGGAACAGAGGCACAGAGTAATGCAGAGGCTTTCCCAAACCACACACAAAGTCTGGAGCAGAGGCAGAAAATGAAACTAGGTCTTCCAAGTCCCAGTCCAATCTCTTTACTACAGACCTCCGAGTGTCAGGCATCAGGCGTGGCATTCATAGTTTTGGCAGCCCTGTCAGATCTGCTATCATTTCAGGTAAAAACTCATGCATGTTTTTAGGAAGAGTATACCTACCCTCAAGTACTGTGCACTTTGTAACCAAAACGCCATTCTTATATTCAGACCTGGTCAAAAGCAAGTACATCTGCAATGAAGTCTACTAGAAGTCCCTATGTACTCTTACTCTCACCTGTCTCTGTAGTTATTTCCCTTGACAAAGCCTGTTTCAGAAGTGTAGTGCATACTATCTTTTATATCATAGATATTCTAGCAAGAAACAGATGGCATCGCTGCTGGTTTTTAAAAGTGGGAGGGGGATGACAAATGGGACTGTTTTTTGTTGGAAAGAAACAGGAGCCCAAAAAACCCAGTCATGATTCAATACATCTCTCTTATACAGGAGTGCAACATTAGCAAGGCTGGTCAAAAATTTTGTCGAAGCGAAATTTTTCATAAAAAGGGTCTGCTTGTTGTGGAAAATATTTATTTTCCAAAAATCCAAAACCCCAAATATTTCCACTAAAAACTGAAATATTTTGATTTTACGGCACTTGTTTTTGACAAAACAAAATTTTTTCTGTAGAAGGCAAAGACTTTTTATGAAAAATGTTGCCTCAACAGAAAATTGTTTATTTGGAAATGTTGCTGTTTCTCAGTTGCCTTATGTTCCCAATCTTATCAATGGGTCAGGTTGCCATATAAGTCAAGCTCTCTGGTCACACTGCATTTCCCATGATGTTCTGTTCCCCACCCCAAGAGAGGTGGTCATAATGCATCATGGGAGATTGTAGCCCAACCAGGGAGCCCGACCTTTAGAGGAAAACTGGAGCATTTCACAGAGAATCAAAATTTTATATGGGTTTAAAAAACAAACAAACAAAAACAAACAAACAAAAAAAACCAGCTATACAAATTATCCGTTCAGTTAGAGTTTCTGGGCTGGGAAAGGGCTAACTGGCAAGAGACAAATTGTGCAAAGTTAAATGTATAAACATTATTTTTAAAGTAAATGCAATCTATGTCAATTAACTGACCCTTCTATGCATTTTTTCCTATATGACCAGGTTCTGCCCCCCGTCTCCCCTCATTTTATGAATGTTCCCTTTCTCCCCCATCCTTGCCCTGCCTCCCTTTTGGCATTTCCCCTCTTCCCCCAACACTTTGTGCTTTTCCCCTCTTGACCTCTTCTCGCCTATTTTGAGAATTTTCCTTCCCCCCCTGGAAATTTCTACCCTCCATCTCCCTGTCCCTTGCCCCCCTTGGAAAAAACTGTTTCCTCACCCTGTTCCACCACTACCCACACCTTTGGTACTTCCTTCCTTCTCTATTCTCTATTTTTTACCTCCCACCAATAGGAATTTTCTTCCACCAATCATCCCTCCCCGTCTCCTTCAAAAAGAATGAATTATAATAAGATAGTTTTTTATGCAGAAGTCTTTAGCAACAAGACTAATTGTTTTGGACAACATTGGATTAGACAAAGCACTGGAAAAATCTAGTCCTGCTTTGGACACCAGGGGTGTCCACAGGTCTTACAGTCTGAAATACTACTTCAGAGCAGTCAAAGAGCACTAAAATCATCTCATTTCTATAGCCACCACTACAGTCTGCAGTTACAAGAGATGGAAATTGCAAATTACCAAACATAAAATCGTTTGCCTCAGGATAGTGAAAAGCTAGACACACTGAGTATTATCACTGTCATAATAACTGAACTGGTCATATAAATGGTGTATAGGCAAAAAGCTATTTGTACGCTGGAAACTACTGATGGTAGTTAGAAATGTCAATAGCATATGGAGTTCTTTTATAGGGATTAGGAGCAATATTACTTTAAAGCAAGCATGAAGATAATAGAAATTCCAATACAACAACTTTGAAATTTCATAAGATGGGCTTTTCAGGCTCTTGCTTTCCCTCTAATAGCAACTAGTAGTTTAAAGCCCTGACTGAACATAGTCTATTTTTTTTTTGCAAGTTACACAGGGTAGGCCTAAAGTCAGTACATGGATGGAAGAGCATCTACCGTACACTAAGTGCTGCAGGAAGTGATGTTAGCTGTTCAGTAGATGACACTCTTCCCCATGAGTCAGAGCTAAACCAAGTCTTCAATGCAGTGACAGAAAGCAGTCTGCGGCTACAAGTGCCATTGTTCGGATGGAATGTAAGCTGAGATCTTGACCCTAATGCATTTGGTAAGCTTCTGGAAAATTAACACATTGCCCCTGGCCAAACCGCAACACAGATAATTACTGGCCTATCCCTTATGCTCTTGCACATCACATGGATACAGCATTTTTATTCACTTCCTCCTTGTTGTATAGTCTTGCTATGTGCTGTTAAGTGGCTGTATATTCCACTCCAGTGGCAGTTGCAGTAATTCCTCTATAGTTTTTCAATCACCTACTTCATAGGGGTGTTTTTAGGCTTAATTATAACAGCATTCAGATCCTTGTGAAAAGATGTGGAATGCTTCTTTAAAACTGCAGGAAACCAGGCAGTAGGGGGTGGTGAAAGAATCTTGGCAGAAGCTCTACAGTGAACAACATTGCTTTAGGCTTAATACTGTTTTCCTTATTCTAATAAACATTCTTGATCAGTCGTGGAGGAGTGTGACTCTTTCTTTACCATGGTCAAATGGCAATCCTCACACAGATGGTGCCACAGTAATGAACAGTATTATGTACTTACATTTATTGTTCTTGTCCCCTATCCCCATTCCCCCCATACACACATCTGCCAAGCAATAACAGAAGTCTTAGCCTTGCAGATGAGCTTTTCAGAGAAGAAATCAGTAACATGAAGTTCAGGAACGTTCTTAGTGCAACTTGTTTATTTACTATATATATATTTACTATATATAATCAGTCCTGGAACAGAGGTGGTCACATACAGCATGCAGGCAATCTCATATTTCAGAGGTCAATGCCTGTTTTCCCAGGGAGAAATTCTGCCCCAAGATTAGAATCTAGTTAGAGAGATAAAGCAGATAGCAAAATCTCTTGCTGCTTGCCACATCTCCCCTATAGAAACTGCCTCAGAAAAACATCACCACAGTATTTGTTCCAAGACTAAAATCTGCCTCATGCACTAAGAAAAAGAACTTACAAAAGTGTGTAATTGTGCCATCTGATGATCCCTGCAATAACGCTATAATCTGCTAAGAACTGATTCCATGTTGGAGTTGGAAGTATGCTTAATACTGCTGTAGATGTCAACAAGCAATGTCCCTAAATTACTAAACTATCGTTTTTTTGTGGCATTAACAAAACATGATGTCATCATAATTAATGCACTCAAGAGAAAAACAGATGATTAATTAGCCAACACTTGCCACAAAGTTTGAATGTGCTGAATAGTACTAATAAGACTAGACATTGTTTTGTTACAAACTTTAAGATGTAGCATAGGCCATCAACCTCAGAATTTTTATGCCACTGTGTCTGAGACCTCTTGGAAAATTCCACAGTATAATGTATGTGTTAAGTGCCCTTTAACAAAGAAGCCAGTGGGAGGCACAGTGGTGAATGCAAGATAGAGAGATAGATCAGCAGAGCCATATTGCAACCAATAAATCTCTTTATGGCACAATGGTTCTAAAGTCAATGGGAGAACAGAGATGGATAATCATCTTATTAAAAAGTTCTCTCTTTACACAAGTTTCCAAATGAGTATTGATCCATCTACCCTCATCTCAGAGGGGGGAAAAAAAAGTCCTCAAGGTGTTTTCCCCTCCCCACATAACTCCCTCCTTTCCACACAGGTGAAACACCACCACAATTCAATGAAAATTAATCTGCCCCAACTGCCAGATATCAGCAATCACATATCTTTGGAAAACTGAAGCTCAACTGATTTTCAAACTAACAGAACCAAAGAATGATACTTTAACAAAAAATTTTTTTTACCTTATTCGTTTACCATGCCAGAAACCCCAATGTTGTAAAAGATCCAAAAAGTAAAAAAGACCAGTCTAGTTTCAATGCTCAAGCTAAACAAGTGTAAAAAAAATAAACAGTCAGCATTAAATGGTGAAAAATATATTAGATTTTTAATAATCTAGCGTTATTGGTCACATAAATAAGCTCATTTCAAAAATACGATCCTCTTCTAGACACTGTCCCTTTAAGGCCACACATGTATTGTCCAAATGGTCTGGGATTTCAAACAGCTTTTTTAGTTTAACATTTACTGTAAAAGTTCACAATTTAATGATTGTATCTGGCTGGAGAAGGTCCTTATCTAAATTTGCCCCTCTTTTTTGAATCTTTGCATATTTTCAAAATTAAAATAATAATAAAAACCAAATTGCCAGAGAGTAAGGTGGTTTTCAAACTTGCTCAGTGTTGACGTACCCTCAGCCCCACCATTAATGTACAGCATGATATCACAACACTTTCTACGGTTGCACAGGCAGCAATCCAGCACTAATTAATAACTGTTAGCAGATATCATCAATGTCAGGGCAGTACCCTTGCTGACATTTGACCTGGTGGCCTACTCTCTGTGGAAATATCTCTGGTAGGAGGACCTAGGTGAAGGGAAAGTAGGTGATATTCCTATTGCAGAGCTTCTTCCAAGTTCTTCTGTAAGAGGTGGATGGGGTAGTCGGTGTAGTTGGGAATGCCTACAGCTGCATGAGTATTGTGGGTTATAACACACACAGAGGCCATGAATTGTAAACTCATGCTGCTTTATTGTAAGGAGACAAAGCAGAGACCAGTATGATTATCTTGTCTTGATTATAGGATGGTGTCAAGGTTCCTTTCCCACTCTGAACTTTAGAGTACAGATATGGGGACCTGCATGTGAACCCCTAAACTGAATTACCAGCTTAGATCTGGTTTTGCTGCCACCACTCCCAAGTACTAACTCCCTTCCCTGGGTAGCCTTGAGAGACTTCTCCACCAATTTCCTGGTGAACACCGATCCAAACCCTTGGATCTTAAAACAAGGAGAAATTAACCATTCCCCCTGCTTTCCCCCCACCAATTCCTGGTGAGTCCAGATCCAACCCCCTTGGATCTTAAAACAAGGAAAAATCAATCAGGTTCTTAAAAAGAAGGCTTTTAATTAAAGAAAGAAAGAAAGGTAAAAATCATCTCTGTAAAATCAGGATGGAAAATAACTTTATAGGGTAATCAAATTCAAATTCAAAGAGCCCAGAGGAATCCCCTCTAGCCTTAAGTTCAAAGTTACAGCAAACAGAGGTAAACCCTCTAGCAAAAGGAACATTTACAAGTTGAGAAAACAAAGATAAACCTAACACGCCTTGCCTGGCTGTTACTTACAAGTTTGAAATATGAGAGACTTGTTCAGAAAGATTTGGAAAGCATGGATTGATGTCTGGTCCCTCTTAGTCCCAAGAGCGAACAACCCCCAAAACAAAGAGCACAAACAAAAGCCTTCCCCCCACCAAGATTTGAAAGTATCTTGTCCCCTTATTGGTCCTTTGGGTCAGGTGTCAGCCAGGTTACCTGAGCTTCTTAACCCTTTACAGGTAAAAGGATTTTGGAGTCTCTGGCCAGGAGGGATTTTATAGTATTGTACACAGGAGGCCTGTTACCCTTCCCTTTATAGTTATGACACGCCCCCCAAATCACAGATAGTGTTGGACAGCCGGTTTCACACTGGCTGTGATTTTTTGCTGGAGCTCTAGGAGAAAACAGAGTTAATAAGACACCTGCACCTTTAGACATACTACTGATTATATAAAAACTAACAATGTGGGAAAGGAACCTTGACAAGTTGAGAAAACAAAGATAAACCTAACACGCCTTGCCTGGCTGTTACTTACAAGTTTGAAATATGAAAGGCTTGTTCAAAAAGATTTGGAAAGCATGAATTGATGTCTGGTCCCTCTTAGTCCCAAGAGTGAACAACCCCCAAAACAAAGAGCACAAACAAAAGC
This sequence comes from Emys orbicularis, assembly GCF_028017835.1. Lineage (NCBI taxonomy): Eukaryota > Metazoa > Chordata > Testudines > Emydidae > Emys > Emys orbicularis. The sequence continues at coordinate 43,444,196 of NC_088687.1, read as the reverse complement.
CTTCCCCCCACCAAGATTTGAAAGTATATTGTCCCCTTATTGGTCCTTTGGGTCAGGTGTCAGCCAGGTTGCCTGAGCTTCTTAACCCTTTACAGGTAAAAGGATTTTGGAGTCTCTGGCCAGGAGGGATTTTATAGTATTGTACACAGGAGGCCTGTTACCCTTCCCTTTATAGTTACGACAGATGGAAACAGAGTTGAGCAGCTGGGTGTCATAGGCCCCATACTATTAACAGCAAATGGAAATTCTCCTTTAGCTCAAATGATTGGCACCATTGTTTCTGGAGGAGGCTCTGAGTTCTATTCCTGATACTGCTGCCAAAGGGCCATACGAGGTAGTGTGCTGCCGAGTAACAGCAGTAAAAGGCTAGCTAGTCATGCATTTCCTATATCATTCAAATCAAATGGTTCTCTATTTCTAGTGCTATCTACAAGGTGATTTGGATCATGACACACAAGTCCCTATACTCACTACCTCTGACCTGCACTTTCCCCAACATTTCAGAGACTGCTCATCCGTTATCCTTATAGTCCTAGCCTGAACTGTCCTATCAAGAATTCAGGACCATTATTGTGCCCCCTCCACTTCACATTAGACAGTCTGCCCACTCCACCTTTCTAATGTTTCCCCTTCTTTAGTAAATAAACAAACACACCATTAAAGTCAATATATTCCAACTCCATCTGGTAGGAGGGAAGCCATAAGTTCTGGAAACACAAAACAATGAAGAATAAAATCAAAGAGGAAATTAAAAAATAGAGTATAGAATAAAGGACAATACCTCTACTATGGGTTCCCCATTCATTTTAATAGTAACTGTAGTACTGTATTTCCATCACTATGTGGCACTGTTTCTGTTTTTTGATGCTCATTCAAAAATGGAACCACCCAGCTCTCAGGCAGTTCTACCTATCAGAGTTTCCTACCTGATAGCTTATGTGCATCAACAATGTTAAATGATACATACAAAACTTGTAGTGAAGAGGAGAACGGAAAAGATGGAGATAAGAGAAAACAATGGAAGGAAGAGGAGGAAGGGAGAAAGAGGCATATATGACTACAAAAGAGTGAAAGACTATGAAACATGAGCAAAACAGACCACACAAGAAATGGGAGTTTCCAACTGGGACCAAAATTCCCATTGATACACAGTCCTCTGTCACTCATTTGTTTCGTTCTCTCTTCCTCTTCTGTGGCGTTGTCCAGTTTCACTTCTACATTAAAATTAGAATGCCACCACTCAGAGCCACTCCCTCCCTGCAAGAATGAAAAATGTTACAGTGCACAATGATGATAGAAATCTCCCAAATTTTAATAGGTGCCATGTTGCCATTATATCAATGTCATTATACCAACCACATTCTATCAATGTCTTTGATGTTCAGATCCAATGTGCTGATTACTTGGGGGGGGGGCTATATCTCCTGTAACAATAGGCTGCAGATTCTAACTAGTGCTACATTGTCAGAATTTTCTCCATTGTTAAGTGAGGTAGCAAGTTTTGATAGGTGACTATCTTGTTTGCATTATCTAGTCTCACCCATAGTAAAGCACACAGAAAATTCTGATGCCGGTCATCTACCCATCTCTTCAGAATGTTTCCAGCGATAAAAGTAAAGCAATCAGATGAATCCACAACAATCGCCATAGCTAGCAGGCTCAAAGACATCTGAGCTGACTGGGCATTGGGAGTGAACTGCCCTCTTATAGCTTAAGGAATTCATATGGGGTTAACAAAGTATACTGGCAAGGCATTGTGGGGAAGCTCACACTGCTTTTAATAAATATGTGACACTGGAAAACTGGAAAGAGTAGTTCACATTTCCTGACCCCAGTAAGCTGACGAGTGTAAAGGTTACAAAAAGGTAATGTGTGGGAGGGACTTCATGCTCCAATATTTCAAACTCTACATCATGGTATTGTGGGCTCATTAGAAGTTATGTGAAATGAGCTAATATTTTCACTTTATCATTATGTAGTCATTAAGCTTTTTGCTTATGTTTACTATGATTATGTTGCACTTGGCTCCAGTATTTGTTTTGAAATTCACTTTTTGCTCACTTATTTCCAGTGTCAAACCCATTCTGTTGCAGAATCTTGCTTGGTAAATGTATTAAGAAATCCAGCAGTGAACTCTGTTTCTGGATCGTCATCTGAGTTTTGTCTACAAGCTGCATTTTCATGCATATGTTTTGCTTTTATACTCTTTTGGAGTCTGTGATAAATGATATGTTTTTGCAAAATGGTTGTTTTTACTGAATGCATGACATTACACCCTTGTGCTGGTGGTCTTTGCAGCATGTTATGATTGCCTCAACAAGCCACTGCAAACAAATCTGGACTCTCTGACTTGTTTAATATTCTTGTATTCTGTTTTTATGCCTCAGAATGAATTTTTAAATCAGATTTACTGCTGCTCTCTTCTTAATACTCATTTTGGAGCTGTTTTTACTGGTCCTGTAATAATGTTCTTTGCAAAGTCAAGTCCATTTTTCACAGTAACCTTGATTTGATCGATCAGTTATACCATAAATAATTCTCTCTCAAAGTATCTCATCATTCTTGTGATGCAGCTTATTGTGTAGATCTAGAATAATATGGTCAATGGGCTCAACTGGCAGCTATTTGCTTGCAATGTAGTGCACCTTTGTGGATTAAAGTATTGTAACTGACCTCTCTGCAGGTGTTCACTAAGGGTGCTGGTGTACACCAGTTCTATCTAGATGTCTGGTAGCACGTTCCATGTATTAAAAGCACAGACAAAATTATCACAACTACTCCAAGCACTAGGCTCCACAGACACTAGCTTCTTGGTGGGTGTTCATTTTCTAGCTCACCTCACGTAGTTCTATGCAGGGGTATAAAAGTAACATCCTTTGGGACTCCTTATGCTGTTCTCCTGCTGCTCTCACACAAAGGTGTCCCATGCATCCCTCTTGCAGGCCGTGGTCCTGTGTCCATTTGCTGCCGCTGCTACTCCTAACTTGCAGACAGCCACAGGTTACTTCTCTGACTAGCTCAGAGTTCAGTCCCAGTTCTCAGACTGCCTGGTCTTCTCTCCACAGCCACTTCCCACGCTGCTGCCTCTGGTGTCCCAACTGCCTGGAACCTCAACCCTCTCCGCCTATTTCTAGTACTAAAGAGTGAAGAGCAACAGATTTACTACTTCACAGATTCATCACAGTAAACTTGAAATGATTGAATGTCTTTGTCTAGCAGTTTGTAGTCCTCTACATGTTCCCCCTGTAACATAGTGGAAATTTCCAATACTTCTGGGCCTGTCACTTTAGCGCTGCGGAAGGGTTCACACACACAGATTTCTCTTTAATATCACTTTTGCTCAGGAAAATCTGGAAGCATTGCAATCACTTCCTCTAGTTCTTCAACTGGTTCTCTTCCCGACCAGGGGACTCAGTGCATTCGTTTCTGCAGTTTTTGCCAGAGATTTAATTTACTATTGCATAATGTAATAAAGGAGTGAATTACAGAACTGTTGGTCTTTATCTCTTATCCCATCATCTGGCTTGGGTCAGCATTACAAATGGAAACATGACAGAGGACAGCACCTCTTATTTCATTGGCCACTCTTATACTCCTCAGGCTGTATCTACTGAAAAGATAAAAATAGAGGTGGCTTCATTTTCAGAAATGCTTAGCACTCAGAGCTTCAATTTAAATCAATAGGAGATGTAGGTGCTCATTGTTACAGGAATGCTCTATGTTTGTATATATTGTTTGCATATTGTTAATCAATATATAAAGTGCCAATAAATGATTCTCAAGAATATGTACCATAGTTCCTGGGTATTGTAAGACCACCAAACTTGCTGTTGTATCTGGAAATAGCTTCCTCTGTAAAGCTCTTTACATGGATCTCTTAATACTCAGCATCTCTGAAGATCAGGCACAGAGGACTGACTTCAATTTTTGGGACTATCAGTTCAGCAACTTTACTGGATACTAAAAATTCACTTTTTAAAAAAATATTCATTTTTAAAAGAAGAGATTCCTTATTAAACTAATTACATGGGAGTATTTACAAAAGGTGAAGTTGCTTTACAAGAAATCCTTTAGAGGATATGACTAATAAACCTGTACTTTTTTTTTTATTATTATTATTGCAAAATGTTGAGTCAAATCATTTTCTTACATTTGATTTTTTTCTCTCTTTAAAAACGTTCATTCATCTCCTGGACGGAAAAACACCAGATAAATATTTGAATACAAGTAAAAGCAAACCCTGCAATTTCAGTTCAGAATTCATGATTCTCATAATCATTTCAGTTTAATGAACCCCAAGCATCATCTGCAGGGCTCACATCCCTCCCTCTGCAAATGGTGAGCCAAATTCTACTCTCAGTCTACAACCATGGGAATCTGGATAATCCACTGAAGCCAATGGGCTTGATTTGCCTTTCCTACTGCACTAGATTTACATTGGTGTAACAGCCAAATTCGGTTTTCAATTTGTATACATGAGCAAGGAAGCAGTGAGCAATATTTCAGATGTCAATTGCTATTCGTGAATGTACAAGGTAATGTTCTATGAATTACAAGCAGGTTGTACATACAGTGCATAAGTGTTTAATTGCATCATTAAATTGCTACAATTATGTAGATTATCTGAAACTATATTTTAATATACATTTTAAATACTAGTAATACTTCACACTTCTACAGCACCTTCTTTTGGGCTAAAAAAGCATTTTACAAACAATCATGAATTACTAGGGCTCTACCAAATTTGTGGCCATGAAAAATGCATCACGGACCGTGAAAGCTGGTCTTTTGTGTGTTTTTACCCTATACTATAAAGATTTCCCGGGGGAGACAAGCATTTCTCAAATTGGGGGTCCTGACCCAAAAGGGAGTTGCAGGAGGGTCACAAGGTTATTTTAGGGGGGTTGTAGTATTTACACCCTTACTTCTGCGCTGCCTTCAGAGCTGGGTGGCCGGAGAGCGGCAGCTGTTGGCCAGGTGCCCAGTTCTGAAGGCAGCACCCCACCAGCAGCAGTGCAGAGGTAAGGGTGGCAATACCATACCATGCCACCCTTATTTCTGCACTGCTGCCTTCAAAGCTGGGCGGCTGAAGAGTGGTGGCTGATGACCGAGGGCCCAGCTCTGCAGGAAGCAGTGCAGAAGTAAAGGTTGCAATACCATACCATACCCTCCTTACTTCTGCACTGCTGCTGTCAGCAGCTCTGCCTTCAGATTTGGGCTCCCGGCAAGCAGCAGCCCAGCTCTAAAGGCAGAGCAGAAGTAAGGGTAGCAGTATCACATTCCCCCTACAATAACCTTGCTACCCTCCACAACTCATTTTTGGGTCAGGACCCCTATAATTACAACACCGTGAAATTTCAGATTTAAATAGCTGAAATCATTTAAAATCCTGTGACCATGAAATTGTCCAAAATGGACTGTGAATTTGGTAGGACTTTACGAATTATACATAAAAAAAACTATGTTAAAACATTAAAGTTGCAAAGACAGGAACTCAAAAGCTAAGAAATGCCAAAATTAATGTTACCTCTGCAACCATAATTCAGCCCCCTTGTGTGCATAGGCGCCAATTTCTCCTGGCGCCGGTGGGTGCTCGACCCCCCCCGACTCCACCCCTACCCCACCCCCATTACCCCTTCTCCAAAGTCCCCGCCCCCTTTTGGACTCCTTCCCCAAATCCCCGCCCCCTCCCCTGAGCACGCTGCATTCCTGCTCCTCCCGCCTCCCTCCCACAGCTTGTTACGCCGTAAAACAGCTGTTTCGTGGCAGCAAGCGCTGGGAGGAGAAGCGGGGACGTGGCACTCTCAGGGGAGGAGGCAGAGGTGAGCTGGGGCAGGGCGGGGAGCTTGGCTGCCAGTGGGTGCAGAACACCCACCAATTTTTCCCGGTGGGTGCTCCAACCCTGAGCACTCACGGAGTCGGCGCCTATGCTTGTGTGTACGTATTATGGTACATTCTTTAATTATGTAATCATGTAGTATTTTTCCCCCAAGATCCCTGCCTCATTCAGTGCACAGGATGGACAATACTCACTGAATGAGCAGCTATTCATTATTTTATTTTCTCTTCACTGTTCAATATGTGGCCCCATGCCTTATTTACTACACAATATTCAAACCCTGCTCTGAATGCAGAATAATTGATTTCCTCATGAGCTTTTCTATTGTGCTCATCACAGTAGTAGGTAAGTGTTTCACAAACATTAATTATTTTATTTTCACAACACTCCTGTGAGATTAGGGGGCATTATCCCCATTTTAAAGATGATGAACAGAGAGATTAAGGTCAGAAAGTATTCACTAATTTTGGGTGCCCAATTTGGGACATCTAATGATTGATTTTTCACAGTACTTAGCATTATATAGAACTTTAGATGGTCAAAGTATAGCTCCCTCTCAGCACTTCTGTAAATGAAACTCCATGGTCTCAAGTCAGGCACCCAGAAAATGAGCAGCACACAATTAGTGACCACCTGTGAAAAATTTGCTTTAATTGTCTTGTTCAGCATCACAGAGGAACTTGGTGGCAGAGGCAGGGATAGAATTCAGGTCTCCAGAGCAGCACTCAATTACCTTAACCACAAGACCATCTTTGTGCTTCCAATTGTACCCTCCCCTTCCAACTTCTGCAAAAAGTGAGGCAGAGATCCTACAAAAAGCCTCTTTCACTACACAACCTTGACTTGTCCTCTGAGTAGGTCCATCCTGTGCACTGAATGAACAAGGGTCCTGTGGAAAAAATAGTACCTATCTGAACCTAAGACTGATAATGCCATCTTCTCTAAACCCACACCACTGTTTCTGTCATTGTCACCTCCCCTACTGTCAGTCCGAGTCTCCCTGCCTAGGCTCCTCATGCCAGTATATGCTCTGGGCTCCTTGTCCAGCCAATCCCAGTTCTCCCTCCCGCTCTCTTCCCCAAATGGCTCCAAGACCCAGTCTCTCACCCCCCACACACACACTTTGCCTCCTCATCCCAGAATCCCTGCTTCCTCTCACAGCCTCCCTTCAGGTCCAGCTGGTCCCAGTTTCCCCACTACTGGCTCCTCATCTAATCCCTTTTCCCCACCACTGGCTCCTGGTCACCCCCATATCCCCTCAATGGCTCCCAGTCAGGGTCTCCTTGCCCAGCCAGTCCCAGTTTTTCTCCCTCTCCCCTGTATCAGTTCCCAGTCCCAGGCTTTTTGTCCCAATGTACTCCCATGACCCCATAAGCCCAGCTCTTTTCTCCTCTGCATTTGAGTCAGGTAGCTTCCTCCTCCCCAGCAGGGGGAGCCTTGAGAGCACAGGAGACACAGTCTTCCAGCTCTTAGTTCCTATATCAAGCCCCCATCTAGGCTTGCAGCAGCCAGGAACAGAAATTAAGGAAAAGTCCTGCTCAGCCCCTGCTGCTGTGGGCAGGAGCATGCTCAGTGTAGACAGAATCTTCAGAGAATTCAGCTGCCAAACAAGAACTTATCCACTAACACATCTGAGCATATTTCAACTGAGATTTTTCAAAGGTTCGCCAAATTTGGTTGAATTTTCACAGGAACAGCAAAAGGCATATCCCTGACAACAGCCACCCCGCTCCCCACACACCAAATTTCAAGTCCCTGCTCCAAAGCATGAACACACTAAATGCTCTAAATACATAATAAATAACAACTTAACAAATTTGTTAACATGGGCAAAACAATACATTTCCCCCAATCTTGTTCTCAGAAATAGTTGAACAATTTTTGCTTACACCTTCCAAAATAATTCAGCTCGAGATAGACACCCAACATGGAAAATTTCAGTCCAGACAGTTTGTTTGGCAAAGTTATAGGGTCTTATAATGGAAGTGTCAGGCAACCCTGCCTATAGGTAATGTTGCCTGCACCTATAATTATGTCACACAGTACCCCTGTGATGTAAGCAATTATTATCCTTACTTTACAGATAGTGAAATTAAGACATAGGCACATAGTGGATAGAGTACTATTCTGGACCTCAGAAAACCTGGGTTATATTCCTGGTTCTGACACTAGCTTGCTGGATAACATTGGAGCAAGTCACTTCATTAATCTGTGCCTTAATTTCCCCATTGGTAAAAGGGGGATATGATACTTGCCTCCTTTGTGAAGTGCTTTGAGATCTACTGATGAAAAATACTATCTAAGAGCTAGGCATTATCATTATTATTATTCCACATTAAGCAGTGGAAGCCCCAAACTTCAACTTGCATATTGTGAAAGCTAGGCCTAAATAATATTGAATTATGACAACAATCAGTAGGCCTCCCTGGCTCTGGTAGTATAATTCACACCCACTAGACAGGGAGAAGATTTTGAACCATTCTGGTAAGCACACAGCAAAAAGCTGTATTTTTCCACCTTCCTAGCTTCAATATAACAACTGCAACTATGTAATATTATTTTCCACTAAAGTTCCCCGTGAAAGAAAAAAGAATCCCATGTGAAAAACTGGGTAATAAGTTTCACACACATAGTTTTATTAAGTTATTGTTGATACTATTGCTAACATTTATGTTAAACAGGGACACTTCCTTTTAACATAGGAAATTTGTCTCCCACAGATCTAAGTTTCACTTAGATCTCTTTCTTAGACATTAAAAATGGAATCTTTTGACATTTTTGTTCAACCATATATAGCCAAGACATACAACATACAACATACAATATCAAAGGATAGAGTGTCCTATGAAATATTTTTTCAATTTCTCTGAACACTGTCTAAAAATTATTTATTCAGATTTAAGGGCCGCTCCTGGCAGAACCTGGAAAAGTAGGTCTGATATAGACATTTAAAGGGAATTCCCCTTCCTTTCCGTGAGCAATAACTACATATGCAAATAACACAGATACATGCAATTAATGGTTCAGCCATGCAAAGTGTTGCATGCCCTCAATTCTCACTGAAGCCAGTGGGATTTGAGGATACTCAGTACCTTGCAGGAAGCACTCAAAACCATTGAAGATTGATAAAAAACCTGCCACAAGTCCAGGATTACGATTTGACTATTTTTTACTATGACAACGTGACTCTCCTTTATGAACTCCCACGTTATTACACATTCAAAAATGAATCAGAAGGTTAACAGGTACAAGCAAAACTAACCTTATCTCTCACAATGCATGTGTCCACAGTAACCATTCAAAGATTTGACATGGATAAAAAGTAGGGCTGTCAAGCGATTACAAAAATTAATCGCGATTAATCGCATTGTTAAACAATAATGGCATACCATTTATTTAAATATTTTGGGATGTTTTCTACATTTTCAAATATATTGATTTCAATTACAACACAGAATACAAATTGTATAGTGCTCACTTTACATTTTTTATTACAAATATTTGCACTGTAAAAAACAAAAGAAATAGTATTTTTCAATTCACCTAATACAAGTATTGTAGTGCAATCTCTTCATCATGAAAGTTGAACTTACAAATGTAGAATTATGTGCAAAAAGTAACTTCATTGAAAAATAAAACAATGTAAAACTTTAGAGCCTACAAGTCCCCTCAGTCCTACTTCAGCCAATCACTCAGACAACCAAATTTGGTTACAATTTACAGGAGATAATGCTGCCCGCTTCTTGTTTACAATGTCACCTGAAAGTGAGAACAGGCGTTCGCATGGCACTGTTGCATCCGGCATCGCAAGATATTTACATGCCAGATGCGCTAAAGCTTCATATGCCCCTTCATCTTCAACCACCAATCCAGAAGACATGCGTCCATGTTGATGATGGGTTCTGCTATATAATGATGCAAAGCAGAGCGGACCAATGCATGTTCATTTTCATCATCTGAGTCAGGTGCCACCAGCAGAAGGTTGATTTTCTTTTTTGGTGGTTCGGGTGCTATAATTTCTGCACCTGAGTGTTGCTCTTTTAAGACTTCTGAGAGCATGCTCCACACCTCGTCCCTCTCAGATTTTGGATGGCACTTCTGATTCTTAAATCTTGGGTCGAGTGCTGTAGCTATTTTTAGAAATCTCACATTAGTATCCTCTTTGCGTTTTGTCAAATCTGCTGTGAAAGTGTTCTTAAAACGAACATGTGCTGAGTCATCATCTGAGACTGCTATAACATAAAATATATGGCAGAATGCAGGTAAAACATAGCCGAAGACACAGTTCTCCCCCAAGGAGTTCAGTCACAAATTTAATTAACGCATTATTTTTTAATGAGCATCATCAGCATGGAAGCATGTCCTCTGGAATGGTGGCCAAAGCATTAAGGGGCATACGAATGTTTAGCATATCTATCACTTAAATACCTTGCAACGCCAGCTACAAAAGTGCCATGCAAATGTCTGTTCTCACTTTCAGATGACATTGTAAATAAGAAGCAGGCAGCAGCATTTCCTGTAAATGTAAACAAACTTGTTTGTCTTAGCGATTGACTGAACAAGAAGTAGGACTGAGTGGACTTGTAGGCTCTAAAGTTTTATATTGTTTTGTTTTTGAGAGCAGTTATGTAACAAAATCTGCTTTTGTAAGTTACACTTTTGCGATAAAGAGATTGCACTACAGTACTTGTATGAGGTGAATTGAAAAATACTATTTCTTTTGTTTATCATTTTTATAGTGCAAATATTTGTAATAAAAATAATATAAAGTGAGCACTGTACACTTTGTATTCAGTGTTGTAATAGAAATCAATATATTTGAAAAAATAGAAAAACATCCACAAATATTTAATAAATTTCAATTGGTATTCTATTGTTTAACAGTGTGATTAATCATGATTAATTTTTTTGAGTTAATCGTGTGAGTTAACTGCAATTAATTGAAAACCCTAATAAAAAGGCAAGTAGAAAGAACAGTTCAGCCAAATAACAATGTAGGGCCAGATCCTTGGGTTCAGCTGAAAGTGCTCAGTGCAGGACCTGAAGGTTGCAGGGCTTTAGGTGGGCAGGCCAAAGAAGCTGTAACATAAACATCCTACCTCATCCCATGCAGATCCCTTGGAAAAGATTATACCCCCTCAGACTTCTCTTTTAGACAGCTATTGTGGGGGTACCAGAGAAGGCCATAGGATATGAACATACAAAAAAAACCCAGAAGAAAAAAAAACCTTACATTAAACATAGGTCAAGCACTGAAAAGTTAGGAAATGTCAGAATTAAGGTTACTTATGCCACATTCATTCTCCCCTCTTATACCGTTTGACAGTCTTAATTAAAAGATCGGATACTATTTTTCCTCACGTGCACAATCAGCAGGGCTTGAACCCTCGATCTTATGATCCGTAGCACATACCTCTTCCACTTGATCTCAGGGAGCAACTGGTAGTGAGGTTCTGCTTGAGTTCTACATGTTACTCTGGAAGAAGTGATTAGAGCAGTGGTTACAGACAGGATAGCTAAGAACCTATTTCTCAAACATCCTTGATACTACTGACTTCAGTATATTTTCACTGAGTGATTCAGGAATTTAATTCAGATTTAAATGCAATAAAATAATTATTAACAACAATATTATACTCTAAGTACGTCAAAGAGAAAGGGTAGGATTTTCAGAAGTGCTCAGTGTTGGCCTAACTCTGCTGCCAATGAAGTCAATAGGAGTTTTACAAGTTTACTTGCCCTGTGCAGTAACTGAGGTTCTTCAAGATGGGTGTCCCTATGGGTGCTCTACTCCAAGTGAACGTGTGTCCCTGTGCCTTTGATCAGAGAATTTCAGCAGCAATACTCATCTGGGTCATGCATGCACTCTCTCCCTGTCTCGTGCCATTGTCAGCACCTATCTAGCACGTGCGATCAGATCCTCCTCAGTACCTTCTCTACTGTAGAGTTTGGAAATTTAACTCTGGAGTAGAGGGGAGGTGGGTGGGTAGTGGAGCACCCCCGGGGACACCCATCTCGAAGAACCTCAGTTACTGCACAGGGTGAGTAACCTTCTCCTCCTTCTTCTTCTTCTTCTTCGAGGAGTGTCCCTGAGGGTGCTCCACTTAAGGTGACTATTGAGCAGTGCATCTTGTTGTATGGAAGGGGCTTCAGAGTTGCATGAGTACGTGATAAAACAGTAAAGCCTAACAATGCATCTAATTTTGAACACTGGTTGATTGCATAATGTTTTAACAAACATGAGTGTGGATGCCCAGGTGGCTGCTCTACATATGTGCATGATTGCAACATTGTTTAGGAAGGCTATTGAAGTTGAAAGGGATCTGGTGGAGCGGGTTCGGATCCCCACTGGGGTTTGCATATCCTTCTGTTGGTACCAGAGGTGGATGCACCCAGAAATCCATTTATTTCTGTTTGGAAATAGCAGAACCTTTAGATCATTCCTCAGTGGAAATAAAAAGTCTTGGTGATGTTCTGAATGGCTTAGTTCTGTCAAGATAGAATGCTAAAGCACACCTGACCCTCTAGCATATGTAGTACTGAGTCCTGTTTACTCCCATGAGGTTTAAGGAAGAATGAGGGAAGATGGATTAGTTGGTTTAAGTGAAAGGTAGAAGGTATTTTAGGGAACAATTTTGGGTGGGGTCTTAGGGTGACCTTGTCCTTGAAAAAGATGGTGTAAGATGGGTGTGCCATGAGGGCCCTCGCTCTCCCACACAGCAGACTGACGTGATCGCAACTGAGAGAGCCACTTTCATCAATGTGTCAGAGAGTATGTTGCTAAGGGTTCAAATGGGGACCCAGTGAATCAGTGTAGTACTAAGTTCAAGTCCCAAGGTGGGGTAGGTACATGTACTTCAGGGTAGACATTTCCAATACCCATAAGGAAACATTTGGTGGGCAAATATTAATATGCCATCCATCTTGTGGTCGAAAGCAGTAATAGCCGCGAGATGTACACTGACTGAGCTAAGGGATAGTCCAGATGTCTTTAACCCAATATGTATTCCAATACCGTGGGTAAGAGGGCGGAAATGGCCCTGACTTTATGTTGAATCTCTTCCCTTTATGCAGGTAAGTATTATGTGTGATTGTCCTTCTGCTGTTTAATATGTCCTTCACCTATTCCGAGCAGGTTAGTTCTTTATGTTGGAACTATGTAGGAGCCATGTTCTCAGGTGAAACCTCTCTGGTTCGTGTGGTAAGCCTGTCCGGCATCGTGTGATGAAAGGTTCGGCAGAAGTGGAAGAGTGCGTGGTGTGCATACCACTATCCACACTAGGTACAAATACCATGTTTGTCTGGTCCCGTGTGGGGACTAACAGAATGACTTTGGTCCTTTCTGTTTGTATTGTGTGTATATCCCTCAGTAACAGAAGGATCGGGGAAAACGCGTATATCGGAGGTGCATTCCATTTGAGGAGAAAGGCATCTCCCAGGGATGGAACCCCAAGTCTGCTCTTGAACAGAATTGCAGGCATTTGTGATTTTAGGATGTTACAAAGAGGTCGATGGATGGGTAACCCTAGTGTTTGAATATGTTCTGTAGAACTGCATTGTTTAGTTCCCACTCATGATCCTGAGAAAATTCTCTGCTCAGCATATCCACTGTAGTGTTCTGACAACCTGTGATGTACAAAGCTGATATTCTGATATTGTGCCGTACACACCAGTTCCATAATTTCATTGCTTTGGTGCATAGGGAGTGTGATCTTGCCCTTCCCTGTCGGTTTATATAAAACGTGCAGGCAATGTTATCCATCATTGTCCTGATAGTCTCATTCCGGATCGGGAGCAGGAAGTGCAAGCTTGCATTGCGAACCTTGCACAGCTCCATACGATTTATGTGTAATAGTTTCTCGGAGGGCAACCACCTGCCCTGAATTGTGTGGTGCTCCCCAGCCTATCAAGGAGGCATCGGTTGTGAGAATCATTGAAGGTGGAGTCTGTGTGAAAGGGACTCCCACACACACGCTGGGGGGTTATATCCATCAGTGCAGAGAGTCTTTGACTTTGAGCGGCATGGTGAGGCGCTTGTTCAGGCTGTGTTTGTGTGGTATGTAGATGGTTCTTTGGCAACCCTGAATGCAGCACATGTGAAGTTGTGTGTGTCATACCATGAATGTGGTTGCTGCCATACGGCCTAATAATTGGAAGCAGGTCCATGCCAATATGTGCGGAGATCACAGTACTAAGGAGATCAGATTGACTATAAGTAAGGCTAAGATTTTATCATGGTTATTTTTCATAAAAGCCACTGACATGTCATGGGCATTAAACAAAAATTCACGGAAGCTGTGACCTTTCTGTGACTTTTGCTGCTGTGGCTCCATGGTTTCCCCCGCCACCATGGTGGCTGAGAGCTGTGGGGTTCCCCTTCCACCCTGCAACAGCTGCAAGCTGCAGGAGGGGGGGCCCTCCACCCACGATGGCTTGAGCTGTAGGGTGACCATATTTCCCAAAGAGAAAACGGGACACCCCAAGCTGCTCGCCTGAGGCATTCCCCTCCTCCTTCCCCTGCGCGAGGCTGTCTCCCATTGCTGGAAACTTGCAGGAATGGCCTGTCACCGGAACCCTGCCAGGACTCCACTCGCCACTAGCTCCAGAGTGCTGCAGCCCCTGGGGTTGAAGCAAAGAATGTCACGGAGGTCTCTGAAAGTCACGGATTCCGTGACTTCCGTGACCTCTGTGCCATAAATCAAGTCTTAACTATAGGTAATGAATCTGTCTGGTGGTAATGATGCTCTGGCCTCCAGAGAGTTAAGATGGGCCCTACTGAAGTCCAGTTTCTGTATGGTCAGTGTTGATTTTTGCATGTTTAGTTGTAATCCTGGCCGCAAAAAGAGGACAACTGTCCTGTGAGTAATGTCGAGGGTGATTGCCCGGGTGGGGGCTTTAAGTACACAATTGTCCAAATAGGGAAATAATATTACACCGTTTGCGAAGGTGTGCCGCCACTACCGAAAGAATTTTGGAGAACACCTGTGGTGCTGTCGAAAGATGCAAAGGTAGAACTTTGTATTGGAAATGTTCTGTCCCCAGAGTAAATCTGAGGAACCTCCTGTGAGCGGGATATATGGTTACATGAAAATAGGCGTCTTGGAGGTTGAGGGCCGAGGGTCAGTCCTCCTGTTCCACTGCCGGTATTATCATTGCTAATGTGACCAACCTCAACCGCTGGGTCTTTACGAATTTGTTGAGTTTTCTGAGGTCTAGAATAGGCCTCCATCCTGCGTTCCTTTTCTGGGTTACGAAGTAGTGGGAATAAAACCCCTCTGTGTTGTGGTGGTACCTGTTCCACGGTGCCCAGATATAGGAGGTGGTTTACTTTTTGCCATAGAAGGTGTTCATGAGAAGAAGAGTCCCTGAAGAGGGAAGGGAAGATAGGATGGGTAGAGGAGATGGAGGTAAATGGTATCGAGGATTATTTCTAGAACCTATTTGTCTGTGGTGATGGATTTCCATGCCGAATAGAAAGGGGTCAAGTGGTGTCGGAAACGGAGGATGGTAGGTGATGGTGTCAGCACTGATGAATGGGGGAGGTCCTCAGGCCCTCGACCAAGTCCTAAGAATTATTGTTTCACAGAGGGTTGTTGGGACATTGATGATTGAAGCGGAGGTGGTCGATGCCTTGGAGGTCTCTGTCTCTGCCATTGTGTATCATATTGTTGTACATATGTGGCAGATCTTGTGTGCTGGGAGGGATAATATTTACCCTATTTTCTCTGGTTGTAGGTGTGTGTATCCCTAAGGTCCTTCAGGATGTAGAGGGCCTCATCCATCTTTCTGATGAACAACTTCTGGACAGCAAAGGGAAGGTCCTCCACTGTGGATTGTACCTCTCTGGGAAAGCTTGACAGGTGGAGCCACAATGCTCAGAGCATAACTATAGTGGTGGCTATGGAGTGTGCCATTGTGTCTCCCGCATCTAGGGATGCCTGTAAGGCAGATCTGATTAGAAGATGGCCCTAGGAGATGATGGCTTTGAATTGGTCCATTTGGTCTTCCAGGATGTAATCAAGAAAGTCTGTGAGTTTGGAATAGTTTGTGTGGTTGTATTTAGCAATCAACACGGCATAAATGGTGAGCTGAAATTGCAGAGTGGCTAATGAGTAAGCCTTGCAGCCAAAAAGATCTAATCATTTCCACTCCTTGTCACATGGGGTGGATCTGGATTGGTGTCATCTACTGTGAGGATTGATGGAGTTCATTGCGAGGTGAGAAAATAAAAAGTCCATCCCTTTTGAGGGGACATAATACTTTTTATCCACTCTCTTGCAAGTGGCTGGCATAGTTGCCGGGGTCTGCCATATGTTCTTGGCTGACTCCATAAGTGCTTCATTTATTGGAAGCACTATTTTTGACGACAAAGTCTGTAGATGTCCAGTAATTTATGTTGGGACTCTGAAACCTCCTCTAGAGGGGTGTCTAGGGAATCTATGAATCTTTTGAAGAGCTCTTGGAAATGTTTGAAGTCATCAGCAGCAGTGAGTGGTTGAAGCATTATAGCCTCATCTGGGAAAGAGGACGAAATGTTGGCTGGTGGTGTCATTTCCTGTTGCAGCGCCTCCTCCTGTTCCTCAAAGCTTTCCACGGGGGGCTCTGATGGTGAAGCCAGTGAGGGTGGTGGGGAAGATCTAATCTTCTCCTTGGAGGCCTTGGGTATTGTCTTCTGTATGCTGCACATGGGTCCCAATAGGGCCACTAAGTGGGAGATGGCCTAGGTGGTAGCATCCATGGGTGGCCATACTAGGTCTGGGTGTCAATCCTGTGGTAAGATTCAGGCTGTACAGGTGGGCCTAAGATTGCAGAATTTTGGATGGGAGAGGAATAGTATAATGAAAAAACCCACCCTCCTCCTCGCTAAATAACAGTGGGGCCAGAGGTGAAGAGGGTTGACATGGTACTGCGCATACCGGAGATACATTGGTATTGAAGAGTGGTGATTCTGGCATCGATGAAACAAGTAGATCTTTGTGTTGCAGGAAATAGTGCAGTGCTGATGGTTTCGGCACCAAAGTGGTCAGTGCCAACAACACTGTTCCATTTGCGGGCAATGGTGCAGACATCTGAGTGCTCTGTGCAATTGGAGCAGGTGGTGGTACCATAGCCTGCGGGGAGTGCCTTGGTGCCGCAACCTTAGGCGGCTCCATCGGCACTGTAGTGGAGGAGGTGTGCTTCTGTTTGCCCAGGGCCGGCCTGCTTGGGGTCACTGGCTTTCACGGTACACGCAGAACCTGACATCTGCTGGGAGAGCAATGTGCATAGACAATCCAGGAAGTTTTTGGAGAGTGTTGGGGACAACTTCCTGGTGCAACTACTGGAGGAACCAACCAGAGGCCAATCTCCTCCTGACCTGCTGCTTACAAACAGGGAAGAATTGGTAGGGGAAGTAGAAGTGGATGGCAACCTGGGCAGCAGTGACCACGAGATGGTTGAGTTCAGGATCCTCACAAAAGATAGAAAGGGTAGCAAAATACGGACCCTGGACTTCAGAAAAGCAGACTTTGACTCCCTTAGGGAACTGATGGGCAGGATCCCCTGGGAGTCTAATATGAGGGGGAAAGGAGTCCAGGAAATCTGGCTGTATATTAAAGAAGCCTTATTGAGGGTGCAGGAACAAACCATCTCGATGGGCAGAAAGAATAGCAAATACAGCAGGCGACCAGCTTGGCTTAACAGTGAAATCTTTGGTGAGCATAAACACAAAAAGGAAGCTTACAAGACGTGGAAACTTGGACAGATGACTAGGGAGGAGTATAAAAATATTGCTCGAGCATGCAGGGGTGTAATCAGGAAGGCCAAAACACAACTGGAGTTGCAGCTAGCAAGGGACATGAAGGGAACAAGAAGGGTTTCTACAGGTATGTTAGCAACAAGAAAAAGGTCAGGGAAAGTATGGGACCCTTACTGAATGGGGGAGGCAACCTAGTGACACATGATGTGGAAAAAGCGAAAGTATTCAATGCTTTTTTTGCTGCGGTCTTCACAGATAAGGTCACCTCCCACACTGCTGTCCTGGGCAACATAGTATGGGGAGGAGGTGAGCAGCCCTCAGTGGTGAAAGAACAGGTTAAGGACTATTTAGAAAAGCTGGACATGCATAAGTCCATGGGTCCAGATCTAATGCAACCGAGGGTGCTGAGGGAACTGGCTGATGTGATTGCAGAGCCATTGGCCATTACCTTTGAAAACTCATGGTGATTGGGGAGGTCCCGGACTATTGGAAAAAGGCAAATATAGTGCCCATCTTTAAAAAAGGGAAGAAGGAGAACCCGGGGAAATACAGACCAGTCAGCCTCACCTCAGTCCCTGGAAAAATCATGGAGCACGTCCTCAAGGAAACCATTTTGAAGCACTTGGAGGAGAGGAAGGTGATCAGGAACAGTCAACATGGATTCACCAAGGGCAAATCATGCCTGACCAACCTGATTGCCTTCTATGATGAGATAACTGGCTCTGTGGATATGGGGAAAGCAGTGGACGTGATATATCTGGACTTTAGCAAAGCTTTTGATACGGTCTCCCACAGTATTGCCAGCAAGTTAAAAAAGTATGGATTGGATTAATGGACTATAAGGTGGATAGAAAGCTGGCTAGATTGTCGGGCTCAATGGGTAGCGATCAATGGCTCGATGTCTAGTTGGCAGCCGGTATCAAGCGGAGTACCTCAGGGGTTTGTTCTGGGGCCAGTTTTGTTCAACATCTTTATTAATGATCTGGATGATGGGATGGATTGCACCCTCAGCAAGTTTGCAGATGACACTAAGCTGGGCGGAGAGGTAGATACGCTGGAGGGTAGGGATAGGGTCCAGAGTGACCTAGACAAATTGGAGGATTGGGCCAAAATAAATCCGAGGAGATTCAACAAGGACAAGTGTAGAGTCCTGCACTTAGGACGGAAGAATCCCATGCACCGCTACAGGCTTGGGACCGACTGGCTAAGCAGCAGTTCTGCAGAAAAGGACCTGGGGATTACAGTGGATGAGAAGCTGGATATGAGTCAGCAGTGTGCCCTTGTTGCCAAGAAGGCTAACGGCATATTGGGCTGTATGAGTAGAAGCATTGCCAGCAGATTGAGGGAAGAGATTATTCCCCTCTATTCGGCACTGGTGAGGCCACATCTGGAGTATTGTATCCAGTTTTGGGCCCCCCGCTACAGAAAGGATGTGGACAAATTTGAGACAGTCCAGCAGAAGGCAACAAAAATGATTAGGGGGCTGGGGCACATGATTTATGAGGAGAGGCTGAGGGAACTAGGCTTGTTTAGTCTGCAGAAGAGAAGGGTGAGGGGGGATTTGATAGCAGCCTTCAACTACCTGAAGGGAGGTTCCAAAGAGGATAGAGCTCAGCTGTTCTCAGTGGTAGCAGATGACAGAACCAGGAGCAATGGTCTCAAGTTGCAGTGTGGGAGGTTGGATATTAGGAAACACTATTTCACTAGGAGCGTGGTGAAGCACTGTAATGGGTTACCTAGGGAGGTGGTAGAATCTCCATCCTTAGAGGTTTTTAAGGCCCGGCTTGACAAAGCCCGGGCTCGGACGATTTAGTTAGGGTTGGCCCTGCTTTGAGCAGGGGGTTGGACTAGATGACCTCCTGAGGTCTCTTCCAATCCTAATCTTCTATGATTCTATGAACCGGAGGATCCCGGTGCCTCGTATGTATTCAGCTGCTGTGTGGTCGGTACCGAGGATACAGAATGAGCTGGAGACCATTTCTTTCTCAATGACTCTTTAATGGGGGAAATTGATGCACTTTTTCTCACTACCTTTTTGGAGTTTCTGGAGATCATTGTCCAGAGGGGGTCTTCTGGCTGGGATCAGATGCCGGGCACAGAGATTTCTTCATAAGTATAAGTTTGAGGTGCAGCTCTCTGTTCTTCCTGGTGCAAGCCTTTATGTTGCTGCAGTGAGACCACTTTGTGGGATGTCTCTCTCACGTAAGCACCGGATACATTGAGTTTGTCTATCCGATATTGGGATTGCCTCCCAGCAGGAAAGGCAGCACCTGAAGCCTGGTGAACTGGCCATAGGTCCAACTATGGTGGTTCAGCCCACTATTTTAAGGGGTAAGAAAATATATGTATAATAATTTTTTAAATGAAAAAATAAACAGGGAAAGAAAAAGGGTAAGTAAATGTAACTTATATTAAGACTACTCTAAAAAGCTATACTAAACACTAAATAAAGCTATCGGTTTTCACACTACTGGGAACTTTGTCTCAGGCCGAGGATGGTTGAGAAGGAACTAAGGGGGGCGGGGTCTGGTCACGCACACTAGACAGATGCCGACAACAGCGTGAGATGAGGAGAGCTCATGCGCGACCCAGATAAGCAATGTTGTTAAAATTCTTCGATCAAAGGCAAAGGGTTGCACACCTGAAGTGGAGCACCTACAGGGGACACTTCTCGAAGAAGAGCAATGACTTCAATTGGGCTATGAGGATTTGTTGTTGGGTTTGTTTAAATAAATTAAATCAAAATTAGGCCAATGCTGAGAACCTTTTTGAGGAAGGGAACCCAACAACAACCACCCAAAAACTGTATTACAAAACATGAGCCTTCTCCCTTTGAAGTCAATGGGATCAGGATTGGGCCAGTTTATTTAGGATCAGATACAACATTCCTATGAGATACAGTAGGAACTATTTTCATCCTCACTATACCCATAGACTCATAGACTTTAAGGTCAGAAGGGACCATTATGATCATCTAGTCTGACCTCCCGCATGATGCAGGCCACAAAAGCTGACCCATCCACTCCTGGAATAATTCTCTCCCTTGACTCAGTTGTTGAAGTCCCCAAATCATGATTTAAAGACTTCAAGTCGCAGAGAATCCTCCAGCAAGCAACCCCTGCCCCATGCTGCGGAGGAAGGCGAAAAACCTCCAGGGCCTCTGCCAATCTACCCTGGAGGAAAATTCCTTCCCGACCCCAAATATGGCGATCAGCTGAACCCCGAGCATGCGGGCAAGATTCTCCAGCCAGACCCTCTGGAAAAAGTTCTCTGTAGTAACTTTTAATATCCCATCATTGACCATTGTTACTAATTACCAGCGATGGCACGTTATTGACCTATTGACTAAAATCACGTTATCCCATCAAACCATCCCCTCCATAAACTTATCAAGCTTAATCTTAAAGCCAGAGAGGTCTTTCGCCCCCACTATTTCCCTCGGAAGGTGTTCCAGAACTTCACCCCTCTGATGGTTAGAAACCTTTGTCTAATTTCAAGCCTAAACTTCCCGACGGCCAGTTTATATCCATTTGTTCTCGTGTCCACATTAGTACTGAGCTGAAATAATTCCTCTCCCTCCCTGGTATTTATCCCTCTGATATATTTAAAGAGAGCAATCATATCACCCCTCAGCCTTCTTTTGGTTAAGGTAAACAAACCGAGCTCCTCGAGTCTCCTTTCATACGACAGGTTTTCCATTCCTCGGATCATCCTAGTGGCCCTTCTCTGTACCCGTTCCAGTTTGAGTTCATCCTTTTTAAACATGGGAGACCAGAACTGCACACAGTACTCCAAATGAGGTCTCACCAGTGCCTTGTATAACGGAACCAGCACCTCCTTATCCCTACTAGAAATACCTCGCCTAATGCATCCCAAGACTGCATTAGCTTTTTTCACGGCCACGTCACATTGCCGACTCATAGTCATTCTGCGATCAACCAGGACTCCGAGGTCCTTCTCCTCTTCCGTTACTTCCAACTGATGCGTCCCCAGCTTATAACTAAAATTCTTGTTAGTCATCCCTAAATGCATAACCTTACACTTCTCACTATTAAATTTCATCCTATTACTAAAAAGGAACAGAGGGTCCTGTGGCACCTTTAAGACTAACAGAAGTATTGGGAGCATAAGCTTTCGTGGGTAAGAACCTCACTTCTTCACTTGCATCTGAAGAAGTGAGGTTCTTACCCACGAAAGCTTATGCTCCCAATACTTCTGTTAGTCTTAAAGGTGCCACAGGACCCTCTGTTGCTTTTTACAGATTCAGACTAACACGGCTACCCCTCTGATACTTGACATCCTATTACTATTACTCCAGTTTACAAGGTCATCCAAATCTCCCTACAGGATATCTCGATCCTTCTCCGAATTGGCAATACCTCCCAACTTTGTGTCATCCGCAAACTTTATCAGCCCACTCTTACATTTGGTTCCGAGGTCAGTAACAAATAGATTAAATAAAATTGGACCCAAAACCGAACCTTGAGGAACTCCACTGGTAACCTCCCTCCAACCTGACAGTTCACCTTTCAGTACGACCCGCTGCAGTCTCCCCTTTAACCAGTTCTTTATCCACCTCTGGATTTTCATATCGATCCCCATCTTTTCCAATTTAACCAATAATTCCTCATGCGGTACCTTATCAAACGCTTTACTGAAATCGAGGTATATTAGATCCACCGCATTTCCTTTATCTAAAAAATCTGTTACTTTCTCAAAGAAGGAGATGAGGTTGGTTTGGCACGATCTACCTTTCGTAAAACCATGTTGTAATTTGTCCCAATTGCCATTGACCTCAAGGTCCTTAACTACTTTCTCCTTCAAAATTTTTTCCAAGACCTTGCATATTACAGATGTTAAACTAACAGGCCTGTAGTTACCCGGGTCACTTTTTTTCCCCTTCTTGAAAATAGGAACAACATTAGCTATTCTCCAGTCAAACGGTACCACCCCTGATTTTACAGATTCATTAAAAATTATCGCTAATGAGCTTGCAACTTCTCGCGCCAGTTCCTTTAATATTCTCGGATGAAGATCATCCGGTCCGCCCGATTTAGTCCCGTTAAGCTGTTAGAGTTTGGCTTCTACCTCGGATACGGTAATGTCAATCCCCCCTCCTATATTCCCATCCGTCACGCTGCCACTATTCCTAAACCCTTCATTAGCCTCATTAAAGACCGATGCAAAATATTCGTTTAGATATTGTGCCATGCCTAGATTATCCTTAATCTCCACTCCATCTACAGTCTTCAGCGGTCCCACTTCTTCTTTCTTTGTTTTCTTCCTATTTATATGGCTATAAAACCTCTTGATATTGGGTTTAATTCCCCTCGCAAGGTCCAACTCTACACAGCTTTTGGCCTTTCTCACTCCATCTCTACATGCTCTGACCTCAATAAGGTAGGTTTCTTTGCTGATCTCTTCCACCCCTTGTACGCTCTCTGTTTTTTCTTAATCACCCCTCTGAGACGCTCGCTCATCCAGCTCGGTCTAAATCTCCTGTCTACGAACCGTTTTCCCCTTCTTGGGATACAGGCCTCCGACAGCTCCTGCAACTTCAACTTGACATAATCCCAGGTGCCTTCCACCTTTAGATCCATAAATATGTTAGTCCAATCCACTTCCCTAACTAGTTGCCTTAATTTATTAAAGTTAGCCCTTTTGAAATCGTAAACCTTAGTCTCCGATTTAATTCTGTTAATCCTTCCATTTAGTTTAAACCGAATCAGCTCATGATCACTCGAGCCAAGGTTGTCCCCTACAACCATTTCCTTAACGAGGTCCTCACTACTCACCAAAACCAAATCTAAAATGGCATCCCCCCTTGTCGGTTCAGCAACTACTTGATGAAGGAATTCATCAGCTATCACGTCTAGGAAAATCTGAGCCCTATTATTGTTACTAGCATTTGTTCCCCAATCTATATCCAGGAAGTTAAAGTCTCCCATGATTACACAGTTCCTATTAGTATTTACTTCCCTAAAAACATTAAAGAGTTCTCCTTCCATATCCAGGCTAGATCCCGGCGGTCTATAGCACATGAGGAAGCTAAAGGAGAGAAATTCAGTGACTTGCCCGAGGTAACAAGGGGAGTCAATGTCAGAACCAGAACAGGAATTAACACAGAATATCAGGGTTGGAAGGGACCTCAGGAGGTCATCTAGTCCAACCCCCTGCTCAAAGCAGGACCAATCCCCGGACAAATTTTTACCCCAGTTCCCTAAATGGCCCCCAAAGGACTGAACTCACAAGCCTGGGTTTAGTAGGCCAATGCTCAAACCACTGAGCTATCCCTGGCCCCTATCCCTGCCAGAGGCCACACCTCTTCCTCCCCTCCCCCGATAATCCCACAGAAACCAGCCAGTATTAAAAACACACAAATAATTGAACGACTTTCAATATGCTCCCAAAGAGGCCAGAGTGAAGAGTTAGACTGCACACCCAATGGTGACCCATGCAGATGTGAAAGGAAACCCCCCCCCCGAGTCACCACAAGCAGGGATATACCTGTTATTGGGGGGAAACCCCTATGTTGTACACATGAATCATGTAGATCAGTAATGAAATGAGAATCCAAACCACAAAGGTACTGTATGTTTATTTTTAGAACATTGTCATTATTAAGGTAGGAAAAGGAACAAGTATGTTTCAAATGGTTTCCTGCACTCTAAAAAGAAATTATATACCTCTCTCACATACGCTGCATACCACTTATATTTTGTGAGATATTAGATCAGTTTTATCACATGAGAATTAATTACTCATCTACCCTGGACTGACCAAATCTTATACAAAGGGTTTCTTCATGCAATCAGAGATAGTTGATTTTATTTATTTAAACAAACCCAACAACAAATCCTCATAGCCACCAGGACTTTTCAATCTCCACTACAGCTACCTACATACTTGCACAAAACATTTTCATTAGCCTTGTCCCACTCATTATTTGCTTCTTGTCTCAAATTAGTTTATAAGGTCACTGGGGCAGGAAACCTTACTACTTATTTGTACAGGATCTAGCAAAATGGAGCCTTGATCCTGAACCATAGTACTAATAATATACTCAACATACAGACAATAAGTCTTAAGTTGTTTATTCTAATAATAACCATAAACACTGGTTTGGAGGAAACCTGCCATCTTACACATCATGCTGCTGACTGAAATGCTCAAGTTTCAGATGTGAGATTCTACTTTTCCTGAAAATTCAGCCTCTTCTCTGCAGTGGCGATGCCCAGAACCTGCCTACGTTTTCCCACGAGGGCTCTCCTGTTACAACTCTTATTCATTGCCCTTAATAAGCCTTCATAAACCCTTCTACTTTTTAAATGCACCCCCTGAAATTACTGCATATGGGGCAAGTCATCTGACAAGGGACTCTATATGTTTCATTCCAGGCAAAAGTTGATTCAGTTTTAAGTAGAGATGGAACTGAGCTGAAAATTTCCAATCCAGATTTGGATCCAAACTTCCCTTAAATTTCTGCAGTATTCTAGTTATAATGTATCCTATAAATATGGACCAGAATCAAGAATTTTGGATCTGGATACAGATCTGGACTTTCCTAAAGTGTAAGGAGGAATCTGAATTTAGTGATGCATTTTAGGCCCAGCTCTACTTTTAAAAGAGATGACCAACACCAGCATTATTGCTCTATAGTCTTAGACAGATGTGGTCTCAAAGGAGACATCTGAGTCGTGTTTCTTAGGGAATGCATATATACATTTCTACCATCTTCTACTTTTGTATAGCAAGGGAGCTGATTAGCAATGTTCAAATAACCAAGTCCAGATAAGTGAGCCAGTGCATAGCTTTGGAAGTGGCTTGGTGTAAATCTTAAGATGTCACTGATTTTACAATGTGGTTCACAGTTTGCGGCTCGTGTCCAAAATTACATTATCTCTCATCTTCCTGAGATGTGAGAGATGACAGCATCTGCCATTTAAAGTTCTGAAACTGTTCAATGCAGGCTATTGCTTCCGGGGTAGGTTGAAGCCTAAAAAGTTCTTTTGGGGCATCAACAATCAAATATTTGTTTGGGATATTAGCATTATCCGAGAATTCTTTCTAGTGTGCTTCATGATTGAATAAGAGCTTTAGCCTGATCCCAAAAAGGCTTACAGGATTTCAGACATGACTTTGGAAGCTTCTGTAGGTCCTCATGAATTGGTAAATTCAGGTTGACCATAGTTTGATGTACTCACAAACTCTCTCTCTGTATTTTGAATGTGGGTATATATGCAAAAGTGGACAACCAGTGGATGGGTGTTGATTTCAATGTTCCAGTTATAATTCTCATCACAACATTGAGCTGCATGTTCAGAGATGTGGTATAGGAGCTGCCTGCCCAGACTGAGGCGCAATATTCAGTGGTGGAGTGCAACATTGCTAGAGTCACTGTTCGAAGTGTGTGCACATCAGTACCCCATGTTGTGTCTGAGAGGATTTGGACAAGGTTAGTCCGTGATTTTGCCTTTTCACATGCTTCTTCCAGATGAGCTACAAACGTCAGGCATCCATCTGAGGTTACACCCAAGTATTTCAGATAGGGATCATTTTGGACCCATTCACCACCCAAATATGATAATAAGTGGTAACTTGGCAGTTTTGTTGATTTAGGTGAAAGTCTATTAGCAAACTTTTGGAGGCATTGGGACGTACCTTCCAGTATTGAAAATATTCTGCCATTATCTTGAGGTCAGGGAGCATGTTGCTGATGGGTGGTAAAGGACAAACATGATTGGCAGACCTATTCACTACTGTACATTTGACAGGGAAGACCGCTTGTTGTTAAAGAACCCCTCTGCATCTCCATCCCTGGTAACCCACCAAACTATGTCCTGTCAGCATCTCTCACCCCTTTTTGCCTTCCCATAGACTCACTTCTTGTCTCCAACTCCTTATCAGAGAGTTTAGTTACTCCAATTTATTGATAAATTAAATTTTCACATGCTCTGGAATGTGTAAAGGCTTGTCCACATATCAAAGTTAATCCAGAATAAAGAAATTTAAAGTGGATTAACTATTCCTGGTTAGCTCCATGTGTGGATGCTCTTATTTCAGAACGAGAGTGCCTTATTCTGAATTATTTTAATGTATTTATAGATTATTCCAGAATGAGAGGTCCACACACGGAGTTAATCATGAATAGTTATTCCAGAATAATGTCCTGTGTGGACAAGCCCCAACACAGTGTGGGGCATGTAGAATTTTACTCCATTAGTAGCAGGATGTACCAACCTGCCATCTCCAAAAGGTAATAATGGCTTCACTTAGAGAGGTTTGCTATCCAGAGAGGTGCTAGTATGTATTCTGTGACTGACAAATTCAAAATGGGAAAGTTACGTCTTGTTGGAGTGGTCACCAGACAGAGAGCAAGTCAAAGGGCCAGGAAGATATACGTGGATCTGAGGGTGAGGAAAGGTTGCACCCGCAAGTCTGGATAATTTAAATTACTTCAACTTTTGGATGCTCCTCTGACTAATGGAAATTTCTTAACTTCTGTCACCAATTATGATTTCACTGCAGGATCACCAAGGAACTTACAATGATCTGGAAGCATCAAACAGCTCTTTAAACACATAGGACCAAATCCGAACCCAACCTCAAGCCAGCATTTACATTTTCTACCTGCAAAAATTCAGGTGCAGTCTTTGCATGCAAACAATCTGCAAACAAGGTGGTGGTACAACAGAAATGATGTGACAAGTTCCTACAAGAAAATGTGATGAGTATTCTGTGAGATCCTTATTAAAGGCTGATCAAAGCCTTCTCTCTCTCAACACATGCAAACTATTCTGAATAACTAGCAGGAAACATTTCCTTGAAATGGAAATAACATTTCTGTAGCAGCAGATGGTTCCTGATTGGTTTGCATATCTGATCCACATGATCACAACTTAATTTAAGGTTAACAGATTTAGTTTGATGATACTTTTAAAATTAAAAAGTGAAAAATGCAGAAAAATAGTGATGTTACAATAATATATGTGGTATAATTATGGTATTGTATATCACATAACATCAAATAAGTTACAAAACTACAGAGATTAAAGTTTGAGTGGTATAATAAATGACAATATTGCACATTGACTCAGCTTTTTCCCTCCTCTTGCTTATTTGAGCATATTTGGGATAAGTGTATTGAATAAACTATTTTATTCAATACATATTATTAATTATTAATTGTTATATTCACCCCTATATAAGCACTGGAGGAAGTTAAAGTCCTTGTCTTGAGGAAGTTAAGGAGCTTGTGTTCAGTTTCTATTTGTAGCGTGTTCACTGAATGGGTTCCAAATCAGGAGACATTCCTTCACTTTCCCACTGGTGTGAGATCCCACCAAGTGAAATATATATTCAATGTTTTTTCAGATTTCCATATAATTGTAATGCTATGGTTTCTAAAGCTATATATTAACACATTTGGGTGTTTATTTAATGTGTATTCTGTAATATCTTGAAGCAAACAAGTATTTGGAAAATTGTCAATTCTCCACATTTTTATTGAAAACTTTTTGCAGATGAGGCCAAGCCCAGACCATATGTAAAAGACTAGAATTTCACTAAAAATTAGATGACTATATGGAGTTTAATAAGGTAAAGTAATTTTTCTACTTGGCCTTTCTGTGGTCAAGGAGGGAACTTCCCACTGATGATGCATTTACTGTTCCCCACTTCTCCTTACTGGGGCTGGGCTTGTATGGGAGTGTTATTGACCTACTGGCATTAAGAAGCTAATGAAAAAATGTTAAGAGTTTAAAAACAAGTTTAAAATTCTATAGGCGAGATGGGAGAGTTAACATTGTCTCATAACCCCTTACTCATTGGTTTGTATCACAATCTTCATATTATTAAAATCCATACATTTGCCTGTGAATATGGGGGGAAATGTTCTCTCTCATTCAGTTATGGAAGATATGAGTGAAATTGCTATGATGCAAATGCCACCAACAAATCACTGTCAATCTTTCCTTCAGTAAGGTACGGAAAGTAAAAAGTACCGTAATTTGAATAAAGGTGGGAAGACCAATTCACAGACAAGTTTCTCCATTGCTTTTGCTCATGCTATTAAATTTGTCAATAAGAAACTCCACATGGTGAGTGAAAACTCAGTATAGAATTTCAACATTTTCTTTCCATTATACAGTTTCTCTAATCACTTGCATTTGTACTTATTCAAATGGGGAATCACCTAAAACAAGCTTTCTCCAGTGCAGCTATTATATGTAGTTTAAAATTTGACTTTGTGGTTTAATAAGGTTCCTGTTCTATCAGGGTTTCAAATATTAAAAAAAAAGAATAAACTCTAATCAGATCACTGTGGTCCTGTCAAAAACCTCTAACTGTACAATTGCAAGTTTCAATTTCCTGAACCATTTCATTACTGATGAGCAGCGTGAACGGAAAATTGCATGTGTGAAAATCATGGACTCCATGATCTTTGAGTCTTTCCACCACTTCAGCTTCCCTCAGATTATAATCTTTCATTTTAAAAATGGTTTATATTCTCCTCTATTGCAAGGAGCCACTCAGTGAATCTGCTGATGCTCTGTAAATCTTGCCTCCTCACAGAAAACTGTCTCCAGGCAAATAACAGCTATTGCAAAGGTGTAAACTCACCTCTCCCACACTCTACTCACCTCAGTGAGGCATAAGCTGCAAACACAGGTAGTCTAGTAACTTTAATTTTTTTATTAAAGTTAATGTTAAAAAATATATATAATATACAGTTTAAGAAAAGTGTCTATACATCTGGGTATAGTGCTTAAATTATCCACAAAGTTCATTTTAAAAGTCATAAGACATAGTGCATAATCAGCAATAACCCAAATTTAGGTGAATAAAGTTAACAATACAGTTTAGATACTAGCATCCAAGTATTTGGGTACATCACTCATGAAAAGTTACACAGAGTTGGTTGTGGAGAGCAAATATATCAATTAGTGAAGACTGTCCCTCAGTAATTGAGAATTTAGGGTAGGTTGTCCATTTGTAAAATACAATCCATCAGGGAAGTATTTCAGTTACTTTCCCAACTGCGCTTCTCATTGGCACTCCAGCTCATCCTTCCTGGTATTGTCAACGTCTAGTGATGTGTTCTAGGTAGCTGTCCGTCAACTACCTGATGGCATCTGGCACCATGAGTTGCTGCATCAGCTGAGGGTGGCATTGACCGATTCCACATTCTCTCAACACTCACTCATTACTGGGGTCCCATGCACCCAAGGCTCTGACGATCAGTGGCTGAGTTCGAACCTCGTAGCCTCTAGCTCTCAAGGTATCGGCCGGAGGGTTGTATTTCTCCAGCTTTCAAGATCGGGCATCGCGGAAGGCCAGGGTCCTGTTTTCAAAGGGAACTGTGACATCCACCATGATGATCTTCTTCTGGTCCTTGTTGGTGATAATGATGTCCGGTTGCAGGTGGCTGTCTGTTCTGGGGATGGCAGTGTTCACGGCAACCTTTCCTACAGGTGGCGGGATGGCTCTGACCAGTCGGTCTTGGATGGTGTTGTGGTGCAGCTGCCAGGCTCTGGAATGGGGCTTGCAGCTACACAGGACGTAGAGTAGTGTCTCGTTGGCATAGCCACACCTCCCGCATCGCTTGTCCCGATTTCCATGGCAGACAGCTCCGTTCAGCGGAACGCAGTTGAGCTGGGCTCTGTGGATGAACCTCCGGTTTGCAAATTGGGTGAAGCTGCCCCCGGGGAGGAAGTGGCTGCTGATGTCCCACTTGCATGTCACCTCGAAGGCTTTGCCTTGGTCCGGCTTCTGTTTCAGGTTTTCCACGTATTGGCAGCAGATGGCATCCTTCTGGGTTCTCTACAGCATGGTTCTAGCTCTCGGAGTGATGAGAGTGTGTGTTCTACATTCTTCACCTGTGGCAGCAGGACTCCCAGCTCCTGGTGTTCCTTGCTCCACGTCCAGTGGCAGCCGATACGCTTCTCCAGTCATCATGTAGCATTGTGGGCACGAGTCCGGAGCAAAGCAAAGTCTCCCTTTTCTCTTCCAAATTCACCTTCCAGGGACCCACTCAGGTAGGTGGCAACTCTGGGTTGGAGGGGTCCTGGCAATTCGCTTTTTGATGACATCCTGCATAATACTATCTGCAATGTTCCTCACCGTGGCGTCCAGGCACGTCAGAAGGCGGAAGGCATGAGTGATCACTGCAACGTCGCATAGATCACCCATACGAGGGACATTGGCGCCGCCCTGCCTGCACAAGATGTACACCAGTTCATTGCTGCTCTCTGGGGAAGAAACATCCACTTCTTCACTAGCTGCCTGATGGTGTTGTCTGTCTTGTTAAGAGGTACCTTCGCCACAGCAGATCCCCTCAGGAAGAATGAGATACGGGGGGGGATCAGGAAGGTGTTCATCTTCTGCCATGGTGCCAGTAGGGAGGAGTTGATCCTGGCCACATCTCGTAGGATGGTATCCTCAGGTGTCTGCTGGACGCGGAAACCTGTTGGCGTGCCGAGATGTTGGTATGCTTGCCCATCCTCGAGGAAGATCATGGGTTCACCCTGGATCAGAAACGGCATTGCCTGGACCCAGTCCTTTCTACTGCCATCGATATGCAGGGATGCACACTTCCTAGTGTTGAAACGGAGTCCCATCCAGTTGGCAGCCTGGCTGGTGATGTTGAGCATTTGTTGGAGACTCTCAGAATTGTCTGCGATCAGGACCAGATCATCTGTGTAGGCCAGGATATTCACACTGTTGCCATACACGTTGAAACTGCCTAGCCCGCTGGAGATTGTTCGAATGAGTGGCTCCATAGCTAAGTTGAACACGATGGGGCTGAGGAGACAGCCTTGTTTTACGCTGCTACGGATAGGAATTTCAGGCTTCTCCCCTTCCATGGAGCAGATGGTGGTGGAGATGCAGCCTTCATAAAGTTCCCGGATTAACTGGAGGAAGTTTTCCGGCATCCTGAACTCTTGCAGCATGGCAAAAATATGCTGGTGGGGCATCGATCCAAAAGCATTAGCCAGGTTGAGCCCCGCTATAGCACACTTTCTTTATGCCTTCCTGGCCATGTGGATGGCAAGCATTTATGAGCTTGCTTAATATAATAAATGCAACCACAATTACTAATACAAAAGGCAACACAGACTAATTTGAATCACGGGACTGTTCAGGAGAGGAAAAAAAGCCCACAGATCCAGTTTTTCATTCCCACCACCCAAAACAAAAGAAAGTAAAGCAAAAAAGCATCTGCACCACAATTAAGTAAACTATTCAGGGCAGGGAGTGTCTCAGTCTATGCTTGTACAGTGTCTAGCACAATAGACTCCTGATTTCAGTTACGCTGCCGAGGCACTACTGTAATACAAATATGAACAATAACTAAAGAGAAAATAAAGAGGTCATAAGCATCACTCAGCAGCTAACCACAGATATACTTCAACATTTACATTGGAGACAGGGAAATACTGGCCCAAATTTTCAAAAGCAGCCTCTAATTATTGGTGCCCAGCTTTATGTTCCTAAGGTCTTATAAAAGTTTGTGTGAACTGTGGCTGTTTAGCATCTCTGGATATCAAACTTTAGATGTAAAAAGCTTGGGCAGAGACTGTCTTTATGTTTATGTCTGTACAGTATCTAGCACAGTGGGGTCCTGGTCCATGACTTGGGCCCCTAGGTGCTATTGTAACATAAACAAATATATAAATAAAATGGTCACTTTTGAAAATCTGTTCCCCGTTTGTCTTCCTGCCTTCTAGGGTACTTGGATTTCTGTGCTCCCAGAGAACTTGCATGAAAACGAACAGATTATCTAATGAAATTATTTTTGCTTGAGGATCCCTGAGAACAGAGGTCTTAAGTGGGAGAGAATAGGAGCTTCATTCTTTCTCTCTTTCAAAGATCCTAGAAACATTGCCATTTAATTATACAGTATTCCCTGCTTTGGGAACTTATTCTATACTTAGACACCACAATGGGAGGCATCTGAAAAAGACAGATAAACAGATGCATATATATGTGATGTGAATGGAGCATGGAATGGGACTTTGATCTTTCTCTTCCTTTTCCCCTAAATCACTGAAGCATTCTGTCTTCCAATCCCCTTTTCCAGTTTAGAAAGGCTATTTTACCTGATGAAGAAACATTCTGATGGAGAAAAAGACTGGCTCTGTGAAGCAATCAGGTACTCCCCGCCCCAACAGCTGCTGCTTGTAGGCATGAACCAGTCCAGATGGGGCTAATTTAAAAGCTAAAATGTGACAGGTGTGGAAATCAGGAACTAACTGGATCTGAGACAATGGGGGTAACTGCTGCTGAATAAAAGACCTGAAAGTGCTCTTGAAGAAGGCAGATCAGGGGAGCAGAGACTTTACAAGTATCTTACAAGAAAAGTCATATTTGGGGGACTTGCCTCAAGAATTTGAGAAAAACAGTTACCTTTTTGTAACTTCTGTTCTTTGAGATGAGCTGTATATGTGCCTTGCACTATAGGAGTGTGTGCACATCTCATGCACCGGTGCCAGAGAATTTTCCCTAGTGGTACTCACAGAGCAGTCTCACATATGCCCCTGGCTTCCTTGTAAGTTGAAGGTATAAATTCCTTCGTACCAGAATCCAGATGGTAGACTCTAATGCATTGGGTAAGGAGGATGGGTTGTGTAATGCACATATACAAAACATCTCAAAGAAAAACAGGTACAAGAAGGCGAGTAACTGGTTTTTCTTTGAGTGATTGCACATATGTCCATTCTATTGTAGGTGATGCCGAAGCTGTTTTCAAAGAAGGTGGGGATAGGAGTCTCAACCACAGAGGAACTGTGTGACAGCTTTCCCCACAGTTACATCTTCCCTTGATGCTGCAGTAATTGCATAGTGTCTAGCAAACTTGTGGATTGATGATCATGTCACTGCTCTACAGATATCCACAACAGGGACATTAATCACAAACCCTATGGAGGCTGAGTGCACCCTAGTTGAATGCTCAGACATCTTCCCAGGGGGCATGATACCTTTGGAAATATAACACATGACAATGCAGCTGGTAATCCATTCAGAGTCATTGTACTGTAACACGATGACCTCTCACTTGTTCTGCATAGGACATAAAAAGCTGGGAAGAAACCCCAAAAGGCTTTGTTCTATCCAGGTAAAATGCTATATCAGGGTAGTCAATAGGCAGACCGCAGGCCAAATCCTGGATCGCCAGATGCTTTTGAATGGATCGCAAAATCTTATTATTGTTATTGCGGTGTAAAAAATGTTTATCTGGACCTTGACCAAGAAATTTGGAACTTGACAAAAAATAATTGACTACTTCTGTGATAGCTGAATAAAACTAAGAAAAAAAAAAGAAATGCCCAAAGGACAAAACGAATACCCCTAGTTAAATTAACTATAAATAATTTTGTTCACCAAGGAACAAAGGCTGTAAAGCACAGAAATGCTCCAACCATGGATAGTAAGAAGGAACTGAAGAATGGACACGGTGACCCCACCCTTTATATCCTCAGCTCAGAGCACAAGGAAGCCAGGGTGCATGCAGGGCTACACCTAACAGGTACTGCTAAAGAAAACTCTCTGGCACCTGTGCACAAAATGCACAAAGGCCTACAGCATAATGGATATATACAATCGCTCAAAGAAGAAATGCTGATCTTTTTGTTAACAAAATGTTTTTAGGTTTTGCCTCTTAAAATCATATTTGTTGGAGTTATTGCTGGTAAGGCACCTGAGTCACTCTGCTGAGTGACAAATGAAGAACTATCCAGAGTGGTGTACCTTTAAATGAGAAGGTCTTGCCTCCATCTTTTCAAGAATGTGTACTGGGCAATTCAGCTAGGGAGAGGAGTGAGCCATGTTCTGAGGTCCACATCCTGAAGAAAGAGTCACAGACTCAGTATTTCAGAGATGGCTATTTGAAACTCAAGTTTCCACACAAGACAAAAGGGACAACTTGCAAAGCTTATCAGCCTACTTAGAATAAAAACCATCAAGCAAGGCTACCATTGCGCAAGCAAGATCTCCCAGATGTCTCCCCCATCCCACTAGCAATACTCCCCTCTTCTCCAGACTGAGTTTCAGGCAGTTATCTCAAAACAAATAGGGACAGTTAGTGCGAATACTAGGGCTGTCGATTAATCACAGTTAACTCAGACAATTAACAAAAAAATTAACTGAAATTAAAAAAAATTAATCGTGATTAATCACACTGTTAAACAATAGAATACCAATTGAAATTTATTAAATATTTGTGGATGTTTTTCTACATTTTCAATATATTGATTTCTATTACAACACAGAATACAAAGTGTACAGTGTTCACTTTATATTATTTATGATTACAAATATTTGTACTGTAAAAATGATAAAAGAAATAGTATTTTTCAATTCACCTCATACAAGTACTTCAGTGCAATCTCTTTATCACGAAAGTGTAACTTACAAATGTAGATTTTTTTGTTACATAACTGCAATCAAAAACAAAACAATGTAAAACTTTAGAGCCTACAAGTCCACTCAGTCCTACTTCTTGTTCAGCCAATCGCTAAGACAAACAAGTTGGTTTACATTTATGGGAGACACTGCTGACTGCTTCTTATTTACAATGTCACCTGAAAGTGAAAACAGGTGTTTGCATGGCACTTTTGTAGCTGGAGTTGCAAGGTATTTACATGCCAGATATGCTAAACATTCATATGCCCTTTCATGCTTCGGCCACCATTCCAAAGGACATGCTTGCATGCTGATGATGCTTTTTAAAAAGATAATGTGTTAATAAAATTTGTGACTGAACTCCTTGGGGGAGAACTATATGTCTCCTGTTCTGTTTTACATGCATTCTGCCAAATAGTTCATGTTATAGCAGTTTCGGATGATGATCCAGCACATGTTTGTTTTAAGAACACTTTCACAGCAGATTTGACAAAATGCAAAGAAGGTACCAATGTGAGATTTCTAAGGATAGATATAGCACTTGACCCAAGGTTTAAGAATCTGAAATGCCTTCCAAAATCTCAGAGGGAGGAGGTGCGGAGAATGCTTTCAGAAGTCTTAAAAGAGCAACACTCCGATGCGGAAACTACAAAACCCAAACCACCAAAAAAGAAAATCAACCTTCTGCTGGTGGCATCTGACTCAGATGATGAAGATGAACATGCATTGGTCCGCTCTGCTTTGGATCATTATCCAGCATGGACGCATGTCTTCTGGAATGGTGGTTGAAGTATGAAGGGACATATGAATGTTTAGTGCATCTGGCACATAAATATCTTGCGATGCTGGCTACAACAGTGCCATCCAAACGCCTGTTTCACTTTCAGATGACATTGTTAACAAGATGTGGGCAGCATTATCTCCTGCAAATTGTAACTAAACTTGTTTGAGCGATTGGCTGAAGTAGGACTGAGTGGACTTGTAGGTTCTAAAGTTTTACATTGTTTTATTTTGAATGTAGTTATTTTTGTACATAATTCTACATTTGTAAGTTCAACTTTCATGATGAAGAGATTGCACTACAGTACTTGTATTAGGTTAATTGAAATACACTATTTCTTTTGTTTTTTACAGTGCAAATATTTGTAATACAAAATAAATATAAAGTGAGCAAAGTACACTTTGTATTCTGTGTTGTAATTGAAATCAATATATTTGAAAATGTAGACAACATCCAAAAATATTTAAATAAATGGAATTCTATTATTGTTTAACAGTGCGATTAACAGCGATACATTTTTTTAATCACGCGATTAATCATGATTAATTTTTTAAAATCGCTTGACAGCCCTAGCAAATATTGGAAAGTGATGGACATTTGTAAAACAGGTTTTAAAATAGATTTTCTTGTTAAACATTTATTCAGTCACTGGTTGGATTTTAAGTGGTCACGGCAATCTTTCTTTAAAAGTAAACAGGAAAACTGAAGTGGAGATTGAGTGACGTCCAGAAAAATGTGCTTACATTACCTTTTTCATCTTAGGCTTTCAAAGTGATGTACAAATGAAGGGCCTGATTATGAGTTTCTGAGCATATCCTGTGAGATGCTGCACATGTCCAACTGCCAGTACCTCAACTTGATCGGACTCTTAGAACACTCATGTATTAGACCAATAGTACCTCCATTTTAGAGATGGAGAAACTTCTCCCTGGCCAACCCCACCTTAGTGAAATCAACCAGGAAGTGCCTGGTTTTCTTGGAACTAACGGTTTTAGTTATGTCAAAGAATGGTATATTCTGAGTTTCCTGAACAGACCAAGGGTATGAATGCACACTTGCTCACCCATCATGAAAAAAATCCAACCCCACAGTAATACCACAGATGAGAGATTCACCTACCAAGAAATTTCCCTATGACTACTAACTGCATCACCTAACAGATGCAGTAGAAATGGAATTCCACTGACCGTGGTACTTGGAAACGTTTAGATTAAATCACCTTTCAGTTTTTATTTGATTTCAGAAATTCCAAAAATTAGAACTTACAAAACTAGAGTGACAGTCATTTCCTTATACTGTATAACAAGTGCTATTGTCAGGAGGTAACTGAAGGCCGGACACTAAGATTCTCATGACTTACTCTGGGACCCTCCCACCTCACAGGGTCCTAGAGCCTGGGCTCCATCCCAAGCCCGGAAGTCTACACAGCAATGAAACAGCCCCACAGTCCGAGCACCATGAGCCCAAGTCAGCTGGCACAGGCCAGCCATGTTTTTTTCTTTGCTGTATGAACATACCCTCTGTGACCATTTCAACTTAAAATGATTGTTTTACGTACCATGCATGTTAATTCTACATAATCCACTTTACTGAATGGAGAACCAAAAGACTGCTAGCTATTATTTGTTTTTTGTGCTTGATGCAGTATAAACATTGAGAAAGACATGATTTGCCTCCAGCTGCTTACATTTTAAATTACACTTATAGAGTCTGTACCAAGGATTAGATTCATTAGTTTCTGATGTTGCAGAAAATTGCTTGCTTTAAAACAACTTTAATATCTTCCAGTATTAGATAAAGGGAGCAGTAAAATGTTTGTAAATTACTGGTGCGGGACAGAAGGCACTAAAGTATTTGTTAACACATTTTAAAATGTGTATTTGCCCAATTTTTTCTCTCTGTTCCTATCCTGATGAGTATAAATTAATCAATATTTGGGTACACAGCCAGTCTCCATTCTAGAAGGATGTGTCTTTACTGCAGAGTTAATTTGGGTTATTGACACCTGGGCTAGCATAGCTCAGGTGAGAGTGGCCACACTGCAAAGCCATACTCGAGTGTGTCCACCCTGGTGCTGCACTCATTCACATGAGGTGCTAGGACTTCTGGGGGTCATACGCTATGTATTTTAGTGCTGCAGTAAACTAAGCTGCTCTATAAATTTTTCCCCAGTGAATTATGGGAGAACTTGTCTGGCCTTCTGAGCATAGGTGCCGAGTTTCTAATCTACTGGGAGGGAGGGGGAAGCACTGATTGGTGAGGTCTGCCGGCAGGCAGGAGGTGCAAGGGGGAGGGAGAGGCCTTGATGGGGGGCTGCCATGGGACAGCCCTGGGGCACCCACGGAGTTGGCGCCTATGCTTCTGGGCACATGTGGTGGATTGTGGGAAGGCACTGGAGGACAACGAGCACTCAAGTATGATAATTCACACTGCAAGGTGGGTGGGTTTCAGATCGAGGGTAAGCAGCACTCGACTTTAGCCTACCTTTCAAGATGGACTAGCTAGGTTGGGTGCAAAGTACCAACACACTCATGAGTGATTTGTGTGTGCAGGAATTTGATCTGGGGCAACACCTGAGTAAGAGCCCAAGTTAACTCTGCAGGGAAGGCAAGCCTGATGGGGTGCTCCACTCACTGCAGGTATGGTGCCTGCTCCTGGCTGTTCTGTGGAATAACTCATCAGGTAGACACCTCTCCCCGCAGTTGCAAGCCATCCCTCCACCTCTATGTCTTTGTCTGCAGTCTCACTCCAGGAGCTGCTGCAGCCTCTTTGTGACTCAACTAATCTCCTTCCACTGTGCAAACCTAGGACTGAGCCTGAGCAGATTCAAAGTTGGCTAAGTCAGTTTCACATACACTTAGAAATGATGGTGGTGTGTCAAGAGGCATTGCTGAAAACAATACATCTGGTAATTATGTCAGTGTCAGATTGTTTGGCCTGGGCAACAGTTGGACATTGCTGCCAGAAGAACAACTTTCTGCTGATGATAATTATTGAAACAAACACCTTTCATAGAATCACAGAATATCAGGGTTGGAAGGGACCTCAGGAGGTCACCTAGTCCAACCCCCTGCTCAAAGCAGGACCAATCCCCAACTAAATCATCCCAGCCAGGGCTTTGTCAAGCCTGACCTTAAAAACCTCTAAGGAAGGAAATTCCACCACCTCCCTAGGTAACCCATTCCAGTGCTTCACCACCCTCCTAGTGAAAAAGTTTTTCCTAATATCCAACCTAAACCTCCCCCACTGCAACTTGAGACCATTACTCCTTGTTGTGTCATCTGGTACCACTGAGAACAGTCTAGATCCATCCTCTTTGGAACTCCCTTTCAGGTAGTTGAAAGCAGCTATCAAATCGCCCCTCATTCTTCTCTTCTGCAGACTAAACAATCCCAGTTCCCTCAGCCTCTCCTCATAAGTCATGTGCTCCAGCCCCCTAATGATTTTTGTTGCCCTCCTCTGGACTCTCTCCAATTTTTCCACATCCTTCTTGTAGTGTGGGGCCCAAAACTGGACACAGTACTCCAGATGAGGCCTCACCAATGTCGAATAGAGGGGAATGATCACGTCCCTCGATCTGCTGGCTATGCCCCTACTCATACAGCCCAAAATGCCGTTAGCCTCCTTGGCCACAAGGGCACACTGTCGACTCATATCCAGCTTCTCGTCCACTGTAACCCCTAGGTCCTTTTCTGCAGAACTTCTGCCCAGCCATTCGGTCCCTAATCTGTAGCAGTGCATGGGATTCTTCCGTCCTAAGTGCTGGACTCTGCATTTTTCCTGTTCAACCTCATCAGATTTCTTTTGGCCCAATCCTCTAATTTGTCTTGGTCCCTCTGTATGCTATCCCTACCCTCCAGCGTATCTACCACTCCTCCCAGTTTAGTGTCATCTGCAAACTTGCTGAGAGTGCAGTCCACACCATCCTCTAGATCATTAATGAAGATATTGAACAAAATCGGCACCAGGACTGACCCTTGGGGCACTCTGCTTGATACCGGCTGCCAACTAGACATGGAGCCATTGATCACTACCCGTTGAGCCCGACAATCTAGCCAGCTTTCTATCCACCTTGCAGTCCATTCATCCAGCCCATACTACTTTAACTTGCCGTCAAGAATACTGTGGGAGACCGTATCAAAAGCTTTGCTAAAGTCAAGGAATAACACATCCACTGCTTTCCCCTCATCCACAGAGCCAGTTATCTCGTCATAGAAGGCAATTAGGTTGGTCAGGCATGACTTGCCCTTGGTGGATCCATGCTGACTGTTCCTGATCACTTTCCTCTCCTCTAAGTGCTTCAGAATTGATTCCTTGAGGACCTGCTCCATGATTTTTCCAGGGACTGAGGTGAGGCTGACTGGCCTGTAGTTCCCCGGATCCTCCTCCTTCCCTTTTTTAAAAGATAGGCACTACTTTAGCCTTTTTCCAGTCATCCGGGACCTCCCCCGATCGCCATGAGTTTTCAAAGATAATGGCCAATGGCTCTGCAATCACATCCACCAACTCCTTTAGCACCCTCGGATGCAGTGCATTCCAGCCCCGTGGTCTTGTGCTCTCCCAGTTTTTCTAAACAGTCCTGAACCACTTCTTTCTCCACAAAGGGCTGGTCACCTCCTCCCCATGCTGTGCTGCCCAGTGCAGCAGTCTGGGAGCTGACCTTGTTCGTGAAGACAGAGGCAAAAAAAAGCATTGAGTACATTAGCTTTTTCCACATCCTCGGTCACTAGGTTGCCTCCCTCATTCAGTAAGGGGCCCATATTCTCCTTGATTTTCTTCTTGTTGCTAACATACCTGTTACTCTTAACCTCTCTTGCTAGCTGCAACTCCAAGTGTGATTTGGCCTTACTGATTTCACTCCTGCATGCCTGAACAATATTTTTATACTCCTCCCTGGTCATTTGTCCAAGCTTCCACTTCTTATAAGCTTCTTTTTTGTGTTTAAGATCAGCAAGGATTTCATGGTTAAGCCAAGCTAGTCGCCTGCCATATTTACTATTCTTTCTACATATCGGGATGGTTTGGTTCCTGCAACCTCAATAAGGATTCTTTAAAATACAGCCAGCTCTCCTGGACTCCTTTCCCCCTCATGTTATTCTCCCAGGGGATCCTGCCCATCAGTTCCCTGAGGGAGTCATAGTCTGCTTTTCTGAAGTCCAGGGTCCATATTCTGCTGCTCTCCTTTCTTCCTTCTGTCAGGATCCTGAACTCAATCATCTCATGGTCACTGCCTCCCAGGTTCCCATCCACTTTTGCTTCCCCTACTCGAGGGCTCATCAAGTACTTAAACATCTAGAAGACATACCCTGAACTGGTAATTGTTTGTGTAACCCACACACCTCCTGGGTGTGGTGTTCTGTCCCATCTAGCAGCACTGAGACCACTTAGCTAAGGCTGTAGAATAGACTCATTAACTCTCTCTAAGAGCCATATGACTTAACTCATGCAGTAGAGGCTCATGCACTAAGCTCCAGAGGTCCCAGGCTTGACCCCACTGCCAACAACCGGGGTCTGTCAGTGTTACAAGTGGGGGATCATCCGGGATTTCAACTGGGAAGTTTCTGAAGCTTGGGATGCACTTCTCAGCTAGGGGAAGGATGTAACCCACACACCTCCTGGGTGTGGTGTTCTGTCCCACTTAGTGGCACCGAGACCACTTAGAAGGAGATTAATGAGATTGCTCTACAGCCTTAGCTAACAGCCATATGGCTTTTAGCTCATGCAGTAGAGGCTCATGCACTAAACTCCAGAGGTCCCAGGTTCGATTCTGCCCTTTAACGACCAGGGTCTGTCGGTGTTACATTTCCACCGGCAAAGGGGGAAGTCCAGTTAGTATTGGGACAAGCATCAAATTATGTGTCAAAGAGCAAAAGATTTTACAGATCAGACCAATGAAGTGCATATAAAAAGATGCTTTGGTCATTCTTCCTGGTATGTACAGTACAATAAAAATATACTGTATCATTTGGCAAAGCAATACTTTTGGTCCTTCAGCAACTTCAGAAATACAGTCATATGGATACCAAGAACATCAAGAGTTACAACAATTAAAACAAATGAGACTCTTGGAAGAATAAAAGCTCTCATACTTCAACCAACTTCTAATAGGTCAAGAAGTAACTTGTTCCATAATTACTATAGATGGTTAAAATGTTTTTATATGAGCGTTTTATCTTTCAATGAAAAATGACTTTTCAACTCAACACATTTTCATGAAAAGATTTCCATTTTGTCAAACATTTTCAAGTTTTCATCAGAAAATGAAAGCTGAACATTTGATTTTTGGACAAAAAACCCTGACATTTTTCATGGGAAAAAAATTCATTTCTTGACTAGCTCTAATGATTACTCATTTGGGATGTTTTGCATGTTCCCCTGAAGCAGCTAGTACTCACCTTGGTAAGCGACACACTATTGAACTTGATGGTCTGATCCAGTTTGGAAATTCCTATGTTCCTACTTTATCCCAGCCTAAGCCTTCCCCCGGACTCATGTGTCCCCAAAACTTGAGCACTCTAAACAGCTATTCTCCTGCATCCCTTATATCCTAGTAGAAAAAGTAAGGCCAGCTGCATTGGTGACTTGGCAAAGCGCACCTAACTCTTTCCCAGAAGAATCAATATAACAACACGGTGGGGTGTTTCAGGCAAACACTACAAGCATGTTACATGTGTTAAGGATTCTCCCCTAAAACATCCCAAGTCATTCCATTTCCCGGTTAATATCAGCCAAATCATGTAGTCCATTATATTGTAGTTGAAAAATGTTTGATCATGGCAGCCTCTGGCAAAAGGGTGCGCAATATGAAAATACAAATTTCTGACCAACTTTTTTGTTGACAAACTACTGTTGGCTGAAAGAGATGTACAGGAGTTAGTAAGTTAATAATTTGTTTATGACTGTATATTTAAAAAAATAATGTTGGGAGAGCCTAGAGTTAGGTATTTCATTTCACTGAGTATAAATCAAAACTAAATAAATATGGTGCCCTGCATAGGTATATAACTTTAGTTTAATACTAACAAACTTCAACTTTTATCCATGCTTCCACCCTTTTTCCTTCTAAATAATTTTCAATATACTGGCGGTATCAATAGCCTTTGCTAGTAATTAATGAAAAAAATAAACAAAAAACCATCAACTGCCTTTTGCTTCGATACATTATCTATTTAAAGTTAATTACAAATATTGGCCTCGGTGCTGCATTTATATCTACATGGGTGGACCTTTATGCCTGCACTATACCCCACTGAAGGGTATTGCAAGGGTCCCCTGTGTAGAATGTGAATGGCGGACAGGGGCCATTAAAAGTATACTTTCAAATACTTCTACCACTATTTGTGCTCTGAAAACATAGTATGAATCTTATTCTACTATAAAAAAAGGAGGTGGTTCTTTAGCATCTTAAAAAGAGTGAACCTAGGACAGAACTAACAAGAGTTAAAAGCAACAGATTATGATCACAGGCTGATGCTTATCATATTCGTCAGGCAGATGAACTCGTTGTGGTTCCTATGACTCTGTTGACAGTAATCTTGTTAAATGAAATACTATAGTAGGAGTTTGAAAAAACTCCCGCAGAATGAATATAAT
Organism: Emys orbicularis; assembly: GCF_028017835.1. Lineage (NCBI taxonomy): Eukaryota > Metazoa > Chordata > Testudines > Emydidae > Emys > Emys orbicularis. Next base: position 43,400,843 of record NC_088687.1, on the reverse strand, counting down.
ATACAAAACAAGACAATAGCAGTGACACTCTTGAATACTGCTTTGTTCTTGTGATGGGGAGAAGAGGTGAGCAGCTTGATAGATCAGCTCCCTAAAACATCACTGAAAGTAAAACTTTTCTTCAAACTCACCAGTCATCAGCTTCATATGGAAAAAAATAAGAACCAAACTTTCAGTTCAGAAAGTTGCATAAGAGAGTAAGATAAAAATAATTAAGAGTTGAGTACATATTGCAAGGTTCTGATCAAGGTAGGAAGTTTTATAGTGTTTGAAGATGTGCAGATTGGCAGTGGGGATGTAGGTTTGGCCCATTACATTTTATTTGGATTTCTAAAAAAGTCTCTTTTACGCTAGGCAAATGCACATTAAAAATTATGAACAACTCAGACAAATAACCCAATAGCAGAATACAAACTCTCCTCAGCCCTTCCAGCTGGCAGGATCCACTCCCTTTAGCCCACTCAGACCTTCTTTAATTCACCTCTTCCTGAAGACAAGGGGAAGGAGATAGGCCTTGCTGTTCTCCCTGAAGCTCAAAAGACTCTCAGTTACATGGTGACTTTTAGTGTTGCCACTGTTGTTGTTTTTTTTCTTAAAGCCCCAGCTCCTGGAATCAGGTGATTATGTATTTCAGTTTTTGTTTAAAAAAAGGTTTCTAGCCTCTCAACTGTTGAAAATGAAGCTTGAAAATGAAACCTAGTGTACCCTAAACATTTTAAAAAAATCAGAAAGTAAATAAAAAACTGAAGTTGTATTTTTTTTTTTTTTTTACAATAATCTCATGATTTTGGGGCCTGGGATTGGCAATGCTATTTTTATCTTGTCCAATGCCAAGGCACTTTAGAGTCACTATATTCAGGAGTTGTTTCACCTTCTGTTAAAATGAAGTTACCTGGAATAAAGTGAAAGGAGCTATTTTTACCCAGGAAAGGAAGTGAAAAATCTCTTTCCAATATAAGCTACAAAAGGAATTTAGATAGATAGAACATAATTACTCAAATTGGAATTTGAGCAGAGCACCAAGTCCAACATTCCTACTCTTGCAAAAAACAAACAAACAAAACCCCAAAAAGCACCACCACACACTATATGGTATTTAATGATTAAACTAGGCATCAACTCTGCTTCAGGTCTCTCCTGAAAGACGTCACTTCTAGCAGCACAGTGGCTCCTAACACTATGTGAAAAACTGGATCATTACTGACTCAAAGAGAAGAACAGCACCTACAGAAATACTTCGGCTTTTCTTACACTAAAAAAAAAAATATCAGAGTTGTAAATCACCACTGGGCAGCTCCACTGTTGGTTGCAATGGCAGAAGCTGGAGTGTTGTCTGGAGACTGGTATTTTTAAACACCAGGTTGTTATATCATATCTGTCCTGTGTATACTACAATTTCCACTACTGCTACAATTAAATAGTTGCAAATTTTACCATTGTAATGTAGCCTCTCTCTACTGCTGACTACTGATGTTCCTTGGAGGTCTCCCATCCAAGTACCGACCCACCCCAGCTTGTAAGAGTTGACAGTGCACAAAGTGGTACTGATAGGGCTCATGACCAAATAGTTTTGAAAGTAGGTCCTTGTCTCAAGATTCCTCCCTAAAACAACTAATAGACAGCCCACAACAAGGACAATACCATACATGTCCATGGGAACATTTAGGCATGGATATCAGGACAAATGCCTACTCTTACACAAAGTTCCGCAGGGTTTGTGATGTTCATTTAGAGCAGACAAGATTCGATATTGAAGGTCTGAGCTGAAAGAGTTACAGTAGAACCTCAGAGTTACAAACACCAGAGTTATGAACTGACCAGTTAACACACACCTCAATTGTAATCGGAAGTACACAATCAGGCAGCAACAGAGGGGGAAAAAAAGGAAAGACAGTACTGTGTTAAATGTAAACTACTAAAAAACAAAGGGAAAGCAGCATTTTTCTGATGCATAGTAAAGTTTCAAAGTCATATTAAGTCAATGTCAATAAACTTTTGAAAGAACCACCATAACGTTTTATTCAGAGTTAGGAACATTTCAGAATTACAAACTTCCATTCCTGAGATGTTCATAACTCTGAGGTTCTTCTGTACATAGCATAAACCGCATGGGACTCACTTTATCTACTTTGGATGGTGCTTAGGTAGCAAAATGAAGAGTACAGTATAGGAATTCAGATAAAGGTGAGGTACAAGAGAAGTAGGAAGGTCTGAACTGATCTTGCATGGATTTGAAGCAGTGGTTCTAGAAAGTTCAATATTCCAACCCTGATACTTAGCCCTCTAAGTCAACCCTTCTGATATAATATACCTAGGAAAGTACCTAAGTACCTAAGACATAGAATCATAGAAATGTAGGAATGGACGGGACCTGAATAGGTCATCTAGTTCAGTCCCCTGCACTGAGGCAGGACTAAGACCATCCCTGACAGGTGGTTGTCTAACCTGCTCTTAAAAACCTCCAATGATGGAGATTCCACAACCTCCCTACATAATTTGTTCCAGTGCTTAACTACCCTTATGGTAGGAAGTTTTTCCTAATGTCTAACCTAAATATCCCTTGGTGCAATTTAAGCCCATTACTTCTTGTCCTGTCCTCAGTGGTTAAGGAGAACAATTTATCACCCTCCTCTTTGTAACAACCTTATATGTACTTGAAGATTTATCATTAGTCCCCCCCTCCAGTCATGTTTTCTCCAGACTAAACAAATCCAATTCTTTCAATCTTTCCTCACAGATCATGTTTTCTAGACCTTTAATAATTTTTGTTGCTCTTGACTTTCTCCAATGTCTCCACATCTTTCCCAAAGTATGGTGCCCAGAACTGGACACAATACTGTTGAGGCTTTAACAGTGCTGAGTAGAGTGGAAGAATTAATTCTTATGTCTTGCTTACAACACTCCTGCTAATACATCCCAGCATGATGTTAGCTTCTTTTTCCCCCCCAGCAACATGCCAAAACAAGATCCATTTTTCCTCTGGGACACAAAACCTGCATCTCAGCAGAAGATCTTTTTGGCAATTTATAGTCAGATTTTCAAAAGAGCTTGGCATCTCAAGTGCAGAACTATTTTGAGTACCTAGCTACTCACTGAGGTGCCTAAATGGGAATTAAGCTCTTTTGAAAATCTGGTGCTGATTGTGGGTGCACAGCGCTTCTGAAACTCTGGCCCTGACAGCGTTGTTCTCCACCATGACTTCAGAACATAGGGATTGCCATATTGGCTCAGACCATTATCCCATCTAGTCCAGTATTCTGTCTCTGAGTGACCAGAGCAGTCATTGTTGCTACAGCCGAGTCAAAGAACTACTGATACACTTCAAATTAACACAAACATCATATTAGCTCAAGCAGTTCCTCTTGAGGCTTGTTTTCAAACTTTAACAGTATATTAACCCCTCATTTATTGCTCTCTAGAGCCCCAAACAGGTCATTGTAATAACAGCTACTGATTGGTTAAGGAAAATGGCATTAAAATGTGAAAGGATGCGAGTTGGGGGACCTGGATTATTTACAGTTTTTGTATTTACAGTAAGACTGCCAGAGGGAGAGACATGTAGACCATGTTGAACGAATACATTAACATTTATCTTCCATGTGATTCTGAACATGAATCACCTTAGCATCCTTACGTGCGTTCACACTGGCTACTTCTCAAACATTCTGCTGTCTCTTCTCCACATTTTCTGTCTTTGAAAATATATGGGACATTGTGTTAAGTCAATGTTAACCCAATGAAAAAGTATGAGCCGCAACAACACACTCTTATTAGTGAGTAAGCCAAAGCAAGCATGTGCGCTTATAAGGCAACCCCATTTATGGTAAAACTACACAAGAAAAATCTCAAATTCAGAAACCAGTGTTTCCAAATATTTTCTTAGGGGACACTTGAAGCAGCCAGACAGCCAGGGCCGGCTCTAGGTTTTTTGCTGCCCCAAGCAAAAAAAATTTTGGCTACCCCCCTCCCCCCCCCCGCCAGCCCTGGGCTCTCTACCCCCCCACCCCCTCCAACTGCACCCTCCTGCTGTCCCAGCCCTGGGTCACTGGTAACTCGCTCCCAGGGCGGGTCATTCAGCAGGAATTTTGGATGTGCACAGAACACAGACAGGATTGGTTCCCATATGGTTACAGAACTGCAGTAAAGTGGAACAATTTTCAGCTTGTGTGATTGAAGTATACCTGGATGCATATTATAAGACTGTCCTACATAAATGAGGAAAAGTTGAGGTGCCTTTATTATTCTTTTGTTCCATTCTTTGTTTCTATGGGGAATTTGCCAATGCAATATCACTGTCTTCCTTTTAAACAAATAAAACTAAAACTAAAAAAAAAAAAAAAGCAATGGCTGTTGAAAATAGCAATTCCAGTCCTAATAACCACTGGGAAGCATTTCTTGCTCAATTTATTCTACTTTTTTTCTACAGCAAGTTACAGTGGATCAGTATATTTGATTTGGAAGAAATGAAGTAACAGCTGCCCAAATTGAGCTTGAGCACTCCTGAATTTTGAGGGTGTTCAAATCTGGAAGGCAGGTGCTAGATTCCCTTTCTGAGTATTAGCTAAATCTGGAAAAGAAAAGTCAATTTCTGCTTCCATGGCTCAGAAGTGTAAATCCTCCTACATGCCTGCTACTGTATCTAAAGCTGCCCAGGTCCTAGTAGAGCCTCCCCTCCCTTACTTTTCATTTTAAATTCTAGTGGGATCCACGTACCTCCCTTGCTAGGCTTCAGATAGAGAGGTGCACTGTCCATTTAGTCCACCCAATTCTTTCTTTGGGGGAGAGCCCAGGGCTGGGGCGGCAGGAGGTGCGGGTGGGGGGAGGGGGGAGCCCAGGGCTGGGGCGGCAGGAGGTGCAGGTGGGGGCCAGAGCTGGGACGGCAGGGGGTGCGGGTGGGGGGGGAGAAGAGCCCAGGGCTGGGGTGGCAGGAGATGCGGGTGGGGGGAGAGCCCAGGGCTAGGGCAGCAGGGGGGTGCAGGTGGGGGCCAGAGCTGGGGCAGCAGGGGGTGTGGGCAGGGGAGAGTCCAGGGCTGGGGCAACACGGGGGTTCAGGGGGAGCCCAGGGCTGGGGTGGGGGCGGCAAAAAACCTAGAGCTGGCTTTGTCCCTACCATTCACAGCAAGCTGCAGCATGACATTTCAGTTCCACACTCCTTCCCCCTCCCTTTCCTGTTAATTGCGGCCAAGGGAATACTGGGAAATGTAGTTTTTTCTCTGCTCCAGGGCTGGCTCTACAGGCAGGGAGCTAACCAAGGAACTACAGCTCCCAGGGCCCCCTGTTGGTTCTCAGCTCCCATGCTGGATTCTTGTGCCCCTGCAAATTTGCCGCCCCAAGCAACTGCTTGCTTTGCTGGTGCCTAGAGCCGGCCCTGCAGACAGCCATAAATAACACTAGTGCATCTTATGAGCTGTAGTAGCAGCTGGAACTTCTGCACGCCTCCTATCAATCTAAGGTTTTACACTTTGGTTTCAACATCACAGAGCATGGGCTCAGCCTGATTTCTGTGGGCAAGAAGTTCCACAGCTGGATTTACACTTATGAGCATGCTATGTCCGCAAGATCTCTTCTGGGTTTATCCACCTGCATTGCTCCTTTTGAGCTCAGCTGTCTTGCAGGATCATGGAGGAGAGGGCAGCCTCTGCAGTGGCTGCAACCCAATGCATCAAGTGCCTGGTAGATCAGAACCAAGACGGAACACTATTCTGAAGTGAATAGAAAGCAAGTGGAGTTTGTGAAATACATGTGTGATGTGTGTGCATTAATCTGAGCTGCTAGTGAGGCAAGCTGCTACATACTGCACCGGTTTCAACCTTTCAGTACTGGTTGTGTCCAATGCCAGACTATTACAACAGCCCAGTCTGGAGATGGTGAAAGCATGGATCACAAGCCTAGATCCTCCCCTACACGACCCGCCTGTGCATGGATATATACCGATCACTTCTCCATCCTACCCTTATTCCTCCATGCTACTGTGGATTATCAATACTTAATAATTTGCTGATAAATGTATTGATAACCAATAACTGATACAAATTTTCTGTAATTATGTGTTTAGTGAGAGAGGTTCTCTCAAGTTTGGATTAGTTTAATAATAACAAACCTCAGTAATCAAAGCTGACTTATCTAACTGATTAATAAATCCAAAGAGCGCACATAAACAGAGGCATACAGTTACCAACAGCTGTGGGAAACCTTTCCTGTAGTTATCTCACAATCTGTGTCCAGCCGGTAGATGGATCTTACTTCCCCTATGATTTAGGGGCAATTACACCCTTGTTATCCTTATTGTGTATCAGTGTGATCCTTACCTATTTCCACTTTTTGGTACATATTTTTTATCTGAGGCTATTTCCAAGGTACCCTGTCCACTGCAACTTTTCAACGGTTTCAACACCTGGCGATTAGTCAGTGTTTATGCCCTTTTTTAAATAATTTCATGCATTATACAGCTTGCAGTTAGTACACTATGTTATATATTATATCTATATATGTATATCTATCTATCTATATCTTAAAACATCTTTCAAAATACATTAAAAGGGTTACTGCACAGTAAAATTCCATTCTTTGTTAGACATCTTTATCTTAACTGCATGGGAGTCCTGCGCTCAGGCAAGCCTTAAGACAGGCCAAGAAAGATTTTAAGTGTCAACAGGTGCAAAGCTCTAGAGAATTTAAGGGGTAGAGTCCCTCTGCATGGCCTCTCCAGGGTCCGCTCCTCTATACACAAGAACTGCATCCATTCCAATGTGCTTGGGGCTTCTGTGCAACAGAGGGAGTATGTGGCTCAGGACTAAGCTCAAGGCGGACAGAACTGAATGTTAAATTTGCAATGAGCACTCCTGAGCCAGCAGTAGGCATTGTGAGGGGGGAAAAAGTGACAATTTATGCTACTGCAACATGGGAGCCCAGTGTCAAATTCACTGTAAAACAGTCCCCTCTCAATTTCAATATGCAATACACGAAGCAAGGTAGGAGGTTCAGTGAGGAACAATAGAATAAAAAAACAGCAGGACAGAGAAACACATGTAAATATCCAAAAAGCAAAATGACATGCTGTAAAAAAAAAAGAAAAGAAAAAGAAAAAAGCCCTGGCTTTTTATCACATGCTGAAAAAGAGAGGGAAGGTGCAGATGGTGGAAGAGAAATATCAGTAAGTCATACATCAATAGAAAAGAAATTTTAAATAACCATCCCAAAACCAGGGATCCTTGGTAGGGAGGTGGTGAGGGGGTTAGTTTCACAACAGTTTCCAAGTTGATTGTGTAAAGATTCATCTCTGCATCTATCACTGAACATGCATTAGCTGTCTTTTTGCAAAAGATGACAGGTGAAACCACCATCAGACAGGAAGCCAACTTTCTTCCTGTTGTTTAATCAACAATTCTAAAAACAAAATAAAATTTCTTCTCTCCTTTTATCTGTACATTTCACTTCTCTTCATTGTGCCACATTAAATCTGTTGGTGTGTATAAATGAATGACATGTACATTTACAAAAAACATACACCAGGGGTTCTCAAACTGGGGGTCGGGACAGGGGGTCACGAGGTTTTATATGGGGGGGGGATCGCGAGCTGTCCGCCTCCACCCCAAACCCCACTTTGCCTCCAGCATTTATAATGATGTTAAATATATAAACAAGTGTTTTTAATTGATAAGGGAGGTCACACTCAGAGGCTTGCTATGTGAAAGGGGTCACCAGTACAATAGTTTGAGAACCACTGCCATACACGCTATGGTTAATGATACAGATTGAGATCAACATTTCACGTGCTTGTAGCTTGGTATAGTATAGAGAGAGAGAGAGAGAGATGCAAGTGAGAGGGAGCGAAGGGGAAAAAATGTTTCATATACATATCGTGAAGAGGTATTGCCACAAGTGTGGGTTCTATTACACCAAGAGGGATTTTACCTACATCCCTTCACTGCTTATGAGGCTTTAAAGAAATTCCAAAGTGTCATCAGAGGAGGAAAAACAAAAGTAATGGTTCTTGCCACACAGGTAGAACATATGAAAAAGTGTGTAATAAGCCAACACTGTAACGTGACGCCCCCATAAATTTTTTTCCAGAATTAAGAGTATATATATACCGAGCAGCGAAAGGACAATTTATCAGCTCTATTAATCACAACTTGGATACTGATACACAGTAAATTAGAACACTGTTATAATGTGCAAAGTATTGGTCACCTGCTATATTCCACTACTGCTTGTAATTGCAGCAAATGGTAAACCATTCATCTCACCAAACGAAGAGTATCTAAAATATGCAATTGATGACGTAATCGAGCTAGAAAAAATGACCAAAGTAAGTGGATTTTTTTCCTTTTTAAATTTGTACTGTAATTTTTTTATTTTACTTTTTGCAGAAAAAATTAACTCCTATTTTTCTCATAGGATATTGAATATGATGGCTTTTACACACCAGAGGACTTCTCAAATGTGAGTATAAACTTTTTATGTTATCTTTTAAAGAGCCTTTCCAAGTGTTGCTACTTTTAATGTGTGTTATTAATTCATATCAACAATATTTTACCTTTTCTGAAAAGGCAGAGATAAGAAAAAAGACTTGATCAACACTTGGAGCATGAGTTCACTGTATGAGCCCCAGTCTTTGGGATTCTACTGTGTTTTTGCTTTATGCTGTCTGACAGCAGAAAAAGCTGATATAACAATGCTATCTCATGGCTCTGTGGAATAGCATAACAGAGCAAGATTAGTTTGCTCTATTTAATGCACTGCAGTTGAATTAATTCTTACAAGAAAATAATTTATTTTGTGATTTACTGGGCCACAGGTTAATATGCAGCAGGTGATATTAACTCTTAAATCAGCAGCACAAACAGGAAGAATAGTCTTTAGTGTGAGATGATTTTTTAAAAATGCCAGTTTCATTTTTAAGAATATAGGCAGAAGTTGGCACAGAGTCTAATTTTATCCCAACTGTATGTGCATACATTAGCAGTTCCTGTTACAAATCTCATATAACATCACAGATTAAAGTGATCGTGCTTTCTGGTTTTAAAATTCTACATCTGCTCTTTCCAGGAGTGAAACTTCATCAGGCCATGCTCGGGTACTTTTAGCTCTGAATACTTATTTATACTCATTATACAATAATAGATTAATATGTATGTATTTTATCAAATATCCAATTGCATAAGAACTTTCTGCTCTGACTTCTCATTAAGTCACGGAGATTGCTTTTTTCAATGTGATCTAGTGTACACAGCACAGAATTGCATTGTAATTCCAGCTCTCCACAGACTCTCTGTTATCAAGTCACTCAGCCACTTTAGTGTTAGCTTTTCCTTTATGTAAATAGGGATAATACTTACCTACCTAGATAATCTGCTGAGAAAGTATATTAGTGTTGGAAGATGTCAGACAATTAATTGATTTATACTTTTATGTAAATCCCTAATTACAGAACTCCCATTGAAGGTAATGGGACATTTGCTTAAGTAAAGGTTTAAAGCCTCAACCTGCAATGACTTCCTCACTAGAGTAATTTTAGTCATGTGCTCACTGGATCAAACACTAAGAATTTCTGGTTTAGATTTTTAAAAGTCAATTTATTGGGGCAGATCATGTGATATGCTCAAATTGTGTTTGGCACAGCTGGTTGCGTGTGAAGATGACTCCCCCTGAATCTAGAGGCCAGGTCAGTCCCAGGAATGAAATAGATCAGCCAGCCTGCTTTAATTTTCACCGACTGGAAATGGCCCAACGGAGCCATTCCAGCAGCTGGGAATCAACCTTAGGTACAGGGACTAAGGCTACATATCCTTTTCCAGATAATACCTCCTACACTACAAGCTAGGACCAAGTATCAGTGTAGGAGCTGCAAGAGCAGCTCTGTGCCACCTGAGGATTTTCCTATGCTCAAGGAATCCTGCAATGGTTGACCAGACTTCCAAATGGAGCAGCACAAGCCTACAAGAAAATACTAGAGTTAGGCCCATTTTTAATTTCTTATAGTCTGACTTTAAAGAGCACAGATGAATGATATACTGTATAAACTTCTCATACTAGGGTAAAATAAATCAAGGTATATTCAAATAATACATTTTTTGCTGGCCCCAGTAAATGCCAGTCATACTTAGCAATGATTTTCCTTCTTATTTTAGGAGGAGCGCAGAATGGAGGCCTTGGGCGTTTATATGGCTGAAATGAACACTTTAAAAGACGAAAGCGAAAACAATGTTATGGTTAATAATTGTATTGATCGTATCATGAAATATCTTGGTGCTTCTGTGGTAAGGATTCATTTTTACTCAATTTGATACACAAATTTAGAATATAGAATATCAACTAGAAAGAAAAATTTATCTGCTGGCAGTGGACCCAACACTGCATTATTTGCTCATTTGACACTCCCATAATCTGTCTCAAAGTCTTTTTCCATCTAATATATCTAGACTCTATACTACTCCCATCACTACAGGATCTGCGCTCCTATGGACATTTTGAAAATTCAAGTTAAACAGCCTCTTACAAAAGTTTGTCTTTTTAACTTGGGTTGGATGGTTTTAAAAAGAAATGTGTAGCTTAATGGTAACCCAAATCTGATTTTTTAAAAATCAGAGTTCTAAGGCTCAATATAGGAAAAAAATTCCCCATAAATTGCTATGGGTATTTTTCCTCTCTTTTTTCTGTCCTTTAACTAGAATAAAGAAAAAATCTTGGTGATGGGAACTTCACATTTGATTATATACAGTGGCAAAGTAGAGTTTCTTCGCTGAAAATGAAGCCATTTAAGTTAATCTTGAATACCAATCTTGAGACCAATACCTTTTATTGTTTTTCAGATGTGTACTAGTTTTTCTTGAGACCTTTTGGCACTGTAATAGCTAGCAAAATGTCTAATGTTTTTAATATGTAGCAATGTATATTTGCATGATAATCCACTAGGACAAGGTATGGTTTGTGCTTTTTTAGTTATATAATGCTTACAATCAAAATTTTCTGTAATATAGGTTCCTAATTAATTTTATTAACCTAACTATGACTAAAGTCAATGTGCCTGGTCTTGCAAATCTTTGCTTATGGCAGAGTACAGAATCCTCACATGAGCAATGCTTTCCAGGACTGGACTGCAAGTACATGACTCTGCAGTCTCTAATGCTGAACATAAGCGACACTATGCAGCAGGACTTGGTAAAGCTACCAAGTGCTAAATCCCACTATGATTAAAAAATAACACAGAAAACATGGCTAAGAGGGGGCCACATGATATTTTAGAAATATCGCTCAGGCTTTGGTTAAAAATGAAATCTGCCTCAGCTGGATTATTAACCAACTCTCTTATTACTGAAAGTTAATGAATTAAGGTTATGATATATTTCACTGCCACAGAGCATCCCACTATCTGTGGCTTACTTTACTATATGAATACCCAACTTTAGCAAAAAGTAAAAACCTGAAAAACATTCTGGGCCTCATTTTGGAAGGAAACTCAGCATGCACAGGTTCATTCATTACCACTGACTCTAGTCAATGAGAGCTATCACTAATCAATTATTAACTATATAAATATTTTCATTGCAGAAAAACACAACACGGAAATATGAAGGCTCCCAACAGAAGAACACTCAAGAGTTTCTTGAAGGACTGCGGAAACTTCTGCAGTCTATGTACTCTAGTATGGTTCCAGTGAAAAGTCACTAGCTACTTCAGTCAAAATAATGGATAACGTTTGTTACTGTAACTGCTATGTTATTTATTTATATATTTAATTATTATAATTTATATTTTTGCCCTGTGGCTTATTAACTTGTTGTCCATCTGGCACTATCATATTCTTTAAGTACAGGTGTTAAGCAAGCCTTTCTACAGTAAAATGACATCTGATTATATTTGTAAGCCCTACGGGCTCCAAAACTATTGTGTGTGTGTTTTTAAGCTAATTAGTTCTCATTAAATTGCTGTACTTCAAAGCAACTATTTATTAAAATATCATCTGTTAAAAATAGCTCATACTTTATGAATGTAGATGGTAGTAAATAAAGATATATTAAATTTTGTGATATGTGAAATAAGGTTTACTGTTTTGTTTCTTCATTAAATATGATGCTTATCTAGTTCACAAAGCTCATTTCACTGGTGGCACACTGCATCATATAGAGGAATCTAGTTAAAAACAGCATCTACCTGTATACAAGAGTTTCTGTAACAGATTCAACATGAGACACTTGGAGATAAGCTGACACTTTACTGCTGTTTTTTTTTTTTTAAGGCTCTACTTAAATTCTATCAAACAGAATACAATACCAGCTTATGTTTGCATAACAATCAATATGTAGCATATATAAGACAAGTAACAGAACAAGTACAGAAAACTAGCAAGTCTCTTGCTAAAGCTCTTCCTCTACTCAGGCTCCCAGTTATCTCTTTGTAGCAAGAACTTTGCAGCAAGTAATGTTTACATCTCAAAGATAAGGCCTTTGAGAGACATGAAAAGGTTGTCCAAAATAAATAAACAAACAGAAATAAATAATCCTCCAAGTGTGAAACCAATGCCCTAAACGTTTTCATAGCCAGTTGCGTCCAGCAACGAAATAGTGCTGCCAATTAATAAATCCAAATTAATATATAGTAGACAAATCTTCTTACATTTTGTACACAAAGCCTTTTTGTGCAACCTCTGAAATGCACTTACTCTGTATGAAGATAGAGTCAATCACGTAACATTTTTAAAAAGTTTATGCGGAAGGAAACAACTAAGCTGAGTATCTTTTACAATTCAAAAACCACCACTCAGTGGCACAAATTGTAATTGATGAAAACAAGCTATACTAGTACAGTTATCAGTCTATCATTGTCTCTTTGATGTGTTTTACTAAGTGGGTGGGGAATGGAGTATTCAGAGTCATACTTCAGAACAGGCTGTAAGTAATTGGAAAAAATGGCAGTTTTCTCAAATATGGCAAATAAACTATAACGGCAACTGTCTGTCAAAACTGGTAAAATTACTTACAGTATTGGTATTTCTGTTTGCTCTAGTCATCTTCTCTTCCTTCGCTGTCTGAAGGAGAGTGTTCTGTCTCCACCCACTAGGATTCAAGAGGCCAGAAGACTGTCAATCATCAAAACCATGTACAAACCACCTCCACTTTCTTCTCACCGATCTGATGCTTCCCAAACAACTAACAGCAATAAGATGATAAAATATTACTAAAAACTGAACTCAGAAGAGAAAGGGAAAGCAGGAAGGAGATAACAGTTGTGACAAACAGAATTACTACAAATTAGTTTCCTTTGTCATACATCACTCCTGTTTTCTGTGGAATAATATTTCTATTTATAGAGTCCCTTACCCCTGTCAAAATGTTCAAAACAGTGTACAGCAAATAAAACATAATAAAATAAACCCCTCTTAAAATACAAACACATAAAACAAACATGGGGGAGGGGGCAGGAGAAAGGAATTGTAAAGGTGTGTGATAAATACAGGTCCAAGAGTAGCTATTCTAAAAAAAATAAGAGCGTGGATCATTCATAACGGTATGTATTACTGGTGCAAGACTGCCATGCTATAAATACAGGTGAAAATGGAAACCCGCCCCCCAATATTTACATATCACAGATAACTTAAGATGGAAAGGTGAATAGGGCATGGTTCAAAGCAATGCTGAGGGCCTTTACCTGATTCACTACTGCAGCACTATTCCATCAATAAAGGTATGTGTTATGACACAGTAGCAAGACGCTTCATTATGCACAATTCCTAACCAACAGCAAGACGTTGGCTTTCCAGTGGTTGAGGATGAGATAAAAGTCTCAATTCCAAAGGTTTGCCAGAACCCAGACTGGGATCTACCCAGAATGTCAAAGATGTTAAGTACACCTGGAATACATTAGCAATTGCCTTCTCAATCACTGTCCCCAGAACAAGAGGTCTGAGTCTAGTTGGTAACTGCTAAACACTCTAGCATCAAGAGAAGGTATATTGAAGAGACTGATCTCTGTATTTTTTAAGAATGTCAGAGCCCTTAGCTTCCTGAAGTGTGTCATGGATACATTCAGTGTGAACTGTGGAACTGATCTCTGCCAGACTACATGAGGCCAGCAAGGAAAATCATTTTAGAGGAGAGCAGGGGTGTTGAAGGATGTGGCTTCATATCTGTGTATATGAGAATTCAGTGGCTGCAGTGCCTCATGAAACCAGTGCAGTGGGATGTGGCTACTATTCCTGTATTTAACATGTTCTCTCTTGTGGCAGGATATTTTCAGAAGACGGTGAAACACAAAAAATTATTCCCTGTAGTGGTTTGCCAGATTCCAAGTTACTGATCTTTATAGTGCAGTACACTGAATTTTAGCTGGCTGGGGTAGCATCAGGAGTGGGAAGGCAGCTGTTTGTGCTGTCCATGGTTGTAGGCCAGATGTGTTAGAATGATTTTAGTTCATATTTTAGTTGCTATTCCAGTTTCAGCCATACATGCCATATCTTCCTAAAAAGTATACAAAATGCTTGCAAAACATCTTGAAAAATCAGTGGGTGGTGCAACATGTGTTTATGTCTGTGCATTAGTAGCCTATGGCACATCTACAAAAGAGTATGTGGCAACATGCCACTATAAAATAAATGGATCAAATTTCATGCCGCTTATTAAAAAATACAAGACCAATTCAAGATCTACAGTAAAGTACCTGGTTTCAGTTTTATCTTATCTTTCTTGTAAATCTTAAGTCTGACCTATTTAACACAATGTTTCTGTTTAACATTAATTTTGCATTATAACCATAATGCTTCCATGCAGCAACAGTACATTTAACATTAGCTTGTTATTGTGTTTGAGAATCCCAGGTATTGGTGCTCAAGAGTCAATATTCTTCACAATAGTGACATTGCTGAAATGTTTCTCAATCCACTGTAATTAAAAATGACTCCTAAAAAGAAACAAATGTAACTTAGTCCTTTTAACTTGCAAGATTGTCAATCCACTGAGGTTTTACAGTGCAAAGTTCAGGGCAAAAGCAGCATGGCTAGCAGTACAATATTTTTCAGTCCATATTTATTTTACATTCCTAATAACCTGCCACTGAAGATAATAATGCGTGTGCCGGAATTTGAGAGTGTGAGGTGCAAAGGTTCTCAAAATTCAGAACAGTGCACCAGTGCACATTTGATAGTCATTCTTGTTGACATTCTAGCCTGTTGACATGTATGCTACAGAAGTCAAGCATTATTCAAAAACTAAAGGTTTCAGGATAAGGAATACAAAGGTGTAAATTCTCCTCCTGATGTGCGCACACAACTTTCCATTAATGCCAATGGGAATTATGCAGGCTCAATAATAGGAGAAAATAATACTCCCAACATAGTTTAGGCCTTGATTCTACAATGAAATTTGCATGGTGACAGAAAGCTAAATATAAACAAAAAAGAAAGATTATTCCTGTGTTATAAAGTTGTCACGGTGATGCATGTTTAATTACTACCACTATATTTACTACTACTTGATTACCTTAATATCTAAGCCAAGAAAGAGCAGTTGTAGCAATCTTTTAACTATGTTACTTTTACCTAGGAATGTTCCTGGGGGGCTTGCCCCTTAAGGGCTAGGAGGCATGCCTAAACAGGAATTAGGTAATCCCCCTTCAAGAGCTGCACAAATCCACGTCTGGGGGTAGGGGTTGGGAGATTCATGGAGACCTGAGTGGAGTACTGAGGCTGCTGGGAGCAAGTGGGCTCCAGTAGATAAACTTGGAACTCAGGCAGGAAGGGCTTGGGAGAGATACTGATAACAGGGTAAATGGATGGACTTGGTTTTGGGACTACGTTTTATTTTAAGTTTATTTTATGTGAAAAAAATCCAGACCCCAAGAAGGGCTGTTGTGAATGGACAAAAAGGTTGTGTGCCAATTTATGTGAGGAACCCGGGGGGCGGGGAGGGGGGGGACTGAGGGACCACGTGAGGCCACCATGGAGTGCATGGGAGAAGACCACTTGATGAGAAGGCATATTCAGTTTAATATTTGTACATGGTTGCACTAAGTGTTTCAGTTTTATACTTTGGGTCAAATTATAATTCTGTAACTAAAGAAAAAATCAGTATAGGTTCCTCTAAAATAAGCCATGTTAGGTGGTTTTTAATAAATTAAGAAGATTTTTCCTTGGAATGTAGAATAGCAACGTACCAAACTGATAAGAAAGTTGAAGAGAGCGGGGCGGGGGAGAGGGGGAAGCACAAGATACACATAAAGATTCCATTTTTAGTAACTGAACAATTTGAGATAGTCTTAGATATAGATATCTGCTCACTCATCTTATAAATACTGACCAAATCTATGCATTATAATTTTGCATTCTAAACTAAACAAAACCATCAGTCCCCCTAAATCTTTTGATGTAATGCCGAATTATACTTGAAACATTTTATCTAGCTGTTCATTTCTAAATTCCAGATACAAAGCACAAGGAGAGGAGAGATCACATGACAAAACTGCTTTAATTAAAAAATCATTGATGTTAAATTCTTGTGTATTACAATATTTGTGTGGTATAGAAAAGATTCAGAAATAAGTCTTTTCTTTTCTTTTTTGCCCAGCCAGTATATCTGAATGCTTTTGAGTTACACACTATCAGTCTTAAATTAACTGTAAACATATATTTTTAATCAGCTGAGGAGGAGGGAAAAATCTCATTGCTTATTTAGGAAGTATTTTTCTCTGTAGATACACTAACATTTAACATGGTTACATAAGCATTGATGAAACATGACTACGTTTAAAAAAAAAAAAAGTCTTCAAGTCGTAACAAAACTTCTGTACTAACCTCTTGGTCCAAATAAGGGTTCAGAGCTCCACTGGCATATTCCATATGATATTCTTCCATGTCAATGAGCCACAAAATTCATCTGCCTCAACTCATCACAGCTGCTTCTGCTGTAGCAAAATTCTTGCTGCAAAATGTATATATTTTTGCATGTTATGTATGTACTAGTGGTCAGCACATTTCCTGTAGCCTTTCACGACACATCCCGTGGTATGTTAAGTTTGATGGTATCTTTTCCTACATGGCAAATGTAAGGCTGCATAAGAGTGCACTGTAGACAAAGATCCTCAGCTGGTGTAAATCACCATAGTTCCACGAAAGTCAATAGTGCTACCCCAATTTATACCAGAACATTGTTTGCATTACAACTTCACTAAAATAGAAAGGCATAAACTGTTACTTAACAAGAAACCTACTCATATCTTTGCTCAAATACAAAGGTATATTTGCATTTTCCTTCCTTTCCCCCTCCACAGTACTAGTACATACATTAAGCACTTTTACTAGCCCTAGATCCATTTCTCCAGAAGCAAATGACAAATGAATAAACAAAAATTGCTTTTAAAAGCACTAATGACTGAATTTACCACAACTAAGTGTCCCATATAGTTTTCCTCTGTGGAAACTTTCAATGGGCGTGATCCTACATGAAGAGATGCTGAAGGATCAGGTCCAATATTTGCTAATGCTTATTGATCTTTAGTGTGTAGTATGTGTAATTATACTGAAGGTGTCAGTAACATCTGTATAAACAAGGGACGTATTTTACGGTATGTTATACAAAATATCAAGGGAGACATGGTTTAAATTTACATATCTACTGTATTATTTCAATTTACAGAGATATACTGAACTTAGGGAAATATTCTTATATATTGAAGGGAAGGTTTTTTCCCCCCTGAAAAGAAAAGTTACTTACATCAGCTGGAGTTCTCAGAATGTATTACTTATGCAAATTCAGAGTCAATTGCTGACCTCTCCTCTTGTCCTATTTGATCCTGCAGTTAAGTCATAATGCTGTATTTGTAACATATCAGTCATTTCTTGTGAAAGAGTGAGTGCAAATACAGGATTTTATTTATACATTTCTAATGAGATGTTAAAAGGATGCCTGTGTATATGAAGCAATGAGGGTATAAGGAAATAGGAAGTTGACACACTCCGTTAAATAGGTGATATTAATTGCAGGTAAGTGACATGCTGGGAGGTTAACTCAAATACAGATACATGCCAGCACAAGTAAATGGATCACAAAAATCCTCAGGATTAGTTACCCACCAAGTTCATGAGAAAATAAACCTGATGCTGCTTAAGGTGCTAAGTAGCCTCTGTATTGAAACATACAAGGTTGGCTAGATCACCTGTGTGGGTGACCCCAATATCTGATATTTTTAGATCAGACCCAAAGACAGGAATTAAAACTGTGGGAGGATTCCTGACTTTTCAGTCAAACCTAAAAAGTACATCACATCTAGCAAGACACACTCCATCTGATCTGACATTTGCACAAGTATTTTAATCCCTAAAGATGACCATCCACAATGACTACAACCACCACACCAATACCACAGGCACAGAGAATTTTGGCTGTGGAAAAGACCAGTTGCTCACCTAGTGTATTGCAAGAACTTTGAAAAAAAATCACAGCATTTCCCTCTCTCTTCATTCTATAAACAAGTAGTAGTTCAATGCATAACCAGCCAGATGAGCTGTGATTATTGTTGTCAGTAGCTACCGGTGTGGTGCTCTGCTCTGTTCAATGTTGATATCAGTCGGCTGCGTGCGTGTGTTCCCTCTGCGTGCTGCCCCGGCTCTGCGCAGATAGCTGACACAGCAAACCCCGAGAGAACCCCCAAAGACCACAGACTCTAGTGAGGTACAAAGGAACCCGAGCCAGGTTTATTGTCAAATGAAGCACAGTAATAGTTTCCTATAGACTCTACAGGACATACTACGAATATGTGCCCCCTGGCAATGAACACAACTCAGGCCTGGTCTACACTAGGAGTTTATATCGAATTTAGCGCCGTTACATCGAATTAACCCTGCACCCGTCCACACCACGAAGCTATTTAGTTCGAAATAGAGCTCTTTTAAATTCGACTTCTGTACTCCTCGAAAACGAGAGGAGTAGCGCTAAATTCGAAATGGCAATATCGAATTAGGCTAGGTGTGGATGGAAATCGACGGTAATAGCTCCGGGAGCTATCCCACAGTGCACCACTCTGTTGACGCTCTGGACAGCACTTCGAGCTCGGATGCTCTGACCAGCCACACAGGAAAAGCCCCGGGAAAATTTGAATTCCTTTTCCTGTCTGGCCAGTTTGAATCTCATTTTCTGTTTGGACAGCGTGGAGAGCTCAGCAGCACTGGCAACGATGCAGAGCTCTCCAGCAGAGTTGGCCGTGCAATCTAATAGAAAGAGGGCCCCAGCATGGACTGATTGGGAAGTCTTGGATCTCATCGCTGTGTGGGGCGATGAGTCCGTGCTTTCAGAGCTGCGCTCCAAAAGAAGGAATGCAAAGATCTATGAGAAGATCTCTAAAGCCATGGCAGAGAGAGGATACAGCCGGGATGCAACGCAGTGCCGCGTGAAAATCAAGGAGCTGAGACAAGGCTACCAAAAAACCAAAAAGGCAAACCGACGCTCCGGATCCCAGCCCCACACATCACGTTTCTACGAGGCACTGCATTCCATCCTAGGTGCGGCCGCCACCACTACCCCACCAGTGACCGTGGACTCCGAGGATGGGATATTGTCCACGGCCGGTTCCTCGTCGGAAATGTTAGGTGACGGGGAAGATGAGGAAGGAGATGAGGAGGACGAGGCAGTCGACAGCGCTTGCACCGCTGATTTCCCCGACAGCCAGGAGCTCTTCATCACCCTTACCGAGATCCCCTACCAACCGTCCACAGCCGTTACCCCGGACACCGAATCAGGGGAAGGATCAAGCAGTGAGTGCTTTAAACATCTAAACATTTCATTTTAACATAACTGGAATATTTATATGGTTAAGAATGGGCTTTTCAGTCACTCATTTAAACATAGAAACTTTTATTTATAACAAAACAGGAATATTAACTATATTAGTAATTTGTTGTTCATGATTTAGTTGGCTTAGTGAACTATTTACTCCTAACTATGTATAGAAAATCAAGTAATGTCCGGATATTCATGATTAGGCCACCACAGGACGCTCCACTCTGTAGTCCCTTATGCTGAACTTAAATGAAAAGACGGTCAATGTGCCCGGGAATGGACAGACAGTCCTCCTGGGATAGCTCGGCATAGCTCTCCTGGAGGTACCGCTCCAGCATGCGCATGAGGTTCCACGGCAGGGCGATCTTGTTTGGTCCCCCGTGGTAACACACGTTCCCACGCCATGAGTCCATCAGGTAGTCCGGGATCAGTGCGCGGCACAGCATGGCGGCATACGGCCCAGGCCTCTGCATGCTCTCACGCAGCATCCTTCCCCTCTCGGTCTCCGAGATCCTCATGAGTGTAATGTCACACATGACGCCCTGCTTTAAATTAGGGAGGGGAATGTTAGTATTGGGACTGCTTTACAGCCACGCGGTGGAGGCGGCAGAGGGGCAGCATACAGGGATCTTTCCCGGGGACAGCCGCGAGGTGGTGGGACAGGGGCAGAGCTCATGCTTCCCTGATTGCTGCCAGCAGAGAGTGGCCTTGCATTCAGTGCGAAAGGAGCCCAGTGCTACTATTACATTTTTAAGCTGCCACAAGTCTACGGCTTACCATGTTTTCCTGCAGCAGAAGTAGAGGTGTCCTGCAACGCGTCTCTGATCGCAACTGCAGGACCCCAGACAGAGAAGGCGAGGTCCGAAAATTCGACCTTGTCCTGAGTGCGCATGTGAAAGGTCCAGTGCATGGTGTTGTTCACAGAGAAAGACTATGTTCTTTGTTAGCAACTTCATTTATCTGTCTCAGGAATTTACTCCCTTTTTCCCATTCCCACAGACACATCTGCGACTGTCTCCCAACCCAGCCTGGCATCACACTCCCAGAGGCTAGCGCAGATTAGAAGAAGGAAGAGAAAGACGCGGGAAGACATGTTTTATGAACTTATGGACTGCTCACGAGAGCAGGCAGCCCAGACGACACAGTGGAGGGAGAACTTGTCACAAATGCACAGAGCAGTCATGGAACGGGAGGAGAGGTGGCGCCAGGAGGACCAGCAGGCTACTCAAACCCTGCTTGGACTAATGAGGGAGCAAACGGAGACGCTCCGGCGCCTAGTGGATGTTCTGCAAGACCGGAGGCAGGAGGACAGAGCCCTGCTGCTGTCTATCTCTAACCGCCCTCCCCCGCCACCAAGTCCCACACCCCCCTCACCAAAAGTACAAAGAAGGAGGGGCGGCAAGGGCCGTTAAAACTTTCAGTCGGCCCCTGCACACTGCTGCAGCAATGGAAGGCTCTCGTTCCAAAGTTTGAAAAGTCCTTTCCTACCCATCTCACACTAGCCCACGTCCAAGTTTCCTCCCCCCCCTTTTCATGTGCGGTTCATAATAAAACATCTGTTTCTGTTAAGTACTGTTTCCGAGAGTGTCTTTTGGAGGGGATTCTGTCTGAAGGGGGGGAAGGGGTTTGTTACTTGGACAGGACAGTCACCTGTAGCAGGCTACAGAGGCGGGGGCAGGTCCAGCATCAGGACACATACACAGTACAGTCACCAGTGACCCTGGTCAGTCTGGGAGGCGGTTTTCATGTTCTGGGGTGCGAGGGGGTTGATCTGTGACTTTGTGGCGGGGGAGGGCAGTTAGAGATCCTATGCCACGGTCCTTATCCTGGATCACAGAGCCACGGAGCAGGGGATCTGTTACCCTCCGCCCCCTGCCAGAAAGTCACTTGGCCGACACATACATGCAGTCCCGCCCAGGACTGCTGGCAGGCTGCGTTGAAACAACCAATCCAGCACTGCGGAGCCTGTCATTCCCGGACTTTAGAAGCATCATTTGCATCAAAACAATAAGCCCGCCCCCCGCCACAGTCTGCGTCCCCGGTTTAAAACATTCCCGCGAAAACAGTAAAAAAGAGAACCTTGTTCATTAACAAAACGGAACAGATTTTATTTGTTGGGAAGGTGGGGAAGGGGGTATGTAACTTGGAAGGATAGTCAACAGTAACTGGGTAAAGAAACGGGGGCAGGTTCAGCATCTGTGTCCACAAAGTAAAAAGTCACTGGAGACCCTGCTCAGTCAGGAACCTGGCTTTCAAAGCCTCCCTGATGCACAGCGCGTCCCGCTGTGATCTTCTAATCGCCCTGCTGTCTGGCTGGACGTAATCAGAAGCCAGGCTATTTGCCTCAACCTCCCACCCCGACATATAGGTCTCCCCCTTGCTCTCACACAAATTGTGGAGCACACAGCAAGCAGCTATCACAATGGGGATATTGGTCTCGCTGAGATCACAGCGAGTGAGTAGGCTTCTCCATCTCCCCTTGAGACGGCCAAAAGCACACTCCACCACCATTCTGCACTTGCTGAGCCGGTAGTTGAATAGTTCTTTCCCTGAGTCCAGTGCGCCAGTGTAGGGCTTCATGAGCCAGGGCATTAGCGGGTATGCAGGGTCCCCGAGGATGACTGTAGGCATCTCCACATCCCCAACAGTTACTTTGTGGTCCGGGAAGCAAAGACCTTCCTGCAGCCGTCTACACAGACCAGAGTTCCTGAACACCCTAGCGTCATGAACCTTGCCAGGCCATCCAACGTAGATATTGGTAAAACGTCCCCGATGGTCCACCAGTGCTTGCAGCACCATGGAAAAGTAGCCCTTCCGGTTGATGTACTGGCTGGCCTGGTGGTCCGGTCCCAGGATAGGGATGTGAGTCCCATCTATAGCCCCACCGCAGTTTGGGAATCCCATCTCGGCAAAGCCATCTCTGATGAGCTCCACGTTTCCCAGGGTCACTACCTTAGATAGCAGTAGCTTGACGATTGCCCTGCCTACTTGCATAACAGCAACCCCCACGGTAGACTTGCCCACGCCAAACTGGTTAGCGACGGACCGGTAGCTGTCTGGCGTTGCGAGCTTCCAGAGGGCTATGGCCACTCGCTTCTGGACAGTCAGGGCTGCCCGCATCCGGGTGTCCTTTCGCTTCAGGGCAGGGGACAGCAACTCACACAGTTCGAGGAAAGTCCCCTTCCGCATGCGAAAGTTGCGCAGCCACTGGGATTCATCCCAGACCTGCAGCACTATGCGGTCCCACCATTCCGTGCTTGTTTCACGGGCCCAGAATCGCCGTTCAACAGTATCAACAAGACCCAGTGACAGCGAGATGTCCTGGGCGCTGGGTCTCATGTTCTCAGAGAGGTCGGAGCTAGTGTCCGACTTCATGCCGTCACGGTGGTGCCGTAGCCTCCTCTCATGATTGATCTGCAGCTGCCTCTGGTACAGGTGGAGGAGAAGCTGCGAGGCGTTGAGAACTGCCACAACTGCAGCGATGGTCGCAGCGGGATCCATGCTCGCACTGCTGTGGCGTCCGCGCTGTCAGTAATCAGAAAAGCGCGCGAACTGATTTCCCGCCGGCGCTTTCAGGGAGGGAGGGAGGGAGGGCGTGAGTGACGGACGGATGACGACAGGCGCCCAAAAGCACCCTCGACACATTTTTTTACCCAGAAGGCATTTGGGGCTCGACCCAGAATTCCAATGGGCAGGGGGGACTGCGGGAACTGTGGGATAGCTGCCCACAGTGCACCGCTTCCAATGTCGACGCTTGCCCCGTTAGTGTGGACTCACAAAGTCTCACAAAGTCGAATTACTGTCCTTAGTGTGGACACAGACGTTCGACTTAGTAATATCGATTCCACATAGTCGAATTAACTAAAATCGAAGTACTCTCGTAGTGTAGACAAGGCCTCAGTCAGTGGCAGGACACTCCACTGCCCCCTAGGCTGGACAAAGATGCACACTCCGGGACCTACATTTATACAGTTACAGGACAGATTACTCATCCCTACTGACGTATTGAGGTACAGCCCCTTGGCTCATTAGGGTGCTGTCTCCCCCTTTGATCATGTTGTTTCAGACAAACAGATATATCCATCATGCTGTCCTTTTGACCCTGTCTTTAAGATGCACCTGCCTGTTCCTTGTTATGTCTATGGAGTGTCCTTGTATCGGGCTGTCCAGGTGCCATCTTGGTACAAGTTCCTCTTATTAGCACTTATATGTGAATGCACCTGCTTCTAACAACCCTCTTCTCACCAACTTCTGTGAGTGAGGCCTGCCTCTGGCTCACAGCCCAGCTTTTGCTTAGCAATGCCTGGAAGTACTTTGGTTCAGGCTTCAGGCCTCAGACTGGGCCTCTGACACAAGAGCTTATGTTTCAGGGCCTCATCTTACTACAATTACATTGCAGCCATATCACCACCAAATGAAGCCTAGGTGACAGAGTGTACATCTGGGCATCACTCCGGAACAAAATAAGGAAAAGCACACCTTAATCACAACTGAAAACGATGTTACCTTGTACAGTAACTGTGCACCTCTTGAGCCCTTGATCAGAGATTTTCAGCTAGCAGTGTCCGTTTGGTCCACACAAGCGCGCTAAGCTGCCTCATGCCAGACACCAAAGCTATATAGGGGTGCACAGATGAGCTGCCCTCAGTTTCTTCTCTACCCTAAAAACAAGGAGTCCGGTGGCACCTTAAAGACTAACAGATTTATTTGGGCATAAGCTTTCGTGGGTGTGCCACCGGACTCCTTGTTGTTTCTGTGGATACAGACTAACACAGCTACCCCCTGATACTTCTCTACCCCAGTGTCCCTTACGAAATACTCCGAAGCAGCAGGGAAGGATGGCGGGTAGTGGAGCACCCATAGGGGGACACATCTCAAAGAACCACAATTACTGCACAAGGTGAATAAGCTCTTCTTCGTGTAGTGTCCCTATGGATACGCCACCTCTGGTGACTTCTGAGCAGTATCCCCAGAAGGAGGAGGGAGCTTTGGAATAGAGTCAAGAAATGAAGATAATATTGAAGAACCAACGGCTGCTTTGGATCTGATGGCACGGATGAGGGCATAATGTTTTGTCAATGTATGCACATGTAGTAGCTTTACATATCTCAGAAATTGGTACATTTTTCAGTAATGCTGTAGATATTGCCTGAGAGCTGGTGCTATCACCCTAAGGGGGTTTGAGCACCTACTGACTCATAACAAGTGAAAACACAACCAGATATTCATTTCAATAGTGCCTGAGTAGAGAGAAAGAATCCCCTGGATCTATCTGCAATAGAGATGAAGAGTCTAAGTGACCTTATAAGAGCGTTGGCCTTCTGTTTAGATAGAAACGGGCAATTTCAAACATCCAGGGTATGGAAATAGGATTCCTGCTGAGAAAACTCAGGTTTTGGAAAAAATACTGCTAGATAGATGGATTGATTAAGATGGAAATCCAACAGAACTTCAGGTCAGAATTTAGGATATGAGAGTAAGGATACCTTATCCTTGAAGAACACTGTCAAGGGGGAATCTGTCATTAAAGCCCTAATTTCCCTGACCCTATGGGTTGACATGATGGCAAAT
This sequence comes from Emys orbicularis, assembly GCF_028017835.1. NCBI lineage: Eukaryota > Metazoa > Chordata > Testudines > Emydidae > Emys > Emys orbicularis. Next base: position 43,375,506 of record NC_088687.1, on the reverse strand, counting down.
AAGAAGGCAGTCTGCATAGATAAATGGAGCAGACAGCAATCTGCCACTGGTTCAAATGGAGATCTCATAAGGTGACTGAGAATGGTTGAGGTCCCAAGTAGGGGTGGGTTGTCTAATGTGGGGGTAGAGATTGCCCAACCTCTTAATGAATCTAGATGACACTGGGTGAGCAAATACAGAGACTCTCTCTCCATCAGGGAAGGAAAGACTGTTATAGCAGCCAAATTTACCTTAGTCGAGTTGATGGATAATCATGATTTCTTCCGCTCCAGCAGGTAATCTCGGATGAGTGGATGTGGAATTGAATCAGGCCGGAGGGAGCAACGACTGCACCAACGAGAGAATCTCTTCGATTTCTGTAGGGAATTAGTACAGCTTGATACCCTTCTGTTGTTTAGTATCACTTGTACTTCTTCAGAGCAGGAAGACTAATCCCGAGAATCATTGAGGAACTACGCCCTGAGAACCACTAAGCTGGAATGAAGCATGTGATCTGCATCCTGAGACAGGAGGTGAGCAATGGAAGCTTGAATGGCGGTTGGACAGATAGGTGAGGCAGGTACGGGTACCAAGGTTATCTTGGCCAGGTTGGCACTGTCCTGTCTGATCTTATAATATATGGAGATATACCTATCTCATAGAAGTGGAAGGGACCCCAAAAGGTCATTGAGTCCAGCCCCTGCCTTCACTAGCAGGACCAAGTACTGATTTTGCCCCAGATCCCTAAGTGGCCCCCTCAAGGACTGAACTCACAACCCTGGGTTTAGCAGGCCAATGCTCAAACCACTGAGCTATCCCTCCCTCCGTAGATTTAGGAGAGTAGGGGAAAATGCATAAAACTGACCCTTCTTCCAAGATAAAAGGAATGTGTCTCCCAAGGCACTTCTTGTTTTCTGAGACCGTAAAAAGGTTGACCTGGGTTAGTTCCCATCTTTGGAATATGCTGCAGAGAACCTGAGAGTGTCCAACTCCCATTCATAGTCCTGTCAAAAGTGTTGGCTAAGGGCATCGGTTGTGGTATTCTGAATGGGAGGTAAACTGCTGAAATATGGGTTATGCACCAGTTCCATAGATTCATAGCTTCAGCGCACAAGGAGGGGAACCTTGCTTCCCTCAACTTGTTGGAGCAGAATATGCAGGACATGTTGTCCATCATAACCCTGATTACTCTACTTTTGATGAGGGGAAGAATATGATGGCAAGGTGGAAGGGAGAGATGGATGGTGTAGCCCAAGGGTACGACCTCCATGAGGATCCATTTCCAAGGCCGCTGGAAACTGAAGAGGAGATCCCAAAAATGAAGGAGATGGGCTAATGGGCACAACTGTCACCCCAGAAGTATGGGAGGATTCGAATGCTTGACCAACCCATCAAAACTGCTACTTGGATGAGGCCTGGGTGGTCGAGGAGCATAGTTGAGTGGCTCTTTGTCTCTGGAATCTGTGCCTCTTTGTGGAGAGTTCAGAGGATCTATGAAATCCAGAAAACTGAGTAGGATGTGATCTCTGGACAGTCTGTGACTACTAAACCTCTCTTATTTGTAGATGTACATATATGCAGGCATCGTAAGGTAGCCCCCTTCAGCGTTTGCAGTGACTCATTCATGGTTTCTGAGAAGAGTTTATGGTCATTGAAGGGAAGATCCTCCAGTGTTGTGTACCTCTGTTGGAACCTAAGAGCTGGAGGCGTGACAGCCTGCGCATAGCCATTGCCACGGAGATTGATCTTGCAGCAGTGTCCACAGCATCTACGGATGCTTGAAGAGCAATTCTGGCAAAATAACTGGCCCTCAGAGACAATAGACTGGAATTGCTTATTCAATAAAAGGCTCGAGCCTGTTATAATTGGTGAAGTTGTATTTAGCCATGAACGCCTGATAATTTGTGATACAAAACTGCAGGGTTGCTGATGAACAGGACTTTCATCCAAAGAGATGCAGTCATTTTTGGTCCTTATCATAAGGGGTAGCCCTAGAATAATGTTGTCTACCCCACTCATTTACCACATCCACCACCGGTGACTTAGGTAGATGCTGGGAAAACAAAAACACTGAATCTTTTCTTCACAAGTGCTCTTTCACAAATGGGCATAATAGTGGCAGGTGCTGGCCACACTGTTTTAGCCTGATCTAGAAGTGCCTCGCTGATTGCTAATGACACTTTGGAGGGTGTTACTGACTGCAAAGTATCCAGAAGTTTGTGTTATGGATCCTTGACCTCTTTAAGAGGAATCTGAAGACTGTCTGCTATCCTCCTAATGGAGTCTTGAAATTACCTGAAGTTGCCAATCATGGAAGATGGCGGAGGCCTGGCTGCCTCATTTGGCAATGAAGAGGAGAGGGGTGTTTCAGGAGGGGCCTCCTCTTCTGTGCTAGCCTCCTGCTACTCAAATGTCTCCCGGGGGGGGGGAAGAAACACGACTGGTTGGGAATGGGGAGGTGGCATAACCCTGGTCTCCCTACAAGATGGTACTGGTGGTCTCGTAATCTGTTGATAGGCTGCCCAGGGGTCCCAGTATGGCCACTGTGGTCCATATGGAAGTGGAGGTGACATACAGGGTTGGTTCCACCACTTTTGGTGACCACTATGATTCTCCCCCTGACTAACTGAAAAGGGATTCCTGAAGTGGTATGTTGTGGAACCCCTGACCGAAATAGAGGAGGATTGGGAGTCTCCTTTGTCTTCTTACCCTTCATACTATGTGGGGGAGCCACTTAAAAAAAGTGGAGAGTCTTGCAGTGCTGATGGCAGTAGTGCAGAGACGAGGGTCTCAGTGCCGAAAGGTGCTTGATACCCATAAGAAGCAGAGACTCCTCTTCATTAGATACCAAAAGGTCCTTAGAGTATCGGAATTCCTGTGGTACCAAGAAGGGATCTGTTATCAATCTAGTAGCTAAGGCCACGGTTACTGAAGCAGATAGTACTGACGATGATGACTGCACTGCAGTTGAAGATGACATTGTCTGTTTGGTACTGGTGGATTTGATACTGTCAGAACCAGCAGCTAGATAACCCTGCTGTTGGTACTGATGCACTCAAAGGGGCATTACAGTACCACTACCTGGGCCAAACTCGATGGTGCCCTATGCTTGCTCTCCTTGCTGGTAGAGTGTATCAGGGCCCTATCAGAGTCATGTCTCCTCTCCTTGGAGCTGTGGGGCTTCATGGCAGAGTCCTTGGCCTCAACGATACCCTGAGAAACAACAGACTTGGCCAGGAACCTAGTTTTTCTGAAGCTTGCTCCTTGAAGTGCAAGTCTTCCCAGAAGCCTCCACAATCTTCCCTTCCTTAGGGGAAGCTTGCCCCTCTGACTGGATCTGTCTGGGACAGATGTACGAGGGCCAGTGGGGGGTCTCCTGACTTGGTTGTGGTTGCAGGGTGTATTCCATCAAAGTCTTAGCTTCATCTTCCTGTTCTTCCTTGCCCTAGACTTGAGGACCAAGCAGAAGTTACACTTCTGGGAAACATGGAACTGCCCCAAGCAATGAACACACTTAGAGTGACTGTTGCTTATAGGAATAGCTCACTGGCAGGAGAGGCAGCATTTGAAGTTTGGCGAGCCTGGCATTCCCCGCCAAGAAAACAAGACTCCTAGAGGGGAAAAAAAGAAGAGGAAAACAAAACAATCCATCACTACCTATACAAACTAACTATAGCTATCCTATCAACTACTAGACTAAGTATCTTAACACTAAGGGAAAAAATGGAAAGGCCAAGGCCCGCTCAAGGCCCAGGCAGTTGAGAAGGAACTCGGGGCAGTTCACCCACACGCCCCTATTCAGCCTGCTTAGAGCACGTGTGCAGGCCAAATGTATACTTTTAGCTGAAAATCTCCACTCAAGGGCTCAAGAGGCATATGCACACCTGAGTTGGACCACTCATAGGGACTAGCATTACAGGGCTAAAAATGGATGCAGGGAGAACCTGAGTTACAGGGGTCATTGAAGTATATTTTCAATGGGATCCAGGAACATTTGACAAAACAGCTTAAGATGAGACACTAAATCAGTGGTAACTGTGATGGGGCAAGGCCAGATGGCTACAGTAAAGTAGTGAGGAACAGGTATATTAGCCCCAGGCTAAACAAATCCCTGGTACCATGGTAACCAAATGGCAGTTGCTCCAGATTAATCAAGACACCTGGGGCCAATTAAATTTTGGAGATATCCTATCTCCTAGACCTGGAAGGGACCTTGAAAGGTCATCGAGTCCAGCCCCCTGCCTTCACTAGCAGGACCAAGTACTGATTTTTGCCCCAGATCCCTAAGTGGCCCCCTCAAGGATTGAACTCACAACCCTGGGTTTAGCAGGCCAATGCTCAAACCACTGAGCTGAATGTTTTTAATTAAGATCCTTCTAGAAGGCAGTGGAGATAGCTAGATTGATTGGGACACCTGAAGCCAATCAAGGACTGGCTGGAACTAGTTAAAAGCCTCCCAGTTAGTCAGTGAGGGGCGGGAGCTGCGCTGTTGGAGGAATGAGGCAGTACAAATCTATATCAGGTGCAAAGAAGGAGGCCCTGAGGTAATTGTGAAGAAGATATTGAGTAGGGGCTACTGTGGGTAAGTGGCCCAGGGAATTGTATACGTCCTATTTCCAAAAAGTCAGCTTCCATAGCTGCTAATTTTAGGGTCCCTGGGCTGGAGCCCAGAGTAGAGGGCCGGCCCAGGCTCCCCCCTCCCCTCCCCTTCCCTCCCTGATTAATCACTGATACTGGGAGACAACAGAGACTGTGTGAGGGAGAGTAGCTTCTCCTCACCTCCCTTGCTAGCTTATGATGAAAATGGCTCAGACAACTGTGACCCTTGCCTCTAGAAAGAGAAGGGCTAGGTGGAGGGTCACAGTGAGCCTCTGAGGCTAGCAAAATTCGTCAGGAAGCGCAGGACCCCGAGTCAAGGACAGAACTTTGTCACATAACACATTGAAAGGAATCATTTAAACTCCTTGTACACGTTGCTAGCTTCTAAATTAATTTTAACTAGTCAAAAAAGAGATTTGGACATCATGGTGGAGAGCTTAATGAAAACCTCTATTCCCTATACAGTAGCAATCCAAAAGTAAACAAAATGTTACAACATATAAGAAAGTGGATGGAAAATATTAAAATTATAAAAAGCAATGCTACGTGCTCTTCTGGGATATTATATTCCATTTTGGTCACATTCTCAAAACAATACTGTAAAAATTAGGGATTGAGTGATGGGTGACGATTTTAAGGCTATGAAAAGCTTTCTATGTGAGGAAATACTGATAAGATTGGGACAGTTGTTTAGAGGAGATGAAGAAGAGGGGAATATATCAATATATATATCAATGACTGGCAGAGAAAAAGGTAAACCAGGTGCTCCTTTTTATCCTTGTAAGACAAGAAGCAGGGTGCATTCTATACAATAGAACAGCAGCAAATGTAAAAAAATAAAAATGTTATACACACAGCATGGTTAATATGGAATGCTTTGCCAGTAGATGTCATTCAGGTCAACAGCTTAGTGGATTTGAGAGGATTAGACCTTTATATTGGTATAAGATAAACTATTATATTAGGTAAAATTAAAATTGGAAGTGATAAACACTCATGCTTCAGGGAATGAGCAAAACTATGACAGGAAGAAATCCCCTCAGTGGCATATTCTACAATTGCCCATTTTGGGGCTTCACACATTTCCTCTGAAGCAGCTGATATGAGGCACTATTAGATACAGCATTACTGAACTATATACAGACCCCTGGCCTGATGCATTAGTCCTAGAGGAAAACTGGGTGGACTTTCAGGATGTTGTACTCTCCTGTACACAGAGACATTTGGATGTGATCTCAGAATGTCATCTAATTTTGCATTACATCTTGTGACTGGTTCCATGCCTCATTAAGATTTTTTGGAAGCACATTTTGTGAAAACACACTCATGGGAAGATATTGACACATGGTACCTGTAGCCACTGGAGACATTTTCCTGTGAAAGATCACTAATATGATTAAGTTTTGAATCTTTGCTATAGTGTAAAGTTATGTCCCCAGCTATGCTTATTTTGATACTTGGATGAGCAATGCTCTGTTCATGGGCTCAAAAAGTTCTTGATTCATCTGAGTAATTTCCAGCACTTGGCAAGTTATGAGTGGGTCTGTTTCTCTAGGCAGGATACTGATTAGAATGTTGTTCATGGATTGACATAAATGTGTATCTTGTGACCTGAGCTTGTTGCAACTACTTCCACGTGTTCCTTGAGACTCTGGGTGCAGAAGGTAGATCAATGGAACAGATCTTGTACAGGCACTGTAAGCTCTCACACATAAATGCTCATGTTATCTTTAGAGACACAAGGTGGGGAGGCCGTAGCTTTGGGACAACTTCTGTTTTTGAGAGAGAAGCTTTTGAGCCACACAGGTATTCCAAGCATCACAGCTAAATGCAAGGTGGAGCAGATTGTTTAGTATAAGTAGTTAGTTCATATTGTAAGGGACCATTCAAGGTAGAGTGGCCCGTTAACACCTCTGGAGTCAGAGGAGAAAAAGAGGGGGTCAGTGGGTTATGAATTGTTGTAATAAGCCATAAATCCAGTGTCTCTGTTCAGTCCATTATTTTTAGTATCTACAAGTTGTGAATTTAAGCTCCCAGGCTCATCTTTTGAAAGTGTTGTGCAGGTTTCCTTTGAGAATGAGGGATGACAGGTCAGATATAAGTGTCCACCCACAGGGTGTTTTTGTCTTTTAGAACACTCTACTAGAGAAGCAGATCACATCATGGAACAGGCCACCTAAATACTGAGAGAATTTGCTTCAATACAGAAATAGAACCCTCTCCAATCGCATAACCCTAGTGATCACCTACCACGCCACTCTGGAACTCATACAGGGTATCATCAAAAAGCTACAACCCCTACTCAATATGGACCCAATCCTGAAATAAATCTTTCCTGAACCTATTCTTCTGGTTTTCAAACAACCCTCCAAATCTTCAAGATCATCATCAGAAGCAAGCTCCCACAGACCAGGACACACCAACTCAAAGTGGTGCCCGGGAGCTTAAATTCATAACCTCTTTACATAAGAGCAGCCCCCACAAACATACCTTTTCTCCTTTGCCTTCCCATTCTGATGGTACGAACCTGATTTTTATACCATTTGTTCCTTAAAAATAATGAATTTTTTTTCTGAAGGGGGGAGACTTGCTTTATCTTTTTAGGACCCAGAGTCTCTGAAATTTGCAAGCCATACCCCTTACAGCTTGTTAAGGCATTCTTTTCTCCTTTGGGATTCTCATGCTCCTGCTTGAGCCTTCTAATGGTGGAGTGGTCGCTTCATGTGGGGGGAGGGGAGTCTCCAACATGCTGGTCCCCATAATCAGGCAATGCTAGAATCAGTGCGCAGCACAGCATAGCTACACCTCAGACTCTAGGGAAGCTGAATTTTATAAATACTGCACCTCTTAGATGTAGCTTGCTGTTTTGCAGTGCTTCTCCGATACCACAGCAGAGGCAGAGGGAGCCTGCTAGAGAGATATGGCATCGCAGGGTTAAAGTCTCACTGCTCTGGAGATTCCTCAGTGAGAGAGAAAGGAGCAAAAAGCTGAAATGAAGTGTGTACTTTTTATTAATTTTCATGAAGTGAAGTTATAAACAAAGTGGTGGGGAGAAACTGAACTGCCAAGTTATTCTGCTGCCAGAGGCAGAATGTCTGGTGACTTGAGGTGAAGGGTCTAGCTTGGTCCTACTCCAGTGCCCATCAACAACACTGGAGAGCTTCCAAGTTCCAAAAGTGAGACGCATTACCCATTACATGAAAAGAGAAGCTGGGTACTAGAAAAAACAGAAAAATCAGGGAAATGAAAAAAAATTAATGACAAGTGCTGGTAGAGTAGTCCTACTTCCAACAATTGAGTAAGGCCAGGAAGTTTTAATTCATTGACATTTCACTTCTGAAACAAAGCTTTTATTTAAAACCATCTTCCCTACATCAAGAAAATAAAAACCCCACATCTGATAGAACTCTTGGTTTATTGAAGGTCCTACTGTTCATTTTACTCAACCACATACAAGCAGTTACTGGTATAAACACACACAAAAATGGAAAACAAGCTTTTGTTTTAGTATACCCCTCCTTCAACAAAAAGTTCAACCCCACTCTATAGCACTGCACTCGGAGTACAAAATGAAACTGACTAAACATAAGTCCAGCTTTCAGCATCTTGAGTGAAATACAAAAAGTCAAACAGCAAAATTAAGCTAATTGTCATTTTTTCAACTATAATAACATTCTATAAAAACATAAAACAAGAGTAGGTATTTAACTCTAACACCCTTTTAAACTTTCTTTCTTGAAAACAAACGAGTATTACTACTGTAACTTAAGGAAAATACTCCCATTTGGCCAACAGTTTTGCAACTGATGCTTTATATCTAGGGAATGAATTTGCTTAATAGACTCATAATGGAACACAGCATTTCTCACACTTTTGTCAATAGTCTGACTATACCCCACAATGGTACCACTGACCTAAAGTCACTGACATCTGTTAGTAGCCTACAGAAATGAGTTGGCGGAATCATGCTAATTACTAGTAGAGAGGCCTATGTCAAAATACCGCACTACCATTTGCAACCCTGAAATTTCTATAGAGGCCAACAATGGAAAGATGATAAAAATACTGTAACTTTTTCTGAATATACAAAGTTTGAACTAACGTGATCCTAAAATATGCCCAGTCTTGTCTCTTAAGCTCTTTAATGAATGAGGGAAAATGTTTACTGCTGGTCTGGAACAGAACACCTAGTAATTGTCAAGAAATTATTTATATGAAAGATATATTATATCATATCATAGAAGATGAAAAAATTAGGGTGTTAGGGAAGGAATACTTAAAGACAACAGCTTAAATGAGATTTTGATGTAAAAATAAATGTGATTTATGTATACTGTATGCATAGCAGTTTTACTATTTTGGTCTGGTTTCAAAAGACAAACGTAACACATGGTCTGTAACCTCCGTGGCTTTTTTGAGGGAATAAAAACAGATATAGATCTGTTCTGGGACACATTGATCAGAAAGAGAAAAACAGCTGCTGAGTCAAATTATAAAATTTTGTAGCTACTTAGTGTGGCATGATATTTTTATAAGACAAGATAGCCTGAATTGCAGTACTGCTTAAAACAACCATGGGGCTACTCATACTCAATGGAGCTACTCTAACCTTAATCTAGATAAATGAAAATTGTAGGGATCTCCTCTGTTCTAATAATTTGTCAATAAAATGTTAGAACAGGAAACAACTATTTAACCCATTAAATAATATCATTCACTCACATTTACTTCACCAAGAAACTGAACACTGACTTTGAAGGAAGCTAATTCAGAACTTTTAAACACACCTTGGGTACAGGAAAATGACCGAAGAGGGTTGTAATCCCAGTCCTCAAAGGATGCAACCAAGTTAGTAAGGCTCATTGTGGGCTTCAGAGAGCTAAATGAGAGGAAAGTACCAGGCCTATTTCCCATTTTAGGAGCAAAGCTCATTGTCAATGCAATATAGGGAAACTTTCACCATTACTTAAGCAACACTTATTGTGGCTAAAGACTTCATTGTCCAACACTATCAATCGTGCACTTTTCCACTATTACTAAACTCACTGAAAGTTAGGAAGCTAAAATGCTTAACATTGATAAACACCAAAAGTATCATTTCTGAGAAGTAAAAGTTTGATATTAACAATACTGAAGTTTTACCTCTAAGTATACAGTAAACTTTTATTATCCTCCTGCATGGACTTGTATAATACAGTGTTCCACTGGCTAATCCTAAATTAAAGTATTCCAATGAAGACTGGTTTAAATTAACTCAAACAAAAGATGCATTAAGCCAGTATTAACAACCGTCACTTTTCAGTAAGTTAGTGTGATTGATTTCTGAGATCAAAACATGTTTCACTCTTACAACTAAACCATAAAAGGACATTAATAGCATCCTCTGAAAAAAGCCAAATTTCACTGAAGAAACATCTGTGAGAAGCAGGAAAAATCAACGTATAATCTGACATTGCAAACTTGACAGGAAAAATCTCAGGGTCTTTAGAGAACACCACAAAACAATACAGATAAGACTCTTTAATAGCAGCTTTGAGAGATTATCTAAAACAATCACTGGTGTCTTGAGTAAGACTTATTTGTTACAAGAGGTAGTCTAATATTTGTGTTTAAATTGACCATAGAAGTCTTTGAGACATTCACTTGTTATTGCTGTAAATGGCTCTGATTTGAAAGATTAAGACTACCAATATCCAAATATTTTACTCGCAAAATTAACTTTTTTATTTAAATAGGTGATAAAAACCAATATCAGCTTAGTAGTTACATGCTGAACTGTTCAATATGCGGAGACTTCACAATCCATGATCCATAGCCATACTGCTCTAGGTAGCTTTTCAGCAAATGTTTAGCTTCCTGGTAGAGTGCTGACTTAATCTAAAGAGAAACAAAAGTTAAAAAAATGTTACAGATGGCCTCAAGATTTGCCCTTTTTAATATATTGTGCCAGTAGGGCATTCCATAGCAAAACTTGATTTTGAAAGATGCCTGTGACACCAGTGTTCATTGAATGCGAAACAAGAAATGCAGCAGATTGGGCAAAGGGAAAAACAGGATTTGACTGATTATAAGAAACAGGGTATGCTTTTATGTACTGGAAAAGGAAATTTTTTTTTGGTAAAATCAATGTCATGATTATCAACATCAGTTTAATTACTCACTCTCTAAACCATGCTAATATTTAGCTACGTATCGCATGAATCTAAAAACAGGTAAAATTACAGCTGTAGCTTTGACACCATTGAAAAGGTTTAGTATAATATCTAAATTAACAATTATAGAAATAAAGTGTAGCCAATGCTGACAAAACTGGTCATAACGTATGTTAGAAAAGCAAATTCTATGTGCACCTTCACGGAAAAAAGAGAAAATATGTATCTTGTCTCAGTAAAAAAATAGAAAGGACTAAGGTACAAAAATGGTTGAATGCCTGGAGGGCATAAACCTAACCGTCTGAAATGAGATTAGATATTCTGCTTCTCAGCATGTCTATGAACGAGCTAGCTTTCCCCAGCAACTTTACAGCAGGATAGGAATTTAATGTCAATATGCTCCTCATTATGAGTAGTCTATTTCATAGGGGGGAGGGGAAGACAGTTACCTTAGCATCACAGTTCCAAAATACACCTAGTAAGAACAGCATTCTTTCTTCAATTAGTGCTCCCTCAGCGTTCTCAGCCCAAGGAACATAAGATCATACTCAGTCCCAAATTCTGATGTTGAATTATCACCTTCTCCCCCACTTCTGTTGATATCCCTTTCCCACCAGAGTATTCCCTGGGAGAACAGGGCCTGTACTTACAAAAAATAAGCGTCTCTCTAGTGCTAAGAGTGGAACAAAAGTCTGCAGAACTTTCCAATGTCAATATCAAGCTAGCCATTGTGAGGAAATGGTTGGCAGCCATTTGTGGATGGAGATCAAATGTGAAAGTTTTAACCCAAAAGATATTTCTCAATTTGTAACCTTAAAGAACAGTTTTGTATGGACTTCCTAACATTAACCTGAACAATAATTCAAGTTCCAGCAACTATCAAGGCAATTTTGTAAGTCCTGCAGAATTTCAGTATAATTAATAGTTCATGGATTTCTGTTATGGGGTGTATTGGGCCCTCAGAGGCCCCCTGCTGGAGGCCTCGTGGTCCTACCACACTCCGCCCCAGAAGCAGCCAATCAGAAAATAACAGGCTCAGTTAAAAGGGCTGAGCAGATCAGTTCCTGGCTGGGACCAGAAGGGATAAGACAGAAAGATTCTCCAGGCAAGGAGGCCTGGAGGAGACCCTGCGCAAACAGGGAACAAGACAAATAGAAGCCAAGGACTGTAACCTAAGGTAACAGGACTGAGTGGGAAGCAGCCAAGGAACAGCAGCAGCAACCAGGTAGAGGAAGCAGTACATGGTTGCTGTCTATAGGGTTCCTGGGTTGGGACCCAGAGAAATTAGCAGGTCCAGGTCCCCCCACCAGCCACTGGAGCCATGGCCTAAACCCCAGGGAGGAGAAAATTCTTGGGCTTTTTAATCCAGAGTAAGGGACTGGAAGTTATAAACAGGCCTAGGGATGGGGCTGAAGACCATGAAGAGGGCCAACCATTCGTTGAACCTTTGTTACCCTGGAAGGGGACTCAAGTTAGGAAGTGACTTGGGTTGAGAGCTGGGAAACCACAGAATGGCTAAAGACAGTCTCTAGGGAGAAAGCCCTGGGGGCAGTGCTCTATAACAAGGCAGGGACAGATAAAGCTAGCCCAGAAGGGGTGAAATTTAAGCCCAGAGACAGGACTGCAGATAATGACAAGGGCACAGTGATTGGCCCTGTTGGACCTTTGTTTCCCCGGAAGGGATTCCTTCATGCATGTTGACTGTGTGTGACTTGACCGGAGGGCTGGGCCACTGAAGACCCATCTGACGTGGTTAACAGCTGGCAGGAGGCACCAGAAGCAGAGAGAGTGAGTGTGCAGGTTTGCACACGACTGATAGGAGGCACTTACGAGGAGTGAGTGAAGTTGTGACAGGGGCCACTTACAAATAATCAGTTTGCAAGCCTTTGAGACAAAGGTCATTACTGCTGTAAGAAATGCTCAACCATTCACATAACATCTCCAGCATACTAGAAATCTTTCTTTGCCAGCTATCTGCACCTTGAAAGCGACCATTAAAATGGCATTTACTGTTTTTCCTTTAACTAGTCTTACCTTTGCTTCATGATATGTACTAGCTTCAAGCAAATCGCTTCTTTTCGCTTCCTTAGAAACCAGTTTGAAACGATTTAACATTGCAGCCTTGCAAAGACGGCTTGCCATTGAAGTGCCACTTTTGAATGGTGAACTAAAGTTGAGGGGGGACAAGCAATGAGACAAATAAAGAAATTTGTTATTCAATTCAGTTTCTATTTGCTCCAGCTACCACATTTGAAATTAAGATTATCTGTTTCAAACTACATAAGTGATATGTTCTCCACTTATAGCAGAAATGAACAAAGATAATGGAATCAAGAAGTATAAACCTCCATAATTACAGCTATTGGAAGGTTGGCAAAATCTTTTCAATCCTGTAGTTTACCAGATCAGAGATACCACTGGTTTTAGTCAAACTATTGCGTATACTCAGCCTCTTCAAGGTTGTACTGCTGATGGGAGATAAAGGAGAGAAAAAAGAGTCTTAATTTCAATAAAGGAGGACTACTTAATTTCATATGTTGGTGCTTCACTGATAATCTTGCTTCTTAAACTGTGTCGAATTGTAGGAAGGATGCGGTTAGTTTAGACTAATAGATTCTAAAGCAAGAAGGGACCACTATGATCATCTAATCTAGTCTTAACTCCAGCATAACATAGGTTATAGGAGTTAATTAATTCATGTTTGAACTAGACTAGAGCATATCTTTTAGATAATCATCCACACAAAAAACATTTTCAGTGATGGAGAATCCACCACAACCCTTGTACTGGAGCATAAGCTTTCGTGGATGAATACCCACTTCGTCAGACGCATGGGTCTACTGATGAAGTGGGTATCCACCCACGAAAGCTTATGCTCCAATACGTCTGTTAGTCTATAAATTGCCACAGGACTCTGTCGCTTTTTACAGATCCAGACTAACACGGCTACCCCTCTGATACTCCACAACCCTTGGTAAATTGTCCCAATGATTAACTACCCTTCATGTTATAAATTGTGTCCTGTTTCCAGTTTGAATTAGCATGGCTTCAAGTTCCAGCCACTGGATCTTGTTATACCTTTTGTCTTTGGCAATCCCGCGGGCCAGATCCAAAGCCCTGACGGGACGGATCTGGCCCACGGGCCGTAGTTTGCCCACCCCTGTCATAGATAAAGGGAGAAGGAAGAAGGTTGCCCCTGGTTCAAATGGAAGTCTCATGGCAGTCTTTAAGTACCAGGTTGGGGTCTTTAATCTGGGGCAGAGATTTCCCCAAACCCTTAATAAACTCAGGATGACACCAGCTGAGCAAATATGGAGAACCCTTCTACTGGGGGATGAAAAGTTGATACTGCAGCCAAATGGACCTCAACTGAGCTAACAGCCTAATTGTTTTATATCCACAGGTAATTCAGGAAGACAGAATTGCACAGATTCAGGCACAAGATGGAGGTGACACCACCAATGGAAGAAACTCACAGAATAGCAGAGAAATATGGGTTAACTCCCTTATAGTGTTGAGTAACACCTGTTGCACTTCCACAGAGCAGGAGGATTCTAATCCAGTGAACCATCAAGGAAACATATCCTGAGGCAGAGAACCTCTAGGTTGGGATGAAACGCACAACCCCCATCCTGGGAGATGAGAGAAGGGATGGTCGGAAGCTTGAACGGCAGTTCAGTAGAAACCTGAAGCAGATAAAGCTCCCAAACCGGTTTCAGCCAGGTTGGTACTATAAGGATAGCTCTGGCTTTGCCCTTCCTGATCTTGCTCATCACCCTTAGTGGTGTTGGAAGAAACCCATATAGCAGACTCTTCTTCCAAGATACAAGGAAGAGTGGTGGCTCAGATCCCATCTTGAGCAAAATAAAGGATGGTTCTTGTTCCTGGAGATGGTGAAGAGATCCACTTCTGGCAGTCTCCATCTTCGGAATGTACTATGGAGAATTTGAGAGTCTAGCTCCCATTAATAGTCCTGGCAGAAGCATCTGCTGAGAATAATTCACTGTGGCGTTCCGAACACATGGGAGGTAGGACAACGGAAATTTGGATCTGATGAACTACACACTTCATCACATTTCATTTTGCTTGTCCCTGCTTGTTGACACAGAACATGCAGTGCATGTTATCCATCAGAACCCTGATTTATTTACCTTGATGAAGGGTAGGAAATGAAAGTAGGCATTCCTGAGTGCCCTGAGTTCCAACAGATTGTTGTGGAAACTGGCTTCTTGAGGTGTCCATCTGCTCTGAGTCATGAGGGCACTGAAGTGAGCTCCCCATCCCATGATGCATCTGATGTCATAGTTACTGATGGGGCTGGGTGACAGAAAGGAATGCCTGCACAGACATTGAGTGGATCTTTTCCCCAGTCTAGGGAGTTCTTTATTTGGAGAGAAATCGTCTCATGCCTGCCCAAAGTGCCTCTGGCTAGCAAACAGGTTGTTTTGAGCCAATCCTAGAAGCAGCAGAGGCATACCTTTTCATGATTGGTCACAAAAGTACAAACTGCTAGAGGCTCCAGTTGCAGTTTTAATCAGGTTTGAGAATCAAGGTCTCCTCGGTAAATGAGCTACCAGTATTACCATCGCCTGTTCTCGTTTTATTTTCTGGACCACCTTTCTCAGTAACAAAGAGTGGAAACTTGTAAAATAGGCCCTGTGGCAAGAAGGCATCTGCTCCCGTAGTTCTGGGGTGTGCCTCCTTTATGAAGTAATTGTCTCTTTGCGTTCGTATGATTTGTGAAGGATGGATGAAGTGAGGCCGAACATCTGTACAATGAGACTGAAAACCTCCTAAATCAGGCACCTCTTGGAGTTGCTGTCTCTGTCTTCCTTTTGGTTCAGGTCCCCTTTGATGTGGAAAGGAGGAACTGTTCTGCCTACTTCATTATTTTCATTGCTTCCATATGTAGTGTCAGACTCCTAGTCCCCTCTTGGTTTATATATGTGTCCAGTGTCATATTGTCTGATTGAACCGGCACGTGGTTTCCCCCTAAGGTGGGCCGGAACCTTTGCAGAGCTAGCTTGACCACTCTCAGATTTATGAGGTTTATGCTGTGAGCCTTTTCCTCCCTGCTCAAGAGGCCCTGGATGTTTGGGTCTCCAAGTGAGCTCTCCAGCCCTCCATGCTGACATTGTTTGCAAAGGTCTGGAAGGCAGATGGGAACAGCTTTACAGACGTTATCATGGGCTGATCACAACTGTTAGGAGTTGAAGACCTCCGTTGGAACCAGTGTTCCCTCTAATTTTTCCCACTCATGTGTGGAATGAATTTTGTTATGTGCACCAATACGGAGGTGATCATATCGGTGCACATAACAAAATTCATGTGCCAGGGCCGAGGGGTTTGGAGTATGGGAGGGGGCTCAGGGCTCTGGCAGAGGGTTGCGGTGCAGGGGTGCAAGGGCACCGGCTGGGGGTGCAGGCTCTGGGTTGGGGCCAGGGATGAGGGGCTCAGGGCTGGGGTAGAGGTGCAGGGGTGTGAGGGACTCCAGCTGGGAGTGCGGGCTCTGGGGTGGAGCCGGGGATGAGGGGCTCAGGGCTGGGGCAGAAGTTTGAGATGAGGGGGAGGGCTCTGGCTGGGGGTGCAGGCTGATGATCTGGGGCTAAGGAAGAGAGAGAGAACTCCCCCCAGCTCTCCCCACAGCAGCAGCACCTGGGAAAGAGAGCGCCCCTCCCCCAGGCCAGGGCTGGGTTCAGGAAGGGGCACTGGGGCTGGATTTGGGGTGAGGCCGCCCAGGTTCGGGGCCGGGCCATGCCACCCTGGCTGGATTCGGGCTGGGGTAGGGGTGCTGCAGCAGGTCTGGGCTGAGGCACAGTTGGCTGGGGGGCTGCGCTGGCTGTGGCAGGTTGGGGGCCTGGCTAGGTTGGGGCTGGGGGAAGGGCGCCCCCACCCCAACTGCTGCAAGTCCCCGGGAGGGTTCCCTGAGCACCTGCGTGGCGCTAAATAGGGTGCCACATGGCCATGCAGCTTATAGGGAACTTAGGTTGGAACCTTGCATGTGTTCCAGAAAGGGGTCCTACAACTTGAGCATGAAAGTTTGAAGACTTCTGAGGCGTCACTGTTCCCAAGGAATGATTCCCTATGCACGACACCAGAAGTGCGAATAGTTGGAGACATAGTGCTATGGTAAGCCTCCTGCAGTTCTGGAGCAAGAAAATAAATTCCTGGATGGAACCAGAGGACTTTCCTTGGCATTGATGAAGATCTGTGCCTGAAGAAAATTCAAAGTCCAAGATGTGACCATTTCCACAGTTGACTGCAATGGAGCTCTGATCAGGATGTCATCCAGGAAGGGGAACAGGTGAGCCCTGCAATCTGAGCATGGCAATTATCACTGCCACCATCTTTGCTGAGTACAGTCTAAAAGGGAGTGTTCAGTATTGATGTTTCCTGCTGTAGTCGAACCTCAGAAGCCTGTGATGGCACAGTCTCTTGGGGACATGGATACATGCATCCGTTAGATCTACTGAAGTCAAGAAGTCCCATGTTCCCACCCCAAGACAGGGATAAGAATGGCAGCACTGGAGGGAGGCATATGCAATCTTTGTCAGAGTGGATTGTGGGGGTGGGAATGGTGAAGTCCCTCTGGAATTTATCTCAGATGTGGATTCCACTGTTTTCTATTGGGGAATTATTGTCCTTACACTAGTACCTTTGAGGACAAGAAGTGAAATGTCTGAAGGCTGGTGTATATTCTTTCCTGAAAGCCCTTAGTGGGAAAGGGAGCGACTGTTTGGATTTTGCTGAATTGTCAGCCACCACCTTATCCAGCGTCTCCAAAAAAAGAAGGAGCCTGTAAACTTGGCCCTGCTTAGAGTATCTAGCTTCCAGAGCCAGAGGTGGCCCCTGGCTAATAAAATGGAAGCCATGGCTTGGGCTGAGAACCTCATTGCATTCTTTGAGGCATCAGCTATGAACACTGTTAGGGAGACTCTTCTTTTTAGGGAGACTTTTCTAAAGTGAAGCCAAAGTCAGGGTGATCTCAGTCCTTAAAGGCTTTGAGATCTTCTAGCCAGGAAAGAGATGCTCCTGCAAAACCTCCAAGGATGCTCAAAGGGTGGGGAAAGAAGCTTCAAAGCCCTTATGAGAGTGGCCTCCATTGCACTATCCCTAAGTTTCTTAGTGTAGCACTCTCCTTCTAAGGGAATAACCACATCCCAAACAAGGGATGCTACAGCAGTACCCACCTTTGGTGTCTCAGCAATAGAGCCCTTTGATTTTTGAATGTTATAGAGTAGAAGTTGCTCTTGTTAATATACTTGCCCTAGTCAGCCTTGTCCCTTTCATCTCTAATCACTTCCTCGAAGGAGGAATGAAGGGGTATTGCAGCAGCTTTAGGGGGAGGGGGAGGGTTTTGAGTGGAGAAATTTACTCTGAGGCTTACTTAGGGGAGCCTACTCAGGTTTCAGAGCCAAACAGCTCACCTTCAGCAGAGACACTGCACTACAGCAGAGGCTCGGGGAAGTTAATCCCCATGGGGTTAATATACCCAGGGAGAAGGAGGAATGCAGAGAAGGGAGAATGTGCTGCCCACTGCCCAAGAAACTGAGCAACAAAGTTAAAATAGAAGGAGGAAGAGGAGGAGCAAAAGAAACTGCTGCTAAGGCAGAGAATCCGTCAGCAAATGGAAGCAGAGGGGACGTGGCCAAAACACTGATCCACTTCTCTGAGATGCAGAGAGGCGCGAGCAGGCCAGATGTCCAGAACTGTGGGAGACACTTCTGCAGCCCAGTAATACAGCCTCCCTACTCCTCCTTGATATAGCCGTTTATGCATTCAAAGATCACATTAGCCCTTCTGGCCATAGCATCATAGGAGCTCACGCTCAACAGATTATCCTGGAAGCAGAGACTCTGAAAAGGACATGAGGTAGGATACAGGATGCGGCTCTCTAAGTGTAGTCTGCATTCACATTTAGCAGTAATAAGATAAATATTCTTTGCTTGTGCCCAGTTTACAAAGAGATCCAACTGGCTCTTTATCAGGGACTTGTTCTCTTCATTATTTACCACTCCCCCAATTTTTGGGTCATTTGCAAACTTTGATCAGTTATGATTTTATGTTTTCTTCTAGGTCACTAACAAAAAAACTGTTAAAAACATAGGACCAAGAACCAATCCCTGTGGGACCTCACTAGGAACACACCTGCTTGAGGATTCCCCATTCACAATTACATTTTGAGACTAGCCAATGTTTAATCCATTTAGTTTGTGCCATATTGATTTTGTTTCACTCTAGTTTCTTAAATAAAGAGTCATGCAGATACCAAGTCAAGTGCTTGACAGAAGTCTGCATATATTACCTTAACGCTATTACCTTTATTGATCTAAGTAGTAATTTCACCAAAGAAAAGAGCAAGTTAGTTTAACCAGAGCTATTTTTCATAAAACCACGATGACTGAGAATTAGAGGGTAATAAACAGAAAATCTGCACTTAAAGTCATCCCAGTTAACGTTGTTTCGTTGCTGATCAATTAGAGAACATGATTGTTTAAAGTTGCACAATGCTCCCTTATAACATTGTTTGGCAGCCACCTGCTTTGTTCACTGCTTGCAGAAAGAGAAGCCCGTTGGAGCTAGCTGGTGGGGGCTTGGAAACAGGGTGGACTGGAAGCCCTCTTATCAGCTACCTTAAGTTTCCTGTGTAGCAGCTGCCCAGCAGGCTATGAATTGCCAGGCAGTTCAGCTGTCCCTCCCCCCACTGCTGTGTGCTGCTCCTGCCCTCTGCCTTGGAGCTGCTCCCGGGAGCCTCCTGCTTGCTGTGTGCGCGCGCTAATGTCAGGGTGTCCCCTTCCGCCTCCCCCCCCCACTCCTGTACCTAATCTCCACAGAGAAGTGGGGGGACACAACAGGGCTCAGGAAGGAGGGAGCTTGCTGGCAGCAGCTGCTATCTCAACTTGCTGATATACTTAAAAAGGCAATGTACTTAGAGTGGGGTCAGCATTCTTAAAGGGGCAATGTGTGTCTCTCTCTCACACACACACGGTATGTGTGTCTGTCTCTCTGCCATGCTGTCTCCCCTCCCTCCATTCATGCTGCCTTGTAGAGTGTGAGGCTACATTAACAACGTGATAACCCTTGATGATCCAGCAGAGTGCTAGTTAATCATTTAGCAGCAAAGCATTCCCTAGGAAATATCCCACCCTCTTACTTCACCACCTCAACCAAGCTTCATAATCATCATTGCTGTGTACAGTATTAAATTGTTTAAAACGTATAGTGTGTGTGTGTGTACACACACACACACACACACACAGAAAGAGAGAGAGAGAGAGAGAGAGAGAGAGAGAGAGAGAGAGACACTCGTCTGGTGAAAAAAACTTCTCTACAACCTAATCCCCCCCATTTACATTAATTCTTATGGGGAAATTGGATTCGCTTAACATTGTTTCGCTTAAAGTAGCATTTTTCAGGAACGTAACTACAACATTAACTGAGGAGTTACTGTAATTAGAGTCCTGGATCAACTGCTCTATTATTTTGCTCAGAATCAGTGTCAGGCTGGCAGGCCTATAATTACCCCCGGTTGTCCCATCTACCCTTTTTAAATACTGGCACAACATTAGCTTTCTCCAGTCTTCTGGAATCTCCCTAAAGTTGCAATATTGATTAAAAAAAAAAAAAATCAGCATTCATGGTCCAGCAAGCTCCTGGCCAGCTCTTTTAAAACTCCTGGATGCAAGTTATCTGAACCTGCTGATTTAGTTGCTGCTGCCTAACATCCTCCTGACTTACTATCGGAATAGAAAGCATTTCATCATCATACAGGGTTTGTCTTCACTACAGTGTTATGTCAAGGTAAAACTAGAGTTGTACCCCAACCACTCATATGCACATACACAATTCTCTGGCTCAAGGTAAGTGATGCTTTAAGCTCCAGCTAGCTGGCCAAGGTGGGGGCACGTGTGCTGTTTGAAGCTCAAATGCTGCTCACCCTGGATCTGATCAGCTGCTAATCAAATCACTATTGCTTGAACATTTTGCAGGGTAGTCACTCACTACCCTCTGAAGAAGTGAGGTTCTTACCCACGAAAGCTTATGCTCCCAATACTTCTGTTAGTCTTAAAGGTGCCACAGGACCCTCTGTTGCTTTTTACAGATTCAGACTAACACGGCTACCCCTCTGATACTTGTCACCTGAGTGAGTAACTTGAGTGTACTAACTTGTCACAGTTGAGAACTTGTCATTTACTCTATAATACTGTGGCCTAAAACCAGAACTGTTTGAGAGTTATAATAAATTACTTAGACAGGCACAAACATACACAGAGTAATCAGGCTCACCACTAATTTTAACACAGTATAAAGATTCTAACCTTTCAGTGATTTTCCCATTGAAACCATCCACAACTTCCAATGAAGTGTCCCCTTGTGACCAATTCACACTAAGAGATCTGTGCTCCAAGTCTATCTGAACTGGATGTGTAGCAGTCACCAAACTAATATGAGGTCTGTTGACCAGGTAAAACATGGGAAGCTTTGATGTGAGCGCATCATCAACACGTTGTTTTATAGCTATTTCTAGTCCTCTTGTATCACTGCAGTTTCCATCCCCTAAAAAAAACAAAAAACAAACAAAAAAAACCACCCTACACAGGCACATCACTGTAAGCAGAAATATTAGAATACAGATAAATTGTGACCAGATTTTCAAGGGAGCTCAGAACCCAGAAGGTTCAATTGTTCCAGGTTGAATTATTACTCTTAACTGTTACTAAAGCTGTTTTTAAAGCTGAAACTAAGTCTGCAGAACAGCATCATCATTGGCAACACAAGCTTTTGCTCAACTTCATCTGCAACAAGTACCATATTTGTTTTGATAGGATACCTTCTCTATAGAGAGGCTCAATTTATCTTTGGTGTCTTTGCTCAAGATGCCAATTAAAATGCAAGTTATGATGGTGTTTTATTTTTGATATAGAAAGTCAGCCTTTGCACTCTCATCTCTGGAGTTACTCTAAATTTTAACTTATTCCAGGAATTTAACAGAAGCATTTGGTTCATCAGATTTGAATTTAGGCTATGTCTACACTGTAACTTGTGTCAGTATAGCGTATGTCGCTGAGGGGTGAGAATTACACGCCGCCTCCCCGAACGACATAAATTATACTGACCTAAGTGTTGGTGTGGACACAGCTATGTCAGCAGGAGAGCTTCTCCAGCCAACATAGCTACCACTGTTCACAGGCGCTGGAGTAATTTAAGTTGACTGGAGAGCTCTCTCCCATTGGCTTAGAGCATCTGCACTAGCAGCGCCACAGTGGTGCAGTTGTGAGCTCTGTAGCATAGTCATAGCCTTTGACTTTTCTGGGCTTTGAAGTACATACTTCCATCAAGGACTAAACTGGCACCCAGGGGTACATATTGTCTGGAGAGTTCCTGTATATAGGAAAGTTGAAGAAAGAATCTGGAATGCATTAATCTAAACATTAAAAAAGTCAGAACATAAAAGTAATTTAAAAAAGCAGTATGAGTGACCGTGTCCACATTCTGTATGAATGACAGGAACAGGCATACAATTAAGTACTAGGAGAGAGTCGGGGGGGGGGGGGGGCGGGGGAAAGGGGGGAAAGAGACTTTGTGCCTCCTCAAACTGCTTCCAAAACTGTATTCCATATATATCATCACAGGAAAAGTCACCACAACTGTTAAAATCTGGGGAATTGATCTACATGTAAACTAATTTAAAAACTACTTGGGACAATATCATGTTACTTCCAGCAATTCCATTTCACCTATTTCAGTTGCATAGCCAAATACTACTGTAGGAATTCAGGAAGGCCATTCACTGCCATCAAAATTGATTGCCATATGAGGGCAAAAAAAAAAATCTTACTCTTGTCTTGGCAGTTACTATTTCCCAGCATAAAATCTATTGCCAACTAGTTAATTTAGAGGTACCTTTAATCTTTAAAAGGAGGAAGTAAGATGATTTACAAAGGTTTTTCTTTAACTAGTTTTAGTATAAATGATGAGTTTGATGACATTTTTCATAATACCCCTACAAATTCAACAGAAAATGTTTAAGTTTTTTGACCGGCTCTACTTTGTACTGTCTAATTACCGGACTGTATAGTTGGGAGTTTTCATATATGCAAGTTATCATTTAAATAATCTGAATTTAAATGGTCACCACATCCTTTGTAACAACATCTTATTTTTAAACACAGAATAACTGCATGTGTGGCAAACCAACAAAACCCAGGAAATTTAGAATTAATGTATGGTGACAGAGAGGGTAATCTGACAGAGTAAAGAACATATTCTAATCTCAAAGAAGTTAAACCTCAATTTTAAGTATAAATATATTTATATTTAATTTCTTTTTTAAAACAAAGTATAGAAAACGCAAAACAAATTTTAAAATAAAGCATTATATTCCACTTGGTTAGAATTTTTATTAATGTAACCAGAATGAAATACCACAGCTGAAAGTTAGGGCATAAGCAATAATTGTTTTATATCAGTAAAGGAAGGCTTACCAACAAGTATACTGCTGATGTAAACTGGCTGAATGAAGTGACTTAGCAATGCTCCCTGGACACCCAGCACTTCCCATCTGGTTAATTTGTCACTAGCTGACATGCTGTTTACTCTGTTAGCAGCTTCAGTGGGACAATAAACAGTTAGGTAAATCTTGCCTTCCACAGCAAGATGGAGACTAAGCTCTTCATTAGCTTCAAATGCAGATATAGATTTTGGATTGAGACGTCTAAAATAAAGATTACAGAAAAGCCAATGAAGTCCAACAAAAATATTTTCTTTAAAAAACATATAATAAATAAATAAATAAATAAATAAATAAATAAATAAATAAAAGACAGCCAAGAAACAAAATTAACAGGCACTGTTAGTTACTTTTCAAGGTTTAAAATTGCCAAAATCTGCATATGCTGCCAAATGACTTCATTACTAGATTGCTAGGTCAATATTTTCTAGATGCAATGCAAAAATCACAGAACTCATTCTTCCACAACCGAAAAAAGAAGAAAAACCCTCCAAATGGAGTGTCCAAAACATAAAAGGTTTAATATGATGACTTTTAAGCTACTTTCCTATAAATAACTATATTACTTACTATTCAAATTGACCAGAGGAACCAGTAATTCAGCCTAATAAGTCTCAAAATCCTAAACATCACTAGTCATGCAAAATTGAAATTCTACTGCAAGTAGCAGAGGGGTAGCCGTGTTAGTCTGAATCTGTAAAAATTCAAACTGGACAGTCACTACGCAAGAGGATAAATGGACACAAGTCAGATATCAGGAATGGCAATATACAAAAACCTGTAGGAGAACACTTCAACCTCCCTGGCCACACAATAGCAGATGTAAAGGTAGCCATCTTACAGCAAAAAAACTTCAGGACCAGACTCCAAAGAGAAACTGCTGAGCTCCAGTTCATTTGCAAATTTGACACCATCAGATCAGGATTAAACAAAGACTGTGAATGGCTATCCAACTACAGAAGCAGTTTCTCCTCCCTTGGTGTTCACACCTCAACTGCTAGCAGAGCACCTCACCCTCCCTGATTGAACTAACCTCGTTATCTCCATACTGATTTATACCTGCCTCTGGAGATTTCCATTACTTGCATCTGAAGAAGTGAGGTTCTTACCCACGAAAGCTTATGCTCCCAATACTTCTGTTAGTCTTAAAGGTGCCACAGGACCCTCTGTTGCTTTTTACTGCAAGTAGGCTACTATTGCTGCATTATGCATCTGACTACAAGTTATCTGGAGGCTATGCTTGCCACATGAAAGCAGATGCAAACTTGTCATTCTCATTTGAGACAACAGCCAAGAAACCTTCACACTCCAACATATTTGAAGAAAACAGATGTAACATTGGCTAAGTATGCTATGTTCCCTCTTAGTGGCTATTCCAAACAGAAAAGAGCTTAGTAATGCTCTTAGCTTAGAGAGTTCCTCAGGCAGCAGAAGCCTGTCACTTTGGGCGAAAGGTCCTGCGTTCTGTCCCAGCCAGACAACCTATGGTGTGGCAGATATGCAGGGGCGCTAATTGCAGGCAGCACTGCTCAACTACCATTTATCTTAATTTCTTCTCAGAAAAGCACACTAAAACCTGCTAATTAAGGGACAGGTTTTGCCAACATAGGAATACTTACATAAGTGTCCAACATGCATAAGCGTGGCAGAAACTTTAAAATAAAAGGCCATCCCACATGGTTTGTTGGGGTATTTACTATTGCAGCAAACAAAACTTCCTATACTTAAATACGCTATTCAAAGCGCCCCCATGCTGACAGGATTTGGGACAAAAGCCATCTGCTCGTACCTAAGTAATCTTGTGCCTCAAGATCAAGATACCTCAAAAATATTGTCAAAGAGCACCAAATGGCACAGATTTCAACCAGAAGCTCAAACTATTGTTTACAAGGAAGGAGAGGTTACTCACCTTGTGTAATAACTTGAGTTCTTTGAGGTGTATCTCACTTGGGATGCTCCACTCCAGGTGCGCATGCACCCTGCATCTTTAATCCGCGATTTTTGGTAGCGCCCATTTCGTCCATGCATGCATCCTCATACCCATACTGAGACTCTATAGGACTGCATCGGCATGCTGCCCTCAGTTCCTTCTCTACCACAAAGTCTGACAGAGGAAACACCAAAGCACGGGGGGCAGAGCTCGGTAGTGGAGCAGCCACAAGGGCACACATCTCGAAGAAATCCACAAAGTGAGTATCCTCCTCTTCAAGTAATTTCCTTGTGGGGGCTCCACTTCAGGTGACTCCCTAGAAGTCTATTCTAACTTTAGCTTGAAAGGACTATTCTAAACTCCAAGAATTTCTGATAGTATGAGCAGTCAACATTATATTCCAGCAACAACCGTCTTAAGTACCATGGTCGAGTAATACGTCATACAATGAAAACAGTTCTTTTCTAGTCATACTACACAATTTTAGTGTGTACATATAAAAGGAAAAGCTCCAAAATACGCATTTGTCAGTCCATTAGTTACAGAATTAAGCTATTTTTCAACACAGTTCTACCAAATAAACCCCAAAACTCAGCTTTTCCATACCATCTGATTTATAGTCCTGCTATGTATGCTCCTCACTATGATGCAGATTAATTTATTCTCAATGGAAGATTTAAGTATCTTATTACATCTCTGAATAAGCATCTGTTAGATCTGAAGACTCAAATACTTACAATTGTGACTTTATCTGAGCAGATCCTTTTGGCAACTGATTCATGTAGAGAAAAATATTTATATTTTGTTTTAAACTGAGTAGGCTTGATGCTGGTTCCATACAAAATATGGATTTGTCCATCATAATAGGATTTTTACTGTAGAATAACAAAAGCTGCCTGTAAAAATACCTAAAACAAAGCGTTATAGATCAAGAAATGCTGAAATATGCAGACTTTTAAAGACTTAGCATATTTGTATAAAAAACTAAATTCATTTTAAGCCGCTGAGCATTTACACACAACTAATTTATTCAGCACATCTCTAAAATCTGAATAAATAATCTAGTAAAGAAACCTGAAATACTATATATAAGGCTTCTGACTTGTTTTTAATCCATAGACATCAATAAAACACCATTCAATACAAAAAAGAAATTGGTGACTACCCAAACACTGGAAAAACACCAAGAACAGGTACTTATATCTAAGGCAGGGGTAGGCAACCTATTGCACGCATGCCAAAGGTGGCACGTGAGCTGATTTCAGTGGCACTCACACTGCCTGGGTCCTGGCCACCGGTCCGGGGGGCTCTGCATTTTAATTTAATTTTGAGTGAAGCTTCTTAAAAACATTTTAAAAACCTTATTTACTTTACATACAACAATAGTTTAGTAATATATTACAGACTTATAGAAAGACCTTGTAAAAACGTTAAAATGTATTACTGGCACACAAAACCTTAAATTAGAGTGAATAAATGAAGACTCAGCACACCACTTCTGAACGGTTGCCGACCCCTGATCTAAGGGCTTGTCTACACAGAGCAGCAATGCAGACGATAGGGGTGTGATTTCTAAAGCATACTAATGCCGCACATTGACTGGCCCGTGTAGACCCTGCTAGTGTACAGTAAAGGCTCTCTAATTAACTTTTACCTAGTACTGTTTGCAACAATACTATGTTAAAGTGCACTAGGGAACATCAGAGATTATTCAGAGTAAATACTACTGTAATGAGTAATGGTCTTTAATACACTACATACAGAGAAAAAACTCCTACAGCCCCAATTTTTGGACAGCACCATAAAATTCAAAAATTGCTAAAAAAATAAAGTTAATAAACCCCCAAAACAGTAGCCCTAACTATATAAAACTACTATTCACAAAATGCATTGCCATAAATATTTAGCTTAATCAAAATGGTTGTCTGCAGTTCTTGTAGTTTACGTACTCATCTTCTTACCTAAGCAGAGAGCGTCTTGCAGTAACAGCAGCATGAGTGTCATGCAACACTCTCCCATC
Source organism: Emys orbicularis (assembly GCF_028017835.1). Classification (NCBI taxonomy): domain Eukaryota; kingdom Metazoa; phylum Chordata; order Testudines; family Emydidae; genus Emys; species Emys orbicularis. The sequence goes on along the minus strand of NC_088687.1, from coordinate 43,348,315 downwards.
ATGATGAATGCACTGACTGTAATTGAATTCTCCTGTGCCAAGAGCTACAACTTCATACTGTCCAGCTAAAAAGAAAAAGTAGTTAACAAGTAGTTTCATTTGATTGAAGGATCCCATCTTTTTAAAGCAACTGCTTTTAAAGGAGGAATTAAAAGGATTCCATTTTTGATTAGAGTACAAAAGGGGAGAAAAAAGGAGAGTGTTTTAGTCTAATGAGGCCACACATTTAATTATTGGTGGAAACTTGATTGGTAAATGAAAATAAATACCTCTTTACGATAAGAGTTTAGAGCATATTTTAAAAACATTTCATCACACACCTGTGGAACACTATCCTTTTAAAGTCCTGGTATATCACTGACCCTGTAAGTCCTTGACAAATTGTAAGCTGAAGGGAATAACTGAGAAGAATTCAGAACTCTGCTCTTCTGGGAGGGAGAGAAGTAGTTTTTACTCAGTTTCCAGAGAGACATCAGAAGAAACAGTTTGGGGGGACTTTTAAAATCTTGTGAGAGACAGATGACGCTGATGACTCTCTTAACTGCTTTAACTCGGACTGCTAAGTGACAGCAAGATAAATGCATCAATGCAGTTGCACCAACATTGTCTACCTCAAGGCACAGAAAAAAAAGACCTACGGCTCAGTGAGTGTACCAATGGTGCAGATGGCTTAGGCACTAACTGAAGTACGAGGCAGGGGAAGACAAAAGGATGGTATTGTACTTTGTGTACAGAGATGAATTTGAACTCCGTTCAATACAGTTGGACCTTACAGTTGTCTCGCTGAACCTCACCTCCAAGGGTTTTCATTAAATGCTCAAATACCTCTCTTCTCCTCCAATCTCCTTGGCTACCCTTTCAGTGTGTATCATCTCCCTTTCCCTCTGTTGCTGCCCCTCAGAGCTTCATCCAGAGTTTGTTAATTTTGCAGTGACAATTCAAGCCTGTTTCACCACTTTGGCTTCCTTAATACCACATCCACAGCCATCTGGGTGATGTCTCCTTCAGGATGTACCATCAGTTTAAGATCAATAGGATAAGACCAAAGCTCATCTTTTCCCTTCCCTTCTCCATATTGGCAGGACTCCACCATCCTCTCCATTCCTCAAGTTGGCATCTTTGCAGTATATCTCGCTCTCCCTTTATTTCACCCCACTACTCAATCTTTTTTGCCTTACTACTTTTCCCTCCTCTCCTTGCCTCCCCAAAAAGATTCTTTTCTTTTTCCTCTCCATCTCTGAAAACCCATTTACATCCTGTTAATCCCCCTTTTAAGATTATTGTAACTGCTCCTCTCTAACCTAGATGATGTCAACATTGCTCTCCCCCATTACAGATACAATCCCAGCAAACCTTTCACCCCTAACTCCCTGACCATGTTGTTAAAAGATGGTAACACCAGAGTTTAGAAGTACGCCCTAGGGTCCAACACTGTAGCAGGAAGATAAAGCACATGAGAATTCTATCCATCCTCTTCCATGCATTGCAAATGACATCAGTTGAGCAGAATGAGGGAACCCCCAAAGATGGAAAAAAGACCACTGGAAAGCAACCCAAATATGGCACCTCACATGCTGATTATTGTCAAAAGTAACATTTTTAAATACACAAAAGTCAGTCTATTCTTTCATATACAAATCTAGCTACAGTGTTCTACATCTTCAGGACCTCTTGGCTAGCTAACAATAATGGTGTGACACTATACCTCAGGGGAGCGCCTTGCAACCCCCCATATTCATCATTTGAATATAATTGTGATATTTCATTTAAGCATGCCATGTGAGGTATCATGGTTATGATCTGCTGAAACTCACTGTTCCATCTAACTATGTATATCATTAATGCATATGAAGTTATGAGAATTGTGTTGTATGATTGTCACTAAAATATGCTGAGGGTTTGGGAAGCACCCAGATACTAGCTCCCCAAAAACAATAGCCTGGGGGATAACCAACACCTGAGTGGGTGCTGAACAACCATCACAACAGCCATTGTCCAGCAAGGGAGCTACAATGCAATGACTCACTTACCCAAGGCCACACCAGGGGAACTGCTCAACCTTGCTCTAGTGACTCAGCAATGCCCACCAGACATGCCTGACTTGTGTTCTCCATGCACATGGACTACAGGTATAAAACAGAACACAGTGGCCCCATGCATTTGCCTTTTCTCCTCCCACTACTTACGCTGCAAGCAACAAGAACGCTCAGAAGGCTGAAGACTCCAACAGAGGAGATTGGCCCAGGTTTAAGAGACAAACCTGTATACTAAGGACTTTAAGATCCAGTGGGGTGAGAACATTGCTTGACCTAAATGCTGTCTAGCATGATAAGGGTTAAGGTTTAGACTGTGTGCTTATATTTTCTTTTGGTAACCACTCTGACTTTTTGCCTATCATTTATAATCACTTAAAATCTGTCTTTTGTAATCAACCAACTTGTTTTAATGTTTATCTTTACCAATGAGTTTGCCTGAAGTGTTTGGTAAATCTGCTAAGGTTTACAAAGGCTGGTGTGTATCTACTTTCCATTGATGAAGTGGTGAACCAATTAATAAACTTGCATTGCTCAAGAAAGGGTCTTGAGCAGTGCAAGATGGTATATTCCTGAGGTACAAAGCTGGAAGCTGGGGGGATCTGGGTGGTTCGTCTCTCTGTGTGATTCATGAGTGGCTCTGGGAACATTCATGCAATCTAGATGGGTGTGGGGCACCACATGCGGTTGTGCTGTGTGATGACAGTGTCTGGAGGTGGAGAGTTAAGGGGGCACAGCAGTCCCACAAATGGGGATCCCATCACAAATGGTACTTTATTTGGTGATATCCTTGAAAGTCACTGTAGGCTGCATCTACTGCAGAACATGGCCTATGATTTCAAAAGAGCATATATAGCTATCTGCATTTTCTGTACTGTAACTTTGGTCCAGTGAGTGTGCTCCAATTACTTCACATTAGAATTTACTTCAATTATAGTCCATGCCCCAGAAGGCTTATCTGTTCTGCGCTTGTATAGCACCTAGAACAACAGGAGTCCCTGTTTTGGACTGGGAATCTAGGTGCTTGAATGACTGACTGACTGAATAATGTAAAGCTTTCAACTATGAAATGTGTTATCCTGAGAAGCAACCCTTTAATTTCATTTAGAGAACTCCCAGTGAAACGCATATAACAAAACAAATAACTCGTTGCGATTATCCTCTGAAAGTTCAAAATGAAAAGTAAGCCTGAACAAGTGAGATTATGCAGCAGTTTCAACCCCAACAATCTTGAAAAGGCTTGCATCTTTCAACTTTTCTGGTGAAGGCTAACACAATGGAATGCTTTCCATTTCAATGCGTACAAACAGATTTGTAATATCCTTATAAGGGAAGTACAATAATGTTCTGTTTTGTATAGATGATTTTCTGGCATGTCAAAAGAAGTAGGGTTTGCTGGTTATGGGATTTATTAGGCTACTATACTTGTTAATCTACATTGCTATATTATGCTCAATACCCCTTTTTGTATATGCACCCTACAAATACAAAAGTTTTTTCGTACAAGTACACTGAACATCAAAACAGACTTGCCTTTTTCAATTATAAAAGCAGCCAATGAATTGCTACAACTCTGGTACTCAGGATATTTGGCAGTCAGCCTGTTAAATGTTTCCCTGACAGCTCGTGAAAATTTTTCATACACAAGATGCCTTCTCTCTAGTGAAGAAAATAATTAAAAAAAAAAAAAGACAATAGAAACCAGCAAAATACAAGTTTGTAGGAAAAAATAGAACAAAGCAATGTCAAACACTCAGATGAGCTACAAAACTGAACATATGATAAAGTCATTCAATACATTCACTAATCCATACTAAATAATGCCAACAGGCATTTTTGAATTAAAAAATTAAAAATGCATATGAAAATTTGAGAATAAGAAAACTCAAGCAAGTTAGGCTAGTATGCTCCCTAGATGCAATCTATTAGACACAGCCTTTTATATCTTGAGGACAGAAATGTTAATTCTAACTCCGCCACTGACTCACTGTTTGACTTTAAGCAAGTTCATCTGTGTATTTATCCATCTATATGACAGGTACACCAATCTTACCTCAGACACTGGGAGATTAGTGTCACTAAAGCAGAGACATCCCTGCATGAACCAGGTAGTAATATTTTTCTATATATCATTAAGTTGGCAGGAATGAATACCAAATACAACTCTGTAAAGACATCTGTTAGCTTTCCAATTTAATTTTCGGGGGTGGGGGGGGAGGGAATGGATTTCCTACCATAAGGCATCTTTGAAATGTATGTTGATTCAGCTGAAACTATGGGTTCTGCAGGAATCCGGGGAGGACCTGTAAATTTAATTAAGAAAGTTTCAACATTTAAGACTTTAAAACATTCATTGTCATTTAGTGTTTCTAGCAGTAGACTAGTTCAATTCTAGTTAAAAGTCCCAAAATAAAGGTTGCTGGAAACAGTTTTTTCAAGTTACATAAATAGAAATTGGAAGGCCCTCAAACAGCCAGGATAATTTAAAATTCACACTTTGCCATCTGTCAATTGTTTTATCATTGAACAAAAATAAGCTACTTCCCAATTAATTTAGTTTCCCTAAATTAGTCCACATTCTATAAAGTACTGCTCTCTTTCAAAGCTATAGCAGGTAAGACAGAAGATTATTAATAAAGTCCCTGTCTCAAAAAAACAGGAGATTAATGTTGTGATAACTGAATTCTTCAGAAAGCAGTGACTTAGTGCAATAGGACTTTCAATAAAAAAAGTCTCAGACTATGAACAAAATTTAAAATTACTTTTTACTGGAAAGAATAGCTGTAATAATGTGGAAGACTCTACAAAAAAGAAACTGCTTAAAGGGTTAACTTCCTTATTGCTTTCTCCCCTTTAGATGGCAGGAACCTTGAAAGTAGCATTTAAAAATACAAGAGCAGGAAAGGGAAAATTTAAGGATTGCAAACTGATTAACTCTGCTGGAAGGATTCATTGGAATGGGAAGAGACACACTGATGCAGGAGTGTTTAGTCAAAGCTACTCTAGACATTTATTTTTAAAAATACTTTTATTGTAGAGATGTTACTGGAATATTTACCTGAACTTTCAAAAACCTTTGGTGCTGTATCGTCCAACTGGAGTAGCTCATCAAGAGCCAGTTTTGCTGCATTTGATTTAGACTCCTTTTTATTTTGCCCCAATCCTATCTTATATTGAACTCCATCCACCACTGCACAAAAAGCAAAGTAAGCCCCCAAGACGTTGCCTAGAAAAAGAAGCCATATACAGTTAGAAGTTTATTTTAATGTATTCATTAGCTTTATGCATTTATAATTATGGAAGATCAGATGAATATAAGGCCAAGATATTTTAACAAATCCAAACTACTTTTTACATCTACAAGAATTATATTTTATACTTACATTTCACCTTTCATCCAAGATTCATAAATAGATTTACACACATTAATGAAAAGCCCAATTTTTCAGAGGTGCTAGGCATTTCATTTTAGTGCCTTCACTTAGGTGCCTTTCATTTTAGTGGAAACTATGGCCATTCGACGCTTCTGTAAAATGAGGCTATTTTTCTACTTCTCAGTAGTGATGTGATGTTTAGGACCTGAGCTTCAGAGAGAGAAATTAAGAGTAAAATTTTCAAGAACACCTAGACTCAGGAGCCTGTGTTCCATTTTCAAAAGTGATAGAGGAGCCTAAATCCTATAGCCTTTCAATCAGACTAAGTCTCCTAAGTGCCCAAGTCACCTCTGAAAAAGGGGGCTTACATTAATGGTAAAACGTCCAATAATATATTTCCCAACATCAAAGTCTGTCAGAAAACAGAATTCCAGTTTCCCCAATATCTCAGCTTTCCTCTTGGGTTAGTTTAACAGACATTACTTCCTAGTAGGCAGAGAGCCTAATGAAAACAAGACCTTTGAAAGGTCAGGTTCCATCTCTTTTTGCATTGTACTGCACATGACAGGACAACCTCCTGTCATTGCCATGGTTTGATCTGTTAACCAAGGTAGCCTTGGGTGGACACGGATCTGTCACTGACTGGTTCACTTTCTCCCCAGTCCCACCATATCTGATTCAGTCTGGGAGATTCAACTGAATAGCACTGAAAAGGCATTACACTCCCCATACAGATGCAGGTCCACTGTGACCAAATATCAACCTGAAGCACCCCAAAACATGTAAGTAGAGAGGATGCAAATTACACATCAGGAAATGAGTATGTTCAAGGTTGCATAACAACAACTCATATTTGGTACAAATTTAGCAGGCCAAGTTGCTTATAAGAATGACTGCCTATAGGTATGTCTACACCGCAATTAAAAACCCACAGCTGGCCCATGCCAGCTGACTTGGGCTTGTGGGTCTCAGGCTAAGGATCTGTTTAACTGTGATGCAGACATTTGAGTGCAGGCTGCAGCCTAAGCTCTGGGACCCTCCCACCTTGAGCCTGAACATCTGCACCGCAATTAAACAGCCCCTTAGCCCGAGCCTGAGTCAGCTGGCATGAGTATCTAACTGCAGTGCAGACATATACTATAAGAACGAATTGTCTAAAAAGTACCTGAAAAAAGCATTCAAAGACCAGCGTGAGAGCATTTTCTATAATTGATTTTGTAGTGATCACATTAACCACTGATTGGATTACACGAAGGCATGATATAGGCATAGTAAAAATAGCTGTTAATACTACATACAGTGTAACCAACATTTAAAAAAAAATTAGTTTCTGTATCAGCCAGTCACACCAAGTGCATGCAGAGCAAATTCATGAGGCAACAAGGACATTTTCTCTTAAAACCAGAAATATTTACCTGTTGTAACAGTTTCCTTCAAATCTAGTTGCACACGCTGCATTTGTGCAAATTGATGCAAGGCAGATACTGGGTTTATCTCCCCACGTTTATATTTTAGTATAAACTCCTTTGGTATTTTCTTTGGAAGAAGTGAAGTGATTGGAGGTGGATGGGCTGCTTTGGAACATAGCAAGTCTGAAACATGACCTAAAATATATTGGTTAAATTAAGATGTTAGTGTGTAGTAAGCTAAAAGCAATATATAAAAGTAAAATGAAAGTGTGAGAATAATATTGCTGCATCTCAACAAAGGCTACCTGGAAGATTAAGCAATTTGCATTTTATTCTAATTGAAGAGGTTGTAAGTAGTTTTGGTAACCCTGTAAATGTTAGTGACTGCCCCTTTAAAGGCACTCGGGCTTGTTCCTTGACTAGTAAATCTGATAGTCTCTGAAGTCAAACCCAGTCACATGTAAGCCCAGAACCAAAGGCCATAATTTCCAAGAATACAAGTACTTCCAAAGATTATCTGATTTAACAGATCAAAATCTATTTCATGGCATACAAAAATAGCAGAAGCACAAGCCATAGTTCTTTACTACAGTATCACAAAGGGCAATAGAGTTTTTGCCTCATGCTGTGGGCCCTCAGGTCCATTTTAACTGAGTATGCAGGTGCTTAGGATACAGCACTGGTGTTACCCTGTATCTACACTAGAAAAAAGACTGGACTTTAGCATGGGTTATCTTAGACTGATCTAAACTTGATTACTTTTCCTAAGCAAGACACTGCCCAATTATCCAAGTATGTTTTGAGCTTTAAGCACAGGAGAAACATTTTTCTCCAAAAAGTCACAAAAATGTTATTACGTTCAGTTCACAAATACACATAAGCACCTGCCACATGAAATAAACGCTGCATCTAAATTATACAGAATAAGAGTTCCTCTTCAGTTATAATAAACATATTGATAGACAAAAGACTCAGAAATAAGACTACCTGCTAAAATCTTGAACTCCCTCATTTGAAAGTTACATGTGCGGGGGTCAGAGAATTTGTTACTATCAAACAAAACTGTAGTTAAAATTCGCAGCTTTTTCTACAAAAGATAATGCACACAAAGCCTGTTATATACATGTTGGTGCACTTTATACGAAGTGCTGTGTACACATTATAGACCTGATGAAAGAATAAACTCTAGATGGGCAGACCCTTGCACCCACATGGATCCTCAACCGCAGGTTCAAGGTAGAAGTTGCCCTAAAACAAGAGAGATGGGGACGAAGGCAGAAAGCAGATTAGTCAGATGAGAGGTAGCATTAGCTTAGTGGGCTGTAAGGATGAGGATTCTACACCTCTCTTTTACAGAAAAGCTATTTCTGAAAAAGTGTTTGTAGTTATACAAGTTTATTATGATGAAAATTCCCTGTACTTCCACCTGTAGAGTCACCCAGTTTATACACACAAATTCCATGGATGTTACATGTGATGTTAAATCTGAATAGGTTGCATCTCTTTAGTTACACCACTGCTGGATAATAATTAAGAAACAGTCAAATAATATGTTTACTGACATGTACAAGTAAAGAGGAAAAAGATCAAAATTAGTTAAAGTTAATAGTTCTAACCTTTTATTTGCCCTCAATATCTTATTTTTTTAAATTGGTAAGTAAAATATTTTTTGGTAAAAGGCAAGTAGATGGCATGTCTAGGCAGGTTAATTTTCATTACAATTTTGCAAAGCCATTTGTACTAGTGTTGAAAGGCCATTCCTAGAAGAAAATCAACTTAATAAATGTAAAGACAATACCTGTGATTTGTGTCACCTTATGTGCTGAATTTGGCATGTTGTAATTTTCAGAAGGTGAAAACATCAGGCCCATATTCACAGGGTGTGGAGATGGCTGAGGAGGGACTTGAGGAGGCGGTTCAGTGGGCAAGTTCTTTTTTAGCATCTGAGCAAAACTGGGTACTCTGGAACTTCGAAACCAGTCATTGTTGCTAGCCATTTTTCCATCTACCTACAAGCCAAATTTAGCCAACAGGTATTTTTAAGGCTGTTGAACATTAGCATAACATAGCAAATCTAGACAATTTCCCCACAAATTAGTTTTACATGTTTCACGGCTCCTGATTCTTTCTGCTAATAAATGAAGTTACTAAATTTGAAAGCACACTAATAATAGTTGAGACCCAAACTTACAGATGGGGGGGGAAACAGAACATGGGGAGAGAATGGCAATGCTAACAGTCAGCTAAGAACTTTGTCCCCTTCCTTGCAACCACAATCTGAAAGGCAATTGCCCCGCTGAGTCCCAGGTGCCCTAGATCAATAGTCATAAACCAGGAGTCCAGGGCCCCATAGAGGGCCACAAGCAGATTTCAGGGGGGCCTCCAAGCAGGGCCAGCATTAGATTCACTGGGGCCCAGGGCAGAAAGCCAAAGCCCCACCGCATGGAGCTGAAGCCAGGTCCCTGAGCCCCACCACCCAGGGCTGAAGCTGAGGCCTGAGCAATGTAGCTTTGTGGGGGCCCAGACAATTGCCCTGCTTGCTACCCCCTAATGCTGGTCCTGGCTTTTATATGCAGAAAACTAATTATGTGGCACAGGTGGGCGGTGGAGTTTTTATAGCATGTTGGAGGATGGGGGGGTTCAGAGGTAACAAAAAGGTTGAGAACCCCTTCCCTAGATTACAAGAGCAATGGAAGCAGAAACTCCAGCACGGCTGCCCAGGCTCAGCAAAGTAGAGCCCCACGTGGCTAGCTTTCACGCTGGTTCAGGCTCTAGCCCCTTTGGGTCAGGCAAACGGGACGGGAAGGCTCCTTCGTCCCACTGTCCGGCAGGCGCCGGGGCGGGCCAGGCTCCCCACGGGAAGGGATCCCAGCCTGACACCATCCAACCACCCGCGCATTGGAGACTAACGGCGATGACAGCGCCTGGCCAAGACTCCCGGCGGCTTCCCCGCAGCAGGTGCTTGTATCAGCCCCACCCCTCTGCAGGGCAGGCGCAGCGACGGGAGCAAGGGACGTGCAGTGAGGCTGCCTCCCAGTGGGGAGCGCAAGCCACTGGCTGCACCAGGTGAGGATCACCCTGCAGCCCCCTCTCCGGAACACGGACTCGGAGACGAGGCCATGTACCGCGACTGAGACTTGCCCCAGAACCACCCCGGGGCCCTGCCCGGTCGCACCGCGCGAGAGGGACCCCCGCAGTGATTTCAGTTTTCCCCGGCTGCTCTCTCCGTCCGCACCGACGCGCCTGCTCGAGGCCGCTGCCCGGGACAACGAACAAAAGGGGTGCGTGACACCCCCCGCCCCGAGGCTGCTTCTCCCCACTTGGCCGTCAGCGGGGCGCGAGGGCGTCTCTCAAAAAGCCTCGCCCTCAGATCACGTGATCCTCCGACCAACCGCCGCCGGGCTAGCTCGTGCTGCCGACAGGCCTGGCTCGAGGCGGCGGGGAGTCGGATACGGACTCGGCCTAGGTCACAGGGGCTCCGTGGCCCTCGCCTCACGGGGGCGCACGCCGCATAGAGACCGCTAACGTCATCCCCCCGGCTGTGCAGATAGTCCGGGCGGGCCGCCCGGGGTCCTTCTGCAGCTCTCTAGCAACGAGCGGCAGGAGCAAACTGGAGCCCTGAGCGGTCGCGTGCAGTATGACCGGCCAGCGGCCGCCCCTCCCTATGGGGGCGACTCGGTGGAGCTGGTGGCCCTGCGCTCAGGTGCTTTGTCATGCACCTGCCTCCTCTCGGGGGAGCTGGACTCTGCTTCCCGAAGCAGCACCGCACCGGCGGTGGCCTCCGCCCCAGCCACGCCCCTTCCCCTGTAGCGGCCTCGCGGCGCTTATTGTCAGCGACTCCGAACCGGCCTCGAGAAGGGAGGAGTGAGCTCGGGCGCCGAAGCCCGGCCGCTGGGAGGTGGCAGCGCCGGGGCTGTTATGCCTCCTCTCTCCCAGGCCCAGGGCCGCTGTGTGCACGGGACAGCCCCTGGCGTAGGCACTGTCGCTGGTCCCCGTCTAGACATTTTCCTGTGTCTCTGGAGCCTGGCTCGTGAAAAAGTAGAATGTAAAACTAACCCCCCCACACCCACCTTTGGCAAGAAGCACCAGCCTCTGCCTCGCTGTGGGAAGGCCCTACGCTAGTGACTTTTAAAATCCCAAATTTGGACATAGGAAAATTTAGAACAAGAGGCCTCAATAGTGACCTAGTTTTCACCTACACACGGTACAGGTGATGATATCCAGAGCAGGGGGGTTTACATATGAAGAGGGGGAAAACATTTTAAAGAACAAATATTTAACAAAAATACTATAGAAATGTGGATTACATTGACTACACAAAAGGTACAGTACCTTGTCTTTCATTAGATGAACAAGTGTGTTTGACTGAAGGAAACATTAGGAAGTCAGCTGGCCAGAAGAGCTATTTTTGGTTTTGTACAGCTGGGTGTGCATGAACAGACATTTAATTTTGACTTTATTCACATTGCACTAATGAATGTGGGGCTTTAAAAATTTATAACAGAGGCAAGCAAAAGTGTTAAACTACACACCTATATAACACCATAAAGAGTTCTTAGTAATCCTGAGAGGAGCAAAGTAATTTGTGATGCTAGAAGTCTTATTGAATAAAAAGTGTCTGAAAAATCATGGCTTCCACAGGTTGTTGTAGGCTTCCAGATGGTGTAAGAGATTTTTATTTACTGTATTAAACGCTCAGATTTGCATTGGATAGCTTGTCATTTTTCTATTTTATTATTAATGAATGTTCCCCTAGCTCTGCCTTTCCCCATTCCATTACAGCTGAAGACATTATAAACTACAGACTTTTGTCTTAGTACTTGTACAATTAAAACTCTGTAATGTAATGTGTTTCCAGTGCTTGAATTAGGGGACATAGGTGTGCATGCCCCACTAACACTTCTTACTGCTACTTTTTGAGAATAAGGAACTAAAAAAAAAATTACAACACAGTTACTGTTTTTTATTACAAGTGTAACAAACTTAAAATGATTTTTAGCACTATGACAATCAGTTCCATAAATTATATACATACAGGAATTTACACAAGTCTACATTGACAAAAAAAGCCATTAACAGAATCACATTAACAAGGGTTTGTGTGTTATGGCCAATAAAAGTTATGAAAATTCACAGTTAATCTGCACATATTTTAAAGATGCAGGAATCATATTGCACATAATAAAACTGTTAATGCTAAACAGCAGATTTACAGTATTTCACCTATTCTTTCACAGAATATACATTGGTCATAATCATGCAATACTTTACCACATACAGAATGGTATTGTATACCACTGTAAACAGTCACTTACAATGTAAGTTTTAAATATAGTAGCAAAAAAGCTGTTAGGTTTCTCTTTAAATCATACTTAAAATAAATTCTTATTATACAATAAAATATCAGTCTCAGACAGAATGGAAATAAAATTATAGTTTTGTCACAAATATCTTCAGTGTTCTTCCTTGTCCTTTCCTTTCTTTTCTTTTTCATCCTGTAGAGCAGTACCAAGTTTTTTGATAAGGACTGACAGAACTTTGTCCAGTGGGTCCATTACCCCCCGTTGAAGCCACTTAGGAATAGTAGTCCTGGCATGATGAAAGCCCAATTTTTGAAGAATGTAATCAACACCCACTGGGTCAATCTTTCTTCCAGTCCAAGAGATTAATCTAAAATACCCCCAAAAAAACCCCAAAAGGTTAAATTTCTGTGTTAAGTGTAAAACTCAACTCAGCCTTAAATATGGCATAGAAACTAGAACCTTCATCACAAGTTAACATTGGCACTGTCAAATCTTAAACTTTTTTACTTCTAAACTGTGAAAGTACAACAGACATTTCTTTCAGTCTCAGCTAACTTATGTAAATAAATTTTGTATTTAGACCTTTTTGGAGGGACTAGATGATTCAGGAGATCACAGATGTAATACGTTATCTCTGGATCCTGTGTCAGTTTGGACCATGTTATGGTTAACCAAAAATGGTTATCTGATAGATGTTTTATTGGCCTGGATGGACTGAGTTGGTGGTCTCACAGTCCATTCTTAGCAGGCAAGTGTTCATTTATCAAAACATTATAGTTAGCAGTAATTGGTGCCCTTGTTAGTCTCAGCAGAGACCAACAACTGAAGAAGGCATGAAGACTACACAATTACCCCCTCATTCTCAGAAGTGATTCCTGTTGGTTAAGGATGAAGTGCATATTTAGGGCAGGGGGTGCCTGTACACCTGCTACTGCATCTGTTGTATGGGAAGTTTCATCAGGCATATGGCAACTTTTAATGAGACCTACATTCATTCTATAATAACTTTTAAAAAATAATACTTAATAGTTGCATTCCCATTGTGAAAATGGAGGGGGAAAAAAAGTTTTCCCTTCCTGCATGAAAAAAGGAGTTTCTTAAATTACATCAGTAGAGAAAGCAGGGGATCTAACTAGCTGACAACAGAAAGTGAATATTTGAAAGAGACATTTCTCATTTGAATGTCTGCCTCAAATTATTTTTACAGCCCCCAGAAGTGTTATACATTTTAAAAATTTAAACAACCAATAGAGCCCTGACCCCAACAGCTTACATTCTCAATAGAAAACATACTGACAGAATAGAAGAAGAAAGATTCTAAGTTCTTTTTTTAAATTGGGAATTAAAGGTTATTTGAACAATAGAAGAAAAAGGTAAATGACAAGTTAATGTGTGGTCCTTAATGAGCTGCATTTCGCTTCATCTTGACTTTGAGCACCTGAGAACCTTACTGTTGTGTGTGCAGGAGTTCTAAGCAGTATAACTTTCAGTGCCTTTATCCAGTGGCTACTCTTGAATTGGGCTTGCCAGCCCTAAGTGAATTCATTAGGCACCTGACTAGACCTCTTACGTGCACACCATGATCCAGCGGATCAACGGTTGTCTATGGTGAATGATGGTATTACCCAGCATTTGTTACCAAATGACATTTCATATACTGTAGCAGGTGTCTTCCTATCATCATTTAATAGCCAAAGCAGAATCTGTGATAGCTTCCATAAGGCTAGATCCCATTAGTAGGTTAACTATCAAATTAAAACATCTGTGGTTTGAAGAATAGTCTCTGCAGATAATACTATTACTCAGCCAAAATAAATGTAAAATTGAATATACTGCAAAATAAGCCTGCTAATTACCTAAGTGTGGGTTCCAGATGCCAAGTATTGCACATAAATTCTCTCCAGTCTACAGTAGTGTAAGTAATGCTTTCTTCTGCATCTCTCTCAGAGGAACTCTCATCAAGCAAGCTAACTGGACTTTTCTGTCCTGGTCGAGTAGACAAAATACGAGGTGGAAAGATGGCTACAAAGCGGGGAGGAAAAAAGTAAAATTTCATTCATGGGCATTTATTCAAGGCTTTGCTTGGACTTGGTAGTAAAGTAAGTGCTGACTTCATTCTTATCGTGGACACATCTTACTTCAACAAGCATTAGGAATATAATTTTTAAGCTCCTTTAACCTCCTTTAAGAGCAAGTTACACAACGTAAAAATAAATTCTCAAAATCCTCAAGTCTAATGAACCTCAAATACCTTAATAATGTAACGTTTATTGTGCATGTATATTTAAAAAAACTATTCACACTGAATGCAAATATCTGTGCAAAACATTGGATTTCACACACACCAGACACCATATTTATGACTTTCACCACATTTGTAATTCACCTCTCTTAAACACATGCAATACCTTGCTGTGGACATAGTAGCAAAACGAGGGCAGACACATGCATGGAATGAAGCAGCAGGCCGCAACTTTTCTTAAACTTTAGCACAGGGAGGGAGTGCTTGCTGCCCATGATCCATACTGTCCTATACCCGGCATTTACTTGGTTCCAGTGCAGGGATTACAGGCCTCCTATAACTAAGGTTAAGATTTTGTCATGGTTATTTTTAGTAAAAGTCACGAGCAATAAACAAAATTTCATGGCCGTCCATGACCAGTCTGTGACTTTTACAAAAAATAATTGGGGGGCAGGAGAGGGTCGGACGGGGGATGACAGCCGTAGATAAAGTAAGTTACCTCACTTATGGCCAAGTTCTCATACACAAAGATGAAGTTTTAATGTTAACAGTTTATAAACTAATCAGTTTTTTAAAGTTTGTTTATTCTTTAGATTTTTGTGAGCTCAAGGAAGCTAGGTTTCAACTTTCTACCTTCAATCATTTTTGTCACTGTACATAAGAAATACGCAAGATTGATTAGTTATTTTTATATTAGTTTACATTTGCTAAAGATTAAAGGACTTGGTATTTAATAAACTAATACACAGATCTTCTATAGCATTTTTCACTTACTGCAAGGTGGATAAAAGTTGAGAATTTTTAAAAAATAAAAAATTGTTGTTACTTAAATCATTTAATTTGCTTATTAAAGTTTTTTTTAAATATAAACATATTTAAAATAAAATCTGAATTTAATACAAAATAAGTTAAGGCCTAAACTTATTAAAATCTATTAAAACATTTTAATAAAAAATAAATATGCTGAATCCATGAGCCACTATGAAAAACTGAGTTAAAGGTTACTTTTCTATATAAAGAAAGATGTTTTTTCCTAATTCTAACTTGAGGTCAAGCTTTATAAATATGGCACAATAGGTTGTGTACTTATTAAGGGCTTGTTTTGTTTAATAAAAATACATTTTGTATGCTCTTTTGTGCATGTAATTAAATTTCAGTTACCACCCTATTACAGCTTGACACAAGTCATTTTCTAACATACTAAAATGTACAATTAATAAGAAGCTAAAAATAATAACCTATATAATTGCTTAAATAAATGTATATAGTTATAGTGTACCCTCCTAGATAGCAAAGAGGTGTACCAAATCTAGTGTAAAGGTGCCATTTACTTGAAAATCAACATTTTAATGGTTATCTCAACCAATGAGAATGCACCTTTCTTTAGAAAATAAAGTACAAATGGAAAACTTGACTAAAATCGATTATTTAAATTGAGACTTTCTACTTGGTTATTTAAGTCATCTTGATTTAAGTCAGTCCACCTTGATCTACAGCTTTACAAAGAAAATAAACATATGGCAAAATTAAGGCAAAACTAAGGCACAGAAATAAAGTAGTTTGCCCCAGGTCACACATCTGATAAGTTGCAGAGCAAGGAATAAACTCCAAGTTTCTTGACTTCTAATCCAACAAAACAGCCAAGCAAGACTCAGACGTTTTTGTTAGTATAAGAACAAATCTCAGGGCTTGTCTACACTATTGCTTAAGTCGACGTAACGTATGTTGCTCACGGGTGTGGGAAAGCCACCCCCCTGAGTGACGTAAGTTACATAGACTTAAAGCAGTATCTACACCACGCTATGTTGGCAGGAGAGCGTCTCCCATTGACATAGCTTCCGCTTCTTGTTGAGGTGAAGTAATTATGCTGACAGGAGAGTGCATCTTCACCAGACATGGTGCAACTGCGCACATGTAGCGCAGTAATGTAGACTAGCCCTCAGTCATTAGCAGTGCTCTTTGGAAAACATAGCTCTGTAATCTCAGTTACACTGTTAGGGTAGGTTTTTCAAACTCGCTCAGTGTTGTCTTAATTCTAGTCCCATTGATTGTAATGGGAGCAGAATTAGGCCAACACTAAACATTTTGAAAACCTAGCCCGTAAAAAGCAAGCCTTCATTTAAACAAAACAAAATTTACTTTATCATATTAATAGCAATGTATAAAAATAAATTCATACATAAGTGGCTTAATATAAGATGGTTCATTTATATTACATCATAAAGATTTTTTTTTTAAACCACATACCTTTTTCTTTTTCTTTAAGATAAGCAGACACCAAGTCATGCAGAAACATGATTAATTCAGCATCCATCGTCACACAAATGTGGTCTGTGAATTCAGTTACTACACTGCACTCCACCGTTGGTTTAACACTGGTGTCTGGACAAAGAAAAGTAATTTTAGCATACTGTAAAGTGTGATATATATACAATCTGTCTCAATTTTTCATATATATAACACATATATTACACAAAAGACCTTAAAAGAATTGATGTTGCAAAGTCAAGCACTCAAAAATTAGGAAATGCCAGAATTAAGGTTGCCCAGCTTTGCAAACTTAAGATTCTTTTTATGTATTTTTTCCCCCAATGCAATTTACATTTTTTAAAAGAGAATTCCATCATGTAGAACTATATTGACCCCAATTTGTGTCAGTGAACCATAACTATAGGCAGCTCTATCAGCTCCAAATATAATTGTAATGGACACTATTGGACGTGGAGGTCAAACATGCCTATTTGAGCAGCAGTGGAAAGGTTAACCAATGTAACGAGAGCCGATGTAAAATATGGCCATTTTGGCCAAGATAAAAAAAATAGAAACCTAAGGTAGGCTCCTAAATTAATGGTTTAGTTTTCAAAAGCGCTGAGGTCTCTCTGCAGTTAACTGGAAAGTATCTGCACTTTTAAAAGTTAGGTCACTTATTTTAGATGCCTACCTTGGAGTCTCATTTTTTAAATGGCCCTTCTTTCTAAAATATATCACAAGTTAATCATATTAATCCATTTATTCAAAACTTTCATAGATGGTGAGGGTTTTCACCAACCTTCCAAGGGTTTTCAAACAGTGCCTGGTCTCTAACTGGATGTCAGGGTCCCTCAGGAATTAACATCAGAATTCACTCTAGGTTAGTTTAAGAAAATGAAGTAGCCAGTGTCCTTCTACCCAGAACTCCAACCATCTTCAGATTAAAATCCCAAAATTTGATCTGGTTCTCAGATTGTATTTTCTTGCATAGAAAGCCATTAGTCTGTCAGCTTTTCAGTTTTTAGGATACAAAGGTTAATTCTTCTCTCAGACCAATTTTATACCAGTGTAACACCATTTACTTCAGTGAAGTAAAATCTTCTAATCCCACTGCATGATCAGAATTGAAGTAATAGTTTTGAACAGTGAGAGAAAAAAAGAAAAGAAAAAGATGTCCATTGCACCTTGTAATGAAGGTTCCTGTGGCTCTTGAACATGAATGGATTTAAAATCCAATTGCATCCTTGGTAATGCGAAGATGGTTTCAGTCTCGTGGTTGTAACTGGATCCTCCTCTGAATCCACTTAACAAGCTTGAGCTTTTCACTGTTGTGCTGCTTTCTGTGTTGTTAGCATCAACGTTTCGAAGCAGGTTTAGTTCTATATGGATAACAGCAAATGCTGCAATTCAGCAATCTTTATTGACAAGCCTTATCAGCATTTAAGGAGACAGATTTGCAAATGTTCTAGCCTAATAATGGTTTTGTTTTTCACTGCAACATGGTATTTCAATGTCAAGACCGGTCTCTCACTCCTAAGAATGTCTGGGCTGAGAACACTCTAGGAAGTACATTTATTTAGAGGTAAGGGTAATGTCTCAAATCACTCCCACAGCATCCTTGGGGCATTATTCTGTACTCCTTACTCCTTCCAGATAATTTTGCCTCAATAAAGAGAGACTACTAGGGCCCATACATCTTCACCATACTCATGTTTTCAATTACTTTTAAGAAAGAGTTCTAAAGAATGGATGGAAGACTGACAAATAATCATTTTGGTTTTTTAAGCAGTATATATATACACACATGACTTTCATAACATTTTCTCTAGAAGCCACCACTTTAATTAAGGTTTCAAAACAATCTTTGTTGCAATCCCCTATTTTCAAATGCTTTGAACTTAGCACAACATTCACCTTAATTTTGGAAATTGAATGTGAAGATACTAATAATATATTCCCAATTATAATAAGTGTGACCACATTACTGCACCCCCCACTCAAAGGAATAGTAGGGTGACCAGACGTCCTGATAAATTTTTCGGTGTTTGTCCCGCAATTTGCATTTCGCAATTTGTCCCGATATTTCACTCCGCTGGCAGCGCTCATCTTTTTTTTCTTTTTCTTTTTTTTGCTCCTCCCCCCCCCCCCGTGTCCCGATATTTTGTTCCTCTCATCTGGTCACCCTAAGGAATAGTTCCAAAACTGGTTGAACTTTGAACCTTCAAGTTTGGTAGATACACTGTTCTGAGCAGGAAATAAACTGGTTTTGCAAACTGGCTACATATGTTTAATAGCCAGGACGGCATATAAGCAGTGAATAATTGAGTTATAGTAGAATGGTGGTTGTTCATAACTCTGAAATGTTCGTAACTCTGAACAAAACATTATGGTTGTTCTTTCAAAAGTTTACAGCTGAACATTGACTTAATACAGCTTTGAAACTTTACTATGCAGAAGAAAAAAACTCCTTTCCTTTTTTAGTAGTTTACGTTTAACACAGTACTGTACTATATTTGCCTTTTTTTGTTTTTTGTTTTTGGTCTCTGCTGCTGCCTGATTGCATACTTCTGGTTCCAAATGAGGAATATGGTTGACTGGTCAGTTCGTAACTCTGGTGTTTGTAACTCTGAGGTTCTACTGTATTAGCTCCACACTTAAAGATCAAAACACTATGCATGTGTGCACAGCTTGTTAAGTGCATGGTGCTTAGAAGTCTGATAAGCCTGAGGGATCTGATACTTGTAGCGCCAATGGAGAACTAGGCCAGAAGTCTATCTAGGTTTTTATATTGCCCCATACATAGAATCCAAGTATCTGTAAGAGTCTTGCTGTGTTAGTCAATGTTTGGGAAGCCCGAAGTCCACCTTGATTTG
Source organism: Emys orbicularis (assembly GCF_028017835.1). Lineage (NCBI taxonomy): Eukaryota > Metazoa > Chordata > Testudines > Emydidae > Emys > Emys orbicularis. The sequence goes on along the minus strand of NC_088687.1, from coordinate 43,328,831 downwards.
TCTCTGATTTCCTGGGTGAGGAGCAAAGAGAGAACCTTTTAAAGTGAAAGCTTTAGAATAGAAGTTCAAACCTCACTTTTATTCTAGCATTACTTATGTGAAACTCTGGGGGACATGACCCAGTAATGGGGTTTCAAATAAGTGAGGTATGGATTATAGGGGTTCAGCTTTTCTACGAACATAAAATACCTATTCTTTTGAGCTAAACTCCTCTTTTTCCCTTTTAACTTCAACGGCTTTAAGTCAACATGTTCTGCAGTTGATTAGCAATCAGGCCAGAAATTAATGAATATGAATCTAACCTTCATTCCTTGTAGCAGTAACATAATTGAACCATTCTTTCACACTTGCAACCCCATGTGGTGGGTTTTCATGGCGGCGCCTTGTTATCTTGGTGATTGTTGCCATAGGACTTTCTAGGGCTCCACAGGGTTTGGTGACCATTGTATTATGACCCAAATGAAAGTCCAGTGTTTGTACAACATAAGTAGAATGCTCACTAGAACCTGTGTCAATGTAAAAAAAAAAAAAAAAAAACATTCTGAAGAGATTAATAGTATGATAGGGCTTGATCTTCCTATCACTTGTACAAATATAAATCAGAAGTAACTCTAGTAAACTGATAGGGTAAAGCTAATGTAAGTGATAGGAGAACTAAAGCCTCCCTATTTATAGACAGAAAAGATTTATCAGAACAAGAAGGCTGTCTTCCTACCTTGGCAATATAAAGTCTCAAATAAAGGACGTATCAAATATTATACTCAGCTAGGTGTTTTCCTTTATGCAACAGACAAAGCAAGAGGCAATATATTCTCTCTGGTACACCATCACTATTTTAAACACGTAGAAGCTTTTGGGGGAAAAGAACAATATTGATTCAAAGAATAGGAAAACTGCTTTGCTTGGTTAGTGATGGTCAATTATGGTTCAAGAAAAGGTTCTAAAGTGAAGGATGCATTAAGGTTTTAGTTACCATCTTCCCAAAATTTTTGTGCTTCTGTCCAAAATGCAATGTTGGGTTCTTCAAGGTGAAACAGTGCCCAAGATTTTGAACGGAAATTAGGTCCATGGAAGCATGCCAGTGTCATGTGATTTCCATGCAAGCTCATGGATCCTCCAAACTGCATTCCGTCTTCTGGTAAAGGAACCTGAAATAAGGATATGTGGCCCCCAGATACTACCTTCAAAACTCCTGGCCAGTGGCGATGATGGGCTGCATCCAGCACTAGAGGAAAAAACACAAATATAGAAAGGTCCTCAAGCTTGACTGTGAACTTTACAGAAGTGGAAGATACAACTGTAAAACGCCTGCTGGAATTCCATGTCTACTGAAAATCTGACTGTGGCTATACTAACTTTATACAGTCTATTTCACTTAAATTGTTTCAGCCTTGTCACATGCGAAGACAGAGGAGATGAAAAAAAAAGTATCCAAAGAAACATACTTGAATATCAATAAAACTCATATTTCTTTTGATCAGATTAGGAGATGCCCAAGTTCATGTCTGACAAGAAGATAAATGGCTCCAGCAGTAACTATTGATAGTCTTCATAGAGACAAGTCTCATGAAATTGACCAAATAGCAGACAGTATGGAAAAATATAACGTTAGCTGGTCTTTTAATTGCGTACCACCTACTACTGTGGGTCTCTAACCCTTGATTGGGGCCACTAGGCATTACTGTACTACAAAGAAATAAGAATAAGCAGCAAAGATTAATATAGAAAATTGTACTGGTAGCCCAAAGGCAACCCACACATACAAACTGTCAAAATGGATTCAACAATTACACAAAATGTGAAGAATAGGATAGTCTAAAAAAAGTCAGCAATAATAAAGAAATAATATACAGCTTTAAGGTTGGTTAGAAAGTTAGACGACAAACATGGACCAAATATATCAGAGTCGAAGTGCTACCCAAAAGGGCACAAACCTTACATTTACTGATAAAGGTTACTCAAAACCATTGACAAGCATCACATATGTGTGGAACACAGTAACTATATGTGAGCTATTCAAACCAACAGCCAACCCACTACAGCATAACCTTTACCGGTAACGTGAGAGCCAAGAAAAAAACGCAGCACTGAGGACTAAGGTCAATGATGTAGGTTTGGAGGAAGTACTTCCATAAAAAAAATGCAAAAATTTAACGTGCAACACGAAGAATATTATGTACCTATTCTGGGAAGCAACTCTGGCCAAAAAATTACAGGATACAATTTTCACTATCGCAGATGCTGTGTAGAGTAGTCAGTGGATTAAATTACCTTGAACACTATACAAAAGAGATCTCTGATGATAGTATTCTCCTTTGATTTTTATAACTCGTTCCTTCTTGTCCCGCCCAGTCCCAAACTCAACCATCCACATATTTGAACTGTGATACTGAATAATATCAATTTAATAACTACTGTTGGCTAAACAGATGTATAAAACTGCTACTTATTTGAACATACAGAATTCCAGTGAGTATGGTGAAGGCGTGCCAATCGCTCTAGGATCAAAAGAGGGATACTAAAATGACATGAAATGTTCCCTGTTCTATCTGCCTTGTGCACCACAAGTATGTTCAAGTAGGTGTACACCAGATATTTTTAAATACTAGATATTTTAAAATTTCTTGTGTAGCAAGAAAGTCCCTAGATTCTTTATTGGTCATTAACAACTTCCATGTTTGGTTAGGAGAAATGGGACCCTCACACTTCAGAGTGTTTAAATGAGGACTAGTCAAAAATAGAATACGATTTTCATGAAAAGCCTTGGAAAAAAACAAATATTTTCCATTTTGCTTGATATTTTTCTTTTTAATATTTTTTATGAACATTTTTAAGTGAACATTGGTTTAATTTGAATTTTTTTAAAGGCTTTTAATTTTTTGGGGTCCCCTCCCCACACGTTTTCACTTCTTTCCCCACTGGAAAAAGGAAGGGGGGGGGAGGAGAGGGAAAAAACCCTTTGAAAACCCCAAAACAAAGTTTTTCAAAATACAAGAGTTTTTGTTTTAGTGGAAAATTCATTTTTCATCTAAAAATCTGACAACAAAATTATCAGCCTACTTTTATATTTACCAAAAGAGTGTATATTCACAAGAAGAGTGCTGAACTTTATTTTTATAGGCAATCCCTGCCACAAAAATCTGTGGGAGATGTATTGAAGCTTTAGCGTGATATCTTGTTACACTAATATTAATGCTTTAAAATTCTATGGGACTTACTCTCACACATTAGTGTTTGCAATACTGGAAACCTAATTCTGTAAAAATCTCACCTATAAATGTTACTGTATAACTAAGCTTTTTATTTTTATAATACATACATTGCTCGTGTGAGCTTTTCTCTATATTAGCCACTATCTTAGGAGGAAGATAAGGAACAGGTCCCCAGGTAGACAGAGCCCGTTTGCTGGTATCAAACTGCTGAGTAAAGAACTCCTGAAGCTTCATTCCTATTTTTATCAGGTCTGGGGTGGTTGATCTTGAAATCATCACTTGAAAGATATCCCACTTCAAGTCTCCATGGACAAATATCTCACTAGAATATAAAAAGAGTAAGAACATTCACCATAAATTCAGTTTATATTTGATTCAGTACAAAAAGGGACTTGTTTTCACTTTCCTAACCTGCATTATTTTAATTTATTTTTTGTCATCAGATATGATCTAGCAATTTTTTATGAAAAAATGCATATGTACTTTATTCTTTTGGATGAGATAAATGGACAGAACTAGATAGTGGAAACATTAAGTACATTAAGAAGTATTACCTTTTATCAGAAATACTTGAATCCAAGGTATTATATAGATTAACTTTCCATTCATCCTGCAGTTTAAGATCTGCATTACTGAAGATTCCCATAAGGATACTGGACCCCATATAGTCAACACGTGCTTCTGTAGAACCCATAGTAATCTGAATTTTGTGACTAGGTTGCTGGTTTGGATGTTCAGAAATATGAGCTGAAACAGAATAATTCCATATGGATATACAAGATGTTAAAAATAAAGGACCAGATTCTCTAATGAATCCTGACCCCTTTGTGCCACTCTGGTGGTGGAAAGGGGCTGGAAAGCCACTGAACTGTCCTAAGCATTGGGAAGTCCCCAAATTGGTATAGGACTGGCATATCCAGCTCTTACATCATCTTTCCTGCAGTTCCCAGCATGGGGGTGTTTGAGGAGCTATAGGGAACATTGGAGTGCTGTGTACTCTTCCAGTTCCCGACTGATAGAACACTTGGGGGCCACAGTCAGCCAGTGCAGGTTAAGAGCAGCCCTGGCCCTGAGGCAGAGAACCATCCCAGAATCAGGGAATTGCAACTTACTCCTGTACACCCTCCCCCACCCCCAAACTTTGCCCAGTGGACAATGGGTGCAGCAGATGAGATTCTAGGCCGTCTGTTTATATAATTAAATAAGTTCACATAGGAAAATTTTGTATTACATATGTGCTTTTGGCTTTTCACATTATGTAAATAAGTTGACACTTCAGAACACTACACTTCTGTAGAATACAACTGCACTGGTGTAATTCGTAATGGACTTTGTATAGCAAAGTGTAAAACTTTTAGTCTTTCCAACTTACCCACCATCTCCAAGGTATTAACATCTATGGTACCTCCAACCACACCTCCTCTGGAATCCAACTGTGATCTTCCCAGACCAACAGACATGCTAATTTCACGGTCTCTGTTACTACCCACAGATAAACGTCCTTGGCTTTTCAAACCACTGGTAGTCCACCTGAAACAGAGATAAAAAGTGGCAATGCATGAGTACTTCCAATATTTCAAACTGCAAGGTACCATTGTAAGCAGAAACTGTTGAGATAGGCATAGTTTCTTGTTTTACTGCACAGTTGTTTTTGAGTCAGTGTTTGGGGCAAGAAAAATATATTTCTACAAATGAGAAAAGCCAAATGACAAAATAGTGCTGTTTCAGAAAGAACAGACACTTAAGGTGTGAGAACAAGTTACTGGATGTAATTCTTCAGATTAGGCATGCGCCATCTGTTGGAGCATTTCAACACTGGAACATGGAATGGACAGAATTGCTAAGAGCATGGATCTAGTATACTCTACGGTAATCTACCTGTGGAGAATGAAGCTTTTTACACACAAAATTTGAAAATTTGGCTCCAAATGAAATGTTGCTTCCCCCCCTTCTCCATGAAGCAGAGATAATACAATATAGAAGGGTTGGGCCCAAACCCGGCAGAGAGAAAATCCACCTTTCCACACCTCTGTGCCTCTTATAAATGGTATTCTGATTTTCCCACATTGTCCTATACTGGTGATTTAGAAACCGACTCTCTGTAGAAATATCTATGCATATAATGTAGTGTTCCTATGGCCAGTGGCCTGCCTAGGATAGAGCAGACTATAATTTCCAGAGGGCACTGAGGCTATCTCAGCTCCTAATTTATGTCAAGTTCCTGAAGTCTGAGTGTAGCCTCAGTGGCTGTTAACACTTACGGTCAGTTTCAATTCAAGCAGACCATAAGTCAGGAAATCATACAACACTACATTTGTTCACTAGGGGCATTTAAAGTGGAATGGTAGGATTTAAAGCTATAAAAATACAAATAACCTAGAACCTTTCCAGACTACTGTACCACTTTCAGGAGTCTGATTTGTCTTGCGTACCCCCAATTTTCACCTCACTTAAAAATGACTCGTTTACAAAAATCAGACCTAAAAATACAAAAAAGTGTCACACCACACTATTACTGAAAAATTGCTTACTTTCTCATTTTTAAGCTTATAATTGTAAAATAAATCAACTGGAATATAAATATTGTACATACATTTCAGTGTATAGTATATAGACCAGTGTAAAAAAAACTCATTCTCTATATAAAATTTTAGTTCGTACTGACTCTGATAGTGCTTTTTATGTAGCCTATTGTAAAACTAGGCAAATATCTCGATGAGTTGATGTACCCCCTGGAAGACCTCTGTGTACCCCCAGGGGTAAGTGTACCCCCTGGTTGAGAACCACTGACCTAGAAGACAGCAAGTTTTGAATGTTCTTGGGGGACAACTGTTTAACAGTCTTTTCCCCCAAGCAAATTAAAGTATCAAACAAACAATCTGCTAATTCACCAATTTTTCTACTTACGTAGTATTGCCCATTACATTGCTCATATTCATTTGGACATTTAATTGTTTCAAATTCATAGCAAACACAACCAGAGTTTCCCATGGTGTCCCCTGCTGACTTCCAGCTTTATTTGATTTATTAAATGGTGTTGATGTTTTCGAGAGCGTATCTAAAAACAGAGGAAAGTAAAAATTGAAAAAGGCATTCCCTGGAGGAAAACTTGTAGTTTTCAACATTAAAAGATGTTAACAGAAGACAAAACTGCCACTAGACTTAAAAGCACCACAGATGGAGGGGTTACTTACCTTAACAGTAATTTGAGTTCTTCAAGAAGTTTTGTCCCTATGGGTATTCCACTGTAGAACGCATGCATACCCATGTGCTCTCAACTGGAGATTGTAAAAAAGCAGCATCCATGTGTCTGTACAGAGCAGCACCTTGTGCTCCCAGACAAGGACATATAAAAAAAAGCATGGATCTGCTGCTACTCAGTTTCTTATCAACCATGAAACCAAAGATGCCACAGCAACTGTATATGCCTATGGATGCTCCACTCTCGGAGGCCCCCAAGTAGTAACTAATGTGGAGGAGGGTGCTGAGGAGGCAAATCCAAAACAGTTCGGACAACTGTGTTACCAAAGGTAGCGTCAGCTCTGGAAGCAGGTAAGATAGTGTACTGCTTGGCAAACATGTGAACTGAAGACCAAGTTGCAGTCCTGCAGATCTCTGCTATGGGAACATCCTTCAGGAAGGGCAACAGAAGTGGAATGACACCCAGTGGAGTGTGCTGTTGCTCTGCGAAGGTGCTGTATCCCAGCAGTTTTATAACAGGTAAAGATGCAACCTAAAACCCATTTCAGAGTCTGAGTGGAAATTGGCTATCCATTCTTTCAGCAAAGGTACAAAGCATCTTTGGAGAAGCGTTAAAGGTCTCAGTCTAAAGGAAGAAGGTGAAGGCCCGCCTGACTTCTAGTGTGTGTAGACTAGTTTCCTCTCTGGAGGTGTCCTGCTTTGGATAAAATACTGGTAAACGAATTTCATGATTAATACGAAATTCAATGAGAACTTAGCGAGGAAGCGAGGATGGGGACACAGTGTGACTTTGTCAGGGTAAAAGACAGTATATGATGGGTCTGCCATGTGCACCTTGACACCCTCATTCTTTTGGCTGAAGCAACAGCAACTAGAAATGAAGTCTTAAGGGAAAGGTGAAAAAGAGAGCAGCTATTAGCTCAAAGGGGAAATATCTCAAGGCATTAAGGACCAAGTTAAGGCCCCATGGGGGAGCAGGGTTCCTGAGAAGGGGAAACAAGTTGTGTAAGCCCTTAAGGAACCTAACCATGGTTTGGGGTCAAAGACTGAAACCCCCTCAATAGGTAAATGGAAGGCCTTGATAGCAAGCAGGTGCACTCTGAATGAGCTTACTGACAAGCCTCAGGTCTTTAAGTCCAACAGGTAATCTAGGATTTTGAGAGTGGAGCATCCGAGGCTTGCAAAGAATGGAGGGAACACCAGGAATGGAAATGTTTCCACTTCTGCAAGTAAGTCTTACAAGTAGGTGGTTTCCTACTAGATCTTATCTGACTAGAGCTTATTTGAACAGGGTAATTCCACACTCAAGAACCATCGAGGAGCCACCCCTTGAGATAAAGGACTGGGATGGATCAGGGCACCTGAGTTCCTCTCAGGGAAGACTTCCTGTCTCAGAAGATGAAGAGGGGTTGCCACGGAGAGGTGAAGAAGGTCTGAGTAGCACACTTGTCTTGGCCATGATGGCACTATGAGACTAATCCTTGCTCCTATTTGTCTCAGTTTGAATAATGTTTTGAGGATCAGAGGTATGGGCAGGTAGAGCTGGGCAGGGGACCAAGGTGGTGTTGGGCATTTTCCAACACTCGTGGTCCTGATGAAATCTGCAATTGTATTCTGGGAGGCCGGGTACATAAACCACTGAGATTTCTATATGATGTGAGATACACTAGTTCCACAGTCTTGGCGATTCTGGTCATAATGACTGGGATCTTGCTTCCCCCAATAGTTTATATAGTACATCGCTGCCTGATTGTCCAGCAATACCCTGACAGAAGGGCCCTGTATATTGTAAAGGAAGTGCTGACAGGCGAGACGAAATGCTCTTAGTTCTAGGATGTTTATGAAGAGGGCTCTCTTTTGTGGGGATCATTTGCCCTGTGCAGTGGCCTCCTGTAGATGGGAACCCCCAACCCAAGTGAGAGGCATCCATCATCAGGATTTTCTAGAGTGGAGGATGTGAAAATAGGGATTCCACTTCAGTGGGTTCTTCCACCACCTGAGAGAGTCTGTATGTTTGGCGGTACCATGATTGGTTTGGAAAGACCATCTGTTTGTGGTGTACACAGTCCTCAGGCAAGCCCCAAGACATCTGAGGTGCAGTCTTGCAACATAATGCATGTGGAATCATGCAACATAATGAATGTGGAAGCCAACATGTGGCCTAGGAGTTGTAAGCAGGCCCTTAGAGTTGTTTGTGGACTGTGCTGTAGGGTAGACGTTAGACTGGACATAGTGGAGAATCTTACCTTGGTAAGGTAAGCTTGGGCAGTTAGGGAATCTAGAGTGGTTCCCATGAAGACTATCTGCTGACAGGAGTTAATGTCAGTGTTTTTAGATTAATGCAAATATCCAGGTATTGAAACAGTGTTAGTCCTTGAATGCTGCCAACTGAACCTCTAGAGCTGAGTGACCCCTGAGGTGCCAGTCATCCAAATATGGAAACACTGGAATGCTCCACCAACAGAGGTGAGCTGGCACTGCTAAAAAGACCTGGTAAAGACCCTTGGGGAGAATGAGGATTTGGTAATGTTTTGAATCTATTAACCAGGGCAGAAAGCGCTTGTGGGAGGAGTGAATGGCTATATAAAAGGAGGTCAATGGCTGCAAACTAATTCCCAGGATTTAGGGATGGAAATATGCTGGCTAAGGTTATCATCCTGAAGTGCTGTGAAAGGACATAGATGTCCATATTCTTGAGATTTAGAATTGTCCTCCAGCCTCTGCTTCTCTTGGGAACCAGGAAATATTTGGAGTGATATCCTCTTCTGATGAAGTCAGGAAAAACAAGCTTGATAACTCCAAGTGCAGGAGAGATTGCACTTCCTGCTTCAAGAGATCTTTGTGAGGCAGGCCCCTGAAGAGGAACTGGAAGGGGTGGGAGGGACAGAATGGAAATTAATGGAGTATCCCACACTGATCACCTACAGAATCCACTTGTCTGTGGTGATGCATTTCCTAGGCATGTAGGAAATGGTATAGGCAGTCTCCAAAGGGGGGAGGGATATATAGTGGAGTCATACAGCAAAAGATCCAGAGGGAGAGGTTGTTTGAGGCCCTCAAGCAAGCTGTCAAAATGGTCTCCTACACGGAGGTGCACATTTTGTGCTGGTCCTGATCGCTGCCTAGGAGGCTCCGAAGATGTGAGGTGGGGCTGTTTGTGGGTAGTATTGAAAAAGCCAAGAACGGAGTGCAGTTTGAGATGTGCTAAAATGTCTCTTTGTTGCAGGCATGTATATTCCCAGTGAGCGCAGCATTGCTCTGGAGTCTTTAATAGAGTGGAGTGAGGAGTCCATGTCACAACTGAAGCGTTTGAGCCCTTCAAAGGGGAGGTGTTCCATAGTGTTTTGCACCTCTCTCAGGAGTCCAGATGACGAGCCAGGATGCTCGCCTCATAACCACTGTGGTGGCTAGGAATCATGAAGCAGTGTCAGTGACATTGGGAATGGCCTGCAGGGAAGCTCTGGCAATTAACTGACTCCTTGTTGGAAGGAGAGGGTCTGGAACATGTTTAATGATTCCTTTTGTTGACAGCCTCTACCATCAGCTTCATTCCCTTAGCTGGAATGTAGTATTTGTTTTGCAAGTGGGCATAATAGTAGCAGGTGTTTGCCATAGAGTGTGAGCAGGCGAGAACAGTGCCTCATTAATAGGAAGAGCAATCTTATCCTGGGGAGTGATGTTTAAATTATCAATCAGGGACTGTTGAGACTCCTGGAGATCCTCTAAAGAAGTCTGGAGGGATTCCACCAGAGGCTTCAGTAATAGGAAGAGCAATCTTATCCTGGGGGGTGATGTTTAAAATATCAATCAGGGACTGTTGAGATTCCTGGAGCTCCTTTAAAGGAGTCTGCAGGAATTCCACCAAAGGCTTCATTCAGTCCTGAAAAGCCTAAAGTTGTCAGCACAGGAAGGTTGGTGGCACTGCTGCCTCAAAGGACTCAGCTGAATGGGGTGATCCTTCCTCATTCTGTGGGTCCTGGTCCTCTTGGGTCTCCTCAGGTACCGAGGGGCCACACAGTACCGGCTTATGGTTTTGCAGTGCCTATGAGTGATGCGGTACCAACCGGTACGGGTGTTTCTACCAGGCTGATACCCTAGAGTGCCTGTCATTACAGGGAAAATACCTGTGGCAGGTCTGGAACTCTGAGGTTTTTGATATAACCCAGGAAGTGCCATAGAACTAAAAACAATAAGTTTGGGAGGGGAGACCCCCTTTCAAAAGCACAGGATTGTACTAAAACCTAATATAATAATTAAAATAAAATTTGAGCTAACTAAAAGAATGATTTAACAGTAAGTGAGAAAAGGTGGGAAGCGGAGAACAGTGGATACCATAAATGCCCTCTAGAATAGCACACTACCTTAAAAAAAAAACAAAAAAAAAACCACACACAATCTCTGGTAAAGGGCGCATGGGCACACATGCATCCTATGGTGGAGTGCCCACGGGTCATATACTTGGAGAACTACAACTAAAGATTGCTGAAAATTAAAACATTTATGGTTTACTTTGTTGCCTTAATTATCATGAGAATGAAGTCATTCATTTCTCTATTTTTATGAACACTGTCATGAGAAAAAAAAATTAAATTTCGAGTCATCCATAAAATATAATAAATATTTGAAAGTCTTACAGATTTTACACATTAAATACTGAATCTTTGTATTTCAGAAATGGCAACATACATGGGGAGACCAGTGGAGCAGACATCTTTTCTGTCAAAGAGATCTAGTCTTCTATGGTCCTTTTCCCTTGTGTTGTATTAGGAGGACCTGGCTACTCGGATCTTTCCTGAATAGCTACTAAAATAAGTCAGCTTGTCCCTGGATACATATCAAAGTATTCCAAGCCCTCGGAGGAGCTTGGTACTGTCTATTTACCCTCTTGGAAGTGACAGGTATTGATGTTGGAGTGTGCCACATGTCTTTTGCAGGATTAACAATCCCTCAATAGATAATGGCGAATCTACTAGACGTGGAAGGTGGAAGATTACGAGCGGGCCTGTTCCCTCTGAGAACCATGCCTTCTCCAAAAGTGCTCTCTGGGCTCCCCGCCAACTCTCAGTGTGATGTTCATGGAGGGACAAGGACATCTTGGGTGCAGTTGCAGCCCCAAAAGACGCTGCTGACCAAAAAGATCTGATCTTGCGCACACGAGGTCCATGCGCACCAAGAGAAGGATCCATGTGGACAATCATGTTAAGAACCAACGGACATAATCTAGCCGTGTCCACACCGTCCACACTATTGTAATAATCTTTGTATGAAATATGCCTTGTGAGGTATTATTTGAAAACGCATTATTTGCTGGTCATTACTGACCTGATAAAAGGTGTATGGCAACACTGTATAAGATTCTATTGTATAGTGTTCTTAACACATGTTCCAAACTGAGGTTGATAAACAGCCCTGTCTCAAACAAAGGAATGTGTGCTCTGCTTAATTTGCATTTAAGCAGTAAACAGAGTCATCAAGCAGGAAGGAAAACAAATGAAGCTCTAACAGGTAAGGAAAAAGCAGCAAGGAACATCCTTCCTTATAGACTGTCTCCTGAATCTTCTCAGCTGGAAATGTTTTCCAAGGGGGGGGACTGACATTATAAAAAGGAGGGACAAACACCCCCAAGCAATTCCCCCCCCCCACCCCGTTCATTGATTCACTGCACCAGAAGATGCAAAGGAAGCAGCCAATGAACTGGAGAAGGGGTCCTGCCCTAAGAAATTTGGTCAGTAAGACTGCATAGAGTATGTGGTGAGAAAACTTTGCTCTGAATTTAACAGTTTAAGTTAGACACCAGTTGCTTTTTATCTTTATTTTCTTGTAACCACTTCTGACTTATGCCTTATTACTTGTACTCACTTAAAATCTCTCTCTTTATAGTTAAAGTTGGGAAACTCCATTTGGAGTGGCAAGCATTATTTCTATTAAAGCAATAACAGAGTTTATATAAACTTGTATTGTCCAGGAGAAGGCTGGTCAGTACAGGACATACATTTCTGGGGAAAAATCTAAGATTGGGAATTAGTTGGGTCACCCAGCACTATAGCCAAAGTTGGTAGGAGCCAAGGTGTGGCTGGCTGGCTGCAGCACACATACAGACATAGCTGGGAGTGACTTCCATGCTGGAGACTGTGAGCAGTCCAGACTGGCAGCTACAGCAACAAAACATTGTAAAGGGCACCCCAGGTTAGAGGGCGGGGGTGTGATAGCTATTCATTAGTCTAGATTGTACCCTGGGGTTTGTCACAGACTGGTGAAATTCAAGTCAGTCGAACTCCTATTGGAAGCCCACATGAATATTTGTCATCTTTTAAAACACAGCACTATGCCTAAACTGCTTATGTGCTAGTTCAAAAAATATTTAGCTAACCACAAATTCTACTTCAGCTCAGTCTTCCTTTTTGAACTGCTTACAACATTTGCCCTCCATATAGACTAAAAGCCTGTCCTCTCACTTCTCCAGATATTTCACTATAGTAAAAAACATTTTTAAACACCTTATCTGCCTCAATACTGTACAGACCCCAAATAGACACCACTATTTCACCCAGAAGATGCAAAATCACATTAGTCATAGTAGAACAAGTTCATATTACTCTCTCCACCTCTATACAAAGAGTAACACATCTGTATTTACTTTGTACTTCCTAATCTGGGCCTGAGACTCTGTCATCTGCATTCAACCACAAATTTGACCCCATCCAATCTGTGACGTGGAGCTGCTGTGGGGAACACCACATTAGCGTGGGTGGACCCAAGTGTAGAGGAAAGGATTACTATAAATGAAGATAAACTGCAGAACCACACCCCAGCTGTGTAACTTTTGTGCTAGCAATAGCAATTCCAATGTCTTTTATAGACGAGAGAAAAATAAAGGATCTGATCCTGCAAGATGCTAAACATTTCAGTGGGAGCCAATGGCATTCACCACCTCACAGGATTGTGCCTTTAAGTTTTAATTTATTTATAGGCTTGCTACTTTTCCATGATTAAATTTCCTGTTTAAAATTTTAAAAACAAGTTCATTGAATTTTTAAAGCAATATAATTAACTTATCTCCATCCCACCTACAGTACTCTAAGAGTACAAGATCAGAATGAAAACTTACAGTTGCAAACACAGTTATTCTGACTAACTAATAACTAATAACTTTTCTGACTGATATGACGACTCAATGCCCTATCACATCATTGTATTTAATTACTGGAAATATTTATGGTGTTAGACCACACTAAAAAGACACAGAATTGTTAAAAATCTCCTTTTCCACTCACCTCTGTGGGGAACTGAAGAATCGGATACACTCCTGGATCGTGCAACAGCTGGAGATTTTAAATTATGATTTGCTGTCCCAGGTGACATACTGGTGTTTGTATTGTGCTCATTAAAAACATTGGGTGACTGTGCCATGTGTGTAAATGAAGCAGACTGGCAGGGCTGTTCCCAAGTCCTACAGTATGCTTTACGTGACGATTCAGGAGAAAGATGCTGGCTTACCCCGTCAATGGAATCTGGTGTTCCAGGACCTGATGCTGCTGGAAAAGAAAAGTGCCCATAGTGCAGTGTAACGTTATTTTATTTTTAGTCAATCAGTCTGTAACACTTAACAGAAGCAAAATAAATTTACTCCTACATATGGGGAAATGTTCTGTATATTTCAATCTTAGCAGCAAATTTCATAGTAGTAACTTTGAAATTCTTCTAAAGTGTTTTTATTGTCACCTTAATATTATTTCAATAGTATTAATAGAATCACAGAAGTGTTGGGTTGGAAGGAACCTCAATAAGTCATCAAGTCCAACTTCCTATGATGAGGCAGGACCAAGTATACCTAGACCATCCCTAACAGGTGTTTGTCCAGCCTGTTCTTAAAGATCTCCAATGATGCAGATTCCACAACCTCCCTTGGAAGCCTATTAGAGAGCTTAACTACTACCCTGAAGTTTTTCCTAATATCTAACATAAATCTCCCTTGCTGCAGATTAAGCCCATTACTTCTTGTTCTACCTTCAGTGGACATGGAGAACAACAGATCATAGTCATCTTTATAATAACCCTTAACATATTTGAAGACTTGTCAGGTGCCCCTCAGTCTTCTTTTCTCAAGACTAAACATAACTTTTTTTTTTTTTTTTTTTTTTTTTTTTTAAACATTTCTTTATAGGTCAGCTTTTCTAAATCTCCTATCATGAGTGTTGCTCTCCTCTGGACTCTCTCTCCTATTCATCCACCTCTTTCCTAAACTGTGGCAGCCAGAATTGGACATAATACTCCAGCTGGGGCCTCACCAGTGCTGAGCAGAATGGGACAATTACCTGCCAGATCTTACATATGACCCTCCAGTTAATACACCCCAGAATAATAGCCTTTTTTCACAATTGTATCATATTCATTTTGTGACCCACAAATTGACTCCTATTCAACTTGTGACCCACTATAACCCCCTGGTCTTTTTCAGCAGTACTACAGCCTAGCTAGCTATTCCCCATTTTGTAGCTGTACGTCTGATTTTTCCTTCCTACATGCAGTACTTTGCACTTGTCTTTACTGAATGTCATCTTGTTGATTGCAGACCAATTCTCCAGTTTGTCAAGGTAATTTTGAATTATAATTCTGACCTCCAAAGTGCCTGCAAACCCTCTCAGCTTGGTGTCATCCATAAATTTTATAAGCACACTCTCCACTCCATTATCTAGGTCAGGGGTCGGCGACGTTTGGCACGCGGCTCGCCAGGGTAAGCACCCTGGCGGGCCAGGCCAGTTTATTTACCTGCTGACACAGCAGGTTCAGCCGATTGCGGCCCCCACTGGCCGCGGTTCGCCTTCCCGGGCCAATGGGGGCGGCGGGAAGCCGCAGCCAGCACATCCCGCGCCCGCGCCCTTCCCGCTGCCCCCATTGGCCCGGGACGGCGAACCGCGGCCAGTGGGGGCCACGATCGGCCGAACCTGCCACGCCAGCAGGTAAATAAACTGGCCCGGCCCGCCAGGGTGCTTTCCCTAGCGAGCCGCGTACCAAACGTTGCCGACCCCTGATCTAGGTTATAAATTTTGCTGAAATTTAAATTTGTTTGTAGTGACTTTTTCTTAATACATAAACACCAACTCCCCATTTAGGCGAATGAAAAATTCCTGGGAATTAAAATTGGGCAATACCTGCTTTCAATCTGTATATTATACTACAGTATAGTTTCTACTGCTTTATCTAGTTACTCATTCTACTCATATATTATGGCATAAATTAAACAATTCTTGCTTTGGTTTATTTCATGTAAGAATTTTTCAGAGAAATAAGGGGTAGTTTACCTGGTAGATTTATTGTTTGATCACCTAGAAAAAGGCGTCTGGCAATACTTCTCCTATACCAGGCTCTTGGGAAGGCCAGAATCTCACTGAGTCGTCGCATGTCATATTTAAAAGAAGCAGATCCTATATCACAGACAGCTGATAAAAAATGCAAAAGCTCAATATTCAGATATTTTGAAAATCGAATCTAACATTTGAAAATTTACCCTTCAATTTTTTTAGCTTACTTATATCTGATATATTCACCAAAACATTTTCAAGCACTAAAAGGGGTAGTGCAATATATACTTACCTTACAGTAACTGTGGTTCTTCAAGATGATGTTGTCCATGTGAATCCTACTCTAGGTGCACCTGTGCCTTGTGTGCAAGGGCGGAATCTTTGAATAGCAATGTCCATTGGGTTGCACCTGCACTGTGTATGTACTCGTGCCATCTGGACTCCAGGGCATAAAGGGTAGAGCGGGCATAACTGTTCCTCAGTTCCCTTGCCAACTCAGAATCCCAGGGAAGGAGGACTCTGAAAAAGTGGGGGTAGAGGGCAAGTTTTGGGATCCACATGGATAATATCACCTCAAAGAACCATAGTTACTATAAGGTAATTGTTCTTTCTTCCTCGAGTATATGTCCATGTGGATCCCCCTCTATCTGACTGATAAACCTCATCTGAAAGGTGTGATTGAGAAGTCTTGGCTGCCACTAACTAAATACTGACTGTAAAACCATCATACCAAATTTGGCATCTGATCTTGCAGCCAGGTCAAAGGCATAGCATTTAAGTAAAGTAAAGGGATTTGTTCACACAGCTGCCTTGCACATTTGAGACATGAGCATGTTCCTGAAGCATACATATGGAGCAAGCTTTCATATTTGGAGGATAAGATTATCATCATGATAGATTTAAATACATTATGTAATCCGTTTCAATATTCTCTGGGAGGAGATGGCTAGAAGGGCAGAGAGGGCCACAAAAAGACAGTCTGTTTGAAAAGCTTTGCCCTATCAAGATAATATAACAAGACCCTTGAAACATCCAGGATGTGGAGTTTCTTCCCTTCTGGATAGTAATTGCGTTTTGAAAAGAAAATGGGTGATTAGAGATTAACAGACTAGTTCAAATGAAAGTCTGACAACTTTGAGAATAAGTTTAGGATGAGATCTTACCATCCCCACTTCTCTGTGGAATATTTTGCTATGAGGGTCAGCAATGAGAGCTTGGAGTTTCTGACTCTTCGGGCTGACGTCATGGTGACTAAAAATACTGTCTTGAGGCTAAGGTGCTATCTTTGGTGGCAAACAAATCTGTAATTGGATTGTGAAATATTGGCATAATGATGGAGCTCTTCAGAAAGCATTTGTGGTGGTTGATGTATTGTTGGAACACCAACACTGTTTGAAGGGGCTCTGCATCTGCCATTTTGGTGCAAATAGTGGCACAGTGTGATGAGGAACAAATTACATTTATTTTTTGATATGACCAAAATAAAGTTAAAAAAGGGGGACAATATAAAGGGAGTTGTAGGATAAATATGAAATTAAAGAATTAAAGTTAGCTTAAGTTTGGTTTAAGGAAATATATATGTTGTAAAGAAAGGCCCTGACTAGCAAGCAGAAAGAAGGTCTTGAAAATAATGAGTTATAAGGCCAGAAGGAATGAAGTCTGGTAAAAAGAATAACTAATAAGATAAGGGGAAGTTTCTAAAAAGAAGGCCTCTGACTGATAGGGGTGACTGAAGATGGTTTTAAATAAAACAAAAAGAATTTGTCTTAAAAGGAACCAACATAAACCTTCCCACCCCACATACCAGTGTTATCCTAAAAATAAAAGACTATGTGAACCCAGGTGGAAAAAACTGTTGGTCAGCAACAAGGAGGGGAGGAAAGGCCTTGGGAAGAAGTCTGTAAATCTTATCTGGATTAACACGGGAGCTAAGGGTGAACAGTCTCAAATTGTTTTTTAGCTCAAGTCAGTAATTGGCAATGACATCATTGCCACGGACAGCAATAAGGAACTGACAGATAGTTGTGGCAGCTCTGCCCTTTCTATCCGACAGGAGGGACTCATGAGGACATACATTGTTGAACTGTGCCTGAACTGACACTGCAGTTCAAAGATTCTGATCTTGTGTGCATAAGGCTCATGTGCACCCACAGTGGGATCTGTGTGGACACATAGAGAAGATAACATACAAACTGTTGGAAAATAAGTTCATTTGTTTGAAGTATACTTAAAAATATTAACGTCAGCATGTACATCATTAATATACTATATATTAATTTTAGTAAACAATGACTTAAATTACTTTTTGCTGGTACTGCTGGAGCTGTGAGAAATACCTACAAAACCCCCTCAAAACTACATGAAACACATCTGGATTTGCCAAAGGGTCCTTCAGGCTCATGAACTACCTAACTACAATTTATGCCTCAAAATCCTATGAAATTGATGGTTTAAGCTTGTTTGGGTGAAACTCAGGGATAACAATTCTCTTTGCTTTATGATCATGGATGAAATTCAAAGTTCATTCATACTGGAAAATCAAAGCAAAAATCTCAAGAGCTGTAAACCCATATAAACAGAAGTCAAAGAACATGTGTGAAGTGTTGAAATTAAATGAGTCAACAGCGGAGGAGGAAGGAGGTATATGCACACACAGATATCTTAGGTCACCCAAACACAAAACCCCCCAACAAGGTCTTAGTCACTGATTCACTTAAAAGATGTTGTTCTTGCACATCATCGGTTGGTGGCTTTGAAATTACAACTATATAAAAAGTGGTGGAGAACGAATGGTGCTTATCATTGGAACAACACCTCTACTGTTAGGCAAACACAGAAGAAAACACTATAGATTAAATGAAACTATTAAGTACCAGATATATTTATTAATGTAGTATCCATCTTGCTTGCAGCTTTGCTTGCAGACTGGCTCTCAAAAAATGAAGCACCTCCTGAACGTCTTATTCTTGACAGACTTACTTTCACAAACTCAAGGTTAATACTCAGAGAATCTTTCCGACCAGTGACTGAAGTGGGCTCCTCATCTACATTACCTACAAACAGAAAGAGTGATGCTCAGTGTACTCCCCAAATTAGCACCTCAGAGTAAAAATCATCATTTATGTTTCTTTTAGAATAGAAAAACAAAAAACATTTACCTAGGAACACCATCAAGATGAAAGTCAAAATTTTGTATGAAATTTTGGAAATTACAATATGTCACAAGTGACACAGTTTTCAGTTTGTTTACGTTATGCATTTGACAGTAGAGTGGGGTGAATAGCTAATTTTTCAGTTTGTTGGCAGTTCTGAAAAATTGGAAAAAACCATTTCAGATCAAACTGAATCCCACAATTGCAAAAAATTTAGGTGATCCAAAAAATCTGTTCTGAGTGAAATGAAACTTTTTTTGTTTGACCCAAAATGAGGGTGAGTGGGTTTGAGCATTTTTAAAGGGTTAGATTCACAAAATGGCCAGTGAAGGAGGAAATAGTGGTGATGATCTTATCACTTTTAGTCCAGTAGTTAGGACACACTCTTGCAAATCCCTTCTCCATGGGAAGAGGGGAACTGAATTTGAGGGCTTGTCTACACAGTGGGTAACTCTACAGAGGTGTGATTTCTAAAGTGCACTAATGTGTTGCATATAAATTGGTCTGTGTCGACCCTGCTGGTGCACACTAAAGGTTCCCTAGTGAGCTTTAATGTAGTACAGTTTCAAACAGCACTATGTTGAAGAGCACCAGGAGAGTCTCCACGGCCAATTAATGCACAATATGTCAGTGTGCTTTAGAAATCACATTCGCTGTAGAGTGCATTACCCCACTGTGTAGACAAGCCCAGAGTCTTCTGTATCCTAGGTGAGTGCCTTTACCACTGGCTAAAAATTACAAGGAGATGACTATCTCCACCTCCTCCTCCCTGCCCTGGTTGTGTGAATGGCATCTAAGCCGCACTCCCCGAAATTCATGTCAAAGTTGCAAATAATTTTGGGTCAACACAAACAGCTTTTTTTTTGCAAATAAACTATTCCTCTGAAATATTTCGCCCAGCTCTATATGATAGCATTTTGTCACTGTTCTTCAGGGCAGAGACTATTCTACTCTATGTAGATCCTGCATACATTCACTTGGTATGTTAACAGTACCACTAAATCCAACAAGAATACTCATGTATGTAAAGTTGTTCATGTTGTTAAGTGTTTTCAGCGTGAAGACCTACGCTTATATAGGCTATAGCAAAATGGAACCCAACCTTGATTGTGGCTGTGAGCTGCTACCATATAACAAACAGTTAACATACAAATAAGTGCAAACACTTGCAAACCCACTTAAAGCTTTTTAACATGTTTGTGGGAGTGTTGGAATTTACACCAAGAATTCCTATAAGCGCAAGTGAGCCTACTTTTTCCTATTAAGACAAATGGGTTTTGCAGTTGCAGGTTCTAAAGCATGAACACACATGATTTTGGATCTGCCAAGTGCAGGTAATATGTATGCTTTCACACAAGTGTCAGTTGGAGTGCTGAAAATAAGGTCCTCCAGGATTCTGTAAGAGACAGTAAAGAGGGTATACACATCCCTCATGGACTGATTCTTTAACACAGTCTTGTGCAACTATTTCTCACATTTTAACAATTGTTTATGAAATCTAATGAACAATTGCAAAAGTTACAAAATTAAAAAAATCCATTCTGTACCTAGTGCTCCTGATCCAGGAGTTAGACCAGTAACCGCAGATTTTTGTTTTCCTGCTCCATATGGATGAAATACATAAAGGGAGAAATCAGACATGCAGGCTGTGAAACTCAGGCCTGATGAGTTGCTGCTAGAGCTAGTCAAATCTGACTGGCTACTGCTATGTCGGGTTCTGCCAAGAGGGCTGCCTAGTCCAGATGAACCTAAAGAAAATCCAAAAATCCACAAATGTTATGGTAGTTTTAGTACAAAAGCATTTTCAACCATGAAACCGTTTAAAAATACTATGTCATAAAAAGCCAGATGATGCATCAGATGCATTTCAAAAATAACCTACGTGAAACAACAATTTGGGGACACAACCCCATGCTCTGGGTATCCCTAAAGCTCTGACTGCCAGAAGCTAGGATTGGACCACTTGATACATTGCCCTGTTCTGTTCATTCCCACTGAAACATCTGGCACTGGTCACTGTCGGTAGACAGGATACTGGGCTAGATGGACCATTGGTCTTACCCAGTAGGCCATTCATAGGTTCTTATGGCTTAAATAACCTAACTAACAATGCCATTCCTGTCAAAAGGTTAAAACAGACAACTGAACTTACTTTTACAAAGGCAACAAAACTGTTCCTAAAATACTTTACCCATCTGAGTTTTCAGAATCGGTTAGAAAACGGATATGAATGTCTTCTTATACAATTTCATAAATGTACAACTCCATAGTTAGTGGATGTTGTATTTTTAACTTTGCATAGAAACACATACTATCAAAAGTTGAAAGTATAGAGTAAACTAAAAGTCATACTAAAAGTAAAAGGATGAAGTCATTCCAAATTGAAAACAGACAACATGAAGTGGAACTTATAAAACTCATATAATATATACATATATGTACAAATAAAGATATTTGAGAAGTTCCTCAATATTTAACAGAAGAGCTAGCAACCTATCCATTTAAAGTTTTTCTTATAATACTCATCACCGTAGTTACTAAATGATGTGGCAAGTTTATCAAAGAGCAGTAAAATAAACCTAATTGTACAACTCCGAAAGTGTTTTTTTGGATATAAAATACTAGCACACTGGCAATACAGACTACTAAAAAGTATTGCTCTGAAACTTCTTTTAAAAAACAAAGCTTTTATTTACATGGTTTGTGGACATTCCTGAAGACCAGCAACAACATAAAAAAGGTTTTTAATACTGATCTGATACCAAAGAGCCATTCTGTTAAAAATCACAACTGTATAACAATGTAGTAAAAATACATTTTATTATTCTAGCAATAAGGAGTTTTTGTCATGCCTAGAACCTAATGGAACTCTAACACTGCACTACATAGCTGTTTAACTTTTATTCTAAATTTATTCCTCCTCCCATCCCCTCAATACACAAACAGAACTTAATTCACTTATGCTGTTAGCTGAATGTATTAGGTGAACTAATTCAAAGAAAATTGTTCATATATATTACCTGGTATCCCAGTTTTATTAACGGAGTTCTTTGATCCAGTTTGTGAAGTATTACCACCAACTGCCAAGTTTTCTGTGGGGCAAGTTGTGCCTAAGGTCTCCAATTCCCCTCGGTTTGAAGAGAACACTAGGTCTAGAGAGGGCAGCTTCAGCATACATTCTACTCTTGATACAGGTAAGCAGCTGAACTTGATCTGTGAAGGCTAAGCCAAAAGAAAGGATTTTAAGCACAAATATAAAATCCCTGAAAATCATTATGAGCCTGAATCCAAAGAATAATAGCTTGCAAATTTCCTGTAGCCTAAATATAATAAGGCTTTTTGGTCCAGCTTTGAAATTACTAAAATCTCCATCATTTACAATCCGCAGAATTTATGTTCATTTCTGAGATTTATTATATCATTCAGGTGTGTTACCCAGGAAGTCCAGGCAATGGTCAGGAAAGATGCCTAGATATAATAGTGAACCATTCTGCCAGAACTAATCTGTGTGCCCCAGTGAATCCACAGCTGGGAAGCTGCTTCATATTTGGAAGATGCGGAAGCTCAGCTTTGGTACCTATCACGCCAAACTATGTTGAAGCAGCTGAAATGGACAGTCTCAAGACACTTTGGATTATCTTAAAATCCTTGCCTCTCAAAACTTCCTGGGTCAGCTTCCTGTCCAATTTACAGGGAGAACCAAGAGAGGTCGAAGAAAGTGCCAAAAGTGCTCAGAGACTGGTAGCCCACAGCAATTTTTGGGCATAAGTCTCCCAACCCAACCAGTTATGTTTCATTTTGAGACCCAAACAGATGTCTTTTATATTTTAGCTATATGTACTTTATTTATTTATTTGAAAAAGAATGATAGCTGTAGATGCTAGTTATACAAGGATATTTTCTGAGGAATAAGATGAGAATTGTGCTGTAGAGAAGACAAGTATGTCCAAGTGTGGCTGTGAAACAGTAAGAGCTTAGCAGCAGCAAAGCAACAAAGGAAACTCCACCATGAACAGCAAGAAAAGTAGTGATGATTAAAGGCCGGGGGGCTTCGCAAAATGGTTCACTTCTGTTGATCACCATGTGCTTGGAGCCAATGACTTCAGAACTCTAGTTAAAAGAATTCTCATTGATGTCATGCTGGAAACATATACCTCAGAATGGATATCTATTGAATGTAACTATCTCTAAAGAATCTAATTTTAAACAGCGAAGTTAAAGGCAAGCTTAAAATGCATATATGTTTTTAAAAATGCTATTAGCATTACACAGTATGCAGTATGTTAATGTTGCACTCTCACCTGAACTCGTACATAAACCACCACATCCACAGGGAAGGATGAGTATGCTGACGTTGACGATGACACTAGTGAGGCTGTGGACTCCTCCAAGGCATCTTGTATTTCAAACTGTCCCATGTCTTCATCTTGAGAACTGACAGCTTTTAAAGTAAAAAGCACTTGTTAAATAATGGTTTGAAGCAACTGGAATTAAAAAGTCAACAAATTTAGGTACTAGAATATATGAAAAAGAAGTAGTCACATGGTACCTGCGTAATTCCTCTCTATTGGTGTAATAGGAATAGTTTCCAGAGCCTTCTCTAGGAAGTCCAATAGGCAGGGGCTAATGACCATTTCCTCAGGCAATGACTGAAGTGCAACCCAGGCATACAATTTTGCAGTTTTTATTCCACCACTTCCTTTCCCTTTGGCTGAAACATTTATAAAATGTAAATGTGTCTAGTGGAATACAATTTCTCCAAATACAATTAAAATGTATAGCAACATTTCATTACAAATAGAAAAAACAGATCGAGTACTGTATCCTCCTCCATCACCATGTGAAACAGCCACTTCATAGATCAGTTATAAAAAACAGAAGTGCATAGTTTTGCTAATAAAAATGTGTTAAAATAACAGAGATGAAGAACTCAGTTCAGTTAGTAGTACTATCCTAATGCACTTGCTCTAGTTCAAGTCCTTACTTCATTTCCACATCTATGCTTTTTCAAAACAGTCACTAAAATCAGCCAAACAAAACTTCTCCAGAAGACAAGACACAGCAGCCATAACTTACTGGAAGACAATTGGCATTTACATTGGAAAGGGTGAAGCCAAAATTGCTCATCTGACTTAATTTTGCAGCAGTTTGGAAAAATATATTGATTTCAACTGAGAAAAATGTCAAACCCCCTAAGAGCAAATGGTAAGTCCTACAATATTACAAAAATAATAAAATGAGAATTCTAAACAGGAAATCATATTAACAACTGATTTCGAACACCTAAATTCCAAGCTTGGAGATAATTTTATATTAAGCTATATTCCAGGTAAGAGAATTCTCTTCTCAATTCATGGAAGAGACCTGCACATATAAATCTGTGCACCCTAAAATGAGAAAATTATCAGAGCTCAGTAAATTTCAAGCAAGATCTTATTTCTAAAAAGCTATTAGTACCAGCTCAGTTATTTTCAGTGTGAAGTATAGATAATTAGAACTAGGAATGAAGAAAGAGCAATGTAATTGAATTGGAATTCATCATCATATACAAAAATGGATCATTTGAATACAAGTAAAATATAGTATTATGGCTGTATATGATTTCTCCACGCAAGATACAAATACTGACTAACTGAAGGACTAAAATAGAACCTTACTCTCATACTTTATCTTTCTGTCAGTTCCTAAGCCACTTGGCAATGAATTTTAATGCCATGCTACTCTGACTGATGCTGCTGACCATCTGGACTGGCCTCTCTCTTACCTTATAATAAGAGAATAAGTAGAGGAGAGTTTTGGGAGAAATCTATGTGGAGAAAAGATAAAAAAGCTCTGGGGGAGATTTAGGCAAGAATTAAAAAGTAAAGAATGGAAAGAAGTTATGAGCAAGCTTACAAGGAAAGATACAACATAAGACAGAAACTGAAGCAAGCAATAAAATTAAATATCATGAACTCAGAGATCCACAAAGAAGGTGGATGTTGGGAGGAAACACAGTAACAGTGGTTAAAAGCCAGGGATAATGAGGCAAATGCTCAAATTCACTGCTCTCTCTCAGACTTTGAGCCTATTAATAGAATCTTTTTTCACTGTTTCCAGCTCATTTTGTTTTGATGGTTTTTTTTTTTTTTTAATATCTAAACTCTGAGGAAGAGAGAAGTGAGATAACAATCTTCTGGAAGGTGGGAGAGAAATCTACGTACCTCTAGATCTGACAGAGATAGTCATAGACCTCTGACTGAAAACTGGGATAATTCAACTTGTTACTCTTGAAATTTTAAATCAAAGTTGAAGACACTAAAAACTGGAATTCAGGTAATTCCACGCCACAGTAGTTTTCGGTGGACTGCAGTAGTGGAGCACAGTAATGTCTGGTATTTTGACTAATCCAACGATTGTAAACAGCTGCTTGGGATCATGACGAATAAATTAATTACAGAAATTATCACACTTCAAAGTATTACTTTCAAGGCAAGCTGCACAGTAATGAAGAGTATTCTTGGAAGGATGTAACATGGATGAACTGGTGAGTAAATTGAGTAGTATAAAATTTTCTATTGAATTTTGAATACTGCAGAGTATAACTATAGCTAGTTGTACTAGTAACATAATTATTAATTTTTAAAAACAACTAAGCTTCTTTACAGCATTGTATGTTATCTGTTCAAGGAAGAGGAGGAGTAGGTGGTATTAGGCCATTACTGTGCTCTGTGAGATATATGTTGAGAACCATTTAACAGGAAATCTCTGAGAAGGCAGCTTTAAGAGCAGTTAGAATTCATGAATTGCACATGTGCTTCTGTAGTCAGGTTTCTTTGCAGCAAATATTTAGACATTTATGACCATTTTGAGGTTCAGCTAATGCACAGATCTAGAGCTAGTAGATCATATGATGTGGAGGGAAAAAGATATCAAAGTTATAGTTTAAAAGGATATTCTACAAGTACCTGATGGGATGGGTGGGGGTTGGGGCAGAAGTAAGGTATTAGTCTTGCTGTGGGTAGTATTAGATAAAGGAGATGTGGCAGTATCTTTCATACCATACAACTTGGACTCTTTGGAAAGGGTTCTTGGCAAAGAGGATCCCCGGGAGGCATTTGGCGATTCAGTCTTCAAAGTCTTAGAGTTGTAGTGTAACTGAAATGAAAAAAATAATCCATTTACTTCACAGAAGAGGCATTCTCACTGAATCTCTGCACAGTTCAGTTTTCTCCAAATGTTCTTTGCATTTTTTTAAATTGCATGATCTTAAAACAAACATATTATATTTAAAACATTGGAATCAATAATCTTTATCTACAAAGAGTCATAATTTTTTGTAAGCAAAATAAATTAAGAAACCTCACCCACAAAACAAAATTAAATCATAAACATACTGAGCAACAGGCAATATTTTTTAGCATATAGGACACAAATCTCTAATAGTTGTGACAGACTCTCTCACCAAGAGCTGCTGCTCTCCTCTTGATACATACACATTCCCTTGCCAATGACTACTTTATTCCCTCGTACAGTTGTGGGTTTTTGGTTTTTTTGTACAGACTATCCACACTACTACATATCATCTTGCCCAGATAACTTACCTCTCTCTTCTTAAAGTAATTCAAAGGTTTCATGTTCTAAACACAAATATCCTATAGATGTGGGTAAGCAAAATCTAGTCTTATTCAGTAGATGGCACTAGGAGCCAGAGCAGAAACTGCAAATGATGCTTGAGTATCCCTAAAGCCACCTAAAAGCTACAGTAGGGAACTGGGCCATGTCTGCTATCCCTGAAGATTTCTTGTGGTTCTGGAAGGGGAAGTCCAATCACCGTGAGTAGCTCCCCACTTCTTAAAGATCTAAGGCAGATGACGTCGTCATAAATAATTACCTTTATGAAAGATGATCACTTGCAGAAAAGGAAGACCACATCCTCCACCTATGCCCCACCCTGCATTCACTGACTATTGCATTTTCACATGCACTAAAGGCACAGAGAAGACTTCTCAATACATGCAATCCATACCACCTATCAGAAAGCAGAAGCAAACAAGCCAAATGTCTGGCTTTAACTTAAGCAACCTTTTCTTTTAAATGGGACTAATTGGCTTTTTAAAGTCTACGTAATACCACATATACTATTTGATATACAGGATCACACACTGGAACAAAGCTAAACATTTTTCCTATGTTACAACTAAAATCTCTCTCTCTCTCTCTTTTTTTTTTTTTTTTTTTTTAAAGTGGGAGGAGGGAAATGTAGTTGATATCCTATGGATTTGAATCTCCTTCCAAAACATCAGATTAGAGAAATTATTATTTGTGGCAAAACTGAGTCAGAAGGTCAAGTTTTGTTATGGACACGTAGCGATGCCAGAAGTGCTATTGGAACTCTCGAATTCATGGCTCCTAGTCTTGTGCCTAGATAACACTTCTCATTATAATACTTATTATGCTCTATTAAGAATATAGAATATATCAGCCATACACATGTACCATACACAACTCCAAAATGTTGCTAACATGTACCAGAAGTAGCGTGCAGTAAGTACAACATATATTTCCCATGTAAGAAACAGCAGGTATCACACTTGATATCTGCACTATATAAACTGCATGCCATAATGATAAAAGATGATCTAAAGGAAGCCATGTATTTGTTTCTAGTCAATTCTAATTGGAGAGGAAAAATGTTTCCTAGTCCCATAATTTTTACCTTTACATCTACACCAGGAATGTAAAATACTGTAGTTTCCAGGTCACTAGGCTTTGTCTGTAGAGATGACGGCACTTTCTTGCCAGCAAGTAAGTGAGTAGTAGATGCATAGTTAGTTTGAAATTTCTTCTTTTTTGAAGGAGACTCTTGATCTAAACTTCTGGAACTCCGATCATAACTCCTACAGATAAATAACAATATACAACCTGTCTTAGTACAGACCTAATACTCCAAAACAAATATGTTTTTCAATATTTAAAATTTAAGGGATTTTCTTTTTAAAAATTACATTGTAATTTCACGATGAATAGTAGAAGCATTTCCACCCCTTTTAGTTGTTCTTTGCCCATCAGACCTCTATTCCCCTGGCCTTTTATTCCCCTTTGGCCTTTTCCCATCCCCCTCTGCTTTTGCCAAAATATATTATTAGTGTTATTTGCAGATTTTAAAGTTAAAACCAACTTTTTAAAAAAAATGACAAAAAGTAGTAAAGTGTCCCTTGCCTTCATTCTCAAGTTTATCTATCGCAGATGATGAATTCAGAGTGCAGGTAACATTTGTGGATTTTTCACTGTTTCTGCTCTCCCCTTATGATTTCCTCCCCCTGCATACCAAATTCCATTTACACAAGTGACACAGCAAAATAATAATAAAGCAATATGAAAACCAAAACAAAATATAGCTCTCATTAAAGAAAAAAATATTTCTACTCTGTCCCATGTCCATTTTAAAGTCATTCAGAAATTCAACAGTATAATCATATTTCCTTATATACCCTTCTTCAGAAATGCCCCCACTGCTGTATGTTGGGAGGTTACTCAAATATGTGATATCACTACATTAAAGTGTCACGGGATTGCCTAAAGTGTGACAGCCACAGCCTGATATTCAGCTGCAGGTTCCTCCCTTTAGAGATTATAGGAGGAAAGGGGAAAAAAAAGATCTGTTACTACATACAAATCCTTGCATGATTTAAAATATGGGAAAGGTAAGAATGACATTACAAATCCTAAGATTTCAGTTTTGCTAAAAGCTAGGTTATCATTAACACTGTGTTAAAGTTCAAAGAACAAATTAAAAGTAAAGGTGTATTTGGTTAAGAATGAATAACAAAAACAGAGGCCACTCGCTGTCAAAGCATATCTGCAGAATGGAGAGAAGGGTTTAAAAAACCAGGGGAAATCGTGTCCCACTGAAGTCAATGGCAAAGCTCCAACTGTTTTCAGTGGAGTCAGGATTTCACTTCAAGTTGTACAAATACATTTATTTGTACAGTGAACATTATCTCAAGGATAGTGAGTAAAATGAAAAAATGTTGGAACTGAATATCAAGAGAACACAGCATTAGCCCAGTATGGATCAACTCAGCAGTGTATTTCAAAATTTTTGAGACAGTGCATTCAGGCATTTATTTGGAGAGTAAAAAAGGAATCCAGGTGCTTTAAAAGCTTAAAATCTCCAATTATAAAAAGGATGGGTAAGAAGGAAACAGGTGTACACTCATTTCTTGGTGTCAGGCTAATTAGACTCAAGCCTTTGTGGAAGCAGACTTTCATGCTTTCCCAGAACAAAGACTATAATTCAATCATAATTAAATTTATTGCATGCTATGGCAACATGTGGTGATGATACAAATTACTGACCACTAACTGGCTAAAAATGGTAGGAATTATTATAGTTTCTATGCTTTTCAAATGAGTCAATGTCCGGTTACCATTGAGTATTGTGTGATGTACTGGCAGGATCCCAACTGATGTAAATCAGTAAGTTGTCTTATATATGACTAAATAAATGTAAAATACAGAAAGACTGGCACAATACAGTAATATACTCTTTTCTAATATGATTTAGTAATATTACTGTCTTTCAATAGGTTTTTTACCTTCTTAAGCTGATTTCATCATGCTCTTGCTGAAGCGTTGTTGGATGCAGCACACATTTTCCACAATCAATTTCAACTCTGATATCAAGTTCAAAGTCAATATTTCTCTCTGTGGTTGTGCCAGTCACATTTCTGTTGCCAGGAGTTGTTGGCCAGCGGTCAGTAAACAGTTGGTGAACTGCAGCAAAGCCTGTTGCTTTCTTGCGAGTGGTATTCCTGCAGAAAGAACAATTACTTGTTAGATATTAGCACTGTGACAAGATTCCTTCCAAGGTTATCTACTAATGTATTTGCTGACAAGTCAGTTACCCACTATATATAACATTTTAAGAAGTTTTCTGTAAGAAGCACCATATGGTAAATTTTCATAGGTGCACACTGCTATCTTGGTCCATGTTCCACTAAGGTATTATTAAATATTTAGCAACAGAGAGTCCTGTGGCACCTTTAAGACTATCTGTTAGTCTTAAAGGTGCCACAGGACTCTCTGTTGCTTTTTACAGATCCAGACTAACACGGCTACCCCTCTGATACTTGACACCATGCAAGGCACTGCATTTAGCCGTATGGAATGGAAATCTATGAACCTCATGAAGAAACTTGCACAAGTACAGACAGATATCATCTTCCTTCATCTGTTAGTCTTAAAGGTGCTACAGGACTCTCTGTTGCTTTTTACAGATCCAGACTAACACGGCTACCCCTCTGATATTAAATATTTACTTCATGGTTGATCTGGACTGGGCCCTGTAGACACAGACAATAGCTGTCTGAGGCAGGACTAAGACAACAAGCAACAAACGAAGGATATGGAAGAGGGAGACAATTAAATATAACACATTTTGTTATGTATATTATATTTTAATATATATCACCTCTCAACGTTGTTTATAATGCTGTTTATAATGCACGTTTAGCCCCTATACACATGCTTAGC
This sequence comes from Emys orbicularis, assembly GCF_028017835.1. NCBI lineage: Eukaryota > Metazoa > Chordata > Testudines > Emydidae > Emys > Emys orbicularis. The sequence continues at coordinate 43,298,447 of NC_088687.1, read as the reverse complement.
CATGAGGTAAATTGCAGAACTATATGTTAAATAAGGTACAGTGTACCTTTGACCCTCCTCACCTACCCTCTGCCCAATAACTGAGATTTATTCCAACATTCCAAAATCTGAGAGGCTTCCAAGAGCTGCCGTTAAAAAAAAAAAAAAAAAAAAAAAAAGTCAACTCATCAGACATTCCCTCCTCCCTACCCTGGAATTACACCTGCTGATGCCAAGGACAGGCAACATTCAATCCTGGGTCAGCAAAAGCTATTCTAGACCTAAGACATGAACTTTAAAGACCATTTTCTCATGGCCCTAATGAAAATATTTTTAAAGAAATTGCTTACTGTGGTTTTCTGTAAAAATAAGCCTTCTCTCTGTCATGGTCTTCTTCCTTCTCAGAGTCTTCACTGGTTGAAGATAAACTGTCATCCCGCCGTCCCTCTTCGGGCTGGAAGGGAATGCTTGGTGAGAAGACTACTGGAGTTTTGGGTGAACTGAATACTGAGCATGATCCTTCACTAGTGGATGAGTAATGGGATGGACCATCAATAGTTACTGACAAAAGGTCCAGTTCTGTCTCCTCTGGAAACTGATTGTGAAAAGACAAAAAGATATTAAAGTTCACAGTTACTGTCTTTACTATGCAAAAATTAAGATATCTTGGGGAAAACGCAGGAGTGCTTTTAAAAACTCTTAAAGCTCAGGTTCCTCATTTTGAACAGACAGAAGTGTCAGATTTAGGAATGTATGAAATGAATCATGTAACACAATAAATAAATGTATAGGTTTGGAGGAAAAACAGTACCATACATTTACCATTGACTTAGTGATTGAGTTGAATTTGTTAGCTAGATAATTAAACAAGCTCTGATCAAAACATACATTATGACAGGCCATCACTAGAAGAATGAACATTTAACTGAAAACAGATTTTAAAAGTAAAGAACATAGAACAGAAAGAATTATCCTGGCCACCTGTAAATTAGAGAAATGCACAGGAATCTGTTAGTGAATGAAAGGGCATGCAAAGTACTAGTACAGAATGTACAGTATTCTCTTATACATTATGCTCTTCTTTTTAGAAAGTTGGATAAAAGTGACTTGATGGGAAGAAACTTTAGGGTTACATTTCCAAAAAGTGGTTCCAACTGTTTTGGTGCACTTTGCATCAGCAAATACCCCCACACAAAGAGTTTTCAAGCACTAACACCTGTATATGCAGGGATAGAGTCTAAACAACTGTACATGGAGATGTTAGACTCTAACACATGGGCCATTCAAATGGGTGTTGAGTGGAAGATCCTTTGATAATTTGCTCCATGCTTTCATTATGGCCATTAACACATCTAACATCTGACTTAACACTACTTAATATTTGACAGTCTTTTCTAAGCTGTGGAAAATTGATAGAAATGGATATTACAAATGAATGGAACCTTTTGATACGTTCTGTGTTAAATGTATATAAGAACTCTGCAAAGCACAATTCTGCCTTTCCTTTTGTTCTCAGAAATGAGCTGTTTAGACATCAACACTCTAAGGTGATCTGAAAAAGCATTCTAACTCAGAAACTTATAAAAGAAAAATAGAGGAAAGGTGGAAGGGAAAAAGTTAGATGATTGTCTTCTAAAAGGTGTACTTAGTTTCTTCCATTCAATATGTCTAAAGTATCTTTTTAAAATTAAAAGGTTTTTTTTTACGTAGGTGAGTTGTCTGGGCACTAATTTTGACAAACTGTTATCCTGCTCCCTTTAAATAAGGTATCTTACACAACTGTACTAGATATAGGAATTTTAATATCAAATTATGATGCTTGATGGCCTCCCACCTTGGAATTATATTCCATCAGTGTTGATGCCTGCACTCTTGGGACACACTTGAAAAAGATTAAGATAATTGTGTGAGCACTGAGTCCTTCTCTACAGTACGCTCTGCATATAAGAATAGATCATGGCTTGCCTTATTGTAGTCTCTATAATTTAGATCAGCCTTCATCAGGGCCTTTTTAAATATGCAAACAAAATATGTCATTACTAGTTTTACAAAAAACTGCAAAATTTAAGCTACATATGGGAATGTAAGCATCCTTGAGAACTCAGTTTATCATGTCCACCTACAACTTTTCACATGTTTAAACTTACTTAAAAACTTTTTTTAAAAACTGATATACATTCTGCCTAGTGGAGTTTGAAAGAGAGATGAATAACTGAAGAGCAGCTGCCAGTGAGGTGAATTAGTGCTATGGCAAAGTATGTATTTTTTCTTTTTACAAGTACCTGAAAATACCCTTCCCCTGGACAGCTGGATTGTTGTGTAATCCCCAAAACTGTTTTATTCAACTTAATTAAAAATGAAAAAGAAAAAATAAAATTAAAACAGTTACCATAGCATGACTCATTCAAAACCAACAGCAATGACACATTTAGGAAGGATGGGGACGAGGGGATATTGCAACAAAAAACCTGATATTTGAATAATACATTTTAAACATACAGATGGACGTGTGTATCAGACTATAGCAAACTCAGAAAATGTTTATTTCATTAATAACCATTTCCAAAATGCTAAACAAGGCTGAACATACAAATTAGCATATGGCTATTGGGCATATCTGTTAAAAATAGCAATAACATGTTAACCATGTGTATTATTTTTGCACAGGATAGCTCTTGGTCTGAGGATACCTGGAAGTGAACTTGTTAAAAATATAAACTAATCTATTTAAAGAAGTAAGTGAAAATTCTTTAGTTTGATATTTCTATTAATAATTTCTTTGTTAAAATGGACACCACCAGACTTAATAATTATCAAGAGGGGTTGGCAATTCAAATCTTCGTAAGTATATTTAACTCAGGTACTTCCAAGGTGCTACCAGTCAACATGGTATTTAATCTACTATAGCATGGTATGCTAATTAAATTGATATGTAGGGTATGCCTTACAGGGTCCTGTATGTTGAAGGTTACTCTGGGTCCAGGAGATGCTGCATCTACACGGATTTCTGGGAGCTCTTCACTGTCTCCTAGTCGAGAGCTACAAGCAAAATATAACAGGAATAAATAAACTATTACAGTTTTGAATGTAATGCAGGATGTACTTGCCACGTAAAAGTTCAATAACTACACAAAAACTGTTGCACTAAAAATATAAAGCATCAGTCAACGCTTAACATTTTATAGAAATGAAATGGTATTAAATCAGTATTCAAGCATTTATGGCACATAAAAAGGAAAAAGATGAAGTTTCAAATGACTTTGGCCAGCAGTTCACTTAATTTTGCGGGGCTTTTTTTTGTTTTTGTTTTTTACTCTTTTCAAGCACAGGCCAAGAAGCAGAAAGACAGTTAAAAACATAAAATGTGTGTGACTTGTCACATGGAATGAAGTACAACTGGCAGATTATGCATATTCACAAAATACAGACAATTTTTCAAAACAAATGAAATCATTATGACATATTTACAGTGCAAATTTACAACTTCTCATTCACAATTAACAACTCACTAGCTTTTGAGAAAATCTTAAGCATTCCTTGATAGGCTAGCCAGCTGAATAAACTACATAACACAACATTTTATTAATCTTCCCAACAGAATTCCTAATTCTCTGAAGATGATTTTGTTAAAAGGTGAAGTGAAATGCTTTTTACCTGCCAGGATTTGAGTTAAGAGGCTTCACACTTGCACTCCTTCTACTGTGTAAGGTATCAGTAATGCTAACCAGTTCAGAAGAAACATTAACCTGTAAATCCTATAATCTTACAAGGCAAGTAAAAGAGGAATTCACTTTGATCCATTTTGTTTAAAGCCATTTGTAATTTGGAAGAGCTGTTCTCTGATATTTTGGGATCTCTATTAGTATTTTTTAAAGCTTCAATCTACCTTTAAAACTAATGCTCAAAATTTTCAACCAATTTGTCTTAACTTAAAAATGTCTATAATTGATGGAGAAGATGCCTATAATTCTAATAGCCAAGTTCCCTCTCCTGTTTTCTTTTTTTTAAAATCTAGTACTGTACTTTATTGCTGATTAAAATGTAGCCACTAATTTTTTAAAATCCAAATCCTCCAACGTGTGCGTTTTCCCTCTGCTGGTTGTACAACAACATGTTTATTCACAAAGCAGCAGTGACACCAAGCAAAGTTGATGCACAATATTCTGCTATGAGAACTGCAACTTGCTGCTGCTGCTGTGAGCTTCAGAATACTTGGAAGAAGGAGAAAAGGAAATCATTTGCTGAAAGAAAAAGTTGCCTTCCCTCCACTAGTAGTTTAATCCTTTTTCTAATATGAGGTTGACAATGGAGTGTAAAAATTAAAGGGATAAATTGTGTCCTCTTTACTTATTAGCGTCCCCTGAAGTGCCTGCTGAGTAGAACCTTCAAATATAGTTCTTAAAAGTCCTGCAAAATGACTACATAAAAAAGTGACACCTTTCTCCTCAACTGATTGGCTCCCTGAATGCATTCAGAGTAATATCTGATGATTTTACTACCTTAAGGTTTACTACTTCTTAACTCAGTCCTGCAGAGCAAATACAGCTCTGGAAGAAGGAGATGGAGTTTATTCTGTTTGTGAATCATCTCAAAATAGTTAGCCAAATTTAAATTGTAGAATCTTGGAGGCTGATGTGTGAGCCAGAAAGATCTCAATTTAATTTTCAGAATCCAGGTTCAGTTTCCAAGACAGCAATTCAAACCCCCCACTCTTTAGCTTCCAATAACTTCTGGTAAAGCTTTCCCTTTATAGATTTATGGATGCACTTAAATTTGATAGTTCAGCTGTGCATACTGACTATGAAGTGTAGAAGACCACAGACCTTATTAATTCTGTAAGATTTGAGCACTATGAATGTCCACAGTGAATATCTGTAATCATCAAACCTCCTGAGAAATGTACAGACATTAGTTCTCAGAAGACAGACAAAACAAATTTGGAATTTCTAAGTCAAGCTGCTTTAGAGACATGGTATGCCAAAAACAGATGCTTCACAAAAAGTAGGAAACTTCATTTGTCAAACCTCCCATCTCTCGAAAACATTTTCTCAAATCCACCCTAAAAAAAAATATACCCATCACCTATGTCAAAAGACATCATGAAGCTCCACAATTAGACATTCTCCCTGTTGCCGTCTATTCTAACTTCATTACAGATCTCATCCTCCCACATGCATAGTCATTTGCCAAAAACACTCTACCTTGCCCTGTCCATTCTTTTTAGAGGTGGTCTTCCAGATGCTGAAATTGTTTTAGATCGGTTATAGCTGGGTTTGTAACCTAGGCCCCATTTGTCCTTCAGAGAAGCAGCCTAAACAAAAGAAAAATATATCTAAGATGTTGAGGAAAAAATAATGAAAATTATACATAAACATGGCAATGTGGAAAAATTCCACTACTTAAAACATTTTATTTTACAGCCATGCCAACAGTTATGAAAAAACGTTTACAAAATAATTTTATTTTGTAGCATGTGCTCAAAGCACCCCTCTGCAGGCCTTTGCCCAAATCTTCATTTTGACTGGTCTCTGGACAATTCACTCACCTTTCATACTAGCTGACATCGGTACTTGCTTGCTGTCAGAAGAACAGGGTGACCCCTCTGCACCCAGTAGTTTGGGATCTGCCTACTTGAATAAAAGTCCTCTCTTCATGTGATATTGCTGCAACTGCAGTCAGCAGAGGAACATGAGCTAGAGCCTCCTCATTTAAGAAGAAGCTGCCAACAGAATACGCTCTGAGAGCGGTCCCTTGCTTTGGGATGGACTCATTTCTTGGTCCAGAATAGCTCAAATGTACTGATCTTCAGGGTCTGCTGCAAATACCCTTTTCCATGCTTTATGGCGGGGGTGGCATGATAAGAGCAGGCATTTGTGGGCGAGTGAGGACACTGTTTGCGTTGGAGCTTTATTTCTGTTTGGGTATTTTCTCCTGCTTGCTGTTTTTATCTTTAATTATAGTGTATTTTTGATTAATAAAAAGGCATCTCAATTTGGGAATAAGCAATTTCTTTTAGCACACATTATAAACCTAATAAAATAAATCAGCCAAATGGAATATAACAGAGCTTTTGCTCAGATACTCAAGCATGCTTATCATATCTGGATTCTACTGGCACAGTAAGGCAATGTTTTAAGATTGCCACCACCTCTGAAAGCCTGAGTTTGAGTCTTGGCTAGTAAATGCTCCAGCATTGCATATTATTGCTTCCAAACCTCTGGAAGCCAATTCTTGTGTACATTTGCTGAACATAGATATATTTAAAAATATTAAAAACATCTATTTTAAAAAGTTAAAATAGAGATATTAAAATAGTTTTTTCCTAAAGATTTGTCATAGGAAAACAAACAAACAAAAATCCACCTAATGTACAGTACCATTAAAATTCTGGTTTTCTATCTCCAGTAGGATAGAATAATCTGTTTTCCCAGAAAGTTAAACCATGTGTTTTATATATTTAACAGTCCTTTTACCTTTCTTTTTCAGTGTCTTTCTTTTATTTATTTTTAATATGTGGAAGAGAAACTTGTAAGCGAAAATCTTAAGAACTTGCCAAACAGATTTAGAAAATTGCTCACCCTCATGCTGGACCTACGTAGTTTTTTACGGACGTCTCGGCGAATGTCATTCACAGCTACTGACTCTAATTGTTGATAGCGCTGAATTTCTTGGTTTATGGTTCCTTCACTTGCACCTAGTTTTCTGGGAACAAGTCAGGATAGTGAGTTTTCCAGATGGAATGACTAACTAGTGAAGTTAAACACTACTTTCACCCTTTCCTTTATCAACAAAATCTCTATACCAGGGGTTCTCAAACAGGGGGTCGTGAGGTTATTACATGGGGGGTCACGAGCTGTCAGCCTCCACCCCAAATCCAGCTTTGCCTCCAACATTTATAATGGTGTTAAGTATATTAAAAAGAGTTTTTTAATTTAGAAGGGGGGGTCGCACTCAGAGGCTTGCTATGTGAAAGGGGTCACCAGTACAAAAGTTTGAGAATCACGGCTCTATACTGTGTTCCTGTGACAATCTTAAAGCTTTTCAAACCATTACCCAATCAGCTTCTTGTTTTTCAGGAGTTATCAATCACCAACGCCATCTTTTCCATATATGGCTGTTGAGGGTCCACCATTATTTCACTATACAACTTTTGTCCATACTGTAACTTCTTTGCAAGTACCCATGATTTCAAGGTTTTTACCTCCCAGTCACACATTCAGGAAACAGAAAAAGGGGTGTGTAGCAAAATATACAAGATGTCAAACATTATATTGTGATGCCAACAGAGGTGGAAGAGGGATAGTTGCTAGAGAGCAGCTCCCTTTGAAAAGAAAGGCTCCTAAAGAGAGCAAAGATTCCCAGCTGGAACAAATCTGGATGAAAATTAGAATTTTTAAGTGTTTTCTATGTTCCTTAGTTCAAGAAAAGCAGGTGGGGAGTGGAAACCACTTGCTAGAGATGCCAGCAGGCAGGCTGAACTGGGGAAATTTCCAGGAGGAAAGAGCTTCCCACAATGGCAGACCAGACTGATCATATCCCCTGAATATGGAAGGCAGAAGAAGAAAATCTCCTGTAGGAATGACAAACTTGAACTTAAACAAGTTTAGAAAGGAAACTCACTAAGGTTATTTTAAAGAGAACAGGGTTTGTTGATGCTACAATACGTTGAGGACAGAAAGGTGCAAACATTAATTTTGGTCATCACAGTCACATGGCTACAAGCATTTCTTACCACATATTAACTATGAATGTTTGTATATCAAAGAGTTTGGTTATAACTAGCCTTTGATTGACTGCTGCTGGCAATCTTGCCTAAAGCTGAAATAATAAAGTATGTCCATTCTTCATTATAATTTAGCAATCAATCAGCAACAGGCATTCTTTATCACAGGTGATCCCACTTTTTACTATGATTGACCTTGCCTTCCAAATGCCAAAAATGCAAATAAAATGTTTTCATACAAAACTCATAGCTGACTCTTGCCATGAGCACTTTCAGGTGACATTTTTAATTTTCCCTTTGTGTGTGTTTTATGGAGTGTCTGAATTATTTATATAATAAAAATATATCATATAAAATCCATAAAATAGTTTATTTAGAGAGGTTTCTTCTTCCTGCAGTGAATGTGATCTCATTCCAACTTCAAAGCACTGTCACTCCAGCAAGTCACAATCATATAGCTGGTAACAGAAGTGCTACAAATCATGATGGAAATATGGTTTGCCATGATATTGGAACTGCTGACACATTGCCATCAATGTGAGGCAAAACCAGAAATGAAAGATGACTTGACACTCAGGAGAGCTTCCTGGGGATTTTAATGGCCACTTGTGCACCTGATTTTCTCTAGTAGAACCAGAATGATCAACGATTAAAAAAACATTTCCTCTTGCAGATTGTATAGTTCCACCAATGCTGAAGCAGTAGAGGTAAGAAAAGGGAAAGCCCAGTTTCAATTTGTTTTTCCCAAACTATGAGGGGAGATTAATAAGACTGGGACTTTTCAGCTTGGAGAGATGACTAATGGGGAGGGAGGGGAAGATGATAGAGATCTATAAAATCATGACCGGTGTGGAGAAAGTAAATAAGGAAGTGTTATTTATCCCTTAACATAAAACAAGAACCAGGAGTCACCCAATGCAATTAATAGGCAGCCGGTTTAAAACAAACATGAGAAAGTACTTCTTCACACAATGTACAGTCAATCTGTGGAACTCTTTGCCATAGATGTTGTGAAGGCCAAGACTATAACAGGGTTAAAAAAAGAACTAGATAAGTTCACGGAAGATAGGACCTTCAATGGCTATTAGCCAGGATGGGCAGGGATGCAAAACCGTGGTCTGAAGTGTCCCTAGCCTCCGTTTGCCAGAAGCTGGGAATGGATGACAGGGGATGGATGACTTGATGATTACCTCTTCTGTTCATTCCCTCTGAAACACCTGACATTGGCCATTGTCAGAAGACAGGATACTGGGATAGATGGACCATTGGTCTGATCTAGTATAGCCTTTCTTATGTTCTTAACTATTGGGGGAGGGTTTTTTTGTTTTATTTTAAAACACAAGAAAAGCCAACTTACTTGAGGTCATCAATTACTTTGGCTTGTTCATTCAGTTCCCTAATATCTACTAAACGTTTCACAAATTTTCTTCCTCTCTGCTCTCCAACTTGGCTACCAGATGCTCCCTGTCGCCGATAATCAACAGTTTCCTATTGAAAATAATATTTCATTAAATTCCTTGTTAAACATACAGAACCAATTTTAAGTCACAGGTACAATGAATTGTACACCCTAAATCAAAACACCGCATGCAAACATTATTTTTAAAAGTCAAAAGGCAGCTGATTTGAAATTTTCCAATGATTCAAGTCCCATCATTTGCTTAAAGACAAACATTAGCTGCTACATACATGTCCCCATGAGCAAGACCTGCCCGCTTTCAAATGTGAACTAGAATGAGTAGAGTCACACATCGCTGACCCCGACAGATACTCTACAGGAACGGAATATCGATGGTTTTGGGGGCTCAAACCCAACAGGTGATTTACAATCCGCTGCCCAAATGTTAACTTGTGTGCATCTCCACATAATGAAACTCCATCTGATTTCTAAATAATAAACAGGAATGTTAGTGTTTTAGGGCAGTTTTTCCCCAGAGCCAGTACAAGATTCTTGCAAAACTGCAATTGTTTAAAGAAATAATTGTTAAAAAAACTACTTAATAGGAAACCAAAACACAAGTTGACACACAGTATTGGTTTTTGCTACTGAAAATGTAGTTCTTCTAGCTAGTTTGTAATGTTAGTATCTTCCATTGCTTGCTAGGATAATCAGAGTAACTGTAGCCAAAGTCTTTCAAAGCGGGTGCTTAAAGTTAGACACCTGAATGCCTACTACGGCATCTAATAGAAATGGTCTGCAAAAATCTCACAGCTGATTGAGCTAAAATTTCCCCACCCCATACACACACACACACACACTAATAGAAATGTTCTGAAGCTTACTGTTATGCCTAAATAATTTAACAAAATAAATTTAGACACTATTTTGGTTGATTCTCTTACTGCATGTATAGTGGGAGACATGGTATCAACTTCGTCCTCATCCGATAGGTCAGCTATGTTTACAGAATTGAGGTCAGCAATGTCATCAACATCTTCTTCTCCTGTCAGTGTTGTGAGGGTATTGCCCAAAGCATTTAATCTTTTCCCAATGTTAGGATCCATGTGGACATCAATACCGCACATCTTCCATAACACATTGAGAGTCCAGGTTCCAGCACTATTGCTTTCTGTTTAAAAGAGAAAATTTGCCTGATGATTTTTCTCTTCCTTGTAACCAGGTTTGTCATTGGATGTCATGTCTGCTTCTACAGCTTAGCAGATAGAACCAGACTTATCCATCATGGGGCACTGCCTTGGCTCTGCCCACTTGTAAAAAGCCCCCAGTGAGACCTTTCCAGAACTGAAATACACTTTGAAAACAGTTAACAGATATATCTATTAAGTTTGTATTAAGATTTCTCTATTGAATATAAGGAAAATCTGATAGGCCACATGGAAAGTAAATTCTCCAGGGTGTGAAAGGCACAGTTAGCCACTAGAAGACAAACATGAAATATGAATTTCAATCTCTCTCTCTGAGGTAGGTTTACCATTTCCAACACAGGGATTCCAACAGCAGTGAAACCCAAAGGATGGGCATGTGAGAAAATAATTTTTAACTGTTCACAAATCAGACTCTTGGAATTACTCAAATCACAAAGATTTCAACGGTGCATTAAAGCCTGCACCTGCATCCTCTGAGTCTTGAACATATAATTTCTAGTGCCTACTGAATGGTTACCATGTTGGAGTTTTACATATTTCATCTTAAGAGGGAATAGAAGTTTCCAACCAAGTTCCACCATAGAGCGCCAAAAAACAGATATGTCTTAATGGACTTTGTAAGCTTTTTTATACAGTATTCTTAGTCATCTGGTTATCTGAGTTTGGCTATTTTTTGCCTTTTAATTGATGAATGGTAGAGGATGAATATGGCTGTTAATGACAAAAACTTTTTAGAAAGCTGAACAGTTACATCTTGACTGCTTTGTGGACATGAAGCAGGTGCCAGACCTTCTCATTAGAAAGTGCTGAATTTGGACAAAAAGAAGAAAGGGACATGTACTGGCGATATCCTGAGATAAATTTTCATAGTGTTCACAACGAGCATGGATTCCAAAGTCTCCTTTTTACATGTCGTGTTTACCAATTTAAATCTTTCCGATTCAAATGGTCCCATTTCCACTGGATATTTTGGGAATGATCAGGACTGAATATGCTCCCAAGCTTTGCTTCCCCTTCAGCTATTGTCCCAATAGCTAAAAGATGTGAAAAGGTTTTTATGGTCTGAGTTTGCTTCCTTGGGTTTGAGAATAGAAAGGAAGAAAAAGTTTCGTACAAGGAATTTTGCTGAATTTTCTGGGGTAGTCTTTGCTCACAGTTTCCATCTGACTGAGATCAAAGCTGCCCACACAGGCTACCTTTCAGACATGCTGCAGAACAGCGTGAACACCTCTTTCTTTGGCATTCTCCAGCATTATGGCTCTGAGGCAAGATTAAGTTAGAGCACAGAGCCCCTAGAAGCTCCATTGAGCCACAAAAAAAATCCCTGAAATGGGCCGCCAAAGCAAGCAAGTGAATTTTAAAAGACTAGTTCAGAAATTCCTATTTGGAAGGTTTTTCATATGCTATGTAACTTGAAAAGGCAGAGAGAGTCTGCGGACTGCTGACACAGCTCCCTCAGAGCAAAATGAACAGGGAACTTTTCACAAGTGGGCAGAGCCCTGTGTTGGCCCATTAAACCATAGAAGCAGAGGGAAAACCCACTGCCAGAATGGAGAATCTAACTATGTGGGAAGAAGAGCAGTTGTGTTGTTTTGATCTATAACCATACAATTATAAAATCTAAAACAGTTTGCAGATATGCTAATTAATGCATACCCTAGGTAGATTACAGTGGGCATTAAATATAAAAGCGACATTGTTTGCAATATAAAATTGAGATTATAAAAGACATTTCTATATTTAAAATTATTTTCATAATATATTCTTATACTCTAAAATACACCATGATTTTTAAACAAATAAAATTTTATTTGTATACATCAAAGTATATTCAATTTTAGGTTTTTCTGTTCCCTAATTTCTCTTGCTCCCCACAAACATACCCCTTCTTGTCCACGTTCTAGTCTTCTTCCTAGTCTGCATAATCCTCTTGTCCAATTCTATGTATTTCCCCATCTTCTTCCACCTTTTGTTTTTTTCTGTAATTTGACCTTTATCTGCTTTGCAATTCTGGCTCCTTCCTCAGTTACCCTCCCCACTTCCTTGAAGCCTGCTAAGACTGTTGGTTCCTCTCCTATCCCAGTGTTTGCTCTGTGGCCTGATTGGCATGCCCAGTAGCTCAATTTTTAATTGTTAAAATATAATGTAAAATGCAAACCAAAGAGCACAAATGAGTCATATCAGCCCTAGGGAGGAATGGTGGACATCACCAGAGCATCGAAATACCTCTGCAGCCATGGCTGTTTTATCCTCCCCCTTCAGGGCTGATTAAATGCCAAACACACTTGGACTAAAGAAAACGTAATAGGTAACTTAAGCAAAGCACCCCATTATATTTTTGAAATCCACGGTTTGCTCAAAGTGCTAGAGGGAGGCTGATCCACCATAATTTTCATTTTCTTCCACCTGCATTCATTCCCTTTCCAGAAATTCCCTTTCTGCCCAGACTCAATGTATATCAACAGAGCTGGCTGGAAAATGGATTATCCTTTGAGTGATAAAGTTTTTGAAACTTTTCTGAATGAAAAGACAAAAATTCAATTTTTTTTGTGTAGGAAGAAAAATCCAGTTTTGGAAGAACCAAAATGGAATTTTTCCACTTGTTGGCTGCCTGGCTCCCTAGCTTCCCACGGAAGGGCAGCTGGACAGAACAATAAGTCAGACAGCTGTGGGACCCAGGGAGCCAGCTGTTTGGGAAGCCTGGGGAGCTGGCTATCTGTGAAAACAGGCTAGGCCAAGGAATTGGCTGTCTAGGAAGCCAGGCACAGCCTGGGAACTCACTAGGCAGGCTACTGGAGTTCTTGGGGAGCCAGTTAATTAAGGACCTGGCAACCCCACAGGTCGGCTGCTGGTGAGCCTGCCTGCCTGGTTGACTGAGAGGAAAGCAGGGAGGTAGGCAGGCTCACATCAAAACTTTTGATTAAATTGAAATATTTCTGCAGATTACTTCAGTTCTGTTGAATCAACATTTTTCAGCAGAGAACTGTTTTCTTTGGAAAATTTTCAACCAGCTCCAATTATTATACTAAAAGGATTATTTTTATTTTGTATGTGTCCAATTTTTTACACATTTGATCCAGCAGGAATTAAAGTCTATCATGGCTTGCTACTACCTTTTACCAGGGCTGGCTCTAGTTTTTTTGCTGCCCCAAGCAAAAGATTTGCTGCCCCGAGAGCACAACTGCCCAAGCAAAAAAAAAGAAAGAAAGAATGACCCGGAATGCCGCCCCTGGAATTGTGCCGCCCCAAGCACGTGCTTGCTTTGCTGGTGCCTAGAGCCGGTCCTGCCTTTTACTAATTTCTTGTAGCTAAAGTCCAAGAGTTTGTAAGGCTACAAGGGATTGTTGAAAGCACTCATGGCCAAAAATAGATTGGGAAATGTGGAGCCGCTACCATGAAAAGGGGGAATCAAAACAAAGCACAACCTTGAAATACACAATCACAATTAAAACAAAGCTATCAAGAGCTCACACCTGCACTAGAATATCCTACACTTTTATAAATGTTTTAAGAATATAAAAATTGAATATAAACATTACCTGCAGCAGCCTGTCCTGCTGTCCTTGAACAGACTTCATAGGTGCCATCTGGTACTACACCTAAACATGAAATAAGCACATGCTTGTAAGACAGATGTAATTAAACACGTTTTAGATCTTCCTTACAAAATTCTTTTTGTACACTTGCCCTAGCTAAGTCAAATGTCACTTTTTTTTTAAATCATCAATCATTAACAACATGTGAGTGATTATAATTTCACTTTGGCTGGCAAGTTTTCTTAGCAATTTTGCAAGCCTGTTTCAGACATTTCTGTATGCAGTGGGAAATTAAAAGAATCCATATTTAGCTGCTGAATACGGAAGATAAGAAGGGAAGTGTTCTGAAAAAGCAATTTTTTACACATTTTTGAACAAATAGGTTTTACGCATTTTATGCATTGTGTTATTATAATATTTAATAAAAATGTAATAAAATTCAATTAAATGAATATATTTAAAGCAATAAAGTAGAAAACTTTTCCAACCTGGTTAAGGCAGATGGTACTGCAAGGCAAATATTATGTTGCAGTATATTACAATTCTTGAAAAAAGGACATCTATTGTTTAAAAAAAAAATAAGAATACTAAAGGGTGACTGGGGTTCACATGTAGGGTCCAACATGCAATAGAACTTTATTTGGGTTTGGAAAGCAAATCTTCATCTCTTCCTTAGTCTCCTTCTGAACCGTCAAAGTTGTGAAAAAACATGAGAAAGGGCAATAGGGGACTCTGAGTTCCAGGGCCACCAAGACAAGATTAGAAACACTTACAGGCATTCATGACTAGATCCCCTCGTATTTCTGGTTTCCAGTCATCCCAACTCGTCTCAAAACCATCAGCAAAACGGATACAGAAATTTTTAAAATGTCCTTTGCTAACCAGAGACTCTGAAGAGCAGGCAGTGATTAATGTGCTTTCAATGGTCAGGACTAAAGCAGAGCCAGTGTCAAGATCTGCTGTGTGGTTAGACTGTAAAAGGAAGAAGAGACTTGTACAGAAAAGGCAATTTATTGGTAATCACAAACTTTTTTTTTTTTTGCAGTTCATATCTTCCTCATACCCTCCTTCTATACTTTGCCAGCTCTATAGAAACCCTCTCCAAAGCAGCAAGTCTACACATTCACAATGTCATGTATCCTTACTTCTCAGTAGTTACAGCATATCCTATGGCAGGCGTGTTAAATTCTTTTGGAGGAGAGGGCCAGATTCCATGCTTAATTATGGTCTGTGGACTGGAATATAAATTCAGGACTTCATACTTCCCTTAACTCATATCAGATCTCCCCACTGCCTTTGCAGCAAAACTGATTATTTGAAACTTTGATTATCTTATAGTCACAAGCAACATCACTCAGGGAGAAAAACTGCTCCCTTTTAGGCCACCACTATTTCTGCCTTTTGTTTCTCTTCCTTCCTATCCACCTTTCACTATTTCTATTTCTCTCTTCTCTGTCTTTGCTTGTCACTCTCTGTCCTTCCCTCTGCATTTTTCTTTCCACGCTGCAACTCTCACCCCTTGAGAGCTTCTCTCATACCCTCTTTCTTATTCCATCTAATAAAATGACCGGCAATGGAGTAGTTAACACGGATACTGAAAAGTTGTCACTGGGCTTCAAAGCTCAAAGTCCAATGAGATTAATATGCGACAGTGGATACATTATTGGTAAACCAAATGTCTTCAGACATATGCAAGACTAGTTCCCCATGAAGACGTAAATCTATGGCATTGTCTAAACTAGAATTTAATGGATGATGTCAGCATATTAGCTAACGTGCAGATGTGTTTTGTGAAAGTTTATTGAACACAGGTCGTGCGCATTCTGTTATAATGTGCTAAACTTGTCATATTGAAGCCTTGTCTCCCTCCTGACTCATAGAATCATAGAATATTAGGTTTGGAAGGGACCTCAGGAGGTCATCTAGTCCAACCCCCTGCTCAAAGCAGGACCAATCCTCAGACAGATTTTTACCCCAGTTCCCTAAATGGCCCCCTCAAGGATTGAACTCTTAGCACACGTCAAAGCAAGCACTGCCTTGTCTAAACTAGACTTAAAATGTCAGTTAGCATGTGTTAGCTAATAAGTGCTTACATCACAATTTAAATCCTTTTCTGGACAAGGTTTATGAACAACTCGGGGTCTAAACACAACCAAAACCGTTACTCAAGTGAAAAATACATTAAAAATACTAAATAACGCTCATCACTTGTTTGAATAATCCAAACATCAGTCAGAACATTTAATCACATTTTTAAAAAAGAAACTTTGTAGGGTCTTTTTGTTTGTCTTCAGTTATAAGTGTTTGAAAACAGAGGTCTTAAACTGGAATTGCTGGCATAAATGTTCAAAAAGCACGCCCAACTTCACACACCTCAAAAGATTCTCAAACTCAGGGCCCATTAAGTTGCCTCAAGCTGGGCACATGGAAAGTGAACTACTCACAATCAGTAGTCGTTTTTGAAAATTAAGGCTACTATCCACATCATAACTATAATATGGTGCTAGGGAAACATTAACATTTAATAAATTCTAAATTGGTGCAATGATAGAAAAACAGTTTATGTTAAAAGCATAAAATATATAAAAATTGCTACTTCAACAAAAATCTGCACTTCTCCACACTCTTGATATTTTTCAGATACCTGGGGTGCATTTGTGATGGGTAGACAAATTCCCAAATCATTAACAGTTAGCTGAAGAAAAAGTGTCCCAAAAGCCTGGGCAGATGTTTGCTGGATTCCAGGTAACATGTCTACCACTTCTTTTGTAGCCATGTGAATATCCTTATGTAAAGCCAGTCTCTGTTCATTCCAGTTGTCATAAGCAGCCTTGTAATTCAGCCAAAACAGCACAGCTTTATGAAGAAAAAAAGTTTCCAACAAAATTAAAATAAAATGGCACAAAAGTAGTGTTCATTGTAACAAGACTAAGGTTTGAGTTTTTCTGTTTTTGTCTTGTCCGCATATATTAAAATACAATGGATATATATTTGTATACACACACACAGACACACACACTTATTTCCCAGGAGCAATGTGCTTTTGTTGTCAAGAGCAAAATAAAATAATACATAAATTATAAATACTAAGGGGCAGAGGCCAAGTTAACAGAACCCAAAATGCTGATACACTCAATGCTGCTGATGTTGGTATACATTTACATAAACCATTTTGTCTATACTAACTGAAAAGCCGTCCTCCCATCAATTCAATTTTTTGCCCTTAATTAACATTAGTACACAACAAACTTCCTAACCAAACTTTGAGAACTATACTTACAGTTCTAGTCTATTTTAGGTTACAGATAAATTCAGATTTATAAATATCAAGCATTTCTTTTTTAAAAGAAATGTACAGAACTTGTTCAATTTGAAAACAAATTTGTAATGATTCTCTACTTTCTAGCAGAAGAGAAATAGAAACAGTACCTCTGTCAAACGCCACAGGCTGAGCAAAGACAATTGGCCTGTTCAAAGTAATAAGCACAGCCTCTCTATCTGATGAACCACTGATTTCTTCTCGGAGAGCATTTCTTAATCCAATTCTTGTCTTAAAATAAGCAACTTGATGGAAGTCAGAACCTGCTTCTTCATATACCTTAAAACATTTGAAAAATACAATAAAATCACACATTAAATTACGACTTTAACAGACAAATAAATTTAACACTTTGGCATAACACAAGAAAATCAAGCATGCCCCTTTTTGCAATACGCTCTTAAGAAGATAGAAAACTGTTTTCTTCTCTACTACATTTTGACCTAAGTTGGCAAATATTGTTTGTTTTCCTGTGTTTCTTAAATAACATAAGCCAACAGATCTCTCTACATTCACTTGATGCAGCAGAATCCTCTCTGAGGAAAACAACCATCTGAATACAAGTTTGTTAAATTTATGTTCTCTTTCTGACTTTCCAGAGAATCCTAAATACTGTACTTCCCATAAAATTAAGTGATTTCAGGAGACAGTAGTGAATTTAAGAATCCAGGAGATGCAATTACCAATTTAAGACAAATGAAATGGATCAAGATTTAGGTTTCACAATTTGTGATCTAATCTTTTCATTCCACGTATGTATACTAGAAATAGCATTGAAATCAATGGAAATTTTGAATTTGGATCAACTAAAGCATTAGGCCATTAGTGTCCGCAATACAGTGGGGCAAATTTTTTGGATGAATAAACTATTTGTTGGAAAATGCAGTTCCTGCTCACTGGAGACTATTCATAAATTTGACACAAATAAGCTGAATAGTTTCATCAAGAATTTTTTTTTCTAGCTCGATTCACACAATGTGGGAGAGTTCGGGAGCCCATGTTATAACTTCTAGCCCAGCGGATCAGTGCACTCACCCCAGATGTAAGAAACCCTGGTTTGAATCTGCTCTGGAGCAGGGATGTAATACAGTTCTCCACCCAGGTTTGTGCCCTAACCACTGGACTAAAAAAAAGTTATAAAGGGGGCTCCTTCTCTACTACCCCCCAATTTTTATGAATCTAGCTCTTTAAAATGCCCAGAAACAAAACATTTTAGATTGAACCACATGTTTGGTTTGTCCTAAAATGGACTTTTCAGTTCTGGTTCAACCTGAACCATTTTTCCCCGCAATATTTCACAACTGTCACCAAACAAAAAAAGCAGTTATTTGCCCAGCTCTAGTCCCTAGTTACAGAAGTGCTAAATGCATTATTATAATAAAATGCATTTGATACTCCCTCTGATTTATCATGAATTACTGTTCACAGTGAACGTTTAGCCCTTTTTTCTTAAAGCCATCTTTAATGAGGACATTGAAATTCAAGTCTAACGCCAGACAATGAATTTCAACTGTTACACAACAGTACATGCAGAATATATTTAGGCGGTAATCTTTATTGATTCTGAACTGCGGATGCATTCTAAAGCAATTGTTTTAAATATTTTCCAACTAGAGGTCTAAAAAAAATCAAGCTAGTCATATCCTAGCAGAGTAAGATTAGAGAGATTTGTTACGTTCTTTTCAAAGCAGAAGATACTTGTCTTCGTAAGAATGGAAAAGTATCATTACCAGGCTTTCCTAACATACACAGAGTTGCTGTCAACTAACCTGATGTTTAACAATTTGTCCCAATGCCAGATTCAGATCCACTTGGCATTTACCAAACAGTTTAAGGTAGCTGGTACTTCCAGGCATTGCTTTGGTTTGTATTCGGTTTGAGAGCTCAAGTTCTATCAATCCAGTTTCAAATCTCACGGCCCTCATTGATGGAGTTGTGGCTGTCACTTGAATTCCCTAGCAAACAATGAAAGAAAAGTTATTTAGGATCTGCTTCAAAGGTATCATTGATGAAAAAAATTCTTAGACATGAAACAGGAAAGGGAGTAAGGATTTTTCCATAACACTTTGCATTTAGGGCATTTCAAAAGATCATAAAAATCAAAGGGAGGCTTCTTTCTTGCTTTTTGCTAGTTAATTAAGAATTAGCATCCTTGTCTAACACTGGGCTGATTGTTATCTAACATTTCATTTGTGACCATCTCAGGAAAATTCTTGATTTGTTTGGTTTCAACATATTCAACTACTGGCAACAGCTTGAGAAATTTGTTGGTCATAAAGTTACCTTAAATTGTAGGCTCAAAGAGTACAGGAGAATTTTAGGCTTCTCTCCATCTGTTGTGCCATCATGTTCATTCCAAAGAGGAATTGGCTGCTCCCCTCCTGCACATGTTAAAAACTGTATTTTCAGTGTTTTAACAAAGAGCATTTTTCATACAGTATAGAAATAAAATTTATCTTTAAATGTGACTCACTGAATGTAATCAACCAGAGTAGAGTACAGCCAGTTCTGCAGTAAAGAACTATAATAAGCATAAATATGGAAGATTCGGGAGAGTAAGAGCTACTTGGGGTGTATTCTCAGATCATGGGAGTAGCACTGCTAATGGCCCACTACTACAGATTAACACATTTTTTGCCTATTCCTATCAAGTCAAGGGGGGTGAAGGTGTCTAAGATGGACAGAGACTACTCCCACTCTCCAAATAACACCCACAGAACAACTAGCACCTGCAGAGAAAGGGTATCATTTGGTTCACAAATAATTGCTCTTTACCTGCAGCTAAATTCAGTCCACATCAGGTGCTAACAACAAGAACCAGTCACTTGACCAAATTTATTAAGAGGTATGCAAAAAGGTGGATTAAAAAAAAAAGGTTACTTTAGAGTGAATGTGAAGGAGTCCTCTGCAAAATCTTTCTGTGTCCTTGGGAACATTTTTTTAAAACTTTACTTTGGCCTTCCTCCTCCCCACCTCACGTATACTTCTGGCTATAAATGAAAGAAACAATCCTTTTGGATGAGGACACAATGGTATCTTCTGTAGGGTCTATCAATATTCCACCACAGCTGACAAAAAGGGGTTACTATTGGAGTAGCACAAAGAATTCCATCTCCCCTGCAACTCCAAATTTTTCTAACCTCAGTTATCACTCAAATTTAAAATAATTATGCAGAAGTGTGGTAATTTTTTACATTTTTAAGTGACTTGGTATACATGCTCATCCTCCAATTAGTTTTGATGCCCTTATTTGCTTTTCTCTAGCTTTTCAATATCCTTTCTAAACTTTGGTGACTAATAGAACTGGGCTAAATGAATTTTTTGGATCACTGGCAAATCTGAAAAATTGAAAAAAAAAATAGTAGTTTTGGGATGAACAAAACGATTTATTGCAATACTGAGCATTTTAATGTTAATTTAAAAAATAAAAGGGAAAGGTCAAAACAAAACAAAAAAATCAAATAAAAAAATGGAACCCTTTCATTTTGAAGACATCAAAAAGACATTTAGATTTTTCAGTTTTTGTTTTTTGGTTGAAACAACTTGGCAAAATCAACACAAAGTTGTTAAATGTTTTGGTGCTGCTGAAACTGCATTTTTTTTGCCAAAAATGTTTCAGTTTAAAAATATCACCCAGCTCTAATGACTATAACTGCGTGTAGTGTTCCAGATGTGGTTACACTGGGGTTCTGAAGAGTGGCAAGAATAACTCCCTAGTTTTCTACGCTATTTCAATAAGTACACTTAGCTCAGGCTATTTTTGCAATGGATTTCAGTGAAGTAGTTTTTATTGTGGCATCCCGGTACTTTTTTTTTTCTTCAATAGTCACTGATTGCAAGTAGATTCCCCCGCAGCACCCGCCCCCTCCTCCCCCCATTCTAAGCTGAGCTCTATTCCCTCCCTGAGATGTAGGGCTTTACATTTGTTAGCTGTGAATCACATCCTGTCAAATGAAGGCACTTCACTTTTTCCTCCATCCTCCAGTATATTTTTTACCCTTCTAATTTTGGTGTCATTGGCTAACTTGATCATGCTTGAATTTATACTTTCCTCTAGAGAATCAATGAAAATCTTAAAGAATAAAGGAGCCAAAATTGACACTTGCGGTGCTCAACCCAATGCTGCTCTCAACTTGGAGATATGACTGCTCTGTATTCTCTGCTCATCAACCAGCTTCTTCTCCATGGTATTTTAATTTTATCTAATTGGTATTCCTCTAATTATTTTAAAGTTTATAATGTGCCACGAAAATGAATGCCTTAAAATACTATGGAGAAACCACAGCCACTGCATTCACTTATTACATTTACTGTAACATTCAAGTAATTTACTTAAGTTATTCTGACTGCAAGGTCTTTAATGGCGAGGACCATCTTTTTGTTATGTTTGCCTAGCCCTGATTAGGGCCTTGCAATTTACAGCAATACGAAAAACTATTATAGTAATAATAATGTTTTTAAGAGACTTTTGATTGGTTTGGAACAGCTTCACTTACAATCTACAAGACTCAACAAACAGCATGTTAATGAAATTCACAGATGACAGTAAACTGGGAGGATACTGAACATCAGTGAAAACAGAGAAGTGATACAATGGCACCTAATAAAGCCTTCTCATTTTAATATTCTAAGTTTCTCTGTGAAGCTATTTTAATGGAATAATGATCATTATTAAAGCTTTTTCTTCCAGATGTTCTCACACTGATTATTATATGCCAAGATATTTTGCCTGGAATAAACATCAGGCTGATGATTTTTCTGGTTCTTCCTTCCCACCCTTCTTAAAGATATGTACCACATTTTTTTCCCCTGTCCTCTGATACCGCTCCTGACTTGCATGATTTATTTCTTTTCAGAGGTTCTGAGATTTCTCCACTAGATCTTTAAACTCTCTTGAGGTAATCTCATCTGGACCTATAGATTTATATATATTCAGCTGTCAGACACTCAGTCATTATTTTGCTTGTTACCTTTTGTTCTGGGTCTTTGCAACTATTTTTTCTGATAACATGTCTGCTTGCTTCATAATAGCCTCTATATTTTCCTTAAAGCTTTCTAAAAAAAAAAGACCCAACAAAACTAAACTAAAAAAGTACATTAAAAACAGCTATTTGTAAATTTTAGCTCTTTTGGACTCTTCATTTACCTATTCTTTGTAAGATTATTTTCCACAGACATACAAGCCCTCTACACTGCTGTTTATGGACCTTCTATTCCTTTTATTCGCCTGATGGTTTTATTTTGGCTTTTTACCTGGCCTCTAGATTCTTCAACAGACAGCTTAGATTTTATTTATGTAATTCTCTTTCCTTTTCTTTTTTCTCATGCAGTTCTTGAATTTGTTTTTTCATCAATTCTTAATTTAGTCACATTTTAAAAAAAATCTTCTGTGCCACTTTAATTTATACTTGTGTATTAGGCTTTTGGACTTGTTTTTATTCAGATCACTTCTCTACCCATTTCCCATTTATTACTGTAGTTAATATCTCCAATTTAAGCAAGTGTCTTACAGAAATATGTAATGTTCTAATAGGATGTATTTTCCCATAACTTTTCTCTACAAGAAATATTAATCCGATTCATATATAATGACTTGCTCTCAGGTTTCCTCATTGATGGTTCATGTCAGATCAATTCATGTTATTTCTTTCAGCCTTTGGAAAAAATAAGCTTTCCTTCACTAAATTTAAACACTTCTCTGATAAACTGTCACTATATGGTTACATTCACATTTGCTTTTCATCTTCAATCATGCGGTAGGATCCTCAGCTGGTAAATTGATATAGCCCAAGAAAATCAATGGAGCTATGCCAACTAAGGATCTGTTTTAGTACACTTTTGTTACCCAATAAGCATAATTTACTAAAAACAGTATTTTATGTAATAAGAACAAATGTGGTGCTGAAACTAATTTTTCTATCCACTCTACCACAAACAACAAATTTTACCATTCTACCCTGACCAAATGTCCGTCCATATAGCTTTGCAAAAATCCTCCACTACCTTTTTGTAGTGAATGCTATTTTTCTTTTGCAAACTTTCACAAAGCTGCAAGCTGATCTGACTGGACAGAAAGCAATATTACTGACAGATGCTCACATTCTGTGGATTGTTTGGTAGAATTACTTTTGCAATTAATAGACAGCACCCTTGCACAGAGTTCTCATATGTGACACAGAAGCTCCAGTGACTCAAGAAAGAGATTAACAATGTCACCTACAATGTTCTCCAAAGCCAAATTCTACCTAACCAAACTTCTTTTCCATGTGTTGCTGGCCTCTGAAACAATTTCTGTGCTACAGTGGAACCAGAAAATGGTGGAGTTCTTGGTGACATAAGAACCTGATACAGGGACAGATAGATATTGCAGATATGTTAGGCAGCACCAAAAGTCTTAAAGCTAAAATTTTAGTGAAATCCTCAGGGAGTTCATCTTACCTGACACCTTCTGTATGACTTCGTTGACTTCCTTCATGAACACTTTTTGTACAAACACTAAATGATTTAGAAGGTCAGTTGTGAGATTATGTTCAAAGGAACCAACCTGCCAGAAAATATGAAGATTATTTTTGTAAAATTTTAAAATATAGGTGTGATAGCTGTGGTCAATGCAATAATGTTTTAAGTACTGACTGCATCAGAATACAGCATAACAATGGCACATCCTCTCAGATTCATTGATGTAATTATTGTTAGTAAACAATGATTTTTTAATTGTGGCCACTGTATGTGGAACAGTTTTCTCTAGTATATTTTTTGATTATAAGCAAATGACAATAAATAAGGGGGAAAGTGCATTATGTCGACTACTATAATGGGAGCATAGGCAGAATACCAGTATTGAATTATCAAAAACAGAGAATCGCAAAGCTCATTCAGCTTTTTTGTAACGGTAAAATGGTAGGTATAATTTTACCAGCTTTACAGAAGGTTTAACTAAGGCACAAGCAAGTTAAATGAATTGTTTAGTGTCATATAGTAAATCGTTAATAGAACTGGGAACAGAAGCCACGTGTCCTGACTCCCAAGGTCCTTTACTCTAAATGCTATAGAAGAAAACCACTGCTGATATGTGCAATACCTGATAAACCTAGTTATTAACTCTGAACTCTGATTATATGCTTTAAGAAATATTATTTCTACATTTTCTAAGAACTGTTATCATGCTTTGTATTCTTTAAACTTTATTAAAAACAAGTTTGGTAAAAAACTTGAATATTAGGAAGTAAATTTAGTCAAATTTTAAATGGCAAATAGAAACACAATTCTGTTACTAATCAGAACCTCTTTTACACATTTAGAGTAAATTCAAACCAAGGCTCAATCTCTGCACTAGTAAGGTCTGTCTTGAAGCAGAAAGAAGCAAAGGTTAGATTGGGAAGTACAAAAAGACAGCAGCATGTTGGAGTTCTCTGAGAAGCATACAGATCATCAGAAGTCTCAAATATGAGGGCAAATATCAACCAAGGAGTTTTAGGGAGCATGCCAAACATGCATATATAAAAATACTGTATGAAACTTAATTGAAGTAACTTAAAGAAATTGGCAGTCTTCAATGCCTACCTCAGCCACGCAACGTAAATAGTTCCCTTGTACATAATA
The DNA here is from genome assembly GCF_028017835.1 of Emys orbicularis. Classification (NCBI taxonomy): domain Eukaryota; kingdom Metazoa; phylum Chordata; order Testudines; family Emydidae; genus Emys; species Emys orbicularis. The sequence continues at coordinate 43,273,681 of NC_088687.1, read as the reverse complement.
GCCCTGTTTAGTTGGTAGCTCATCTATACTCCATATTTGATCTGAGTAGGTGTCATGTTCCTCCATGACATATTTGCCTGACATAGTGACAGGAGGAAGATTAAGACTTGCTGAAGGAGGAATGGTAGACATATCAGTGGCAGAAACTTTTGATGTAAACCGCAATCTGTGATTTGGAAGTTCAAATGTAAACCTTGTTTGAGCACCTGTAAAGAAAGAGAAATGTGGGTATAATGTTGTCTAAGAAAGAATATTTCAAACTTGAAAAAGTTAAGAAAATTAGTGGAACCAAATGAAAGCTCAAACTGGAGTTAAGATTGAGAGCACAGTAGTGTAAGGGCTATCAACAATTAATTCTCAATTTCTTGGGTTTTTAACCTAATTAAATTAAAAAAAACCCAAATGTTTGTAATTATGTAAATGCATAGTTAAGGTAGTCAAACAATCCAACTCTGTAGCTGTACTGATAACCTGTGAAAATAAACTTAAAACAACCTCATCCATTCAGAACAGTTTCAACTCATCAGGGACCACAAAACTCTATATACTACCACTCCCTAGGTATTTTTTAAAAACTCTTGGTGCTGTGGAAAGTCCAAATGGCAATACCTTGTACTGGTAGTGATTTGGCTCCATTGTGAATCTCAAGTACTTCCTATGGGCCAAGTGGATGGCTATGTGGAAGTGCGCAGCTTGGCTGGAATGATTGAGGTAAGTGTTACCATCTTGAATCTGAGGTGGTGTATGTATTTATTCAGTCTCCTCAGGTCTAGGAAATGACAAAGGCCCCTGTTTTCTTTGAGATAAGGAAATATTATGAGCAGAAGGGTCTTCTTCTCTTTACTCCTGAGATATTCCCTCTAAGGCCACTGTGTTTTGCAACAGGCTCTTGTGAGAAAGGTGTCTGAAGAGCAACTGGATGGGGGGGTACATATAGGGTAAAGTGTGGAAATTAATAGGGTTGCCATGGGCAAAATGTCCAATACCCACTTGTCTGTTGTGACAGTAGACCAAGAGTGTTGGAGAGGGGCAAGACAGTTCCTTAAAGTGCTGGTAGGCTTTTGATGGGAGCCACGTTAGAGCCAAATACTCCCATCACACCTGCTGACAGTGACGGTGCATGGTGAACAAAGAACAATGATGGCTATCTCCTGGAGCATCATGGTTTTCTCCTTGGAGGACATTCAGGCTGTCTGCTCTGGGAGTAGAAGGATGTCCTCCTTTGTATGTAATTTACTCGTCTGGGAAAGCCTCCCCCTTCTTGTTCAAAATCCTACAGAAAAACAGGAAGAAACTGACAGAGAGCATAAGAAGGCTAAATGGTGGCCAGAACAGCTCTACAAGCGGACATGGATGCGAACATGGCCAGGTAATCTGTAATGCAGAGTTGCAATGAGGTGGAGGAATATATCCTGAAGAAGTTGAGCTTTTTTCGGGGTTCTTTTGTGCCCCAGACTTTTCTTGGACTGCCAACATGATCAGAGACCCAGCATTTGGGTGTGTGCACAAGTGTTCAAAGTGCTTTGGAAGCACCTGGTACCTCTCTTCCACTCACTTAGCTGTGGGGGGCAGAATGGCAGAGGTCTACCACAGACCCTTTACTAGCGTAAATATGTCTTTGTTGATCATGAAGACAAACATGACCAGGGTTTGTTGACCTCAGTATATCAAAGAGCTTAAGAGACCTCTCCTGGATTTCTGTTTTCAACATCCAGGGTCTCTGCGATTTAGGACAGGAGGTCCTGGAAAGCCATAAAGTCATCAACCATAGGCACTGGGACAATTGCCACCGCTTCATCTGGCAATGATGATGATTCCTTATATAGGGATTGATGTTGTTACTCTCCCTCCATTATTGCCTACTCCTGAATGCTGATGTCAGTCTCTGGGTGGCCAGCTATTGATGCTGCTGGGGAGTAGGATTTCCTCTTTTATGTGTGGGAGGTGGATCTGCTCTGGGACATATGCAACAGTGGTTCCTAGTATGGCCAATATGGATAGAGCAGTATGCTACAGAGGTACTGACTGGGTTGATGTTGTCTGATCCAGTGCCATTCACATCTCCCCAGTGGTGGGGCTCAAAATGGATAGCCTCCTGAACCCTGCCTAGGGTCACTCTCTGATGGTAGGTGAGAGTGATCTCTACCTGAGACAGTGAGAATGAGTAGGTCAAAGAAGATGATGAGAGTTATGCTTCCTCAAACGGAAGGCCAAAGAGTGATGTAGGCCTCAGTGCCAGCCACTGCTTTGGTGTGGAATGTGTGTCTTCCATGGAGGTGTAACTCTAAGCCTTGACAGGTTCAGCTACGGGTGCCAGTTGCCGTGCCCAGTACCAAGGTCAGCACTGGGCCTTCATCCCCATGTGCCACACTGACTGACCAGGACTGGCCTCCTCCAATTTGGAAATCATACAGAGTTTGGAGGCTTTGTCTTTGGAGATGGCATGTGGAGTCCACATAATGCTTGGAACTATGTTTGTACTCCATTCTGCCTCGCCTCTTGTAGTTACTCTTCGGTGTCAGGGGACTAGGTGCCAGACCTGTTGGTGCTGAAGTTGGCAATTCCGAGATAGTCAGTGTTGAGGCTGCTGGTGCCATTCTTCAGTTCCTTTCTCTCTCTGGCCTCAGATTTTGGTGGAAGTGTTGACCAAAAATGATTTGACTCCAGTGTAACTGTTAGCATCTCCTCAAGGTCAAAAGCATGGACTTCTCTAACAACTGTAATTTGAGCCAAGTGTACCTGGGCTTGAGAATCTTCAAGGAGACAACTGGCACACACAACACCTGTCCAGGATGTGGCTCTGTCCCAAGCAGAAAAATCATCAACTCTGTCCATTTATGAGGGGGATGAGGCAGTCACAGGATGGGCAGGGTTTCAAATCCGACTGCTTAGAATCCATCATGAGGGGTAGCAATAGGCACAACCCTGGGGAGATTGCGCAGGAGGCAGCAAATAAGGAAAAGGCTTGGAGTGCCAGCCAATTAGGGGAAGGTTTATTGGAGGAGCCAATCAGGGCCACACTGGCCCATATAAGAAGGAGTTGCTGAGCAGAGCAGAGGCAGTCACTCCCTGAAGTTTGAGGGAGGAGGACTGGCTGCTTAGAGGGCTGTAGCCCCATGGACAGAGTAGTGCTGGGCAGGGTCAGCAGAGTATGAGAAAGCTCCAGGCTGACGGCTGCCAAACTGAGGCCCTGATACATGGGCAGAGGAGGTGCTGGGGCGGTGGGGAAGTGGCCCAGGGAAGGAGACGGCAGAGTTGGAGGAGGGGAGTGGCCAGTGTATGGACTGCAGTCTGTCACTGAGATGAGTGGCTAGAACCTGGACTGCAGATTGCCACTGAGGCAAGTGGTTGGACTGAGGACTGTCGGTCCCCCGGAAGGGGGGAAAGAACTGAGTGGGGCACAGAAGGCTGTGTCCAGAAGGATGACGTGGTCTGGGGAGCGACACGGGTCCTGGATATGAGACAGGAGTGACGATGGTCAAGACACCACCTGAGGAGGGCACACTGGCAACTCCGACGTAATTCCCAGGACGGCCAGCAGGAGGTGCTGCGGTGGTGAGTCAACACAATACCCTGGGCAGTAGGAGATGTGGATTCAAATATTCTCTCTGCCTGATTCAGAGAAGGATTATCAATCTTCATCTGTAAAATGGTCACCAGTAAAAATGTCTTTTCCAAACTTTAGATGTCCACAGTGAGCTCTCATTGGATAGTCCTGGTGCCTTCAACAGGCTTTTGGGCAGGCTGGCTGGGGTACAGGGCAGTTGGTATTAAGATGGAAGGCAGAAGAGGGCAACTTCCTGCACCACAAATCATATCCTCCCTCTCCTGCTTTGTGGTTATTAGTGGAAGGTATGAGTACATCTGCGGTTTGTTTTGGTTTGCAGATTATGGACTGCAGCAATCGTGTGGATGTGTGTCCAGGTACTGACAGCATCCATCACTGACAACATGGAGAATCATGGGGAATTTCATGGATGTCTTTGCAGTCACTTTATGTTGGCACCGTTACCCCAGAACTTGAAATTACTGCAGTCCAGCCATTGCTAGCTGAAAACCAAATACCACATTGCTAGGAATAATTTTTAGGACTTTGAGAGGCATGTCCAAATAGCTGCATGTTTGCAGTTTTGCTAATATGAATTGGAGGATGGGTTAGAGATGTATCATGTAATGCAGTGGTTCTCAAACTTTTGTATTAGTGACCCCTTTCAAATAGCAAGCCTCTGAGTGCAACCCCCCCATTATAAATTAAAAACACTTTTTTATATATTTAACATTATAATAAATGCTGGATGCAAAGCGTTTGGGGTGGAGGCTGACAGCTTGTGACCCCCCATGTAATAACCTTGTGACCCCCTGAGGGGTCCCAACCCCCAGTTTGAGAACCCCTGATGTAATGTACCATAAGAATGGAAGGAATGTTTGGACAGCTGGCCTTGGTGTAAAGTGATCTTGCATATAAGTTTTATTGTTATTATGACTAGAAATGTTTTGATAAGAGATGATAGGAGAACTGGTGGTCCCCTAAGGGTTACTATGGTGACCTACTAGAAGTCACTACGAGTTATGTACTTTGTTTAAGTTAGCTATAAAAGATTAAGCAAAACAATACATCTTGGAGCAGTCAGAGGAAGCTTTTCTTTGGGCTAGGAGCTAACCCCTAAAAGCCTGGCTGTTGATTACTCAAAACCATCTCAGACTTTGGGTAACTATAACGTTTGGGATGCTCTGAACCTATAGCTATAGCATATATGGTTGTGTGTGCTTGAGACCTAATAAAAGAGTAGTTTTAGGTAAAAGCACTCTGGTTATCAATCAATCATTTATCAGACAGAGGAGTTGTGTCCGCATTGATTTATTCCTGACACTGCCTGGAGAGAAACAGTTAAGTTACCGCTGCTTTGGGTTCTGAAAACCCTGAATAACACCACTAAAGATTTTTGCAGTTTGTTGGCATGGGTGCTCCAATGACTTATGTGGTCAGTTTGCAGTTAGTGTACACAGCAGTGTTTTTTGATAAATCAGCATGAATTCTGTTTGGTTTATTAATATGCTTTTTATTTCACAGAATCACAGCTTTGGCTAGTAGGTCCTGGCAGCAGGGGTTTCAAACCTCACCAAGGCAGATACTGGTTGTGATTGGTTCTCCCAAAATCAGAGCCTGGGTGGGTTTGGGACGCCTCCACTCTTCCTTTAAGAATTAGACATCAACACAATTTTCCTCAGGAAAAGAGGTTGGATTTGTGGGCAAACCTGAGCCATCACTATGAGACCGGGGGTTCCTAGGCAGTAGGCTGTTCTAGGTTGCAACCAATGATAGACCTTGGGGTAAAACAAACTATGATAGGGAGTTAAGACCTGGGACAGTGATGCTCAGGATATGCTCAACCTACAGGGAGAAGGCAGGTGAATTGATGTTCTTCCTGGTTTCACTGCTGCTAGGACAGGTTGCCCGAGAAATTATCCTGTTATGGAATTAATGAAGTTGCAGCCACTTGGTCAAAAATTCCAGATCTTTGTATCTGTCCTCATTGGCCTCTGCCTTGTGCAAATTATTCATTATAACAAAATCTGCTAGAATTAGCCTCCTATTTTATTTTAATACACTAAATAGTCATATCTGCAGGATTGATTTTTACTGTATTCTGGTTCCTTATTAATATAAATTCTCTCATACTAATCTGTTCATGAAAATTCATAGCCCCAAGGACGAACAAAGGATTAAAAAAGTATTATTACCATAACTGAATAGGAATCCATAATGCCACATTTGATCTTTTCTAGTGAAATTAATGTTAAAAAGTGACCGTGATCTTTTCAAAGTTTCATGGAGTACTGTTACCTGCACAAGCCCTGGCTTCCAACTGTCCCTGTGTGTGCTCAACCCCGACTCAGTCCCAGGTCTCGTCCCTACTCCACCCCTTCCCCCAAATCCCCACTCTGCCCTGCCTCTTCCTGCCCCTACTCCGCCTCGTTCCGCCCCCTCCCCCGAGCGCACCCCATCCCGCTCCTCCCTCTCCCTCCCACTGCCTCCTGCACGCTGTGCAACAGTTGATCCGCTGCAGACGGGAGGTGGAGGAACTGATTGGCAGAGCCACCGGCAGGTGGGAGTGGGGGGGAGGGGACTTGGCTACCGGTGGGTGCTAAGTACCCGCTAATATTTTTCCGTGAGTGCTCCAGCCCTGGAGAACCCACGGAGTTAGCGCCTATGGTTACCTGTCATTCCATGACTTCTCATTCTTCCCATCTTATATTCTGCTTTTAGAGATGGCAAGAGTGCTGCTCCAATAGCTATACCATCTATCATGGCACTGAACTTAAGAACTATGGGCTTCTTCTCTAAGCCTTCTGGCAGTTGTGGAAATTCATTGGTTTCAACTGGAGTCTGATTAACACTTGTTGGTGTCTTTTCAGAGGGCAATGGAGTTGCAACATCTTCTTTTGCAGGCTGTGGTCTATTTAGAAGAAGAGATACCAGAAACAACTATTAGATATCCTAACGTATTCATTATACAGTATTGGCCTGATTCTCCCACAGAGCAGCATTAGCCCGTAAGAGGATAGAAAATAAGACAGGTCCATACAGGATGGCAAATAAAGCAAAACTTACGCTGTTGATGGTTGTCTGATGAGGTCTGAAATCTGTTTGGAAAGCTGGTGAGAACTGCGCACCATCATGCTGTGTAGAGTGGCAGGGTGTTGAGGAATGTTGATGCTGATAGCTCCCACTTTCAACACTGCAGCATTATTTGTTTTCAATCCTCTTTGGGCACTATAAAGAGCCTGTGATTTGGCAATACTGCATTTGACTACAGTTCTAACAAACAACAAAATATGTTATTTGCATCCTTTTTCCAAAATATTTTTTAAAAATATATACATTCATATAGCTTTTCAACAACAAATTAGCTGAATTATCAAGTATTAAGATGAACACACTTGTATTAGCAATTTAGAAACTATATACATGCCTACTTAGTTTCTATTTATGCACACGCAGATGCAGTACATGCTGTATCAACTATCCAATTTATGCAGTTTATTATATTTAACAAAATTATAAGGCATGCATAGCAAAATGTCCATTCAACTATTATAAAAATGAAATATAAGATAATTTGCGATTACACACAATAGACTGCATACACACACTATACACACACTGAACACAATTGTGATTCTGTATCACCTATTTCATCCTCATTTTTTCTCAAGAATTTTAAACAATCTTCTATAGTGACAGCTCCTCAGAGAGACTTTATTTTAACAACTACTAGACTACTGGACAAGATTCTGTCTCAATTTGTAGTTAATATGTAGCAAACTATTTGCTTTTTTGGTGTAGGAATATTCAAGTTTAAATGGCCCTAACTTCACAAATGTAAACTTCAAACTACACTAATTTCAAAGGTGTCATCATATAATACAGCTGTGAAAGAAACACAATTGCACTATGTGTTTGTAATTCTAACAGTGTTTTTCATCTTCAACAACCATGCTATAAAGAATAACAAATCCATGAGTATTTCTCATCTTTGTGGTCAGTTATTGGAATTTTACTCAGACAAGATTTCAAGTACTATGGCTTACACCAGGGGTCAGCAACCTTTCAGAAGTGGTGTGCCAAGTCTTCATTTATTCACTCTAATTTAAGGTTTTGCGTGCCAGTAATACATTTTAACGTTTTTAGAAGGTCTCTTTCTATAAGTCTATAATATATAACTAAACTATTGTATGTAAAGCAAGTAAGGTTTTTAAAATGTTTAAGAAGCTTCATTTAAAATTAAATTAAAATGCAGAGCCCCCCAGACCAGTGGCCAGGACCTGGTCAGTGTGAGTGCCACTGAAAATCAGCTCGCATGCCGCCTTTGGCACGCGTGCCATAGGTTGCCTACCCCTGGCTTACACTATTATGGTTTAATACATATGATAGGAATATAATTTAGAAGAGGCAATATATTAGCAACATAGTTTGCCAATTAGTATAGAATTAAATTTTCAACTTTCAGCTCAGATGATTTGAGCAGCAATTTCCTCTCAGGGGTATAACTAATATTCTTCACAGTATTAACATTATAATGATAAAGTTAAGAGGAAAAATGGAATTTAATTTTTGGGCAACCTGATCTCACAGTATTTATGTAATTATCTTCACAGGGTTAATGTTAAAGTAATTAAAAGTTATTTCAAGTGTTATTCTCCAACACTATGCCCAAGGCCTAGCTAGCTCAAAGAACCCAAGAGGTGGGAGTACAACAAAGGCAGTGTTTTTTCTGCTCATAGCAGGAGAGAACTGTGTCACACTAATTCAATCACAGGCCTTCCAAACATCTGTTCTAACACTAGCTTAACAGATTAAGAATAGATATTGCTGGGAGTTGAAAGAAGTTCTTGTTCAGGATCCCATGGCTAGAAGGAAGGCAGCAGCTTTAAGGGAACCAGATCGTCATTGATTAAAATTCAGGGGTAGAGAGGGTTGTTTAATTTTATTATAAAGTGCTCTCACAGAAATGTGGAAGACACATTTCCAAGGAGGAAAAGTCCCAATTTGTTCATTAATGTTTTCAGAACAGTATTAGGCAAATATGCTTCCTTCAAAAGTGGGTATGTGTGTTTTGTTCTAGCTTTTAAAAAATTAAAAAAATATAACACACATATGGGCCAATACAAAATAATACCACTCTGTTTATGTTAGCGTTCCCATACATCTCATTCCAAGCAGAAATTAACAGGGGGGCAGAATTACGTTCCATACCTATGTCTTTCCCTCAACCACTCAACCTCCAGCACCATAAGGCAACTAGCTGTGAGTCAGCCCATAATACATTCCTTACATCAATGTTTCAAAAAATTGATTCAACTAGCTGTTCAATCATCATCAGTATAACTTTCAGCATGAAGGAACAATGAAACAGTTTCCCCAATCTATGCCAAGACACCAACACAATCATCCACTACACAATTTGCTGAAAAAGTAAGTGTCATAGTCAGCATTAAAATATTCACTGTTCGATTCTATGATAAAAAAATTCCCAGTTTAAAAACAACATCTGAATGCACACCCTGTCTTGGTGCTGAAACATCTGAATGCACACCCTGTCTTGGTGCTGAAACATGAGCAGTATTTCTAATACAATTTAAAGAAAAGCATTAAGCTAATGTACCAGAAGGGCAGGGGGGGGGGAGGGAAGAAGCACAAAAACAAATACAGATCCAATGTAATTAAATTAAATGATAGAAACCCACATTTCATTGGTTCCAGACTTGAAGCTCAAAACTCACAAATCTAGACTTCCTTTATATCTAACAACTAGGTTAACCGTGCTTCCTGGGCAAGTACTTAATTTTTCATTTAATTAAAGTATCTTACTATAAGTGTCTGCTCTAAGATGCTGCCAACATGGAAAGCAGGTGTTCAGAACACTTAAAACACCATTCTATTCATACTTAACATGCATTATACATCTAACAAAAAAATGTATATAGCACTAGAGCTAGCTCAATATTATTCAAATGTTACTAAACAAACACTGAAGCTATTCACCAAAGAATTCATTCAAGTAGTAGTTTTTGTGGTATTGGATCAGATCTATAGATTGTCATTCTAAAAGGGAACAGCTGGAAAGTGATTTGGCAAACAGGAACTCATAGCTCTATGGGAAAACCTGTGGAAGTAGGCTGAAGGGGAGAAAATTGCTGCAAGGTTCCATTCCGCAGTACTTCCTGAACCAGTTACACTGGGCTGAGGAAGAACTAGATGGGAGAAGGAGGAAGAGGGAAAAGATTGGAAGGGTTTCCCTACCATCAAACAGGCTACAGTGCCAGCCCCCAAACCCCACAGAACTTGGGGGAAATTAGAAAGGAGAATTCAGCAGCAGGCCAGCTGTTATCTACATGGAGGCTCCATGCCATATCTGTATTCCACAGCATTATCCCCACCCCTCACATCCCCAGACTTCTGCATATGGAGTTGCCCCAGAATCCCCGCAAAGGTATGTGGGGTTGATCAGTGGTAAGAAGGGACTCCCCACCAAGTAGGGGGCATAGTTTCTGCCCATATTTACATTTTTGCCCTGATGTCTGCAGAGTCAATGAGGGACAGAAACTTACAGGTTTGACCACTATCCTACTTCCCACCCCCAACCTTTTTTCTTGGTGTGAAGTCCCAGAGTTGTGGAAGACCTTCTTTGGGTCTGAGGACAGGGGAAAGCGAGGAAGTGAACATGAAGACAACATAGTCCATTTCTATATGGGAGGGGGAGACCCACGGGCACAGGGTCCCCTGTACATGTGGAAGTTAGGGAGTGGATTTGGAAGTGCTGTAAGTTTTAAATAGAACAGTATCTTTTAACGATAACTAATGTGTGTACTTATAGTTTCAAATATTATTTAATTATTATATGCAAGAATAAAGTAAGTAAAGACAAAGAGCCCATAGTGAAGTTAAAAAGAGTTATGTGACTGCAGTCAATAAGAGCAGGCCCACAGTGGGCTAAGAATGGTCTAATTAACCTGTTCTCTTTACCTGGATCAGCACCATTTCATATCATTAAAACATATAATAGCAGCGTAAAGAACAGCCAAAGAATTAGGCTTTAATAGTTATTAAAACCAGTCTAGTTCTTCAGCAACTATAGCACCGTGCACACAATTGGGCAAAAGGGTAGACTGTTCAATGAACGCCCATAAATTTTCTTAATATATAATTAGTGGACCATACTAACTAATTCAGAGTCTATTGTTTGGTAAGCTAGAATGTTCTGAAGCAACAACTGGCTACACTCAAACACAGTAATAATGCAGCCTTTAACTACACGGCACAATGTTAATTGCAAGTCCATTAAACATAATAATATGACATACAGAAACTCTTGTTTGGCTGTGCTTGTTGGAGATGTAGGAAAATCCTCCAGTCTACAGATGAAGATTGAAGAGAAAGCAAGAAAAACAAAAAGCAAATAAAGAATAAACATTCATGCAAAATTAGTTAAATACTCGTAACCCAGAATATGACAAATTATCTAAAAATATATTAAAATTTAACAAGTTGACACTATGATTTTTAGAAACTTTAGTAATTTTTCCCATTTTGTTGCATCCCTATTTTTCTGTGTGCAAGATCAGAGACACTGCATTGAACAGAAACATGAATTTCAGCCACCTTCTAAAGTATTACATGGCTTACAGTTTAGAGCTTTTATCTACACTTGTTAAATATGTATGTACATTTAGCAATTTGGCTATGGACAATATCAATAGTAGGGGGTTTTAGTACAGAAAACAATATTACAATATTTAGTTAGAATTTATAGAGAACTGGACAAGAATTATTTTTAAAACGGAGACATGAGTGACTTTTCACATGAGACAGCCTCCTTAGCCATCTCATCATTATGCACATTTTAAAGGCCAAAGTAGCATACTGAGGGTTACCCAACTAACATTGAGAAACAGCATGAAAGTGATTTACATTATGAAGAATTTTAATTTTATTTGTAGTGCTCTGCAACTCAAAAATAAAGAGATCCAAATGGAAAGGAAGTAAGAAAAATAAGCATGCACTTCTAACCTGAGTTTGTGAACATAGCAGAAGAGCAAATTACATGGATATTGAGCAAGTCATTCTAGATGTTCATTCTTAAAAGGTGATATTTTAAAAATTTGTCAGTTGTATGGGGTAAAGAACAGACCTTATAGAAGTAAAGTAATTTAAAAGACCATGCAACATGAGAGGTCAAAAAATTCATCCTTTATGAAGCAAGAAGATCTCATATGGGAAGAATCAGCATTAAAAGATTAAATACTCTGATTTAAGAACCTCTATGTATCATTCAGGGAAATCTCTAAACTTTTAAAAAGTAATTATTATAAACATTATAGAAATAACTACAGATACACGTAATGTCATTGAGTCACTGTGTGTACACAAAGCAGGAGAAAATTGCTCAAGAAAGCTATGATTTTGTGAAAAAAATATTTGTATTCAATGGATCTATTTCCTAGCATTTTTCACAATCCAACCATTCATTTACTTAGGCACTGATCCTGCAAACTCTTCTGCACATACCCTTTGCTAATGGGCGTAGACCTACTGAAGTCCACAGGAGTATTCATATCTGTATAGTTAAGTACATGCCTAAGTGTTTAACTGATTGGGGCCATAGTTATAGATGACTGTACGTTCACCATAGCCCAAATACTGCTCATTGTACTCACATGAGTAGTCTCATTAACTTTTATGGAATTATTTATGTAATGCAAGCAGGATTTACTCCAAATACAAATGTTTGCACTGTATATTGTCTGGGCAAGAAAAATGGCTCTCACTATAAATGCTGTCATGAAAGAAAGAAAAAAAGTATGCTTTAGTTAAAAAAACCTTCTCTGTCTCTCGTGTGTGTGTGTGTGTGTGTGTGTGTGTGTGTGTGTGTGTGTGTGTGTGTGTGTGAGAAAATTAGTTTTAGGGGCCACACTTGAGGCCCATTCCAACAATGAGCTCTACATGGCTGCCCATAGAGCTCTACTGACTTAAAAGGGACTGTGCAAGGATTCAGACCTCATTATAAGATCAGGGCCCCGGCCTCCACAGTAAGTCCCATATATTTCTCTGTACATACAGCTGACACTCCATTTCTATACAAATGTGTTTTTGTTATTTTTAAATTGTTTTTGGCTTCACACTCACTGGATATTTGGTGTAATTCCCTCCAGCAGAACAATGTTAACACCACCTATATGAGCAGTGGCACAAGTCTCAGTCATCTTTTGGTGCAGAACATCTTTAAGAGGAAAGAGAAAATACTTTAGAAATACTGTAATACAGTAAAATACTTCCATATATGTCAATTACTTGCCAAAATACAGTACAAGCTAATGTAAATGTCACAATGTTTGATAATTGTATTAAATAGTCTCACATTTAAACACTATCTGGTGAAGAAAAGTTGCAAAAATGTAAGCTACACTTTCATTTTCTAAAAGTATTTTCATTATATTTCAGTTTATTGAAGTTTTAAATAAGTTTACATAAAATATTGCTTATGTAACATTTAGGGATTTTTACACACATCTGCTATTGCCTTGCTGGAAGATGTTTACTAAGTGAAAGAAAAGCAAAAAGTTACTACACCACCTTTCATTTTTTCTTTTAGTGTGAAACTTCCATGAATCCTCTTCAGCTCCGATTCCATTGTTAGTCCACCAATATCTGCTTCAAGGTGTGTGCGATTCACCATGCCTATCCCAAAGACTATTAGAGTCACGTGCTGAGGTTCGGAAGTAACCAGACTGCGTTTCCTCTGTGTCTTGCTCAAGCTGCTATTGTCCTGTTCATTCTCAAACACAACTCTACATGCAGGTTCAGTAGGACTCCGAACACCTGCACAAATATATACCAATTATTCAGTGAGAACTTGAGTAAATTATCTATTGTGAAATCTATTTAAATTTGTATTTGAAACTAGGAATCTTTGCTGTATAAGAAGGCAATGTTCTGGCTAACCATTGGTATGTCACTCACATCAGTCCAGTAACATTGTCACAACTGAGCAAAAACCAAGACACTAATGATAAAATAATAAATATAACTACAGATGATTTCATATTGTACTGCTAACAATTGCTGATCCCTTTGAACTAAAAATATTTGCTGAACGTTACAGCCTAGAATGAGGATTTAATACACTGGCATGACTATTTGGCCACATAACAGCTTTCATAATGACTAGCAGCCATTGTGACTAGTTATTAGGCATAGCTCCCTCCACTTACAAAGTGGTGTGAGTGATTTTAGACAGGTAACCCTCTTCCCCCCACCCCCCCCAAAAAACAACAAAAAACAGGAGAAATTTGCCCCCTTGGAATATTTCATCTTTAATTAGATTTCCTTAATATTTCTGGTTAGTTTAATGGCCAGAAAGTTCTAATAATTTAGTTTTGGAGGAAAAGTTTCCTTTTAAACACTTTAAACATAACAGTAAAAGAAATGTAATAATGGAATTTACATGTAGAGAATTATGGATATTATCATTTGTCAATTAAATGGATTTCCCTCACTTCCTCCATATCTAGTGGAAGCACTGACATCAATATAACACTTTCTCCTGCTTTTAGGTTTTATATTTTAAATATTTTTTTTTTTTACAAAATGCAATATAAAAGTTTATGACCTATAACTTGAAGTGCCAAACACATTTCTGATGCTATATAATTCAATAATAAATGTTCATCAACAAAAAGTAATTTAGACATAAGGCCAATACTCAATTCTTAATTCACTTTGTTGTGCTCAGTGTTCAAATATACTGCAGTATACATGGGAAGATCACCCAACTTCAAAAGCACTGGGAGAAATGCTGTCCCCAATTAAGTCAATAATAGTTTGATATCAATGGAGCAAGTATTTCACCATCTTTTCTTAAATTTAGACTTTTACAAAGGTTCTGAAGTTTTTCTCTCTGAAGTGACTGAGGGCTCATCTATACAGGGTGTCAGTACGCACCAATGGGGTGTAAATTCTAGTTTGCACCAATGTGTCGCACACTAACTGGCCTGTGTGGATCCTGTACACTAAAAGTTCTGTAGTGCATTAACCTAATCCTTTTTCACACAGTATGTGTGTAACATGAGACTATCTGAAATGGGACTTCACCCCAAGCCCGGAGTAAAAATGACCTCCTTACTCAACTTCTGTTCCTTCTTTGTATTAAGAGCGTTATACCTACTCACTTTAGTAAAAAAGAAGCACTTGCATCAGCCTTGCAAAGCTAAAACATCTATGGGAAAGCAAGCTGGAGTCTACCCTGTTCTCACCTGATCAACAGAATTGTTAACTAAGTTTTAACTATAGAGACAAATTCTGCCCTCAGTTGCACAGTGCAACCCAAACGAAGACAACAAGGCTGCACAAGCATACCAGAGAGCAAAATTTGAAAACAATTGAGCTGAACAGGTACCTAATGACAGAATTTGGTATCAAATTTGGAACAGAATGAAACTAGCTTGACTTTCTAATATCACATGGAGTTTGCAGAGTTGGCAAATCAGAAGTTTACTTGCAAACAGGAAACATTTTGTTTGGAAGTCAATAAGATGCCAACCTGAACTCAATAATTCCATTTTACAGTCATTTTTCTGAGCAGAACTACACAAATACTGACAACTTTTAGTAAATCATTTAGGAAAGAATCTTCCCATTTGTAAAATCTATCACAGGGGTGGCCAACCTGAGCCTGAGGAGGAGCCAGAATTTACCAATGTACATCGCCAGAGAGCCACAGTAATACGTCAGCAGCCCCCCTATCAGTTCCCCCCCTACCCCGCTCCCAGCGCCTCCTGCCCACCGGCAGCCCCGCTGATTAGTGCCTCCCCCTCGCTCCCCACAACTCCTGATCAGCTGTTTTGTGGAGTGTAGAAGGCTCGGAGAAGGGGGGGGCGGAGGGGGAGGAGTGAGGGCACAGGAGGCTCAGGGGAGAGGGTGGGAAGAGGTGGAGTGGGGGCAGGGCCCACAGCAGTGAGCACCCCTCAGCACATTGGAAAGTTGGCGCTTGTAGCTTCAGCCATGGAGTCGGTGCCTATACAAGGAGACGCATACTAACTTCTGAAGAGCCGCACGTAGCTCCGGAGCCACAGATTGGCCACCCCTGCTCTATCAGAATCCAGTACTACAAAAAACAGTGTAAATTAAATTATTTTCAACCCTAAAACATCTCACCTGTTGGCCCAAAAGTTTCAGACGATTTTTCTAAAATCCCTGTTGGATCAGAGATAAGTGAATAAAAATTCAGCAGTTTATACATATTTTGCCAGCACTCTGCAGATGGCTCACTCTGTTCTGACACTGTAATGGAATCTGAATCATCCATATGGATGGTCATGTGATCAACTACATCCTTTGAACCCTTCCTGGATACTTTAGAAGTTCTTCTTTCTGATCTCCCCAGAGAATTCTTGTTTCGAGATTCTTTTTTATTGTTCTCATTATTGGTTCTTTTGTTCTTTGCATTGTTTACTCTGCTGCCTCCATTGATGCTTCCTCGGGAGCTGCGGCTAAAGTCAGAAGAGCGAAAGTCTCTATGTTTACGGGTTTTAAAGGTAGGTGTTGGAGAGGCTGACCCAGCAGTGTATCTGCTAAGTTTGATGTCCGTCTGTGTGGCTTTAATATCGTCTATCATTGTACTGAATTGATGAATAAGCCGAACCAGTGCCATATCTACGTGCTGGCTTATGGACTGGCAGGAAATTGTAAAATTACAGTGAAAAGTATTATAGTAACGCTTGTTCAGGTCATGAAAAGAAAGGGCATTGGTGGAGTTTTGGGGTGTACACATTGACTTCTCCATTACAACAGCACTAATGCTAAAAGTTTCCAACATCAATGCCGGTTTGAATTCAAGTGGGGGAAGATTGACGGCTCCTTGCCTAACAGAAAAAAGATAAAAGTTAAGGATTTTTTAAAAAGAGAAGGCCAGCATTAAATAGCTTTTATATAAAAAGTTCAATAAATTAGTAATAAAACAACATTCAGTTCCTTCAGGAGATCACCTCTGCGCTATCGTTTATTAATTTTTACTATACAATTTACCAATATTATACAATATACTGGCTACAGTAGAAACAATAGAAGCGAGAGTCATTTTGGTTCAATATTTTATTCTATGAAATGTGTAGTTTGATATGTAATTTGTCAATTTTACCATCCAGTTTTGTCTAAGAAGTTTTGCATACAAGAAGTAATATAGTTTTATTCAGTAAATGACGATTACATTACAGGGTTGGAACATCCTAAACCCTGTTAACATCTCTACCTCCCATCCCCTTAGCCCCAGCTCCTCTCTCCAACCTTTCCTGTTGTAGACCTCAAACCTGCATAAGCAGCTGGATCTCTGAGGTTGCACCTATATTTCTAAAAGTGAAATATGAAGATATCAAAATGCTTTGGATGTAGCTTTTCCAAGTGAAAGTAAATTAAAACTTAATGAAAGACTGTTTTCCCATTCTGTGAGGATGTGTTTCAGAAAGTCAAACCGAACTTGAAACGGTGAAAAAAGCAATTACTGTACTCTTACACATATATATAATTTAAAAATAAATATTTGATAATATACCTTCGTGCTCTCTTGCTTTTTCTCTCTTTTGTTGTATCTGAATCAACAATGTCTGCCCTGAGACAGTCCAAAGTCCCTGAGAATGAAAGATACTCTCCGAAATACATTCTATAGCATAGTGGCACTGCATCTTGAGACTGAATTCCTGTATGGCTCAGAAGAGGTTTGAAAACAACCTATAAAAATATAAGATCTCTGAATTAGCTCTGTTGCCTAGAGATTTCTTATACTTCTGTTTCCTTGCTTCAGAAATGAGTTTTAATTTGTTATTATTATTTATCATAAATCTAGGATAGTTGTGATAGGCCCACTATATACATTGTAAAATAAAAAAGATTTCCCTTTTAAACTTAATTCAATTTGTATTGCTGTTAAAAAGTACAAATCCAAGATTTAGACAGAGAAGAAATGTAGTGAACCTATTTATTCCAAAAAGCCCAGTAAAACTCCTATGCAGCATGTTTACCTCAGCTACTGGTTGCTTTAAATTTAAAGCTGGATGAGGGGGTTCCATCCAATTGCAGCCCCCTTTCTGACTGGACAAGGAAATAAGTCTGCAGAGGAAGACCCTCCACACAAAGGACCCAGATTCAGTTTATTAAAAATCCCCTAGCTCTTCAGATTTAAAGGAAAATGCCCTCTTAGTGCTCACTCATGAAAACATTAGGAGACTCTCACAAACCTTGCTTGGGACTTCTGTCCCCACAAGGTTATACTGTTGGATACAATGCAAGGTAGAACAATATAACTGCCTGACGTTTTACTTCGTTTTATCAAACATTTTTTTCCTCCCAACAAACTCCAAAACTCATTAAATACCCACCTGCGCATCTGCAAGTTGAACAGCAGGAAATCCCTGGTTACCCTCTTCTACACCTGCAATGTCATCCTGACTGGTGCTATGCTGAGAATGTGTCCCATCCAAAGTGTTCTGGTCACTAGACAGAACTGTATTGAAGTCGGAAGCAGAGGGTATTGTAGGAAGATTGGGTGCAACACCTACAAAATAAATCCCTGTATGAACACTCCATAACACCACAGCAAGTCATAACACTAAGTGAGTCTACATTGTCTAGACAAAGAATAAAACTCATAATAAAAAGGATAGTTATGTAGAAACAAGTGGAATACTCAGAAGTCAAGTTGTAGCCTTGTTGATCCCAGGATCTTAAGAGAAACAAGGTGGGTGAGGTAATATCTTTTATTGGACCAACTTCTGTTGGTGAGAGAGAGAAGCTTTTGAGCCACCTAAAGCTTTTCAGTCCTTCTTCTACTGACCTCAGAAGAGCTTTGTGGGGCTCGAAAGCTTCTCTCTCTCTCACCTTCAGAAGTTAGTCCAATAAAAAGATATTACTTCATCCACTTTCTCTCATTACAAGTCAAGGTTTTTACTAGGCTGCTAACATTAGAAAAGAGCTCTTCAAAGAGTGCTTTGAGTTACCATGACATTTAGTGTATTTAAGTATCTACAGCTAACGTCAACAAGCTGATCCTCAGAGTATTTGTGGGAAATAATGTACCATACTCTTATTAAATATCAAAATACTGAAAGTTAGTTTGGTAAATTTGTGCAAAAATAAAAATAAATCCCACCCAGATCAAAATATAGGATTTGCTGGCCTAAAATGTAAAGCTTCCATGAATTAGTGAGCCTGAGGGACATGTTTGGAAAATGATCCTATTACAACACAATTTATTATTACAGAAAACTCAACAAAAAGAATGGTTGCTTACCTTGATATAACTATTGGTTTTTGAGATATATTGTCCACATGGGTTCTATTCGTTGCGTGCACACACTGCATGTACACATAATCGGATTCTTTTTAGGCAGCAGTGCCCATTGCGGCCACACATATGCTGAAGCTGTCCTTATGTCCCCCCTTCACTAGACAGCATAAACGGTGGAAAGGGCCAAACATCCCTCAGTTCTTTTGCCAGCACAGAATCCCAGAGGAGGAGAACTCCATAGTGGCAGGTAAGGAGGCAGGTTGTACAATCCATGTAGGCAACACATCTTGAAGAATCATACTTACTCTATGGTAAGTAACCAATGTTTATTATTCAAATGTTTGCCCACTTGGATTCTATTCTTGATAACTAACAAGTTTTTGTCTGTTTGCTTGGAAATAGATAGTAGCAATCCAACTGAAACAATGGCTGGGCCTACTTAGACATGTGGCTGCTGAGCCAAAAGCAGGTGGGAGACTAAGGGAGTCAGCCAGCTGAGTTTCCCAGCAAAGAAAGGCAGGAAGGTAGGATATTTTCCCTTGACTTGAAACCAACTCTACAAGGAAGAATCCTCAATGGAAGGAAAACTGCACCTCGCCAGCAGCACTGCTAGCTCTTCTTCTGCCTGCACCTGTAAGGGCCCTGATGGCTTCTACCCAGGTCCTGGTCTTGACTTGCTGGGAATGCAGACTGCATGTTCCTTCTGAAGAAAGCCAGGCACGGGGAACCATTCAGTAAGAGAAGTATCTGTTGTTGGGGTCCCTCAAGAAACAAGAGAGCTACAGGAGGGGGTGACTCATTTGCATAGTACCCGGGAGCACTAGGACTTCATCGACAGAACACACTTGGAAACATCTGGGATGGAGGATGATAGCTGATTACAAATGACTTCAGCATCACCAGAGGAAAAAAAAGAACCACCTGCTTTAAAGGCAGGAAAAGGCTGTTGGCTACCCTGGGCATTAGATAGTGCACCCCCCAACCCCCACCCCAGAACCAGATCCTCTGTCAATTCGAGGTCAAGAATCAGTATGCTGTACTGGCTACAGGAGGAAAGGAGAAGACCCTGCCAATGGCTGAGGAGGAGAAGACACCTGCCCCCAAAGCTGTGTGTCTCATGGCCACTGGTGCCCAAGAAGGGGACATAAAGTGGTGGTTGTAGGAAAGTCCCTTCTGAGGGAGATGGAGGCATACATTTACCAATGTGACACAATGTCCTGGGAGGTGAGCTACCTGCCTGGACCCTGCATAAGAGATATTAAAGGTTGCCAAGGTTAATCCGTCCCTCTCATCACTACCCCATGCTGCTTAGCCACGACCCTAAACAGATCAGCTGTGACTACAAGACTCTGGGAGTGAGACTGAAGGTGTAGAGGATGCAAGTGGTGTTCTTGCCTAACCGCCCAGTTGAGGGTAAGGTTCCAGGCAGGGACATGCACATCCTGGAGATGAATACATGGCTGTGTAGATGGCGTTGATAGGAGGGCTTTGGCTTCTTTGTCCTGGCTGTTCTAGGAAGGAGGACTGCTGGGAAGAGAAGGGGGTCTATCTAACCAAGAAGGGGAAGAACATCTTCACACTCCAACCCATCAACCAAGTGATGTTTGGAAGCATGGGTTGTTGGGGCTTTCAACATCAGTAGTAGGTCTTACTTAGGGAAGATCCATCTGACCACTGGTCTGGCCAGTCTAACTGCTCTGAAGAACATAAGATACATGAGGGTTCTCAGCCAGGGAGACCAAAGATCCTGAAAGCAGTGCACTACTGAGGGTCGACACATGGCATGATAAGGTGCGTGGCTGAAATCCCTTATCCCTCTGAGAGGAAAGAGCAGGAACTTGAGGCCATTTATGTGACAAAACATCTGTCCCCACAGACTTGGGGTCTGCTTCCCTGGTGAATCATTTCTTCCGATTGGCAAACAGATTGACCAGCGCATGTGCAATTGGGTTGAAGACTTTCAGATAAGGCACAATTCCCAGTTGCTGACATTGCAATGCCTGAGCTAGTTTGCCTTTTGTTTCAGTTCCCCTTTCATGGGAGGCTTCCACTTTCCTATCAGTTAGATACTTGGAGAAAGAAGTCCTTTTGAATGGAATAACCATATCCTTTGCTACAGATGCTACATCAACATCGACCTTAAACACATCTCTGAGAGCATTCTTTGACTCTGGCAGTTTGTAGAATCTGAGAACATGCCTGTTAACGTGTTTAACTTTTTCAAGGGATTGGCACTCATCCCTGATTACTTCCTTGCATGATAGGTACAGGGGAACTGCTGCCACGGGAGAAGGTTTAGAAGGGAAATATTTGCTCTGAAGCTTGTCCTTGAGGGCCTGCTCACGTCTGAACTGGATCCTAGATACTACCAACTTTTTTGCACACTTTTCAAACTTTTCAAGGAGGGACAAAACCTTTCTGGCATTTTGTTCGTGTCCTGCTGAGAATCAGAGGCTGATATCATTCCTTCCTCAGTAAAAGGAGGAAGTGTCTGAGTCAGAGGCAACCATCCTTTAGGTTTTCTTACCTTTTTTGGGGGGAGGGGAGAAAGGCAGTGTGTGTGTGTGTGTGTGTGTGTGTGTGTGTGTGTGTGTGTGTGTGTGTGTGTGTGTGTGTGTGTGTGTGTGGTTTTTTTTTTGCAGGAGTGGCCATCTGGGTATGCCCTAGGTGGGGTCTTTTGTGGCTAGCCTTGCGAAGGGCCTTGAGCCCTCTACAAATTCCTCTCTCAGAATCCTTCCCTTTAGGTTCCCACTCCTGCAGGTCACAGGATGGGGACTCATTGGCAGATTTTCCTGACTCAAGCTGGAAGGAAGAGGGGCTAATTGACAGCCCTGCGTATCTCCCCAGAGCACTTAGGAATGCCATTTCAGGACTGTGGGTGGGACCAGACCCAGTCTTTATGAAACACTGCCTGATGGGGACCGACTCACCATGAGGGCCTGAATCTCCCCTATGTTACCAGGGGATGGAACAACTACTGAAAAGGCAGTCTTCACTAATAAGGTGGTACAGGCTGGTAAGGAAACAAAGGAGGGCATCCCATCAACTCTATTAATAGTATATAAAGGTCTCAAAAGGGAACGGGACTTCTGAACTGAAGGAAAGCCCTTAAGGATTCCAGCCACTGTAGGTTAAGAACACATACTGTGGCCCTGTATAGAAGGATGATGTGCAGATATTGCTGTCAGGTGTACCCTTATGAAACTAATAGAAAGTCCAGATTGTTTCACAGCTAGTCAATACTACTGAAATGGGTGTTGTCAAAAAAGCAGCTGCTTCTGAGATGCCCAAACAGAAAATTTCTTCCTATTAGGTTTATAAGTCAGTCTGATTGAGGCTCTTTCTTTCTTAGGAGCAGTATTTTCTGAACTGCTTCTTTGGTGAACATCAGCCGGCCAATACAAAGGCTGTGAGGTAACAAAGCTGTGTCCAGGTCCCAGCATCCAAGAGATGAGAAAGGCATCTGACAGGCAGCCTGGACTGCAGCACTCTGTGGAGCAGAACACTTGGCATTTCTTGTTCTGGACTATGGCAAATAAGTTTATTGATGGGTCTCCTCACTTGCAGAAAACGTTCTGTGATACTGGATCCTTGACTGATCACTCAAGGTTGTCTGAGAACGGTCAGCTGAATGTGGGTCCTGGAAAATACATGGACAGCGAAGAATACACCAATTCCAGAGTTGAATGGCCTTCTGCTACAGCAGAAATTACATGTTTGTTGACATGATGCAGATCTGTAGTATTATTCGTTAATACTCAGATTGTGAAGATCTAGAGCAGAAACAGGAATGTTTTGCATGCAGGTGGATAGCTCTGAGTTACAGGAAACATATAGACCAGTTTCTGGAGGGTAATACAGGCCCTGTGTTTGAATGTGATTTAGATCCCACCTCAGCGCAAAGGCACTGATCACTAGTCTTGGTAGGTAGAAGTGCAGAGACAAGTACTCCCTTGCACTAATGACTCATGCACTAGTTTGATGAGTACAGTGCTTGTTGCAGGACCACAATCAATAGGCCCATGTGGTGGGTAGTTACACTGATTTCAACCACACTTGCATGGAGCACAGGTCAAGACTGGCAAACTACATAACGTAGGTGACGCCATACGTCCCAGAAGCATGCAGCATTCTCTTACTGATGTTCTTCTGTGAGTTAGAAGATGGTTCATCAGGTTCCCTATGGTTTAGAATCTTTCTTGAAACCTTGAAATCTTGAAGATAAGGTTTCACTGACCTGGAATCTAACACAGCTCCTATAAACTCTGTCTTTTTAGTCAGAGTAAGTGTAGATTCTTTCTGTTGACTTTGAGGCCCAGTGTGGCAAAGAGCTAAGTTTACTTGAACTGAGTAGTTTACCTACCGGTAGACCCCAGATCAACCTGTCTGCAGGATATAGATAGAACTGAACACCATTTTCCCTTAAGTGAACTGTATGACTACCAAGTATGTAGTGAACACATTGTGGAGTGGAAAGACGAAAGGGCAGAATCCTGTACTGGTAGTGAGAGATGTTCCTACCAGAAATCTGAGGTATGTCCTGTGACTCTGAAGTATGCTTTTGAGACTCAAAAGTCCAGAATGGGAACACTAATTCCCTTCCTTCCTTGGGATGAGAATATAATAGAAATAAAAACCCCTGCCTCTGAACTCCTAGGGCATCCCTTCCACTACTCCAAGATACAGGAGAGAGTCCACCATTGCTTCAATAGTATTTCATGAGAAGAGTCCCTGAATAAGAATTAGGAAGATGGTAGGGGGGTAGGAAAGGACTGGAATTGTATGCAATACCCATTTCTGATAATGTCAGATCCACTTATCCATAGTGAACCCAGTCTAGGCTTCCTGGAAGAATCATAGAATATCAGGGTTGGAAGGGACCTCAGGAGGTCATCTAGTCCAACCCCCTGCTCAAAGCAGGACCAATCCCCAACTAAATCATCCCAGCCAGGGCTTTGTCAAGCCTGACGTTAAAAACCTCTAAGGAAGGAGATTCCACCAAGAAGAAGAAGAAGGGGGGGGGAAAAAGCGTTTCCCACAGTTTCACCAACCTCTAGACTGGTGCAAAACCTGATGTTGAGAGGAAGAAGTCGAGTACACCGCAGCTGAAGAGGTCATCTGTGTTTGAACCTGTTCTTCTCTGTTGGTGGATCCAGTGCCTTCTGTGGGTTATTACAGTGTGCACTACAGGGATACAGTCTGAAAATTTGAGGTCTAGCTGGTTTTCTCTTTAGGGCTGACATATACAAGAGAATACAAAGTGGCTCTAGAGTCCTTAATGAGTGGAGGGCCTTGTTGGTCTATGAGTTGAAGAGTTCACAGCCCTTGAATGGAAGATCCTCTGTTTTGGTTTGGACGTGCCTAGATGTTTGATTATTGGAGCTAGGAGGATCTCTTTATCACCACATATGTTGCAATGGTGTATGTGGATACATCCAAAACAGTATTCAGTGAAGGTCAAGATATCAGCAAGCATGACAGATTGTAATTCTTCCCTGTATTCTTGTGGAAGTCCTTATTAACAGACCATTTGTCCTAAGGTAGATACTAGGTGTTCTCGCAAAATATAATTATTTGGTAATGTCCATCTGGACACCAGCAGAGGAGTAGACTTTTCTGCCAAAGAGATCCAGTCTTTTAACAGACCTCTTCCCTTGGTGTTGTATGAGGCGGCCCTGGTTGCTTGGGTCTTCCCTGAATAGCCACTATGACAAGTGGATGTGAATAAAAGTACACAAAGCCCTTGGGAAGAACTTGGTACTGTCTATTCACCCTCTAGGAAATGGCAGGTATTGATGCTAGAGTGTGCCACAAGTCTTTTACAGGCTTTAACAATCCCTCCCTTAATAGACAATGGTGAATCTACCAAGCATGGAAGGGGGCATGTGGTGGGGCGGCTGCCCCACGCCCGGAGAGGGTGGGCTGCGGCAGGCCTGGGCGCCTGCGTAGACGCGCAGCCGATCAGAGAAGGGCTTACTGGGAGCCAATCAGAGGACAGATTGGGGCCAGCCAATCAGGGCCCAGCTCAGCCATATAAAAGGCTGCTCAGAGCGAGGGCAGTCAGTCTGTCCCAGGCCTTCAGAGGGGAAGGTCTGTCTCCAGAGCTGGGAGGCCAGCACCACGGACAGCGCAGTGCAGGCCAGCTTTAGAGAGTGGGAGAAGGCCCTACTCCGTAGCCTGCCAGGCGGCAGGTCTGGGAGGAGAAGGCCTAGCGCAGAGAAGGGCCGTTGGGGAAGCGGTCCAGAGGAGTAGTCAGAGGAGGAAGGAGAAGGAGGACAGCAAGGCTGTCGCCAGAGGGCCTCTGGACCGGGACTCAGAGTAGTGGGCGGGCCTGAGTCCCTCCTCCTTCCCCCCTTATTGTTATATTCGGCCATACACCCAGCCATAGGCCGCAGGGAGCGGCCGGCCGGAACCACGCCAGATCCTCGACTGTAGGGATCGGACTTAAAAGTGTGGGGCTGTTGATCACCCCCTCCCCCGGAAGGGGGTGCGAATAGACAGAAGGACACTGTCGGAGGGCAGTGTTCCAGAAAGAGGACCCTGTGCATCGGGAGCACAGCGGGTCCACACGCCAACCCCTGGCAGGATGACAGACGGGACATCACCAGAAGGAGGCGCTCTACTGGATCGGACCGATTCCTCGCGGCGACCAGTAGGAGACGCTGTGGTGGTGAGTCCCAACCCTGTCACAGGGCAGAATACCAGGGAGCCTGTTTATTGTGAGAACCATCCCTTCTCCTGCTCAAAGTCTCTACCTGACTCCCAGTCTGATGCCCATGAAGGAGAAAGGACATCTTCGGCACCAGAACACTGCTGGCCAAATGAAACTGCTCTCATGCACATGGGGGCGCATGTACACCAAGACTAGAATACATGTGGACAAACAAAGAAAAACTGACTAATTTGAATTTCAACAGTCTAACTCCTATTAAAAGCCCACAATAATATTTGTATTTTTTAAAATATGGCATTATTGTAAACTGCATTAATATGTGCTAGTTTTAAACAGTCAAAAAATATTTAGCCACACATTCCACAGCAGGATAATGATCCTTAGCATTGCCACACATGCATGCTTTTAGTTTTGAATTCAAAACTTACACCACTGCTCATTATTATCCCCAATAACATGCATTTTATTTAAGCAAGATTCACTAACTAGATTACTCTTCTCTATCCATATATGCTGCATGTAATGGTATAATTGTAGATATCACCACACACCTTTTACAGAGGAAAATTTTGATAATTGATAGAGCCATGTCTCTGGGCCATAGAATTATACCTACAGCAATTTCAGGAACCTGAATTTGTGACCAAATTATTGTGGTTTAATTAACTAAATGAGGGGAAAACAGTGGACGTGTTATTCCTTGACTTTAGCAAAGCTTTTGATATGGTCTCCCACAATATTCTTGCCAGCAAGTTAAAGTAGTATGGGCTGGATGAATGGACTATAAGGTGGATAGAAAGCTGGCTAGATCGTCGGGCTCAAAGGGTAGTGATCAATGGCTCCATGTCTAGTTGGCAGCCGGTATCAAGCGGAGTGCCCCAAGGGTCGGTCCTGGAGCCGGTTTTGTTCAATATCTTCATTAATGATCTGGAGGATGGTGTGGACTGCACCCTCAGCAAGTTTGCAGATGACACTAAACTGGGAGGAGCGGTAGATATGCTGGAGGGTAGGATACAGAGGGACCTAGACAAATTAGAGGATTGGGCCAAAAGAAATCTGATGAGGTTCAACAAGGACAAGTGCAGAGTCCAGCACTTAGGACGGAAGAATCCCATGCACTGCTACAGACTAGGGACCGAATGGCTGGGCAGAAGTTCTGCAGAAAAGGACCTAGGGGTTACAGTGGACGAGAAGCAGGATATGAGTCAACAGTGTGACCTTGTGGCCAAGAAGGCTAACAGCATTTTGGGCTGTATAAGTAGGGGCATTGCCAGCAGATCGAGGGATGTGATCATTCCCCTCTATTCAACATTGGTGAGGCCTCATCTGGAGTACTGTGTCCAGTTTTGGGCCCCACACTACAAGAAGGATGTGGAAAAATTGGAAAGAGTCCAGAGGAGGGCAACAAAAATGATTAGGGGGCTGGAGCACATGACTTATGAGGAGAGGCTGAGGGAACTGGGATTGTTTAGTCTGCAGAAGAGAAGAATGAGGGGGGATTTGATAGCTGCTTTCAATTACTTGAAAGAGGATTCCAAAGAGGATGGATCTAGACTGTTCTCAGTGGTACCAGATGACAGAACAAGGAGTAATGGTCTCAAGTTGCAGTGGGGGAGGTTTAGGTTGGATATTAGGAAAAACTTTTTCACTAGGAGGGTGGTGAAGCACTGGAATGGGTTAGCTAGGGAGGTGGTGGAATCTACTTCCTTAGAGGTTTTTAAGGTCAGACTTGACAAAGCCCTGGCTGGGATGATTTAGTTGGGGATTGGTCCTGCTTTGAGCAGGGGGTTGGACTAGATGACCTCCTGAGGTCCCTTCCAACCCTGATATTCTATGATTCTAAAACTCATGCCATTAAATACTATACAACTAATGCAACTGTTTAACAAAGATCATTTAAAATCAAGTTCACAACATTCCTACTTTGTGGTTCTTTTCACAGAATAGCAGGTTACAGATTTAACAGGTTACAGAATCAGAGTCACAGTGGGTGAACACCTTCACGCACATGTAAAGTTAAGCACTCACAATGTGTTTGCAGGATTGGGCCACGTATTTGTTCAACCATAACATAATTACAAGGTAATAATTATATTCTGAGATTAACAAAGAGAGGCTAAAGGACAGTTAATAAATTAAAAAAGGAGGAACCTTCAAATTATTAATAGAAAAACTGAAAATTAAAATATTCACATTTGAAGATTATGAACAAGGGAAGGATTACAAAAGGACTATGGAAAGACCAGTAAACTGCTGTAAATTATCTTGTTTAATGTGTTTTAGCACATTTTTTAATCCTTCAATCCCATCTCTCCTTTCTTTTTCCCGCCTTCATTCCCTCTCATGTCCTCTCACTACCTTCCCTTCAGGTTAAAGCTCATCTTTCTCAAAACAGAAGAAATATGTTTGGTTATATTTAGCCTCAAAACTGAACAGGGAGAAAGAGGATCTGTTTTTCCTGTGTAAACTAACATATACACAAAAATAAGAACTTTATTGTGCAGACAAGACCCTTGCTGACAAAAGAGGAAAGTATGAAAAGAAAGGTCTGCAACACAATGATATTTGAAAGTTTCCCATTAATTCCTTGGGAGCAGAACTGAGCCTGAAGAAAGGAAATCAAGGGTTTTCAGGCTTTTTTTTTTTTTTTTAAAAAGCTATCTTTCAGCAGCTCGACAACTCTGCCTTCTTTCCTTTAGGAGTTATCTTGTTTTCTTTCATGCATATTTTTTTCAGAGTTTGAGACTCTGAGGGAGTTTTTCAGAAGTGAGACTTTGAGGGAACCATGTTTGGATGACATGCAGCTTGAAAATGGTGAATAAAGTGCCAGTCTGGACAGAAGCCAGAATACAGAGATTTGCATATTATGTAAAGGCTGTTTTATGACATCCATAACTGTAATATTTAAGTGCTACAAATACACTAATGCATTTATGCTACCACCACTTCTTTGATATAAAGAAGTATTATTAACCCCATTTTATAGAGGAGGAACAATAAAAATTAGCATATGGTAAGGAAAGATAGGAAATAGACTGATCATGCAAATAAAATACCCAGCACCAGAATGCAAGGAATTGCATAACTCAGGGAAAACTGATAACTATGCAATATCTTTGAAGTCCAATCATAGTTAACAATACCTGTTGGAAGGCTATTGTGTCCAGATTTGGTGTTGGGAGACTCTTGCACTACACCTCCTCTGTTGCCAACAGCATTTGACATCCAGTTATAGAAACTCACAGATGATGGTTCAGACAACAAAGGATGTTCAGATAACATGTCGGTGGCCACAGCATTTCCTGTATTAATAAATCAGCAAAGTTTTAAAGACCACGACACCAAAATTACTGTGTAAAATTGGTACACAACATAGGTATCTTGATAATGGAAAACAGGTGAGGTACCTTTACTGTTAGCTTATTCCGATATATAGGAATTCCTCAAGGGATATTTCAGAAAGGTATAAAAAAAATAGTCAGACAGCACTCTTGCAAACTACTGGTGCTGGGGAAGTCCACCCCAACCCTAGGCTTCAGAGCCTGAGCTCCAGCCTGAACTGCAACTTCAAAGTGCTTTCCATACAGCTATTTTTAGAGCACTAGCACAAGCCCCACTAACCCCAATATGTCAAAATGGGCTTGAAGGCTCATTCCAAAATGCTGTGTACACACACACAGTAGTAAGAATATATAAAATGAAAGCTTTTTTTAAAAAATTGTAATTATTTGGTTGTCATCTTCTCCCCCAACCTTCCATACTTCAGAGTAGGGGTGATCAAAGACAAGCAACATGAAGACCTTACAAGATCTTACTACTGTAAAGCACCTAGTACACGAAGGCCTCAGTCCTGTTCAGAGCCTCCAACTGCTACCATAAAAACAACAGGAATGGTAACAAGCAGAGAGTCAGGAAATACAAAGTTAACCTTCTCAGTACCAGGGCTTTGGAGCTGTGCTCCGGCTCCGCTCCAGTTCCAGGCAAAAACCTGCAGCTGCACTGCTCTAGAGCTGCTCCGCGCTCCAGCTCCGGGCTCTGCTCCAAAGCCCTGCTCAGTATGGTATTGTTTTAATTGTTTTATTTCTGCTTTTCCACTGAAACCACAGATTTATAGTATACGTTTTGATACTAATTTTCAAATGACAGGATGTGCAGTGAGAATTAATGTTATGTACTTCCAGACTCTTACTTTAAAATTAACAACTTTAATGATGCATTTTTACGTATTTATTTTGCTTTTTGGCTTTGGGCATTTTTTTTTAAAGCAGAGCTAAAGGAAAGTGTTAGCATTTAAAACTGAGATCTTCATTTTGTGAGGTGCTCATGTAGGCGGATTTCTTCAAAATCACTGAGTTGCTAAACAACATATGTGTTCAGCTCCCCTTCAGATCAGCCATTCCTGGTGACAGAGACACTATGTAGAGGCAGCAGAGACAAAGGAGGAGAGAACAAGGGCTAGTCTACACTACCGAAGTCCATCAGCACAGCTGCATCAATGCAGCTGAGCCCGCTGTAGCGTGTCTGGTGAAGATGCACTATGCCGATGGGAGAACCCATCAGCATCATTACTCCACATCAAATGAGAGGCTCTCCCACTGACATAGCATGGTGCAGACACCACTTTAAGTCCATGTAATTTACGTCGCTCAGGGGGTGACTTTTTCACACCCTTAAGTCAATATAAGTTATGTTGCTTAAGTGGTAGCGTAGACAAGACCCAAGTGAGCAAAAAAGAAACAGAGCAGCTGACTGACGGGGAGGAACAGAAGGCAAGAAGGTGAGCAGCAGCCCTAGTGCTAGTCCAAGATACAATGGATGGAAGTTGAAGCTAGACAAATTCAGACAGGAAATAAAGCACAAATTTTAACAGTGAAGATAATTAACCATTGGAACAATTTACCAAGGGTTGTGGTGGATTCTCTATCACAAGCAATTTTTAAATTAAGATTAAATTTTTTTCCTAAAAGATTTACCACCTGTTTGAATTGAGGCATATCAGGGAAGGCCTATGGTCCATGTTATGCAAGAGGTCAGACTTGATGATCACAGTGGTCCCTTCTGTCTTTATAATCTATTAATCTAGTCCCTGATTAGGGACCTTCATATTGGACACACTTCTCAAGAGGAGTCATATACAAAGTTTCTCAGTTCTGTTGTTTGAATGATTGTATGTACACACAGACACACACAGACACAGAGAGAGAGAGAGAGAGAGAGAGAGAGAGAGAGAGAGAGAGAGAGAGAGAGAGAGAAAATACCATTCTTGGAAAGAGACCAGACATGAAAAATTTCAGTTCAAAATTCTATTTTTTCATAACGTTATAAGAATGTAAAGATATGGGGGGGAGCTAAAATATAGCAGTCACCACTAGGCACTGCTTTAATAACCTTACTGCTTTTTTAGAAAGTCAGAAGGAAAAATATCCTAACACCTTTGGGAAAGCATTGCTTCTTTTTTGATGATTCATAAATTAAGCTGAAAAAATCCAAAGACATAGCATGTACAGTACCTGTTCTTGTTAAAGAACTACTTTTAACTGCTGTAGTACTTCTTTGAGGAGTCCCTTCAAGAAGATTATGCAAACTAGGAAAACTTCCAGTAAGGTAGCTGAGTAGGCTCTCCTTTCTCGGACTTTCCTTGACTGGCATTCCAGAACGGCCAACATGCACTGGTGAATCCGTGGCTGTGTCCCCACTAGTATAGCTCAAGGATTGGTAAGGATGTATACCCTTTCACACACAAAACACAAAACACTAAATGCTAAGTAATCTATATACATATAACAAAATCAAAATAAGTAATTATTAAGTGCTATGAACACTTTATTAAGCCTGAACACAAGACCAGCATCCAGAAACTCAAGGATCATAATCTGGCTCTGATACTAACTCTTTTGGCAGTCTTAGACAAGTTACATCCTCTTTCCCTCTTTCCACAATTTGCACTTGCCCCACCTCACAAGCGTGTTGTGTAGAATTATTAGTTATACTGCACTCCAAAGATGAAAAAAGTGCTATGATTTTGTGTGTAAGACACCTTAATTAAAAAGCAAAGTATGTAAACTTTTAGCACCTGGAATCATGGGTAGGTAACCAGTGTTGAATTTAACTAAAGGAAGTTTGTGGAAGGCACAGCAAAAACTGCTGAATACCCATCTAAACTGCAATTATATTTGTTTCTAATAGTCAATCTGGAAAAATGCAGGCCTAGAAGCATCATTTTTGTTGCAAAAGCATCATTAAAAAAAGCTTCATGCTGTCTAAGGTGCTGAAGCACAAACAGGAGGTTTAAAGAATCTCCAGAACTTTACCCAAACAGTAAAAGTAAAATTAAGACTTTCCCCCTTAGAATTACTTTTCTAAAAACCATTTGTAGAATAGTTTCCCAAAGCAGGCACGCTTTACTATTACTGAATGACACTTTATCAAACATGGAATCATTAGGTAACGATGCCTAAAATCACATTCCTCTTGTCCATAACTGGACCTAATGCATGAGATCTTGTATCAGTTGAGACCAGAAAGTTAATTATATAACATATCATAGCTTTACCATACATCAGAAAGGTAACTTTTAATTCAGGTTTGTACATTACTTTTAAGATAAAAAGTTCCATATCAATGCTATGTTCAAAGTAACTCAAATCACAGCAGGAGATGTTAGTCAGCTTGTGCAATACTAGAGTTATTCGAGATGTGTTTCACTATGAGTGCTCCATTTCAGGTGTGTATGTGCCCCATGCATCTGTGATCAGAGATTTTCAATAGCTGTGCCGATTCAGTCCATGTATATGCTCCAGATATCCTCGTACTCCTTACCAAGGAGATATAGAGCTGCGCAGATGAACCTCCCTCAGTTCCTTCTTTACTCCTAAGTTCCGTAAGATGAAACTCCGAAGCAGAAAGGAAGGAGGACAAATAGCGGTGTTGTAATAATGGGGCCTACAAATTTACCCTAATTGTGAGCTCAACTGTAAAAACTAAGTGAAAATTCATAAAAATGTCACAATAACTTATAACAAATGCTGACAAGAAAAGGTGCAAAAACGAGAAAGACTAAACTAGTGCAAACAAAAAGGCCTGCTGATATAATTCAAGGACTGTGAACCAAAAGCCGTGTGTCAGAAACTAGGTTTAGCTGGTGGACAATGAGAGAATGAGCCCTTCCTCCCAGCGCAACGCTTATGGGGTCCTCAAAACAAAAAAAACAAACAAAAAAAAGACTGGGGGGCGGGGAGGAGGAGAGAACTGGTGATTGCAATGCTGGCTGACTGAAAGACAAGAAGGGGAGGGAGTGAACTCCAGCACCAGGGAGCACTGTTTCCAAAAATCTCCAATTGAAGGTTCATGTGCACCTGAGGTGGAACACCCTTAGAGACACTACTCAAAGAACCACCATGAAGAACACTCTCTATGCTACCATTACTATGCCACTGTGCATATGGCTTAACCTGTTCACAGTAGTAACACAGAGCTCTCCTTCTTCACTGCCAGAGCTTCTGTGACAATGGGGGTTAAATTAGAACATTTGTGGGTGGGGAGTTTGAATTCTCCACGTTCTTTAAAACTTAATTTTGTTTGTTTGTTTATATATATATATTATATATATATAAAAACCATCAGTTTGTGGGAGGTAAGGTGAAATCATTTACGGAAAAGGGATATCCACAATCAGAGTCCATCTACAAAACTATATCCCATTAGTTTAAGGGTGATTTGTCGCAATAATCATGTGGAGAACTCTTACTACTGTTAAAGTTAGAAGACAATACTAGTACTGAGGCTACAATCAGAGTACCATGAGAACAAACTTTTTACTATTATCCTCAGAACAAGAGTCGCTTTTAGCTAATACCAGCACTGGAACCAAAATCAAGGAGGAACTCTTTCTAAGAATATCCAGATTATTTATTTGCAGAAAATGTGATAGGGTTCTGCAGTATAATACCATCAGTGACAGCAGACTTTATATATCATATTCCTAAATTGCACGTTTTAGCCAAAAATTTCCAATTTGTGCACACAACCACATATTTTATCCTAAATATTACTCATGTGCACCCATACATTTTGGAATCCACAATTTAATGGTCTGTTTTTGAAAGTGGGGACCTAGAGTTAACTGCTGGGGGAGGGGGGAGAGGAGGGGAGGAGAGAAGAAAACTACAGTGATTAAATAATGTAACTCTTTTCTACAGTATAATGAACATGGCTCAATTGCATGGTATGCATGATATTGGTTAGTGTTTAATCCAGGTGAAAATTATTTTGGGGACACAAAATCAAACTTAAAATAGATTGCAAACAAAACACTTCTCTCCCCCCATATCTTCCAAGTTACAGTATAAACTTACCTTTATTTTCAGAGCAGAATCACTATGAGTATGGGTCTTGGATAATTTCCTCATGATCTCAGCCCCAGTTACAGGCCCAGAAGAAACTCCAGCAGGTGGAGGACGATTAGCTGTTCCTTCTAGGAGCATTGTGTGTTCACTGACTGTAGCTGAACCATGTAACAATTGTACAAATTAACTACATGTTAAACAAGTCCAAGAGTATCTATTATTATGTACGCTTATTCCCAAACCATCGTGTACACATCCATGCTTTTGCATTTTGGCACACAGACGGCAGAGATTGATCTAAGCAAAATCTAACAAAAAACAAAACCCCAAGCATGTGCCAGCTGGCATTTATACAAGAGTATAATGCAGTTGTCAAGCATGTTTTGAAACTACACTAAGACAGCTTTTAAAATGTTATGTCACGATGTAGCGGGGTGGTCACCCCGCTCCGGCCCTGGAAGGGTACAAGCAGCCCTGGGGAGGGCTGCAGTGGTAAAGGCAGCCCTGGACAGGGCTGCAGCTCTGAAAGCTGGGCTGATTGGGAAAGCAGCCACAGATGTAGCTGGCTTAATAAGGGCCCAGCTGGCCCTTATAAGAGGGCAGTGGGCCAGGAGCAAGCAGTCTCCCTCTAGCCAGGGCCGGCTCCAGGCACCCGCTTACCGCGGCAAGTCCAGCTGTTCCGCGGCAATTCGGCGGACGGTCCCTCACTCCTGCTCGGAGCGAAGGACCTCCCGCCGAATTGCCGCCGCAGATCGCGATCACGGCTTTTTTGTTTTGTTTTGTTTTTTTGTTTGGCTGCTTGGGGCGGCCAAACCCTGGAGCCGGCCCTGCCACTAGCTGAGGAGGGAGATGGACCTAGCTGTCTGAGTGCTAAAGGGTACTGGAGCGAAGCAGGGCTGGGGAAAGGCCAGAGGAGCTGGGGAGCTCCGGGCCGGCAACTCCTCAGGCAGCAGGCCCTTGTACAAGGCCCCTGGAGGTACTGGGTTGCAGAGAAAGGCAGTAGGTCAAAACCTCCCTTGCCTATGATGACTGGCTTATACAGACTGCAGTCGGCCCCAGTGAAAGGGGGCTAGATGGTGACTGGCAGTAGCCCATAGGCTGAGGCAAGGTGGGGATAGGGAGTTGGGGATTCCCCTGGGTGGGGAGACCCTGAGACTGTGGGGGTATTGCCAGGGGGCAGCACCCCAAAGACAAAGGGCACCGGAGTCCGGGAGGGACACAGGAGCCAGCGGCAGCAGGACACCAGCCTGCAGAGGGTGCTCTGTGCTGGAAAGAGCTAATTCCCTGAGGAAACCAGCAGGAGGCGCGCAGGGGTGAGACCCACAACCGTTACAGACGGAAAATACCTATTAAAGACAGACATACAGATACAACCATTCAAATGCATGACATAAGTCTACAATGTCAGAGACAGCACATAATATAAGTTAAATGCACACAAGGCAACTAATTAAGCTGAAGTATTTTATGTTATCAAATAAGGGTGAGCAAGGAAGAAAATCAGATGTCAATTTTTCAAGAGAGGTGTCAACCCCAGTTCTAGTTTAAACAAAGTTCACTGAGGTGAAGTGAGGACTGAGCTAGTACCACAGATTTAGAGAGTTTTAGCATCAGATGCCATAGCATTAGGCTTTATCTGCACTAGCACTTTTGTGTAAAACTTTTGTCAGTCAGGGGTGTGAAAAAACACATCCCTGACCAACATAAGTTTCACCAAAAAAAGTGCTGGTGTGGACAGCGCTACGTCGGCAGGAGACGCTCTCCCGCTGACATAGCTACTGCTGCTTGTTGGGAGTGGTTTAATTATGCTGGTAGGAGAACTCTCTCCCGCCGGCTTAGAGTGGCTACATGGGAGACCTTACTGCAGTGCAACTGCAGCGGTACAGCTGTGCCACTGTTAGGTAGTGCAGACATAGCCTTAAAAGATAAACATAGTTATTATGCTATTTTACCACAAAAGTTGTCTAAAAAAGTATTATTTGTTCCCACATCATTTGTATAGAGCATAACTGCAACACAAATATACCTGCATCAAACTCAAACTCTGCTCCATCAGCACTTGTGTCACTCTGAAGGCCACCGCCATTGTCTAATCCAACTCCATCCTCATGCTCATGGTGTGCAGTTGTCTGTGGTTTCAACGGTTGAGCTGGTCTGTGTAAGCTAACTCCTTTGAAAGCTGGTGTCACAACAATGAATTTCATCCACTGCCTAGCAAGTGCAACTAGACCTTTCTTTAAAGTCACTAATGCAGGAAGACCATCACTCTAAAAATACAGACACACACAATAGCATCTTAACATAAATTGAAAAAGATCAGTGTTACAAAGCATTTTCTGATCATGCAGAACATGACCTTGAATAAAAGCTTCTCAAGAGTTTATATTTCTGCAGCTTCCATGTCCAAAAATGGAAAATGGAAATGTTTAAAGGAAACTGAAACATGACATAGAAAGGCCAATAAATTATTGGGGGGAGGGAGGTTAAATCCACATCTTAAATTTATGGTGTCTCCCAAAATTTATAAATAAAATAGCTAAATAACAGACTATAAACAATTAATCTATAATGTAGAAATGGTGGTCTAAAAAAATTCAAGCCCTATATAATAGTAACTAATAAGCACTTTAATGTTTTTATACAGTTATCTACATTAAGACACCTGCAGTCTGTACTAGGTTTACATGCTAAACTGTAATAACCTCAATATTGTAAAACTATTATGTACACACTATTATTTACTTCTTTAAAGGATAACTCACCATGGTAGCATCCTCAATGATGGAATAATTTGCCTGATGAAGGTAGTGATGCAGTATATTACACAGCAAACAGGAAGGATTTTCTTGTAGGAAACGAGCCACTTTAGTCAGTCTGTTGTATTTGCTTCTCAAAGGGAAGTGCATACTTTTATTCTGAAATAAATATTTATACATGTATATATTTTCCCTATAGTAAATACATATAAAAATGCATGCATATTATAAACCTCTGTGTGAGCTAACAGCATCCTAATGTAAGAGAGCAAGGAGCTCACTTGTATCTGGTACTGTTGTTTGCAATGTTGTTGTAGCCATATTGGTCTCAGGAATATTAGAAACATAAGATGGATGAGGTAATATCTTTTATTGGACCAACTTTTGTTGGTGAAAAAGACAAGCTTTCTAGCTACAAAGACCTGTTAAAGCTCTGTGTAGCTTGAAAGCTTGTCTCTTTCACCAACAAAAGTTGGTCCAATAAAAGACATTATCTCACCCATCTTGATTCTCTGGTATCTGGTAGTGAATTTCAGCTGGTCTGACCAGTTGAGTGTACTGCAACACACTAATGCCAAAACCTGTATTTTAAAAGTGTCATATAAAATATCAATCACTAATATTATTGTCTGGTATATGTACGGAGAACAAATTCAAAATTACAAACCAATTGGAAATTACGTTCTTAAAGTGTGTCTGCTAGGCAGGGCTAGGTTGGGATAACTTCAGACGAAGGTATGTGGTTCTGCCACTTTGATGGTTCCTCCAAGATACATTAAGAGATAATGAGAATGTATTTACTTAAAAACCATCAAGCTAACAAGGGGAGGAGATAACCACTCAGGAATACAGTATGGGGAGGAGAATTGAGGAACAGATCCATTCATTTGCATCTTAGCAAACACCAGATGGTGAAGAAACCAACATGGAATTTCCACCAGAAGACTCCATGAATCCTTCCTCACAGCTTGAATCAACTTTACTTTGAGAGGTAATCTTCAGAATAATCCATTTCAAAGGTTCACTGGATTACAAAAGAGAGGGGCAAAGAACCCTAAGTTACCATTCACCTAAGATGATTAAGAAACTGAGCACTTTGGACTTTGTGGGAAATCCTGACCAGAAGGGTGGTCAGCCATCTTGCTGGAAGGTAGACTGGTAAGGAAACTACCTGGAACAAAGGCTGTAGCTTGTTGTGTTAAGTTTTAGCCATTAGAAAGCGTCTTTCCCTTTTATTTCTAAACACTATCATTTATACTTGAATTCACTTAAAATCCTATCTCCTTTTGTTAATAAACTTGTGTTATTTTCAGTCTAAACCAACCCAGTGCAGTATTTGAATCAAAGAAATTGCTAACTCCAGTTAAAGTGATAAGATGAGCATTTTGTCTCTTTAGAGGAGCAAACAAATTGTATTATTCCTCTGAATGGTTAAGGGGTGAACCTTGCAGAGCACACAGTTTGGGGAAAATTTGGGTCAGGGGGTGTTGGGGTCATCTTGCCACGTGTACTCAAAGCTGGTGTATATCAGAGTGTGGCTGGGGTGTAACAAGCACGCTGCTGGAAACAGTTGCTTAGTCAGAGCTGCTTAGCACACAGACATTCAGTGCACGCTTGTCTGTGGACTGTCAGTGTCCAGGCTGTTGGCCACAGCAGCAGAGCATTTAAGGCACTCAGGATTACAGGCAGGCAGTGATACAACCTTATTGGTCTGGATTGCATCCCAGAATGTGACACCATGAGCTACAGGCTTTTACAGTCTGTTTTACAGTGTGATGTCAAACTCTAATGATACCACACTGTTGCAGAAGATTTAAAGAAAATCTACCTAGAAATATTTCTATGTCCATCTCCATTGACAGAGCAGGCTATCTGCTATACTATACTGTGAAAAAAAATACAATAAGAGACCACATTGCATTTTAGAACTTCTGATATGGATTACAGAAATTAATAATTCCTCCTAAGAACTGAACAAATTAATTATTTTCTAACCGTTTAATTCTAGAAGAAGTCACCCTAATACTATACATTGTTTCCTGCAGTATAAGATTTTTTTATTCAAGTTTTAAGGATGTGATGACACTTAAGGTAAAGGGATAGGCAACTGTAACAAGCATTAACCTGCCAGGTCTTGCAATAGCAGACAAGGAAGCCCTGAAAAACCTTCCCACCAATGAGACTGATTTAGTGAAACAGAAGAAAAGAAAGTTTATGGCATAAAATCAGGGTCATGTGTACTCTACAACACAGTTAACCTAAATTCTGCATCAAGTCCCCCAATTTCTGCAGCTAAATTATGCTGAATTTGTCAGGAAAATGACATTTCTGCATAATCAAGTAAATTGAAAATAATTTTTACTGAATTAAATATTAAATTAATACCGTTGGTACAGTATGTCTTATGATGTTCATTTGGGTGTTGAACTCAAGTCAAATCTCAAATTTTGAATGTTTTTCAGCTGTATAAGCCAATATTTTCAATATTTACTTTGCCATAGAATTCTGTATGCTAATAATTCAACTTTACAGAAGTTGTCCAGTAAAAAAATGAAGATTTTGACAGCTGGGTAAGGTCATATGGGGCTTTTGGCACCCAAGAA
This sequence comes from Emys orbicularis, assembly GCF_028017835.1. Taxonomy (NCBI): domain Eukaryota; kingdom Metazoa; phylum Chordata; order Testudines; family Emydidae; genus Emys; species Emys orbicularis. The sequence goes on along the minus strand of NC_088687.1, from coordinate 43,234,465 downwards.
AATACTTTTTTTAAAAATATGGAGGGTGATGGGTAGGAGGGAGCAAGGAAAAGGCAGTGAGAGCAATTTTAAATGTTTAGTTCCGTGCTCCAGCAAGTAGTTCACTCCTCTCCATCCCACACCCCCAATCCAAAAAATCTTTGGCTATATTCAACAAATACAGATCAATACACTGCCTGGACACAACATAAATCATGTGCAAGAATTCATTGTTTTCATTAGGTTTCAGTTTGTAGCCCACGAAGATTCACTGGATAGTTCACACATTCCCAAAGGCACTGTTGCAGACACCAAATCAATTAGTATGGGGCCTAATTCTCCTCATTTCCCATTACTTTACAATGGTGTAACTCCACTGACTTCAACTGGAGACACTATTTATTAACACCAATGTGAGAGGAGAATCAGGCCCATTTTGTTCACAGTCACCAAGGTTTTCTTCTCAGACATAACAGCTAGAAACTTTTCCCATGGAAGTTTAGGTTCTGCATCCAAATCACAAGGGGTGAAATCTGTGGCCAGTTCAACAAGCACTGGATTTCAGTTACAAGTAAATCACTAAAGAAGACAGACACCAAAGGAAGGTGTGTTGCTTGTGCTTATTTTAAGTCTGTTGACCTTATTTTTCAGTGAGTCACCAACCTCTAATGCCTCTGTCATTATGCAGCCCATGACAGCACAAATCCTTAGAGTTCCTTCAGTTTCTAATCTGTTTAATGAAGACTTCAGTTGATCAATGGGAACAAGCCATGCACCAACAGCAGGAGTTGCAGTGCTCAGTAGGTTCAGTTGCCTATTTGAAGAAAAATTAAATATTAAAAGACAGAATTCAAGTTCAGCAATAATTATCAGTAATGTTTCCATATGCATTAGTTTGAGTTGGATATTACATAACTAGATTGTTTTGTTTCATTTTATAACTATATCTTTATAGGCTTGAAAATGTTAAGCTATACAGAACAATATTATTCATATTTAAAACTGGTGCAAACTTAAATATGTGGCTCTAAATGCCAGAAACACACTCACTAATACCCTTCTCTCACTCCTGCTACAGGCTCTCTTACTCTTCTCCCTCCTTCCTGGCATAGGGTAACTGGGTTTTCAAAGTGAAAAACAGGTCACAGGAATGGGAGTCATGCAAGGGTGTACAAGTAGTTTTGACAGATGGAAAGGGGAAAGAAAATGTAACAACTCCCTCCTCTCTCTCAAACAATACCATCACTTCCCTCAAACAATTTCACTGCCTCAGAATAAATAAATAAAAAAGTACACATTACAATAAAAGGTCAAGATGGGATAAAATTAGTATTTACCCTTATACTGGTCAAAAACCATTTTATACCCGAGACAATGTGCAACTTCAACTTTGGTATTTCCAGCTTTTTCAGTGATTACCAGTGCAAATATAATATTTTCCTGAATATTTTCAAAAGTGACTTAGGAACTCAAGTCCCACTTTCAATGACACCAAAGGCTGGTCTCTACAAAGGCAAAAAGCTCACAGTAGCTAGTGCACGCCATCCACTCCACACACTAGCTCCCCTCGTGGACACACTTATTACACATTTAAGTGTGTCTTCGTTTGCTTTAACGTAATACACTTTGGAAGTATATTAAGCTACAGTGCATAAAGACACTCTTAGTGTGTACTAATGTACTAATGTAACTCATGGCGGTGTTAATGCAGAGCAGTTCATGTGCTTTAACTTCACACCCTTGCTTATCCCACACTAGCTTCCTCAAGTAGTCAAGCCTTAGGCTCTTAATTGCCTAAATCCCTTTAGAAAATGGAATTTTAAGCACTTCTGAAAATATTACTCTTTCCTACACTTTTCCTATGTCATGTTCACTATTTAGTCATTTTTAATCCCTTTTAAAAAAGATAACTAGATATATCTCTATATAATGATGACAGTTATACAGGCAGTTGCATAGTACAGTGACACTGATTTGGTCTGATCTATCTACATCCCAAAGTTTTGTCATTATCCAATAATAGAAGCAGCAGCAATTACTAAGGAGGCTGCACACAGAATATACCAGATTTAATAATATACAGAGCCGCTCCTTTTATTTCTTTTAAGTCTAAGGAAGTATACCTTGAAAATTTATGGGCAGGAGAGCGCACATTAGTGGGAGCTGCAAAACTAAACCAAATTTCTTTGATTGTCAGCTTCATGCTGCAGGAGTCAGGTGGGGGAGGCATTAGAGGAAGATCTTTTTTCAGATCATCAGATTCAACTCCTTCATCCTACACAAAAAGAGGTAAAGGATAAGAGGTAAATTGTTTTCAGAGGGCAACAAGTGCTCAACAGAAAAGCATATTATGTACTGTCTGTCAAAAAATAAAATTGCATATGACATTTAACTAGAGAAAAGGAATAAAAAACACACATGCCTCACACTATCTCCCAAGATCATATTTTGATGCATCCTTCAGAAAACTGCAATTTTAACTATGTAAGCTATGTAAGCAGATACTTTGAATTCAAAGTAAGTACAGAAGTTGTTAAACTGCTACTAAAAATAATTCTGCACTATCATTAGCAATTGCTAAAAAAGAAGTCAACTCTGAGACAAGTACCAATCTGAATAATTTAAAAGGGCATGCACCCACCTGTTCATCGGAAACTGAATTTCCATTTATGTCCGAAGAGGGACTTCTATCACAAGGAAGATTATCATCAGACACATCAGTATTATAACCACTACCAGTTGGAGAATCTGAAGAATTGTTGGATGCAAGCAATCCACCCCTCTCCGTGGCATTAGATTTACCCATGACTCCAAAAGTACTATATAAAACAGCTCCAGATTGTCTTCCACCTTTAAATACAAAATTAGAGTAATTTGTTTACAAAACTCTTGGTTTGTTCCATTTATTCTATTTTCACAAACTTTTAAAAATAGTGAATTTTGTCAATTTTCCACTCCCAAGTCCCACGCAAAACATTTGTAACTCCTCTTACTTTCACAAATACTTTGCTGCATACTTTGGTTAATCCTTGTGTACATATATTTAGATACAAGTAAATTTAATACCTGTTTTTGGAAAAGTTTTTATCTCCTCAAAGCAATTTTGTATGCCCTCTATCTAACTGAAACATTAAACACACAATCTACTGAAGAGAACAATTCAGATGCAGAACACATTTAGACTATTTCTTTTATAAGAGTGAGCTTCCCTCTGGAAAACAAGGCTCCAATCCTGCAAGCAGACCCCTACTGTGGGTCTGATTGTAGGATCATGGCCCAAAGGACTACTTATATTACCAATTTCTATCTTTACAAACTCAATGTTATAGACAAAACTCCCTAAATATCATTAAGGCTGAAATAAAGCTAACATTTTAACCTTTAAAAAGTTACTCTGCACTAGTACATGTCATTCTGAGCTAATTATATAGGTAACTATACAAGCTTACCTATTAGAGAATCCATTGTGTAAAGTATGTATATTCACATAAAATATAAACTATTTAATACCACCTACATTCAGTAACTTTTTAAATTAAATTAAAAATGAAGATTAGAAACTTGGAACACCTAACAGAGCATTTCATTAATTAATTACAATAATAGTAAATAATATTGATCATGTAGTATTGCAATACTGTAGCTGTACCTTTTATTGTTAAATTTTCAATTCCACATTCAAACATTATCCAGCCCCACCTCTCTTGGCTGGGACCTATTCGAGTTACATCTGGAACAGCTTGCTGATCAGTTTCATCTACAAAAGTAAACTCATCCAACTCTTCCAAAGTAAAAAGAACTTTTGACTTCTCAAAAGGAATCGCTGTTATTGCACAAGTCCCAATGTCTGTAAAAACAAGTAATTTACTTCTTTTTATACAGATGATGACAAAGAATTTATATGGATATAGCGCATTTTTATAGCGACAGCGCATTTTTCCTAAATTAAAGAGGGTTTGTTTGGATGGGGGGGGGGGCGGGGGTGGTACAAATCAATCATTTTTTAAAAATGACTATGCACAAAAAGGAAAGATTGAAAGAAGTGATCTTAACATTTGGAACTGCTGCAAAAAAAAAAAAAAAAAAAAAAAAAAAAAACTACTCATTAAGCATTGCTCATAACATTTTAAAATAGTGTTTCTCTTTCACCACATCTTCCATCACCTACATACAATCTGAAAGAGCCTGGAGAAGAAAGCAACGCAACAAGGATCGCAAAATTAAATTTAAGCCCAAATATATTTCCAATCTTAATGATGTTAAGGTACTGTTAGCAAAAATACGATGCTATATAAAGAAAAGTTTGTGGCTGCTTTTCAAAAATTGACCTGTGACTGGTTACAGCCTCTGAGATACTTTAGCCCTAAGGAAAAATCTTGTTACAGCACATTCCAAATGAATACCTTCATGATATCAAATGATAAATGAAATACAGTGATATTGATGTGGTTCTCTTAGATAAAAGGGAAACTTTATGGCATATAAAAAAAGTGTTTTGTTTTTTTAAAGGCACTTGCTTGAGTCCACTATATTTTGAGGGTATTTTCAAAATATATCTTCAGTACAAATTCAAGGTTTATTCAGTGGCTAGAACGTATGCCTCCGCCCATGTTGTAAGTGTGTAATGCGTATAATCAGTTCCATTGATCGCTAAGAAAACAAACCCAACACAGACTATTTTAAATTTGTTATATTACTTTCTTTGAAGTCTGAGTCAGACCCCGCGACTTGTACAAAAAAAAATAATTAGAGAAGTTATCCTAAGCATCATGTGACAGAACTGATGTATGCTGGCAAAACTCTGTCACCAAAGGGACGCTTGAAGTTAATCAAATAACAGTAAGAGAGGCATTTGTGAAACTTTGCCTCCCCTCTCCATTGAAAATGACAATGGAAAAAATATACTCACTAATGGGTATTGCATTTTAAACAAAAGATAGGACCAGCTGCCATTATTTGGAAAGCAGCTCAAATTGGTAATTTCAGTCAAAAGCTAGGAGTAGAAAAACTGAAATCTGACTCAACCTTAAATAGACAATCACAGTTGATGCCTCCAAAAAAAATAAAAAAAAAATTGTTTCCACACTTATGAATAAGCCAACCTGTTGCATCAAGGCCTCTAAGCTGTCCATGAACACGATGAATGTTCAGTTTGGCAGCAATTTCTTTTCCTTTTTCTGCTCCAGCATTTGATCTCAGTGAGCCAGAAGACTGAGGCTGCATTTTACTGGCATGGATGTACCGATCAAATGTTACTGAATTCCTCCCAGTATCTGCATTGTTTGAAGTCTCTTCAATCACACCCCTTTTAAGTGAAAAGGGAAAAATAAATATAAAAATCTCAAAGACAATTATTTACCGGGTTTCTTTTAGTTTTACGTCAATTTAAAATAAAGTAGGCACATCAGAACTAAGAATTCTTTGTTCACAAAAACTAATAAAAGTTGATTAGGAAAACTAACAAAGATTTAATTCTCCCCTCAATGACATAAGTACAATTCCCTCCGGACATCACTAAGAGTTAAACCTGTGTAATTGAAGGATTAAGGCTTTAAAGATTCCAAAATCTTTAAAGATTTTGGAATCTTTGCTCTTCCCCACCTCATTTAAAAACTAATTTATATTTAGAAATCCAGTGACAAGAAAAGGCTCAGCCAGAGCAATTTTTTCAGATTCTCCTGATCTGCAAGATATTAAGAGTTATGCATTATTAAATGTTTTGTTCTTACCTGTTCATACGAACTTGTGTAGCAATTCTATCAAAACACAAAGCTACTAAGGAAACATGAGTCACAGTTTTGCCAGAAGCAATGCCTGAGGTTTCTTCAACCGATGCTTGCAATAAACACAAGTTTACCTAAACACAAAATTCCCACAAAGAATAAAGACAGTTTTTTTTAAAAATGCCCCTTTAAAAAAAAGAAATATATATCAAAGGTTTCTCATCTGATATAATCTATACCATTTCTAGTAAAAATGAAATCCAAGAGGGTGAAATAATCTAATCATATCTAAACCTTTTACAGAGTTTGAACACAAGTTCAGTCAGATAGCACTGCACTGGTTAAAAACTTTAATTTTATACTTAATTTGCATAACTATTTTACTTTGATTGAGCAGGCTGACAAAAATTTATAATCCTCAACAAAATATGACAGTCATTTATCACAGCTAGAGGTAAGCTTTTCAAAAGGTCAAAAGAATACATACTAAGGCTAGCTTGTGAACTCCTGTCATGTGAGACTACACATATGCACAGAAAATTATTACCTTGGGTATGGTAACATTGGCCTGAAGACCTTTAATTTTCACATTATCTTGCTTAAGTGAAAGATTAGTCTGTGCCTGGCCTTGGTTTGTTGTTCCTGTAGCAGGGTTCTCTGTTTTTGTTCCTCTAACATCCTGTTTGGAAGATAACTTAAAAAAAAATGTGGTACCAGTTAGTAATTTACACTAATTGAAACCTATCCAAATATTTTTTAAATATTGGCTCAGAGGCATTACAGTGCAATAGACTCAGGTTTGATTCCAACCTATGGTGTTATGATTTCTGGATCATCCGAGTCTGAGTGTGCTACAAAGGGTTGTGCCGCTCAGCACATAAATTTCAACTGATTAAAGATCCAAAATGAACTCCAAAGAGTTCCTTTGATCTAAAAGATTAGTTGTTTTGATAGGGGACCCTTAGGAGAGGTCACAAGGTAAATTAAAAATATAAGGAATCATCAGCAAGGATAGAAAGAATTCCTAGTTGTGGAGGAGGAGAATTGTACAATTAGTTTCAAAAGACTGATAGGAAGGTAGGGACAATTTTGTAAGGTATCAGATGGCCTGCCTTTCTGCCATTCCCCTCTCATAAAAAGATAGATGTGCTTTTATGGCTTCATTTCAGCAGAACCCTACCCCACAATCACAAAGCACAACTTTCTGGAAGTATTCTAAAACATTAACTGTGATAAATTATGTATTGCCAGTATACATTCCACTAAAAAAATCTGTTGGAAGAATATTGACCCATCACCAGCAGAGCTATGTCAAATTTACAGCAGCCAAAGATCCAGCCTTATATGTATTGTACTAAATTATAGTCACACTTTCTCAAATATAGTACAGTCATATAGATTTTTCTGCTATGCTATTGAGTAAATAACTGTTCTGTAACTGTGGATCCTTGAGATGTTGTCACCATGGATCCCACTGTAGATGCACATGTGCCTCGTGCTCAAGATTGGATTCTTCTGAACAGCAGCATCCAGCAGGCTCGCTGGTACTCACAGCTGAGATGTCTGTCACGGGTACTACCCATGCCGATGTCTAGGGCATTGACATCAATATCATTGGCTCTGGTGCCATCAGCACTGGAGTTGCAATGGAGCGTACAATCTCTACAGCACTGATGACGTTGGCACCAGACTTGACATTAGTGGGGAGTGGCACTCTTGAGGTCTTTTAACCTCAGTACCAGAGAACTTAGGAGAGTCCTTATCAGCCAAAATCCTATGATTCGAGTTCTTGTGAGAGCCCGAGGAGCCCTTTTTGGGTCTTGACTCAGTCTCCTCCTCCCGAGAGCTGGAAGATGGCCCCAGGTAAGAAAAGTGATGCCTTTGCTCCCTGTGTGCCTTCACAAGTTTTTGTCTCTTGATGGACAGGAGATAGCCAGAGGACCAGCCAGAGCACTGGGGGATGATGAGTTCTTTGTCCATTCAGCTCCAGATTAGATGCATGGATTTTTCCATGAGGTACTCCCTCAGGAGTAGGGTGACCAGATAGCAAGCATGAAAAATTAAGATGGGGGAAGGGTGTAATAGATTGCCTATATAAGACAAAGCTCCTAATATTGGGACATCTGGTCACCCTACTCAGAAGTATCTCATGAGATTTCTGCATCCCAGAAAGACCTGCAGATGACCATCTGTCCATTAGGTGCCCTTTGCCTTAACATATTAGGCAACGTGTATGACCATCACTAAGGGTCACAACAACAGGAAGGGCATTTTTTACATTTTAAAGTGGCACTCTAGTTCACCTCCAGAAAACAACAGAAATTCCCTGCTCAAGAAACAAGAAAAGTAAACACTAAAATCTTACTATCTATTTACACAACAGCAAACACACACTATGAACTATCTACATATTAAACAAATAAAAGACCATGAGAGCTCCAGGTAACACCGGAGTTCCAACTCATAGCCAAAGGTGCTAAGGAGGAAGTAAGGGAGGAGTCGGGTGACTCCATCCTTTATGCCATTAATGACAGCACAAGCACATGCAGGGTACATGCACCTCCACAATGGACAGTGCTAGCTAAAAATCTTTGACTCAAGTGCACTGGGCATGCAGACACCTGGAGTGGAATATGTATGTACTCAATCACTTGAAGGAGAACATTTGGTTATAACAAATGTGCATGCATCCTTAACTATAGGATAAGATAAAAATTTAATCTGAAATAAAGACATTTATAATGTTATTTGTTGTGTATCATCCCACCCAATCTAATAAAAATATACATGCTTCTGCTCCCCCAAAACATCCTGCAGTTTTGTAGTACCCTTACATTCTCTGAAAAGGTTGTTTTGCTGTTCTGTACAGCTTCTCTGAGGACCTTATAATGTAGATCATCCACAATTGCTGCTGGGTGTTGAGTGCTAGCACAATGTACCATTGCTTCTATATACCTATAGGAGAAAAAAAAAATCAGTTCACAAAAGAAAAATTAATTCCCAACAAGGGGTCAGAGCAGGTCACAAGTCACTACAATATAACATTTTTTCTAGCTCTCCTGTTAGACATGAAATTACATAAATTGGTGGCGGGGGGGGAATAAGAGCAGGACATCAGCTGCTATTCTATGCATTATATAAAATCAGCTCTTTCCCCAAAGCCTATATACAACTAGTCTATCCAAAAAGTTTTTATTTTAGCAATTGATCTTCTAGTATCTAGCAATTTTAAACATCTATCTTAAAGTAAATGAAAATAAAATACCTGTCTAAAGCTTCTGCTACCAGAGGAGTAAGAACAACATCTACAGTTCCTTTTACTTCCACTATTGCTGTTGTTCTAGTCTGGGAGACCGGATGATCCAGGGTCCATTCCTCTGTGATTGTTTCATCATCTGTATTATCCATTGTTTTCTTTTCCAAAGGAGTATAGGGTGTACTAAACAAGTCAAACAGAAACTCATTATTTAGATTTTCAAAATAGGCATTATAAAATTTATAGTTAACATTATATTTTCTAATCCTATAGTTTGGTATGACAGCTACTCCAAAAGAATCAGAGCCTTGGGTTGGAGATTCAACACTAAACAAATCTTCTATTTATTTAAACAGAAGATTCTCTGGGGATGAGGAGTGTCTTCAAGACACAGATACTTTTCAAAGTAAGCACAACAGACTACATATTTAATAGGCTATGTATAAGAACCTCAAATGTGAAAAGTACCTATGTACGTATGCTAGAACTATGCATGCAAGTAAGCATTCCCCAATTCAAAGATTGCAAAACAGGTCTCTCAGTTCGCTGAAATTCTTCTTCCCCGGTATTACTGACGTTAACATTGGTTAAGTCAGTGTTAAAACAATATTTGTCATGGCAATTCTCAACATTAATGGAATTTTTATAACATGTTGCAGAAAGGATGGTCTTGAGAGTCCCAGTCTAATGTTTTAGTCACAATAGCCAAATTCTACTTTTGGTTCTGCCACAGGCTTCCTGTGGTACCTTGGCAAGTCGTAGTTCACAATATGTAAAATGGGAATATTATTTCCCTACACAAGGGCAATCCTTTAATGTTTGTGAGGTGCTCATCTATTTTGGTGACGAGCAACACAGAAAAGACTTTAAATAAGACATGATATGTCATTCTAAAATAGATATATAACAAAAATGCTGCTGATACCAGCCTGATTTTAATAAGGCTAGCAAGAGCTGCAACAGTTGAAGTATTACACAAACTCAGTCACCTCTCATTTAAAGCCATACCAACACTATAATGTAGTGGTCCCCAAACTTTTTACCTTGCCCTCCCCCTTACTCCTGTCCATGCCCCCCGTTTCCCCCAAGCTGGGGCCAGGAGTGGGGCTGCGGCTCCAGGAGGGGAGGGATGTGGATGGGTTAAGGGGGCCAAGGCTGGGAGCAGAGTCTCGGCTGGGGCCAGCAGCCACGGACCCAGGTGCAGGGCTGGCAGCCATGGCCCCAGGGGCCAGCAGCAAGGGTGGAGCTGGATGGTGCTCCCTCCCTCCCCACCCCCGAGGGGCTGGCCCAGGCCCCAGCAGCACCCCCCCAAATTTTCCTCTTCACCCCCCTGGGGGAGCGCACCCCACAGTTTGGGGATCTCTGCTATAATGCAATCTTTTACTCACTTGGATGTTGATCCTGTAAGCTGCATGCCTCTGTCCAGCAAAGCATTAGCTGTGAGACCCTGTTTAACAATCTAAAACAGTACGAAACAATTACTTCTTTGAGTTTATAAATGACTAATATACTCCTTGAATACTATAACTTCAAGAGAAGATTCCCATTATTGTGTTTTCTGCTCCCCCCCCCCCAAGAGTGGCACTCCAACTATATATCTAGGTTTTTTTAACATATTGTACATGAATTCCATCACTAAGCTGCATTTTTATAACCATTTAAAGATAATATCCTGAAATTCTCACATGAAAATTAATACAATGAATAAATATTATTTGAAAAATTTTACACAACTATTTAGGAAAAGTAATTATGAAAGATTAACAATAGTCAGTGTTTCTTTGACTCTAAAAGCACATCTAAAATTAGCTTTCATTGTGTTCATTACACATCTTACATTTCTACAAAATAATTTTAATTATTTTTCATATGATATGAAAATTGCAAATTTAATACAGTATAGTGTTCAGTAAACAAAGGGGTTAACCCAATGGAGCCATGATTTCACATTTGTACAGTTGCTGATATTCAGTTTCATACTGGCATCTACTTGAAAAGAGGGGAAGGAGGCTAGGTTATCCTGAAATCAGAAAGCAATGGAAAACTTGCACCCAATAATATTGCTGCACAAAGAAAACAAACCAGAAACATTTTGTTGTAAGGGAGATATTTGCTTTCCTGTGTTGAATCCTAATATGCAAACAAGCCTACTAAACTAATTCAGAGCACTGGGAGATACTTTTCTGAGTCTTCACTAAACTGTACTAGTCTATAGTCCAATGGTTCTTAAACTTTTGTACTGGTGACCCCTTTCACCTAGCAAGCCACTAAGTGCGACTGCCTTTATAAATTAAAAACACTTCTTTATATATTTAACATAATAATAAACGTTGGAAGCAAAGCAGGGTTTGGGGTGGAGGCTGACAGCTCGCGACCCCCTCAGGGGTCCCAACCCCCAGTTTGAGAACCCCTGGTGTATATATATTTTTTTTTAATTTTCTTTTAATCAATTCTCTGCCCCCAACACAAACATTTTGGCCTCATGGATCCTAAGTTTTCATATATTAACGTACCATTCAAAAGTCTTATTTAGATTTTAGTAGCTCCTTCGAACATATACCGTCACACAGAATACTTAAGACTCCTGAGGGAATTCTGCACCACTGCACACACCCACAATTCATGTCTGGTGCAGAATTCTTTTCCCCCCAGAAAATAGATTCTGCCCAAGAATGCTACAGTTTGGCCTTTCACCCACCAGATGCTGCTGTGGCACCAGAACAGCCATCTGACTGGCAATGTCAGCTAGCAGCCAACTGCATTAATTACAGCAACCTGCCCATGGAGCCAGGGTAGGAGGGAGAGTGGGACACATGGGGCTGCTGCGGGGGTCACAGACTGGGGTTCAGAAGGGTTGGGGGAGGGACAGACTAGGGCGCAGGCTCAGGAGCAAATGGGATGACAGCATTGAGCCAGGGGCTGAATGGGAGGGGGGCTCCAGGGCTACATGGGGACAGCGGGTTCAGGGACACACGGGGACAAGGGCAGATGTGCATGACTGAATGGGAGAGGCTCGGGGTCAGCCAAGGTCTGCATGGGGGAAACTCCCCAACACCATAACAATCCCTTCCCTTCCCCGCCCAAAAGAAACTGTTCCTTACTTCTCCCACCCACACCCAACACCCCTCCAGGTTCTCCCCCAGGCTCCTTTCCTCTCCCACAGCTCCTCCTTTGCCCCTGCCTCCCCCAAGCTTTTGCACTGCTTCTGAGGGGTGGGTGAAATATGTTTCTGTATTGTAGTTTAAATGAATTATTCAAAGTTCTATATTAATATGCCTAGTAAAGAATCTATTTGTCAAAAAACATTTCCTGAATCTTTTTTTTTTTTGGTCTGTATTGTTACAGAAATACTTACTGATAGGTATTTTGAAACAAATTACCAAAACAATTGAAACTAGTGTTATTTTGTGCAGAATTTTTAATTTTTTGGTGCAGAATTCCCCCAGGAGTAACTTAAATAGGAAATAAAGCCAAATCTCAGCACCTTGTTGTCTAAATCTGCTGATTCCCAACTTTACTTTGATGTAGAGCTGTTCACAGCCTATATGACACAGTATGGTTAACCACAACTAACTGAAGTGTTAAGCTTTTGTGGAGGAGTTAATCAAGTATACTGTAAGCACATTTTGTAAGAAAATGCACTACAAATCACATCCTGCTGGATGTTATTCAAAAGCATTTCTGAGTACAGTAATGAGAGTTTACAAAGCTCTCAATAATTCAAACACACTTTTCATTCACAAAACACTAACTTATTCTTCTCTACCTCACAAACCCTTCCTGTTCTTAAATCCTAAAGATTTAATATCAGAGATCACAACTCTTAGTAACCAACAGTGAACAGTTTTAAATTTCCTTTGACCTAGTTAATAGGAATTCTTTAACACAGCACATTCTAGCCTTTCTAGACCACTTTGTTTCCTTCTTCACTTTTTTTTCCATACCTTAAAAGTTGGAACAGAAAAATGCTCAAAAGACGAGGAGCTTTCCTCACTAGTTGGGGTATCAAGGTCTAAAGGCCGATGTAAGGAAGATTTTGAGGTTCTTTTGTTTGTTGGATGCTTTACTGACCAGTTGACCACCTGAAACTGGGTAAGGTAACTTTGGTAGCAGGTCATTATAGGTTGTTGGGAAGTTATTTGATCACTTTCTACAGCCTTCTCAGCTTCCATGATATACATGTGCTCAACAAGCTCATCTTCTCCTCCCACTGCTGAAACAAATGAAGCCTGTGAAGCATGAGTCTTGATTGGCAAAGTCTTTGGATCTTGACTGGCTTCTCCATGGACTGTACTAGTTAGAGGTCCTTCTACACTGTGATAGATTGACCCTCTACTATACTCAATTTGCTGGGCTTGCTTTTTTCTCTTTTTCCTCCCTGGATAGGTTCCTGGACCTTCATCACTGCTTATTGGCTCAAACTCTTCAGCTGCTGAAAAATAGGCTTCACTATCAGCCATCGACATGCTAGAGTCCATTGAGCGATACTGGTGAAATGAATTTGAATCTGCAGATGGCGTGTATGGAAAAGAACCAAAGCTTCTCCTCTGCTTTGGAGAGTCCAAGACATTCTCATCACTGCGAGAGACATCACTACTGAACTGAACACCAACTGGAACAGGCTGCTTGTCACCATAGAATGCTGCAGTAAGACTCTTGGTGCTCCCAAGTCGGGTAGAACACACAGATGCTTGCCGTTTCAAAGGAGACCTGAGGGGAGACTGTCCTACAGACCTTTCCTGGTTGTTAGGAGACACAGGACTGCTTCCTGAAACTTCTGCTGGAGTACTAGAAATAGAAAAAAGAACGATTGTTTATTCGGTTTAGTATGGTGCAAATCTTACATTGCACAATCTTAACAATTATTAATGCACATTTAAAGAAACAGTTCTATGCACTTTTCATCAACACAAAGGAGGAAATTATAATTGTCAAAGAAAATATCTATTCATATAAGAAATTATTTTCACAATACAGAGCATGCATACTAAGCCATATCAAGGTCTTGTAGAAACTGAGGCCATCTTCAAACCGATCAAAGCACAAATGAGGCACGTCTAGGCAAATGCTATTGTCATCATGTAAGATTTTCTATCAAGATCAGAAAATCCAATATTAATGAGTCAACTTTTGTATTCAAAGTAGCAAATTAATTTCAGGAATACTGTTAGAAATCATCAGTTGTGTTTGAATTTTGCATTGGTTTACTCAGCATTATTAATCCTTAAGAGTACAAATAAATTTTTACCTTGGACAGAGTACTAACCTTCCATGACCATCCTCTCTTTTTGCACCAGACACGAACTCCTTTTGTCCCATGTGATCTTCAGTAGTAGAAGAAGGGCTTTCCTTCTCACCTGCAAGCAAGGGAAGTGCAGCACTGGAACTGCTATTTTCCTCTGAAGATGATGAGGAGCTATGGGATCGCAATGGTACTTGCAGACTCAGGTGCTGGGCCTTTCTCTCTATTTCTATACCCACAGATCTGCAATCCCAATCTTTTCTTTTTACACCATTTGTCTTACCTAAGTACAAAAGAGATAAAAATCAATTAAAAATGTGAACATTTTGTGGCACCAAGAATTAAGAATTACAATGGTTTCTTCTCCCCCCCACCCTTAAAAAAGTAACATTCAAAGTGTTAAAAGGCAAAGTGTTAGAAGTGTTAAAAGGCAAAACACTAGACTCCCCCATTGACTGATGCCCAATTTAGATAATTAGTGGCTATAAAGTCCTCAAACTGCATATTACCAAGAAAGCAACTGTCGACCCTCCCCCCCCCCAACAGATTGGGTAGATTAGCACCCATTGTGTTTTAGTACATACTCTCCACTTTCACAGGTTTATCAGACCACATTCTATTGTATGACCTGTAGTAGAATTACGTACACAGTATTTAGTAATAACTTACTGTTCATTTACCAGAATCAATTAAGATTTTAGAAAGTACGTTGTACAGTTAAGAATCTACACTTCTCAGAAAGTGGGACAAAACTGCATACTAAGTAGTACACATTTTATTCTTACTATCTATAATTTTGGGAATCTCCTTGGTAATAATCCATTCTCCTGGCTGCAATAAAGACTGTCCATAAAACATATCAGATTCTGCACTTGTACTTGAAAAGGCAGAGCTGCTTGAAGGCGTCATCTCTTCAAGCTTGAAGAAGTCTAGTCCTGTTACTGTGCCACCAAAGAATCGGCAGCCACCAAGACAGCCACACTTGTTCTTGCTTCTCTTGTTCTTCACATTATCATCTGGCCACAAAAACCACAACCTATGCAAAAGGAAAACAAAAAGCAAAAACAAGAAGCAATAGTGCACTGAGATTTAGGTACATTTAAACCCACATTGTGAAACCAAGATTCAAAATGTCTCTCTCTTTTTTACATACCAACTCCCATTTTATGGATTTATTTATACAATTAAGGAAGGTGAGTTTTGATGCCATTCTGTGTCAATTTGGACTCCTGGGGCCATTTTGGAAGCTGTATTTTTATATTACTTGTAGATAGTAACCACGTGATCTGATCATGAAAATGTCATAAGGGTATGTTTAACTAGTCCCAGTCACTTCACTGCAGGATTGATTCCTGTCATAACTATAAAGGGAAGGGCAACAGCCCTCCTGTGTACAATACTATAAAATCCCTCCTGGCCAGAGACTCCAAAATCCTTTTACCTGTAAAGGGTTAAGAAGCTCAGGTAACCTGGCTGACACCTGACCCAAAGGACCAATAAGGGAGTTTGTGCTCTTTGTTTTGGGGGTTGTTTGCTCTTGGAACTAAGAGGGACCAGACATCAATCCATGCTCTCCAAATCTTTCTGAACAAGTCTCTCATATTTCAAACTTGTAAGTAACAGCTAGACAAGGCATGTTAGGTTTATCTTTGTTTTCTCAACTTGTAAATGTTCCTTTTGCTAGAGGGTTTACCTCTTTTTGCTGTAACTTTGAACTTAAGGCTAGAGGGGGTTCCTCTGGGCTCTTTGAATCTGATTACCCTGTAAAGTTATTTTCCATCCTGATTTTACAGAGATGATTTTTACCTTTCTTTCTTTAATTAAAAGCCTTCTTTTTAAGAACCTGATTGATTTTTCCTTGTTTTAAGATCCAAGGGTTTGGATCGGTGTTCACCAGGAAATTGGTGGAGAAGTCTCTCAAGGCTACCCAGGGAAGGGTTATAGTACTTGGGAGGGAGATATTCGGGGGGGGGGGGGGGGAGGGAGGTAGACAGAGTTTCCCAAATAACTCATAAATAATTTGGGTGGTGGCAGCAAAACCAGATCTAAGTTGGTAGTTAAGCTTAGAGGTTCTCACGCAGGTCCCCACATCTGTACCCTAGAGTTCAGAGTGGGGAAGGAACCTTGACAATTCCTAAAATTAATTTCTAGATATTCTAGATTTCAACATCTTAACTGGTGGCAATTCCAGCAATCCATCTTCCCCCCCAGTTTCAGCTTTTCCTTAATGTTATCCTAAATTTTCCCTACTGCAGTATATTTCCATAATTTCTTGCTCAGTCCTATATGCCTAAGGAGATAATATATACTCTTTATACAGTATAAAGTTCTGGCTCTCCTCAAGGACTTTTCTTCAGACTAAATACACTCAGTTCCAAACCTTTCCTCAAATAACAGATTTTATTATTCGAAGTTTATCTATCACTTGTCATTGAACTCTAATTTGTATGTCTTCTCTGAAATGTGGGTACCCAACACTGAACAATGCAGCCTAGTTAAGGCGTAACCAGTTCAGACAAGAGAAAAGTAATTACCTTTGTATTTACGTTTACACCTTTAGTCAAATATGGCAGTGGCAGGGCAGAGCCTCATCTGATGTAAAATGTCATAACTCTACTGAAGTTAATGGAGCTATGATAATTTACATCAGCTGAAGATCTGCCCCAGCCTCTTCAGCAACCTCATTGCACTGTTGATTCTTTTTCCATTTATACACCATGATCACCACAAATTTCTTTTTTTATCACCTCCTAATGAGTTATCCTCATTTGTTTTAACAAACACGTAACAGTTTGGTTTTTAATTAATTTTATTATTACTGAATTCAGCCGATTTTGCCACTTTTCTAGTTTCAGAATGCTTTCTACTCCAATTCTCTGAATTAGTGATGTTAAATACTTGGGTTGCTGGTTGTATCTAGCTAGCCTTCATGACTGGTTCAGATTCTCCACAATCTATGCTTTCATTTAAAAAATAATAATTTGTAGCCCTTAGTGTTATGAAAAAGTTCAAAAATACGGCCTAATGTAGCATGGTCTTTGATAATGTGAAACAAGTTCACAGGATTTGTCAGCTGCCCTCATTCATCCAAATAAAATGTTAACTCGAAAGCTTAGTTGTGACACTTCGAGAAACAGATTTTTTAAAAGTAACTATGTATAAAGTAGGTCTGTGACTGCACACAAACATCTAATAACTGAAAACAAAACTGGCTAAACAAAGGGCAAAAATAGGAGTGGTCATAAAAGTGACTTGCATAATTTTTCCTCTCTCACTCATTGATGCTGTATGGCAGATTACTAAAAGAAAGTTTAGTTATTTCCTCAGGCCATATTTTACATTAATTTTTGTATAAATCTATGCTGTTATCAGTGGGAGATCCAGTGTGGACTGAAGGCAGTATATGATCCTAGCTTTGTAGCTTAGGCCAACAATTAAAAACTGATTTGCATCTCTTTATTTTGACATCACTGCTCTACATATTGCCAAAAATACAAAAATCATTCAGGTCTCTGTTATCCAAGAAGTTGGCAACCAAATCCTTAATCTCCTCTGAGCACCTTACATACATAGGTGGTTCTCAGCAATCTACCTACTTATAAAGTGAGTACAATCTAATTTTTAAGCAAATGTATAAGAGTCAGCACTTAAAAATACACCCTCATGAACAAATAAATGTATCAACTAAAAAGACATGAAATATGGTGACCTCACCTCCTCCAATAATTTCACTTACCTCTTAATTCTGTTATCATGTGTTTCTAAGAAATGTCTCTGCACTTCATGTTTAGAATGATGATCCCCAGCTAAAGCAATATCAGCAGTGATGAGTCCCAAATTGACAGACCCAGCTTCCAGCCAGTACGCCCTCCGCAGTATTGCAGGTTGAAGACCAACTCTGCAGTTATTCACCTGCTCAACATACTGTCTCAGCTGAAAGTCTTGGATAGCAGCACTTATACCCTCTCCAACAAACTGGTTGTGGAGGTTACAGTTTGCAATACGTACAGCACCCATCTGAAAATAAATTAAAAAAGAATATCTGAATAGTTAAAGATTCAACCACAAAGGAGTCATTTAAACTAATTGCAGGACCCCGTAATGCAGTCCCAGAAAGATACAACTCTGTATATTTAAAGAAAGACACAAGGCTGGCCTACTGGTCAGGAACTACATTTAGCCACACACGTGAAATAAATATTCTTTGTGGCCTTGGACGGATCACTAAAACTCTCTACCTCAGGTTCTCCATTTGTAAAAGGATGATAAAATGTACCCTTCTAATGAATGTTATGAGTCATGTCCGAAGGTTAGAAGTGTTATGAATTTCCTAAGTATAACCTAAAACAGCAGTTCTCAAACTTTTTTTGCTGGGACATCTTTGGAAATATATCAGGCTGTGATGACCCCCCCAAAAAAAAGTGATGACCCCTCCCATACCATGCCACCCTTACTTCTGCGCTGCTGCTGGCGGCGGCGCTGTCTTCAGAGCTGGGCTCCCAGCCAGCAGCTGCCGCTTTCCGACCACCCAGTACTGAAGGCTGTGCAGAAGTAAGGATGGCAATACAGTGATCCCTCCTACAAGAGGCTTGCAACCCCTCTTTGGATTAGTATCCCCAGTTGGAGAAATGCTGACATGTAACCTGTTCCTATTATCCTTACTCACCATCTCTTAAATCTCCATCTTTGATGATAAACTTATTATTGTTTTCACTATAAATATATATCTCGTGTGTTTTAAGTGTTGATCCTGAGTTGAATCAAGTAAGCTGATGCGTACACTGTCTCCTTGCGGGCAGCAGACCTGGTATTTCTGAGAGTGTTCAGCGTGCGTAGAAGGGGCTGGACTGGGGAATGTTTCAATGGACTCAGGTACACCTATTTTTAACTTGCAAAGCCAAATAAGGGCTGACATAGCCACCCAAACAATCTCCTTTGGGTTAACAGACTGAAGGCATCATGGAGCTGACACTCTGTTAAGCACACGCAAGTCTCTCTCTCACTGGAGGCCGGGTACCTCAAGAACTGTCACGCTGAGTGCTCAAATGCAGAACCTCAACTCTGCCACCTTGAATCTATGTATTACAATACAGTCTTTACATAATCTTACACTATTTCTTTGACTAGGCATAAGTCTAGCAGTTCTGCAGAAATGCACAGAAATGCTGAAGCCTTTGCTTTGTATCCTATAAGCACCTAACTCCTGCATCAGACCCAGGCCAGTGCAAAGCGAATTTGGCTGCAGATGCTCGCCAATCTTTCTTTAGATGCTCAGGTTAACAACATTAGTTACAACACTTACTGTACACGTTCAAACCCCAATTTTCAAACTCTCAAACGGAGAAAATAAAAATAAATTTCCTCCAGAATATGGCTACTCCAAAAATCTGATACCAACTTTCAAAAATCACACTTTTCAATTTTTAAGAGGGGAATATTTTATTCTTCACATATTTTGGGGGAGAGGGAAGATTTAGTGGGAAATTGGAAAAAAGATTGAAAATAGGACTAAAATACTTTTGAAAATTTGACCCATGGTCTATTACATTAGAAGTCTGCGTTATGTTGCCAGCTCTGGCACAAACTTCTTATGGGACACTGGAAATGGACTTATGGTAAAACTTTCAAAATTGCCTAAGTGACTTCGGAGCCGAAAAAGTCACCTTTGAAACTGGGACTTAGGCAGGTTAAAAGTTTCAAGCCTCCAACGACTATTTTTTTATGAAATACCAAATTTTAAAATATATTTTAATCATCTAATTTTCAGAATAAGCACTACTGCAGAACAAACATTCCAGACAATAAATTCAGTTATTTAGAAATATAGAAAGTGCTTCCTCATTTGGCAGAGAGAAAAAGAAAAATAATATCGCAATTATCACAGAAAGGAGGGAGAAAATATTGTTACCTTTATATTGGTGGCACAGCCATGCTCTACAATATACAGATCTGCTCCGTCTACTGCAAGGCGTGTCATAGTGTACTTTAAATCATCAGATGTTGGACATGGCCCAGGAACACAGTTCATCTAGAGGAGATATTTAAACAAAGCACTCAATTTTGTTAGAGTTTTAATTTCATATTAACAGTTTTTCCTTATCATACTTCAATTTTCTACTTAACAGAGGACAAATTAGGCAAAAAAGAATGATTACTTGCCCTACGGTAACGGATTCTTTGAGATGTGTTGTCCACATGGGATTCCACTCTTGGTGCGAATGCACCCCGTGCACATGAAATTGGATTCTTTGGACTAGCAGTGCCCGTGGGGCCCTGCCTGCACCTTAGATGTCCTTGTACCCCCTTCACCTGAGAGAATAAAGGGTGGAGCAGGACCATCCATCCCTCAGTTCCTTCACCAATGCAGAATTCTAATGTAAGACTTTTTAATGACAGGGGAGGAGGACAGACCATGGAATCTATGTGGACAACATATCTCCAAGTTAGAGTCATAGACTTTAAAGCCAGAAGGGACCATCATGATCATCTAAGTCTGACCTCCTGCCCTTACTGTGGGGTAAGTAACCATTCTTTCAACTGATAGTCCACATGGATTCCTCTCTTGGTGAGTAACAACCAATTGTTGGGTTGCTTGGAAGTAGGCAGGAGTTGTCCTAATTAAAGAATGACTGCAGGACAGCCCTATCAAACCGTGCGTAGGACGTGGAAGCTTATACCAAAGAGTAGTGTCTTGTAAAGGTGTGAACAGAGCTCCACACAGGTGCCCTACAAGTTTCAGAAATAGGGACATTTTTGAAACAGAATCAGTTCTAATATGATTAGGTGGATATAATCTGGCTAATTTATAACATGTCCTTATATTTTCAAAGACCCTCTTAGATAATCGCTGAGAGGATATTTCCTGACCCTTAAGCCTATCAGCAAAGGCTACAAACAGTCTAGGTGTGTTCCTCAATGTTTTCGTCTTGTTAAGTTATATGTCAATGCCTTAATACATCAAGTGTATTCAGCTTCCCCTGGGTTTGAATGAGGCTTAGGCAAGAAACTGGGACCTGAAAAAATTGGTTCAAATAGAATTATGAAACACTTTCGGGAAGGAACTTGGGATGAGGCCGGAGAGCTATCCTGTCCTTACAAAACATTCTATAAGGGGGACTCACCATGCGGGCCTGCATCTCCTCTACCCTTTGAGCTGACATAATGTCCACTAAAATAAAGCAGTATTCATAGGTAAGTGGTAAAGGAGACAAGTTACAAAGGGGTTAAAAGAGGGACCCATCCACGCTGCTTATTACTATGTTGAGGTCTCAAAAGGGAGGGGGGGTTTCTGAAATGGGGGTAAAATATGAATAAGGCCTTTAAGGAATTTAAAGGGTGGGAAAATACTGTGTGGCTCTGGACTGGAGGTGATGTACAGATACTGCTGCTAGACAGACCCCTATGGAGCTGTTTCAGAGCTAGCAAATAGTCCAATACTGCTAAAATGGGCGATGTCAAGGGAGACCGCTAGTGCTGAGATGCCCAAATTGAAAATCTCTTCCATTTAGCTTTTTAAGTCAGGCTTTCCTGCTTTGCAGTATCACGTGAATCTCAGCTGCACAGCTTCTTTCGGTGGACGTCAGTCAGCCAGCATCCGGGCAGTCAGATGTACCAAAGCTCCATTCAGGTGTAGGATCTGACCCATGGGAGAATATGTTGGTCCAGGCTGATACGGTGATGAGAGGATCATCAGATCTGAATACCAGAACTGCCTGTTCAATCATCAGTCCTATGTTTGCCTCAGTTTCCTCAGAACCCCTAATATATCCTGGGGATCAGCACAATGGCAGATAAGTCCCAATGACCAAGGAATGAAAAAAGCATCTGTTAGCGAGCCTAGACTCCAACTCCCTCTGGGGCAAGACTTCAGAGACTTCTTGTTGAGGTCTGTGGCAATCAGGCCTATTTCAAGGAATCCCAGCTTGCAAAAGATGTTCTGCAGGACTGAGTCTTTGACAAACCAGACCACTCACAGTTGTCTGAGAGCCGCCTACTGAGTTGATCTGCCAAGGTGTTCTGTAGGCTGAGAAGGTGCAGTGCCATTAGTGTGATTTGATTCAGAATACACCAAGTCCAGAGTACCACGTCCTCCTGACCAGAGATTATCTTACTCCCCTTTGTCTGTTGACATAAGGCATAACTGTGGTGTGGTCTGTCAGCACTTGGATACTGGATATCTGGAGTCGTGGTAGGAATGCATTGCATGCCAGGTGGATGGCTCCGAGTTTCAGGATGAGCTTCCTGAGGGGCCCATATGCCCTGAGTTTAAAGTTGATTTAGGTCAGCCCCTCTTCCCTGGGTAGAGGGATTCATCACCACTGTCTTGGCAAAGGTGCAGAAAAAACTACTCCCTTGAACACTTGAACTGGGGTCTTTCCACCAGCTTAATGAGGAGAGGACTTCATATGGGATCAGAACCAACATGTCCACCGGGTGTCTGCTGAGTGGATACATGAATCTCAACCACCCTTGCAGGAAGTGTAGACAAAGACTGGCAAACTCCATCAGACAGGTGTATGAAGCCATACGCCCCAGAAGTCTGAGGCATGCCCTTAGGGATGTTTTGGGGTGAGTTTGATGGGGTTTTTTTTTTGTTAGTTGATGAAGTCCACTATTGTTTGGAATATTTCTCATGAAAGATAATCTCTCATTGACCTGGAATCTAACACTCCTACTCATTGAGAGAAGAGGAGATTACAGCCAAGATAAGTTGTTCTTTCACATTACTTTCGTTATCCTGCTTTCTAGGATCCGATGCTGCACTAACTGACCTCGCTATGCTGGTTTATATGGCCTCTTGGGGGGGAGGGTGGATGTAAAATTAGAAGGAGACAAAGATGCAGGCTTACGTGAACACAGCTGCACCTCCCAGTAGAGCCAGGGCTGATAAGGATATGGGGTGGGGGAGGGATAAATCAGGAGAGTACTAGGAAGGATGTTTCCTATGTGACCTAGGAAATTTCCTGTTGTCCTTTACACATTCCTCTGCCGAGTCTTTTCCTGATGCCCACTGCACTACCCAAGGAGAATGTGTACAAGAGGAGTAACTACTATGCCCTGATGGAGTTAAGAAAAGGAGTGGCCATTCTGTGAGGAATGCTCTGGATCTGTTGTGTCCTCCCTAACTGGGCAGAGGGTGAAATTGGTAACAGAGGTGCCTCTACCACTCTACCGACAGCTCAGTACCTGGTGGCCTAGTTATCACCATACTGAAGCTCTCAAGGAAAGGAGATTCCAAAATGGGGCCCAGAGATAAATCACTCAAGTACCATACATGCCCTCATTACCACCACACTACGTACTGATGCATTGGGCACCAAGGAACATGATTTCACGGTTCCCTGTACAGAAGTGCCAGGTACCAAGGCACTGAGTGCTGAAAGTTCAGTACTGAAAGATTGCCGTCCACACATTTAGTGGGTACCATCAGCATTCTTTTAATTAGTACCAAGGTACCAGAGGGGCCCTTCTTAGGCCACTGTCTGTCTTTGTTGAATGCAAGATGACTCAGATTTAGGAGACTTGTGCCCTGAATCAGTAGGCATGAAAGAGGATGACCTATGTCTTGGCTGTACTCTGGATAGGTGCTCCTTCCTACCCTATGAGAGTTCAAAGCCAGAATAGGGACAAATGACTGAGGCCTCTTGGTCAATATAACCAGAAATCTCAAGGTAAAATCTCTACTCACCGAAGCACTCATGAAGAGAACAACAGACTAGAAGACTGAAGTCTAAATGCAGTCTTCTTTTTGGAGTCCAAGGAGACATGCACAGGAGTACTCCAGGAGGAACAATTTTAGATGGGCTTTTCTAATTTTTGAGTCCACTTAGAGTAGGAGTGACATATGGTACTAATACACTCTCCTAGAAAAAACAGCTACCTAGAGTGCTCATCAGGTGTCCCTGAAGCTTCACACTAGGGCAAGATTTAAACCCAAGAGATTTTGCTTCTGCCATTTTGCTGGAGTCCCTCTACAAGGGGGGCAGAGATTGGGGTGTAATAGCCTGAAAATGAGAACCTGAGTAAAATAAGGAATTTATATGTTTGTGTGTGTTGCCAACAGACGACAATAAAACTAACTAATCACTACACAGTGCACAGCAAATTAG
Source organism: Emys orbicularis (assembly GCF_028017835.1). Classification (NCBI taxonomy): domain Eukaryota; kingdom Metazoa; phylum Chordata; order Testudines; family Emydidae; genus Emys; species Emys orbicularis. The sequence continues at coordinate 43,210,156 of NC_088687.1, read as the reverse complement.
GGGGATGCTAAAGGTGTTCCATCTTGCTGTCATGGGCGGTAAGAAGGAATTGAGAGATGGTTGAGCCCGCCCCTCCCTTTAAGCCCTGGGGTGGAGATGAATGAGGACATCTAGGGTGCAGAAATGGCCACAACAGATACTGCTGCCAAAAGAATCTGATCTTATGCACCTGGGGTGCGTATGCACCTAGAAGGGATTCCATGTGGATCGTCACTTAGCCATAATTTGCTAAAGGAAATAATTATGCTTCTTTAACTAAAATATCTACATGCTCCAAACCACATTTATAGCTTTGTTCTACTTTCGGATACTTTAAAGTTATATTCAAATACTATTGCAATATACTACTGTAAATATACCAACTTGCAGGCTCGAAATTGATGAAGTTTTACCTTAGATTCACAAAACCGACGATCAATTCCATGCTGACACATTATTACAGATTTTGGCCTTTCCAGTTCAAACTCTCGACACATTACATGAAACACAAACATCTGTCCCCATTCCAGCAGACATGCAAGCTGTAAGCAAACAGCAACAGGATCACAATACAGTAAGTATTCAAAATAAACTATCAGAATTCAGAGAAAGAACATTAGCAAAGCTTGAGCAAGAAAAAATCATCAGGAGCTTTATTTCTGCAGTTTTTCTTTCATGAATGGCAAAGTGTACTGTCAAAAATCAAAACTCATCTCTATTTGAAACTAATCTATTTTAGCCACTTCTAAAGCAATGAACCCCCTTTAGGGAAACATCTTTGTTTTTATGTAATTGAATGCTCATTTTTCAAAACTTATAGTTCATCCTGCGTCTTGTCTACATGGTGGGGTAATGCACTCAGCAGAGATGTGATTTTTAAAGTTTACTAATATGTTATGCATTAATCCATATAGGTGCTGCTGGTGGTACAATAAGGGTTCCTAATGTACTTTAGCATACTACTCCAAATACCCTAGGTTCCAGTGATATCAAACTGCCTCTCATACAACAACTCATCAAAATGGGACACTTTAGCTGTCTATCCCAGAGAGTTTGGAAGTAGGCAGAGGACCCACATCTCTGAAATGTATTATCATGAGATGTAGTGTGAACCTGGCCTCTTTCACAGCATGATGTAAAATGCACCCTTTTTTAAATAAGATTTTAATTAACTGCAATTCCCTGGCATTTAGTCTACTTCCTACCTTTTCCTGTCTCCTGTCATTAATGCTTGTTCAGTGCTACACAAAGTAACAATATACATGCTCCTATTTGCAGGAAATGTTGCATGCCATCTAAAGTGCATTTAAATATTATGGTTATGGATATCCTTTTAATATAAATAACAGTATTTACTTGCAAGAATATTAGGTACAAATCAGGACAATTTCAGGACATTAAGACAGATGGCTCCTACACTTGAAATTTCAAGCAGGGTTAGTCTGTATGCTCAGTTGTCTTTCTACCTTCGCACATACCATACTTCAATCCTAGATTTTACATGGAGATTCTCCCTCTCTAGTTTGGTGTTTCAAACTGAATTTTCAAAGTCTTTAATTTCAAGTTACTTTAGCCACAAATGAATCTCAGCTGGACTGAGCCTATGTACACTTGTCCCCTTCAAAAAAAGACCACATTATATTAGCTTTGCAACAAAGGAATGTGTATACATAGATAAAGCCTTGTACTAAATATGTTACCTAGCATTTCTAGAACATACCTGTGGTGCTGTAACCTTAGCTGTAAGGCAGCCAGCCTGCACATCGATCAGCCATGCATATTCTAAAGTATCACTTCCCACAGGCAGACCTTCTGCTGAAAACATAGCATGAGCTCGTAGCTGCAGACCTGACAGGCTGATATGGCCCTCTCTAAGTAGTTCATCCACAGAGGGTCGCTGTTGAGGAGAAGTAAATTAAAGACTACTATTCTCAAAGAATGACTACACAGGGCTTTGTATTTTTTAATTATCGAAAGATACTTTTTTGACATTAATCCTGACCTATAAAATCCCACTGTTGTCTATACAATGAAAAACAAAAAATAATAAAATAGAACTTCATCTAACATGTGGAAGTAAAATAAGTAAGAGTTTATATCATGTCATGTGCAATGGGCCATACAATAATTTGCAAATCTTAAACAGATAAATAAAAGACAAAACAAGTGTGAGTGTAGATTCGTTTTGGGAAACCGGTTATCCTTTATGTTAAATGGCTCACATTCTCCACCTCAGACCATCCAAAGTTTTAGAACCCACGTTGCTTATGGTGGGTTAATACATAAATGGTTAATGGATAATACATAAGTTGACTTTTCCTCAAAAAGCAGCAGTGGTTCCTGTTTGGGCACCAGATACAAGAGGACTATACAGCAATGCTAGGTGGGCCAGTTGCCATCTTTATTTACACTGGGGACTTCTCAGGTTCTGCACCAGGAAAAAAACCTCGAAGCCACACCGGTTTCCAATATTATATATTTTACTTACTTGACTACTATTTAATTACTGAATTAAATAACTAAGCAAAACCTTAAAATACATATAAACAAACCAAATTAGAATAAAGTGGGTGAAAATAAAATAAAATTGATATAATCAACATGTTGATTAAACCACTTGAAACCAACAATTCCTTATAGGCTTTATATAATATTTTGGGAAAGCAATGGTCTTGTTTAAGTATCAGCCCCCCAAATAACAGGGCATTATCAATCTCAGTGCCAATGGATATATTTATGTTCCAGCCAAATAGCTGACACAGGGAAAGTCAGAACACTCCCAAGTTGAAGCTGATGTTGACACTACGCTCTGATGCCAATTAAGGCACTCGGTTCAATTTTCAGCTAGTTCGGCCTAACGGCTTTTGGGACACCCAGGACTGTTAGTCACTCTGTTACTCCACCTCCAGAGTGAGGGAGTCTTCCCTATGCCTAGCTGGGTGTCAGATCCCTGACACCGCCAGCCTTACAGCCACTCAAGCACTCTCCTCTGAGCTATGCCAGCCCTGTCTTTGCCTTGCAGGTTAACAATAGATCAGTGGTTCTCAACCTGCAGCCAATCAAGACAGAGATGCGGCCCATGTGACAGCCTCAGGGCTATACAGGTAATATTGGACGCGGCCTACAACGGTAAATTGGTTAAGAACCACTGAAATAGATGCATCTCAGTCTCTGAGTTCCTTTGAAGTGTTCCCCTGTGATTTCCAGCCCCTGATTCTGGTTATCCACAGAAATTCCAGATCCTCTTCCCCCAAAGATGCAGTGCACCCCAGTTATAAGTTTTACCTTAAAGCATCATTATTGTTATTACTGTGTGAAACAAATAACACAAGCATATAGGAACGAAATTAGAAAGGCCAAGGCACAAAACGTGATTAAACTAGCTAGAGACAAAGGGTAACAAAAAAACATTCTACAAATACATTAGAAGCAAGAGGAAGACCCCAAGGACAAAGTAGGCCCATTACTCATTGGGGGGAGAAAACAATAATAGAAAATGTGGAGTGGCAGAAGTGCTAAATGTCTTTTTTGTTTCAGTTTTCACCAAAAAAGCTAGTACCAACTGGACATCTATCATAGTGAATGCCAGTGAAAATGAGGTAGGATCAGAGGCTAAAATAGGGAAAGAACAAGTTAAAAATCACTTAGACAAATTAGATGTCTTCAAGTCACCAGGGCCTAAGGAAATACATCCTAGAATACTCAAGGAGCTGTCTGAGGAGATATCTGAGCCATTAGTGATTATCTTCAAAAAGTCATGGAAGACTGGAGAGATTCCAGAGGACCAGAAATGGTAAATAGAGTGCCAATCTATAAAAAGGGAAATAAAGACAACCCAAGGAATTACAGATGAGTCAGCTTAACTTCAGTACCCAGAAAGATAATGGAGCAAATAATTAAGCAATCAATTTGTGAACACCTAGAAGATAATAAGATAAGTAATAGTCAGCATGGCTTTGTCAAGAATAAATCACGTCAAACCAACCTAATAGTTTTCTTTCACATAACAAGCCTTGTGGATAGGAGGGAAGCAGAAGATGTGTATAGTAAGGCTTTTGATACTGTCTCGCATGACCTTCTCAGACAAACTAGGAGTATCTGGGTATATCTTACTTAATCCTTTTCCTGCCATTGTAGGACTTGAGCACTCCTGGACCAAGATTGCACTCTCCAATCCACTCAATGTCTTCCAGTCCTCACCCATTCTGCCAAAACCCTGGTCTAATGTGTTACTGGACTTCATAGCCCACTGTCATGGCTGCATAATGACATTGGTTGTGGTTGATCTTCTAACCAAGATAGTGCTTTTCATTCCTTCCTATGCCACCCAACTGCCCAAGAAACAGCTAGTCTCTTCTTGGAAAATGTTGTCAGATATCATGGGTTTGCCTATTGATATATCAGATCCAAGTCCACAATTTATTTCCCATTTTTGGTGTCCATTCTTCAAGCTCCTTGGCATGGAATCCCTTATCTCATTGGCTTATCACCCTCTGACCAATGGGCAGATGGAATGGGTTACCCAGATCTTGGAGCAATATCTCCATTGCTTTTTAAATTATCATCAGGATGATTGGGTTCCCTTATTATCATACTCAGAGTTCACTTATAATAATTTCACACAAGCCATCATCCAGCAGAGCCTGTTTTATGCCACTTATGGTTCTCTTGGAAATAGTTTCAGAGCACCTCATCTCTGGGCTGGAGGTCTATAGGACAATCATGCTGCCAATGCAGGAGCAGGATATCAGCTTTCTTCTTTTCAAAAATGTCTGAAGTCCTGGTATTTGGCTGGTATCGCCAAGGCTGCCAGGGAGGCTGTTGGGGCCAGTAGGGAAAGCTGAGTGCCCCTGTTCCAAATTCTTCGGGAAGGAGGGGAGTGGACTTGCTTGGAGTTGCACTAGGGAGAAGCTCTAACCTCAAACTTGGCTGCCAGCAGGAAAGCAGGATTGCTGGCAGCACAAGAAATTAAAATTGACTTTGCTTGAACCCGAAAGGATGTGGGGATCATGAATAACAAGCCACATGATGCAGAGGATGAACAGCAAGTGTGGGGAATGGACTGGACCAAACCAAACTGAGAGGGACTCATAATGACGCTGAAGGGCAGTGACCTCCAAGGTGAGGTTTCTTGTGAGACTGGGCCTGAGGATAGGAGAGAACCACCGATGGCTTCTATTATATCAGGGATCACCTTACGTTGTGTCAGGATCTTATGTTTTAGGGAAAATTCTATGGCCATAAAATTACTGGAGGTACCAGAGTCCACCAGTGCTTCCCAACTGACCTCTATCATCAGGGGATGTTGTAGACAGAACAGGAGCCTAAGGTGTGTTGGGTGGTGATTAGATGCCATCAAGCTACCCGAGGACAAATAGGTGCCATGGACAGAAGCGAGGGGTGAATTTCAAGCCCTGCCCAGACCCCTATATCGGGCTGGAACCTGGCGTTTTCTTGACCAACAAGCAGATCAACCTTACGCTGGACAATTCAAGGCAAAGTATTCTGGACCTCCACAGTAGAGGAATAGACCCAATGACTGGTGTTGATCTTTCTCTGAATCAGAGAGATGGGGTTGGGCTATGTCCAAGCTGCAAGGGCTCACACAAAATTCTCAAGTTGGTGCAGCGGGGGGCTAGATTTCTCCAGCAATGGAAAGGCTCAGGCCAGCACCTACTGGTCAGCAACTAATGATGAGCCCCAACCTGGACCAGTCCAAGGGGTAAATTTGGAGGCATATAGGAACAGGAGCCAACATTGGTTCAGAAAGCCAGGGAACTTTCCATAGCCCTGATTGAACTTGCTTAGTAAACAAACCTTCAGTTTCCATGGACCTGAGGCAGGGCTTGACTCTGAAAAGCAGTGTTTTGCACTTGCAGGGCCCTAATCTAGCTTTGGCAATTCTGCAGGGCATTTACCAAGCCCAACAAGGGGATGTTAGCTTTTGTAGGATCCATCATAGAAAAGGAAGCTACCCCTTTTTATTTTAAGCTGCTCAAACTGTCACAGACTGGGGCATGGGTAGTCATGCCTAGTGGTCAGAGCTGGAGTCAGGACTCATGAGTCAGAGCCAATGGTCAAAGTCAGAGTTAGAAACCAGGAACTGAGCAAGGAAGCAAGGCAGGTACAGAAACAATCACAATTGCAAGCATAAGCATTGGCCAACTGTCGGCCAAATGCTGCTGCTGGGCTTAAGGGCATGTCTGGAGCATGTTCCTCCAGCCAATCGGTCAAGCTGGCCAATCAAATGATTCAGTTGCGAGTCCTCCATTGCTCACGAGGGAGGTGGAACTAGCTGATCCCAGGCTCAGATGCAAGCCCAAATTCCAGATACCTACAGCATCCCTTCTACACAATTTTAAGGCAACGTTAACAGGACAAAGATCCTTTTCTCTTGTGCATGAACTAAAAATGAAGGCTGAACAGTGATAAATACAGAATGCAAAACAAGCAGAATTACTACTATATAGTTTTCTTAAATGCCTTGAAACATCTGTGTGTGTTAGAGAGGATTCAATCAAAACATGATTCAGTTTTAGTTTCACGGTAAAAATCAGCATTCCTCCAACACAAAAGAATACTCATATTACCTGATAGCTGTCATTCAAGAATAAATTCAGTGGGGATAGTACAAGTTGAAGCATGGTCTCCCTAAATCCTTTTTTCATCTCAAAACACAATCTTTCCAAGAAAGCAGTAGGGCATTCAGGACCATCCGTGCTGCCGTGCTAAAATTAATCAACATATCCTGTTGTGAGACATTGCGGATACACAAAACCACTGAGATTGTCAGATTATGAAAAACCTCTGCAGAATGTGACAGTTTTCCTACAGTGCTTGATGAAAAAGTCTACTACTTTAAACTCCATTTAATATTAATTTACATAGGCTTCTCTACTTTGTGCAGGTGAACCCTTACACACACACACACACACACACACACACACACACTCCCAGGGTCCCATTAAAATTAACAGGGCTCCATAAAGGTCTGCCTGCACAGATCAGATTGCAGGATTAGTGAGATGCCCTGTTGATTTAGAGAGTAATCATTATGGCTGATGAAAAATAATGACTATCAACTAGATGGAACAATAGTTACTCTTCATTAAATACAAAATGGATTTACACACAAGAATTATCTAATTCTGACTCAATCAGCGAAATCCATCAAGTATCAAATTTCTGCATTCATTTACATATTATATTATGGAAAAAATATGCGTAATTTGACCCAAAACCCACCAAAGATAGGATAGAACTTAAGAGTTTCATAAAGCACTTGGATTCACACATACTGCAGTATAGCCTATAATTTTTAAATGCATATCACTTTTACTATACTTCATAAAATATTTTAAAGGAATTAATAAGTACTTGGTTTCACATGATGACCAAGGTTCCCAAGAGCTTACCACTGGTAGCCGTCCATGCACTTTGTACACATTAACGAGTACAGTAATGTCCCAAGGGCGCAAGGTTAGGGGATGAACTGGTTTGGCTGAACTCTCAGTTCCCTTTTTGTCATTCTCCAATCCAACTGCTGTCCACCCAGAGCTTGAAGATGTTGACATTGATAGGACAGGGCTTGAAATGACTTCTTCAAAATCTGTGTACATGTCATCTTCTCCAAAGTAATTTTCCTGGGAAGTGAATTATTGCCGTCATCATTAAAGAAGGTGAACTGTCTCATTAGCAGTATCATGTAACACAAATCAGTGCTTATCCTATATCCTAGTCCTACCCCTCTCCCCCACCCCCCCTTATAAGCACTAAGGCTTTAATTCTACAAAACACTGAAGCCCAGGTGTAACTTTGCTCATAACAGCAGCCCCACTAATTTCAGTAGGATCACTCCAGTGAGCAAAGTTAAGCACTTGGCTATGTGCTTTGCAGGAGCAGGGTCTTACAGCATTGTCTTCGAAAGCAACCTCAATCTAGCTATACTAAATTTTACTTTCAGTACTGTGACACAAATACCTGGTTGGAAGTAGAGCCCTGCATCGCGACTGGGATCCCACAGGTTCTGCAGGACCCACTGTCATAATAGTGGGAGCAGGATAAAAATTCAAGAAACAATGCGGGTCGGAGTGGCTATTGTGGGGCAGGATGACAGAGGAATGACAATAGTTTTCCCGTGCAGCAAACAACACGAACGCTCTGGAGAGCAGCCGCTGCTCTCCAGCTGCCCAGCTCTGATGACAGCGCCGCCACCAGCAGCAGCACAGAAGTAAGGGAGCTATCATGGGATCTCCTTGCCTGTTTTGGGGGATGGTGACACATGGGAACCCATCCCCTTTGCATGATGATGCAAGGACTCTCCAGCCATTTGCATGGAGGGTTAGAGGTTTCCCTTCCCCACACAAAGAGATTAGGAGATACAGGGGCTGCACATCCCCTTGTAGGGGTGCATGAGGACTCTGATCCCTCTTCATGGGTGAGTTGGGAAGGTGGGGGGTTCCGATCCCATTACACAGGGGTGCATGGAGTGGGTGCTGGTGGGGAGACATCTGCTGAGAGTAGCAACTCCAGCTATTCCTGGGACCATTTTAGAGCTCTGCAACAGGACTGGTATCCCACAAATCCCGCTGCCATAATAGCGGGAGCAGAATAAAAGGTCAAGGAACAAAGCGGGAGCCGGTGGGAGTGGGAGTGAAAATTGTGAAGTGGGACAGGAGCAGGATTTTAAAAACTATTATGGAGCTGGGCTATAGCTGGAGGTACTGCTAGATAAATGTTTATTTTTTAATTTATTTTATGAAACACAGCCTACAGTGGTCAGACATGAGCAACAGTCATCCAATACCTCTTCACAAACCCATCTATTGTTGCAAGTTTTACATGCCTGCAGCATATCAGAAGTTCACAAATTCATCCTCTTGGGCCAAACATTCACTTTGCTTCTAAGCTAATCCCCACTCAATTAACTCAGACAGAAATAACTACTGTCAAATTCTTTTGGGAAGCTCGAACCCCATCATAATGAGAGATTTCCTACATTTTATTTATAAAGTGTGTCAGAACCAGATTTTTAAAAGTTATGTGTGGGTTTTTTTGTTGTGTTGGGTTTTTTTAGAAAAAGTTAAGAAATGCTGTAGAAAAGTAAAGTAAGTTAACAAGTTAGATATTTCAAGGAGGGGTTTTGGACAACAAAAGGTTGCTAAATGACATTTTCATGTTAATTAAGTACTTTGGGAAGAGGTGCTGGACTGAGCACCCTGAGGAGTGAAGTCCTCTCTTTAGCCACAGAATGGTCATGGCACATGCCTAAGTACTGCTACCTCACGCACTCTGGAAGAGGCCACTCTAGGGATAAGATAATTCAATCTCCATGTATAGCCAATTAATGTCAATGGTGGTGGTGGTTTTTGAGCTGTACACACTCGTCAATTGGGAACCAGACTGAGTCCAAACTTATTTCACACAGACCACCAGTCTTCAGCTTCGCAAGGATATTTTTGTCATTACTAATCTGGGCTAAATTTGAATTAATGACGATGAGATCAAGAGATCTATATCCAATTACTATTCCCTTGAGTCACAAAATATACACTTTAATTTTTAGAAAAAGATAGTCAGAATTTTTTTTAAATGGAGGAATTAATTCCTCCCCTCCCCGCATTTAAATAAATATTGCAAGGGGAAAAAAGCCATTTACCTTCATCCTATAAGAAGTAAGACAATTAATGACCAGGTTGAGGGGCAAATGAGGATAATTTTTTAAAACAAATGTGTACACTAAAATTTTATATATTTAGTTGTATCCCTCTGTCCTCACCCTTCACATCACTTGCCTTCTAAGACCTCAATCCCATGTATGTTTAAGCATGTGAGACAATGTCAAGTAAATCATAAAGAGGCACTATCTAATATAAAGAAGGAAAATAGACTCATATCCTCCAAACCTTGGGAAAAGACCTGCATAAAAGGCATATTCCAAAGCCTTTAATTATTAATTATATGACCTGGGACATGCAATATAATTAAATTATACTAGTTCTTTCTAAAGTGGTTTATGCATTAAAATGCTATACAATGCACTCAAAATAAGAAGCTTTCACCTCAGAAACTCCTAGGGTGACCAGATGTCCTGATTTTATAGGGACAGTCCCGATTTTGGGGTCTTTTTCTTATATAGGCTCCTATTATCCCCCACCCCCTGTCCTGATTTTTCATACTTGCTGTCTGGTCATCCTAGAAGCTCCACAGTACAGTCTCTCCCACCCCCTCTTTTATTTATTTATTTTTTGAACAGTCACTTAAATGTTTTCCTAATTTCAGAGGATATTTCTCTGCAGGAGCTGAATGTTGTGGCAGAGACAGAACTGGCAGAAGTATGTTAAGGAAGGACGGGTAGAGGGTATCAAAACTATGATAACTTGCTGCTAGAGTCTCTCAGAGAGGATACAAAGCACTACAAGCACCCATTAGAAATTAGTGAATTGAAGAAACAGAATGTTCCACATTAAAGGGCTTCACAGCTAGAACTGAAAGTCATATTAAACTTTGAAAAATATATATGCAACTGAAACCTCCCACACACAGAATCCGTGAACACAAACTGAAAATTAAAAAAAAAAAAAAAAACCCAACCATATCACACAATAGTCATTAAGAAGCAAGTACAAACAAAAAAGAGGAAGGTACATTGCCAGCAAAGTTGGACTAAAAGAATCTAAGCACAACTGACAAAAATACTAGAAAGTATAACAAATGGGAACACTTGGAAAGACTGTCATTCATTTAATTTTCAAACAGCATTTCAGTAGTTTTAGAAGACAGTTTTAGAGGACCCAAGCACTTGCATTCCCTGTTTTATGACATAATATTGCTTATAAATACCATAGGAGTTCAGCCTCATCAGAGGAGGAAGCTTCCTCCAGAGAACAAGAGTTCTGAGAAAGGGGAAACTATCATGTGAATCTCCGGAGTTTTACAGTAACAGGGGCCAGAACGAAAACTTCCTATCATGCCACCCCTTATGTAGATGCTACAGTATAAATATATCATGAGATGGGGAAGGTTTTTCAAAAGCACTTCATATTAGTCTAATTCTACTCCCACCACATTCAATGGTTAAACTCCCACTGACTTAAATGAGAGCACAGCTAAGCCACTGGTGAGCACTTTTGAAAGTCCCACTTAAAATTCATAATTTACACAAACATCCAAAATTCTCTTTCAGTCTATGTAAGTGTCTCAGAACAGCCAAGAAAGTTGATTACTTAAAAGGCCTTGCAATTTACCAGTCTCAGAAAACTCACCCTGCTCTGCCCTGCAATGAAAGACTCCTAAAAGAACTGATCATAGAGCCAACCTGCTTTACTCCAAGCAGATTTCTGAGCACATGAACATTTCCTAATCAATCAAGTGAGATTCACATGTTCACTTCCTTCCCTTTTACACCAGAAAGACAACAACAATTCCCGCTCTACCCCCATTTCCCCTAGAACAGTTGTTCTCAACCTTTCCAAATTACTGTACCCCTTTCAGGAGGCTGATTTGCCTTACATACCCCAAGTTTCACCTCACTTAAAAAGTGTTTGCTTACAAAATCAGACAAAAAAAATAGAAAAGTTCAAAGCACACTATTACTGAAAAATTGCTCACTTTCTCATTTTTACCATACAATTATAAAATAAATTGTGCCCCTCAGATTGAGAAACACTGATTAGTAATAATATAGAGCAGTATAAACAAGTTATTGTCTGTATGACATTTTAGTTTGTACTGACTTCGCTAGTGCTTTTCATGTAGTCTGCTGTAAAACTAGACAACTACCTAGGCGAGTTGACATACCCCCGGAAGACCTCTGCATACCCCCAGGGGTATGTGTACCTCTGATTGAGAGCCACTGCCCTAGAAGAAGGCACAGCCACAAAGAAGAGGGGAGGAAATGGAAGCATTTTAAAATGCAAAAGTTAATATCCAAGAAAATAAATGAAAAATATTCTATTTTATATGTCCTTGGAGGGTAGGTCTTTAACATTTTAATTTACTCTAATATTTTCCCACCTACTGTGCATCACTATAGACATTTCAAAGAATTCAATATACAGCAGAAATCAGGAGTCTCTAAAGAAATGCTGTCCCTAAGCAGAACCCTGTGCATGCTGGGTCCAAGTTCTGCAAAGATACCTAAAAAAAATTAAGGATGCTAATTAGACATCTGTTTAGTGTAATTTGGTAGGTCAATTTGAATTTTTACTACCAAAAACCAACATCAAAGATCTCATTAAATTAACAGTTAAGGCTGAAATGATCCTTTCATGCTCCCTGTTGTGCCCATATATAGCAGCATCCAGTAAGATACTAATCACTCCCTGTTCAAAGAGTCAGACCTATGTGTAACACTGACAGACCCCGGTCATCGTCAGACGGGATTGAATTTGGGGCCTCTGGAGCTTAGTGCATGAGCCTCTGCCACATGAGCTAAAAGCCAACTGGCTGTTAGCTAAGGCTGTAGAGCAGACTCATTTAACTCTCTCTAAGTGGTCTCAGTCCCATAGGGGGGAGGGATAGCTCAGTGGTTTGAGCATTGGCCTCCTAAACTCAAGGTTGTGAGTTCAATCCTTGAGGGGGCCACCTAGGGATCTGGGGCAAAATCAGTACTTGGTCCTGTTAGCGAAGGCAGGGGGCTAGACTTGATGACCTTTCAGAGTCCCCCTCCAGTTCTAGGAGATAATAATAATAATATATGGAGATATCCTATTATTAGATGGGACAGAACACCACACCCAGAAGGTGTGTGGGTTATATATGCACAATGGGGACTACACCTCTACCCCGATATAACACTGTCCTCGGGAGCCAAAAAATCTTACCGCGTTATATTGAACTTCCTTTGATCCGCCAGAGTGCACAGCCCTGCCCCCCCAGAGCACTGCTTTAGCGCATTATATCCAAATTCGTGTTATATCGGGTCACGTTATATCGGGGTAGAGGTGTAGTTAATGATGCATTATCAGCCTTAACTTTGAATTTCCTGGATTTTGTCAAGGTAAAAAGGAATCCAAAAAATCTACTAGGGCCAAAAAAAAAAAAAAAAATCTCTCTCTCTCTCTCACACACACACACACACGAGCACGATAGTGCAATATAAATTTTCACCCTGTGAGTTTGCGATGAGTGCAATACTCCTAAGTAACAAAGTCACAAGTGAGTTATGTACACTGAAACAAGTGCTGATACAAACCTTTATTCCATATCATCATTTATCTTGCACATAACACACATTGTTACAGAAAAGCTATTTCAGGCATTTTCTAGTGTTTAAAAATATATATATTCTCTATCACATGGCTGTCGCCGCCAATATTACACTGCACACCCATTAGAAAAATCACCACTAAGTTACCAGTTTTTATTTGAGACAGAGGACTCCATGGTTTTTATTTGTTTAACAACACTAAAGAGATTCTGCATGGGACTGCTCTTATTGTAAGTAAGCTGCATTTTATCTGATTAAACTTGACCATGCTTGAGTATGGTTAACTTCAATTAAATGCAAAAAAGGTTTGTTTCTGTTTTAGAAAAACAAGGTTCTTAGCAACTCATGAGAAGACCTTGTTACAAGCAGGTGCCACAATGCCAAAAAAATTAAGCTTGTTCTCTTATAGGGTATTTGCTACTTTATAAAATCGGAGTGATTTGAACTTCTAATCATGTTAAATATTTCTTCCCTACTTGTAAGAATGGTATGTGCTACTTTTATTCATACCTTTATAAACAGAAAGGCATTTAGTAGAGGTCCATACAGGGTTATCTGAGAATCCGGAGAGACTTCTAGTTCCACATGTAGCTTATCAGGTGGAAGTTCTGAGGGATCAATAGGAAGGCGAGTTGAGTCTGTGGGAGAGGAAATGATTCTATTGGCTGTCTTCTGTGATGGCCTTAGTACAGATAACATAGTTTCTTCCATTTCTGACACTTAGGAATAAACAAAAAAGTAAATCTTTTGAATTTACTTGTGAATTTCTGCAAATGAACATTCATTAAGTTAGAACAGATTTGTAGTTTTCTAGTGTGGTTGGCTATCAGACAACTGATATATCTATAATGTAGAATAAATACATTTATCCAAGCAAACAATGAAAAATCAAGTAATTTTAACAAAGAGTATGAAATGTTTTATTCAACAGCTACCGTGCACAAAAGAGCCAATATCTTTAATTTAAATTATGGAAAAAACTATTTTTTATTATTCTTTTCTCTCACTTTTAAAGTAAAATTGGTGCGACTTTCAGTTGTATGGGTATTAGGCTTCCCACAACCATGCAGCTATTGCAGAAGAACGGGGAATAAAAGAACATATTACAAATAAATATCTATATTGAGGACATTGTGGGCCTAAATTTGCTCCCATGGAACAACTGAAATATTGCAATAACAAAGATGGGAAATGTATAGTTTATTTCCCATTCCTTCTTTTTAATTCAGAGCATGGTGTGGCTGGGGTTGACTTATGGTTTGGGAATTGGGGTTAAACAGACAAAGAAAAAAGAAAAGTCATTAACTTTTGGGCTTTTAAGGCTTTGCTCTGGAGCTACAAGTTTCTGCTGGGAAGGCCTGTAAATTCCTTGCTCCAAAAGAAATAAGCTTGCAGCTCTCCCAGTGTAGTTTGTAAGACTCAGTGTTCACTGAACTATTTTAACTATGCACATGTATCCAGTGCATCTTTTAAGGACACACCTTAAACTCAACTTGATTTTCTACTGTGAATACTCAGTACCTAATTTTAAAATGGCCATTATTTGGTTACATGTCATGATGAGAAAGCAGATTATATGTATCTCTTTCTTACTCAGATTTGTTCCCTGTGTCCATTCAGAATTTTAACTGATTTGTCAGAAAAAAAAATTTACTATTTTTTACTCCCATTAGCACTATAGACCTAGTATAGCTCTAGACAAGTGACCTGGATTCTCTTCTCATTTATGCATCATCAGTGCAATTGTTAACCAAGTTTCAGCTGCTATATCTGATGTGAAAGCTTGCAGACCCAGATTTAATTGCAGGGCTGGGAGTTAGAAAACACTGACTTGTAAATGGAGCAAATTTGGTATACAAGTCACTGATAAACTTGGAACCCAGAGCTCCAAGCTGAATCTTCATCCTGCCGTTACTTCCAGAGAAATCTCTTTCAGATCTGGTCTTTAATTTTACATCCGTGCTTCTAAAACTCACATGGAGGGACTTATCTCCAATCTTGCACTACTTAAACCTCCTGTAGTCCTTTTTAAAACCTACCTTGGCCCAATCACATCGATTCAAATTACTGCTAAAATCACCTTTCTGGCTTGTCATTATGATACCATTCCACACTCAGAGACATTTCATTGGCTCTCACTTTACCACCACATCAATGACAAACTTCTTAGCCTTACTTTTAAGATCATTTTACAACTTGCCCCTTCAGATTATCATTTTCTCTTGGAGCTTATTGTATGCCCCCCTCAAACCAATAATTCCAACTTCCCCTGTCCATTTACCTCCCGTTCTCCCACAAGCACCTTCACAGTTTCATCCTTGTCAACACTTATGCATGAAATACCTTCCGTTAATCAATCTGTAGCACTCCTAACCCATCCTCTTGGCTCACTTCTACTGCAATATCTAGTAAATTGCCAGCTGAAAATGGCAACGTCGGTAGCCAGCACATTCCTGTTTTTAAACCTACTTCCATCTCTGTCTATGAAGGTACAATACTGTAAGAGCTGAATAATATTACAAAATTATCTAAAGAATAGAAAGACCGCTTGGAAAACCAACTACCGGGCAAAATTAACGTGCCCCATAATACTGTCTTCCAAACAACAAGAAATTTTTGGATTTGTGAAATGATTCATTTAGCAGAAGTGCTCTATTTCTTAGGTAAAGGGCAAGGTTAGATTAACAAGTTTGGACAAGTCTAATGCATTGTTACCTGCTTTTCACTTAGAGAAATGATGCATCTTCTTAAAATTTGAAATTGAAAACCATGCTTTTGATGAAACTGGTTCAACTCAAAGATTCACGTTATCCCACTTGACAAGAATTGATAGTCTGTGTAACCCACAAGCAGGGCCGGTGCTTCCACTAGGCGACCCTAGGCGGTCGCCTAGGGCGGCAGGATTTGGGGGGCGGCATTTTGCCGCCCTCGGTGGAAATTCGGCGGCGGGGGGGGTCCTTCCGCTCCGTGTCTTCGGCTGAAATTCGGCGGCGGGTCCTTCACTCGCTCCGGGACCCGCCACCGAAGTGCCCCAAAGACCTGGAGCGGAAGGACCCCCGCCGCCGAATGCTCAGAGGAGGAGCACTGCCGCCTGGGGCGGCAAAAATCCTGGCGCTGCTCCTGCCCACAAGCTTAATACTGTAGCATTGGATTGTGTTTTTCCAGGGCAGGGGGAAAGGATCAATAGGGAGGAGACGTGGATATTAAATAGATACTCTGTCGGTGCATACATGCAGAGTAGGGCAATTCAGTTAGAAGGACCCAGAAACTTTCAGACTATGTGTGGGAGTTACCCGACATACAGCTTCAGGACGTGCAGAGCATATGAAATTTTCATTGTGGGCAAGCCACCTGGCAGGTCATACTCTAGGTACCCTTGAGAGTTTAGCTATAGTGCAGGGGGGGGGGAGAGGTTATAAACATAGGAGTTACAGATGGTACAGTGGACACAGCACTGATTGATACAGGAGCAAGAGTTGTCTACTATGATGGGTGTGTCCCAATCCCTGTACCACTTTGGATACAGGTCAGCACTATTCTAGATTTACTATGGCAGCTCTCCAGTAGGATAATGTTTGGTCCACTGCAGTGTGTTTTATGGACCTAGAGGAAGGACTTGGGGGTGGGGGGAGAAGAGAGCATCTGTCACCAATAGAGCCTTACATTTGGCTATCAGCTAACCGCTCTAAACTGGGATTCTGTCAGAGAGAAGAAAAAAATGGGACAGCACTTAAGTGAAATGAGGGTTTGTGCATTCTTGCCTGACTTATAAGTCTTGGCAGGCCTTATGGCAGAGGTGGGCAAACTACGGCCCGCGGGACCCTCCTGCCTGGCCCCTGAGCTCCTGCCCCAGGAGGCTAGCCCCTGGCCCCTCCCCTGCTGTTCCCCCTCCCCCGCAGCCTCAGCTCACTGCACCGCCAGCACAATGCTCTGGGCGGGGGGGCTGCGAGCTCTTGCCGGGCAGCGCAGCTGCAGAGCCCGGGCCTGACCCGGTGCTCTGTGCTGCATGGTGGCATGGCTGGCTCCAGCCGGGTGGCGCGGCTGCCTGTCCTGGTGCTGTGGGTGGCACGGCTGTAGTGCCGCCAGCCACCGATGCTCCAGGCAGCGCGGCTGTAGTGCCGCCAGCAACCGGTGCTCCAGGCAGCGTGGTAAGGGGGCAGGGAGCAGGAGGGGTTGGATAGAGGACAGGGGAGTTCGGGGTGGTGGTTGTCAGGGGGCGGGGCTGTGGATAGGGATCAGGGCGGTCAGAGGGCGGGGAACGGGGGGTTGAATGGGGGCAGGGGTCCCGGCGGGGGGCAGTCAGGAATGAGAGGAGGGGTTGGATGGGGTGGCGGGGGGCAGTCAGGGGCAGGGGTTCCGGGGGCTGTCAGCGGACAGGGAACAGGGGAGGTTGGATGGGGCAGGAGTCCTGGGGGGGCCCGTCAGGAGGCGAGAAGCAGGAGGGGTTGGATAGGGGCTGGGGCCGGGCCACGCCTGGCTGTTTGGGGAGGCACAGCCTCCGCTAACCAGCCCTCCATACAATTTTGGAAACCCAATACGGCCCTCAGGCCAAAAAGTTTGCCAGCCCCTGCCTTATGGGGAGAAGATGGTATCCTATAGAAAGAGAGCCTTATAGAGATTCAGGGAATCGATATTTTATATGCTGATCCCAATCCCTGTACCACTTTGGATATAGGTTCTGTTTCTCCACCAACTGAGAGGATCTCTCAGCTATTGAGCCAAGAGCTGGAATACTGTTAGCTGTGGAGATCCCCAGACTGTTTGTTTTGCTGATGGGGTTCTGAAATGTCTCAAACTCTGAAGAGTCCAGGTGACACACTGCACACTAGGGCCACACTATTAAGAATAAGAAATCATCTCAGAGAAGATCAGGGGGGAATGTGTTTTGATGTGTGCATTAAAGTATAGAAAATTTTTATGTTAAAACATTATATTTTAATGTTTGTAAGAGAAGCAAAAGGGGGAAGTTTGTATATGGAACACCAGTAGATTTACTCTCCAATAGCTTTTGTTTAAAAATTATTCATAGTATTGCAAACACTATTTACAATGGGGTTTTTGTGCATTAAATTTTGTTTACTTTCTCTTTGAAAATTAACTGGGAATTATTAGCATCCATTTACCATTGTTTTACACACAATAGCCTAACTCTGTGTAATGCTTTTTGACAAGTCCTGAAAAGATGGAACTCTACCCTGTGCTTAACAAAGAGTTAAGCTGAGGTCCAGGAAGAAGGGGAATGTAAACTTATTCAGAATATTGCCTGCGCATTACATCTGCATGCTTTCAATTTCTTTTGTGCAAACTACAATTTTAAATCAAAATGATCATACTAAGTCATGGGGTTTTTTGCAATCACTCTTAAAATACAACAGAAATGAAGTGACACTTACATGATTGCTTCAACTGTTCATCTGCCTTCTGTGGATAAATTGGATGCCAAGTGTAGTCAATTGTGAATGTAACACTTGGTAGAGTCCAGCATTCAACCCATCCAGCCCTATCCGAAAGAAATATATTTTTAAAGTACCCATTGTTTCATTTTTTCCTATTGCATACAGAAAGACAACAGAACTAATAATATTCTACCCCAAACACAAATATACAAGGAGCTAATATATATTCCATGAGATAACAGAACTCACTCTTCTTGAGTAATATTCCTCCACTTGGGCTTGCCTGTTTTTTGACCACTTTGACATTCAGCCGAAATACAGGATTCAGGACTTATTTTATTAGGATGACAATCTTTCACCAACATAAAGAGAGAATATTTACTAGGATGGCAATCTGGTAGAAATAAATGAAGATCGACATCTTCTCCCTAAAAATGAAATATTAACAATATGCATAACTTGAACTCCAAGTACTATTTGTACTGTTCTATGCATCAGTATACCCACTTTATAGACAGATGAACTGCATGCAGCAAGGAGATGTAAGGTCCTGATTTTCAGAAGTGCTGAACACTCACAGCTCCCACTGATTTCAACTGGAATCAGAGGTGCTCAGAACTTCTGAAAAAAATCATGCTCCAAGTGACTTGCTCATGGCCATATAGCACATCCAGGAATAGAACACAGGAGTCATGATTTCTAGTCACATGTTCTGATCTGACCTCTAGAGCACACTGACACATTAATGTCCTTTTCATCATAAAACCTCAAAAATGTAATATTTAATTTAAGTCCCCAAAACCCTAGAATCTGAAGGTTTCAAATTCTAATTACTAATAAAATAATAATAATAATAATTCACACTTACATCACTGCTCATAAAAAGTTTCCAAGTACTTTTAAACATTAATCAAACTTCATAACATTCATGTGAGATGGTTAAGTATTATTTCTGTTCTACATATGCAAACTAACATTCAGAGACATTTAAGAAATTTGATCAGGGTCACTCAGAAAATTACTGGCTGAGTCAAAGAAAGAATCCATGAATTTTAAATACAGTTCTCTATTAGACTATGTGCTTCCCAAAGATATTTTAACTAGATGCTTAACTTCTGGACATAATGAGACTACTCAAATGCTTAAAACTAAGCACGCTCATAAGTCTTTGCAGGATATGGGCATAAGGCCTAATCTTGCAAACAGTATATCCATGTGTGTAGTTCTTCCCAAATAAAAAACCATTATCAGTGGAAAATATTTGTTAAGATTCATCTTCATTTACATACTTGGATTTTTGGTATTCAAAAATTTTCGTATCAGGAAAATAAGCTTTCATACAAAACAAGTTTTCAAACAATACAGCCATAAATACAAAACACAATATCTGAAATCGAGGGAATAGGACAGCAAGATTATTTTGAGCTGACTAAAGCAGTGTGGTTTGCCATGGAGAAGAGCACTCTTCCTGGGGACTGAAAGCACATAAAAGTTGTGTCACTAAAATACTACATTTAGTTTCCAGGGAGGAGGGAGTTACAGCCCACTACGTGTCTTCTGATCACCAATATATAAAATAAACTTGCAGTCAGTGTCCTAAGATATATGTTAGTCTTAGATGGAAGTAGCTGGTCATTGGGGCTAAAGACGCTAAGCTCTATTAGTAACGCCACAATTGAGTACTGTGGCCAATTTACTACAAAGGGTAAAATCAGTGGCAGCCATTGGGAATATTCCAGACCTTGGAGTCTGTGGTACACCTGAAATCCACAGGGGACATCAGGTCCTGCAGCACATGCCAACAGCAATAAAGAGGCAGCATGGAACAGGGACTTCTGCAGGGCTGCTTCAGATCAACTGCAGATGCTCCATGCTCTTCCAGACCCAGCAACAAGTTGGAAGGTTTCTGAAATAGGCGAGGACATTCCTGATGGTGGGATGTGAAGTAGGAGAGGGAAGGTTTCTGAGCTGTGAAGAGGTTAGGTAGGAGGGAAGAGGGGAGTTTCTCAGACTGGTGTGGCATATTTCTGAGCAAATGGGGTTTAAGTTGAAGGAAGATGAGGTTTTGAGTCAGGTGGATTGAGCAGAATTAAGCAGCGGGGGAGCACACGCATTAGTGGATGAAGTGGTGTGGGCAGAGGCAGAAGCAACTAGAAAAAAAACAATAAAAGGGTGACAGTTGTATAAACACTGTTTTCCCACCCGCTCCTATCAAGTATCAGAGCTTTTCATTCCAAAGGGAAAGAGGTATCCCTTTTTCTTCTCACTTCCCCACCAGATTCTCTTTATCCCCACCCCCCCCCAACCCCGATTTTCCATTTTGAAAATATAGTCAATCTGAAGAGGATGGGGGAAATTGCTATCTGCAACCCCAACTATTGTGTCTCCAGTTAGAAGCAAGCTTCTTGATAGACCTTGTAAATGTTTAAGAGAAAAATATGAGATAACACTATCTCAAAATCAGATTTAATACAGAACTTCACAAGAAAGCTATAGCAGCATTTAAGAAAGATGAGAAATAAGACAAATCAACAAGGTACAGATTTTATGCAGTAAACTGTTGATCAGTTTTTTCCCCTAACTCAGCCAGCTTAGATTAAAGAGCTTCACATTTTAATTAGGTTAGCTGGGGGAAAAGCATTACTTTCTTAGAACTGCTTTGTGGCGGGAATTAAAAATAAAATGATTAACAATTACCTCATATAACTCTTAGGTAAGAGATTTCTAAGAAAGTAGAAAAATACTATTTGAACCCCACAGAAACCAAAAAAGTTGCACAAAATCAGCTCTGGTCTCCAATTTCAACATTCAAATTCCAGTATATTCAACTGTCTTAATCATAAGGCCATCCCTTGTCCTACAGTCCCTAGGCTCATTTACCACATACTTTGTGGCTTCTGTAACAAATAAATCAAAAGGTCGTACAGACAACAGCTACATTCACTACACTGCCCTGATTCACTGCCATAGCACCATCCATCCTGTAAGCTGAATGAGGCAGGGATCTTGCTGAAAAAAATAAGCGATCATGTAATTAAATAAGGTGGTATAATGTACACACACAAGAAGGAAGCAAAATAAGTTTTCATAGACTGTGCCAAATTTGGACATATTTTCATAGGGAAGGCAAAAGGCACATCTCTGGCCCAAGTACAACCTCCCAGCTAAATTTTAAGTTCATGCTCCAAAGAATGGAGGTGCTACAGCTTCTCAGCAAAACTATTAAGGAAATTTTTAACAAGGGCAAAACAATGCATCTTTTACTATGTTCCCTTTTTCAGAAATGGCTGAAGCATTTTGGCTGAAACTTTCCAAAACATTCAGCCTGAGGCAGACAATAGGCATAGAAAATTTCAGCCCAAACGATTAAAGTTTGACAAAGTGATAAGCAACTGTGAATCAGGTCTTATAGGTAAGGTTACCTAACACTTCTCATTATACACAGCACTATCCGCCCTACCTATTAGAACAAAGCTGAATTAGCAATGGCCAATCCATAGGTAAGGTTGAAGCCAGTCACGCATTATAAACCTCATTTTCAAATCCTAGCTCCAATTTCCCCAAAAAGAAAGCAATCACGCTGAATTTTTCAATGACAACTGTCATCCGAGAATAAAATTTTCTAGGAAGTTTGGAGGGGAAAGTGTGAAGGCATCAGAATATATGTTTTAAAGTTATGTTTGTTAAAAATATCTGTTCTTGACTTTTCAAGAAGTTCTTAATGTTTTGGGCTCCCATCTCCAAAGTGGCTTGGTCTACACATTTTGTTTTGTTGGCCTTGCTGAAGAGTGGTTCCTTTGAGAGTGCATGTGCTTTTTTTAAGGGGGCAGGGTGGTGGTGTTGGAGAGTGGAAGAAGAAAAATTAACAAAGGATTAAAATTTATTAAATAGAAAGTGCTTGTGATGGAATGTACTAACATAGGCAAGGAAGGAGTTAACTGTGGACTCATCAGAACAAAGTTATAAGAATAAGCAGCAGAAGAGAACATATTTTCTTCCCCTTTCCTCTCAGACAAAGAGGAAACAGGGTTCTGAAAACTCCTTGCCCAAGCCTGGGACAAGGCCTAGACAAGGAAGCAAGAAGTTACTGGGCAACTGACTGTCTTACACATGAAGAAATACTATGCTGTTTACAGTAGTAATTCATGCACATAACATTTTACTTACCCTTAAAGAGAACCTAGTATTGCATGTGGTTGGAACGAAGTCAGTGAAAGGCAGAGAGAAAATAATGTTTAAAGTTTCCCCACAGGCTGCCAGATAAACTACAAGAGAAGAGAAAAATAAATTCAAATAAAAATCATTTTTAAATTGAATGCTTTTCTATTATAAGCAATACTAACAAGTCCTATCTATTTTAAGTTAGTTCTTCTTCATGGGAGTATCTCCCCAATTAGACAAGTTTTCTTGCAAATGTATGGGTGAGAATTAAGAAACAGCTGCTACAGAATCCATACTACAAAGGAAATGGCAAGTTTAAACTATCACACATGTGGAATAAACTGTGAACCCTCTCTTTTTTGGAAGCTTGTACTCTGCATTATTGTATCTAAAGAAGACCATTCCAGTTACTGAAGCAAAATTATCCATCAAGAATGAAATCACCATCAGAAAGATCCAAAATGTCACACCTAATGCCTTGTGGCTTTATGGTTTAATACACCATCAAATTCTTTCTGCTAATGCTTGAAAACATGCCAGGTCCTTCAGATAAGTACTGAATTTCCTTGTAATCAATCCATTCATCGAGTTCTTGACTTTTTGCATTCAGTCTTCACTCCAGAGGATGTGAAGGAAATTCCCACACCTAAGCCATTCTTTTTAAGTGACAAATCTGAAGAATTGTCCCAGATTGAGGTGTCAATAGAGGAGGTTTTAAAACAAAATGTATAAGTTAAACAATAAGTCACCAGGACCAGATGATATTCACGCAAGAGTTCTGAAGGAACTCAAATATGAAATTGCTGAACTACTAACAGTGGTATATAACCTATCATTTAAACCAGGGATGCAATCCCATGCTTCTGTACCAGGTGACTGGAGGATAGCTAATGTGACACCAATTTTTAAAAAAGGGTCAGAGGCAATCCTGGCAATTACAAGCCAGAAAGCCTAACTTTAGTACCAGGCAGATTGGTGAAACTATAGTAAACAACAGAATTATCAGACACATAGACTAACATGATTTGTTGGGGAAGAATCAACAGCTTTTATAAAGGGAATCCATGCCTCACCAAACTACTAGAATTCTTTGAGGGGGTCAAAAAAACACGTGGACAAGGGTGAGCCAGTCGATACAGTGTATGGTGTCTTAAGCCTCTGACAAGGTCCCTCACCAAAGGCTCTTATACAAACTAAGCAGTCATGGGATAAGAGAGAAGGTTCTCACTGTGACAGCATACCCCATAAGGCTTTATGGGGGGGGTGTTTATAAATGTATGTATGATATAACTGAAATATGTTTTGTGCTGCCTGTGCCATGTAACATATCTCCGTAAAGGTTATGGTCTACTATATCTATTCATCCTTTGTACTTATATACCATTTTCTACTTGAGGTTAAGAATATGGGCTGTATGCTTGCTTGATTTCTAAGTAAGCTTGGTGAGGCATTTGGTCAGCTTCTTTAGGAAGGAATTTGCCAGGTTAAGTACCTGATCGGGAAACACTTGGGGAACAATGCATCTTGGAATGCTCCAATCCACATAAGAAGTCTTCCTGGAGACATGCAAGATACCATGTGGACAATGGCGTCGGCCTGTAAAGACTGAGTCATGCAGGGGCATGTGACTTGCCCAGGTGTCTCCAAAACTCCATCTTGGAGCTGGACTTTGCATAGGAGGGAGGAGGGGGGTCTCCTCCCACAAGAGAGAGCCTATTTAAACCTGGGGGAGACCCCTCCATTTGGTCTTCAGCTGGCTAAAGAAGGAGCCTCTCCACCCCCCCAGGATACTTGAAAGAAACTGAAACAAAAGACAGAGACTACAGGGGTTGTGAGAGATTGCTGGACCCAGGCTAAAGGGAGATTAGCCTGTAAAAGGGAGCATTCTGGAACTGGTGAGGAACTTATCTGTATTTAGTTTGATTAGGCATAGATTTGCGCATTTTATTTTATTTTGCTTGTGACTTACTTTGTTCTGTCTGTTACTACTTTGAACCACTTAAATCCTACTGTCTGTATTTAATAAAATCACTTTTTATTTAGTAATTTACTCAGAGTATGTATTAATACCTGGGGGAGCAAACAACTGTGCATATCTCTCTATCAGTGTTATAGAGGGCGAACAATTTATGAGTTTGCCCTGCATAAGCTTTATGCAGGGTAAAACGGATTTATCTGGGCTTAGACCCCATTGGGAGTTGGGCATCTGAGTGCTAAAGACAAGCACACTCCTGTGAGCTGTTTTTGGGTAAACGTGCAGCTTTAGGACAAGTGATTCAGACCCTGAGTCTTTGTTAGAGCAGACTGGAGTGTCTGGCTCAGCAAGACAGGGTGCTGGAGTCCAGAGCTGGCAGGGAAAACAGGAGCAGGGGTAGTCTTTGCACATTAGGTGGCAGCTCCCAAGGGGGTTTCTGTGATCCAACCCGTCACACTCACATGGATCAGTAACCAGTTAAAAGACAGGAAAAAAAGGGTAGGAATAAATGGTCAGTTTTCAGAATGGAGAGACGTAAATAGTGGCATCCCCCAGGAATCTGTACTAGGACCAGTGCGGTTCAACATATTCATAAATGATCTGGAAAAAGGGATAAACAGTGAGGTGGCAAAATTTGTAGACGATACAAAATTACTCAAGATAGTTAAATCCAAAGTAGACTGTGAGGAGTTACAAAGGGATCTCACAAAACTGGGTGACAGGGCAAAAAAACGGCAGATGAAATTCAATATTGATAAATGCAAAGTAATGCGCACTGGAAAACAGAATCCCAACTATACATACAAAATGACTGGGTCTAAATTAGCTAACACTCAAGAAAGAGATCTTGGAGTCATTGTGTTTAGTTCTCTGAAAACGTCCACAACGTGCAGCGGCAGTCAAAAAAGCTAACAGAAGTTTAGGAACCATTAGGAAAGGGATAGCTAATAAAGTAGAAAATATCATAATGCCACTATATAAATCCATGGTACACCTTGAGTACTGTGTACTGTTCTGGTCACCCCATCTCAAAAAAAGATACATTAGAATTGGAAAAGGAACAGAGAAGGGCAACAAAACTGATTAAGAGTATGGAACTGCTTCTGTATGAGAAGAGATTTAAAAGACTGGTATTTTTCAGCTTGGAAAAGAGATGACTTCAAGGGGGTATGATAGAGGTCTGTGAAATCACGAATGGTATGGAGAAAATAAAATAGAGAACTATTGTTATTTACTCCTACATAAAACACAAGAACTAGGGGTCACCCTATGAAATTAATAGGCAGCAGGTTTAAAACAAACAAAAGGAAGAAGTACTTCTTCACACAACACAGTCAATCTGTGGACCCATTGCCAGGGGATGTTGTGAAGACCAAAACTATAGGAGGGTTCAAAAAAGAATTAGATAAGTTCATGGGGGAGAGGTCCAACAATGGCTATTAGGCAAGATGGTCAGGGATGCAATCCCATGCTCTGGGTGTCCCTAGCCTCTGAATGCCAGAAGCTGCGAGTGGACAACCAGGGATGGATCACTCAATGATGGCCTGTTCTGTTTATTCCTCCTGATATTGGCCACTGTCAGAAGAGAGGCTATTGAGCTAGACTGACCATAGGTCTGACCCACTATGGCCATTCTTATGTACTTATGTTCTCTGCAATTACCTTCTGTCCTTTCACCAGCAATTCCCTTTTCACACTGAAACCATGCAACATTAGTAAAGTGCTCATTAGTGTAGTATCTAGGAGCCAAGAGCTTTGTGCTAAAAAGCTTTGGTGTTCTAAAATGCACTTTTTATGGTTGTTTTAATAGTAGAACTGTGGTCTCGCTAATTTTGATTAGAGTAGGAGGTAGAAATTTCTAATGCATGAGGTTCAAAAAAATCTCTGGAAGTCTATGTATGAGTGTACATTTAAAGTAAGTTAATTGAAAATCAATAAAAACTTGATAGCTGCAGCGAGTAGTAATACAGCAAACTGTGATGTTATTAAAGTCCTCTATTACCTTGTCAGACATTGAAGGGCCTTCAAAAATAAAAATAAAGTATGAACTAAAGAGGTTCCTCACAAGTTTGTATAACCTTTCTATAACTGTTATTTTTCGAGATGTGTTTCACAAGTCCATTCCACTGTAGGTGCCTGTGCACTCCAATGCAATAGTTGGCAGAGAATTTTTTACCTTACCTGTCAGGGCAGCACAAGTGTCCTCAGCTGCCTCACACATCACGGGCAGGTATAAAGAGCCAAACTGACTCAACCCCCCTCAGTTCCTTCCTACTGGAAAGACTCAGAGGGAAAGGAGAGAGGGTTGTGGAATGGATATGTACAACACATCTTGAAGAACTACAGTTACAGAAAGTATCAGGGGGTAGCCGTGTTAGTCTGTATCCACAAAAACAACAAGGAGTCCGGTGGCACCTTAAAGACTAACGGATTTATTTGGGCATAAGCTTTTGTGGGTAAAAAACCTCACTTCTTCAGCATCTGAAGAAATGAGGTTTTTTTACCCATGAAAGCTTATGCCCAAATAAATCTGTTGGACTTTAAGGTGCCACCGGACTCCTTGGTGTTTTTGTAGTTACTAAAAGGTTAGTGATAGTTTTTTCTTCCAGTGATTGCACATGTCCACTCCACTGTAGGTAACTCACAAGCAGTCCAAACTGGAGTCTATTTGAACAGGGACTGGAGGATCACTCATCCAAATTTAGCATCTCTAGATTGTTGAGTGATAGCATAGTGAGAGGCAAAAGTGTGCAAAAGTTGCCATTTTGCAAATGTCTAATATGGGCACATTAGCCAGAAATGCTGCAGAGGTCACTTTGGATCTATTTGAATGACTATCTGGCAACTTCACGTTGGCCAACTGTTAAAAAATGAAAAAAATCTTTTGCGTGGAAACAGGACTGCCCTTCATTCTGCTGGCAAATGCAATGAAAAATTGAGACAAAGACTTGAAAGGTTTAGTCCATTCTATATATAATGCTAAAGCTCTCCTAATATCTAGTGTGCAGGCTCTCCTCCCCCGTATTACCATGATGCTTTGGAAAGAAGGTTAGTAAGAAAATTACTTGGTTAATACGAAAACTTGGAAGGGGACGAAGGTAGATTATCTGTGTAAAAACAAAAACAAACACACACACACACACACACACACACACACACACACACACACACACAGGAGGATCTGATACTAGCGCCTTCACCTCCCCCACTCTCCTGGCCAATGTAATGGCTACTAAAAACGCCACCTTTCTTGAAACATGAAAAAAGAGCAGGTCGCTAAAGGCTCAAATGGGGGAACCTTAGCCTTAAGACTAGATTCAGGCTGCATGGCGGAATAGGGTTCTTTACGTGCAGAAACAGTCTGTTGAAACACTTCACAAATCTCAAGGCCATCAGGTTGGAAAAAAGGGAGTGGTTTCCCACAGGAGGGCAAAAAAGCCAATATAGCCAGTAGATGTACCCTGATCGAGCTACTCACCAATACTTCATGTTTCCGATACAGAAGGTAGTCCAGCACATGCTGAATAGAATCAAGAATAGAGGAGACCCCATTCAGCCTTGACCAGACGAAAAATCTCTTCCATTTAGCAAGGTGAGTTGTCCTGGTTAATAGTTTTCTACTATTCAGTAGTACCTCCTGTACCTCTCTAGAGATGGTACCTCCACTGATGTTAACCATAAAACCTCCAGGCCATCAGGAGAAGGGCCTGGAGACGTGGGGTGGAGAAGACGGACATGATTCTCTGAAATTATGTCTGTGTAAAGCAGGAGCGACAATAGGGGACTGACTGAGGGGGTCCAAGAGCTGTGAAAACCAGTGCTGATGGGGCCATGCCAGGGGAACCAATCTAAGTTAGGACTTGTCCTGCTTGACCTTGCACAAAACTCTGAGGAGAAGACAGACGGAGGGGAAAAAACACCAGATCAGCAGTAGAAAAGCATCAGTTGATGAACCCAGGCTGAGCCCTGCTCTGGAGCAGAACTAATGGTGTTTTGTGTTGTCTTTTATTGCAAAAAGATCCACTTGGGAAGTTCCCCAGAGCTGGAAAGTGGATATGCTATGTCTGGGTGAAAGGACCACTTGTAGTGATTGATAAACAACCTCCTCAGGAGATCTGGCAGCATATTCTGAGCCCCACAAAGTAGGCTGCTTTCAGAAATATGGAGATGTCGATGCAGAAGTCCCAGAATAGTACTGCTCCCTGAAAGAGTAGTGAGAACCAGGTTCCCCTCATTTGTTTACATAAAGCATGGTGGTCATATTGTTGGTCAACACCAATATGCCCCTTCCCCTGATGAACGGAAGGAACACCATGCAAGCCAATTGGATAAACATCAGGGAGTTGCAAGCTATATGTAGACTGAGATCTTGGGGACATAAGACATCTTGTGTCTACAGGGGTCCCAGGTGAGCCCCCCCAACACAGGTCCGAGGCATCCATGATTAAGGTAAGAGATTGCTGAAGTAAGGCAAAAGGAACTCCCTTGCAGACACTGGACGGAGCTATCCACCAAACTAGGGAGGATAAAATCTGATGTGGTAAGTGCACTAACATCTCTGTATGGTGTCTTCTTGGAGAATACACTTCTGCCAACCATTCCTGAAGGAGTCTGAAATGCAGTCTGGCTTACTGGAACACTTAATTGCATGCTGCCATGTGCCTCAGCAGCCTTAAACAGTTTCTCATCATGGTGAGAGTATAAACCTTTCAGTCCAGAATGAGGCTTTGCATTGCATGAAACCTTGCCTGTGGTAGTAAGGCCTTAGCCATTGTTGAGTCCAGAACCGCTCCAATATGTTCTGTTTAACAGGACTAATAGGTCTGTGCTGATCAGTAGGATGAACACATTGAGGTGGATGCTTATGGTGGACACCACCTATGATCTGGATCAAGCTCTTATCAGCTAGTCGTACCGGTAAGAGAAAACATCAACCCCTGACCTCCAGTGGGATGCTGCTACCACTGCCATACACTTTGTAAAAAAAAAAAAAAATACACAGGGCAGACAAGCGACCAAAGGGAAACACTGTGAACTGATAATAGCAACCACTGACGGTGATTCTCAGAAATTTTCTGGGACTCTGATGAATCATCATGTGAAAGTAGGCGTCTAAGTCAACAGCAACATACTAGTCCCCAGCTCCAGGGAAGGAATAATGGAAGCTAGAATGACCAGCTGGAATGTCAATTTTTTCAGGAACTTGTTTAACTGCCTTAGATCTAAAATAGACCTGAGACCCCCTTTTGCCTTTGGGATAAGGAAGTATCGGGAGTAAAATCCCTTTTCCCTGAACAAAGGAGAGATCTCTCCTGCACCTCCTATAAGGAGGAGCAATTGTATCGCTTGCAGTAACACTGCCTTGTGAGAAAGGCGTGAAGAGTGATGGGGTGGGAGGGGGTCAAAATAAATTGGAGCACATATCACACTTCCACCATGTGAAGAACCCATAGATCTGTTGTGATGTGGGCCCAAGCACAATGGATTTGGGACAGGCAGTTTCCAAAAATGGGAAAAGAAAAAGATGGCACTTTCAGAACTAGTATTCTGTTCTCGACGTGCCCGTCAAAATGAGCTCTTGGCAGATGCTGCCCACCTTGATGAACCGGCGGATACAAAAGCACAGAGTGGTGATTGCTGTTTTTTGTAACATCTGTTCCTTTTCCTTGGCTGGCATTGGGCTCGAGGGATAAACTCCTGAAAACACTGGGACTGAGATCGGAACACCTTCCACTTCACTGTCCAGGGATTTCAGGGTTGGACTAGAATATTTGAAACTATGCAGAGTCATCCACCTTTTCTGAGAAGAGCGATGGCCCATCAAAAGGTAGGTTCTGGACTGTCTATTGCGCCTCTGGAGGCAGGCCAGAAGAGTGTAACCAGAACAAATGCTTCATCATGATAGCAGAAGTGCTGCAAACGGCACAATCTGCCACATGCCGACCCACCTGCAGGGCCATTCTAACGACCAACTTGCCCTCTTTTATTAAAGCCTGGAACTCTTTTTTCACCTTATCTGGGAGCTTGTCTTTGAACTCTAAAACTGTATCCCACACGATGAAATTGTAGCACCACAGCAATGCTTGCTGGTTTGCAATACACAGCTGAATCCATCTGTGGAATAAAGCTTCTTCCCAAATAAATCCAGCTTCTTGTCCTCTATTTTTTGAGGTTGATGCCAGTGCCCTGTCTACCTTTCTCATTGGCCACCGCCACTTCAAAGGGAGCCCAAGAGGGATGATTATATAGGTTCTCGAACCTCAGAGGGGATACAGAACCTCTTCTCCACCATTTCTAAGTTGGAGGCAGGGAAACTGGTGCCTGTCAGAGGACCTGGAAGGTTCTAAGACAGCATCATAAATAGGGAGAGCTATTCTAGCTGGAGCTGCAGCTGTCAACATGTCCATCAGCTTGTGGGATTTTTCCTGGACTTCTTCTGGGTGAACGTCCAGGGTCATAGCCATCCTCCCCAACAACTCCTGAAGAGTCTTAAAATCATCACAAAATGGAGAAATTGGCTCTGCCACAATGGTCTCATCAGGAATTGAGAAAGAGGATGTCAATGGTAACAAAGGCTGGTCCAGATGCTGATTCTCTTGTGGCTGCTTGTGACAGGGATTCTGAATATTTTCTGTGCCAAGCTCAGGACAGATGCTAGAGCGTTTGCAGTGCTGATGATCCTGACAACCAGTAGATGGAGCTAGCTGAGCAGGGATGCTCTCTATTGAGGGGGAAATCCCCACGGGTTCCTAACGGGCCACTGGTACAGCCCCAGTCCCCAATTGTGTGTAACCCAAGAGTTCCTTCTATAAGCCCCTTGCTGGTGCTGAGGCTGAAATCAGGGCGAGCAGATGACATACTCCTGATGATGGGACCAGCTAGGGTGGGACACACAGGAATCCCACTTCAGAGTCCGTTGAAGAAGAAACCTCTTCTTGTGATCATGGCGGGGGCCATACCTGTCAGTACCAGTGAAAATGATCAGACTCTGATGAAGAGGACCCGGGGAGATCATCTGTGTCTTTCCCCTAAATGGCACCACCTTAATTCGTACCCTTATGGTCAAATCAGACTGAATTACCCTGTGCAGAGGTGAAGGTGCTGACACTGGGACCTTGGGCGCGAGTGCCAGGGACGCCTCTTGAACTGCCAGTGATGGCAGCACTGAGAGGTTTAATAACTCTCTTGCAGCCTCTAATGCTTCAGGAATAGATGGCACTGGGAAGAAACTCTGCAGTACTGGGGTGCGAAGCGATGCCAATGAAGGAACTTCTGGAGCTGATCTTGACACGCCTGTACTAGGATTTGGAGACAACAAACTCCCCTGTTTACAGGTGTGCTCTGGAGAGTGCCTCCTCTTTGACCAACCTCCTGAGTCTTTAGAAGAGCTCGATCTCTTTGTCTCTTTCAACAATCCTAATACCAACTCCTATTTCTGATGCCTCTTCTTCGGTACTGGCAATGCCAATCTGCCTTTCAGCACCAGTAGCACCAAAGGTGCTCAATACTTGGACCAAGGTAGTCAGCTCTGATGGAAAATGTAGCACCGATTCCAGCAACAGATATTTCAACCTAGCTGCCCTGTCTTTTTTTTAATAGTGTGGCTTGAAGCCTTTACAAATGCCACATTTGCAGCTGGGGTGAGGGTCATTAATAGGTATTGCTTTACCACAAGAGTGGCAGTGCTTGAAACCCAGAGAGTGAGGCATACCTCAGATACTAGGGCCAGTATCCAGGCTGGGTGTCAGAGACACTT
Organism: Emys orbicularis; assembly: GCF_028017835.1. NCBI lineage: Eukaryota > Metazoa > Chordata > Testudines > Emydidae > Emys > Emys orbicularis. The sequence goes on along the minus strand of NC_088687.1, from coordinate 43,177,679 downwards.
TTTTTTTTAAATTAAGCCTACCAACCACTAAACTACACTAACTATACAATGGGTACTATTTACAGGTTTGAATGAAGATTTGCAGAAGTAAGGACAGAGAGCTATAACAACTGTCACGAGCGGTAGGAGGGAACTGAGGGGACTTGGGGGCAGCTCAGATCTTTATGCCTGCACATGGTACTCTAGGCAGCAGAGGGCACTTGTGCTGCCCCAGCAGGTAGCGCTGAGGGGGAAAATTCTGACAACTGTGCAATCGCACACACAGACACCCTACAATTGAATGGACATGTGCAATCACCCAAAGAAGAATTGCTCTATTTGAGCGTGAGAGGTTTTCAGTAGCGAGCATGTGAAAAACCTTATATCTCTTGACAAACAATGTACCTAGTGATGAGTTTTTATTACCTCCCAACAGATCGCCTACACATCACACAAAACAGGTATAGGGATTTTTTTTAAATATTATAAAAAAAAATTTCAGAAGAATCATTCTTACCGTTTTCCTGCTGTTTGGTGGAACAGTCAATCCAGTTGTGTTGATTTGCTGCCCAAATCATTTCAAATTGATGAAACATTACTTTAAAATTCCATATATAGGGAACAAATGAGAAAATATCAGGAGCACTATCACTGGACCAGTCTTGAATCAAATCTAAAATTATATAAAATAAAAAGGACAAATTATTAGCAATTTATCAGGTGAAACTAAATACTCTGGAGAAGTCTTTTAAAAAGTAGTTGGGCCAGATCTTTGACTGTAGATCGTTGTAGCTCTACTGGCTTCAGGGAACTATGCCAATTTACACCAGCTAAGAATTGAACTACTAAAGTTCAGCAATCCTTTACCTTTCTAGTCAAAAGAGAGTTACCTCAGTCTATTAAAATGATGAATCAATGATGTACAAGTTTTATTTGTGTAAAATAAAAATTAAAATGAAATCTAATTGTTTACAGATATGCAAACACTAAAATCATATTCATGCATAAATATAAATGCAATTTAATAATTAACTGCAATAACGGTATAGGATAAGACAAGAAGTATGATTTTGAAGTCTGACTTACTGAGCATTAAGCTCAAAGCTTCAGATAAAGTAAGTGTACCTATTACATGACAGAACAGCAAGTACATAAGTTTGCAAGTTTAAAAAAAATCAACAGAAACAGACAAAGAAAAACAGGAATGTAAAGGACATCATTAAAAATTGTCAAAGTTAATTTAGTTTCTGATTATTCAGTGTTTTAAATTTCTTCTTTAATTTACTAGAAGAAAAATGTTTTAAGGAGTTGTCATGATTTTATCAGTACCAATTCTGTTTTAACTATGAAAGAATTACATCAGGACCCCAACCCCTCGGAGTTTACAGTCAACCAGAAATGCAGGTCAACTTGTCTCTTAGATCAGCAATATTAAACTAAGAAATATCTCAAAAGTTATGATCAACACAAATCAATACATTTTGTTGTTGTTTGTAAAAAAAAAAAAAAAAAAAAAAAGTTATTCTTCACTGTGGTAGTCAACCATACAAAAACAACATAAATTAACACCTGATTAAAGGAAATAAAAAATTTGGATTTTTAGCACCTCAAGATTATTCACCATTTTAGACAAACGTAACCACATGGACCATAAGGCCATCTGCTCTTGCATTAAAACAACATTATCAGCTCCTCTAAAATGGTTTGGAAAACAACAAGACAAAGAAAAAACACTGTGCCAGACATACTTATGTTCCATAAATTAAATATTTAGATACTAATGAAATAAGGAAGTTACCTGCAAAGAAGTTTTTTTGAGCAAAGATAAAGTGATAGGTTGCTTTATAAACCTCAACTTCACACTGCCATGTCTGTGGCATGTTCCATATCCGGGGATAGTTGGCATTAATATGAAACTGTGAACAAAACACTAAAGCATCAGTATGAGCTTCAAACATGACAATGTGTGAACAATGCTGAGATGAAGGGTCAATCATGTACACTTTGGTGAATAATTAAAACCATTTTCCTGCTGGGATGAACAGAAGGCCTCTCCAGTTTCTTAATAATTTAATATCTTTCTCTGTGCCTGAAGGTCAATTGTCACTTTATTCATTTGTTTGAAAACTTCTACTATGAATTTCTCATATTATACCACAGATTTGCCATCTGCTGTTGCAGCAGTTACACTGAGCGCTTTATAATCTAATTTAACCTTTCATATCAAGGCCCCACCTTCCTCAGCCTACTACAAAATATCATCTAAATAAACAATTTTTTAAACCAAATCATCTATGTACTGTGGCTACTAAGTGCCTACTTTTACTTGTCATTCAGGGAAAGGTAGCATTTTCAAAACTAGTGCATATGCATTTCAGTAGAATTTAACTGGAATACAATTGCTGAATTTCATGAAGTACTAAATGCACAAATAAAAAAGCTAATCCATCATAAAATATATTTGTCATACTTAACAAGTAATTTAGTTCTAAGTATTTAAAATACTTCACAGTATACACCTCTACCCAGATATAAGGCGACCCGATATAACGCGGGTTCGCATACAAGGCGGTAAAGCTCTGACACGCTGCTCTGAGCAGCGTGTTAAGGGTGCCGGACCAGGCCGGGGCCGAGGGGTTGGCTAAGGGGCAGAGGGTCTCGGGGGCGGTCAGGGGCTCCCCCTGCCAAGGTCTGGGAGGCAGGAGCTGTGGGGGGGGCACTTTTGGGGGCCCCGCAGTCCCAGAGTGGCCCTGGGGATTAGTGGGGGGCCGGGAGCAGCCCGCTTTTCTTCCCTCGCCCCAGCCCCAGCCGTGTCACTCGGGGGAGGGAGCTTGGGGGAAGGGATTCCCCCCCCACACTCACCGGCAGCAGCGGAAGCGGAGCAGCCCGGCCCCAGCCCACTCCACTCTGCCACCTCCCAGCCACAGCGCTCTGCTTCCCGCTGCAGGTGAGTACGGGGGGTGTCCTTTTCCCAACCTCCCCACACTCACCTGTGGCGGGAAGCGGAGTGCCGTGGCTGGGAGGTGGCAGATTGGAGCGGGCTGGGGCCGTATCACTCCACTTCCCACCGCAGGTGAGTACGAGGGGCGTCCTTTCCCCAACCTCCCCACACTCACCGGTGGCAGGAAGCGGAGCAGCCCAGCCCCAGTCTGCTCCCCTCTGCCAGCTCCCAGCCGCAGCGCTCCGCTTCCTGCCGCAGGTGAGTGCAGGACCTTTCCCCAGCCACCCCCCACAGCGACACGGCTGGGGCCGGGGCAAGGAAAGTGGAGCAGGCTGGGGATGTGTCGCTCCGCTTCCCGCTGCAGGTGAGTGCGGGGGGGGGCGTCCTTTCCCCAACCTCCCCGCACTCACCGACGGCGGGAAGCGGAGCGCCGCAGCGGGGAGGTGGCAGAGTGGAGCAGGCTGGAGCCGGGCTGCTCCGCTTCCCGCCACTGCCACTGAGTGCCTGTCGGGGGTGGGGGGGGTGGATAGGGGTTGGAGCACTCAGGGGACAGGGAGCAGGGGGGTTGGGTAGGGGGTGGGGTCCTGGGGGTGATTAGGGACGGGGGTCTCTGGAGGGGGTGGTCAGGGAACAAGAGACAGGGAGGGCCAAAGCAAGTTCAATATAACGCGGTCTCACCTATAATACAGTGAGATTTTTTGTCTCCCGAGGACTGAGTTATATCGGGGTGGAGGTGTACTAGCTAACATACAATTGTATATTTTGCAGGAGAAATGATGTCTTAGCAATGCAAGTCTGAGCAACACTCTACTATTAAATCTTTGTTCTGCTCCCAGAAGAGACTGTTTATAAATTACGTTATGCCTATAAACTAAGTGAGATTAGCAAACTCAAGTCTTCACAGATAGGGGCCTAAATTAATGTTTAACTTTACACACATAAGTAGTTCTTCAGACTTCATTGGGATTACTCAACATGCATAAAATTATTTGTGCATAATTCTTTGGAGGACTGAGATCTTGTAAAGTATATACAAATGCCCCCAATCATTGCACTGTTTTCTATACTTGCACAACATTTATACCAGCCATATAAAAATGTTTATATTAAACCAAATGTCCATCAGAGACACCTGCACCTCTGTGCTTAACGATGCTTTGTTACTGTAGACTTACAGCTAACATTTCTGCTTCTAGAAGAGTTCGGTACTGCATACTGCTGGTGGCATCAACGTGTAAAAGCTGTCCTTTAATTGCAGGGGAGTAGCCTAGCAGACAGAACAAATAATGTTTACATCGTGGCTTCTCTTGTGTGACAAGATTATTTCTGAGTTACAGTAAAGAAGCAAGAGTTAAACAGAAATTCAAATACTTTATAAACAAACACCATGAGGTGCAAAACACATCATGAAGAGAATCACTATATTAGTTGGATGACAAAGGCTTAAGATAATGCAGTTGTGGAATCTTGCTGGTCCAGAAAAGGCTACTCTGGGGCTCTTGAGACCAGGTTTCAATTTGCAACTTTGTCACAGCCTTTGTGTGAAACCTTGGGCAAGTCACTTAGCGTCTCTGTCTCAGTCATCCATCTGTAAAATGGGGATAGCAGTACTTCCCCTCCCTCAAAGGGGTGTTTGTGAGGATACATACATTAAAGATTGTAAGGTGCTCAGATACTATGGCAATAGGGATAATATATATGTACAATAGCCAAAAGAGACAGAGAGCGATAGGAAAGGCAATGATGGACTTCAAAAGGAAGCTGCATCTTCTACTCCTTATATGCAGGGTAAAGATAAGACACACAAGCACAAGCAAGTAAGGAGAACTTCAGCATATATAACATAGGACTTCAACACTTACCGACAGGGGAGGGCAACAGAAGAGCCCTCCACCCCAAGCTTTATCTTTATCTTGACTTTACACGGTATTTCTATGACTAAGTTAATATTTCATCAATGTATTACCCAAGATGTTTCTGAAGACTTGTTATGGTAATCACATTGAAAAATGGGACTTGCCTTTGTACGGATACAATTTATGTAATATGCTAAAATATGAATAAAATAAGAGCCTTGTTTTCAGTAACTAGGGAGAAGTTACGGCAATGTCTTATTGATATCAATTAGAGCTTCACAAGAGTTAAACTTGTATTTTTAAAGTGCTTTGAGATCCTGTAATGAAAGGCACTATGAAAGTATAAGTTATTATTGCTCCTTTACATAGAAATATAGGTCCTTTGTAGCCATAAGGGGAGAACAGCTTAGGATATCCCAATCCTATGAATTAATAAATGTTTTCTCCGATGCAGAATCTTAAGAATGTAAAATAAACCGCCTCATCAACTTACCATTTTCACTGACTGTCATGGGAATATTTATTTCCAAATACGAGCCTGCTCCAACGTTTACATGTACAGCATTGGTTTCCTACACCAGCCAAAGGAGGGGGAAAAAAGTTTAAACATTATTTCTCCTCCTATCTTCAGCCAGTGTATGTCATGCCTCTGGCCATCATTATTCATGGTTACATTGTCAGAATTAAAAAAGAAGGATCTAGTTGACTGTAGTCTTCCTTGGACTAAACATGCTAAATATTAACAAGGGATCTACAAGCAATGATTTTAAAGGAAAATATTTACAATTTCTGAGGTATAACAAGTACTGATTTAGGGCCATGAGAATATGGCATCGGATAACCTGACCTGATGAGTAATGGGACAGAAAAGTGGGCTGTGTCCCTGGAATTATTGCACCTTCTCAGTTCTGAAAGCCCCTGTGCAGGGTTCAGGATATGCATATGGAAGAGAGTGGGCGAGTGATGCCCATAGAGGCAACACGGCCACTCACTAGACCCAGCAATTAGCATTAAGTTACCCATCTTTCCCCTCAATGCTTTAGAAACCAGCTCTCCTTCATGGGAAACCTCATTATAATGGCAAACTATGTAGGAAACTCCATGAGGGAAATTTCATGGAGTTACTTATCACCTAGTTGGGAACATCCTTTGTAGATGATGACATGGCCTTAATGTTTAAAAAAATATGAGAAATCATGATACTGAGAATAAGTTAACATTAACAACCAGAAGATCCTTGGCTGAAAGAGGAACTGGTGTGGATGAAAGAAGATTATATTTCCCTTTCTCTTCTAGCTCGCATGATTCTACACAGAATTCAGGAAGATCCAAGCAAAAAAAAAAAAAAAAATCCCCCCCCCCGCCAAATATCATATTTAAATATCTCTAGATACCACCTGACAAATAAAAATATGCACGAACAAAAAGCCAGACAACCTAATCACAAGAGCTTGTAAGATTCAGAGTTATCTTAAAAATGTCTTTCTAACCACCTGGCCATTATTTACCCTGTTTTTGGTAAAGAGCAAGTCAATAGTGGCATCTGCAATGATATTCATCCGCAACTCAAAAGCAAGGATCTGTCTTGGCTTGCCAGGTTGTGCAATTTCTGAGACTTTCATAACCTGGTAATCTGGTGGGAAAAAAAATTTCCACAAACAGTCCCTAGAAAACAAGAAGAGAAATATAGTTACTCTTAGGGAAAGAAACAATTTGACTCATCTACAAATTTCTTTGCCACCAGTCTGTGTAAATGAATTAGGTCCTTGGACAGCCAACAGGTAAGGAAAGTGAAGGAAGAAATAACATTTGCATAAAGCTGCAAGACACTGAAATCTTCAAACCTAATCAATGGAAAGACATCTGCCTAGTTAGTGAAATCAAACTCAAAATAAACTAGATATTCAAACTGCTAGGAAATAAATATATGCAGGGATGGTTGTGGTGGAGAGGCATGTTATGAGGGGATGACAGGAAGGAATAACGTATAACAATCCCAGAAAGTAAATACAAGCAGTTACATTTTTTCTTTCATTTCATCTTCCCACCACAATATACTGTAATTACCTTGTTTTGGAGATTAGGATAAGAGAGATGACAAGGTCACTTTTTGATTGTGTATAATTGGCAGAAGCACAGAAACTATAAAAATAACAAATTGTCTTTGAAATTAGAATGTGTGGATCGGAACGTAGTCTGAATTTCTGCAATTTGAACCAAATATATAGCCATAAGAAAGGAAACTGAGAGGATGATAAAAGCATGGCGAGCCTGATATATGTGGTTCAAATAAGGAGTCCATCAGTGAACTAAGGTCAAATTCCACAGAACGGTTTTAAAACTGTAGCCATGTATGAAATACTTTCTTGGAAAAAATAAAAGTACTTGAATGAGAATGGTCTTTTTTTCAGTGCACTCAAGACCGGACTGCTGCAGTAGCTGAGAAATGATTATTTTTTCAGAATTACCCTATGCAGATTCATTAATGCCTGCCTGAAGAAAGTGAAGGGTTCTTGAAATGGACTTCAGATGTTAAAAGCACTTAGGTGAATTAGGGCAGCAAATTCCCGAAGGGAATGAACAGAACAGGTAATCATCAAGTGAACCATCCCCTGTCGCCCAATCCCAGCTTTTGGCAAACAGAGGCTAGGGACATCATCCCCACCCGTCCTGGCTAACAGTCATTGATGGACCTATCCTCCATGAACTTATCTAGTTCTCTTTTGAACCCTGTTATGGTCTTGGCCCTCACAACATCCGCTGGCAGGGAGTTCCAGAGGTTGACTGTGCATTGTGTGAAAAAATAATTTGTTTTGTTTGTTTTAAATCTGCTGCCTATTAATTTCATTTGGTGACCCCTAGTTTTTGTTATGAGGAGGAATAAATAACACTTCCTTATTTACTTTCTCCATACCAGTAATGATTTTATAGACCTGTATCATATCCCCCGTTAGTCGTCTTTTTTCCCCAAGATGAAAAGTCCCAGTCTTATTAATCTCTCCTCATATGGCAGATGCTCCATACCCCTAATCATTTTTGTTGCCTTTTTCTGAACCTTTTTCAATTCCAATATATCTTTTTTGAGATGGGGCGACCACATCTGCACACAGTATTCAAGATGTCGGTGTACCATGGATTTATATAGAGGCAATATGACATTTTCTCTCTTATTATCTATCCCTTTCTTAAGGATTCCCAACATTCTGTTCATTTTTTTTGACTGCCGCTGCACATTGAATGGATGTTTTCAGAGAACTATCCACAATGACTCCAAGATCTCTTTTTTGAATGGCAACAGCTAATTTAGACCCTATCATTTTATACGTACAGTTGGGATTATGTTTTCCAATGTGCATTACTTTGGATTTATCAATATTGAATTTCACCTGCGATTTGTTGCCCAGTCACCGAGGTTTGAGAGATCCTTTTTGTAGCTCTTCGCAGTCTGCCTGGGATCTTGAATAATTCTGTATCATCTGCAAATTTTGCCACCTCACCGTTTACCCCTTTTTCTAGATTATTTATGAATATGTTGAATAGGACGGGTCCCAGTACAGACCCCTGAGGGACACCATTATTTACTTCTCTTCATTCTGAAAACTGACCATTTATTCCTACCCTTTGTTTCCTATCTTTTAACCAGTTACCAATCCATGAGAGGACCTTCCCTCTTATCCCATGACTGCTTACTTTGCTTAAGAGCCTTTGGTGAGGGACCTTGTTGAAGGCTTTCTGAAAATCTAAATACACTATATCCAATGGATCCCCTGTGTCCACATGCTTGTTGACCCCCTCAAAGAATTCTAGTAGATTGGTGAGACATGATTTCCCTTTACAAAAACCATGTTGACTATTCCCCAACAAATTATGTTCACCTCTGTATCTGACAATTTTGTTCTTTACTATAGTTTCAACCAGTTCGCACGGTATTGAAGTCAGGCATACCGGCCTGTAATTTCTGGGGTCACCTCTGGAGCCCTTTTTAAAAATTGGTGTCACATTAGCTATCCTCCAGTCATTTGGTAAAGAAGTTGATTTAAATGATAGGTTACAGACTATAGTTAGTAGTCCTGCAATTTCACATTTGAGTTCCTTCAGAACTCTTGGGTGAATACCATCTGGTCCTGGTGATTTATTACTGTTTAGTTTATCAGTTTATTCCAAAACCTCCTCTAATGACACCTGGGACAGTTCCTCAGATTTGTCACCTAAAAATAATGGCTCAGGTTTGGGAATCTCCCTCACATCCTCAGCCATGAAGACCGATGCAAATAATTCATTTAGTTTCTCCGCAATGGCCTTATCATCCTTGAGTGCTCCTTTAGCATCTCGATTGTCCAGTGGCTCCATTGGTTGTTTAGCAGGCTTCCTGCTTCTGATGTACTTTAAAAATATTTTGCTATTACTTTTTGAGTCTTTAGCTAGCTGTTCTTCAAATTCTTTTTTGGCCTTCTTAATTATATTTTTACACTTCATTTGGCAGAGTTTATGCTCCTTTCTATTTTCCTCACTAGGATTTAACTTCCACATTTTAAAGGATGCCTTTTTGCCTCTCACGGCTTCTTTTACTTTGTTGTTTAGCCACAGTGGCTCTTTTTTGGTTCTCTTACTGTATTTTAATTTGGGGATTTTACTTTTGGTGCTGTACCTTTTATTTTCTGTTTAACTAACCTCCTCATTTTTGTGTAGTTCCCCTTTCTGAAATTAAACGCTACAGTGTTGGGCCGCTGTGGTGTTTTCCCCGCCACAGGGATGTTTAAATTTAATTATATTATGGTCACTATTACCAAGCGCTCCAGCTATATTCACCTCTTGGACCTGATCCTGTGTTCCACTTAGGACTAAATCAAGAATTGTCTCTCCTCTTGTGGGTTCAAGAACTAGCTGCTTCAAGAAGCAGTCATTTAAGGTGTCAAGAAACTTTCTCTCTGTATCCTGTTCTGAGGTGACATGTACCCAGTCAATATGGGGATAGTGGAAATCCCCCATTATTATTGAGTGTTTTATTTTAATAGCCTCTCTAATTCCCTGAGCATTTCACAATCACTATCACCATCCTGATCAGGTGGTCAGTAATACATCCCTACTGCTATATTATTATTTGAGCATGGAATTACTATCCATAGAGATTTTATGGCACAGTTTGGTTCATTGACAATTTTTACTTCATTTGATTCTACATTTTCTTTCACATACAGTTCCACTCCCCCACCAGCGTGACCTGTTCTATCCTTCTGATATATTTTGTACCCTGGTATTACTGTGTCCCATTGATTATCCTCATTCCACGAAGTTTCTGTAATGCCTATTATATCAATATCCTCATTTAATACAAGGCACTCTAGTTCACTTCTAGAGTGCCTTGTATTATTATTTAGATTTCTAGCATTGGTATATAACAGGGGTCGGCAACCTTTCAGAAGTGGTGTGCCGAGTCTTCATTTATTCACTTTAATTTAAGGTTTTGCGTGCCAGTAATACATTTTAACGTTTTTTAGAAGGTTTCTCTCTGTAAGTCTATATATTACATAACTAAACTACTGTTGTATGTAAAGTAAACAAGGTTTTCAAAATGTTTAAGAAGCTTCATTTAAAATTAAATTAAAATGCTGATCTTACACCGCCGGCCTGCTCAGCCCGCTGCCGGCCTGGGGTTCCGTTCACCTAGGCCGGCAGCGGGCTGAGCGGGGCCTGCGGCCGGGACCCCAGCTGGCAAGGGGCCGGCAGCCAGAACCCCAGGCTGGCAGCGGGCTGAGCGGGACCGGCGGCCAGGACCGGTCTGGGGTTCCGTCCGCTGGCTCCTGCCAGCCAGGGTCCCAGCTGCCGGCCCCGCTCAGCCCACTGCCTGTCTGGGGTCCTGGCCCTGCCCACATAGAGTGGGTACCTACCTTCTCCCTGGTTCTGGCCCATTCTCTTCCTCTCTCTCTGCACTGAGCTGAGGGTGGGGGTGCACTGAGCACAGGGCTGGGGGTGAAGGAGCAGGCTGGGGGTTGGGGTGCAGGGTCTGGCCAGGAGCTAGAATGAGGGAGGGGGCTTAGGGTTGTGGCAGGAGGTTTGGGTGTGGAGCGCTTACCTGGGCAGCTCCCATTTGGTGCGAGGGGTGCAGGTAGGAATGTGGGGGGGGTGAAGGAGCTCCCATTTGGTGCTCAGGGTGGGCGGGCTGGGTATGTGTGGGGAGTGCAGGAGTCAGGGCAGGGTGTGTGTGTGGAGGGTGCAGGAGTCAGGGCAGACGGCTGGGGGCGTGTGAGGGGGTGCAGGAGTCAGGGCATGGGGCGTGGGGGGCTGGGTATGTGTGGAGGGTGCAGGAGTCAGGGCCGGGTGTATGTGTGGAGGGTGTAGGAGTCAGGGCAGAGGGCTGGGGGCACATAAGGGGGTGCAGGAGTCAAGGCATGGGGTGTGGGGGGGCTGGGTATGTGTGGGGGTGCCAGAGTCAGGGCTGGGGTCATGGGGGGTGCAGGGGGCTGGGGTGTGAGGGGAGTGCAGGGGTCAGGGCAGACGGCTGGGGGGGGTGGGCTGGGATTGGGGGGTGCTCCCAGCCCCCTGCCCTGAGCGGCTCACGGCAGGGGGCTGGAGGGATACGCCCTGATTCCACCCCCCATTCCCCAAGGTCCCGCTCCTGCCTCTTCTCTGCCTCCTTCCCGGTCTGAGCAGCGAGGGCGCTGGGGCTCCTCTTCTCCCCGCCCTCACAAGGGCCATCGGAGGCAGGGAGGGAGAGGAGGCGGAGCACGACACAGCACGCTGGCGGAAGAGGTGGGGGAGGGGGAAGCTTGGCTGCCGGCGGAGCCTGCCCTACAACAGCAGCCGGCAGGACCAAGCTTGCTTCTGCCCCCGCCAGAGAGAGTGGTAGGCGGGGGGCAGAGAAGAGCGGGCTGGGCCGGGCAGGATTTTTAATGGCATGCTGCTGCCTGCCGGGGTCCCAGCCGTCGGCCCCGCTCAGCCCGCTGCCGGGGTTCGGCAGCAGGCTGAGCGGGGCCAGCGGCTGCCGCAGCGTGCCATTAAAAATCGGCTTGCATGCCGTCTTTGGCACGCGTGCCATAGGTTGCCGACCCCGGTATATAAGCAGTTTAAAAACTTGTCACTTTTTAGCTGTCTCCCATTACATGATGTAATTGAATGAGACTTTTTTTCATCAGATCCTACCTGTATTTTATCATCTTCCATCCTTTCCTTTGAAAAGACCCACCTCTTTGGATCCTTTACCTGATCAATAACAATGCCACCATCACTGAGCAGGTTAAAATATGAAGTGTTCTAAAGGAGAGCAAATTTTCTTGGTGATACTAAAAATCAGAGGTTTTATGTTCCCAGGAATGCACTATGCTGTCCACAGAAGTTCTTTCCTTTAGGTACTTCAAGATATTGTTTACTATCTATAGTCCTTATGATCTGCACATTCTCACACTCCTATAAGGTAGTCAATCACAACAATTTCACAGATGGGTAAATGGCATACATCCAAGAGGGATAACAAGTATGTGATTCTTCTCAATATTTTTTTTCTTAAATGGGCAGATTGTCACCTTTATGCAACTTGTACCTTACCTGTACCTGTAAACAGTCCCACTGACTTCAGTGGAATTACTCTCAGAGTAAAGTGCTATCCAAGGTAAGAAATGGTGGTAGAATCTAGGCTTGTAATTTAAGGCAAAAGGCCAAACCTGCAAGTATTCATTGGGATTCCATCAAGCATCTGCCTGTTCCCACCAATAATTCCAATTTACAGAACAATCTTTTCCTCCTTATTAATTCCCTACCCTAATCTAAAGGGAAAAATTCATGAAGAGTTACAGTTTACAATATCCCTTTGCTCCAATTCTCCACAAAAAAATCATTACAGTTTTATTGCATACAGAAAGTGGCAGAACTGTGGAGGTTTTTGTTTTTTTTTTTCAAATGACTTAAGTGTAAATTTGCTACAGATACAGAAATTTGACAGCATCAGAGCTACTACATTCATTAAATAGGAATACAATTTATTGGTTGCTTATTATCTTTGTGAAGAATTGTCCTTAAATTCTGGAGGACATGCATAACAGCGAACGCTGAGCCTACTATTAGGCCTAAACTACTGGACAGAGGTCCTTTAATTTCATATTTTGACTGTTTATACTTAGTAGTCTACCATGTACAATTAACAGCCTGAGCAGCAATATCAATGGAGACGTCATAACAATTTCCAAACAGGAAATGATATTCAAGATTAATATTTAAAATGCAATTCAGTTTAATACCTTTGCCTGTCAGCCCACGGTCCATAGTTGAAATCTGTTCCTTTCCCACATACAATGTCTAATCCCCAACATGGAGGCAGGTCTTGCAGTTTACTGTCTTCATCGCTTGTTTCTCCATCATTATTTTCCTCTGTCTCCTCTGGTACAAGACCTGTAGCGTGTAATACAGCAAATATTACTTCAGGAAACTGTTTCCAATTATGACAAATTTTTGCAGACTGCTACACAATTAAAGTATGCAGCTGTCAGTTTCATTCAAGATCACTGCAGGATATAAGAGTCAACCCATCCTTCATGTAGACTAAAGAGAAAGGAAGAGAAGGATATGACTGAAAGCAAGCAGCCAAGGAATTTTTCCAAGGCACTCAATGACAGCTAACTTTGCTCCACTGAAGTCAGTAAAATCCATTGAACCTACACTACATAATTTTAGCGGTAAAACCTGCCTTCTGTCAGCACAGCTTCGCACGTGGCACTGCCTTTTCAGTCCTGCTGACAAAACCCTCAACTACTGCGGGTCAAGTTAAATCATCTTCCTGAGCAGCATAAATCCTCTACTGACACACTTACACTGGTTCAATGCCTGTGTGGACACTATTACCTGCACCAGTACAAACAGCCCTCCAGCAATATTGCCACAATGACACAGTCGTGGTGACTGCTCTCTGCTCAAATTTTTGAATTCTTCTGCTTAATGGTCACAGTGACCCCCTTTAAAATGTCCAGAGTTTTTGGAAATGCCTCTGTTCTTGCTAGCTCACTTTTGCAAACACACAGGTATGGCTCCATGTAAAGCTACAGCTAAAATGCCAGTGAACCCTAGTGCTACTGCCTACTACAGGAAAGTAGTCTTGGATGTCCTCAGCCAGTGAGGAGAGGAGCAATGGAACCGTAACTACAGAATTCACACAGGAACAAAGATGTTTATTTGGACATTGCAAAGGAGATGCAGAAACTGAAATATGACAGGGATGAGTTCCAATGCCAGGCAATGGAGAAGGAACTGCAGCAGTCCTACCAAAAGGCAATGGAGGAAAACAAAAAAATTTGGTGCTGCCCTTCAGAGCTGCCACTCTATGTGGAGCTAGATGCCATAACGAGTGGGGACCCCAGCAACTAGTGACTAACAGTGGATGCTCCGTAATGTCCTGAGGAGAGCACACCAGAACTGCACAGTGATGAAGAGCTCACTAAGGAGTGAGACATGAGCCCACATATACCCAAGAAGCTCTGAGACCCAGCCAAACTCAGAGAGAGCCCCCTGAAAAAGGTGTAATTCACTACCCCCCCCATACTGCACATGGTTTTTAAAACAAACTTTCTTCACAGCCCCCGATGCTTCACTATCTCCTATCTGTCCTTCTCACACACCCTCAAAATGGCAGACAACTGCAAGTGGGCAGGGGAAAAGGGAATTCGATTTTAAAGTAGCCAATTTGTTTTAAGAGCACACAGTAGCATGAACAGGCCAAAAACAACAAAGAATACTTTAGGCAACCAAAAAGCATTCCCAAATAGATAATTTAGCAGGACGTTGATGCATTCAAAAGAAAAACTTTTGCAGGAAGAAAAAAAATGTCCAGTAAAATAAAAATACAGTAACGCAAATATAATTCGATCCATTCAAAAACAAAATGCATTCAAATTAAATACATCAAAAATACAGAAGAATGCTTGCAAACAATCCAGTAACTGATCACTGAGACTACATGAATTCCACGCTATTGTGCAAGATTTTACTCTTTCCCCACAAAATAATTTATTCATGTGCCCCTCCCAGGCAGAGGTCCCAAGCAGGTGCATCTGGTTTGGCATCAGGAGCAGCCAGGGGAGACATAAATCACCGCCTCGGGGGGGTCAGAAATGGGCGTGCATGCAAGACTACCCCCCGGGTCTACAGGGAGGGGCCGGCAGCCACGTGGAGCAAGCGCGCAGGAAGCCACTCAGCTCAGCTGCGCTGCCGGTGGTGGGCGGGGCCCCGAGCCATTTTAAATTGTCCAGGGGACACGCAGGGGGGGAGTACCCGGGGGTGGCAAGCAGGGCCAAGGGAGAGACCCAGCCCCAAAATTGCTAGAGCCCTGCAGGCCACACTGGGGAGGTTCTCGGGCGGCAGATGGCCTGCGGGCTGGGACTTTGAGACCCCTGATCTGGACCCTTCCCCCCACAGAGTCCCATTTCCCTGCACCTGGACCCCCCACTGAGCAACCCACACCTAGATTGTCCCACACAGAACCCTCTTATCCCATACATGGATCACCCACACTAAGCCCCTCCACACTTGGATCCTGCCAAGCTAACATGGAGGGGCAGGGCCCAGATGTGTTTCTGAGGCAAGCTCAGGCCTGGCACTGTGTCAGGGTGAGGTGCAGCCTCACCACCAAGTCTGTGTCCCAGAGGAAGATGGAGGGTCTGCAGGGTGATCCCCTACCTCTGTGCAGTAGTGGCCTGCGCTTCCCACTGCCACGCTGGAGACTCCACTCCCATTTCCTTTCTAATCTATTGTCTAGAACAATTTCAATTCTACTCCAGTGACTTTACAGTGACATGCTGAGAACTACTTAACCATGCCATTCACTAAGGATGCAAGCTGGCAAAGCATTAGTTTCAATGGGGATACTCAGGTGCTGTACTTTATGCACATATTTAAGTGCTGTACCAGGTCATGCCCTAACTTCACTCCTAAAGATGTTCTGCTCTTTAGGGTATGTCTACACAGCAAAGAAAAACCCGCAGCTGGCCTATGCCAGCCAACTCAGGCTCGTGGGGATTGGGCTACGAGGCTGTTTCATTGCTGTATAGACTTCTGAACGGGGGCTGGAGCCCAGGCTCTAGGACAGGGGTGGGCAAACTTTTTGGCCCAAGGGCCACATCAGGGTTGCGCAACTGTATGGAGGGCCAGGTAGGGAAGGCTGTGCCTCCCCAAACAGCCTGGCCCCCGCTCCCTATCCGACCCCTCCCACTTCCTGCCCCCTGACTGCCCCCCTCAGAACTCCCAACCCATCCAACCCCCCCTGCTCCTTGTCCCCTGACCACTCCCTCCCAGGACCCCCACCCCCTATCCAGCCTCCCTGCTCCCTGTCCCCTGACAGCTCCCGGGGACTCCCACCCCCATCCAACTGCCCTCTGCTCCTCGTCCCCTGAGCACCCCCTCCCGGGACACCCCGTCCCTAATTGCCCCCCGAGATCCCACCCCCTTATCCAACCCCCCCGTTCCCCATCCCGACCACCCCGCTAGAACCTCCACCCCATCCAACTGCCCCTCCTCCCTGACTGCCCCCCCAGGACTCTCCGCTTCCCACCCCCTTACCAGCAGCAGGAGCTCGCAGCTGCGATACCCAGCCAGAGCCAGCTGCGCTCCCCACGCTGCCCAGCGAGAGCGGCGGGACAGAGTGCGGCCCGCGCGGCAGCGTGGATGCGGGGGAAGGGGGACAGCGGGGGAGGGGCCGGGGACTAGGCTCCCCAGCCGGGAGCTCAGGGGCCAGGCAGGACGGTTCCGCGGGCCGCAGTTTGCCCACATCTGCTCTAGGACTCTGCGCGTGGGGGGGGGGGGGGGGGGGGGGGCGGGGGCCTTGAGCTCCAAGCCCGGAAGTCTGAACAGCAATGAAACTGACAGCCCCACAGGCTGAGCCCTGTAAGCCTGAGTTGGCTGGCACGGGCTAGCCGTGGGTTTTTCTTTGCTGTGTAGACATACCCTTAAAGTCTTCTGTGCTTAGCATACATGGAAATATTAGTATTTCCATTGGCTCTGTGGAGTAAGAAATCTATTTGTCAAAAAACATTTCCTGAATCATCTTTGTTGTCTGTACTTGCTGACAGGTATTTTGAACTAAATTACCAAAATAATTGAAAATGGTGCAATTATATTGTGTTATTTTGACAAATAAAATATGCAGTATTTTAAAACATTGCATGCAGAATTTGTAACTTTTTGGTACAAAATTCCCTCAAGAGTAAACCTTTCGGAGCAGCGATCACCACCCATTTCTCTACTGTCAAAGCAGCCCTCATTTTGGGGTCTCTGTGCTGAAGGGAGCCTGGCACACAACTCCAGGAATGTGGCCTTCCACATATGAAAATTCTACAGCCACTAGATTTGCATCATGAGCCAATCCCACCATTCGGTGCTCATTTCACAGGCTCAGAAACTGCTGCTCCATAGTGTGCAGCTGCTCAGTGAGTGCCTGCAGCACCTGGTGACTTTCATTCACTTTCCACATTATCCACACCTCTTCAGTTTTCTCTACTGCAGACCCAGCTGTGATGGTACTTGTAGCGCCATAGGTACAGAACAATCAGCTGCTCTGTCTCTAAAACAGACAAGCCAGATCTACTGATCTGTTCCACATCCATGATTCTGACAACAAGATGGAAAACCAGCATGAGGAAGAGAAGATTATGGGATGGAACAGAGGAAACTGTGGGAATTTGATCCCCCAACTCCCACAATTGCCTGACAAGAGCACTGGCAGCCCACAATGCACTGCCAAAAGATTTCTTAGAAGGAAATGCATTGAACAATGGCCCTGGTGACACTGGGATGTGTAATCACCATGCTGTCCTTCTTTTGCCAATACAACCTGTCAGTGTGAGGGCATGCTGCGCCAGCAAAGACAGTCTAATGTGAATACAAACTAGTGATAGCAATGTCAGCAGCTGTATACTGGTAGAAATTTTACTGGTAAAACCTTCTAATGTAAATATGGTTGAATTTTTGCCATTTACTTCAATGTGGGTAGAGAGATAGGCCAACAATGAGCAATTCTGAAAATCCTACCCCATGTGTTCAACAACTTAGGCCAAAGTTCTCTAACCTGCGTGCCTAAAGTTAAGCTCATAAAGGTATATTAAAGACTTGTCTACATGGGGAAAAAATTATCAGTTATACCGGTCTAGTTATAAACCCCTTCCGAAGTGACAAACGCTATGCCAAAAATGACCCACTATCCCAGAATAAGAGCATCTACACAGGAGGCTATAGTGGTACTATACTAGATTAAATTCACACCTTAGGTTATACTGAGAAAACTTCCCTGTGTACACAAGACCTTATACACCAACGTAGGAGTGGACTGATTTTCAAAAACATCTGCAGTTCCCACTGATTTCACCTGGAGTTAGGTTTGCTTAGCATGGTTTTACAAATCAGGTGATTTCTATGTGGATGCTTAAATATAGTTTTAAGAAGTTTAATATTAGGCACTGAAAACTTGACATTTTCAGAAGTGTCTGAGGAGAATTAGGCACCAAACTCCCATTGATACCATTCTGAAAATCCCACCTCCAGGTCTGACCTTTTCCAGACCTGCAGAGAGAAGCCTGGATGTTGGGTTTATCTAAATGTTGACAATATTCATTATGAAGCACGACAGCTAAAATATACTGTTAAAAACAGTGTTTTGACTCAAAATATAAATTAGTACTCTTTTCCATTTATGTCAGTGGAACCTGCCCACCTGTTCATGTCAATGACAACAATGTGAAAATTTAGTAGATAATACTAAAGAGGGGCAGGGACAGTCCATATACTTTCTTGCAACATTCTTATCGTCTCACATCTTGTGCTGACTCATCTAAGCTGGAGATCAAAAAAATTCTTTCAGCATTCCAGAAAGACAATAGTAAGACATTAAAACTAATGGTATAGGAAGTCCTGATAAATAAACAGTGCACAAATTATGTAAATAACACTATTATTTAACAGAAGCTACCTGGTTCATCCATGTAATAGTAGATGTCAACATCATTAGACTGCATTACAACAAAGCCTTCTCCCATTAACCTTGGTGGCCTGTTGTGAGGGAAAAAAGCGTTAGGTCAATAATGAAATGTATCCTAGAAGAAATTAACTATTATGAATTTAAATAATGCTAAATTTGAATTTTTGGGTATCCTGAAAAAGAGAGTGCAGGTCATGCTCAGCTGTAAGCTGAGAAGTAATGTAAGTACATAGACAATCTTAGAATCAATTGATAAACTTGCCATAAGTAGTAACTAATCCACTTTTAGAAAGGCATTTGTACAGAAAAGATTTTTTAGGCTGTCAGTGTCCTAATGATAGTACTATAAAATATCCTCCAGGTTACCCAGATCTGAGGAAAGTCTCAGGTCTCTTACTAATCAGTTCCTCTCAGAGTCTCCAATATTGTAAGAATGGTGCTGCAGGTTCAGTGGCTGACCTTCCTGCTAGTGCAGAGTAATTCTAGTAAGTATTTTGTGGTTCCATAGTAACTTCCATCTCATGATCTCAAAGCGTTTTACAGACATTAATGACTTAAACCTCAAAAACTTTCTATAAAGCAGGTAACTATCCCGTTATATAGGTGGGGAAACTCAGAAAACAGAGAAGTTGTTCAAAGTCATAGTCTATAGCAGAAACAAAAAGCGTAGGGGTCAGATTCTGTGCTGTGCTGTGCCTCTAAGAGACGCAGCACAGAACTCTCAATCCCTAACAAGTGAGGGCTATGGTAGTTTTAAGTTATCTATGCAATCTCCCAATTCTGGGCTGCTCCATAGGCTGCATAGGCCCCTACTGTAACTTAGCCTGGCCCTCAGGACTGTCTAAATGACAGAAGTCTCCCTATGCAGCCCTATGGGCTGCAGTATTGCCTGGAATCACTGCATGTGCACCCCCAACATAGCCTCCTCCTACTCACCACCCCCTCTTCACCAGGTCTTGCAAGGAGGTCATCAGGAAGCAGACTCATGACTGTCTTCTGCAGCATCCGCCCCAAGGAAATCCCTTCCCTGACTGAATATGGGTCTTTTAGGACCCCCTTTATGTTGCTCTGGCCCTTTTTACCCAGCCTCAAGGGGCTGGCCCAGGACAAAGGATTTCACCCTAGACTTTGATTTCCAGTCTAGGGTTTTAACCATGAGATCACCACAACAGATGTATTTGGGGAGTAGGGGAGGAGAAAAGAAGAAAATATAGTATATAGCTTTTTTAATTATTTAAAGTTTCAGAATGAGGGACAACAGAGACCTTAGGAGAAGGGAAATAGTTAACACACCAGTGCAGTGAGTAGTGCAGTGAGATCTCACACTTACTGCAGTATTCAGAAAGTTCACATACCACGCAAAGCATAAGCGATTTCTGAAAATAAACCTATTTTTTGGTATTTAAGTCTCTTTTCATTGGTCATTACTGTTTTTTCTGAATAAGGACATCATTGGTGTCACTAGTAGTATGGCAACATAATATCTGATTGTAAACTAGCACAGTAATAAAACGTTAACAGAAAAATAGTTATGTGCTTTGTTAAATACAAAAAAGACGGTTACTCACTTTTGTAACTGTTGTTCTTCGAGATGTGTTGCTCATATCCATTCCAATTAAGTGTGCGCGCGCCGCGTGCACGATCGTCAGAAGATTTTTACCCTAGCAACACTCGGTGGGTCGGCTGAGGCGCCCCCTGGAGTGGCGCCCTTACGGCACCGGATATATGCCCCTGCCGACCCAGCGCCCCCTCAGTTCCTTCTTGCCAGCTACTCCGTCAGAGGGGAAGGAGGGCGGGTTTGGAATGGATATGAGCAACACATCTAGAAGAACAACAGTTACAAAGGTGAGTAACCATCTTTTCTTCTTCGAGTGCTTGCTCATATCGATTCCAATTAGGTGACTCCCAAGCCTTACCTAGGCGGTGGGGTTGGAGTTAGAAGTCGCGGAATGGAGGACCACTGAACCGAATGCAGCATCACCCCGGACTGCTGCACTATCGCATAGTGGGAAGCGAAGGTATGCACCGATGACCAAGTTGCTGCCCTACATATCTCCTGCATGGGTACATGAGCCAGAAAGGCGGACGACGAAGCTTGAGCCCGAGTAGAGTGGGCAGTGAGTCGCGTAGTTGGGACACCAGCCAAGTCATAGCATGCACGGATGCATGATGTAATCCAAGACGAGATTCGCTGTGTGGAGACCAGGAGGCCCTTCATCCGGTCTGCCACCGCTACGAACAGCTGGGACGTCCTCCTAAAAGGTTTTGTTCATTGGATGTAAAAGGCGAGAGCCCTACGAACATCTAGGGAATGCAGCTGTTGCTCTCGTCGCGAAGAGTGTGGCTTCGGAAAGAAGACCGGAAGTAAGATGTCTTGGCTGACATGGAAGGCAGACACCACCTTAGGGAGGAAGGCGGGGTGTGGTCGCAGCTGTACCTTGTCCTTATGGAACACCGTATACGGTGGGTCTGAAGTGAGGGCTCGAAGCTCCGACACACGTCTCGCCGAGGTGATAGCGACAAGGAAGGCTGTCTTCCAGGAAAGGTACAGAAGTGAGCAGGTGGCCATCAGCTCGAAGGGAGTCTAGATAGGACCAGACTGAGGTCCCACGTAGGGGCTGGATGTCGAATTTGCGGGTACAGACGTTCCAGACCCTTGAGGAACCTGCTGACCATGGGATTGGAGAAAACCGAGTGCCCGTTTTCGCCCGGGGGGAAGGCTGAAATCGCTGCTAGGTGTACTCTGATGGATGAGACAGCCAGGCCTTGCTGTTTCAGGGACCAGAGATAATCTAGGATGGTAGGTACTGGCGCCTCCAGAGGGACAGTATTGCTCAGGGCACACCAGCAGGAGAAGCGCTTCCATTTGGCCAGGTATGTGGACCTAGTAGAGGGCTTTCTGCTACCCAAGAATACTTGCTGCACTGAACGGGAGCAACGCAGCTCACATTGATTTAACCATGCAGCATCCATGCTGTGAGATGGAGGCACTGCAGGTCCGGATGACATAGTCTGCCGTGCTCCTGAGTGATCAGGTCTGGCCACAACAGTAGAGGAATTGGTTTGGTCACCGACAGATCGAGGAGTGTGGTGTACCAATGTTGCCTGGGCCACGCCGGGGCAATCAAGATTAAGCGGGCCTTGTCTCGACGCAATTTGAGAAGGACCTTGTGAACTAATGGGAACAGAGGAAAGGCGTAGAACAGATGGTCTTTCCACTGCATCAGGAAGGCGTCCAATAGGGAACCCAGGGAGCGTCCCTGGAGAGAACAGAACACCTGGCACTTCCGGTTCTCGCGAGAGACGAAAAGATCTACATGGGGAAACCCCCACTTCCGGAAAAGAGAATCGATCACGTCCGGACGAATCAACCACTCGTGAGCCAGGAAGGACCTGCTGAGGCGATCTGCCAAGATGTTCTGGGCTCCTGGGAGAAACGACGCCACCAGGTCGATCGAGTGGGCTATGCAGAATTCCCACAGGTGAATGGCTTCCTGACGGGGGGGGGGGGGGAAGACGGTGCTCTCGCTTGCTTGTTGATGTAAAACATTGTCTGTGAAAATTGTGACACAACGGCCCTGAAGGTGTTTCCGGAATACCCGACACGCCAGGCGTACCGCTCTCAGTTCCCGTACGTTGATATGCAGGGTTATCTCCTGTGCGGACCAAATGCCCTGCGTGCGAAGGTCCGTGAGGTGAGCGCCCCAGCCCAGAGATGATGTGTCCGTGGTCAGGACTAGAGAGGGCTGGGGGGCATGGAATGGCATCCCCCCCCCACACAAAGCTGGGGTTTAGCCACCAACCCAGAGAGGATAAGACTTCCGTCGGCACTGTGAGTACTGTGTCCAGCTTGTCTCGGCCTGGACGGTACACTGACGAGAGCCAGGCCTGAAGCGGACGGAGGCGTAGTCTGGCATGTCTAGTCACGAAGGTGCACAACGCCATGTGGCCCAGTAGACAGAGTCACGTGCGTGCTGTCGAGATCGGGAAGCTTTGGAGGCCATGAATAATAGTCGCCATGGACTGGAAGCGGGCCTGCAGTAGGCACGCCCTGGCGAGATTCGAGTCCAGGATTGCTTCAATGAAGTCTATTCTTTGGGTTGGCTGCAAAGTGGACTTTTCGGCGTTGAGCAATAGGCCCAGCTGTCTGAACAAGCTCATGACGAACCGAACATGAGACCGCACCTGGAGCTCGGAACGACCCCAAATGAGCCAGTCGTCGAGGTACGGAAACACTTGGATCCGATGCCGACGGAGCGAGGCTGCTACGACGGCCATGAACTTTGTAAAGACCCTTGGCGCTGTGGACAGGCTGAAGGGGTGGACGGTAAATTGGAAATACTGTTGGTTGACCACAAAGCGGAGGAAGCGCCTGTGCGGCGGGTAAATCGCTATGTGGAAGTACGCGTCCTTCATGTCGAGGGCGGCGTACCAGTCTCCAGGATCCAGGGAAGGGATAATGGTCCCCAGGGAAACCATGTGGAACTTCAACTTTACCATGAATTTGTTGAGTTCGCGCAGGTCCAGGATGGGTCGTAGTCCCCCCTTTGCCTTGGGGATTAGGAAGTAACGGGAGTAAAATCCCCTGCCCCTCAAATCCCTTGGGACCTCTTCCACCGCTCCAATAGACAGGAGCGCCTGTACCTCCTGTAAGAGGAGTTGCTCGTGAGAGGGGTTCCTGAAGAGGGACAGGGAGGGAGGGGGGCGAAACAAACTGAAGATGGTATCCAGTTTCCACCGTGCGTAGGACCCAGCAGTCTGATGTTATGCGGGACCACGCAGGGAGGAAATAGGAGAGGCGGCTGAAGAAAGGCGGGAAAGGATCCTGCAAGGAGACTGGTGCTCCACCCTCGGGCGCACCTTCAAAAGTTTTGCTTGGGGCCCGCCGATGGTTTTGGGGGGCCCTGATTCTGGCCTGATTGAGGACCAGATTGTCTCCTCCTACCACCGTGGCCACGCCTCCTGGCGAAGTCCTGTCGCGGTCGAGGGTTAGGGTAGGTGCGCTGTGGTTGGGGCCGGAAGGGTCTGCGTTGCGTCACCGGGGTATGCATGCCCAATGAGCGCATGATGGCCCGGTTATCCTTCAGACTCTGAAGTCTAGGGTCAGTTTTGTCTGAGAATAACCCCTGGCCGTCAAAAGGCAGGTCTTGAATTGTCTGCTGCAGCTCCGGTGGAAGACCGGACACCTGCAGCCATGAGATGTGGCACATAACCACGCCCAAAGCTAGGGTCCTAGCCACCGAGTCCGCTGCATCTATCGATGCCTGCAGGGATGTCCTCGCTACTGTCTTGCCCTCCTCTAGCAAGGCCCCAAACTCCTCCCTGGACTCCTGAGGAACCAACTCCTTGAACTTCCCCATCGAGTTCCAGGTGTTATAATTATAACAGGTCAAGAGGGCCTGCTGGTTAGCTACCCTGAGCTGTAGGCCACCAGTTGAATATATCTTGCGCCCGAATAAATCCAGGCATCTCGCGTCCTTAGACTTAGGGGCGGGCGCTTGCTGGCCGTGTCTCTCCCTCTCATTCAGACTGTACAACGAGGGAGCAAGGTTGGGGGTGAATATACAAGTATTCATAGTCCTTGGAGGGAACCAAGTACTTCCTCTCCACCCCTCTGGCAGTGGGAGGAATAGACGCTGGGGACTGCCAGATCGTATTGGCATTAGCCTGGATGGTCCGAATAAACGGCAAGGCTACACGTGTGGGGGCATTAGCCGATAAAATGTCCACCACCGGATCCGCGACTTCCACCACCTCATCCACCTGGAGGTTCATGTTCTGTGCCACCCTACGTAGCAATTCTTGGTGTGCACAAAGATCTATAGGTGGTGGTCCAGAGGAGGATGTGCCTGCCACCGCCTCGTCAGGCGAGGATGAGGAGGACACCCCCGGGACTAATGGATCCTGGGGAAGGTCTATTTGGGGAGGGTCCGGTTGCCCTAGGTCCACCACACGAGCGGCATGGGCCTGATCTGAGGGCGGGGCTGTCGCCTCCGAGGCCACCGGAGGAGAGTGGCTCACAGTGGCCTCCGGCACCCGGGGCTCCGAATGGGCAGAGCGAGAAGCTCCTGAGGGGACACCTTGGGCCTGGTGGTATGCCCAAGGGGTCCAAAAGGACCATTGCAGGGGTCCATGGTCAGGATCCTGTCCTTCGTCTTGCCCCTGGCTAGCACCGTCCACGTCTTGGCCCTGGACGTGGTAGCTGCTCCCCGCTTGGGACGTCGTCGAATTTGGTCGTGAAGGCCAAGGCGGGGCCGAACGCACATGCAGTGTCGCACCGTCCCGCGCTGTCGCTCCATCCCTGGGAGATGGAGACTGGTGCCAAGGTCTCGAGTGGTACCGCCATCGGGATCGGGACCGACGGTCATATCGGTGCCGGAAGGCCGATCTAGATCTCGACGAAGATCATGGGGCCGGGCGGTGCCGGGATCAGCTGCGAGACGATCGGTGCCAGGATCGGTGCTGGGAGCTGGACCGGTATCGATCATACCATGAGGGAGACCTTCGTGAGGCGCAGCGGTGCTGCAAGTACGACCGGCGCCGAGATGGGTATCGGTGCCGGGACTGCGAGCGGTGCCGAGTCCGAGACCATCGACGAGATCGGGACCGCGACCTGGAGTGGGACTGAGATCGGTGCTGACCTATCTCGCTCTGCGATGGAGGGCGCATGAAGGCGGGCTTCCCCTATCGATGGGACAGTCCGCACCGGCGGTGCCGGAGGGTGAGACGATCCCGGCTCAGTCAGCGCAATCAGGTTGCGAGCAGTAGAGAAGGTCTCTGGAGTGGACGGCAGACCGAGCTTGACCACTGTGTGCACCGGGGAGCTTGTGTGCACTGGACTCAATGGCGCTTGCGGCGCCGGAATCGACGGTGCCGGAGTTGGAGCCTTCGCGGGGCGGTCCGGCACGGGGCGTTACTCCAATGGGGGCACAGGCGGTGCCTGCAACTGTGCAGGAGCAGCAGGTGGTTTGTGCTGCTTCTTGGGCCCCGGAGACAGTGAGCGGTGTCACGTCTGTACCAGTGCCGGAGACGTCCGGTGCCGAGAGTCTTTGCTGGTGCCAGGTTGTTCCGGTACCGGAGGCGCGCTTTGGACCGACGGCGCCTGGTCTGCGCGCAGTGCCGAGGGCACCAGGCTAAGTGCCGCTTCCATTAGGAGCTGTTTTAAACGAAAGTCCCGCTCCTTTTTTGTCCGCAGCTTGAATGCCTTACAGATGCGGCACTTATCTGGTTGATGGGATTCCCCAATGCACTTCAGACAGGAGTCGTGGGGGTCTCCCGTAGGCATCGGCTTAAGGCAGGCCGAGCAGGCCTTGAAACCCGGAGACCTAGGCATGAGCCCGGGTACCGGGAAGGAGGGAGGGGAGAAACCCCCCTTTCCTCAAACTACTATATACACTATACTACTATATATACTAACTATAAACTTTTAACTGCAACTAGAAACTACTAAGAACTATAATACAACTAACTAGAGAACAAAAAGACGAGTAAAGAGCTAGGGAAGTGGAGATCAGCTATGCCGCGCTCCACAGTTCCAACGACCGTCACGAGCGGTAAGAAGGAACTGAGGGGGCGCTGGGTCGGCAAGGGCATATATCCGGCGTCGTAAGGGCGCCACTCTAGGGGGCGCTTCAGCCGACCCACCGAGTGTTGCTAGGGTAAAAATCTTCCGACGATCGTGCACACGGCGCGCACGCACCTAATTGGAATCGATATGAGCAAGCACTCGAAGAAGAATGTAACTGTTTAAATAACCTACACCATTTTAAAAGTTAAAACGTTAATAAGAAACCATCTATATTCTTTTTTTCACTGTCTTTTAAATTGGTTTTCAAAACGCAGTAGGTCAGTTAAAATATTTTAAATTAAAACAACCTGAAGGAGGATTTAACTCAACATATTGAAATATCAGGTTCAGTTTGAGATACTTATTCTCACACAAAGAGAGACTTGTATGTTACCTTATTCCATAATCAACTACTGAAGCCCTACTTTTAATTTTCATTTACTTTGTTAAAGAGTTGCTTTCTCCTTGTCCTACATTCAATTCTTTTATTTGCTAACTGTTTTCCTACAAAAATAGCATTCAGGGCCACAGGGACAGATCATCTTCAGTAATTAGACCATTAGTATAATACTGTATGTCCAAATCTGGTATTCTTCCTGTAACTGTATAGGAGGAGTCATGAAGTAAGATTATCTGATAAAACAATGTTACCTTGACACGGCTGTACTATACTATATACCCTTCTAAAAGGACATAAATGAAACATAGGAAAATTAATACTTTCATTAAAAAAATTGTGACAAGAATAAATATATTCCTAGTTTTCTTAATCCCATGCATCTTTAGAACATTAGAATTCCTATGGTTAATTACAACCTTATACTATGTTTCTTTTGTTAGGAATATATAGCTCTATTTAGCACAAGCCATTTCAGATGCAGGGTACCCTGGCCATTTACACCCAACAGGAGGAAATATGAATAGTTTTACTTATAGTATAACAATATTACATCATCATAAACAGAAACCACCCGAGTTAACCACCCCAGCCCTGAGCCCCCTCCCGCACCTAAATTCCCTCCCAGAGCCCACACCCCAAACCCCCTCCTGCACCCCAACCCCCTGACCCAGCTTGGAACCCCTCCCGCACTCCAAACCCCTCAGCCCCAGCCTGGATCCCCCTCATGCATCCCAAACCCCTCATCTCCAGCCCCACCCCAGAGCTCACACCCCCTGCCACATCCCAACCCCAGCCCGGAGCCCCCTCCCACACTCCGAAGCCCTCATCCCTGGCCCCACCCCAGAGCCCGAACCCCCAGCCGATGCCCTCACCCCCTCCCATACCCCAATCCCCTGCCCCAGCCTGGTGGAAATGAGCAAGTGAGGGAGGGTGAGGGAAAGCGAGCAACACAGGGAGGAGGGATGGAGTGAGCGGGAGGTGGAGCCTCAGAGAAGGGGTAGGACCTCAGGAAGGGGTGGGAAAGAAAACAAGGCAAGGGCATTCGGTTTTGTGCAATTAGAAAGTTGACAACCCTAACACATACTAGTACACACATGTATCTAAGGGAACAAAGGAAGATCCTTAGTGGAGGCAGGGGAACAAACTAATAACTTGAATATGTTAATCCTATTTTGCATTAATCTTGTTAGTTTATTTTCAGTACCAGCTGAAGAAAATTCCTTTGTTATTTTCCCAGAGAATTTGAAGTTAGCTACTCTCTATTTATTCTCCCTCACAGAGAAATTTCTCAGCCTTCTCCTATCTTTAGAAACAGCAAGGCTGAACGTGTGTGTTTCATACACACAGACACTCGGGAATACTTTATAAACCAAAAGATATATTATACACGCATAATGCAGACAGATAATTCATTCTTGGAGTCAGGGTTGTAAATACATACAAGGACAGAAAGCCAAATATTTCAAAGTTAAAGCTACACTTAAACTCCTGAACATTTGAAAGTACAGAAATGCTGAATTACAGTTATCTTAACTCTACCCCAGTGTCCCACCACAACATAAACCATCCTCAAAACAAAACATCTTTCATACAATTAGTATTTCAAGAAACTCTTAAGTAAGTCAGAACCTCTGTAGGTTGTGACATTTTTTTCCATGAGTCCAGGCTAAAATGAAGTAGAAAATTTTCAGTTTTAAAAAATAAATAAAACCCTCTCCAATCACGCTGGGATCTACAAAGAACAAGCCATAAACTGAGATATAATTCTTTCCTGATAATTATATTCACAGTGTTGCAATGAGCAGTCACTAAAAGAATCACTAGTTGAGCATCAGTCCAATAAGAGATGAGGCTATCAGGCACTAGTGTAAGGATTTTTAATACTCTTAAACTTAACTATTAGGCTTTCATCTTCAGTGAGAGTACCTAACCAGATCAGAGTATCGATCCCTAGTTACATAGGCTGCAGTAGTGATCTACAAGAATACTAAAGGAATGTCTAAAGGACTCCATCCTTTTAAAGGTTTTTAAAGAAAAACATTGCTTTCAAACAATGTTCCCATGACAAGAATTAGGATTGGATTAACTGAACATTTAGGATACAGTTAGCTATACAAAAAGGCATATTTCCATCTCTCTCCACAATGAGAGTCCCCGTCTGGCCATTTTTCTTTTCAGGAATCAAACATGAGACACAAAAAGAAAACAATAAAAAGAAAACAGAATGGCAATGTTGTAAGTGACGGTGTGAAGCTAAGCAGTGCAAAACTCAGGAAGGAGTTCCTGCCAACTCTCTCTAGCTTTTGATGGCTCAACAAAAAAAACCTAATCACCTTAATCTGGACTGTTGGTAGTTCTAGTTCCAGAGTAGGGGAAAAGGCTAAAACTGCCACTTTTTTTTAAATTAAAAGGATATTTTATATTGCATCTTCAAAAGTTAAAAAGACAAATTTATTCCTGACTTATGTATGATAGTAAACTCTTAACTTAACCCTTATCTCAACTAAGAACCGTCTGTTGAAGTTCAAAATTTACTCCTCAATTCAATGAGGCATCCTCCAGAAAATGCTGGTTGGTGTATATATGTATGACTAATCATATATAGAATAAGACCAGACAAACACACACTCTTTTCCAGAGATATTACACGGAATTTACCTTCTGTTGAGCAAACAACATTTTTAAGACCTGAAAATGAAACAGCTTTGCCCTAAAGGGTCTGTTTGCTCATAAAATATTGCTGGAGAAAATCTACTTAAGGACCCTTGTCACGGTAGACAGAATTTTGTGCCTGTCTACATGTTCATACTGTTTCACTGCGAAAATGTACGCACATTACACTGTATCCATCTAGGCACACATACTATGCGTGTTGCTATGGTATCCAGCCACCATACACAGCTTGCAATTTCCTTCCTTCGCCTGTCATCTCTGCTCAGAATTTTTTCAGAACTGTGTTCTAGTCAAGGAGCAGGACATGCAGAAGTGTAAGAATGAACAACTTGCATTACATATATGATCCACATTTTACTTGGATTTACCATTGCATCATAAATCAGGTAACCATTTTTCTCATCTTAAATCAGTCAGATGATAACCCTCGTTTTAAATTTAAGGAAGTTCAGTAATAGCCCCTGATAATAAATAGAATTGCAATAAAAATTTAAAAGGTAGGTTAGTTTGGTGTTTGACAATCTTGAGGATTCCTTAAGATCATGTTCCTCAAAACTTTTTGACTTTCTACTATAACTAACACGGTGCAGCTTTTCATATAATTTCACATTTTTCACTATTTTCATTAGCTATAACTGTATATAAAGTGACTATATGCAAGTCAACATCTCAGCCTGTATTTGTCCTAAAACTTACAGCTGCAGACATAGGCTTTAGCAGCAAGCAGCTTGTAGCAGAACTTAATTGAAATAACATGGGTTTATTTAATTAATGTGAGATACTAATCAATCACAGCAAAAAGTGCACAGAAGAGTTCTAAGGTCATAGCAAAACAGCAGTAACTCTTGCACGTCTCTCTATAAATATTACTCTGTTAAAGGTCAAATGTCCAAAGGCTCTCTAGAGGCAAAGGTGTTAACTAATTAGACCCAATGGCACGAAGAAAATGAGACCATACTAACAGAAACAAAAGGCAGTCTTGGTTTTTTGTGCGTTTTTGTAAAGACAACCTACAACAACAACAACAACAAAAGAACAGGCTAAAATGTCAGATTACATCTGGATTCTTAAAAATAAAATCTCTTACTCGTCAGTTTGAAGACCAACGTATCTTGGACTGGGAACTAACATGACTCTGACATTTTCCAGTTTTCCCTTCAAAATGTGCATAAAATGGTCAAGGTGACTTGAAGGTGGTTTCGTGGTATATGTTAAGAAAGCATCATCAAAGTTAATGCAGAGTGTTTGTGGCTGATAATGATTCCCAAATGCCAAGCGACCCTAAGTTAAAAGAAAGATCAATTACTTTATTTTGCATGGTTTTCTTTACACTACTTACACAGTTAACTAACCAGTCTACCATGCCAGTAAAGACTATGAGTGAAATCTTAGCCACAATGAGGCAGTGGCAAAACTTCCACTTACTTCGGTGGGTACATCTGCAATAAAAGACTCGTGGCATGGCTGCGGCTGGCCCAGGTCAGCTGACTTGGGCACGTGGAGCTGAAAATGGCAGTGTAGACATTCAGGCTTGGGCTGGATCCCAGGCTCTGGGATCCTCACCCTTGTGGGGTTTTGGAACCCAGGCTGCAGCCCAACCTCAACATCTACACTGCAATTTTTATCCCTGTGAGCCTGAGCCCCACAAGCCATAGTCAATTGACCCAGGCTCTGAGACTCTGTGCCACGGGTTTTTTATTCCAGTGTAGATATACACAATGGGGCCAGGACTTTACCCCATGTGTCCAAACCTGCAGCCCTGACTCATGTGACTCCTTGAAGGAGTATGAACATACTACATCATTAATGCTGAATTTCATTCAAACAGCAGCACTACAAAAAATTGTGACCATCATTGTATAACAATAGGTAGTCGAGAATTTCAGATTCTGTGATAACTTATAATATACTCTGGACATAGCATAGAAGCTGTTGAGCACTATTCTGAATTCACCTGGCACCAGAAAAATCCACTGATTTAAAAAAAAAAAAAAAAACAATCAAAAAGATCCTAATACCTATATTGAAAGTGACATGGAAATAAAGAATTTCAGTAAATGAGCCACCTAGTTAATTTTAGGTTTCAGAGTAGCAGCCGTGTTAGTCTGTATCCTCAAAAATAACAGGAGTACTTGTGGCACCTTAGAGACTAACAAATTTATTAGAGCATAAGCTTTCGTGGGCGAAGTGGGTTGTAGCCCACGAAAGCTTATGCTCTAATAAATTTGTTAGTCTCTAAGGTGCCACAAGTACTCCTGTTACTAGTTAATTTGTTAGTCTCATACTTAAAAAAAATAATCACACAAAAATCTAGGTTACTGTGGTTGAAAATCCAGAGTAAATGGGCTTTTAGAAGGGTAGCAGAATTTGTGCTGAAAAAAAAAAATAAACAAAACCATTTGAAACTACCTTCCTTATTCAAATAAAAGCATGTCAGAAATAAAGAATTAAATTATGGTAATAATGAAGTCACAACTGTAAGAGTGAATTTTAAAGTTTCCATAACTTAAAGGCATTTATTTATTTACAGACCAAATGGGGAACATGTCACTTACCGTGCTAACATTGACTTTGATTACAGGAATAAGAGATCTCCATGAAGAGGAAGGGTCTTGAGATTCTGTTTTTACTTTAACACTAAAAGAAAAAAAAATCAAATCTATATTCAAATATATGTAATGAACATAAACAAGAACAATCAGAACTAAAAGCTTTCATGACTCAGTCTTTGTTTTGCTACACAGGTGGTCATCACCAGATCTCTCATTAAAAGATGCTATGGTTTAACAAATATGTGCAGTAGTCAATTTTATAAGACATGCAACAATAACCACCCATATATCTAAAAGGAAGATCAAACCCTGTTTTTAAATATTACAGATAATCATGAGGACAGTCAAACTTAAGCAGCAAGGAACAGATGTTACTCATTACTTCCAGCACTGTACACATTGTGCTAGATATTGTGATGTATTGTCTGTCAGATTTTTCACTTAAGGCATAATGACTTCAGTACAGCACTGCCTGAAGAAAAGTGACTGACTAGGAAGAGTTAATGGCCTTCTTCAGAGTCTCATGCCATTAATCCCCTGGAAATGTCTTGTACTGCAGTAGTTCCAGCTATTCTAAACTGAAAGAAAAAGCCAACAGATGTGGATAATCTTTTGTTTTTGTCTTAAAGGCTGTTGAAGTTTCAACTGATTTTGTACATGGCCTTTTCTAGAGAATTAGTGTCCGATACATTAGGACATCTCAGCATTCCATTTATCTTATAATTTTCATTTCCCCCTCTACCTTTAATTATGCAAATCTTAAATGGGAGAATTTTATCATTTAAAAGTATGTAATGAGAGCTGTAATATACATGAAAAAGGAAGTTCTCATTTTAAAAGACATATTTAAATTATTAGTTATCAAAAACACTCCTGTCTATTAGCTTGCTAAAACAAAACTTAAGAACATGAGTGTTGAACAGAAAATATTCAGGCAATTAAGACCTCTTATATGCAAATTGTCTTATACTTAACATAGGGCTTGATTGTGCTACCAGGGTCCAGGCCTGGAGACGATCTTCTATATATTCTACCCTCTCCCTCCCATGCAGAAATGGGGCTCAACTGCCTCCAATTACATGGTCTTATTCCTGGAGATCAACAAGATTTGTGGTCTGTCCTGCTGGCCTATTCTAAGAGGTAGGGAGCAAATACAGCCTCCCTCGTGTCTCACAATTGGAGGGAGGAGGGAGCACTTTTCCATCTATGACTAGCAAGAAGACTGTGCCTCTTCCTACTGGATTGGACTTAATCACTGATCAATTCATGTGTAACCTTCAGGCTTAAATACTGTAATTTCTTGTATCTGTATGAAACCAGACAAAAATATCAGCTTTAAAAGAGAGATAGTTGGTTCAGAATAGAATAGCCCATTTGTTTAGTAACACAGGCTGGTGAGAGTACATCACCCCAGTGCTCTGTTCTCTTCACTAGCACCCTATGGAATACCAAGTCAAATTCAAGGTTTAGGTTCTCTTCAGTACCCAACATGAAATTGGCGCAGTTTACCTGAGGTACCATCTAATCCTGTACAATCTTGATCTCCCATAAGTATGTTCCATTGAAACACTGGAATTGTCAGCATCAAGAATAAAACCCTTTTATGCAGATGAGGGCCAGTGCTGTGCACATTCCCAAACATACATCAAGGCCATTTTTTTCTTGCCCAACACTGCCTTGCATTCAGGGCCGGCTCCAGGGTTTTGGCTGCCTCAAGCAGCCAAACAAAAACAAAAACAAAAGCCGCGATTGCAATTGCGATCTGCAGCGGCAATTCGGCGGGAGGTCCTTCGCTCCGAGCAGGAGTGAGGGACCGTCCGCCGAATTGCCACCGAACAGCTGGACGTGCCGCCCCTCTCCGAAGTGGCTGCTCCAAGCACCTGCTTGGTAAGCTGGTGCCTGGAGCCAGCCCTGCTTGCATTTCCTTTGTTGGCCTCTTCCAAGCAAACAGTGCTGAATTGGAACTCAAAAGGTATGTCTATATCAAAATTCTGCCAAACATTCACTAACTACTGAAGTGCGGATGTAATATTTTACCTTTCAAGATTGGAGTGCGTTGTGTCTCTTCCATTTTCTTGTGCTTTTTCATCCTCCTTCCTTGGCGGAATTATTGTTGGATCCAGACCAAATAATTCCTGAAGTTGTCCATAAAGGGCAGAGCGGTTGTAGACATGAAATTCAAAGTCATTTACCATGATATACAGTCTAGTTTCTGCTTTTGGATCTATAAAGTAAAAGAGGAAAAGGACAATACTTCTGATTCTATTCAGCAGTTCTTTTCCATAATTCAAGCAAATTCTTCAAATGTGCATACATAGTTTGGAAAATGAACTGTACATTGCAGAGAACAAATATTGAAGTACATATTAAACAGATGTAAAAAATAAATCCAGACAATGCACAACAAAAATTTCTTCACAAAATTGTTGAATATGCAAAAAGGACCTTGATTTAGTTTCTAACAGTGACAGTATTTTGACATTTGCCAAGCTATTATAGGAAAAAAATACAGAATTTACATTACACAAAGTTGTTTATGTAGGTTACTAAATTAGTCATTACGAAGTAGAAGACATAATATGCCAATTTCCAGTATTAAACATGCACATTTTAATATTAATTCAGTATATTACAATTTCAATGGTGATGCTTCCCCAAATTACAGAGTCAAGTCTACAATATGCAATAAGCAAATTAAATAGTACAATATTGCCATTACGAGTGATTTCTTCAATACAAGCATACTTCAGAGCTTTATTTCTTTACTCAACTTTTTGACTCATATGTCGGACAGCAACGATCCAAAGTTTATACCATATTCATTGGCTTACAGAAAATAAATTTATCGTCTCACTCCAGTTCCTATATGAAAAAAGTCAACACCAAAATGGTACCACATTGGCTGCTTCAGCAGATGACAAGAACTGAATGGGCATACAGAGAAAACTATCTTCTCACTACACATTTTCATGTATATTACTGAAGGTTGTGATCTGGCACTCTGGTGAAATAGATCGCTTCAGCCTCAAAGGCTTTCAGACAATCATGCTCTTATCACATGCTTTCAATATAAAAATTTTAAACCAATTTATTTTCATGGGATCTAACTCATAAAAAGTGTTAAGTTGAAGAGATAGCAAATTGATAGGGGAATAAATGTGCACATAAAAAAGCAGGATGTATAGTGATTTGCAGATTATATGCTACTTAAAGTAATGCAGAAAGTTTGGGGGTTTTTTTTGTAAACTTGTGCTGTTAATGTGTGTTATCTGGCCCCCTTGCCCCCTCCCCGAGCATGTTGGGGGTAATACGCTAGCTTTTTCCTCCCTTAAAGTTTCCCACCCCGGCCATCCCATAGGATATGTTAGCATAGAAGCCACTGGTGTTTTAACCACTGTACGCCAATCTGCTGACAGTAGCTTCAGGCAACATGTTGGTTAAAATGGCAGTAGGTGACTATATATTATCTGCATAAGAACTCTGACTGTTGGTACTATTGGTGGAGCTAAGTCATGACAGCAGCAAAGAGAAATTTTAGGAAAACAAGTTTAGTTCAGATAAGGCCTTAGAAAGGGCAAGCCCAAACTTACCAAAGAGAATTTTTTTAACTATGTATTTATTTATGACATTTTAACAGGTTTACAAATCCTTGCATGTAAATATCAGAGACTACACAATAATAATTTCAACGGTGAGCTTTGGTTTTGAGAAACATCATAGAGCAATATAAAACAGAGATCTGATTTTTAACAGGCTGTTAACCTGTCACAGAATGAGCATCTTTACACTACCTGTGACATGTCATTTGTAGTGATTATTAAATTGAGAGAAATCACCAAAGAGAACTTTTTATAAATCAAGTGACTTAGCCAAGAAACAACTGTCCAAAGGCCTGGAACTTCTCCATTTAATAAAAAGGTATAACTCTTTAGAACTCTAATTTCTAACAAACAGAACAAAGGCAAATGATCAAGGGAAACAATGAAGCTGGAAGCAAGAGTAATAGATAAGAAAAGACAACATTTGAACCCAGTTTTGGAATGCATCTTAAATTATAGGGAAAAAACATTCTAATGGATGAGCAGAAAGATAATACTTAAATTTAAGTTTAGCTGAAGACCCTGAAATGTTGGAAATGTACAGATTTTAAATCCTTTCCAGGTACTGCTTTATACCTGTATACTCTTTCACCCAAAGAACTCAAAGCATTTTACAAACACTAACTGAACATACCACCACTATGAGAAAGGGAAGTACATCAGACTGTATGAAAAGCACACAGAGTATGTGACTTGCCCAAAGTCACACAGCAAGTCAGTGGCAGACCCAGGAACAAAACCTGACCTCCAGGCCATTATCCAGTTGTTAGAACACCACAATGATCTGTTAACATGTGAAATGCAACTGGTATAAAACCTTTTTTTTAAAAACAGAGATGATGTTAGAATTTTATCCAATTACACACAGGATTAGTTCTTGATTACGGAAAACAGGTTTACTTTAAGCAATTACTTGATATGCCTAAGCACTGGCACATGTTAGTCAAAGTAGCCATTTTTGTAAACAAGTTTAATAAGAATTACTGAGATTCTCTTAATTATAACTCGTGCCACTAAAGCTGCTAACTTGTACTCTAACCAACCAGGTTGGGTGTTGGGGGGTTTTGAGGGTTTTTTGTTTTTGTTTTGTTTAAGGATTCATAACTTTACCATACAAAAATAACACAAATTTGACATATGATAGGCAAGATCTCTATACAAAACTTTCAGAGAGCATTTCACTGCTAGGTTACAATCCAAGGGTGAATCAGGCAAGAATAACCAAAAGTGATTACTAATCTCATGGCTTCTCAGGTGCAAAAGTAAGAAAATGTCATGGTGTCAGGATAGCTCCCATTGCACACACCACCACAAAAGAGCTTAAATGGCAACGCTGCAAGGACTGCATCAGCCATAAAGACTGGACTTGTGTTCTGCCGTCTGAAAGTGGCCCTTCCAGGTAGGCCTTCACATACAGTGGACACAAAGTGCGAGAAAACTAGCAGTGTCACTACCTTTTTGCACCTCTTCTGTTGATAAACACACCTCTAGATAAACTTCAACCTCTAGAACTGGCTAACAGTCACACTTTATGAAGTACAGTTCTATAGTGCACACTACTCAATTTCTCCATCTTTATATAATAAAAACATACTGAACCATTAAGTATGCACATGCCTAAACCTTATTATCATTTGCTGTAACTTACTGTCTTCATCCATCCCCGCCTTCCTTGTCACCCTCATTCAAGTCTAAACTGTGGATTGTAAGTGTCTTGTGACAGGAGTCTTAACTTTCTAATCTTCTGTAAAACACCTAATTAATTTAATTTAATATCCAAAATTGTTAAGCACTAAATTCACGTACTAAATTGTAAATGATCAAACTCACATAAATATCTGGACATTTGGGCACACTTAAAAACTGTAGAATCTTAGTCTGTAATATGGAATTGACTCTGTGACAGTTAAAAACAACAGGAATATTTAATTATATGATTCCATATAGAACATTTGAGTGGCATGCCTTGACTTACTTCTGCTACAGATAGCTTGACCTAATTATGTAACAGCATGATCTAATTACATAAAACCCCCCACACAATTTCCCAATAATTATCTAGTTGCAACAAACAAACAAACAAACAAAAAGGTGTCCCCATTACATATTTACTCAAGAGACTTGAGCTGCTCTGAAATACCACTTGTTCTATTTGTCTAAATTATGGACTGAGGGAAACGGATGCAATTCAAATCACTGTGTTAAATAGCTTTTGTTCCCTAACCATTACTTCCATCCACAAGAGTTATGTATTTACCTACAAATAAAAGCCAACATTCCATCCTTTATCCCTCCTGTTGAGTTTTCTCCCACCCCTCCATAACTTGAGTTAATTTCCCAGGCTTTTTCGATGTATGTCACGTTATTTTAAGAAGTACAGAGTTATTGTACTGACTTGGTTTTACACAAATAAGTAAGGAAATGAAGTGTGCTTCATAGGAAGTTAATTAATTAGCAACAGCAAATCACAGAAGTTCAGATGAATTATGCACAAAAAATTGGAGTAGACAATAGCTCGCCTGGGAGATCTTCAGATAACCTTTACATTATTAAGAATATACAAAAGTTAATTTTATAGCTAATGCATTCCTTGAGGCAGCCATTAGACTTCATTAATTGAATGAGTTGAATTATAATTCCTTTATTAAAAAAGAGTGGGGCTTAAAATAGGTAACTATTTTGAAAGGCTTTTGTTTTTTGTTTTGTTTTTTTCAAGTGTGGAGGAAGTTTTGTCCTCTTTTCCACACATCAGTACTCTGCTCCAAAATATTTTTTTAGAGAAAACAAGCAAGTAACTAAGAAATATGAAACATTCTGATCATCATCATCATATTCTTAAAGAGGAATAAACACTACACCACACTCTTAAGTAATGTTATCAATTTTAATTGAAAGTAAGATGAATAAAAAAGGTTCTGGCTTCCTCAGGGCTTAATCAAAACAAATGATTTCTTTATATAACTGATTATTAGTATTAACAGTCATATCACCACACTTATTCAGGTGATACAATATTAACAGCCCCTCAAAGTTTAGCAATTCATCAATAGTCAGTTACAGGAGAGATATTCCTCATCATGTTTAAAATGAAGAATGATCATTAATAATTGTTTAAAATCTATTCCCAACTACCACTATCTTTTCTGTAATTGAGAAAGTCAGCAAGTGACCTAACTGAAGGGGGGTGGAGGGGAAGAGAGGGTGTGTTTAAGAGATCCTAGAACTCAAAGGACTGCTTTAGTTTTCTGGGATCAGATGCAACTAGACCTTCTTCAGAGTGGCAGACTCACTTTACTACTACCTCCAATATGAGTGGGAATTGTATCTGTTTCTGGTAACAGAGAGCAGTTAGGATTACGAAACATTTGTAACTCTTGACTATATTCAGGAGGTAGGGATAGGTGATCCCTATTCCCCCCCCCCCCCAAAAAAAAGAGGTGTCTCTTCTCACCATGGTCTAAGATTGTTTCTTAATCAGAAAGATGGTAATTATGTTAAGAGATAACCTGCAATCCTGAGACACCCTCCCAGTACCCCAATCCCCTGCCCCAGCCCTGATCCCCCTCCCGCCCTCCGAACCCCTTGGTCCCAGCCCGGAGCACCCTCATGCACTCCAAACCCCTCATCCCCAGCCCCAGCCCAGAGCCTGCACCCCCAGCCAGAGCCCCACACCCCCCTGCACCTCAACTCCCTACCTCAGCTCAGAGCCCCCTCCTGCCCTCTGAACCCCTCAGTCCCAGCCTGGAGCACCCTCCTGCACCCCAAACCCCTCATCCTCAGCCCCACCCCAGAGCCCACACCCCAAGCCAGAGCTCTCCCACACATACCCCACACCCCAGCCCGGAGACCCCTCGCACACCCTGAACTCCTCATTTCTGGCCCCACCCTAGAGCCTGCACCCCCAGCGGGAGCCTGTACCCCCCTCCCGTACCCCAACCCCCAATTTCACAAGCATTCATGGGCCGCCATACAATTTTTATACTCAGATGTGGCCCTCAGGCCAAAAAGTTTGCCCACCACTGGTCTAGGTACTTCTTCTTAACCTATGCACAATGTGCCTCAGGTGGCACATGACCAGAATTCATCTCCAAATTTGGTCTGCTGGTTGGATCAGTAGCTTCTCTGGCTCGGGCCGGGTACTGATGGGGACTGTGACGTGAACACTGATCCATGCCCCCTGTCTAGGTACTTAGACATGGAAAAGCTATCTAACTGGGGAGAGACGGGGGGCTTTTCAGTCTTGCTGAAAAAAGGCATAACAAGATCCAATGGCTGGAAGTTGAAGTTAGACAAATTCAACCTTGAAATAAGATGCAATTTCCAACCAGAGAGGGTAATTAAACATTGGAACAGTTTAACACGGATGGTGCTGGACTCACCAACACTTGGAATCTTTAAGATTTGATTAGATATCTTTCTAAAAGATACACTTTAATCTAGCTTCTAAGAGAAATTCTATAGCCTGTATGTATGGGGACGGGGGTCAGGCTGGATGGTCATGGTGGTCCTTTCTGGCCTTGAAATCTGTGAATCCTCTTGCTCATCCCCTTCCTTTGCGGGTCATGGGGAGAACAGGATTGCCTGTTCTACCCGCAATATGCTCATAATACTTGCAGCTCTGTATTAAGACAATGACTATAATCAAATCTCATGCTTCAGAGCTTCAGCCAGTTGCCTGCAGAAGTCAGGAAGGATTTTTTTCCGCCCAGTGCCCAATTGGCACAACATATTCATGGGGCGGGAGTGGGGGGGATGTTTCATCTTCCTCTGAAGCATCAGAAATTGTCTGCAGCCGAAGATGGGATACCAGATGGAATGGACCAGTAGGTACCTTTAAATAGGTACAAAGAATCCTCTTTCTTAAATGCCTGGCTGGCGTACTTGCTTACATACTTAATCACCAGATTTGGGGTTGAAAAGAAATTTTCTCCCAGGTCAGATTGGCAGAGACTTGGGAAAGCAGGAGGTTTGCTCTCCTTCCACAGCATTGAGGGGAGGGAGATAGGTGAGATATACCCAGATAAACTTAATCGACACCCTGCCATAACAGGGGCCTTGGGTATTAATGGTAGCTTAGTCTCCCCTTTCTCCACTCATAGTGCACAACAGTTTAGTATCCCAAGGCCTGAAATGCTTTAGTCTAATTAAAGTCATTGGGCTCAACGTAGAGATCAGGATGAAATGTAATGGCCCATGATATACAGGTTGGACTAGATGGTCCCTTCCAACCTCAAGCTCTATGAAAGGCATATAGCAGTCTCTATTTATTTTAGGAGTCAGCAAGGAGGCTAATGTGGATCTGGGAGCAGGAATGAATGTATGAAACCTGGGATCACAGGGGAATAGAAGACTGATGACTTGAAGTTTACTGAGGAGGCAGAAGGGCCATAATATCCCCTCAACCTAATGGGAAGCCTGAGGAGCTTCTGAGCTTCGCAGATATCTACATTATGATGGAAGGAAAACCCCAGGGAACTTAAGCGCTCCAATGGAGCTCCATTAAGAGATTGGCCTTCCCTGATTACATTTAAATCCTTACAAATGCAGGGAATTTTTTTCCAGAAGGAACACAAAGAGATTTGGAATTTCTGTTCTTTTTTTACTAAAGAAATATAAGCTCGTGGTAGTTCACTTTTCATTTTTAGAAGCATTATAGTACATAGACATTTTCCTTCAGGAACATTTAAGCTCTATTTCTTTTTTACTTTATTGCAGATTTGAACAAATTTATGCAGCAATAATGCCTGGCTCCATCAGATCTCTACACCGCTCTGGGTGACAGGCTGCCACCAGAACAAATTACACAAGAACAAAAACAAAAAGATTTTTAAACGCAATGCGCTATTGGCCTTCTGCAATTTAGTCAGGTAGTCAGCATGTGCTAAAGGTGGAATATGCCAAATTGGTGAAGGAGTTTGTTTTTTAAGAAGGAAAAGAAAAAAAAAAAAAGAGCAGCTCTGCTAAAGCAATCGTGAATAAAGGCAGCAGGGTAGTTTTCTTTCTAAAGAGCAAATCAAATTACTTAATGAATACTATTTCCTTAAGAAGCAACAGAGGGTCCTGTGGCACCTTTAAGACTAACAGAAGTATTGGGAGCATAAGCTTTCGTGGGTAAGAACCTCACTTCTTCAGATGCAAGTCTTGCATCTGAAGAAGTGAGGTTCTTACCCACGAAAGCTTATGCTCCCAATACTTCTGTTAGTCTTAAAGGTGCCACAGGACCCTCTGTTGCTTTTTACAGATTCAGACTAACACGGCTACCCCTCTGATACTATTTCCTTAAGGTTATTTTGATATTACATCGACAATCTTCTTTCAAAAATGCCAGAAAAATAACCATTGTTCGTAACATTTGCTATTTTCTGTACAAGTGTTCAAAAACAGTGGTGCACACTTCAGCCAATTTATGCTGTTTTAAGTTCCAATAGAAACATTCTAAGTCTTGTAGTACTTTCCAGATGCATTTGTTGAACATGACCTGAGCCAGTGAGGAAACATGATTAAAATACTAGCTATGGGAATATCAAAAGCAGGGAAATCTGAACTCCCATGTGGAAACCCTGCAGCCAATGAGAAGTAAATTTGTAAACTGAATGGGTTACAAGTATTTCGCCTTTTAAAATTATTTACTATTGTTTCCACTTAATTGAATAATTGTGAGAAGTCATCCACCTTTAGAGTAAGGAGAACTTGATTTTAATACTATTAATTATAAACTTACAAGACTTGCTAACATCTCCAAAAAAAAAGTTCAACAACTTTTTCTCCCCTCTATTTTTTTACAGTCAGTTTAGTATTTGGAAGAGCCAGATGAACACCTCTACAGTAGAAGTTCCCTGTTTATACACAGAACTGGTACTACAAAGGCAACAGCAGTGTAAGCTTCCTCATCACCACCTATTTGTCTCACCTTGACCTAAAGACACCACCTCTCTATGGTAAATTTAAATACTTTCAAAAGAAACCCAGTGACAAACAAACAAAATGCCAAGAGATCATATTTCTAAAACTCAATTCAAACTTTGAAACATTATGAATCAACTTACCATGTTGTTTCTGCTTTGGATTGTACATTTTCCACCAGCGAAATATAATAAATCCATCTTGGATTCTAAATTGGATAAATTACATAAATAGGAATTTAAGAACACGGATAGATCTTTTATGTACAGCAGCTTGAAAAACTGCCTTAAACATTGTAGAAAGATTCCCTTCTTAAATCTGTATGAACAGCATTACAATAATAGATCCAAATAACTAACGCCCAATCTTTATGTTATGCAGATGCACTAGTGTAACAAAAAAAAGCCTCACTTTCAGAATCCCTCATTTGTTTCCCTCTTAATGCTTTGGACCTCTGGCTGAAAGAATCACCAAACAACGTCTGCTCTACATTTCATGTAATTATTAAAATTTATGAAAAAAATGAAGTGTAAGCTGCTTGGCTAAAATAGATCTTTCAAATATTTTAATAGAACTTGGATTTTAAGAGTTTTACTTTTTACAGTTTTATAAAAAACTTAAATAAGAGGGCAATGAAGTGAAAGACATTAGGGAATAGAATTTTCCCTTATATTCTGAAAAGCATTCTCTTAATACAGTCAATAATTTT
The DNA here is from genome assembly GCF_028017835.1 of Emys orbicularis. Taxonomy (NCBI): domain Eukaryota; kingdom Metazoa; phylum Chordata; order Testudines; family Emydidae; genus Emys; species Emys orbicularis. The sequence continues at coordinate 43,134,552 of NC_088687.1, read as the reverse complement.
TACTAGATTTATATCTGATACTGGAACTTTTCAATTTACAGCAACAACAGCTGAGAAAGGGTCAATGGGGTTATACAATTGTAAGAGGGAACCAATTTGGCCCCATATCTACTAACAAGAATCAGTTTCATGTTAAAGATGTGCTATTTCTTAATGTAGTCTTACCAACAGGGAAGAAAAATATATGAACTAGTGGGAACCATAAGAGTAAATTGACAAACAAGTACCTGATTGACATGTCTTCTGTAATGTAATAGATTTCACGAACCATGACTTTTCCGGACAGGACAGAGAATGAAAAGGAACCTATTTTAAAAGAAAGATTTCATGTAAGGCTTTTGTCTGTGGGTTTAATTTCTTTTTCTGAATGGGAACAACTGATTCTTGAAACAGTTTTACTTGCGATTCTGGGTGCCTGGGTTTTTGCCCTTATAGACAACTTTCAGAGAGAGTAGAGGACTCAGAACTTCCTGAAATATCAAGCATCTTTAGGGTGTCTCAAGCTGGGCAACTAAAAATCACTAGTTACTTTTAAAAATGTAGGCCTATATAACTAAGTTTGAGAAAAGTGATGGGATGACTATTCTGAACATGTAAGATATGTATCAATATCACTGGTTACTACAGATTGTATATAGTTCAGTTAACTTTGTCTCATCTTCCAATTATTTAAGATTCACCATAAAATACACACAATTTTCTGGTGGTAGTAAACCTAACAGCCTTCAGGCCTAGGCCTTCAAATCTAGCAATCTCATCTGGAGCTTTGAACATTTGGGGACAGAGGAGTTAACAAGTAGACACATCAGCATGGCTCAATTTCCTTTGCAACAAGGCAGGGTGGTGATGGGCCATATATTCTCCCCAATCCTTTTTAACCTTACTTAGAAACAAGAAGTTATGCAAAGTAGACATAAAAAAACCATACTTGTTTTAAAATGACATCAACAAACCAATCAGCGCTAGTCCAGAAATGGGACTAGTGGGATCCAATATCCATGATGTTATTGATTGCGAAAGTTAATAAAGAACACCATGTATTTTGGGTAGCTATCTCCAGTTGCTTTTCCTTAATACAAATTTCACTGCATATAGTTTTTTTTTTTTTAAATACAGCATATATATCAAATACTTCATCCAACAAGTGTTGAAGTCATTACAGTTCATAATAAGTGTTGGATTTGAACATGGTTTGGAATTTTTGGATCTCAGATTCCGTAAAGGATCAGTAGATTAATACAATTTTTCTATCTTCTATTTTCATTGTATACATGATCAGTAGCTGTAGAACAAGTCCAAGATTAAAAAGACAATTTATTCTGAGTAGCACAGAGAGGGAGGCCTGGGAGATTGGAGAGGAGAGAGAAAATTAAAAGGACAATCAGAGTCAGGTTGTGGGATACAACTTTTCATGATTCAGCATCATATATATTTTTGTAATGTGGGCGAGCACCCAAGTGATTTGTACTGACCTGGTTTATTCCATAAAAATGTTTTTAAATTTAAAAAATAAAGGAGAGTTAATGGGTTTTGACAAAGCTCCTTACCAGTATGAATTCTAAATATTACTGTCCCAATAAGAATTAATTGGATGAGCTAGTCCGCCAGTTTATTAGTAATACAATACACCACCATACACAAAGTAAGAGTTTGAGATTCCAGTCCACTCCTTTGCTCTGGATTTGCAGTAGCTAGCTGCACTGCAGAGACAGTGCACTCAGCCCAAAGGGTGGGAGAAGGAAAAAAAAAAAAATCCTCATGTCAGTCAGCAACAATTTATCTGATTGATTCACAAGGAGCACTGATGGGCTCCAGAGTGAGCCCAAGCCAGTTTTCTTCAGTTGGAAAAATGGGTATTATGATGTATGGCTTTTGAAAGAGAGGGGAAAGATAACAGTGAAAGTTAACATGTGATTTCTTTAACAAATGAAAGTATGGTACCTTTGGGTTTTATAATTTTTGTAATCAACCTGAATTGACCATAAAACCATAAGGAATTTCAAAACAGGAATTTACTGGGATTTTTAATCCACATTAAGAATCATCCTGGAGTTATATGTCAAATACTTTTTTGTTGAAAAAATACTTTGTTTGTTGAAATCAACTATTCTGGTTATTTTGAAAATTACTTTAGTAAACAGAAACTCTTAAGATGTACCCTGTAGTTTTTAATAAGTTACGTTAGGATAAACGACAAAATATTATCAAAGATAATTATTAGATTCACATGTAGCCATATTACAGTAACAACAACTTACCAATATGGATGTAGCCATGTTTATATAATCTGTTCAGAACCAATGTTAAAATAAGTCCAACATTTCGGGAATTATAATAAGTTAGATAGATAATCCATCCACAAGACAAGATTGTAGCTGTTGAAAACATTAACATATTAAAGTTACACTTGTGTGACCCGATAAAAGCATTGTATACCAAAATACAAAGCCCAGTAACAATGCCCCCTCTTCTCTATTTTCCCCTCCCAATTAAAAAAAACCCATGCAAAAACATGTTTGTTAGGGTTACCATATTTAAAAAATAAAAAAAGAGGACACTCCACGGGCCCTGGCCCCGCCCCTTTCCCCACTCCCGGCCCCGCCCCTTCCCCAAAGTCCCCGCCCTAACTCCCCTTCCTCCCTCCTAGCCATGCGAAAAGGGCTGCCTGAGCGCTACCGGCTTCACGGTTTGCCGGGCAGCCTCCAGACCTTGCGCCCCCGGCCGGCACTTCCCCAGCGCAGCTGGAGCCCGGGAGGGGAAGCGCTCAGCCAAGGGGGGCAGGGTCTGGAGGCTGCCCGGCAAACCGTGAAGCCGGTAGCGCTCGGGCTTCGGGCAGTCCCCATGCCTCCGGACCCTGCACCCCCGGCCGGGCACTTCCCCTCCCGGGCTCCAGCTGCTGTGCTCCTCCCCTGACTCTTCGGCTCTGTTTAAGAGCCGAGCTGCCCGAGCGCTACCGGCTTCGGGCAGCCCCCATACTTCTGGACCCTGCGCCCCCGGAGCCTGGGAGGGGAAGTGCCCGGCCGGCAGCTCAGGGTCCGGAGGCATGGGGGCTGCCCGAAGCCGGTAGCGCTCGGGCAGCTCGGCTCTTAAACAGAGCCGAAGAGTCAGGGGAGGAGCACAGCAGCCGCGGGAGGGGAAGTGCCCGGCCGGCAGTATTTTTCCCGGACATGTTCGGCTTTTTGGCAATTCCCCCCGGACGGGGGTTTGATTACCAAAAAGCCGGACATGTCCGGGAAAAACCGGACGTATGGTAACCCTAATGTTTGTAATTAACATGGGCTTTTAACACTGGGGGAGGGAAGGTATAGGTTCTCCATTGACCTTCTCTCTTCACTCCCACTATCACACAAAAAGTATTTCCCACAACCCAAACAAAACATTATAGATTTGATGGTCCTCTGACTATGTGCAGCCATATCCACAACTAAATGGGAACTAAAATGAGAAAACAAATCCTAGCCAAGCTATAATCGCCCCTGATTCAGCACATCATCTCGATGATTTCCAGCCTTTACATCTTAGCCCAGCAATTTGTCACATAGCAGTACTTCATGCTAATACAATACCTCTCATTTTTATCAGCAGTGTGAAATTGGAATTTGATGGAAAAAATCATGGGAATTTCAATCCAATTAGAAATATGCCAATCAAAATAAATTTAGGTCTTCTAGTCCCAAAAGTAGTTTTTACATTAGTTGATTAAAATCAAGTAACCTATTTCTAACCAAAATGGTTCACAAAGTTTCCAGAAAGGTCTATCTGAAGGGAACAATCCCAGGCTGGCATGGGATGGACTAGTTTTAACTGGCATTGTACTCATCTCTAATTGATTTATTTTATAGTTTTAAATAATTGTTGTCTGACTTCAAAAGAATATTTCAAGTTTCATTCACTCCCACCACACACGCGCGCGCGCACACACACACACACACACAAAACACAAGATCTGGGCACTTAAAGTTAACAAGTTATTTAAAAAGCAGTGCTTAACAGACATCTTTGAAAATTACTGACAACTCTTTAGGTGGAATAAATCTTTAGATGGAATATATCTTTAGATACATTTGTTTATAAATACTAATTGCATTTATATTGGCTATGACTCCTTTTCTGATTCAGTTGTTGTGAAATTTTAGGTTTACGAACAATGGTCCAGAACCTTGCAAAGATTTATGCAAATCAATAGGAGTACTCACAGTGCATAAATACATACTTAAACCTCTGCAAGAGAGACTTGGCACCTATTTCCCTTAGGATTAGGCCACACCCCTCTCCTCCAATCAGGTAGGCATTCTCAGAGGTCACCTATCAGGCTGGGTTCTGCAGATGAGATGGGTGGGGTAATGCCTAGTCTGATGATCCAACTGGAAGTGCAGGGGGAAGGAAGGGGAAGCATGAAATAGGCACCGAGTATCAGGACTGAGGTGGCTGTGCACACACTCATTGGCAGATTTTTAGGTGGAGATGTAGGCACCATCGGATTTTAGGCACCTACAGGGTTAGGCAGTAGCTGAACAGGGGTTTGAGGATGTGAATTTTGGGCTTTCTGCATCTAGTCAGTGTTTTAAATAGGCAAATTTGGGAAGCTTTTTTAAATCCTTTGTTGAAATTACTTTAATCTGTAAGTGTTTTCCCCTTTACCCGCCAAGTTCAGTTCTTACCATCAAAAAGATAGACCCACCCCCCCAACATTAAGGAATATAAAAATGAAAAAACACTGAAGATAACCTAAGAATCATTTGTACCAAGTTCCAGGGGTGTTAGAACAATTTTTATAGTGGGGGTACTGAGAGCCATTGAACCAAACTGTAAACCCTGTATATAATGGAAACCATTTCAAGACAGGGGGTGCAGTAGCACCCCCAGCACCCCTACTTCCAGTACCTATACCAAGTTCACAGAAACATTATAAAGTTGAATTCCACGGTTCATGAATAAATGGGAGTCAATTGCAATTTGCATAAAAATCCTTTATAATGGGGATTAATTGCTAATTTACATAAACGAGACACATAACCAGTGAACTGCCAATTGCAACTGTCCTCAAATGCTGAAACTATTAAAATGTAGTTCCAAGCAACCTGCTATGTTAAGAACTTTAAAAATTGCATACTACAAAACAAATACTGGTTGTAAACCAGTTTGAGGCCTTAAATCTTTCACTTAAAGTGTAAAATATTAATATGTAGTGCAAGTTTTGTAGTACATTAGTGACTATGCAGCTTTGCAATTTCTACCTTATTAGTTGCAATCAACAGGAAAGTTTTACTGTCTGTCCCAAGGGGCCTTCTGGAAATGGGGAGGAAAATTTAGCAGAAAGTATTCAGCTCTATAATTCATTCTTTATTACAATCCACCAGAACCAACATTTGGCAATTTTAGTATTTGGTTGAGGACACTTTAAAAAAAAAAAACAAAAAAAAAAACACTGCAGCTCTTCCTTAGTATGAATTTTTATCTTCATCCACTGACCAAGACTGTTAGGGGCATGAGTGGGTTTGAGCTGTGTCAATTGCATGCAATACTTTTATGTTTTATTTTATGTACCCAGATCTCACAATAATGGGCAAAAAATACATTTTAAAATTAAATACAAAAGTAAACAAAAAAGCAAACTTTTTGTTTAGAGTTATTGCAAAGAACTGCTTGCTTTGTATTTACCTTCCAACACTAGTAATAATTTCCTCAGAAAATTTAGTGAAATAAAGTTCCAACAAAAAAATTGAAAAACATACCCACGTACCAGCTGTAATATATTTATTCCCACAAGAGTGTCATTAATATTTGTACATTTCACCTCACAACACCTGGAGATAGTCTCTCAGAGACCAGTTTCAGAGTAGCAGCCGTGTTAGTCTGTATCCGCAAAAATAACAGGAGTACTTGTGGCACCTTAGAGACTAACAAATTTATTAGAGCATAAGCTTTCGTGGGCTACAACCCACTTCTTCGGATGCATGGGTTGTAGCCCACGAAAGCTTATGCTCTAATAAATTTGTTAGTCTCTAAGGTGCCACAAGTACTCCTGTTATTTTCTCAGAGACCAGTTTATTTGTTACCAGATAAGAGTTAAAATACACAGAATCACTCAAACATCTCCACTAGGATTTACTTCCAACACACCAAACCCATGTGAATAACTCTCTAATTTCCTTTTCCAATTTAATAAATCTTCATATAGTTTATTATGGGATTGGCCTTGTCGTTGGTGTGAGACCTAAAGCACAAGTGACCTGGGGTCAGGGACTGGTCCTTCGGGATCAGAAGTAACCTGAATATTTTGCTGTGATTCTTGGTGCAATTGGCCATCTACCATAGAGATATGCTCACCTGGATGGCAAGACAGACTGGAGTATCCAAGGGGATCTGTGACTCTGTGTTAAAGCTGTTCAAGTGCCTACAGAGTTTGCACTTGGTTGGTGAAATCTAAGTTTAGAACGCACAACCAGTTAGGGGTTTGTGCCTTGGTTTTTAATAGTCTGTCCTGAGGTTGGTTCTCATGCTCTTGCATCACCCTTATACTGTGTAACACGCTGTAATGCTCCTATTATGGTTTGGTGTGATGTAGAGGCTTTACTGTCACTCACTTGAGTAACCTGCATTACACAACTATGGCTTCCCCATTCCAGAACAATGTGACTGCCCTACACTTGTGCCACATACCTAGTATATGTGCGCTATCTCATGTGACAGACACATAAGTGCATCCTGCACTATACACTTATTGCAACACAGACCACTACTACTTTCAAATCTTTTAGAAAACTTAGTCATTCCTCCACGTAACAGGAAAAAATGAAATATATTGTTATGGTACTGCATTCTTGTGTGTGTGGATATATATATAAAACATAAATCAAATAGCTGTTTTAAACTCTCTGGTAGTAGAAGGTGCTTTGCTACTGGAGAGACCTTCTTCCAGATAGAAGATATAAAATTGTACCCCCAACTTCTTGTTGTCAGTGAAGTTCCCACAGAGGCTTTTTTTTGGTGGGAGGGGGGAAAACAGGAGTAGAGTTAACCTTAGTGATCAGGCCCAATTCCCTGAGGTTTTAAATTGAAAGCAATTATTTGTTTCCTTCTTAAATTGTGTAGTAGTGTTGCTGGGTGCTATTAAACAGCTGCATGGTGAATGAAGGGGCTTCTATCTGCAAATATTTTGGGATCTTTCTGGGTAACAGATGCTATATAAGCATCCAATTATCTAGAAAAGTATGTTTAATGGATTCACAAAAACGTTTAACAAAACCAGAATATATTCAACTTACCAACTAATAGCCAAACAACATTGGAGTCGTGTTCTGTCAAAAAGTGTTCCAACTGTGTGATACTTGGGACAAAACTGTCATTTTTTCTTTGTTCCATTGCTAGATTGCTGTTGTATCAGTGTCTAAAGGGCTGAAAGAGAAAGATTCCAAACTGAATAATATAGCACAGCAAAACTATCAAAAAGTTCCCACACAAAACTATGTTAAAGAACTCATAATGGTTTAGCTCTCACATAAGGCAGAAGATAAGAGTTCACATTCATACCCTATCCCAGGGGTTCTCAAACTTCATTGCACCCTGACCCCCTTCTGACAACAAAAGTTACTACACGACCCCAGGAGGGGGGACGGAAGCCTGAGCCCACCTGAGCCCAGCTGCCCCGGGTGGAGGGGCCAAAGCACAAGCGCCACTGTTCCGGGGGCGGGGGAGGGGGGCAAAGCCAAAGCTTCAACCCCAAATGAGGGGGCCTGTGACCTGAGCCCCGCCACTAAGGGATGAAGTCCTCGGGACTCAGGCTTAAGCTTTGGCCCCAGGCAATGGGTCTCAGGCTTCGGCCCCGAACGGTGGGACTTGGTCTTGGGCTTTGGCCCCTGGCCCCAGCAAGTCTAACGCCAGCCCTGGCAACCCCATTAAAATGGGGTCACGGCCGACTTTGGGGTCCCAACCCACAGTTTGAGAACCACTGCTCTACCCCATACAAGGCAGGCCAACCTCGTACAAGATTTGTAAAGTTGACTCTAATATTAGAGTTCCCCATATACCTACTTTCTGAGGATTGGGAGGATAACTGCCCAAGATTATTTCAAAAACTTTAGCATCAGAGCACCAAAATATTTTCCCTTTAACTTCATCATGATTCCTAGCTATCCTTTCAGCCACTCCGGTGCCTGCTGAGAAGCCACTACTGAGTAATACAAAGTGCTTCTTCCTGCTACAATGAGTATACTTCCTCAGCACACTCCACCTCTGCCAAAATGGAAATGAACCAAGTCATGAATTGTGTTCTCCCCCACAGGGTAGCAAGACTGAGGACCCATCTAGTAACTAACAAGCTTATAACAGCACAAGTCACACCAAAAAACATGTTATCCTTCCACAATGTAAAGGCAACTAATATATACTAAATTAGTTAACCCACAACAAGGAAAGCATTACAAGCAAATGTGGATAAAAGAGAGTGTACCTTTCACATTAACACACAGGAAATTCACTTCTGCAAAGTGTTGCTTTCAGAGCAGATTTAAGTCACAGACAGTATGTTTCACAGGGATTACTGTACTCTCCAGGAGAATTAAAAAGATCGATCAGTTTTCAGAACTGTGCCTCAAGGCACCAACTAAGGCATATAATAGCTCAGAAACATATTGCATGACTTTTCTTTAAATTTCTTAAGTTCATAATGCCAAACAGAAATGGAGAGTTCGACTTCCAAAAAGGCAGGTGCATCAAAGTGTATGTGCACCAATTAAGTGCATATCTGACCATTTGCACACCCATTCAGTGATTACTTTTCCATATTAGGTGTACAACTGAACACCGAGTGTTTTTAAAAAAAATTCAAGCCTGTAATTCATATTTTTTTCCAGGGAAGTTATGCCTGGCAGCCATTAAAAGAAGACTAGTTCTTCCTTCTCTTTTTTTCCTTCCTTTCTAAAAGGTAATACGATAGAAGATGGCTTCATGCCTTTCCCTTCTCCTTGGGGGGAGGGATAGCTCAGTGGTTTGAGCACTGGCCTGCTAAACCCAGGGTTGTGAGTTCAATCCTTGAGGGGGCCACTTAGGGATCTGGGGAAAAATCAGTACTTGGTCCTGCTAGTGAAGGCAGGGGGCTGGACTTGATGACCTTTCAAGGTCCCTTCCAGTTCTAGGAGATAGGATATCTCCATTTATTTATTTATTTTATTTTATTTCTCAGTCCCTCATGCCAGCCCAGAAATTAGAGTCCTAGACTGGGACCCTGTCTGAAGAACCCAGCATGGTTTTCAGTCGCCAGGTGAGTGCACAGTTACATGTATGCACAATTGCCCAACTTTGCTAGTTTACATCAAGCTCCAAATGAGCAAGCATGTGAAGATTCAGGCACCTGCAATCAGGATCTGTATGCACACAAGCAGATATGCTCAGCTACCTGAGGGCTGAAAGATCTTTTCCAGAGATTTTTCCCTTCAAGTCTCATCAACCCAAACATGCACAAAACAGCCTGGAAAGCTGGCCTAGAAAGCATCCATTGAGAGGCACCAGCTCTTCATAGCCATCAAGCTTTGTGTGCATCAAGAGTTACCACCAAGCACTAATGTGACAGGAAGTTTACAACTCTTCCAAAACTAGACCTCTCACTACACAGAGGCCTGATCATGGCTGCACCCTTAATGCACAGGTGCAGAGAGGAAAAAGATAACATTATCTGAAATTTGTGCTCCCAGCAAGCTTCTCATCTAGGAAGTTGGTTGGATGGTTGCCACAGAGGCTGCCTCACATTCCATGTGCTGGGGGAGAGAAATCCTTTGTCTTGACCCCTTTCTCATGAAAGGTGAAAAGGAATAAGGCAAAGATTGCTAGTGGATGGACAAAAGTGCTAGTCTCTTAGATGAATGGATGCACATGGGAGCATGGATGGGTGCTGAGAGGAGATGCCATGGCAACATGGTCTAATACTTAGATCATCTGTGCCAGTCCCTCAGGCTAACTACATCTGTGCATAGAGAGGTAAATTGGGGGGAGAAGGGAGGAAAGACATCCCAATGGGAGATTGCTTTATGTGTTGGGTCCTTAGTATCTACTCATGCTTCATTTTCCCTGAGTAGTGTCTTTCAGTGCTGCCTGGCATGAGCATTTCTTCTTTAGGACAACTTAATGTCTTCAGTACTGAAATTCCTGCTGCCCTGAGAGGTAGGACAATCTTCACAGCATCCTGCCATGGAAAGCTCCTGAATAGGCAGACTAGAAAACATCACAAAGAGCTCCATTAATGGGTAAAAAGCAATGACTTCTCCCTGAGCTTTGTCTGTTGGCAATTAAGATTGGAATCACCACCATCAATACTTGAAAGAAACATTTCCCAAACTGAAAAGGATAAAAAAAAATCAAAAACAAAAAAGCCAAAATGTAAGGCATTATGGTGTTCACTGCCTCAAAAAACCCACTGAACTATAGAAATAATGCTACACCCCATCAGGACAGTACTGAGCTGCACCGTCTCCACCAGTAATTATCATCTATAATATTGCCTCAGCTTTCTATCGAGCATACACCATAAACTCCAGGGGACAGGGACTGTGTGTCACAGTTCCTGAGTTAGTAGCACCTTTATCCCCTCTGTGGCATCCTCAAGGGTCACCCCCTCTTAGGTCTCCTCAAGGGTCACCCCCTCTTAGGTCTCAAGCCTCTAGCAGTCACATTTCTCAGGGAGCTAGACCTGGGTCTTAGGTTGCAGGCTCCTGCAATTTACTGTGATTAGCTCATGAAGTCTGATTTTATGAAGCAAAGTACTATTTATTCAGAACAAAAGCATTACAGAAAAAACATATACAAACAAACAGCTTATATGCATGTCTAGCTTTCTAGTCACCCAACCTCCACATGAAGAAAACCCTGACAGGACTAAAATACTTCAGGCCTTCCCACAGAGTCTGTCTCTGGGCACAGACTCAGTCAGTTCTTGGATCAAGTGCAAGTGACCCTCTTCCTCAGATCAGGTCGGTCACTTTATGCAGTTTCAAGTATTTTGTATTCTTAGGCTTCTTGAACCAGGTCAGACCAGTATATACTATTTCCCTTGAAGGTATAACCTAAAAAAAGACTTGATATCTACATTGTTTCAGCATTAGGTATTTGCATTAATTACACATCATTGATTTTATTTCCTGAACAACATCCCTTTTACTCACCACTGAGACAGAAATATGATCACTAGCAAGCCATAAAGATACATATAACACTTATAAAGCTGACACAATAATCTTTGAATATTCCATGTTTCACATCTGCCACACTGTCTTTTCCCTTTCTCCCTACAGAGACCAATGCAAACTGATGGCATTCCAGTAAAATGGAATGCACCTGTCCAAAAACTACAAAGCTATTAGAGTTCCCACCAGTTGCATGCTGGAAGCATGGACCCATTACAACTAGCGTATCTGGAGAAGTAATTTGCAATTAGGAAAACAGTTTATATAAATGTGAGATAACTGACTCAAATAAAAGCCTACCACTTCTGGACATTACGCAGCAGATTCCAATTTTTGAAATAAGAACTCGAAGTTGAGAGAGCTTGAATTACATCTCAAAGTCAGAATCAATATTTCAGAGTTTCAAATTAGTTTTATAGCTATACAGTGCAATGTGACCGTGTAATTAGGTGATGTTTCAAAAAATCAGTGTTGAAATGAGATCTTTCATCTTTGACAGAGACATCAAAGTCTATCACAAAACCTAGACCATTACCTCTCAATCAATCTTCTTCCTAGGTAATGTACACACTCAATGTCTATAAGAACCAAGCGGAATATTAGTCATTCATTTTATTTTCAGTTTCACTAGTATGAAAAGATGTGTTGACTGACAGAAAGGACGAGAAAGAATTAATCTAGAGGAAGAAGAAAAATCACTCACCAGAGCAAACTACTCAAGCAGTGGCAATATTCAGTGTTACTAGAGTACATGGCTCAACAATCATCCGCAAGAAAAGATGAATACAAACCAAAAATAAAATACAATCTGTCAGGATTGAGTGAATCTATGGTCCTTTAAAACAGTATTACCAACATTGGAACATTGCTAATCCAGGAGCAGTAGTCTACTGACTCATTCAGAGGACTGAAAGTCAGGAAATCTATGTTCTGTTCATAGGTTTGGCCTGGTCTACACTACGACTTTAATTCGGATTTAGCTGCCTTAATTCGAATTAACGCTTGACCCGTCCACACAACGAAGCCAGTTAATTCGAATTAAAGGGCCCTTTAATTCGATTTCTGTACTCCTCCTCGACGAGAGGAGTAGCGTCAAAATCGGTATTGTTAATCCGAATTAAGGTTAGTGTGGCCGCAATTCGATGTTATTGGCCTCCAGGAGCTATCCCACAGTGCACCATTGTGACCGCTCTGGCCAGCAATCTGAACTCGCATGCACTGGCCAGGTGGACAGGAAAAGCCCCGGGAACATTTGAATTTCATTTCCTGTTTGCACAGCGTGGAGAGCACAGGTGACCACAGAGAGCTCATCAGCACAGGTAACCATGCAGGCTGATAATCGAAAAAGAGCACCAGCATGGACCGTACAGGAGGTACTGGATTTGATCTCTATATGGGGAGAGGATTCAGTGCTAGCAGAACTGCGTTCGAAAAGACGAAATGCCAAAACTTATGAAAAAATTTCCAAGGGCATGATGGAGAGAGGCCACAGTAGGGACACAGATCAGTGCCGCGTGAAAGTCAAGGAGCTCAGACAAGCCTATCAAAAAGCAAAGGAGGCAAACGGTCGCTCCGGGTCAGAGCCGCGGACATGCCGCTTCTACGCTGAGCTAAATGCATTTCTAGGGGGGGCCGCCACCACTACCCCACCTCTGACTGTGGATTCCGAGCTGGGGATAATCTCATCAGGTACACCTGATGATTCCGTGGAAGGGGAAGAGGAGGAGGAGGAGGACGAGCTGGCAGAGAGCACCCAGCTCTCCGTTCTCCCCAACAGCCAGGATCTGTTTCTCACCCTGACTGAAGTACCCTCCCAAGCCTCCCAAGCCAGCACCCAAGACCATGACCCCATGGAAGGGACCTCAGGTGAGTTTACCTTTTAAAATATAAAACATGGTTTAAAAGCAAGCATTTTTAATGATTAATTTGCCCTGAGCACTTGGGATGCATTCGCAGCCAGTACAGCTACTGGAAAAGTCTGTTAACATGTCTGGGGATGGAGCGGAAATCCTCCAGGGACATCTCCATGAAGCTCTCCTGGAGGTACTCCAAAAGCCTTGCCACAAGGTTTCTGGGCAGTGCAGCCTTATTCCGTCCTCCATGGTAGGACACTTGACCACGCCATGCTAGTAGCAAGTAATCTGGTATCATTGCCTGACAGAGCCTGGCAGCGTATGGTCCCGGTGTTTGCTGGCATTCAAGCAACATCCGTTCTTTATCTTGCTGTGTAATCCTCAGGAGAGTGATATCGCTTAGGGTAACCTGGTTGAAATAAGGGAATTTAATTAAGGGGACAGAGGTGGCCGTTCCTACTGGGCTGTTTGCCTGTGGCTGAAAAGAAATCCTTCCCTGCATTTAGCCAAGTGCAAAGGGGGGGGGGAGGATTGGCCCAGAGCTTTTCGCGTTTTGCTAGCAGGGATCTTCCCTGATACCAGCCACGCGGTGGGGGGAGGGAGAAAGCACTCATCCCAGAGAATTCATGGCGGGTGGGGGGGGGTGTTAGTTTGGTTCCTGCAGGGATCTTCCCTGATACCAGCCACGCGGTGGGGGGAGGGAGAAAGCACTCATCCCAGAGAATTCATGGCGGGTGGGGGGGGGGTGTTGTTAGTTTGGTTCCTGCAGGGATCTTCCCTGATACCAGCCACGCGGTGGGGGGAGGGAGAAAGCACTCATCCCAGAGAATTGGATGGGGGGGGGGTGTTAACCTTCAGCAGCAGAAAACAAGCTAACAGGAAAACTGCAGCACAACGGGCTTTGCTTGGTATGTGGGAAAGCAGGGCGCAGAAGCCTAAAGACAGTGGCTTACCATGGCAGCATGCAAGGTGAATTCTGTTGCCCGGACCTGCGTCTGTGATCTCTAGCAGCAAAGCCACAGGCACTCAATATTAAGAGGCAAAATGCGACCTTGCACAGAAATCACATGTGCTATGTAATGTGAATAGTATACACCGTGAAAGAGTATAAGCATTGTTCTGAAAAATGTATCTTTTAAAAAAATTCTCTCCTTTTTTCACTCCCTCCAGCAGGTGCAAATGTTTCAAGCCTCCCTCCTCCTTCCCGAAGGCTATCCCAGATAAGGCGTCGTAAAAAAAAGACGAGAGAAGAGATGTTTTCCGAAATCATGCAATCCACCAGGAATGAAAGAGCTCATCTGAATGAGTGGAAGGAGACGGTTTGCAAGTATAGGAAAGAAGCCAGTGACCGTGAGGACAGGAGGGACCAACGTGAGGACATGAGGGACCAACGTGAGGACATGAGGGACCAACGTGAGGAGAGGAGAGACGCTCGAGATGAGAGGTGGCGGCAGGAAGATCAGAGGAGTCGGGAAGCAACGCTGGGGCTGCTGCGTGAGCAAACAGACATGCTCCGGCGTCTGGTGGAGCTTCAGGAACGGCTGCTGGAGAACAGAGTGCCGCTACAGCCCCTGTATAACCCCCCTACCTCCTCACCATGTTCCATAGCCTCCACACCCAGACGTGTAAGAACACGGGGGGGGAGGCTCCGTACACCCTCCCATTCCACCCCAGTGGACAGCCCAAGCAAAAGGCTGCCATTTTTTTAACCTTTTTTTACTGGGCTTTTCCTTCCCGCAGATCCTCCTCCCAAACCCCACTCAGGTTCTGTGCCGCTACAGCCCCTGTATAACCCCCCTACCTCCTCACCATGTTCCATAGCCTCCTCACCCAGACGTTTAAGAACACGGGGGGGGGGGGGGAGGCTCCGTACACCCTCCCATTCCACCCCAGTGGACAGCCCAAGCAAAAGGCTGCCATTTTCTTAACCTTTTTTTACTGGGCTTTTCCTTCCCGCTGATCCTCCTCCCAAACCCCACTCAGGTTCTCTCCCTCTTTTTATAATCAATTCATAAAGAATAAATGATTTTTAAACAATGGTGACTTTATTTCCTTTGAAAGCAAGCTGGGGGAAGGGGGAGGGTGGGTTCCTTACAGAGAATGAGTCAATAAAGGGGGCGGGTTTTCAGGAAAGAGCAAATTTTTGCAGCGCTTCATCGTGTGCTCTTCTAATCGCCCTGGTGTCTGGCTGCGAGTAATCAGCAGCCAGGCGATTTGCCTCAGCCTCCCACCCTGCCATAAAGGTCTCCCCCTTGCTCTCACAGAGATTGTGAAGCACACAGCAAGCAGTAATAACATTGGGGTTATTGGTTTGGCTGAGGTCTGAGCGAGTCAATAAGGATCGCCAGCGACCTTTTAAACGGCCAAATGCACATTCTACCACCATTCTGCACTTGCTCAGCCTGTAGTTGAACAACTCCTGACTCCTGTCCAGGCTGCCTGTGTATGGCTTCATGAGCCATGGCATTAAGGGGTAGGCTGGGTCCCCAAGAATAACAATTGGCATTTCAACATCCCCCACGGTTATTTTCTGGTCCGGAAAGTAAGTCCCTTGCTGCAGCCGTTTAAACAGATTGGTGTTCCTGAAGACGCGAGCGTCATGAACCCTTCCCGGCCAGCCCACATGGATGTTGGTGAAACGTCCCTTGTGATCCACAAGTGCTTGCAGCACCATTGAGAAGTACCCCTTGCGGTTTATGTACTGGGTACCCTGGTGCTCCGGTGCCAAGATAGGAATATGGGTTCCATCTATTGCCCCACCACAGTTAGGGAATCCCATTGCAGCAAAGCCATCCACTATGACCTGCACATTTCCCAGAGTCACTACCTTTCGTAGCAGCACCTCCGTGATTGCTTTGGCTACTTGCATCACAGCAGCCCCCACAGTAGATTTGCCCACTCCAAATTGATTCCCGACTGACCGGTAGCTGTCTGGCGTTGCAAGCTTCCACAGGGCTATCGCCACTCGCTTCTCAACTGTGAGGGCTGCTCTCATCTTGGTATTCTGGCGCTTCAGGGCAGGGGAAAGCAAGTCACAAAGTTCCATGAAAGTGCCCTTACGCATGCGAAAGTTTCTCAGCCACTGGGAATCGTCCCACACCTGCAACACTATGCGGTCCCACCAGTCTGTGCTTGTTTCCCGGGCCCAGAATCGGCGTTCCAAGCCTATAACCTGGCCCATTAACATCATAATCTCCAAAGCACCGGGGCCCGCGGTCTCAGAGAATTCTGTGTCCGTGTCCATGTCCTCATCACGCTGGTCGCTGCGCTGCAATCGCCGCCTCCTCCTCCTCGCCTCTTTTTTCTGGTCCTGTGTAAGCATAAACTCCACGAGAAAGCGTGAGGTGTTTATAATGTTCAAGACTGCGTTCTGGAGCACAACGGGATCCATGCTTGATGCAGAATGGAGTCTGCAGAGTTCACTCAGGAAAAAAGGCGCGAAATGGTTGTCTGCCGTTGCTTTCAGGGAGGGAGGGGGAGGCTGTACCCAGAACTACCTGCGACAATGTTTTTTGCCCCATCATGCACTGGGGTCTCAACCCAGAATTCCAAGGGGGGTGGAGACTGCGGGAACTATGGGATAGCTATGTAAAAGCTACCCACAATGCAACGCTCTGGAAATCGATGCTACTATGGTAGCTTGGACGCACACCACCGAATTAATGGTGCATAGTGTGGCCGAATACATTCGAATTTATAAAATCGGTTTCCTAAATTCGAATTATATAAATTCGGATTAATCCTGTAGTGTAGACATACCCTTTGTCACTGACATGTTAGATCTTAGGCTATTCACTTTACCTCTCTGTATCTCAAATTCTCCATCTGTCCAATGAGAATAAGCATATACCCATACCATACCTCAGAGGTATATGCTGAGTCTTAATTAACTCTTATTCAGCAGATTGAGATTCTCAGTTGGAAGGCAATATAAAAATATATTATGCTGAAGTTTTATTATTATAAGGCAATCTACCTAGAAACGAATATATCTACATTTTAGCAGAACTCCAAAGAAGAAGGTATTGGGGATGCATGAGGTAGGAGCAAAATTCTGAGAGGGAAGGCTATTTAGTGATTAATAGAGCTAAACAACATTTTGAGATTCAACAGGATCTCCTCCATATGTTCAGCCAACCCTCTCCTCCACTCATTAGCCTTAAATATTACGCAGACCAACGGTTTAGTAGCCTAAAACTCTTCAGAAGTAGCATCATTACTGCCCTTCACAATACAGCCTGAGGCAACAGTCAAAACACTAAATATCAGATAATGTGACATGAGTGCCTTATACAACATTTACTGTGTTTTCATTTCATCTACTAGAACCATGTTTTAGTTAAGCTAACACAGTTCAGAAAACACAAGTGCAAGGCGTTTTCCTGTTTCTACTGAAGTCAATGGAAGCAAGTTCAACCTCTAAGGGCTAGTCCACACTAACCCCCCAGTTCGAACTGAGATATGCAACTTCAGCGTCGAAGTACCTTAGTTCGAACTTAAAAGTACTTACCAAAGGTCCACACGCGGCAGGCAGGCTCCCCCGTCGACTCCGCCTACTCCTCTCGCAGAGAAGTAGTACCGGCGTTGACGGCGAGCACTTCCGGGATCGATCCCAGAAGATCGATTGCTTACTGCCGAACCCGGAGGCAAGTATAGACGTATCTTAACACATTTCAATTGTTTATTAAGAATCATCCATCAAGGGAAAAGTCAGCCCAATTCCTGTAAAGTTATTTCATTGCTATCTAGATTTAAGAACAACTAGTTGCAATACTTTTTAATTTACTTAAATTTTCTAGTTTTCTGGCATTACTTTCTAAAACCTAAACTGTATGAAACAAAGAGAAATATAGTTGGGCACTCCTTTAGAGAAGTTGATTTTACAATGACTCACACTTTTCAGTTTTATTTAAAAATGAAGGGTATGTTTGGTCAGTTATACTTATTTTATGTAAATATGA
Source organism: Emys orbicularis (assembly GCF_028017835.1). Taxonomy (NCBI): domain Eukaryota; kingdom Metazoa; phylum Chordata; order Testudines; family Emydidae; genus Emys; species Emys orbicularis. The sequence continues at coordinate 43,116,561 of NC_088687.1, read as the reverse complement.
TTTGAAGGGAAGCTCCTTGCAGTAATGCAATGATGTAGGAAAGTTTAGCTTTTTTATTCAAATTAATAAAAGCTGTTCAAGTTTAAACACCCGTCAGCCCTTGCAACCCCATATATTGCAGCAGTGTGCTACGTACACAAGAATTAGAAAATGAAAAGGGACTAAGCTGAGTAAAGAATGCATAATTAGTGAAAAAGTATGATAATAAAGAATTCGATTACAAAAAAATTCTTAATAATTTAGGTTAACTATGATTTTACTAAATCCCTTTATATTGAAAAAATTAAAGAACTACCAGATGTCAAATTTACACAGCCAAGAAGAAAGTGCATGCAAAACAAAAGCCACACTCCCCTATATTTTCACTTCCCACAAAAACAGCCTTCTTGCATGTTTTTACACTGTGCATTTATAATGGCCAATGCTCACTGGAAGCATTGCCTAGTGGCTAGGGGGCCAGGCCTTTAGTTGCCAAGTCTCTACTCTTCACCCCCCACCCCAGACCACCTGCACATCTGGTGTCTGTGTCTTTTTTTTGGAGGGTGGATTCGACCCTCCAGTTAGGTTATCCACTCAGTCATGTCTCACCAGTATTGTGGGGAGTTTGGAAAGATAGGGGCTCGGTTATTGACCCCCATGAGCATCCGATCCCAGGCACTGGTTTTGAAAGGTATTTATCCTTCCCCTCCTTCCCACCAGGGGACAGTCTAGAATGTAAGGGGTTTCATGCCCTGCTTAATGGGGAGGAGGGTTTGGTAGTGGACCCTGGGCCCCAGCAGAGGTACTAAATGTCCAACACCCAGGAGCCTCTTACGGCTTCCCCTCTCCACCCAGGGACCACTTCCTACCAACCACTCTGTTGTCCAAGACTTCAGTCTGTCCCAAAATAGTAACAGAATAAAATACTGATTGAATTTCAGTTTATTTCAGGTTCAGCATGTAGACTCCTCTCCTCCAGGAGAAGGTTCGAGCAGCGCACTTCCTCAGGAGCTCTCCGGGCAGGTCCTTCTCCCTGCCTTGTCAGCCCCGTTCTGAGCTATCCATCTCCCTCTTAAGCTCACCTCCAGCTGGAGCATGCTCTGCAGGTGTGACTGGCCAAGGTCATCTGGGCCCAGAGTTGCTCTTTAACCCCTTCAGATGTAGTATGGGCTTTACACACCCCATCACAGTCCCTGTATCAAGAGGGGCTAGAACTTATTTTTTATTTCAATATTTTCTCAAATTGAATATTTAAATATTTACAAGGCATTCATTAAACTGAGTGTCATTTAGTCAATGATTCAAGTTTCAAGACATGCACAATGGTACAGTAAGGAAGTGGAGACTAAACCCCTCTGCTCATTACGATGAAGGACTCCCAAAAAGGTGAACCCTCTGCTTTCCTCTGCTCTCTCCCATGGTTATTTTGACAGGCGAGCCCTATACAACATTTTGACTGCACTGGTACAACTATCTCCACAAAATCAGTATTTAATTTTTGATTAATTACATATGCGCCTACCATAATTCATTCACTAAAGCTCAATTCTAAAATAAACTTCACCAGCTCAAAACCATTTAAACCATCATCTTCAAATAAAGTTTCAGTAAGAAGATAGGTCTTGCAATGTACCCTGATGTTCAAACTGACTTTTCAGACTGATGGAGCAAAGTACAGGTTCCGACTCATCTAATAGGATGGATCTTCCACCATAACCCATCCCACCTGATTCTAACTGTCAGGGTGAAACACAAAGATTGATTTCAGTAAGGTTATAGAAAACCACCTCTGACAGCCTATAAAGGCACTCAGAACTACTGGTAGCCAGCTAAGTCCATAGAGCACAGATGTAATGTGCTCTTCACAAAAAGCACTACCAGCTAAGAGTTAGCTTAAGCTTTGGAGTAATCTTCAAGGGTAGCCCCACATAAAGCACTTTGCTATAATCCAACCTGGAGATGACAAAGGCATATGTAACTGTGGCAAGGCCTGCATCCAAGAGAAAAAGGTAAGAATGAGATAATCTTGACTACTTTTGCTACCTAGGAATCCCAGCGCAGTGCACAATCCAAAGGGAACTGCAGGGTATGAACGTTAAAAAAATGGTAACTGTGTCTGTTAATTCAGAAAGCACAGTGTATATTAAGAAAATGGACTCAAGGAATTTACTGCCCATGAACAATAGTGGGCAGGATTGAACCGAGGATCTCTGGAGCTTAGTGCATGAGCCTCTACCGTATGAGCTAAAAGCCAAAATGGCTGTTAGCTATGGCTGTAGAGCAGACTCATTTTGTCTCTCTCTCTAAGTGGTCTCAGTGCCACTAGATGGGACAGAACACCACACCCAGGAGGTGTGTGGGTTACACTATGTCCCCGTATCTAGTACAGACCAGGATTCCAGTCTTGGGGAATATGCTTGTGTTTTAGTTTTCCCTAGCTATAAATGGAAATAATTTGCCTACCATCCTTACAAGTATATGTGAGAATTCTATTTTATATTGCCCGTTAGTTAATGGTCATCGAGCACTTTGAAAGGAAAGTGTAAAGTGCTGTAACATATGTCTGATATTTTCTTTAGCAAGTAGCAATAATATTTTGCAATTATATCATGCCTTTCATCAGAAGATCTCAAAATACATTACAGACATTAAACTTAGCCGTACAGCATCTGAGACAAAGGGGGAAAGAACTGACCTGCCTCAAGTGACAGAGAAAGTTGACAGAGCTGGGAATAGAATCTATGAATTCCACTTCCTAGTGCTGTAATCATTCCACCACATGCAGTCCTGTAAAAAACTGATCTACATTATTTATGTCTAGTGTTTTATACTTCAAAAACTCAAAGAAATTAGTTTAATAAACAAATCAGTGATTGGCCAAATATTTCTGTGTAAAACACATTCTTAAACAGCAATTAAATTAATCTCACCCAAGTCTTTCTTTCCAAAAGTCTTTCTCCCAAAGACAAAACCTTTATGTGCATTCTGCACTATGCACGTGTTCAAAAGCCTTTTACATATAAATCACCTCTAACCTGGGTTATATTAATTAGATCTCATTAACAGGGAGGAGGAGTACTACTCAATATTTGTAGCTATGTAGCAATATTTCTCTTGAACTGTAATTTCAGCTGCCTTCCCACCTTCCTCTCACATGTTATCTGTCATAAGCTTGCTTTTCTTTACTGGAAAAGAAATATTAAAGAGGCACAGATAATGTTTTCTCTTTTAGCTCCTGCCAACAATTAAAGAGGCACAGATAATGTTCTCTCTTTTAGCTCCTGCCAACATGTCATACAACTTTATTTCTTAAGGGACAACTGCTAACAAGCAGTCTTACTTTCCCTTCTTTATGAGATTTTTGACACTCTCCAACAAAAATTAATGAATCTGAAACCTAATACTGTTGTTAAGATAATATTTAATAAAGTCATTGCAATAGTCAGTATTTTAAATATCCTAACTTGGGAATCAACACTTGATTTACCCAGGGTTTTTTTTCCCCCACCTACATTATCCATACTATCAATTAACTATCCAATCAAGAGCCTCCGCTGGAAATTTAAAAAAAACATGGGCTCAGTCTCACAAAGAGAAACAGCTAGCAGTTTCTTTACAATCTCTTCTGATGGAGAATAAGAAAATAAAATCTATTTTCAGTACTGACTGAAAGAAGACACTACATTATCTTCCCAGACAGGAGGGGAGAAAAGATCAGCAAACAATGAAATGGAAAGTCATGGACTGTATAACAAAGCAAAAAAAAAAAAAAAAAATCCCTGGTTTTATCTCTGTTGCATTACAGTAACAAATAGTGTCACAATGGCAAACCCAACTACTTAATGGTATTGCACTGTGCTACAAACCTTTCAGAATGGTAAGAGAAATATTCTACAGTGCATTACAAATATTTTAAAATTTAAGAAGAGAACTGTTACACAAATAATTTATAATAATTCCCACACATACAATCTCCCTCTCCTGACTCCCCCCCATAGGATAAAGCTGTAGGATGAAATTATGGAAGACCTGTAGACATCCTACAAGGTCACCTGACTTAAGTATGACATGCAACAAGTGGAGACAACTACTAATGTGCTGGTGGTGGAAACCTGGTGCAGAAGCCAATTGGTTGCAGCATAAAGATTTTTTTTAAGTAAAATTTTGTGGCATGTGAAAGGCAAAAGAATATTTTTAGATGGTGTAGGCCACTTGGAAAGTGCTGGCTCCACTGTTGTCTGAGATTAACATTTTTAAGGAGTGCAGAATGACTACAGAAGAAAGCAATGGTGTGGCCTTTTAAGAAACCATGAATTGATGTTTACATGGACAACTTCTGTCAGATCTAATATTCCATTTTTAAATTGCGAATAAGATTACGGTGACAACTCTCAGTACATAGATGACTCAGATCTCCTTGTTGCTTGTCCATGTGTACATAAACCTGGGTTTGGCATGGAGACTGAACTGGTTGTGCTAGTCAATGATCTGACAATGGACAAAGGTATTAGAATTGTCATGTGCCTTCTATGTTAATAACGAGGTGGTGACTCAACTTCTACTTGTGTGTGACTTCAGTCTTCTCTTCAAGAGAGAATACAAAGGGTAGCTGTGGGCAGCTGGTCTACTTCCCCAGGGCTCCCAACTGTAGAATGTTACAGGGTTCCATTTTATCACACCCTCCCCCCCTTATTTAATGTGTATATGTAACTATTAGAAGGGTTAGTGAGAAAGCACAGGATGAGGTGTTTTCAATATGTAGATAATCCTTAGCTTTCTTTTCTAGATGTCTTTCTTCTTGACTCATGTGCTATGGTCAAGCATGTCAACTAATAATGGGGCACGGATAGGAGCAAACCGACCAAAGCTCAATCTAAATAAGACTGAAGTGACAATGGTTGGCTGCAAAAGCATCTGAAGTAGATGGCACAGATAGCATCACTCCTCTGATTGAGGGTGTTTGTTCTCTATTAGTTTCCTGAGTTCACAACATAGGGATGATGCTAGCTCTCAAGCAGCTTCTGGGCCAGCATATTACAGTAGTGACCAAGACAATTTGTTTGATATGTGCTTGGCCAAAAAGGTAGTGATGTTTTCCATCTGATGCAGACATGGCTACCATTATCCACATCTTTGACTCCTCAACATTAAACTACTGCAATATGTACTATATGGGGCTACACCTTAAATTCATTGGAAACTGAAACACGTTAAATACAGCTGCCCACTTAAGCAATGTGTATCACTGGGAGCAGAACAGCACTGTTCCATGATTTACACTGGCACCCTGGTGACATTTAAGTTGCTGAGTATGATTTATAAAACATTAACTGGCTTGAGACATACTTACCCAAGAGACCACCTCTCTGTGTGTGATATTGTTTCCTCTGTGAATCGTTGGCGATCCCTCGAGGCCAAGGATGATCTCTTTCACAGGTTTTGTTTTTCATGGGTCCTTTGGTGACTGAAGAGTCAGATTCTTGAGCCACAGGCTCGTTGGCCGACATTGCAGATGGTGTTGGAAGACAGGGTCGGGCCACGATTGCTGCGTGACAGTTGTCTTTCCTTTCTTTTCTGGCGTTTTTCTGCACCCAGGGCAAGGCAATTTTCCTCAAAAGTGGACGTTCCCTCTCTGACAAGTCTTTGCCAGTTATCCCTATCCTTCGCTGCTGTCTCCCGATATGCGGTGTCGATGCTACATCTCGATGTTTATCTTGAGGGTGTCTTTAAAGCGTTTCTTTTGGCCTCCTTGTTTCCTTTCTCCTTTGGTGAGTTGGGCATACAGCAGTTGTTTTGGTAAGCATACATCAGGCATGCACACACAGTGCCTGCTCCACCTCAGCTGGTGCTGGATAATCAGGGCCTCAACACTGAAGATGTTGGCTTCTGTGAGGACACTGACATTAGTGCGATGATCCTCCCACTTTATGTTGAGGATCTTCTGAAGAAAGTGCTGGCGTTCCAGGTTTTTCAGATATTTTCTGTAGGTCACCCAAGTCTCACAGCCATAGAGGAGAGTTGGGATTACCACCACTCTGTAAACTAACAGTTTACTATGTGTTCTGATTGTTGAACACCCGGCGAGACAGTCTGCCAAAGGCAAGGCTGGCACAGTGAATTCTGTGCTGAATCTCGACATCTATGTCTGCCCTCTGTGAGAGATGGCTGCCAAGATAGGCAAAGTATTCTACATTTTCCAGATCTTCTTTGTCAATATAGATCTTCCTTGCTGGATCTGATGATTGACCGGGGACTGGCTGGTGGAGAACTTTTATTTTGCCAATGTTCAGTTAGCCCTAGGCTTTTGTAAGTTTCAGAGAAGCAATTAAGGGCTGTCTGAAGATCCTCCTTTGAATGTGCAACTACAGCACAATCATCTGCGTACTGGAGTTCAGTTATTGTTGCTGATATTACTTTAGTTCTGGCACCGAGACGAGAGCGGTTGAAAAGGTTGCTGTCAATCTGATATTGGAAGCCAATGCCCTGTGTTAGACAGTCTTGGGTTAGTGTTTTCATAGCTGCTAAGAAAATGGAGAAAAGGGTGAGTGCCAGTACACAACCTTGTTTTACGCCAATTCAGATGACAAAGGAGGTTGAGCCACTGCATAGGATGGAGGCAGTCATCTGCTCATGGAAGAGTCCTACAATGGTGATAAATTTGCTTGGGCAGCCAAACTTTGACACGATTTTTCACAGAGCCTTACCGTTGACAGAGTAGACTTTGGTCAACTCGATAAAAGCCATATACAGCTCCTGGTGTTGTTCTTGACATTTTTCCTGGATCTGCCTGGCTGCAAAAATCATGTCAGTGGTGCCTCGTGATGGTCTGAAGCTGCACTGGGACTAGAAGTACTTCCTTGGCAAGAGGGAGCAGGCAATTCAGTAAGATTCTAGCAAGAATCTTCCCAGAGATGGAGAGGAGGGCAATGCCTCGATAGTTGCCACAGTCGGCCTGGTCTCCCTTTTTGAAAATGATGATGATGTTAGCATTACGTAAGTTGGCAGGGATTTCTTCAGTGCGCCAGATTTTGAAGAGCAGCAGGTGAAGCTTGTTAGTCAGTAGTTCTCCCCCCACTTTCAGTACTTCAGCTGGTATGCCATCAGGACCTGGAACTTTATTGTTCTTCATTTGTTTAATTGCTTTGCAGATTGTTAATTGCTTTGCTCAGGTGTTGGTGGGTTGGCAAGAGTTTCCCAGATTGGGTGCTGAGGGATGGAGTTGATGGTGTCGTCAGTAACAGTCGATTCTCGATTTAGAACAGTGGTCCCCAACCTTTTTCGTCTAGCCACCGCGGACTGTGGCTGGCAGATGAGCACTCACCGAAATGCCACTGAGAAGTGGCAAAGTCAATAGGCGTTGCCGCCAAAATGCTGCTGGCAAGCAGCGTCATCCAGAGGCGTTGCCGCCGAAAATCCGCGGCATTTCGGCAGCGACGCCTCCGGATGACGCTGCTCGTCGGCGGCATTTCAGCGGATGCTCGTCCGCCGGCCAGTACGCGGGTGCACATAGATGCCCCGGCAGGCGCCATGGCGCCCGCGGGCACCACATTGGGGACCACTGATTTAGAAGCTTTTAGTTGTGTTCCTTCCAGCACTCTTTGATGGGTTCATTATCGTTAAGAAGGATACTACCATCTTCGGATCTCAGAGGTGAGAGTCCACATGAGATTGGTCCATACAGGGTCTTTGTCTCACAAAAAAAGCTCCGCATATCATGTCTGTCAGCAAATGTTTGGATTTCTTTTGCTTTGTCCTCCCACCATTTGTGTTTGATTTCTCGGACCCTCCTTTTAACTTCAGTTTTGAGCTGATGGAAAGAGCTCTGCTTCTGATTGGATAGTGGTTGGTTTTGCCAGTTGCAGAAAACTTTTCTCTTCTGGTCCAAAAGGGCTGTAATCTCAATTTTGTTTTGTTAAACCAGTCCTGATGGCGGCGGGTATCAAGGCCAATGGAGTCCTCGCAAATCTCATGGATGGTCTGTTTTAGAGCTTCCCGGTCTTCTTTGACACTTGTGCTGTCATTTCCAGGTATGCATATAGCCAGTTGTTCACTGAGGAGTGTTTAGAAGTTCTCTTAGTGCACTGGCTGTATACTGGCATCCTGGTGACATTTAAGAAGTTGGGTATGATTTACAAAACATTAACTGGCTTGAGACATACCTACCCAAGAGACCACCTCTTTCTGTGTGAGATATTATTTCCTCTGTGAATGAAATAGGCCAGAATGACCATTAGGAGCACCATATGCTATGTTTTCTGGGGATAGCGGAGGGATTGAGTGATCTGTTTGATGGCTATTTTAAGTTACTAGATGAAACACTTATTTCACTTGCTATGCTGTGAGGTGGCTATTTTTTGTATGGAATGTTATTTTCGATTAATTGTTAGGGCACTCCCAGTTTAATCAAACGGAAATAATTTTAATATAACAAACATTAGAGACTTAGGCGGAAGATGTTAGCTTATTAGCCTCCCAAATTAAACTGTCCCAATGACACATAATAACTATAAATTGGATATTCAAAACAGAATTTTCTGGAGTATGCTTAATACATTTTCATATGAATAAATTATATGAAAATAATGTTTAAACTTCTGCTTCTTAAGGATGGATTTTTATTTTTAGATGATAGAATGGCTAGCCAAAGTTACTAATACAGGCCTGCTTTTGAGATAAGGAGCACATCCTTGCTCACTACTCTAACACATGCAAAGGAGGAATGTGATGAAGTAAGGAGGTCTGGGGTTTATATAAATGAATGCAAAGAAATAAATAGTATTTTCTTAGGCTGTCAACTACTACCATGATAAGTGCAGCACAGAAGCCTAAACATAGCCCAAATGCTGCTCATCTCACTCAAATGATTAGTCCCATTAAAGTCAATGGGATTAGTGGCATGAATAAACTGAGCAGGATTTGTACTAGAATAGTACTTTGCACTTACAGCACTCATCATCCAAGGATCTCAAAGAGCTCTACAGTTTTAATTTACCTACTCTCGCAACACCTCTGAAAGAAAAGGTATATTGTCTATTTTACATAAGGGAAACCTGTTGTAAAAGATTAAGTACAGTATCTTACAAACAATATTTCATGCTCATGCAATAAAGGGGCACAAAGATCACTTATCAACAAAATGCATATAGAGCTCAACCCAGAGACCATCAATGAAGCAGAAAGAAGATCTTATTCTTCAGCTACACTTTAATACAGCAACTGGCTTTATTTGCCAGCCATCTGCAGAAAACTATAGGTCAGTTGCAATGTACAAAGTAGTCTCTTACATATATGTACTTTGCAGTATTTTTTTCTAAAAAAAAAAAAAAAACTAAAGGTTTAAAACTAATGCAAGTTTCCCCATGACATCAACATTTCAGCAGAAGCAATCCTCAGGGAGCAGTGTGGTCTCTCATGGCAACTTAGTTTCAAAACTCATTATTTCCTGCTTAGATTCTGGGGGTGGAGGGTACATGAGTATGTGGTACACTTCAAACATATATATTACATTATAACCTTCACCCCTAAGTTTGTAACCTTTGCATTCTTCTAAGTCAAATGTTAGGAAATTCCAGCAGTAAGATTGCCTAGGCAACCTTAATTCGGCCCCCTTGTGTGTATGCATTGAGATATGGCCTTTAATTACTGATTTCATACTATTTTTTCATTCAATGCACAACATTAATGATGCTTCTTGAATGGGCAGTTACTTTCTTTAAAATCCTAAATCAGTACATGGCCCCCACCCTTATTTTATTAAAGCTAATGTTAAAAAAATTATATAATACATAAGTTGGGAAAGAGTGTCTGTACATCTAGGTATAGTGCATAGATTATCCACAAATATAAAGTTAGTTTTTAAAAGTCATAAAATACATAGAGTGCATAATCAGCAATAACCCAAATTTAAGTGAATAAATTTAACAATACAGTTTAGATATTAGAATCCGAATACTCGGGTACATCACTCATGAAAAGTTGTACAGAGATTTGGTTGTGGAAAGTAAAATATATCAATGAGTGGAGATTGTGCCTCAGTAATTGAGAATTAGATTGATTGTCCATTTAGAAAATACAATCCACGAGGAAAGTATTTGTTACTTTCCTGACTGCACTTCTCATCGGCACTCCAGCTCATCCCTCCTGGTATTGCCGATGTCCAGTGATGTGTTCTATGTAGATGTCCCTCGACTACCTGATGGCATCCGACACCATGAGCTGCCGCATCAGCCGAGCGTAGCATTGACCGATTCCACATTCTCTCAGCACTTGCTCATTACTGAAGTCCCATGCGCCCCAGGCTCTGACGATCAGTGTGTGTAATCCTTAGCTCTCATACCATACAAAGCCTACATTGAATACAGAATTAATTTCCTTCTCTGTGTTTCTATGGCACATTAGCCATACCATCAGGGTGTCTCACAAACATTAATTAATTTGTTTTCACTACACACCTGTGAAGTGGTATTATCCCCATTTAGCAAATGGGGGAACTGAGGCACAGTGAAATTAAGGCCAAAATTGCCCTGAATTTTGGATGTCCAAGCTGAGAAATCTAGGGCCTGATTTTTCAAAGTTCTGACCATTTTATAACACTTCATATGTTCAGAGCACAGCCCAAATTGATTTCAGTTGCAACTGGGAACATACAACACCTCTCAGTTTGCTCCAGGCGTCTCACATTGGGCATACAGAAAATGAGGAATACACAGTTAGTGTCCACCTGTGAAAATGTATGGTTTATATCAGTGTTTCCCAAACTTGGGATGCCGCTTGTGTAGGGAAAGCCCCTGGCGGGCCGGGCCGGTTTGTTTACCTGCCGCGTCCGCAAGTCCGGCCGATCGCGGCTCCCACTGGCCGCAGTTTGCTGCTCCAGGCCAATGGGAGCTGCGGGAAGCGGCGTGGGCTGAGGGACGTACTGGCTGCCGCTTCCTGCAGCTCCCATTGGCCTGGAGCAGCAAACCGTGGCCAGTGGGAGCCGCGATCGGCCGGACTTGCGGACGCGGCAGGTAAACAAACCGGCCCGGCCCGCCAGGGGCTTTCCCTACACAAGCGGCATCCCAAGTTTGGGAAACACTGGTTTATATGACTTGCTCAGTACCACTCTGTGCAGAGGCAGGAATAGAATTCAGTTCTCCATGACAGCATTCATCTACCTCAGTCATGAGCCCGTTCATTCTCTTCCTATTGTTCCCTGCATCATTCACTACACACATTGCAACATCTCCAACATAAAAGGCAGAGATCCAACAGAACCAACCCCAAATTCATTCACACAGCAGGTCCACTACCTACACTGAATAAGGCAGGGGTTCCTTAGAAAACAAAAGTATCTGATCATGTAACTACAGGCTGTATCATAATGCATATGCACAAGAGGCTGAATTAAAATTACACAAGCAACCTTAATTCTGGCATTTCCTGACTCTGCAGCTGTAACATTGTATATCATTTCCTACATTTTTAAAAAGTAAAACAGAATTTCCATGATGTGCAACCAATATTGACAGCCACATGAGTCATCAGCAGGGTTAAAATCTTTAGATCACAACATAAGTCTCTAACACTGGAGCTAACTAAAGTTAACTTGTAGCAATATCAGGCTTTTATTTTCTTTATGGACCAGCCACTACAGGGTGATGACACACATTTAGCTGTGAAACCCATGGGAAATTTGCTGAAGTAGAGGAATGTTGACACACTGGAATCCTAGGCTCAATCTGAGGTTCTGGAAGAGAGTGTGATTTAGTGGTTGTAGACCTGTCTACCCTTGTTTCTATTCCCCTCTACACCTATCCACCCCCATCCCCAGCTCCTTTCCCTGCCTCCCTCTGTTCCTCACCCATCCACATTTGAGTCAAGCTGCTTCCTAATTCTCCTCCATGCTGCTTGCAGTCCAGCAGGCAGAGCATCAAGAGCACAAGAGAATCTCATTGCTCTCAGTTCTGATCCCTGACACCACAGGAGCCCCAGCTATCAGGAAGGACAACAGCAGGAGAAGTTCTGCTCAGCCCTGAGACAGGACATACTCTGTCTCTCGGTGGTACATGCACAGTCTGGTCAGCACATAGGAAGGAACTGTGTGGCTATGGAGCATACTCCATACAGATCGAATCTTCAGAGAATTTAACTGCCAGCTTCTAACAACCTGTACTGAGGATGTGCAAACTGCTACATTCAGAGGCTTGTAATCTGGCCAAATTTGGCTGGATTTTCACAGGAATTGCAAGAGGCATATTCCTGATGTTGGGGTGGCCTCTCCAACCTCATCCTCACCCCCATCTCAAGCCCCTGTTCCAAAATCTGGAGGTACAAAAGCTTCTCAAGAAAACTATTAAAAAAAGGTGGGAGGGAAGCATTTTTCTCTAATATTGTTCTTGGAAACTGCTGAACCAATTTAGCTGAAGCTTAACAAAAGAAGATTCCAGTGTGGTTATTCTGGACATCAAATTGTATTTCTACATTTCAGTGCCAAAACTGATACAGAGTGTATCAACTCTGCAGATGTAATATTTCCTTGTTCAGTTCATAAGAATTTGAATTTCTGGCAATTACATTTTTCTCTGCCAAAAGAGTAACAAAACATGGTATACATATGGGGGAGCAGGGATCAGAAGAAAACTCTTTGCTGCACTTTCAGGCCACTTATGGTTTTGCTGATGAAATTTGCACTCAGGCATCTTCCACAAAGCATGACTGTTTTCGCTGTAGGAAATCCACATGGTCTATTAGGCATGCTAAGTCCATCACCAACTGATGGATTTGAAAGGTTAAAACTGCTTCTCCAGGTTATAAACTTGAAATTAGAGTGCAACATGTCCTACTGAACTGAACTGGAAGCTTGTCTGCATGGTGCTGTACAACACAATACCAGCCTTTAATGCTTAATGTATTGAGTTTTGTTGTTGTTGTTTTATTAAATGGAGTCTCTATAGTTATGTCACTTTTCTGGATTTCCCTATTATTGCTGATGGCCAAATTAAGATACAGCTCTACTAGAAACAGAAAGAATAGAGGACGATGCTGGGTACCAATTAGAAATACTACACTTGCTATTTTGGTTAAAAATGTGTTTAATTGGCTAAAGTATGTTGGTATTAATCAGGTGCTCGCCTTTTCCACTTTCTAGCACTAGTGGAACTCAATCTTGGTGAGATGTACTTCATCCTCATCCAGTTTCCAAATTTGAACTATTAACTGGCAATTTATGGATAAAAATTTGTCTTAAATTACCTAAAATTAGCTGCTTTTGTGAAAAAGATCTATTAGTCACTATAAAAAGCAAACCTCGTTTTAACCTGACTGATGTGAGGTGTTAACATTGTTAACAACAAAAGTGACAGCTCTGTCTAAATGAATACATGTCCACATGACATTTAGCGAGCATTTGTATCTACACCAATATGATAAAAAGAATAGAAACCCACCAAATAGCTTGCCTGTCAGCACACAAACACAAAAAGCTACCTTTGAAGACCCAGATTCAGTATCACATTACTGGTAGCTCAGAGTGCCACAGCAGTAATGCTCACTCAAGAAAGAAGAAAGGAAGAAGAGAGCAGACTGCAGAACGCTTTGTAGCATCTGCACATATATTGGCATTATGATCACAGATGACGCTTTCCAGCATTCTTGGTCATTGGAATAGTGTTGCTTAGTGTAGCAACAGACAGTTGAAGCAAAGCAAGAAACAACTGAATTGTAAGACTACCATAAAGACCTAGAACTGAAGGTGAAAATACAGATGACTGCTTAATATTCTCAGCTACAGAATCAAGATGTGGCTTGTGTGGAAGGACAGCAGAAGGAAAAATGTAAGGTTCACCCATCCTTCTAATTTTGGTTACCTTTTCCTCTTTATAACACCTTCCCCTTCCTAACATCACCTTGTAGGAATAAACAGGATTATAATCTGACTGTTTGAGCGCAGATCAACTCTTCTAATTCTAATGGAGAGCATTTTTAATTTGGGGGTGAAGGAAATCAGGGCCGCCCAGGAGGGGGGGCAAGTGGGGTAATTTGCCCCAGGCCCCGGGCCCCACAGGGGCCCCCACGAGAGTTTTTCGGGGCCCCTGGAGTGGGGTCCTTCACTCGCTCCGGGGGCCCCGGAAAACTCTCGCGGGGCCCAGACCCCTGGAGCTTCTTCCACTCTGGGTCTTCGGCGGCAGGGGGTCCTTCCACTCCGGGACTCGCCGCCGAAGTGCCCTGAAGACCCGCGACGGGGGATCCTTCCGCCCCAGGACCCGCCACCGAGGTGCCGGGTCTTCGGCAGCAATTCGGAAGCGGAGGCCCCCTGCCGCCGAAGACCCCCAGGCCCCCTGAATTCTCTGGGCGGCCCTGAAGGAAATAGAGAACACCTTAGTCATCTCCTCTCCATCCCATATTCAGTGTTCTAGGCCTGATCTGCACCTAAAACTTAGGTTGGCCTATCTATATCACTCAAGTCTGTGAAAACAATCTCACACTTGTGCAAAATAGTTAGGTTGACCTAAGTTTTAGGTTGAAACCAGGCCTAGATGCAGCTAGGTTGACTGAAGAATATGTCCCTCAACCTACTTCTGTCTCTTGAAGGGGTGGATTTAATATGGCGACGGAAAAACCTCTTCTGTTACTGTAGTATGTGTTTTTTAAGTAACTTACAAGGTTACCTCTCCTCCCTTTGACTAAATACTTTGCACTGACAAATCATTCAAACTCCCAATTCCTACAGCAATTATGAAAAATTTAAAATGCACATAGCAATCTGTACTTTTGCAGCACTCAACATACCCGATTATATTTAGGGAGATTTATCTAGTAATGTCTATTAATTTACATAAGCTGCAAGGATGCTTTACATGAGTATTTCAGGATATGGCTCCCTTTACCATAGGGTGTCAAAACCATTGTAAGCTTCTTAAGGAAAACAGAAAGAAAAAAACGAGGCGGCAGTTTTAGTTTTCTATCCATTCTACCTCTTCCTTTCACCTAAAGTCTCCAATATTTCTACTACAAGATCCAGCTGATGACACAAATGATTCAGGTGGGAGAGTGAAAAAGACAAATGATCCATAATGCCACTACATCTCCAGTGAAAGGTGCAATTGAGGTATCAGAAGCCTCCTGTGGTCACAAATTATTTATCAGCCTCTAAAATGTATCTAGCATAGACACATTACTGAAAAAAGGAAAGATTTGGCCTCTGCCCCCAATGAGCTCCATCTAGACACGTAAACTGTGAGCTGCCCAGGTTGCACTGTGATAAGGGTAAATGGAGGTTACTGGAGTTCTTAGAGATGGACTCTGCATATTTATACTCCTAGGATGCACCAGATATGTGCAGCTCAAATGGTGAAACGTGACAATCAGTGCCCATTGGAGCACCCTCGTACCCAGCGGCACTCCAGGCACCAGAGCTCCAAGCGCATGCCTGGGGCGGCAAGCCACGGGGGGCACCCTGCCGGTCCCTGCAGGGGCGGCATGCCTGCGGGAGGTCCGCCGGTCCCGCGGATTCGGCGGCAATTCTGCGGCGGTATGCCGAAACCACGGGACTGGCGGATCTCCCGCAGGCATGCTGCCAAATCTGTGGGACCGGGGACCTCCCGCAGGCAAGCCACCAAAGGCGGCCTGCCTGCCGTGCTTGGGGTGGCAAAAAAGCTAGAGCCGCCCCTGCTCGTACCCCCTTTTACCTCTCCCCTCTCTGTTCCTGAGTGTTCTAGGGCAAAGTGCTCTGACCACCTCAGTTCCTTCCCACCACCTCCTCAGCTATGAGCTATAATTAAGGCGCCTAGGAAGAGGGGAAGGTGGGCATGTAGTGGAAATGTACAGAGTCTGTCATAAAGAACTTTGTTGACAAGTAACCTCTGTTTCTCCTTCAAGTGGCCTCTGCATATTCCCACTCCCCTTCCCCTCTTCCTCACAACCTTAAAAAAAAAATTAATATAATGGAGATATCCTATCTCCTAGAACTGGAAGGGACCTTGAAAGGTCATCGAGTCCAGCCCCCTGCCTTCACTAGCAGGACCAAGTACTGATTTGCCCCAGATCCCTAAGTGGCCCCCTCAAGGATTGAACTCACAACCCTGGGTTTAGCAGGCCAATGCTCAAACCACTGAGCTATCCCTCCCCCCAATTATAACCCATGACTGAGGTGCCAGTGGGATGGAACTGAGGCAGCCAAAGTGCCGCACCCCCTTTTATAGCCTTGCCTTAGAATATTCAGGGAACGATGAGGGGAGGGGCAAAGGGAGTATGCAAGAGCACTCCAGCAGGCACTGCTTGTCAGGTTCTACCATCTGAGGCTACTTCTACACTATATACCACTGATGGCAGTGTGCAGTCTACGTGTAGGTACAAACGGCAGTGAAAAGCATACTGCATCTACACTGTGGTATGTAGATACACATGCCCGTGAAAGGCTTTCGTAGAGGGGATGCAGCGGGGAAAGGCTCAACCTGAGCCTTTCTCTGCTGCCGGACTCTTTCCCTATGGTGGGGTAACGGCTGCAGCAGCAGGAAGTTGGCACAGCCTTTCCCCGCCATCTCCCCTGCCACAGCCTTTCCCCGTGGCCAGAGTTTTTCCTGCAGCAGGAAAGGCTCCAGCAGTAGCACAGTACATTGCTAAAAATGGCAGCACAGCCAGGGAGGCACAGCCTGGGTGAGTAGAGAGCCACATAGGGATGTACTTGCGTGCATACCTGCCTGCACCCTTCAGAAACGTCTTTACTCTCCTAAATTATGCCTCACCATATACACTGCTATTTATACCAGTGCCAAGGGGGCTACATGGGTATGTACACTACACATTGGTGAAAGACGCGTGTAACACAGACACACAAGAGCAAACAATATGTCAAACAGAATATAAAACACATTGTTCATTAATTGTGACTCTTAAACATGATTTTTCTTATTTCTTATTAAGGCTACACTTAAAGATAAAACAGAATAAGGAATAAGGAAGAAAAATTTCACTGCAATCTGTCCTGCAACATATATAAAACACTGTAACATCATGAATTAATAATTGATAATCATGTCTGTAGCTGCAGAAAGGCAGTAAATTACACATTGGTTAATGTGTATTAATCCTTTTAGATCCGAACCTCTAGCTCATTTAGAGTTCTATTTACATAGCACAAACGCACAGCTTTAAAAAGCAGGATTCAAGTTCCCTGTGTAAAACCTACCAACAACACTATATGGCAAATATTTTTCCAGTAAGTTCTTCCTTCACAGAAAACTACCTTGTGAGGGAAGTTTACCAATTACTTTCCAAGTTTCTTAACAGTACTTGACATTTTACATATTTGTTTACTTTCTTTTTGCATCATTTACAGTATCAACACAGCTCTGAACTGGGAAAAGGATGTGTTTGTTGAGCTGTCGCAGAGACAGAAGAGGAAACAATACATTGTTTTGGCAATGTCTCAAATTTCTCTTTTAGGGAAAAGGCTAAACTATTTTCACTGTTGAAAAATGGAATCCATCAACTTAGAAAACTATATATATTCGGAATTTCTTTACCAGTGTTACTAGAACCAACTTCATACATAAAGAACAAATTATTTAAAAAAAAAATCTAGCTTACTTTTAGCTGTTTAAATTGCTTACTTTCTGCATTTCACTCAGTTTGGACAATGAAACTAAACTAGTCAGTTTCACTGTCAGGTTCTCATGAACTAGCACAATGCTGCTTGGCCAACATGCCAAAAATGTTATATTTTAAAAAAATTAAATAAAAACATCTATTTAGAACAGATTTTTAGAAAGTCCTCTAAAAATAATCTATATTGTTGTTTTCAGGTACTTGAAAGATTCTCTAAAACCAGATCCCGTAGCAAACAAACTCTCTTTTAAAGAACTCTTATTCCTTAGCGTTCTCAATCAGGTATTAGTTTTAATCCAATCTAACACAAACCTCTCTTGTCACTAGAAAGGATGCAATGTTACTAATTCTCATAATTCTATCACGAGTCTCACAATATCTGTTGTTTTTCTTAAAGCCTCGGCTCCAGGAATTATGATTAAGGCTACATTTTAATCATGGGTACTTTTAGTAAAAGTCATGGACAGGTCACGGACAGTAAACAAAAATTCACAGGCTGTGACCTGTCCATGACTTGTACTATATACCCCCAACTAAAATTTGGGCTGAGAGGCCGCGGATGCTAGGGGAGTGGGCCAGGGGAACACGGGTGTGGGAGGGGAGGCGGGGGGCCCAGGACCCCGCTGGTGCTGGGGGGGACAGGCATGCAACAGCGTGCAGCCCGGGACCCCTGCTAGTGCTGGGGGGAGGAGAGGAAGGGTTGGCAGGCTCCCCAACCGGCTCAGCACGGCTCCCCAGAAGTGGCTGGCATGTCCCTGCAGCTGCTAGGGGGAGGGAAGGCCAGGGGGGCTCCGTGCACTGCCCCCGCCATGAGCGCCGGCTCCCACCACAAGCGCCGGCTCCGCAGTGCCCATTGGCCGGGAACCGCAGCCAATGGGAGCTGCAGGGACCGGGCCTGCAGGCAGGGTCAGCGTGCAGAGCCCCCTGGTCTCTCCATCTAGGAGCTGCAGGGACATGCTGGCCACTTCTGGAGAGCCCCTCCCCTCCCTCGAGGTAAGCACCGCGCCATATCCCAACCCCCTACCCCAGCCCTGAGCCCCCTTCCCGCACCCAAACTACTGCTGCTGCTGGGGAGGTAAGTGGTGGCCCAAGACTGCCCCAGAAGTCGCCAATGTGGCTGGCCCAAGGGCAGCCCCAGAACCAGCCGCACTGGCCACCGCAGAAGTCACAGAAAGTCACGGAATCTGTGACTTCCGTGACAGACACGCAGCCTTAATTATGATTACCAGAAAGTCTTAGCTTTCATTTAAAAAAGAAAAAGGTTTAAGTTTCCAACTCTTGGGATTTCAGCAAAGAGCTAAAAACAAAACAAAGCTTAAAGGCTTAAAACAAAAAGGCAAATAAAAAGACACTGCCCCTTTAAAAAAAACAACTCATGATTCTTTGTTGTCTCTCTCATGATTTTATGAATGGCTGGTTTAGCAATACTGTTCTTTACCTTAGAGGAAAACATTTCAAAGTTCTAAAACTTCTACCCAAACCCCATGCAAAAAGAATGCAGCCACTATTCATAACCAGGGCTCTGCATACTCCATGCTTCTGTGGAATCTGCTACAGAATAATGGCACAAAAGCCAAGCTCTTAAAAAGAAAGCTGTTAAGTATCTAGCCCTTAAGGCTGCAAAGGGCACCTTCCACAAGTGAATGAAATGTAGACATATAAAATGTCGACTGAAGTCTGCAGTCATCCTAAATATACCCAAGACAGGTGAAATGCTTCAACGCCCCACATAAATGAACAATTTAGAAATCTTAGGCCCTGATCCTGCAAAGACTTATGTCCATACCTAACTTCACACACTTCTATTAACTTCAATAAGACCACTGCCTGGGGGTAAAATTAAGCACGTGTATTAGTATTTGCAGCATCAAGGCCTAATTATGCAAATTTAAGCCCTGATCCTTCATGTTCACATGGAGCTGAGTGCAGGATTGCTTCCTTAAAATTTAAGTATTTTACCAATGATAATTTGAACATCTTGTTAACATGCTTAGCACTACCAGTACTGCCTCTCCACATTATTACCAGGTGCCAAGAGCTCTAATTCTCCCCTGCTCAGCTGTCCAAACCATCAACTTCCATCCTGACAACTTCTGTAATACAGTTAAACATTTTAAACACAAAACTGTGAAGCACAATGAAAATTAAAAATTAATGGACAAAGTAAAATTTTAATTTAATATCAAATTAAATATCAGAGGGGATCTATCATGACTGTTTTCCTGATTTTCATACTCCATTAAAAACTTCGGTTTTTTAATTTCTCTCTAATCTGCTATATTTGAGTGCTGTAGAACACAAAGGTCATGCCACAAACCTTAGGTCGAGCTTGCCAAGGAGCACACATACAACAACGAACCTTTATATCTATAATGATGATGATTATGGGCCATAAGTGATTACTCACTGTTCTATTCAGTCCAAACATAGTTTTATGATTGGAATCCTGGGCCTACTTCTTTTAACAACTGAGGCATTACTAAAATGGGAAACAAAAATTCAGATATGGACTATGATTAGTCTTTCAATGTTAAGATATTGAATAATTAGTCTTTCAAGCTATGTTTCCAGTACAGTGTAAACTTACATTCGTAACACTATTAAAAACATTTTTTAGTATTTAGTATTATTTCAATATGATCTTAGACAAATTAAAAAATTATGGGGTTTGGGGTTTTTTAAGCAACTAGAATATGTCAATCATTAAGCGAAGGATCAGAGATACTGATAGTTATAGTTGACAAAGATCATCCCCAAAAGTGAATCTTTCTGTACCGACCAAACGAATTGGAGGTCCTTAAACTTTTATGATTTCATGTAATTCATACTCTCACTTGAAACAATTTTTTTCAAGCATATCACTGATTTTTTTCTTCTCTGGAGACATACACAGGTGTGGGACAGAGCTCCCAAGAAACTCCACAAGCTTCCTGTCACAGAATTTCCAATTAGTATGTCCCACAGCAGAAGGTTACTGAGGGCTGAAGAAGAAGCAGGGGATGTTGGCCTACAAACACCCCAGAACACAGTGATCCTACAGGAGCTGTGCTGAACCTCCTTCCGTTGTTATGCAAGAAGCTCTACAGAGGAAACTTTGTTCTACTTGAACTACTGAAGAATATGAAGAGGAATATGCCACTGAAAATGGCCACTCCCACCTCTATCCCCAAATATTCATGAAACCCTGATACTATACTGTACTCACACAGTGAGGTATGTCACAGAGCCAGAGCTCTCCATTCCACATTTTGGATTTTTTGTCTTTTCACCTTTTATCTCCCAAAAAGAAGGCAATGTTCTTACTAATTTCAGATAGTACAGATGTTCTTTTAGGAGTCAGTCTGTATGTCATCGTAATTAGCATTAGGAAGTGTTTTGTGGCGGGTGGGTGGTTGTGTTATATATATATATTGGGAGGTTACATCTATTTAAATTTACAACTAATGGACCTTTGTTTTTACTATGGCTTCGTTGTATAGGTTTGATAGCACAGCTAGCTGACAAGTGCAATAAAATGTGATGTTACAGCTAGCACAGATTCAGCATGGGATTCCCACATAGCCATGCATTTTGACAATCTTGTAAGGAAGGATCTTATTGGTGCTGTTGTTCTGTTCCTACACCCACCGCTTCACCAGCTATACCAACAAGAACACATCTCATTAGCTCCACACTTTTGTTCCAATCCAGTTTTATGGCATCTTGTTTTTGTTACCATGAATTATTGACATCAGAAGTGTTGACTCATGAAGCTCAGATTACAGCCAACTTTTATGGTACACAAATTTATACCACCTTCTTTAAAACTTCTTGTAAAGGGAGTGTCTCTGTGTGCACCGTATACCTGGGATCCAAGTGGGAGAGCAACAGCACAGGACTAACCCTGTTGTAAAGCCGGTCAGTTTCATTTTCTGCTCAGCACAGGCCAGGTGTGGGGCAGCCTGTGCATGCTGAGTGAAAGTGACCAGGCTAATGTTAGTTTCACGTCAGTGAAGGAGCAACACAGAGGACACCTGAGGGAGGAGGTGAGAGGACATTCCCAATTTTCAGGAGAGCCAATGGGAGCAACAAGAATGACCAGATAACTAAGAAACTTAGAAATAAAATTAAAAAACCCTTCCCATAGCTGTCCAGCCGCTTTCACAGGGCTGCTTGGACACCAGACAAGGCATCTCCTGAGGCAAGTCTCGCTCTGCCCATTGTACAGCCGGTGCAAGGCAGGGCAGCACCAGATCCCCACCCATGCCATGCCACCCAACGGCCCCACCCGCCCCCCACTCAGCTGTCAGCCCGCCCCCCGCAGACCACCCCCCCCCAGCACTCCCCCAGGGGCCCACAGCCCGCCCCTCACACGTAGGGTGACCAGATAGCAAGTGTGAAAAACTGGGACAGGAGGTGGGGGGGGGGGGGGGTAATAGGAGCCTATATAAGAAAAAGCCCCAAATATCGGGACATCTGGTCACCCTACAGGGCCCCCAGCGCCAGCCGCCCCGCGCACACAGGGGCGGGATAGAGTGCCCCACCCCACCCGGCGCCCCCAGCCCGGCCCAGCGCCCCATCGCTTACGCCATTGTCCGGTGTTTACATCCGCACCCCTCCCCGCTTCTTACTACAGCCCCGGCAGCAGCCGCACACACCGGATGGCTCTGTCCGCACGCACCGGCCAGCCCTCCCTCTGCGCCGCCCACCAATCGCCGGGCACAACCGGGCCGGTTGGCCAATGACCACGCACTGCATCCGACAGGAGGCGGGTGGAAGGATCCCTCCGTAGCCAATGGCAAAACGAGGCCCTGCAGGGGATCCTCCTACACAGGTTGAAGTCAGGAGGGAGTGGGTTGGTAGGGGCTCGTGCGCGCGCGCGCGGACGCCTTCACAGTTCAAAGGGTTTATCTCATGAATAATTAACATTACCTCATGAATAATCAATATTCCCGCCGAGACGGTCCCGCCCTCTTCCTGTCCCCTCCTCGGCGCCCCGCCCCGGCCTGCGGGGAGTGCAGGAGATTGTTCATTCATTGCCCTGGGCGGGCGCGGGGGCTCTTGAGGTGCGGTAGCCGTGGCCTTCAGCGTGCAGCACAAGATAGTCAATGAATAGCTCAGGGGCTCCCGGGTTGCACAGATGCCACGCAATGTTTGTTAGTATTTCTCTGCGGTCCATATTTACCGGCCTCTACTCAAAGCTTCTCATTCCAGTCCCTGTGACCAGAGAGGGGCCTGCACCAAACCCCCAGTCCGGGACACACCTAAATTATGCTCATGGTTGAAAGAATCCAGATCTGGGCCATGATCCAGATTTCGCAGAGGGCAGCCTGAAACAAAAGCCCAGGTTTAAACATCTCCCAACTTGTTCAGTGTTTTCAATCAAAACCCACACAAAAAAATGTAAGGCTTGAAATATTACTGAATTCCAGAGGTAAAACACTGCAGGCAAAATATACATAAAGCAACAATGAAAGGGCGCTACCTTTAACATGGAGACAGCAACATACCAGTGCAGAACACTGCACAGCAATGGAGAGAAGGGAAATTTGGAATAGGCCCCAGGACCAGCTCTTAATTCTGTAAGAGGTGCCATAGGATCATTACTGCCCATGCAAAGTAACCAAGGGCTTACAATGCAAGAGGCCTTCCCTCAACAAATGATTGAAAAAAGAAATATGGAAAGCTGTCCTCTGCAGTCCTTTTGAAAAATGCTACATTCTGGTCATATAAACTCAAAATGGCAACTAGGGCAACTTTTGTGTGGGTTTGTGTGGTTACTTTGGTTTTTTGCTAAGGCTATATCTACACTAGCACTTTTGTTGGTATAACATGTTGCTCAAGAGCATGGAAAAACACACCCCTGGGTGACATACGTTAGACCAACAGAAGTGCAGGTGTGGACAGTGCAGGCGGCAGGAGCCGACATAGCTACCACCCCTTGTTGGGGGTGGTTTACTTATGTCAACAGGAGAGCTCTCTCCTGTGGGCATAAAGCGGCTACATGGGAGATCTTACAGCGGCGCAACTGCAGCGGTACAGCTGTGCCTCTGTAAGCTCTGTAGACATGGCCTAATCATCTCCACCTTGGAGAACCAGGGCTGGCTCCAGGGTTTTTGCCGCCCCAAACAGCCCCAAAAAAACAAACAAACAAAAAAGCCGTGATCGCAATCTGCGGCACTTTGGCGGCAGGTCCTTCACTCCGAGCGGGAGTGAGGGACCCTCCGCCGAATTGCCGCCGAATAGCTGGACATGCCGCCCCCCTCCGGAGTGGCCGCCCCAAGCACCTGCTTGCTAAGCTGGTGCCTAGAGCCGGCCTTGTGGAGAACTATCAACATCCACTGAAATATCTATTGTGTACAGTATTTATTTGCGGAATAGGATTTTTCTGAGTCCTTACTGACATTGATTATATAAATTTTTAAAATGTTTCTGTTTACATTACTCATCTGAGCCAGAATTTGAAGGACTGGACCCAAAGTAAATCTTTCCTTCAAATGTCCCTAACCAAGAGACAAAATATTAGAATGTCCTAGGGAGAAGGTTCTGAAAGAGTACATCAGCTGGGGAGATAGAACAGTGAGACAGAACCAGAGGCTAATTAAGAAATGAGAAGGAATCAGAGGCAGTTTGAGAAGCATGGGAAGGAATCAGAGTCTGTTTAAAGAAGTTGAAGAGGATGAAAACAAGAGAAGACTGCTGAAGGAAACTAACTTTTGGAGAGAGGAACAGAAAGAGTTCCTGAAGCAGGGAAAAAAGAAAGCATAAATTAGAATAGCAGTTGCAGGAAGAAGTTAGAGAGAGACAGAGGCGAGGTCACAAAAGAAGGGAATAAAGAAAAAGAAGTTGAAATTACAGTTCCATAGGTATCATGCTGCATTGGGCAGCGAGGGTTGTATTTGTTTTTTTTGTTTGTTTTTTTAAGGGAAATTTAGGTATCTGTAATTTGGATATCTTCTCTAGAGCCCCATAACAATGATGAAGTTCAGTCAGAGTTGTTTTGGGCTTTAGTGGTGAGACCCAGATAGGTTCACTGAAGCTGGAACATGATAAATTATAAATGCAGTTGTTGGATCTAATACAACATTATCATGATCTTCTGTGAGGCATCATATAGTTAGAGAAGCAGTTGATCCTGACATGCACATTCTTCTTTATTGTAATCAAGCACAAACAATACATTCTGGCTTAATTATGTGTGATCCCACAACAAACACTGTTGCCTCATTTGCTCACAGTTTCATGATTTTTTATTTTATACACGCTGAAGTATTGTATTTTCAGTTCTCAGATAACTGTATTCTGCTTGTTCATATTTTGTCTTCTGTTTGTTCCATGCAAAGCCAGTGTACAATACTTTTGGCATGGAATTCAGCAAAGGGAAAATAAAATTTGAAACAAATTTTCCAATGTTTGTTTGGTCATGACTGGGCATTCAGCATTATAAAACATGATATAATGAGCTTATAGAGTTATTTACAATTGCACAGTGTAGAATTCTGCAAACTAACGTATCACATGAAACTGAAAGTATCTAAAATACACTTGTAAAGCAAAATAGATACAAATTATCATATATAATGTATCGGGGAAGGGGCACTGACTATTTATTAACCAAAACTGTTACTGGAATGTTAAGTTTCTAATTTAAACCACAAAAGTTGGAAAATCAGAGTTAAGGCTTAAACAACATCCCGAACTGTCATTGTATGTGTGCATTATGGGCTCAGTTTTGTAAGGTACTAAGCATACCTGTATGGTGCTGACATTCCTTGAGTCCCATGGAAGTCATTAGACATGTAGGGGGTTCAGTATCTTACAGAACTGAACCCCTAACAGGATATAGGGATAAATCCACACCTGGTATAAATTGTCATAACTTCACTGACTTCAATTACAATTTATACCAGCTGAGGATCTGCCTGATATTGTCTTTCATTCAACAATCATGTAATACTAAACAGTGCATACTATTGGGTAAATATGAGCTAGCTGGAAAATTAAAAGCTATTTTTGTAACAAATTGCAACTTTTTTTTAAATGTTCTAAAGAGAACCATTTTTCATTTTTTTTAAATGTTCATGAAATTGTTTATATTAAAAATAGCCTAAACATAAAAATTTTATCAAACTAGATACCAAAATTATTTAAGTTTTGGCAAACAAACCTTTTCAATTACATTGAAACTAAGAAGCTTTGTTTTAGGTTGCTTGTTTGTTTTAATGCATGTATGCTTAAATACTACTAAAAATATAGCACTGCTATAGATAATTCAACATGTGTACGTTTCCTTTTGCAGTTATAATTCTCTCTTTCATTTTAGGCCCTGCTGCTAGCAGCAGTGCATTAAAGCAGAATCCCTCACAGCCCAGGATCTTAGCCCCTAGTTTAAAGAGGTTATCTGAATTTGTGAACACAGAATTCTGTTCTTCAGGGATCTGACACTCACAGTGTGGGAGTAGCAGTTCACTTTGGTCTGCCTGTCTGAATGTCTTACTAACTGGCTGATGTGCAGATCCTTCTGCCTGCAAGCAGGTACAGGGGAGGAATGCCACCCAGCCAGTTCAGAACAAAGACTCAGTGGCATTTTGGAGCCACCAGGATCTCTTCTGATGCTATATGTGTCTGCAAGAAGATCTCACTCAGACACACAATGGGTCCCTTATGATGAAGTTGGACTGATAGTGAGAATTTCTTAAGTGTGCTCGGAAATTCTGGTAGACTCAGCCTTCATTTAGGCTTTATCCAACACTGGCCAGGAGCCCTGTGAAATATCTTTGTCAGATCTGCCTCTCCCATCTTTTTTACCCTATCTCTGGAAGTCCTTTTCATTGTAGTGAAATACTAAATATTACTACAATTACATAACATTTACATTCTTGTATGCCCAGATGCCATAATTAGTATCAGGGCCACATTGTTATAAGAATAATAAGAGACAGCCCTGGCTTAATGGAGCAAATGAGCTACTTTGTAATATAGAGTTATATCCTTCATGTATTATTATTATTATTAGTGTGCCTGCACCATTACTAAATATGGTATGGAAAACACTCTTACATTTCAAAAGGATGGGCCAGCTCTTAGCTACAAGTGTCATGGGAGCCATGTGGCTAAAATATTTGTGTCAAATACTTGGGAAGTGTCATAGACAGTGCTAGAAGATGCTCAAAAGATGTAGACATTTGTATAGCAGCAGCTGCTGCCACATTTTGGGTCCTTCATCAGCCTCTGTGAGGACATCATGATCAAGTTTGCTATGAAGCTGTGGATCTATAGAACTGCAGTTATACCAACTCTTGTACAGCAGTGAAATGTGGGCATTGAGGAAGGCTGAAAAGATTTGGATTGACATTTTTGATTCTCTGTCTTCAGCAACTGTTCCATATTAAGTAGCAGGATAAGATCAGCAATGAGGATATTCAGAGCTGAACCCAGAAACCACCACCATCAGTAATGGTTTGGTTTTGGCTTTTGGTACAGACAACATTAGGATGGAAGACCAATGAATTACGGAGCATGTTTACCAAGGAATGCTGCTACATGGCTGGCGATCATGGTGCTCAATTTGCAAAGAAGCTATATCCTTTTTGGATTTGCCATGGCAATGATGATGTGACTGAAACTCCATGGAGACTTTTTACCATATCTCTTGCTGGAAGCATGCAGGAAGGTGGACACTGACATGGAATAGTGCTTGGTGAATAAGAGACCAACAAGTATAGAATAAAGCTTTCATTTTGATATACTCCCACCTGTGAAATGTATACATGGTGGCCATTCTGTTGAAGAAAGCCTGTAGGGAAAATGTTCACCCTCTGCTACCCTCAACCCACTTGTTTCACAGAAAGCACTGTACTGACCTCTCTGAAAAAGTAATGTTTCTGCCTGTGCTCAGGAAAATGCCCTTAAAATGTTGAATATGAAAAACAAACTGAAAAACTAGAAGACAAAATTTTGTAAAGCATGTTAAATATGAAAGCGGGAGAAAAAGAAAGATCCATTTTCTAATAGAAACATTTGTTTGTAAAAAGAACGAGGAGTACTTGTAGCACCTTAGAGACTAACAAATTTATTTGGGCATAAGCTTTCATGGGCTAGAACCCACTTCATCAGATGCATGGAGTGGAAAATATAGGAGCAGGTATAAATACATGAAAGGATGCGGGTTGCCTTACCAAGTGTGAGGTCAGTCTAATGAGATAAGTCAATTAACAGCAGGGTACCAAGGGAGGAAAAATAACTTTTGAAGTGGTAATGAGAGTGGCCCATTACAGACAGTTGACAAGAAGGTGTGAGTAACAGTAGGGAGAAATTAGTATTGGGGAAATTAGGTTTAGGTTTTGTAATGACCCAACCACTCCCAGTCTTTATTCAGGCCTAATCTGATGGTATCCAGTTTGCAAATTAATTCCAGTTCTGCAGCTTCATGTTGGAGTCTGTTTTTTAAGTTTTGTTGTTGAAGAATTGCCACTTTTAGGTCTATTATTGAGTGACCAGAGAGATTGAAGTGTTCTCCTACTGGTTTTTGAATGTTATGATTCCTGATGTCAGATTTGTGTCCATTTATTCTTTTGCGTAGAGACTGTCCGGTTTGGCCAATGTACATGGCAGAGGGGCATTGCTGGCACATGATGGCATATATCACATTGGTAGATGTGCAGGTGAATGAGCCCTTGATGGTGTGGCTGATGTAGTTAGGTCCTATGATGGTGTTCCTTGAATAGATATGTGGACAGAGTTGGCACTGGGGTTTGTTGCAGGGTTTGGTTCCTGGGTTGGTGTTTTTGTTGTATGGTGTGTAGTTGCTGGTGAGTATTTTCTTCAGGTTGAGGGGCTGTCTGTAAGGACTGGCCTGTCTCCCAAGGTCTGTGAGAGTGAGGGATCATCCTTCAGGATAGGTTGTAGATCCTTGATGATGCGCTGGAGAGGTTTTAGTTGGGGGCTGTAGGTGACGGCTAGTGGCGTTCTGTTACTTTCTTTGTTGGGCCTGTCTTGTAGTAGGTGACTTCTGGGTACCCTTCTGGCTTTGTCAATCTGTTTCTTCACTTCACCAGGGTGGGTATTGTAGTTTTAAGAATGCTTGATAGAGATCCTGTAGGTGTTTGTCTCTGTCTGACGGATCGGAGCAAATGCAGTTGTATCTTAGAGCTTGGCTGTAGACAATGGATTGTGTGATGTGGTCTGGATGAAAGCTGGAGGCATGTAGGTAAGTATAGCAGTCAGTAGGTTTCCTGTATAGGGTGGTGTTTATGTGACCATCACTTATTAGCACTGTAGTGTCTAGGAAGTGGATCTCTTGTGTGGACTGGTCCAGGCTGAGGTTGATGGTGGAGTGGAAATTGTTGAAATCTTGGTGGAATTCCCCAAAGGCCTCCTTCCCATGGGTCCAGATGATTAAGATGTCATCAATGTTGCGCAAGTAGACTAGGGGTGTAAGAGGATGAGAGCTGAGGAAGTGTTGTTCTAAGTCAGCCATAAAAATATTGGCATACTGAGGGGCCATGCGGGTACCCATAGCAGTCCCACTGACTTGAAGGTATAAATTGTCCCCAAATCTGAAATAGTTGTGGGTGAGGACAAAGTCACAAAGTTTGGCCACTAGGTTTGCCGTGATGGTATCGGGGATGCTATTCCTGATGGCTTGTAGTCCATCTTTGTGTGGAATGTTCGTGTAGAGAGCTTCTACATCCATGGTGGCCAGGATGGTGTTTTCTGGAAGATCACCAGAGGATTGTAGTTTCCTCAGGAAGTCAGTGGTGTCTTGAAGATAGCTGGGAGTGCTGGTAGCATAGGGCCTGAGGAGAGAGTCTACATAGCCAGGCAATCCTGCTGTCAGGGTGCCAGTGCCTGAGATGATGGGGCGTCCAGGATTTCCAGGTTTATGGATGTTGGGTAGCAGATAGAATACCCCTGGTCGGGGTTCTGTTTGTGTTTATGTCCTTTGTAACCTGTAACAATATAACCTTTATCAGGGTTCAAACATAAAAGTTGTGGCTTAATTTCTAAAAGTGATAATTCCAATAACAAGAAAATGTTGATTCAGAATAAATACCCTGGTCCTGCAAGTTTATCCTTATGGGCAGAGCCCTCCAGCTATGCTGCTCTCCATTGACTTTAATGGAGCTCTGAGTGGGTATAAGGGCCCACCTGCACAGACTAACCTGCAGGATTGTAGCCTAAGTGCCTACAGCTAATATTTTTATATTATGAGTAGATAGAAATGAGGGCCCTAATAATATTTATGTTCCAAGGTCAATTTAGCACAACGTGCTGCTTCAGTGGTTCATACCAGAACTGATCAAGCACATATATATTTAGAACAGCCAATCTTCCAACCAACCGTATCTCTGTTTCAGTTTCTATATGCAGGTAAACATTAATTTGCTATTCAAGGCGTGTCTATTTATCTGTATTCCTTGAAGTAACAGTTTTGTGAATCTATACCATTCTATATAAGCTTTTTTATTACAATATATCTCAGATTGCCAACACTGTATTTAAAAAATACAGGACAGACCTCAGATGTTCCCTTCCCGCTAGCTCCAGGCTCTCTGCACACACTCAACGCTCCTCTTCTGGATGGGGAAGGACACAATGCCCAGCGCAGGTTCACTACTCTAGATCTGTGCAACGTTGCATGTGCAGGGCATGGGGCAGGCAAGCAAAGCCCTCCAGAAACCCAGTACCAGGCAGCAGAAGCCCCAGAGCTGGGCCCCTGCAACCTCCTCCGCCAGGACACCATGCTCTCTCGATCAATCCAGAGCTGCCTGCTGCCCCAGGGCCTCCTCCCATGACTGCCCTGGTGTGTGCAGAGCCTCCTGGGTGCTTCAAAGTGACTGGGACTTGGGCACTGCTCCCCACCGCCTGCCTGGAGTCCCTGAGGGCTGCTGGGGGCGAGCACCGGAGGTAGAGGCCGTTGCAGAGCTGGAGAAGAGACACCTGGCCCTTCAGAACAGCTCCAGGCCACACAGTCCCGTCCACTTGCCCTGCCAGACAGAGCCTGCACAGGGAAAGCTGATGGGATATACTCACCTAGCAACCCAATAAGCTCAGCTGGGCCCAATAAACCCTCACTAAATGACTGTGCACCATGATTGGTTAGAAGAGCCAACTAGGTCACTATTTAAGCCCTGTAGCAATAGCAGGATAGTTAGTGGGTACTCAATATCTTCCCTGCTCCTAGTGAAGCTAGATTGATTTTCATTCTCTGTCCCTTGCCTGCTTCACTCTAGCCCCAGTGCCTCTGAATTCCTGATACCTAACTCCTGGCCCTGACCACTGGCTTATCTCCTGACCATGACTCTGGCTCTGCCCTTTGGTTCTGTTCTGACTCCTGGTTTTGACCATTGGCTTGCCTCATGGCTATGCCTCTAGTTCTGCCCTCTGATTTTGCTCTTGCACCACCTACATCTCTGCATGTGACAGAAATCATACTAAAAACTAGTTAGAGTGAAGGACTGGGACTCTTGAGACCTGAGACTTGTGACATTGACTCAGTTTGTGACCTTTGGCAAGTCGCTTAGGGCTCTTTTAAAGCATTAGCCTGTGCTTATGGTAGTGCAGAGTTGTACCACTGTTGTAGGAGCTCCAGAAAGCATTGTGTATTATTTAAATCAGATAGGTAGATGCAGACTTGTTTAAAACTTAAACTAATCCCCATTGTAAAAGTGTGCATATGTTTAGGATGCCCCTGTGTCGGTTCTTTTTGCCAGCATTTCACCAGTAAATAATATTTCCAAAGTTGATAGTAATGAGTAATCTTTGCAAACGGGAGGGATAGCTCACTGGTTTGAGCATTAGCCTGCTAAACCCAGGGTTGTGAGTTCAATCCTTGAGGGGGCCACTTAGGGATCTGGGGCAAAATCAGTACTTGATCCTGCTAGTGAAGGCAGGGGGCTGAACTCAATGATCTTTCAGGGTCCCTTCCAGTTCTATGAGATAGGTATATCTCCATATATTTATTTAGGAATAGTCTAACCTTACATTTAGTAAACTCAATTCAAAGAGATTACATCTTGGAGTTCATTTTTTGTTTCAACAAAGCCCTTTCAGAACAGTCAAAGTCTGCCCTTAGACTCTCTATTTATATGCCCCCCATCACCATAGTATATTAGAACCTCACATAGATAAGGACTAGCATAAAACCTCACATAAAACCTCACATAGATAAGGACTAGCATAAAACCTCACATAGATAAGGACTAGCATAAGAATGGCCATACTGGATCAGATCAAAGGTCCATCTAGCCCAGTATCCTGTCTTCCTACAGTGGCCAATGCCAGGTGCCCCAGAGGGAATGAACAGGACAGGTCATCATCAAGTGATCCATTCCCTGTTGCCCATTCCCAGCTTCTGGCAAACAGAGGCTAGGGACACCATCCCTGTCCATCCTGGCTAATAACCATTGACTGACCTATCCTCCATGAACTTATCTAGCTCTTTTTTTTTTAAACTCTTTTATAGTCTTGGCCTTCACAACGTCCTCTGGCAGGGAGTTCCACAGGTTGACTGTGCGTTGTGTGCAAAAATACTTCCTTTTGTTTGTTTTAAACCTGCTGCCTATTAATTTCATTTGGTGACCCCTAGTTTTTGTTATGAGGAGGAATAAATAACACTTCCTTATTTACTTTCTCCATACCAGTAATGATTTTATAGACCTCTATCATATCTCCCCCTTAGTCAACTCTTTTCCAAGCTGAAAAGTCCCAGTCTTATTAATCTCACCTTATATGGCAGCCATTCCATACCCCTAATCATTTTTGTTGCCCTTTTCTGAACCTTTTCCAATTCCAATATATCTTTTTTGAGATGGGGCGACCACATCTGCATGCAGTATTCAAGATGTGGGCATACCATGGATTTATAGAGAGGCAATATGATATTTTCTGTCTTATTATCCATCCCTTTCTCCCAACATTCTGTTTGCTTTTTTGATTGCCGCTGCACATTGAGTGGATGTTTTCAGAGAACTATCCACAATGACTCCAAGATCTCTTTCTTGAGTGGTAACAGCTAATTTAGACCCATCATTTTATATGTATAGTTGGGATTATGTTTTCCAATGTGAATTACTTTGCATTTATCAACATTGAATTTCATCTGCTATTTTGTTGCCCAGTCACCAAGTTTTGAGAGATCTTTTTGTAGCTCTTCACAGTCTGCCTGGGCCTTAACTATCTTGAGTAATTTTGTATCATCTACAAATTTTGCCACCTCACTGTTTACCCTGATCATTTATGAATATGTTGAATAGGACTGGTCCCAGAACAGACCCCTGGGGACACCACTATTTACCTCTCTCCATTCTGAAAACTATTTAATCCTACCCTTTGTTTCCTATCTTTTAATCAGTTACCAATCCATGAGAGGACCTTCCCTCTTATCCCATGACAGCTTACTTTGCTTAAGAGCCTTTGGTGAGGGACCTTGTCAAAGCCTTTCTGAAAATCTAAATATACTCTATCTACTGGATCCCCCTTGTCCTCATGCTTGTTGACCTCCTCAGAGAATTGTAGTAGACTGGTGAGGCATGATTTCCCTTTATAAAAACCATGTTGACTCTTCCCCAATAAATTATGTTCATCTAAGTGTCTGACGATTTTGTTCTTTACTATAGTTTCAACCACTTTACCTGGTACTGAAGTGAGGCTTACCGGCTGTAATTGCCGGGATCACCTCTGGAGCCCTTTTTAAAAATTGGCATCAGCGTCACATTAGCTATCCTCCAGTCATTTGGTACAGAAGCTGATTTAAATTATTTAAACTCTTGGGTGAATACCATCTGGTCCTGGTGACTTACTACTGTTTAGTTTTTCAATTTGTTCCAAAACCTCCTCTAATGACACCTCAATCTGGGACAGTTCCTCAGATTTGTCACCTATACCACATGATCCATGGCATAAGAGTCTAAAGTCATGTATATAGTAAGTTAGTTTTTCCTTTCTTAGGTAGACACTTGGTGCCAGCGTTAGATCTGTTGTGTGTGAGATCAACTCCATTAAGGAAAATGGAGTTGCATGGGTGTGACTGAGGCAAATCTGGCCCCTGTATTTTAGCAGCAGGTGTTACAATGTATCAATGTGGGGGAAGAAATTCAGGATGTTATAGACCCCTGCTAAGAAGTCACTGGTATGATTGTCCCTAAATTATGATCTATCACCTAATTGATCTCAGTGCAAATAAAGATAAGGGATAAGAAAAGGTAAACTAAAAAGGTGCTTTATTTAACATAAGGTAAGTATATGGACAAAATATCTCAGTGGCTTGCATGGGCATGAAGTCCAGAACCCTCTCCCTCTACAGATGACAGACAAAGGTATTTATACTTTACAAATCAAAGTTCGTCTGATCATCTGCCTCACCCTCGAGATGTTGGAGTAGGACCTACCACTGCGCTTGGGGATGACAGGTGGCGCAGGAGGGTCTCGGACCTTTGATGACTGCTGAACCAGGATTAGGATCAGAATCAGGATTACTTCTCAGGTAAGTAGCTGTGGTGGTTTCTCTCAGAGATCTTCCGGTGGTTCTTGATCCGACGATACGAGTGCGGGCTGCCGCTAGGGAGGACAGCACCCTAGAGCCTTTCCACAAAAGAGCGCCAAACTCAAACAAAAGGGTGCCAAAGTTCCCAAGAGAAGGGTAGCTAACATTGCTGCCAAACTACTAGATACCATTCAAGATGGCAATTTAAACAAATTTTTGACATTACCATTTCCCAGGTAAATAAAACAAGATACCGCATAAACATAAATCAGAGCAAGCATATGAAAACATAAATACATGAATAAGGCTGTACACAGGGTTAGCTTTGTGAATTCTCACAGGACTCCTGCCTGTTTGCCTGCTGCTTTTTGAAGATTCTATTTTGTGGATGTTTGTCTTTGCTGCTGATTTCCATCGCTAGTTCCATTCTTTTCATTATCTCTCATGACCCCTTGATTGTGGGACCCCTTGATTGAGGGAGTGTCTATATTTTAGCTCCTTAGAACTTCTCTCCAGCTTTCTTTTCCTTCTTCCTCTCCAATAAGGGATTTTCCTTCCAATTTATTTGTTCCCCATAGATAAAGCTACTGGATTCTCTTTTTCAACTCTTCCTTTTGCATATGGATACTGGCCACACACAAAAGAGGACTTTTAGGTTTCTACAATTTATTTACAAAAATGACCTTTAAATATGGCTAAACAAACAAATATTCAAGGTGTGAAAACTACTAAC
This sequence comes from Emys orbicularis, assembly GCF_028017835.1. Taxonomy (NCBI): domain Eukaryota; kingdom Metazoa; phylum Chordata; order Testudines; family Emydidae; genus Emys; species Emys orbicularis. The sequence continues at coordinate 43,081,801 of NC_088687.1, read as the reverse complement.
ATAAACAGAGGCCACTCAGGTGATAGGGGAAAAGCTCTAAACATTTGCTATTGCTTTTTGAAATCCATGCAGTGACTCAGATCTGAAGTATCTCCTTGTGAAAGAGCCAGGGCCGTCCCTAGCAGGGTGGGGGGCCCAGGACAAATCAGCCTGTATGGGCCCCCTTTAACATTTTTCACACAGGTGAAATCTGGTGTGGGGAGGTTACACCAGTGCTGGAGGTTGAATGATGATGGAGAGTCACAGGGTGGCACCTGTGCTAGGGGCGAGGGGGCTCTCTGTGCTGGGGGGTCCGGGAAAAGGGAGTGGTCTGGGGTGGAAGGGCAATGGATGGGTCAGCCTGGCACTGGTGTGTCCCAGCGGTGCTAGGACACTGGTGGCTGGTGCGGCGGCAGGTGACGCCGGAGCCAGTGGAGCAGGGCAGGCTGGGGTCGCTGCTGCTGCTGCTGGAGACTGAGCCCAAGCCCCGTGATGCCAAGCAAGAAAAAGAAATACAACACGCGCTTCCTGCCAGTGAGTGCAGGCCCAACCCCCGCTGCCAGTGTCAGGCCAAACATCAGTTTGAATTTGAGGTGAACCCAAGTAATTAACTTCAGATCTAACTTTAAATTCCCTCCAAGTTCCAGCATGTTCATTCAAGCCTCTCCTCTCTAGTATTACTGCAAGCTCATTCACTCTGCTCTGAGAAGCAGCAAGCTTCAGAGGGCATTGTGTACAGAGACACAGCATGAAGGGCCCCAGTTCTAGTGTTGTCCCTGGGGTATAACTTTTCAAGCTTGCCCAGATTTTTCTCATGGTTATAGGAAACAGAGAATCATTCATGTTTAATTCCTTGCAGTCTATGACGTGTGTTTGCTTATTAACATGGGAACTGAAAAATACATTTTATAGATCCTGTCTCACAATTTGACCATAACTTTCAAGTTTGTCTTCCACACTATAAATTATTGTAAATTATTTTTGGGGTCAGGTGACATTTCCATTAGCCTCAGAATAGTTGTTTTTATGTTCACTGTAACAAGGCACAGTTTGTAAAAAAAGAACATTATTTGCATGAGCCACACACAAAAGAGGACTTTTAGGTTTCTACAATTTATTTACAAAAATGACCTTTAAATATGGCTAAACAAACAAATATTCAAGGTGTGAAAACTACTAACATAAACAGAGGCCACTCAGGTGATAGGGGAAAAGCTCTAAACATAGTCCTGAAATTATTTAAATTTCAGTTTTGTGACAGAAGTCTATTCCCTAAGCATTACTTTAAAAACTCCAAAATCAATTTATCCAGCACTTTATCTGTGACTGATACTGCACTCGTGTTCCATAGTGTCTAACTCAAGCTGATTTTGAATGGCTAGTATTTATTTAAACCAACACGTAAGGGCTCTGACTATTTTATAAAGACAGAAATCATCTATATTTGTTTCTTGTGTTTCTCACATTATTATTCTTTAGAGTTATACAAGGACATGAGATCTTGATTTTTAAAGGGGCTTAGCGCCACTAGTCGAATTGAAATTCAAGGATACATGATACATTCAAGTATACATTTGCTCAACACCATATCTAAAAATCAGGATCTGATTTTGGTGCTCCCCTCTTCACTCAGCCTTCCAAAAGTGTCCTGAAAACCAGTCTAAGCAAAAAATCTGCTTGTGCACTATTGCCATAATAGTGATGATGATAATGATGACACTAATTACAGTGTACTCACTTGTCACCAAAAATTACTTGTTCTCTGACACAAGACAAGTACAATTTTACAAAACTGCCATATCTGGTACTTTAAATAGCATCTATCCTTTTTCTCTCTCCTCATCATCCCATTAATGTTGGCAGTGGCATCTATGAGAGGTCCTCTTCTCTCCAAGGTAGTGACTAGAGCACAGAGTTAGCTCGTTCAAGATAGGATCCTCAAGCCTTCACCCATTGCTTTATTCTGTGTCATCTCACCATTCTCTTGTCCCCTCTCTTAAAGAAACCTACAATCACAATGCTCACTCTGCATTCAGAAAAGCAGACAAATTCCAACAATCTTCCTAATGTTCTCTGATGTCCAATTTATAGCCTGTCTGATCGGACCATAGGTTTACATTCAAGGATTTTGCATTGATGACATGATTTACTTAGATAATCAGGAAAATACTAGAATATTGACTGAAAGCTACGTAGCCTTTATCCCATGCCCAGAATTAAAAGGATAAGACAATCCTCTTGCACAGAATTCTCTTATCTATCTTGGAAAAGTTTCCCTGACTTTAAATTCTAGATCACAAGAAACTCTAATTTTCCCTGTGTCCGGAGATCAACTTGAACCAGGAGTGGTGTGGGTAGGGCAACTCAGGACTGAAAAACAGAATAAGTTTCTTCTGGGGCTTTGAGGGAGCTAGAACAAATCAATGAAACATAAGTGTTTGGGTTTTAATCTACAGTTTATGTAACTGAGAGCAGAATTTAGCTGATTGGTATCATGTAGAGAAGCTGTGTTTACACACACAGAGTTCATTCTAGTTTACATTCATAAACAAATTCTGAGCTCAGATATAAATAAATATAATAGATAAACGTAAATAAATATATACTTCAGACATTTCTAATCCTGCTTGATTTACATACTGAAAACTTATTATCGCAAAGGCTGGGTTTAAAAAACCTGGCTTTTTAGTGTAATGGTAAATTTTCTAAATCCTGGACCCTTTTTATCTAAAGACTAAATCACAGACACTCATTTAAGAAAAACAAACAAACAATAATAATTCGTATTAAGCACACAATTTGCCGGTTCTGAAAGTCACTTGTTGCTAATTACAGAATTCATTACATACTTGACCTTACAGAACTTGCTGTGGTTTCTTCTGCCAGAAGGACCCTTCCAAGTAATTGTGTTTGACCTCCTGGGTGAGTCAACATGATCAAAGAGAAAAAGCCACTCATATTATAGATTGATAGGCTGATCTAAATAACAATAGTAACTCTGCTGGTAGAGGAGCAACCGGCAGTTGAACTGTTATGCTAAGGAAAATCCAGGATGTGTGATTATACTGAACCTGCATGCTGATGTGTCGACTTCAAAATATATTTCAATGGAAATTGTTAGCCTCATGTAGCACCCTACAACTGATTGTATACGTATGTCAAATTCCTGGAAATAAGAAATCCTAATGCTCTTTCTCAGCCAGTTGAATTTTGGTGAGTAATCTATTAGAGTAAAAGGACAAACCCACACAGATCTTATATCAACACAGATATGCATGGATTAGGTTGTTCTTCATGACTTCCCTGAATATCATTTGTAGGACAAAATGCTCATTAGCATGTCATTTGATATACACATTGCTTCCATATTCCTTAAATTAATTAAAGTAAAGCAATTTGTATTATAGTCCAGTAATCATCAGAGTATCTGAGGGTTAGTAACATAGTTCTACACTCTACACCTATTCCCTCCACCCTCCTTCAGTCACCCAGAAGAAAGAGAAACAAAGAGGATCTGTATCCTAGCATAAGTCCAAGACCTTACAACAGTTTGAGAACACAATATAAATCCCATTTGCACTACAAAAAGAAACAACATTGTAGCTGCTTAACTATTTAACTATTAAAAATATTTTTAAAAATGTGTTATTTGGAGTTACGTATGCAAAGGACCTGTTAGCTACATTATTGGCCCAGTTCACAGCAGTGGAAGATGTGTAAACCATGTAACATCTTCCAAAATGGTAGTAATCTACATTAGACAATGAGTGCCACTTAGCAAAATGCAAGGACAAAAATCCCATGAACTTCATACCCACCTTTTCCTCATGCACCCCTCACAGGACAGGCCTCAGAAACGCAGCACTTAACATGATGGGTTCCAGTTCCTGGCTATGGCTCCTAGGCACGACAGTAATACAAATAATAAAATAATAATAATAATGTCAGGTAAAATTCTGGTCCCACTGACATCAATGGCGAGTTTTGCATTGATTTCAATAGGTCCACAATTTCACCTACAGAAACTAAAACCTAAAGTTGGTCAACATTTTTCCATCAAAGCTGGGGATTTTTAAAAAATAGGTTTTTCAATAAAATATAATTATTTTTAAAGCACCTGTGAAAAAACATTGACTTTTCATTAAAAACCCAAATGCTAGAAAACTAAAACAGGGCTCAGCAAGAGGGGAGGTCATGGTGCTTCATGGGCTACATAGCATGGTCAAGGATCTCAGCCCACAGAGGAAAATGGGGTCATGAGGAACCATGGGGGCATTTCCAAACCAAAATTTTCAGATTTCAGCCCTATAGCTGCAGACAAATTGTTCAGGTTTATTTTTTGTTTTGGGGAAGAGTCAAAATTGCTCATGGAAAAAACAAAACATTTTCCTACAGACCTACCTTTCCCTTATTCACTGGTTCATACAAGAAAAACCCACAATCAAAATTCATCTAACTCTGACGCTCATTGAAAGCTGAAAGACAATTGCATTAAAAATGCCTTCACAGAACGCAAGTTGTGTTTTAAAACTTTTCCCCGCTTGACTAAGAGATTTATCTGATTGTTCAAACACACTTGAATATCTCTAATTTTGGCACTAAATGATATATTCTTTTACACCTTTTCCTTCTACCGTCCTTTGACTCTTTTTAAGCCCATTTTTGCCCCTCTCCCCCAAACCTGATGACCTCATTACACGTACATGTGAAAGTGAAGAGGATTACAACTTTGTTTATATAAGATTCATTTTAGTGGTACTTAATTCTACACATAGGTAGTTGTCTTGTGGGGGGCCCCGCCAGTGACCTCGCATGAACAGTGTGTGCGAGATCACACTGTTTGGAGGACTCCATTTGAGCCCTGGGTGGAACTGAGCAGGACGGAGCAACTGACAGCCTGTGGGCCAGATCTGGCTTTCAGGGGGCCCATCATTGTCTTGGGGCCACCTGTGATTGAATGGATTGCAGGGGCCTAACACCATCACTGCACTTAGTCCCTGAGACTGAGTATCTTATAAATTCCAAGATTGCACTTGTCTTGTAAATTCCAAGATCTGACACTGAGTTAGACATCAACACTCCTGAGAGACTGTTAGAATTCTTCCAAATCCCGACACAGAGTGCTTCAGTAGTTACATTGGCCTAACACTCTACAGGGACTGTTATTATGATACCAGAGACTTCCTCTTGCTTACTGTATCTTTGCCTGGACTGTTCTCTGAAACCATTAAAAAATAGTTTCTGCCTCTGGGTATATGTTTGGAATCCCCTAAAGGTCTTACACAGGCTCTTTGATTTGTGACACTGTTGTCAGTGTCAGCCTGTATAAAGGAGACATCATTAATAGCCTGCTTTGTAGAGAAACATTCTAAGTCAGTTTTCTCATTTTTATTTCTGTCTGGTTTTATTAGTAGTATGTAGGGGTTTTTTTTATTTGGTGTCACACTTCCTCTGAGCCATTTTGTGCTCTGTTTCAGAATGTTCACTATTACATTTTTACCACTGCAATGTAATTTTGATTATTCATAACTTCTTATTTTATATAAAAAGCGACGAGGTCTCAATGAGTGCACAAACTAAAAGTCCTTCCATGATCAGATTTCAACTGTACTTAAAACAAGTGTTCTAAAGGAAATGGTACTGATCAGAACCACTTCCAAGCCATGAAAGCATTCCAAATCCAGGGCCATTTCAGGATAAAACAAAACACAATTCAGAAAATCTTTCACTTAGGAGATAACTAAATCCTGAAGTCCCTGCTCAGTTCTTGCTGATGAAGTCCATGAGAGTTTTGCCTGAATAAAGCCAGAGTAAGGATTTGAGTGTTTGGCCCTAGGATTTCCAACAAGGGAAAATGAATAACAGTATTTCACCTATCTTCATCAATCTGAGGAGTTTGAAATCCCCATTATTCCATACAAAAGAAATGGTATGTAGTGCCTTTAAATTGTATAATGCTGCCTGCTCTTACTGGGTCTGTCTCACCAACAGAAGTTAGTGCAAAAAAAGTTTTTACCTCACCCATCTTGTCTCTCATTCTAGGTAAGCATATATGTCTATTTTACCTGTTTAAATACTTCTGCTAGTAATGTAGTACCCCACGCTGTTTTTTTTATTTCTATTTTAGCCACTTCAGCTCTCACAAAGTGGTTTGTACTGAAACATACCAGTAGGGAATCATTGTATTAGAAGTGGTAGCAAATTTTACATGCTTTATTTTGAAGCGATCTGAACATTTATTTGAATATATTATATACAGTGTTTACAGAATAAAGTTCCTTTTTAGACCACTTGCCCCTTGCTAAGTTCCTAGGATGTTGGACAGATGTGTAGTAAGTAATGTAACACCACTTCCAAACAAGGATATTGGATTACAATTTTTGTAGTAGACCATGATTATTTTTAACTTTCATTTCCCTTGTAATTATTTCCATTTCTAGATTCCTAAATCTGCCATGGCTTGTCATGTGAATCTCATCTATTCTGTGTTTACAAATAATTCTGGCCTTGGGTCTGCATTCCTTGCACACTGGGAATTCCCATAGACATGAGTTTTGGATGTGCAAGAAACTCAAGTTGTGATCCTATGTAAAATATGACCAAACATTGTCCATTACCTGCTCTGTATACAACAGCCTTTTTTAAAAAATGGAAATACACTTAATGTACATAACAGCTGCCCAAATTCTGATTTAGGTACTTACGTTCTTCATAACTCCCCATGAGGTGTCTGTTGGAAAAGTTAATCTTCACTTGCTCGCTTACCAATTGTTTGTGTAATGGAAAGTAGTGGGGCTGAGTGGGTGTTTTCTTTAATTGTTTGTTTAAATACAAGGGGCTCCATCAGTGAATTGCCAGGGCACAAATCTCTTGTTGACTTTAATGTGAGATATGTGTGTTCAACTGATGGAATAATCAGACTCAAGTATTGCCTAGCAACTTTAGGGAGAAATTATCCAGGAGAAACAGAGAAAGGATAGAGAGGAAACAAAATAAATTAGGAAGAAAGAAATGGTGTGTGCATATAATGGCAATGGGGAAATTACAGAAGATCTAGACACTGACATTCATCTGTAACATCATCAGTTTTTAATCTCATTTGGGTAGCTATGTGTGTAATATTGTTAGGGCACAATTGCTACCACATTCAGCTACAGTAGTGGCTGTTTTTAGTACATAAGAACATAAGAATATAAGAATGGCCATACTGGATCAGACCAAAGGTCCATCCAGCCCAGTATCCTGTCTACCGACAGTGGCCAATGCCAGGTGCCCCAGTGGGAGTGAACCTAATAGGTAATGATCAAGTGATCTCTCTCCTGCCATCCATCTCCACCCTCTGACAAAGAGAGGCTAGGGACACCATTCCTTATCCCTCCTGGCTAATAGCCATTAATGGACTTAACCTCCATGAATTTATCTAGTTCTCTTTTAAACCCGGTTATAGTCCTAGCCTTCACAACCTCCTCAGGCAAGGAGTTCCACAGGTTGACTGTGCGCGGTGTGAAGAAGAACTTCCTTTTATTTGTTTTAAACCTGTTGCCCATTAATTTCATTTGGTGACCCCTAGTTCTTATATTATGGGAACAAGTAAATAACTTTTCCATATTCACTTTCTCCACACCACTCATGAGTTTATATACCTTTATCATATCCTCCCTTAGTCTCCTCTTTTCCAAGCTGAAAAGTCCTAGCCTCTTTAATCTCTCCTCATATGGGACCCATTCTAAACCCCTAATCATTTTAAAAAGCAACAGAGGGTCCTGTGGCACCTTTAAGACTAACAGAAGTATTGGGAGCATAAGCTTTCGTGGGTAAGAACCTCACTTCTTCAGATGCAAGTCATTTTAATCATTTTAGTTGCCCTTCTCTGAACCTTTTCTAATGCCAGTATATCTTTATTGAGATAAGGAGACCACATCTGTAGCAGTATTCAAGATGTGGGCGTACCATGGATTTATATAAGGGCAATAAGATATTCTCTGTCTTATTCTCTATCCCTTTTTTAATGACTCCTAACATCCTATTGTGCCGATTGCTGGTGTACACTTAAGGGACCGGACCATTGTTGGTCTCTTTTTATTTCAGTTTGCTTCAGTTTTCTCTCTCATTCTTGGCTTCTTAGTTCAAATACGGAAGCCCTGTTTACATTATACATTATAGTACCAAACCATCACTGAGAAATGATAAACAAAAGGAAGAGTATTTTTCAATTCACTTCATACAAATACTGTAGTGCAATCTCTTTATTGTGAAAGTGCAACTTACAAATGCAGATTTTTTTTGTTACATAACTGCACTCAAAAAAACAAAACAATATAAAACTTTAGAGCCTACAAGTCCACTCAGTCCTACTTCTTGTTCAGCCAATTGCAAGTTTGTTTACATTTATGGGACATAATGCTGCCCACTTCTTATTTACAATGTCACCTGTAAGTGAGAACAGGTGTTTGCATGGCACTTTTGTAGCCCGCATTGCAAGGTATTTACATGCCAGATATGTTAAACATTCGTATGCTGCTTCCTGCTTCGGCCACCATTCCAGGGGACATGCTTCCAAGCTGATGATGCTCGTTAAAAAAAATACATTAATTAAATTTGTGACTGAACTCCTTGGGGGAGAATTATATGTCTCCTGCTCTGTTTTACCTGCATTCTGCCATATATTTCATGTTATAGCAGTCTCAGATGATGACTCAGCACATGTTGTTCGTTTTGAGAACACTTTCACTGAAGATTTGACAAAACGCAAAGAAGGTACCAATGTGAGATTTCTACAGATAGCTACAGCACTCGATGCAAGGTTTAAAAATCTGAAGTGACTTCCAAAATCTGAGAGGGACAAGGTGTGGAGCTTGCTTTCAGAAGCCTGAAAAGAGCAACACTTTGATGCGGAAACTACAGAACTGAACCACCAAAATAGAAAATCAACCTTCTGCTGGTGGCATCTGACTCAGATGATGAAAATGAATTTGCGTTGGTCCACACTGTTTTGGATCGTTATCAAGCAGAACCCATCATTGGCATGGACACATATCCTCTGGAATGGTGGTTGAAGCATGAAGTGACATATGAATCTTTAGCGCATCTCGTATGTAAATATCTTGCGACGCCGGCTACAACAGTGCCATGCAAACACTTGTTGTCATTTTCAGGTGACATTGTAAACAAGAAGCAGGCAGCATTATCTCCTGCAAATGTAAACAAACTAATTTGTCTGAGCGATTGGCTGAACAAGAAGTAGGACTGAGTGGACATATAGGCTCTAAAGTTTTACATAGTTTTATTTTTGAGTGCAGGTTTTTTTTACATAATTCTACATTTGTAAGTTCACCTTCATGATAAAGAGATTGCACAACATTATTTGTATTAGATGAATTGAAAAATACTATTTCTTTTGTTTCTACTGTGCAAACATTTGTAATAAAAATAATAATATAAAGTGAGCACTGTACACTTTGTATTCTGTGTGGTAATTGAAATCAATATATTTGAAAATGTAGAAAACATCCACAAATATTAAAATTAATTGCATTCTGTTATTCTTTAACAGTGCGATTAATCGCGCAATTAATCACAATGAATTTTTAAAATCACATGATTAATCGCAATTAATTTTTTTAATTGCGATTAATTTTTTTAATCGCTTGACAGCCCTACTAAAAAGCTTCCATAGAACCATAACTAAGGAAGAAAGCAGAGACACTTGGCAAATTAACTCACACTAAGAGTATTTCCAGGAAATGTTTATCTCTGTTTCTGAAAAATACAAGTAGTGTTTTGAAAGAACAGCAGTGTTCAAATTGGATAAATGAAGTGGTGAGACCATGTGGATTGATCAGAGGGGCACCTTCCACCATATGTTTTTGGTGTCATCTGTTCTATCTCAAATAGCAAAAATCTTGCCCTTCAGCAGCATTTTTGACCTCCAAGAATAAGTCAACCTAGCAATATATATAATCCTCGACATACTGAGACCACTCCCTATCATGCTGAACAATAATGTCTCATTGTTTCCTTGTACTCCCCCGTCTGTCTGTATCCATCTGTTGTCTCTTGTCTCATAGTTAGATTGGAGGCTCTCTGAGACAGGGACCATCTTTTTGTTCTATGCTCGTACAACACCTACCACAACAGTGTCCTTGTCTGTGACTGGGGCTCTATGCACTATGATAATACAAATACTACTTCATCACCTTGATCGATTGGTCCTTCAGCCCTCGTATAGATTGAGCCGATCACAACACGCCTCCAATTCTTCTCGTATCCTGGCCTTCCTTCTCCATGTGCGGCCATGTCTTTTCACGATAAAATCTTCCCATCTCTTTGGAGGTCGGCTGAGTGGTCATTTCAGTTCCCATGGGTACCACTTGGCGACAGCTGTAGTCCATCGATTGTCAGTGAGCCTCGCTATATGCCCGGCCCATCGCATTTTACTATGCCTGCTCTCAACAACAACATGCTGCACTCCACTCTTCTGTCTGATCACTTCACTGGGGACTCAGTCGCGGATTGAAATTCCCAGAATTCTTTTTTCCATCGCCCTCTCCATGACAGACAGTTGCTGCTCCTCTGTCTTCATCAGCGCCCATGTTTCGCTGCTGTACAACATTGCTGGCAGTACTGTTGAGTTGAAGAGGCTGGCGCGTGTTGCCTTGTTGATTTTTCGTGGTGGACATCCTTGATAGAATTGAATGCGCACCCACCTACTTTCTTTCTTTGTAAACAATACTACTGTTACTAATAATAACAACAATATATGTGTATATATAAGAATAAAGTGTATAAGTGACACAGATTATTCTTTCCAATGTGCCTTTGTCAACAGTGAATTTTATTTGCTATCAAGTTACCCATCCCCCTAACTTTGTTAGATCCCACTGAAATGCCTCACCAACTTCTCTACACAAAATTCCCTTGAACTTTAAACAATGTTTAACAGCCTGATTTGGCTGTTATTAACTATGGGCTTGATCCAAAGCCCATGGAATCGCTGGAAAGACTCCATTTGACTTCAAAGGACTTGGATAAGGCCCTTATGGAAGAACTGAGAAATCCTATATTTGGATTTGTAAATCATAATAATATACATGCACAAAACATTTTCACTCACCTATGTGTATTAGTAACAATACCTTGCATTTCAATAGGCATCTTTAATCCAACAAATTTGACTTTGTCAACAAACTAAGCATAACATCCCCATAGATAGATAAGGAAGTGCAGCCACCCGCATTCACCTCTACAAGGCCACCAAAACGTATCTGGAGTTTTCAGTCAACTGAACTCCAGTTTAGAGCTATCGTGACATGAGTCAAAGAAGTGTTAGAAAATGGTCAAGGGATCTAAAGCTAATTTTTTGAAATACCTAAATGTAACAGTCTTTGTCTGATTTTTAGCAAGTTTTCCAGAAAGACTCTACTATGGGATAAGATGTGGCATGCAAAATTGCAGGAATATTGGTTTCTTTGGAAGAAGTTACAAGGAGAGTATCCCTTTAAGTAGAAACATGTTTCACTTTTAGACCGTTAACCTCTTCTGTTAAAAGTATTTGCAAAAAGGAGTGAGACTGCATACACTAACACTAGCACTTTTGCTAAGCAAAAAAAATCTTTTCTGTTGTATTTTAAATGCCAATTAAAAAAGTTAACATATGCTTCAATTCCATGTAATGCTTTCCTGTCGGAAAGGTTCTGTATCTAATTCTGTCAACTGATCCTATTTGTCCTTGTCACTGCTGCCCACAGAAACACTCCCTGCAAGCAGAGAGCTTGACACAGCTGCAACCAACAGCTAAGAAGAGCACATTATTCAGGTACTAGAGCTGCTTTCAACTGGGCTAATCCTAAAATCTGTATTCCAGTGGATACATTCAGTATGAATTATTGATTAGGGGCCTGCGCCAAAGCTCACTGAAATCAATGGATTTCTTTCCATTGACTTCAGTGGGGTTTGGATCAGGACCTATCTGTTGATGATGGAACTGGAATAGCTATTCCAAATGAGAAAAACAGCGTGGCATAAATCAGCCAACATGATTCTCAGCAGAGAGGGAATTCTTGGGTATGTTATTTCATTCCTTTTTAGATCTGTACTCTGAGTACAATCTCAAACAAGCTGCATATCAGGTGATTTGTGCCACGCGGTTCTGATATTTTCAAGGGATTTCTTCCTCTTGCTTGTATTATGTGAAAACAGTGCAAAGGCCTCAATTGATGCAAAATGAAGTTGGCCTCTGTTTAGACCACAATATCACACCAAGCTTGTGCTCCGGTCCTTCCATTGGCTCCCAGTTTGTTCCTACCACCAATTCAAGCCCTTGAAAGTTGTTAGCAGATGAGGTCCAGCTATATTAAAGATTGGAGGCCAGATTCTGTGGCCTGACTCCAATCCCTTTGCCCTGTTTGCCCTCCACTCCGTGTTTGCTATGGTGCAAAGGGAGCAGAAAATTCCTGTATTTCCCAATGTTTGTAAAGTTGATGTAGCCACCGCCTATTCAAGCACCTCTAATTGTTGCAAGGATGTGAGGGGTAGAAGGGAAGCCTGACATATATTAGAGCAGCTTACAACAAGGCTGGACCATTGCAGATGTGACTAGAGAATCAGGGAGCTGTGCCTCAGTGTCCCCATCTGTAAAATGAGGATAATTATAATTATCTGCTTTGTGAAGCACTTTGAGATCTGCTGATGAAAAGTGCTATAGAAAAGCAAGGCACTATTATTATCTAACTCCATCCTTCGAGCATGCTATAAAACCTTCCTCTTTGGTAAAGCTTTTCCACCAGGTGCTAGAACTCCAGTAGTTCTAGGAACAGAACAAAATAAGGGGGCTTCACAGAAGGAACCTCTCCATGATAAACTGAGACCACACACAGTGGGAGTGGGATATAAACTATACAACAACCTGATTCACAGTTCATGGGACAAGACACAGAAGCCAGCTGGCATCTGGTCCCACCAACCAATCTTTTTCTTCAAGAAAAGGTGCTTTGATCCCCACCTCCTGTTTTCCTTCACCACCTTCCTGCCTCTGCCCTTCTCCTGGGTTTTTCTTTCAATTACCTTTTTTCTCCATTCTGTTTTTCTCTCAGCTGCTCCTTTGCCGCCCCTCCCCACCTTCATACCAAATCCAAGATCATACAATGGCCAGACTTGCACAGAGATTCTATCCCGTCTCCTTGATCTTTCCCCACAGTACCCCCACTGCTGGCTCCCCTTTGCAGCAGGCACTGGAAGATGTAGTACTGAGTTCACTGAGGCTGATCATACTATTGCACAGATCCAGTGAAGGGACATCACCAGGCCCTCCCACCAAGCATGAGCCCAGGACAGCTGTCCTGGCAGTCTACCAGCCTACTTCCCACCCCAGCACTAGCCCGGTCATTGAAACATACTAAGGGTAGAGGTCACCAAAACTTTCAGTCACAGAGGAAAACCACATAGGGAAAAAAAGGACCTTAATTAACAAGTACTTTCTTTTCAGCACAAGAAGTAGTGCTTCCTGAGTGGGGAAGAAGAGCCAGTTATTTTAAAGTTAAAGTAAAAGCACCACAATTTTTACTGTTGTGTGGGGAGGGATTAACAGCAGCTCTCTACAAAATTACTGTAAAATTTGTGGTGCTTTTTTATTTTAAAAAGTGGTGCAATACAATGTGCAAGTGAAAAATCAAGCAGTTATTTATTTATCACTTTAATTACAGCACTTGTATCTTAAGCTCAGCAGGCGGAAGTCTCTGGCACATTTAAAAGATATTGCATGTCCATGTGCAAAAACATGTCTTTTAAGCCCTGAGCTGATCCCATAATAACTTTAAATAATTCCTTGCAGTTGTCCAATTCTTGTAAAAGAGCAATAAATATGCACTACATCTACTGAATTAAAAGCACTTGCCTTTTTTGCCTGCATATAGAAATGACAAAGGGCATCAATTTCAAGGAATACTAATAGTCCTTACTCGGGCAAAATATGTCATTGAGTTTAATGGATGGTATGAGTAAGGACTTCTGTAATGTACCCGTGACAGCTCAGGTTTTGTCTATAGTAGAATTGTTTTGCCAAAACTCTCCCGCAGTTGCTGCCACTGGTTCAACTCCTTCAAGGGTAGCAACAGCAGGACCATTAGTGTAGGCAAGGTACAGGCAGCCACCAGTGTTTTAATCACTATGTGAACAAGCTAGGGTCAGATAACTTGATGGTAAAACTGTCAGCAGTGGTGTGGAACACTCAACAGTAGCTCCTTTGCTGACATAATGGTATCAAAATATTGGCAAAAAAGGGGCACCTTGATGTAGACACAGCAGTGAAATGAGGACAGACACATGCATGGAATTATGTGAAAAGCTGCAACTTTTATTAAACTGTAGCACAAGGGAGGGGCACTACCCACCGATCACCCATAATCTCCTTTACCAGGCATTTAATTGGTTCTAGTGTGGGGGTTACATGGCTACTTATCATATAACCCATAATGCGGGTGACTCTCTGCAGCCTACGCCCAGGACACAGCTCTCTTTGAGTCCTAGCTCCCTCCCCCACATAAAGGGGTCAGTGTGCAAATGGGGGATAGGGATCTTGGCCTGCAAGGGCCACAAGGTCTGACATCAGCTCGTGAAAGCCACAAGGTCTCACCCTATCCCATGAGCCCAAGGCCCATCACCAAAACCCAGGTATTTTACTTCTGGGAACAGTTCATTTCATCCTTTTAACCTCACTGGAAACCAGCCACAAGTTGCCACAAATTAACAATTCAACCCAAGTACCTCAGTTAGGTACTGAGCACATTCCTACTTAACCCACATTGGCTTGCAGGTGCTGCAACGAAGGTGAAAAACTCCTTGATTCTCTGCCAATTAGCCTGTGGGAGAAGAAATTCCTGCCTGACCCCCAAAAGGGCTATTGGCTAGACCCACAGCATCTGTCAGGCTGGGTTCCCATCCTAATTTGGGGTGGATAAGGTAAGGCTACTGGAACAGAGCCGAAAGAGGCTCCACCTGGTCCCATTTCACATTACATTCTGGGAGCTGGGAAATGCTGGCCAATCAGCTGTTGTAATGGTAGCAAAATGTTGGCAAAGAAGCCCAGTGCAGACATTGCCTAACAGCAGAGGGCACAATCTTGCGGACATTACTCATGTTAATAAACACTATTTCTGGTAACAAGTATTTGTAGGCTTATGCTCAAAATAATATGTTCACTTTTCACAAAGCCATCATTCCATATCTGACCTTTCAATACTCATCCCCAAAGGAAACCTCAACAACAGCATCAAAAGACGGGCCTGGGAACTTAAATTCATAATGCTGCTAGATACTAAAAGCCATGGACTCAACAGGTACACTGATTTTATGCCCCATTACAACAATTTGCCTGCTAACCCTTAACTGCCCACTTCAAATTCCTTTTGCATAACAATTTAACCCTTATTGCCTACACCATTTTAAGTGGCCTCCTACACCATGCATTACCTCTTATGCTTAATAATCTGTCCCAACTTGTATTTAGCTCAGACACTGATTTCCTCTCCCAGACCTGAAGAAGAGTGTGTGTAGCTCGAAAGCTTGTACCTCTCACCAACAGAAGTCGGTCCAATAAAAGATATTACATCACCTACTTGTCTATCTCATGATTTATTAATGTAAATCTCCTACTTACATATTTATCCCGTGACTCTTTCCTGGTTAGGTTTAAATGGTGCTGGCATGCAATTATACATTTTTATCACTAACAACTTATTTTATGACACAGTAACTGGCTGTTGATGACAATTTATACTATATTTAACAGTACCAGTAGGTAAACCAGAACATACATTAGTGCTGCCAAGCAAGACATTGCTTTTAGCTACTGGTATCTAGATGTTTAACTGCCCTGACTGCATAACTATGTAACACAACTAACTGGCTACACTAGATAACATTGCATATCAAAAAGTACATTCTTTAGTCAGTCTTTTTTTGTTTGTCTAATAAAACATGATTCCTGGGTGGTCATGGATAAATCTAGCAAGGCGGATTATTAGCATTTTATGAATCATATATCTGAGTTGTTAGTGTGTTGTATCTGATATGAATCCTTGCATTACTATTTCATTCACCTAGATGTCCATAGCTACACTGGCCTGTTGTATTACTTTTTTGCTATATATCCAGTTTACCTATATTTTCTGGCTGCCTCTTGTGAGTTCATTAACAGGTTCCTTCATGCAGTGACAAGTTATAGAGAAGGACACATGTTCTATGTGATCTGGAGGGTTGACTCCTGCCTTAACACATTTTTAAAAAATCTATCCCTAGGTTATGACATGTTGAATTAAAAAAAAAAAATTCAAAGCCCTGCTATTTTTTTCACCTTTGTAAATACTTTCAGTCAATCAGTTTTAATATAACATTAGAGATAATGAAGCAAAATATTCCATTATTCTTATTGCACTCCATGTAAGTAAGTGAATTTGATTATGATACAAAAGGAAAGAATTTGTAATCATTAACTATAATGTTTTTGGGAAGGAGATTAGATAGGAGACTAGCATCATTAGAGGTTTTTATCTAAAGATTTCCTGCCTGGGGTAATTGTTCAGAGGAGCAGCAGTAGTCATAGAGGGATTATGTCATTTATTTTCTTTATTAAAGCTTTGGGCTAAGCATTGTTTTATGAGATCATTTGAAAAAAAAATATTTTTATTTTTACGAAAAGTGAGACTGTCTTTTTTGTTGAACTCATCCTTTTGGTGGAGTTGAAGGGATTCTTCTCTTTCTTTTTTCTTACAAAATACATCAGAAAACTGTGGTTAAATGATATTTCACTTTTAGTGTATTGTCAGCTAAATCCTTTGAGATTGTATTATATTGCTAGACAAGCCAAAAGTTTCAATCATATTTATTAGCAATATTAGCATGAAAATATGTTTTTACTTGTAGTATTCATCTATGAAACATGACTGTTTTGACCTATTGATAAGAATGTCAATACATCACTATAGTGTAAGTCTACACAGCAGTCCTATAATTGATCACACACTCAAACACAACTTGCATCTGTTATCTAGTTTTTCCAGATACTTTTCCTATGCTGTGTGTTCTTGGATGTTATTTCTGTCTTGTGTTCCCTTGTACGCTGCATTTCCAATAAAAGAAATGTAAAAAGAAAAAAGTATGCATTTTATATAAAATGATAAATGTTTTTCTGCTTCTCACCCACACACACGTGTGTGTGTGTGATGCTTTTTGTTTTTGGAATCTCATTACTGGAAACAGAAAAGTGGGAGAACATAAAAATGTTTCCTTAGAGGTGACTTGCAAGGATAAAAAATTGAAATTATTCTGGTTTTTGCTTCCTTGTGATTTAATAAAAAAGGACTGAAAAGCTTTTTGTTTTTTCTTTTAACTTTCTGATTACTTTTTACATTGTAAATGCAAGTTTTGTATACCCAAGAAATCTAAGGACAACTGAAAAACGAATGGGATTAAGACATCACAAGAAACAAGAAGCTGAAGTTGAGTAACAGAGAGAGAAAAATATTTTTAGTCGGACTGCTTAAAGTTGTTCAGGCTAGGTCTTCAGCAGGTTTAAATTACTGCATTAAATGTACCTGCACTGATGTCAGTGTGTGTATATATATATATATATATATATATATATACACACACCAATTTACATGATGTGAGGCTCTTGCTCTTTGCTTTTTGTTAACACCCATTAGACCAAAATACCTAATAAACTCTTGGGAGAAAGGATTTCTTTGCTGAACATTCAACTCCCCCATTCCTTCAAGTAAGATGTGAAAAAGCTCATAATACACATTTGAGACCCCTAAGAATTATTCCAGCAAAACCAGGGAAGATCAATTTTGATGTTCCTGCTGTCTGGCTTTGTGCTGTGGATCTCAGACGCCTTATAAGAAGTGATTGGGTGCTCAATCAAGCACATGTAATAAGCAGGCTTTCTACCAATGTATTTAGTATACCTTTTTCCGTTTCTGAAAAGGGATAAGGGACTCCAGCAGGTGCACTTAATATCAGCAAATTTGACAGATGGTGTTGGTCTCCTTTTTTTTCCCAATTGTGCAAATTCAATTCTAAAATGTAATTTTTTTTAAAAGTTGTCCCACAGAGATTTCCCCTCAAATCTTTAATAAATTTCTCTAACGGTAGGTGAGGGGGAGAGAGATCATATAAAAATTCTTTTTCTATTCCTCTCTGAGCAAGCATGGGTTGTTAGCAGTTAGTTTTCAAAATACTCATTCTTTCTTTCCTCTGAACTGAAATGATGATTTGCTTAAGCTGCTAGAGTTACTATTGTGCCAAAGTGGCACAAGTGCATCACAATGTCAATAGATTATAACTTTTAGGAATTTGGGAAGCACTTGCAATGGAAAAATATCTATAACTCTAGAAGGCACTCTTATAACAATTATCTGAACACCTGACTGCCCTTTATCAATTACACTGAAAAAGGATTAGTAATTAGAAGTTCAGAACATTTGACCAAGTTCTCTCTGTACTAACAGGATTATTTTTCCCTACGTGATAATTGGTCATACGCAAGACAGATTAAGTGTCTGATGTGAGGACTTTGTGATCCTTACCTGTACTTCCAAATGTACTCTTTGTTCTTATTGTGTTAATACCTTGCAATAGTGTCTGAGAATGTATCTATCTAGACTTCTATACCTCACTGTGATGTCTGAGCACATCACAGGACCATTAATGTGTAAAAACATATGTTATTAATGAGGCATCAGGGCCATTCTATCTAGGCTTCTATACCTGACTGTGATGTCTGAGCATGTCACAGGAACATTCGGTCCTCAAGTTCTCATACTCTTCCAGTAGCACCTGGTTGCCTCTGTCATGGTGGAATTAGGTCTTTTGGCATTCTCTGGAGAGGATTCCTAAAGCCCTGCCATTCCCCGCCGCAGTGCTGTCCCTAGGAGAAGGCCTATAATCTCCATTTTGGGGTTAATCCCCAGCCAAAATTCAGAAATAGCTCGGGGAGCCACTACTAGCTAGAAACTAATTAAGTGCAGGTAAGCCAAGGTATGTCGCTTCAGTAAGTCCACTGCTTTCAGAGGGAAGAGGTGACAGCGTGCTGGGCTGATTGGAAACTAGACCAGAGGAGCACTGGAGAAACAAGGAAACTTGAACTGTATTTTTTAAAAGTTCTTTGTCTATAAAGCTGCATGGACACAATGCAATTAGAGATTTTTGCAAAATTGGTGCCAATTCAAATAAACTCAGACCCTTGCAATAAAACCCTCTCTCAAGAGAGTGACTTGTATATTCAAGCCTGAGTCTCTGGGGAATTTTTGACTCTTGTCATTCTGCCCCTTGACCTGTGACAAGCTCTCAGTCTTATTCTGGGCCTGCTTCTTGCTTGTATTTCTCAGTAGGAGTTGGCAGCATGAAGCAAGGGGTAGTCTGCCAGTGTCCCTCTCTGAAATCCTGCTCAGGAGTTGAAACAGCCTCACAGACATACATGAAGAATCACAGTTATCTTTGTACAATTTAATCAGTTTAATCAGACAGGGATTCTGCGAAGTTTCACCCACAATTTAACAAATGCTTTCCATCTCCCTCTATTTTTCAAGGCATGGTTCAGTTTCCCAGACTCTTATATGAAGATTGTGGTAAATTTGACAAAACGCAACTATATTTAAAGTTATTTAAATGCAAATAAAACATCAGAACAATTTTAAAAGACATGAAAAATATCTATTTTCCAACAGTCTGAAAAATGATTAAACAGAATTTTATAAAATAAAAAAAAAATGAATGTGTCGTCTGGTTAAGCACAAGCATAAGAAATTTCAGTCCAAAGATGATTTTTTTCAGAAAGTTATAAGTGCCTGAAAACAGAAAAGAACACTGTGAACGTGCTTCATCAGCCACGATAGAACCTGGCTACTGCACAGCTGTAATAAATATTTAGAGACCACACATTGAAATAAATTGATGCTTCATGTGAAATCTTGGCACCACTGCAGATAATGAGACTTGCCACTGGCTTTAATTGGAGCCAGGATTTCACCCTTATGCTCTGGCTACACTAGAGATCTTAAAGCGGTGCAGCTGCACCCCCTGTAAACTCTCTATTGTAGCCACTCTAAGTCAATGGGAGAGCGCCTTACTCCCCATATCAGTGGAGCATCTGAGAAGACAATGGCAAATCCAATTGCAAGGACATTGACATCTTGTAACCAACAACCCAGAGGGATATGGACTTCCCCACCTCACCTTAGGTAAGCTGAACAATTCCCCAGCTCGAGATCAAAGGACTGGATGGGTATGAGGTGGGGAATAAGAATTGGTTAAGTCGTGGCTCTCACCTGGAGTCTGACAAAGGAGGTCAGATGGAGGCAGACAGACAGAGCTTGAACCAAGGGGTTCACTATAGCTTGGCTGGGCTCTGGGCTAACCAGAATGAACTATGCTTTAACCTTCATTTCTCTAGATTACCTCAAAGACTTCCTATGCGATGTTCCAGTTAATAAATAAACCTGACTGTTTTGACAACATTGTGTAAGAGTCACTGCAAATGCTCGGCAAGGCGCATTAATCCCCCAAAAATGTACAAGTGTCCTTTTGGACTTGCTGAACAGAGCTTACAATGTGAAGCAAGAGTGCTGCAGGCCCAGAGGTCCAGTCTAAGCAGGCAATGAAGCCATGTGGCTTACCCTGGAGGAAGACTGAGACCCCGAAGGGGTCTGGCACACTGAAGGAGTTCCTCCTAGAGACTGTTCCAAATCTGGGGCCATAGCACCAATCCTGTGGATCTGTGACAAGGGTACCTGGAGATCAATAGTGATATGTGGGATCAAGATCTCAAGCAGATTTTTAGGGTAGAACATGTTGCTTCTGTAATTCCTTATAATAGCTTGATATTACCTTCATGAAGGTCACTGGGCCAAAGTGTTGTCTCACCAGGTCTGTAATTTCTGATGCTAAAATGTCTTAGGAAAATACATTCTGTTGAAAGCATTTTTGCTAATAGCATTAAACGCATGCAGGCAGGATATATCTGTGTTCCTATAAAAAACTATACACATGATTAAAAAAGGACTAGAACTCGGGGAATTATTCTGCCTGAAACTTAAAGAAGGCAAAGGAGCAACTCTAACGCAGTCCAGCGGAGACTCTATAAATAACACCCTAATCTCAGTCTGCTGAAGTAAAAGCATTACTTTAGCCTTCCAGCTGAAATATTATGGTATGTTCTGTAAGTGCGTTTAGCTACAAATATTAAATCATCTTATTGTTTTAATTTGCATTAGCAATCAAGTATTAGATAGCAGGAGGACTGACATTATTTCAGAGCATCCTTAATGGCTGATGACAGAATGAAGAAAGAATGAGGAAAAGTCACAGTTCCCCAGCTAGCACTTTCTCCCATAAATGTGAGGTGATGAATTTATTACTCTTGAAAAGCCAGACTGATGGGACTGGAAACTGAAGCCATCTACTTATCCATAACACAGGTGTAATACAAGCAATGGCAATGTAAGCTTCTTCATGCTCTGTGCCCTGCCAATGTGCCTCTGCCTGATGTGGAGCTAGTACTGAGCGAGCAACTTATACTTCGCTCCATTCAATCTCTCTATTGAAATTGCCAACAGGAGTGCTGATTAATGTGTGATTATGACTTTTATAATATGGATTCTTGTCCACTGGGAACTAGACTGAACCTCCAGATGACCGGCTCATTTCACATCAGCCACTGAACAACCACCACCAGGTGACAATGACTTTGCCCACTAATGACTAGGGCTGTTTGAAGAGGGCCTATTGTTATTTCAAAGAAAAAATATTTTGACTAATATAGAAGTTCTGCATGTGTAACACCCTGCTGCTGCATTCAGTTTCTGGCTGAATTAAAGTTTGTTGGGGTTTTTAGACAATGTGATTGTAACAAGGTCGGCACCCACCTCTCATGTGCGCCCATTCTGCTTGGGTGTGTTTGTGTTCTTTCAGTAAGTAGTCCCGGCCCTGATATGGGGCCATATCTCCAGGGCTTCCTCCCTGGAGACCCTATCTTCCTGGGGTCCTCCCTGGGCTCAGTCTTTCCTCAGTCCCCACAGCCAGCCAGGAGCTCTCTCAGTGTTGCCCGGTCCCTGCTAGCACACTGTCTTTGGTCCTGTTGGTCTTCCAGCTAGGCATGCAGTCCTTTCTTCTCCCAGGACCAGCTCTAGGCACCAGCAAACCAAGCATGTGCTTGGGGTGGCACAATTGCAGGGACGGCATTCCAGGAAGTGTTTTGTTTTTGGTTTGTTTTTTTTTGCTTCGGCATTTGTGCTCTCAGAGGTTTTGGTTTTTGTTTTGCTTGGGGTGGCAAAAAACCTAGAGCCAGCCCTGTCTTCTCCAGCTCCAAGCAGCAACTAACTGCTGCTCTATTCTGCAGCTCCTTTTATATGGCCCTCCTGGCCACTGATTGGACATTCCAGCAGCCCCTCTGATTGCTTGCCTCCTTGCAACCACTCTAAGCCACTTGGAGGACCTCTCCACTGCTCCTTTCCTGGGATGGGTGTGGCAGAACCCTGAGGCCTCCAGGAGGGAGCCTTTAGGCCTAATCCAGCCCATCATACTGATCTAACCTCATTCCTTCAAATACCCTTTTGTTATAATATTGTGGCTAGATAAGTTATATTGTTGCTCACGTAAGGTATGTCTACACTACAGCTGGGGGCGAGCCTCCCAGTCCAGGTAGACAGACTCAAACTAGCTTGGCTCAAGCTAGAGTGCTAAAAATAGCAGTGTGGATGTTGTGGCTCGGGCGGCAGCTTGGGCTTTCAAGCCTATTCATTTCTTAGGTCTGAGCTCAGGTGGCTAGCCCGTGTCTCCACTGGAGCCACAATGTCCATGCTGCTATTTTTAGCATGCTTGAGCTAGCATGAGTCTATCTACCTGGGCTAGGAGGCATGCTCCTAGCTGCAGTGTAGACATACCCATAATGGCATACTGGTCAGAGTGATAAACTCTATTTACAAACTGCACATTGTATAGTGAAATCAGTAAACTAAGGGGCGGGGGTGGAACCTGTAAAGCCATGTGGTAGAGTTTGATTAATATAAACTGCCTGCTGCCTCAATTTATTGTTTCAAGATTCTCATATTCCCGTACTTTGAAAAGGTACCTCAGCCTTTGGAATTTATATTCTGGCATTTTTTGTCTGGTAAACCATAAAAAAAATGACAGGGCATCCTGCTGTCCTTTGGGGTCTTCATCAAGAGTTAGATAAAGTCAGATCTTTATAAGAGTGTGCTAGATCTCAATAGTAAATGCAGTATCTTGTATTTCATCTTCTAGCAGTTAAAGAACCCATAGACACTACCTACCCAATTAACAGAACACTATTACCTTTAGTCTGTCTTTGCATCGTTAGCAGTATGAGAAATCTTTAATACATAATATGTATGTTCTCTTGCACACAAGTACTGTATGTTCATTAGTCTGCAGCACACACAATATTACTGAGACAACCACATTCATCTCAGACAAACTATTTACATCACCAGTCAAGAAAGAAAACGAATACAGAGACAACAGGCACTAAGTGCAGTGAACTGTATATGTTCACTCATTCACGGTATGAATCACCGGTTGTAGTTAATGTTATTGCCATCACAACAACAAGTATTCCCAGTGGTGTTCCCAGGAATAGAGCAGTGGCTGTGAATACAGCAGTCAGGTGACTGATCCAAATTCAGGGCAAAAGGAGTTGGGCAATGACCCAAGAGTATTCTTCCTGAGCTGTGAGATAGAACATGGGAAATGGATGATGCGGTTGTTCTATATCCGCTGTAACAAAAAATGCCTCTCTTGCCTTATCCCCAGCAAACACTGGGTTTAAATGTATGTCACAGTTATTTTTAACTTTGAGAATGAAAGCACTATTGGTATTAGAAGAAATTCGCTTTTTTGCATACACGCATTATAATATAGATATGTATCATATATCACACTGTGCTCTCTTTAACAATGTATAGCTTAGAAAAAAATTGCTAACAGGGGTGCTGATTAATGTGTGATTATTACTTTTATAATATGGATACTTGTCCACTGGGAATTAGTATTTTTGTTTTAAAAAGAGGAAAGATCCTGAACACAAAATTCCCAGGACCCCAGGTTCCCTTTCCAAACAAAATTACACAGAAGAGGAAAAACTTGTCACAAATTGCCACAGCATAAAAGTTACGAAGAAAACCCAGGTAAAAATCCTTTTGGAGGTGTGCAAGAGGATTTTGCAGGCTTGTGCTGTGTCAAAGGACATAGTCTTCTATTCATGTACAGGCTCCAAGAATGATATCTGCAGAAATCAGCAGACATTGGATTATTTAGTTTGTGGGCCAATCTCTTTAGACTTGCTTTGTGTCTCATTACCCACCAACTCCTTCAACCTATTCACGTCTATTAATTCTGCAAGTTTGCCCTGGGCTGATGCCACTTTAAAGAGCTACCATCTGTTCCACCCCTTCAGTTGGCCTGTCCTCTCAAAAC
The DNA here is from genome assembly GCF_028017835.1 of Emys orbicularis. Lineage (NCBI taxonomy): Eukaryota > Metazoa > Chordata > Testudines > Emydidae > Emys > Emys orbicularis. The sequence goes on along the minus strand of NC_088687.1, from coordinate 43,057,333 downwards.
CTGCAGTCTCACCTTTATGCAGTGAGAGTCCTCAGACATCCCAGGAGAAGCAGGGGATGATGCTTCTTTAGTGGCTATTTCCTCTTCCTTTTTCACCAGCCAGATATAGCTGCAGGGGTGCTGTAAAATGGGGATGCTAAGAGCCATTGAACCAAACTGTAAACCCTGTATATGATGGTAACCAATTCAAGCCAGAGGATGCAGCAGCAGCCCCCTGGCACCCCTACTTCCAGCACCTATGAATAGCTGCTATTTGAGCCTGTTTCAAGTGCCCCCACATGCTTTCAGTGGAGCAAATTATTTGGCCCTAAATCCATTGTGGACTTTGTTTTCTCTTCACAGTCTCAGCATTACACGGACTATATTAATTACTTATCTTTTAAAGCACTTAGACAAAGTAAAGCACTGTGTAAAATACTGTAAGTGTTAAACATTTTTATGTTTAACTTAGATGTTAAACTTCTGACTTAAAAGTATCCAAGAGAATACTTGTACAAGGTCTAAAAAAGAGGCTTTTAAGAAGGACTAGCTGCAATGCAACCCAAAACCCAGAAACCCTTGGGACTCAAGTTTGTGCCTTACTCCCAGGCCAGCAAATACTGGCATTGCTAGTTGTGATGGCAAGTGCTCTCAGCCTGTTGTAGTTATGCCTCTCAAATGAACCCCTCTGCCTGACACTTGGTGTGGCATTGACAGGATGAAAGAAGCCACATCCTGCCCACTTTGACAGGCGTCCTTGGTGTAAGGAAGTAAAAGGGGGACATTTTGGATTCGAGATGATCTCTGGCTGAAAAAGACAAAAGTAAACAAAAGCAGAAAGGGAGACAGGAAATGCAAGGAGTTCAATTTCATTGGTGCCCTTGAAGTGCAAGTAGGATAAAAGGTCAGGATTTGTTTCTGTAATTCCAAGTTCAGAGGAACATTCTGCTTTGAAATCAGAACATAGTTGGACATGTTCAGTATAAACCTTCTCAACAGCAGTTTATTTCATGGAAATCAACTTTGCATAAAAACAGATTTTGATAGGTTTTTAAAGGGTATTTCCATACTTTCCCTAAGAAGGCAAAGCTAAGAACATTGCAAGTGGGCCCCTAAAATGAAATCAAGTCTGACTTTGCTCTTATAGTACACAATGATCCCATGGTAAGGCACAAGCTTAAGAAGCAGGAAACCTGGGATCTATTCTCAGTACTGCCATAGATTTCCTATGTCATCTTCAGCAAGTCTCCTCTTTCTGCTTCCATTTTCTTATCTATAAAATGGGGAGACGAGCCCTTCCTTAATGCACAGGGCTGTTTGAGATGAAAAGTGTATAAATGGCTCTGCACTTTCAGATCCTTGGATGGAAGGAGTTATAGAAGCTTTATTATGCACGGTTTGACTTCCAGTTGTAGCAGAAGAGGTTCTATATGGGAGGAAGGTGTCGGGTGCATTTTGTCCTTGCCATCATGAATGAATGTATAATTTGAAAAAAATGCAGTAAAATAAAAATAAAAAAATCACAAAAACCCTAATGCTCTCCTGCCTCTCAGGTTAATAGGTCAGTGAACGAAGAAGGTATTTTTTGTAAAGAAAGCGGTGTTGTAGCACAGTGCCTCCCAAGCATCCCTTCATAGTGCCTCTGCAGTGCCCTGCCCGTTTTGCCCTCTAAGAACTCAGCCAGTTCAAAAATCCCCAGCAGGGATCCAATTTATTTAGTCCCCTAGGTATACACTGGCCCTCCAGGCCCCAGCACTAGTTCAGCCTCCCACCCAATAGTTCAAAATAACCCATGAGGGTTGCCTACACTCGAAATGCTACAGCTGCACTGCTACAGCACTTCAGCGTAGACACTACCTATGCCAAAAGGAGGGGTTCTCCTGTTGGCGTAGGTAATTCACCTCCCCGAGAGGCTGTAGCTAGGTCGACGGAAGAATTCTTCATGTGGAGCAGTTTGTTTATATACACAGGGATGTCCCTTGAATCCTCCTCACACATTTTGGTGAAACTTTCATGGAGGTAGTCTGCAATCTTCTCCCGAAGGTTTCTAGGGATGGCAGCCTTATTTCTTCCTCTGTAGTAGGACACTGTTGGTGAGAACTTCGGCAGTCACCCTTGCAGTAAACAGGCTAGCAGCATACAGGCCTGGGATGCCAGCAGCAGCTGTGCTTTCTCTGCCTTTGTTACCCTCAGGAGTGAGATATCAGCTAAAATCACCACTGCCTGTGGAAAATGGCACCAGTATTCAGTGCCATTGCCCTGTACTCATAGTTTTATGCAACTGAACAATTCCCTCCTCATTTCCCTCACCTGTACAGGGCCATACTCAATGTGGCTGGTGCTGTGAGTGGTACCGAGCACAATCACTCCGAAGCAGACATGTCAATTAGCATGTCTTGTTTATAACTGTTAGAGAGCAAGGAAAGGGAGTTCTAAATCTCAGCTTTCACTTTCTTTTGTGACTATACTGACAATGGCACCTCTATGTGTTTTATCTGCAGCTGATGCCATTGTGGCCTTGAGGGGTTCCTCTTCCATACCCATGGAATGCTTGAGCCAGATAAGTAGGACAAACAATAGGACTCGAGATGACATGTTCAGCTACATCCTGCAAGCCAAATCTGCATCAGACCTTGAACAGAAGGCCTGGAGGGTGAATATTGCAGACTGTATAGAGAGGAAAGAGCGGACAGGAGAAAGGCCCAGGAGTCCCAGCAGGAAGAGGAGAGGGAGAGGCACCAGGACATAATGGGGCTTCTCTGGCAGCAAACACAAATGCTGCAGACTCTTGTGGATCTACAGGTTCAATAATCCCAGGATCACCCTTTGCAATCCATGGAGAACTCCAGTATAACACTTCCGTACCCCCTACCCGCCAACATTCCAGGTGGCATCAGGGGCCACATCCCTACCCTACCACTCCACACTGGGGACATTAAGGAAAACCACAGCTTCACATACCTGTGAGAGCCACAGTTGATGTATGTGCAGCTAAAATGGACATGAATGTTCCTTTCCCTTCTTTAAGCTTATTTCCATACATTTATCAAGGTTTTCATGTATTTGCTTTTAACTTGCACAGAATTTTTATGTGTGTTTTCCTTACTCAATAAAACTATTATTTGGAAAATAATTCATCTTTATTAGTTCCCAACTTATGCTGGACAATGCCTGGTGGTAGTGAAAGCACCCACCAGTTGTTACTGTACACTATGACACAACTCAGAATCAGTGACAAACAGTGTAATAATCATAAATGTACAGCAAGCACCACAGAATTAATAGATAGATTGTCAGTATTATATTCATAAATGTACACCAAGCATTACATAATTCCTCGCAGGCACCCAAACTGCAGGGCCTAGTAGAGCACAGTACACCACAACTCATTAACGTGCTTCAAAGCCTCCCTGAGCCATACAGCTCTGCACTGAGCTCCTCTGATAGCCCTTGTGTCTAACTGTTCAAACTCAGCAGACAGCCCCTCCCTTTGCACCCCGGCAACAACTTTTCCCCCTTTGCTTCACAGATATTATGCAGGATACAGCAGCAGTTATAACCACTGGGCTGTTTTTTTATGCTGAGATCCAATATTATGAGTAAACAATGCCAGAGTCCCTTCAGTCTACCAAAAGCACATTCACCTGTCATTCAGCACATGCTGAGCTGGTAGTTGAATCTTTCCTTGGTGCTGTCGATGCGTTCGGTGTATGGCTTCATGAGCCAGGGGACTAAAGAATAGGCTGGGTCCCCCAGAATCACTACTGACATTTCAACATCACCAATGGTAATCCCCTGGTCATGAAAAAAAGTCCCTGCTGGTAACTTTCTGAACAGTCCTGTGTTATTAAAGATGCAAGTATCTTACATCATCCCTGACCAGCCAACACTGATGTTGGTGAAGTGATCCCGGTGATCCACCAGTGCTTGCATAACCATAGAAAAATAGCCCTTTCTATTAACGTACTCTGTGGCAAAGTGGTCAGGTGCCAAAATAGAGATATGTGTGCTGTCTATCTCTCCACCGCAGTTTGGGAACCCTGTTGCTGCAAATCCATCCATTATGTCCTACACTTTGCCGAGAGTCACTGTTGTCATGAACGGGACAAGGGAGGTCAGACCTAATAGTTGGAGGAGGAGTCAGGCTGAGCCAAGTACAGGGAGGTCAGAGTCCAAGACAGGCCAGAGGGCAAACCAAGGTTCAGGCATCAGGAGACAGGCAGGATCAGGTTATCGGGAGATCAGGGTCAGATGCCAGCAATCAAAGAGCAAAGTCTAGGGCAAACCAGGGTCAGAAGCTGGAGTCTACAGTCTATCGCGAGCAGGGTCTGGAGCAGAGATAGGCAGGCAGTCTGTGTTTTTGCTCAGATAGCTCTCCTGCATGGCTTCCTGGTTTAAGTACTGGTATAGCCAATCAATGGGCTGCAAGGGGCCACCACTCAGGTCATGCTGGGAGGTACTTCCTGCTGAGCCCAGCCTCACAGAGTCCTCCCGTAGAAGCACAGCCTAAGCCTCCAGTGGTGATGCGGAGAAGTCAGCAACTCAGAACCCTCAGGTTCCAGTCCTGCATGTTCTTACAACACCCCTGCATGGCAGGAGGTGATTAATGGCCCTGCACAACAACAGCCCCCAACCCCAGTGCATTTTCCAACTCCAAAATGATTCCCACTGGCTAGTAGCAATCCCGCATTGCAGATTTCCACTGTGCCATTGCCACATGCTTCTCCACTGTCAATACAGCTCTCCCTCTGATTTCCCTGTGCTGGAGGGCTAAGGTGAGCTTGGCACACAGATCCAGGAATGTTGCCTTGCACATCAAAAAGTTCTGCAGCCACTGCTCGTTATCTCAAACCTGCTTTATGATGTGATCTCACCAGTCAGTGCTCATTTCTTGGGCGGCGCTCCACCATTTAGAGCTGCTTTGTGAACACCACCAACAATCTGGAATTGGTTCTCACTAAGTCTGACAAGCATCTGCAAAGGTGTTCTGTAGCTGGTGTTCTGTCTGACCCATTTCCTGTTACTAATGGTATTAAGCAAGGCTGTGTGATCGGTCCACTCTTGTTTAATCTCTTCTATGCAGCAATGGTCAATGATGCTACAAGAGACCTGAATGGCGGCATCACGTTACGTTTCCAATCCTCTAGAAAATTATTCAATCGGAACAGGCTGTGATCTTCCACAAAAGTCTTTGAGGTAATTGTTAATGAGCTGCTATATGCTGATGGCTGTGCTCTTGAGGCACATACTCAGAAGATACACAGTTGATTATGGACAAATCCACAGAGTCTGCAGAAAGGTACAGGCTGACAATCAATTTGAAAAAGACAGAAGTCATGTAGCAACCTGCACCAGGGAAAACCTACACAAAACCAAAAGTGACCATCAGCAACACACAACTGAATGCTGTTACAAATGTCTGCTATTCTGGTAGTATATTGTTGAATGATGTTACTATAGACAAGGACCTGACAACTTGTATCAACAAAGTCAGTTCATCATTTGGCAGACTATCAGGCAGAGTCTGGCAGCAAAATGGTATTAAGATTCAAACCAAGTTAAAAGTCTATAAAGTGGCTGTGCTGTCCAACTTGTTGTATGGGTGTGAGACTTGGACCTGCTACAGGCATCACATTGTAGATTCGTTCCATTTACGACATCTACGTGCCATAGTCTGCATCAAATGGCAGGATAAGGTTTCCAATAATGAGGTTCTGGAATGTAGTCACTGCACAGGGACTGAAGCCGTGCTTATAGCATCACAGTTACATTGGGCTGATCATGTGTGGAGAATGGACGACACCAGAATGCCAGAGCAGTTGCTGTTTAGCGAACTGAAAGTGGGCAACTGCTTATGAGGTGGCCATAAAAAACACTTCAAGGACATACAGAAGCTAATTTGAAACAATGCTACAGTGACGTTGACAGCTGGAAGTCACCAGCAACAGATAGATCATGCTGGCGAGCAGTAGCCAACAATGGGATTACCCAGTTCAAGATTAACAGCCGTATGAATTTTGAGGTACAGAAACTGAGTCGTAAACAGTGTCAGACTCAGCAGGCACAGACTGTAATCTCTTCCTTGGCACTGAGCTACCTGTGCTCATCATGCAGAAAGGACTGCCACTCTTGCATTGGTCTTTTTAAGCACAACCATCCTCACAAGACGTAAAACTTGTCAGCGTCATCTTCGGTCACAAAGGACGACAACGACAACAATCTGGACTGAAGTTTTAAGTGTCCAAAAAAGATGAAATGTGTAGGGATGATCATTTTAACTTATAAAGGTATTGTATAAAATTGTTGCTGAAAGTTACCACAGACTGGAACCAAAGGAAGGATATAATCTGAGTTTGTCTGAACTGAAAGAACTGTTGATTACGGGTATCAACACGTCTAGAGAAGCTACAAAATTACCTTAGCAACAGACCAGAACTTTCATATGTTCTGCAGAAGGAACATCAATAATTTGCCATATTTTTGGATCTTTCTTTTCTGGGGAGCAGTCGGCAACTTACTCACTACCAATAGCACCACACCCTGGGACCCATCTCCCAGGCTTTTACCATCACATTGTTGGGCCTTCTTTTTCCTGGCTCAGAAAGATGTCCTGACCAGATGAGAAGTGTGGACCAGATCAGATCATCATTACCAAAGCTATATCCTTCACAACCCATGAGATGTGAATCTTTTATTCTATCTCAAGTGTGTCAGTTCCTCCTCACCTTATTCCTCGGATCTTTTAATTATCTTTTGCTTTTTGCCTGCTGGCTAAAAAGAGTTTGATTCTCTTAGTCTGATAAGAGTTAGGACAAACCTTAAACCTTATCTTGAAGCCTTTCCTCTGATCAGTTTGGCACCTAGTAGCATGTCCCAAGCAGTCAATTCCAGAAGAATAAAGATAGTGTCTCAAAGTGATTAATATGGCTGTGCATCCCGGAAAGGGATAAAACAGTGCAACTTAGCCAGACATTTTTCAACAATAGGAAAGTGAAGCTGTGGTCCTTTATGCTGTGCCTATGACTTGAAAGAAACTGAACTACAAGCATAAGAGACAGAAGCTGTATTTTCTTATCTTCTATTATTTTCTGCTGTCTTCTCGCTGTGTGTACATTCATCCTGTCTTAAGAAAAAACAGGAGCTGACTTTAACAACAAAACCCCAGAGCTACAACCTAAAATTGAATCTCTCTTTTCCCCAGCGAGGACATTTGATACTATCTGACTGTCAAGCAAGGGTTTTTCCTTTTAAAAAACTCTATATATCTATATAAAGAGAGGCTGCGGGGATGGGAGGAGGTAAAGGAAACTGATAAAATCAAGATTTATTTGAATTTGAGTTTAAAATGTTTTTCTTTTTTCTCTTTTATCTTTAATAAATGTTAAAACAAAATTTTGTTGGCAATGTACAACAAATGAAACCAAGTGTCAGGAATGGGGGCCTGCATCTGCATCTGCATCTGCATCTGCTTAGTCGTCAGCCAATGAGCACAGCTGGGTTACAGCAGAACCACCTGATTGGCTAAGGCAGTCATGTGGCTTAGTCTTAATCCCAACAGCAAAGGATCAATAGTTGCTCAATGCAAATAGACTCATAGACTTTAAGGCCAGAAGGGATCATCATGATGATCTAGTTTGACCTCCTGCACATTGCAGGCCACAGAATCTCGCCAAACCACTCATGTAATAGACCCCTAACCTCTGGCTGAGTTACTGAAGTTCTCAAATCATGCTTTAAAGACTGGAAATTACAGAGAATCCATCATTTACATTGATTTAAACCTGCAAATGACCTATACCCCATGCTGCAGAGGAAGGCGGAAAAAACCCCTGGGTCTCTGCCACTTTGACCAGGAGAAAATTATTTTCTGACCCCAGATATGGTGATCAATTAGACCCTGAGCATGTGGGCAAGACCCACCAGTCAGACACTTGTGAAATAATTCTTTGTAGTAACTCAGAGCCCTCCGCATCTAGTATCCCATCATGGGCCGTTGGGGATATTTGCTGCTAGCAGTCGCAGTTTGGCTACTTGCCATGGTAGGCAGTCTTATCATACTATCCTCTCCATAAATTTATCAAGCTCAATCTTGAAGCCAGTTAGGCTTTTGCTCCCACTGCTCCCATTGGAAGGCTGCTCCAGAACTTTACTCCTCTGATGGTTAGAAACCATCTAATTTCAAGCCTAAACTTGTTGATGGCCAGTTTACATCCATTTATTCTTGTGCCCACATTGGCACTTAACTTAAATAACTCCTATCCCTCCCTGGTATTTATCCCTTTGATGCATTTATAGAGAACAATCATATCTCCCATGAGCCTTCTTTTGGTTAGGCTAAACAAGCCAAGCTCTTTGAGTCTCCTCTCATAAAGTAGGTTTTCCATTCCTCGGATCATCCTAGTAGCCCTTCTCTGCACCAGTTCCTGTTTGAATTCATTATTCTTAAACATGGGAAACCAGAATTGCACACAGTATTCCAGAGGAGGTCTCACCAGTGCCTTGTATAATGGTACTAACACTTCCCTGTTGCTACTGTAAATACCTCGCCTGATACATCCTAGGACTGCATTGGCCTTTTTCATGGCCGCATCACATGTGCAGCTCATAGTCATCCTGTGATCAACCTATACTCCCAAGTCTTTCTCCTCCTCTGTCAGTTCCAGCTGGTAAGTTCCCAGCTTATAGCAACAATTCTTATTGTTAGTCCCTAAGTGCATGATCTTGCACTTTGCACTATTAAATTTCATCCCATTTCTATTACTCCAGTTTTCAATGTCATCAATAGCTTCTGGTATGATATTCTGGTCCTTCTCCATATTGGCAATACCTCCCAGCTTTGTGTCATCCACAAATTTTATTAGCACGCTTTTTGTTCCAAGGTCATTAATAAAAATGTTGAATAAGATTGGTCCCAAGATCAATCCTTGAGAAACTCCGCTAGTAAACTCCCTCCAGCCTGACAGTTCACCTTTCAGTTCACCATTGTAGTCTCCCCTTTAACCAGTTCCTTATTCACCTTTCAGTTCTCATATTAATCCCCATCTTCTCCAATTTAACTAATAATTTCCCATATGGAACTAAATATACCTTCCTGAAATCCAGGTAGATTAGATCTATTGCCTAAAAAATTATTTTTCTTCTCAAAGAAGGAGATCAGGTTATCTGGCATGATCTAATTTTTATAAAACCATGTTGTATTTTATCCCAATTACCGTTAACCTCTACTTTCTCATTTAAAATTTGTTCCAAGACCTTGCATACAATTGAGGTCAAACTAACAAGCCTGTAGTTTCCCGGATCACTTTTTCCCCCTTTCATAAAAATAGGAACTATATTATTATTTCCCCAGTCATAATTTTCTGGTTCTCTGTGTTTACTTTACTCCAGCTAGGTTCCTGCTTTGCTCCTGCACTGCTTCAGTCTAGACCTTGCTTGCACTCAACCTGGAGCCTGCCCTGCACCAAGTCTTGTTCCAGTCCTGTCTCGCCTTGCTTCTGTCTTGGAACCAGCCCTGCTCCTGCCTTCCCTGACTCCAGGGACCTTTGACCTTTGACCTTTGGCTCTCATTCCAGACTCTGACTCTATCTTGACCAATGGCTCTGGCATTTAGACTCTGAGTTTGGTTCCAGTCCCCAGCACTGATGCTTGCTCTGACCACTGGGCCTCTGGAAACCACACTCTGAACGACAAATGATTGCTTTATGCTTTTCAACTTCTGTCTTCATTCTATTTCATTCTTCTATTTTTTTTATTTTGGGCCAGTGCATGATCATAGGATCAGTGTATCCTAGTTACAAATGCAGTCTAAAATGTTATTTTAGTTCTGACATTATCTAAGAGCCATGTTAAACCACAACTACATTAGTGCATTCATGTGACACCAAACTTTAGCATATCCCTCCACCCATTCTGTTGCTGATATAAAGTTATTTCCTCTGCTATGTTTGACGTTTCTTTAAATAAGCTGGAAGTGTCTAACTTTCTAAGTATTGAACATTTTGCTACTATTAGATATGTCACTAACTATTTAATGGTGTTCAGTGGCAGACTGAATTCATCTAGTAATTTCAAGGTACAGATTTCGGGAGGGGCAGATTTTTATTGTCAGAAAGAACTTTACATATATTACTCTAGTGGTTTAGTAATTTGTGGCAAGAAAACAATTATGTGAGGCAGGTTAGCTGATGGTTGGTGGCATCTCTAGCATAGTTGTACTATAGGGAAGCAGTGGTGCCTAAAACATTGGACAGGGACTCAGGAGTTTGTGTTCTATTCCTGGCTCTGCTGGTGACCACAGGCAAGTCACTTTCCTTTCTCTGTGCCTCAGTTTCCCCACATGTAAAATTATACTGGCCTCCTTTCTAAAGCACTTTCAGATTTCTGGATGAAAAAGATCTAAATAAGTGCTCTGTATAATTGTTATTTATCTGTTTTATGTTGTGGTCTTGTGTGCACTAAAATCTAAGATTTATTTATTTATTTTTTTGGTTAAGGAAAAATCATAGTGATAATGAATTGGGTTTGTTTCTCATGTTCTACCATGTTTTTTCCAAATACTCGGACAACTCAAATTCCTACTCTACTTTTATATCTAATGTCCGTGGGTATGAGACAATTAGCCATTTGTATATCTTGCAAGATGTCTTTTATTACTGAAATTCATAACAAAATTATCCACTTGTGATATTAGCTCACTTTCCCATGTATTGATTAAGTGCTGTTATTGTAAACAGTTTTTCTTTTGTTTCTTACCCCTAATTAGTTTAAATGAAGCCACTCCAGACAGATTTGCCCACTTCTTATGACTTTTTTTACTGTCCATTTGTGTATGTCTTACTGACTGCTCAGACAGAAAGTATTGTTCCCATTAGTGCCATGTCTTATATAAGTCCTCACTTTCTGGAAAATGAAGCCAAATCACCACCCTACACAGGGGAAATGAATGGGACAGTTCACACTTCTCAGAGCTACTGTTGCAGGCTCTCTGCAAACTCTGGGAGACATTTGCATTGGTTACACTTGCTTTAAGCTTTAAGGTTTTCTTAGCTGCCAAAGAACTGCAGCCTCACTTTCATGTAAGAAAGAAAGAAAGAAAGAAAGAAAGCTGAGACTCTGGAGAACAACTGAGTTCTGTCTATACCCGGATAGTTGTTTGTGTCCCCCAGGAATTGTGCCTTGTACTTTTGGAAACACTGCATTAGTGTAAGCAGGATAAGTGGGCCTTCCCTGGAAAGTTCTTGAGATGACTAAAGCCTATACTCAGGATGTGAAGACTGTCATCCCAGGTGGAGGCATCACCTTCTGTAAAATCTGCTATTAGAGCCCCTAGAAGGTTCCAGTAGATCCCTATCTCTTCAGGACTGCTGACCTGAAGATGGTGCTCATAACCAAAGGGAAATGTGTTGAGCCCCCATAATATATAATTTGGCCTTTCCAGCTGTGATCTGAAGTATGCATTAATCTAGCCCTGTTGTAAATGGGGTTAAAGAGCTTTACTCATCTTCATCTTAGATGTAATTGTGTGAATGGGTATTGTGACTGTGTAATATTATAGTTGCTGAATGATAATAAGAGGTGATGGCTGAAACGTATATCTTTTAGATTTCCCTTGGCTATTCCCTTCCTTTTACCTACAAGTATTTCTGATGTCAGATGCAGACCCAACACTTGTCAGCCACATACATCACTGCACCAAACTTGCTGTTTATATGACAGTTTAGAAAAATAGTCTCTGCTTCACATGATCATAGCCTTCAGCAAAAGCAGGGTAGAATCCTGACAGATAAAATAATTCATAAACATCGCCTTTCCCTTTTAGCAATGTTTCTTACTACTCGGTATCATTCATAAATTAGTGTTACTCTAGGTTTCCCCAAAATGTTGGGTCTGTCATGAAGACATCAGACTAAAGGACCATACAATTAGCATACTAAACTGATACTAAGGGAAACTAATTTAAACAGAGTGAAGCTCTGAGGGACATATACATTGACTTTTAAATTTCAATATGGTGTTGAGGGTGGAGGGGAACCTCCTTCAGGCAGTTTTAATAGGAACATAGGATCTGCCATGGTGTATCAAACCAGTGATCCATCAAGTCCAGTATTCTCCCTTCTGTACTGTCCACTGCAAGATACTTCAGAGGAAAGCAAAGAGCCATGATGCACCAGGCTAATTTTGCTATTTGAATTCTACAAAAAATGCCGCATTCTTCTCACCCCTTGCCCCAAGTGGTTACAAATTTTCAACCAATCCAGTGATATGAATGACTTAATACACTTTAATATTTACAGTTATTTATGCTCACTAGTGGGCAGTTCCATAGACAAACCCTGCTCTGTTCCTTTTGATCTGTCATTGTGGGTGAGACAATTTTATTTGCTTTAACTTTCATTACTCCTCCAATCTACAGTATATTTCAATTCAGGGGCAAGCAAGTCATCAGTATTCACATAGCATCCCTGACTTCTAAACAAATATCAGGGGCTGTGTCCATCAGCCAGTCATCGGGTATTATAAAAAAAATAGAGCATTCATAGAATTACACTTCTATTCACCAAAGTTCCTATGTTTAAATTATATACCATTGTTTTATGTCCAGAATTTCTGAAGGAGGCAAAGTTTGAATCCATATCAGAATACTTTGTGATTTTGATTCACTTCCAAATAGATACCAATGAATATTGGCTAGTGGTATATGTAGTAGAGCTAAAACGCATAAGGCATACTAATGTATTTTATTATTGTATTGCTTATTTACTTATATTTTGCTGGATATAAATATTTTACTTCCTTGTTCTCTTTAGGATTTTCATCAGGGCCTGGTTTTTTCTATTTTTATAGCCTAGACTTTTCATCTGCTTTCTCCTTCCTTAAATCAGGTTTATTTTGCAGTGTGTTCTCTTTTTCTGTGCCATTTTATATTTTAAGTTTAAGTAAGCAGGGAGTGCCAACCTGCATCAGACTATTGGACCATCAGATCCCGTGTCCATCAGATCCAGTGTCCTGTCTCAAGAGTGTCCTGTACTTGAGATTTAAAAGTGCAGAACACTGAAAACAAAGGCAAAGCAACAAGGGAGACACAGAAAGGGAGGCTGTAAACATTGGTATCTGCTTTGGATGAAGAAGTGCTGGACTGAATTTGTTGCTGTTTATCTTGATTATCAGGGCCGGCGCAACCCGTTAGGCGACCTAAGCGGTCGCCTGGGGCACTACAATTTGGGGGGCGGTGACCGCGGCGGTATTTCGGCGGCGGGACCTTCCGCCGCCTCTGTGGGGGGCGGTATTTCGGGGCGGGACCTTCTGTCGCCTAGGGTGGCAGAAAAGCTGGCGGCGCTCCTGTTGATTATTCATAATTGTTTGCATTGTTATAATGCCTAAAGGACTTATTCTGGAATGGGGTTCCTATTTGCATGCACTGCACACACAATGAAAAGATGCACCGTGCCCCGAACAGCTTGCATTATAAATATGTGATGGAAACAAGAAGTGGATACAACAAAATACAGAACTTCTTTTTCCCTTGTAGGTGATGTTGGATACAGCTCAGCCATTACAGCATTGTGTGAGAGTGCATCAGAGATGTAGGCAAGAGCTGCAAATGTACAGATATCATAACAAATTGAGAACAAGGAAGAAGAGGAAGAGACCTGCTGCGGAGAGGTTGGATAGAAAACAGTCTCAACTTAGAACAAATTTCTCTTAAACTATACGAAAAGAATGTTAGGGTTGCAAAGTAAAGCAAGGAATTGATTTAAAATGCTAAAGCAATTATTCCCTTGACATCTCTTCTTTCCATTCCAGTCCGAATTCAGGGCAATGATGGGTGCTCCCTGCCAGGGCTTTGCCGCTGGGATCCATTGTGTGTATATCTGATCAGGAAGGAAGCAAATGCCAAACTCCCAAGTAAGAGACAATGTTGTGTACAGTGATCTTCCCTCCAGCTCTAGGCTGAACTCCATAGTGTATCAACTGGGAGGGATTCCACACAGAGGAGAGGAAGAGAAGAGAATGTCATACTCAGAATGAGGGCCTGCAGATGATCTGGGAACAGCTAGTTAACTGCAGCTGAAACCCCCAATTGGCCAGATCAGCTGAGTTGCATTGCCAGGAATGCTCCTAAGTCCAGCAGTCGATCTTGGGCAGTGGCTGTGATTGGTCCTGTGCCTGCCTTGTTCTGAGCCCTTCTTGGTCTGAGTCCTGGTTCCGGAGGGCCAGGCCTGACTGGCCATGACAGTCACAGAACTGGTGCTTCCTTCCATGTCACTACCTGACCCCACCCCAGAAGGACTTGATCTGACTCCCCTCTGTTGGGAAGGCAATGTAAATGACAAGAGCTAATGTGAGGCTGTCTTTCTGTATGGCTGCCTCAAAACATCATTTCTGATTGTGTGCATCAGTGTTTCTGGCAGGTCTGATTTTATCGTTGTTTGGCTTCTCAAGCTTTCATTTTGTTTCCAGCCAATTTGGCTATCAGTATATCATTTTCACCCTCCCCTTTTTATAATGCAAATGTGTACCATTCTTTATGCGTTTTATCTGATACAAGTATCTTTATTACAAGTTGTGTAGAAGAGAATAGGGAAGCCAACAAGAGCATTTCTGTCACTAAAATTATGACTGAGATAACACTCCTATCAGATAAGAGACACCCATAGCTATATTCATTTGCAATTAATCCTTTTAATTTGAATGTTAAACAGAATGGATAATACAGTGCCTTTTCTCTCTAAAAGGTTTGATATACAGAAATTATATTAAGCACTATGGGAATCTGAAAATGGACTGCCTAAACACCAAGCTAAAGGTTGTATTGAAGGGCAAATGCCTGGACTGATAAGAAATGGAAGGTTTCAACTGGATAATGGTTTACAATTTAAAAATAAGCTTGAATTTGGAAAGCCTCATTAAAATATTGTATCTGGTATTGGGGTTTAGTTATGAACAACTCATTCAGAGTTCTCTAAAAGTAATCTTATTTATTTAATAATTCAGCTCTGTTATTGCCACAAAAATGGAATAAGCTGTGATTATTCTTGAAAACTCAGTAACTGGCCAGATTTTGTTCATGCAATTTTTTTTTTATAGCATGCTCGTGAAAACTTTCATTTGCGGTTTTTTTATACAGATTCATTTTTTGGCAGTTTTCTGGATCATTTGTCAAGTTGAGCTTGATTGATAAGCAAGAGGCTTTTTTAAAAAAAAATCAAGAATCTTAGCATTAAAGTTTGATATGAATATGTCTGTCTCTCCTCATCTATTAATAGCGTCTCTGTCCATCTGACAAGCAACCTGCTTTGGATCACATTTCATTTTAGAAATCTTAGGTAGACCATTGCAAGAGACCTAACTATTGGGGCTAGGAGCTACTGAATATTCACCTACATTTCCTGTAAGTCTCGAAAAAAGATTACCATTCATTTAATGGATCAGTCCAAAACACAGATATCATGATTTTTTTTAATTATGAAAGTGTATTTGTAATTAATTGGACACTAACATTAAAACTTATAGGAAAAAAATATAAAGCTGTAGCTTTAGAAGAACTTAAGAATAAACAAAACACCATTTCTCTTCTATGTAAATATTCAAATAATGATTCTTAGAATATGCAAAAAATGGAGCGTTCAACTCGGATTCAAAGATGATTCATATCTGCTATACAAAAAAATTAAAGATCAACTGTATAAAGTTCACCATCTGGGGGGAGTAGGAATGGAAGACTAATCATCACGCCTGATATTACAACTTTTCAAAGTTAACTATATGTCTCGTTAAAATATACCCCTTGCTAAAATAAATCAATAAAATGTAAAAAATCTTCATTTGAGCTCACTATCACCAGCAAATCTCCTATAAGTATGTCTAGAAGTTTCTCCACCACAGCAGTATCCCCAAAATAAAACTCTCTGTGTTTGTATGCAGTATACCACAAAGAGGGTATGATCCTGCATGGAGAACTATATGGGTTTAGGGGCTTTAGATTGGCTAAGATATGTCTATACACCTCTACCCCGATATAACATGATATAACACGAATTCGGATATAACACGGTAAAGCAGCGCTCCGGGGGGGCGGGGCGGCACACTCCGGCGGATCAAAGCAAGTTCGATATAACACAGTTTCACCTATAACGCGGTAAGATTTTTTGGCTCCCAAGGACAGCATTATATCGAGGTAGAGGTGTATTTCTAGGTACATAAACAGCCATCTCCTTACATTTGGTTCGCAACTCACTGGAGAATGTCTTCTGTCCTGCCAGATTTGTGTTGAGTAGACATACATGGCCTTATTTTCAGTGTTTCAGTGGGAGCTGTGCATGCTCATCACCTGTAATGAAGGAAACTTGAGATTTTCTTTCTTTCTTCTTAACTTGTCTCAGCTGCATGTCTGGCTTGGTTTGACAGAAGCCAGGGGAAATGTTTATTCTACCTCCCCAGGAGGATAGGTTGTTTTTGTGCTTCCATTAATGGCAGTCGGTGAAATCCTAGCCCCACTGAAGTCTATGGCAAAACTTCCAGACCATTGAAGTCAAAGAATTTCCTGAGGTTTTTTAGGAGCAGGTAGTCAGACTCCTCTGCTCCCTGCTGAGTGGGTAGAGAATATATGTGTCAGCCAATGCAATAAGACCCTGTTAGCCATGCTTGAACTGGAGGCTGTGGGCTTGTTATATTCACATGCAGGCTAGCTGGAAAAAATAGCAGGTGAGAGGAGAAGTATATCATTACTTTTTGTTCTTTGTTTTGGTATACCATTAATTTCTTCCCATCTCCCACCCCCAAGAGAACAATGCCAGGTAACATACTATGAGGGCAAGCTCAATGCTATCTGAAGCTGAAGACATTCTCCTTCATGCTTGAATGAACTTGTGTTGATGGAAAGACTGAATCAAGATGAGATGAACAGGTGATAAAGTGAAGTGAGATTCTGATATATAGTCAAATTCCATACAGTAAGTTTAGAGAGACCACGTGAGTGAACTAATATGTTTTATTGGACCAACTTCTGTTGGTAAAAGAAGACAAGCTTTTGAGCTACACCAATGGCTCTCAAACTTTTTTACTGGTGACCCCTTTCACATAGCAAACCTCTCAGTTCAACCTCTCTTATAAATTAAAAACACTTGTTTATATATTTAACACCATTATAAATGTTGGCGGCAAAGCGGGGTTTGGGGTGGAGGTTGACAGGTCGCGACCCCCCATGTAATAACCTCGCAACCCCCTGAGGGGTCCCGACCCTCAGTTTGAGAACCCCTGAGCTACACAGAGTGCTTCAGGTTTGGGAAAGGTACTCCATGTGAGAGCCAAATACAAGGTGGAGCAGATTATTTAGCATAAATAGCTAACACATTCTAAGGAACCATTCAAGATAAAGTGGCCCACTAACACCTCTGGTCATAGGACAAAAAAGGGGAGTTAGTGGGTTAGATTGTTGTAATAAGCCATAAATCCAGTGTCTTAAGACCAAGATATTTAGTTCCTACCAAAACTGCAGAGTTCTCCAGCAGCTGAACCAAAACCATTGAACAATATAGTAGAGACCAAACTATGGAAAATGTTCATGGTTGTATGAATCCTCCTTAAAATGAGGCTTAAAAAAACCTAAGGGTCTGCAAACTGCACCCTTAGTGTTTTGACTTTACAGGGGAAGAAAAGAGCCTTTGTAGAAATGAATTCTCCTTTGGTATTTAATGTTCCCAGATTTTTATTAGAAATATTTATATAAAACGGGTTGTTTACAAACCAGAAGAACAGATCCAAAGTACAATTTTCCTGGGGAAATGGTCAGATAACTTACGACAATTTGTGTACGTTGATTTTTTTACAGGTAAAAGACTTGCTCATTAATAGTGTTTTCTTACAGTTCATTTAAATATAACTAATTTCTATGGGTTCTGTTCCCTTAGTATTTCACTATAAGGGAACATGGCTTCCAAGGTCCCCACCCCTTTCAGCCTTCCACATCCACTCAAGGAAGCAAGCATGTGGCAACAAATTAGCCACTAGGTCAAAGTCATTCAACAAACAGTCCATCACCTGAGTCCTACCAGTCCAGGCAGCAAAAGATATTATTTATAAAAAATAGATTATATGCACTTTTGGTCTCACTCTTCCACCAAAAGAACATACGATACTTTGAATTGTAACAAAGACCGGATGGTATCTGTCCATGAGTTCTGAAGGAATTTAACAATGAAGTGCTGCATTACTAACGCAAATATGTAATCTATTAAAATCACCAACTGTACCCAAGGGCAACTTTGTATGCTGAGGGTCAAGTTAATGGCTTTCCCCCCCCCCTCTCTGGGATATGTTTGTTTGGCCATATTTCCTTGTATTGTTTAGCTGTGTTTTTAATTTAATTCTCTTAAGGTGCCCAGAGTGCTTTTTGGGAATGTATCCATAAATTAAAATAGATTATGATTACAGTTTGTAAAAAGACAGGAAAAATAGTTGTCTGGAAATAATCATGGTGGATTGGCTTATATAGTTATGTAACCAGTTTCTGTATTTATTATGTACTTTCTATCATGTCCTGACCCAGTTACAGAGTGATTGAACTATCTACAAATTTATTCATACTTAATAATTTGCACTGGACAAAAATCATTGCTAATTTGCTAAAATCTTATGTGTTCTGCACTCTATTCATCCATCGTGATCCTGAATCCCATTTGTAATTCAGTGTGCTGCTTCCTGAGGTATATGACTGTGGAACAGACTGGGTGGTTCAAGGGGTTAGGAACAGATTATGCGGCCTTTCAGCTGGAGGTTGCTGGTTTAAATATGGCTCAGGTCAGCAGACCAAAAGTTGTTGCTATCTGTCAGTTGTTTTGTGGCCACTATGAAATGAGCTGATTTTGTTTCAGTCCAGTTCCTACAGGTTAGTCTAGGACAAAGACATAAGGGAATGATTTTCAAGGTGTAAATGGGAATTGGGTATCCAACTCTCCTTGACTTACAAAGGGAGTTGGGAACCTATCTGCTCTTTGTGCCTTTGGAAAATCTCCCCAGTATGGACATGAAATAAAACTACCTACTCATATGTAAATATTGAGGCTACTCAGTCATGGAGTACACAAAACACTTAAAGTGCCAGTAGTGTACCATGACTTGGAGACAAGCCCTAAGTCCAATAGCCACATGTCTGAATGGTTAAATGAAAGGGTATTTTACTAGGGCTGGCACAAAAGGGAAAGGTTGCAGATACCCTACGTGTAGAGATTTAACAGTTACAGTTCAAAGTAAGCAATAGCCATGAATGTTTGGGTTCCTGGAGCAGTCCAGGTGTGAGTTAGGGCTCTTCAGGCTAGAGCTGGGGGGTGTCCTCTTCAGTCCAATCTCTATTCAAGCAAATAGAAGCTTGTAGGTTTCTAAGCCAGGTTCAGTCAGTGTGTCTCATCAGGGTCCCTTTGCACTGGTTCCCTGCCCAGCTGATGTTGCTTCCCAATAAGTCCTGTATAGACTTATACACAGCTGTAATGTCCAGCCCTTACAGCCTGTTCCAAACACTGCTCTGTGTACAGTTCCTGTGGAATTCTTTCTGCATCCAGCTTCTCTGCAGCTCCTTGCCTAACATGCAGCCTCTACGTCACAGAGCCAGCCTGGCCACTTTCTGCTTCAAGACACTTTCCTCTGGCCAGGGAAAGAGAAAGGGAAGTCCTGTGAAGAGGGGGTTCATGGGAGTTATAATCCTCGTTTAGCAGATCCATCAAACATAACTAGATGCAGTTGCTGTAGGTCAAGGCAAAAACATATTGGCAGGACAGAATGGGGAGGTTGCTTCTACTGCATCTTCATGTGGTGCGTTGATCTTCAGTATTTGTGCTGTCAATCTAGCACCTTTCATCAGCAACAGATCTGCTAAAACTAGAAATACAATTGTAGTTTTCCCAGAGCAAGATTTTTTTCCTGTTATACCTCTGAGTTTTATACAAGAATTGGGATAATGATCAACAACAAAAACTAATGTGACAGAACCGCCAGCGTGTGTACATGCCTTTGTGGCCTTTTTATTCTTCTAGGGCTCAGTTCTGCAAGGTGCTGAACACTCCAACCTAGATACAGGAAAGCCCTTAAGCAGGTGCTTAACTTTAAGCATGGAAGTAGCCTCATTGAAGTCAATGGAACTATTAATATGCTTAAAGCTAAGTTTAGTAGTTCCTTGCAGGATTTAGCCCCTATTGACTGTCTCTGGAACTAGCCTAAGGTATTGTTTGCCTCCTGTTCTACACTAAGATTGTGAGCGGACAAAGCTTTAGTTTTATAAGAGGCATAATTTCTTAAATGGCGCACCTCTTCCTGCACATTCTACAAATGAAGGGTACTCAGAAGCAAAAATCTCTTAGGGAAATGGTTAGAGTTCTTGGATACCTCAGAAGCAATGTCTTAGAGGATGTTTCAATTCAAAAGGGAAATCTTGATGTTATGCATTGTAACATTTTACCTTCTTGTTAAAGGCTCCATTGATACTTTATTCTATGCCAGTGTTAACAGATTATATATATATATATATTTTTAAAAGGCTATGGGGGCATGAAGGAGGCCACTCTACCATGACTAGACTTGGTAGGTCTCTAGACAATGTGTCAGATATACAAAACAGAAGAGAGACACTGGATTCCAATATGCCTAATTTCAAAACATCATTCTTTCCGCCTGCTCTCAGAAAGGCTAACAATTTGGTTGTAAGGACTTTATTAAAAAAAAAAAAGGGACCTGATCTTGCAACCCTTGCTCATGCAAAGTGTCCCAGTGAAGTCAGGACTGGGTACACAAACTGGGTTAAACTCAGCAGTTTTGATTCATGTTCTTATGATTTGCAGTCACATAGATTCATATTCCTTGAGTTCCAAGTTCTACCTAATCCCAAAATTCAAAGAGATGCTCAATAAAAGCAGCCATGTGTCACCTAGTGTTGAGGGAAAAAAACATATTGATTCAGGTTCACTTAGTCAACTGGTAAATCTAGGCTCAGATTTGAGTTGATAACAAAACCAGAAGCCAAATGAGCTTTGTTGGGCTAGGGGGGGGTTGTGAACATTTTGCCTAGCTCTAATAATAACACATCATCCCAATTCTAGAAAAGTTTAACAACCAGAGGGCCAATTATTCTCTTGAACTCTGCAATTGGAGGGGATCTTCTGGAAATGGAGGTCAGTCATCTTGGCCTCTGCCCACCTTAAACTTGCACCAGAGACCCGGATTTAGGTCTGGGTCACATTATGTGATAAAAGCACTAGGACTCTCGTAGGGTCCTGAATCTTAATTATGTACAAGAGTCAGATAAAACAAAATATCTGCCCACTTAATGTATCAACAAATTGCATCTCTTCTGAAGTGAAATAAGATACAAAGAAGGGAGAAATGCAGCTACAGCAATCTAATTGGATTAAGAAGAGAAAATATTGGATTTAGGGGGAAAATAAGATAAATTCCAATATTTTTCCTCCACTTATCCTAATTGAGTGGTTTTAGGTCCTCTTGAACACAGAATAGGGATAATCTATGAGGTTAGCAATGACAGCATGGAACTCCAATAGCCTTCTAGGCTGAAGACAGAACCACAGCAAATGTATAGTTATGAACTTAGTTTAATATATTGTGAAATGGCTAAAATTGAATATAGCTGATACTTAACACAGCAAAAGTATTGGAAAATATTTTAAATTAAATGACACACTTTAAGATAGACAAAGTGGGTGACAATATCTTTTATGGGACCATCTTCTGTGTGGCTTGAAAGCTTGTTATCTCTCACCAACACAAGCTGGTCCAATAAAAGATATTCCCTCACCTATCTGTCTCGCTAATATCCTGGGACTGATACAGCTACAACTACAATTCATACATTTTAAGATAGACTACTTAACAACTTTCAAGGTCTAGGAAAAAGTTGGTAGATGAGTACAAAATCTACAGAACCAGTAAACTGTTCTAAGCATTAGTCTTAGACCAATGATCAGAACATTTTTTCTTCCTTTTCTGAATAGTAGGTATGACCAAAGCATACCAAATTTATATTCTGTTAATCCAAATTGGGGAGGGTATGATGGTTGTGATTCAAAATTATACTCCATGTAACTTGCAGAACTCTCCAGACTGTTTGCAACTTTTAGGTTGTGATAGCTTGGATGAATCTCTTGAAGCATCACTGCCCACAATGTTATATAATGCTGGCTCTTCATAGACGGTATATATTATCATCCTTACACTCTTTCACTAAACTCAATAAAAAGTTCAAAATATAACAAATTGCTGAATATCGCCATACAGTAACTCTTGTACCAATTGGCACAGATACGCTCCATTTATCCATTCTTATTTGCAGCACTCTCAGCAAAAGAAAAACATTGAATTGTTTAGGAATTTTGTCTTTTTGACAGTAAACTTGTTCACCAGGCAGTTGCCCACTTCTATACAGCAACGGGATGGGCTCAATGTTTGCATCTGTAGGGAGTATTGACTGAGAAAAGGGCATTAGATATGATTTTAGTGAAGGAAGTCCTGGCTTGAAAAACCTTGTATTTTGAGTGAAATATAGATGATAGAAAAGCAAAATTGATTATACTTAATTAATATACACTATGCTTAATTAATATTTTATTTTTAAAATATATGCAGTCAGCACAGCAATGTATAAAGAAGTAAAATGATCCTGCAGCCCTTATTCTAGTAATCTTTCTACTGACTCCTGATTTCAGTAAGAGGAGAAAAAGAAGGCTTAATGTGTGGAGGATGAGGACATTGGATTTGTATGCGGATGTACCTAGCTAGGCATGTGCAAATGTTTAGACCTACATACATTTGCAGAGTTTCACAGGTGAAAAGGGTGTTGATCCATTTTTGCCTTGATCAACCATTATGTAGACCTTTCAAAATATGGCTAGTATCTTCATCAGCATGATGCTACAGTAGCCACTGAGATCATATAATACAACTTCAAAACACAACTCTGAGAGACTGATTTTCCTCTAGTGATTTGGTAATATTTTACACCTACTCACTTTGCATAGAGCTTAATGACTACACGAGGTGCATAGAATCACAGGTTCAGGTCAAATTTTGTGTATCCTTTCATTTAGTTTAAACCGTAACATTAGCTTAGTCCAGAGTTCTGCTTAAAAATAAATGACTTGATGTGGCCCCTTATTTTTCTTCATGCTAGGTGAGACATTCAGGATTACATGGAAGTACTTAATTCTGCAGCTAAATACCATTTAAAATATTGGACTCTTGGTAAATTCCATGTAGGAAACAGAAGGCCAACTCTTTTAATTTACACTGTTGGAATTCCCACTGACTTCCTGATTCCCATGAAAGTTGCATGTATGTAAATGAGAGCAGGATTCAGCAGAGCATAAAATCTAGATTCTATTCCTGGCATTGCTGCTGATTTGTTGGTCAAGACACTTTACTGCTTTGTGTCTTTCTTTATCTATCTTTAAATGGGGGGAAATATTGCTTACCTACCTGACAGAAATGTTATGAGACATAATGTTTGCAAAGAACTTTGGCATCATCATATACAATTTAAGGTAATATTGCAGGGTACATTTTTTTTTCTTGAACCTTGCTGATGCGTAATACTAAATTTATATCTCCTGGGAAATAATGCCTAGCTTCAACAGGCAGATTAAGTCCATTATCAAATTAATTCTTAAACATGCCTCCCCCCCAAATTCTGTTAATGGAAAATCCCATATCTTACGAATAAAACACCCCTTCTATTCACCATCATCTCTTACTGACTTTCATTGCCACTCTCATTACGCATGCTGAAGCCCAATAAGTTCTGAACAATTTTGATTTTGGTTGAAATAGCTTCAGTTTAAGGTAAAGTTGTTATTTTTAAACACTGGTGTCAGGCTATTTGTTTTATAATTCAGGTCTTTGCTCCATTAATTTATCTTACAGAGATAGAAACCAGAAAATAGATAAGACTGGGATTCTTGTTTTTTTATCACACTCAAAGGAAAGTTATGACTGCAGTTTCTTGAAGCATTTTATTCCATTTTAGACCTGCCCTTTGGCTGATCAGTCACCTCAGCTAGAGATACTGTCAGTGGGTGTTATCTAAATTGTGCCCCTCTCTTAATTTTGAGAAGGATAACAATATTCCATCAGAACAGTTGGTTTATATAAACAATCCCCTTGTCCAATACAATTTTACCAAAATATCCCTAGCTTGATAAACTCATTCTCTTGATAAGAGTGAGAGATTGCCTTAATTCTGCTGTTCCAGCGGAGATCTATAATACTTATGGAACTAAAGCTACACCACAAACATTAATGTGAAAATTAATTCAACAAACAGCACTCTAAGTAATAAAGACTATTGCCTCTGCCATGCTCCATTATTTATTTTAAATATCTTACTCTTTTACTATTCAGAGTGTCCCTGTAGTAACATCTTTCTTTTACTCCTATCTAAATGATTACCAAGTAGGGGGTTTCTAAACTAAAATCGTGTCATTTCAAAATACTATACAGTCTATTTGTTTAGTGCTCATGGAAAAAGTGCCAAACTGACAGCCCTGGAGACATAGGTCCTCCCTGAGCCAAGACAGTAGCAGCACAAGCTTCTCCATGCTCTTCTACCAATATATCTCAAACCATTTCTGGAGGGACCTGCTCTTCATTCTTTGGTCTCTTTGCTGTAGCTTTCATGTGGACATCTGTTCACTAAGAACTGCAATGATGTCACTAAATAAGAGGAGTAATGCCTCTGGAATATTATTGACTTGGGGTTAAACTTCATAAGTGACTTTGGAGCACATTTTCAAAAGTGATATTTAGGGCCAGATTTTCAAAGGTTTGATTTCAGTGAGAGTTTGGCACCCACTGGAATTCTCAAAAGCATGTAACTGTCTCTTTAGACATCTAAGTATCTTTGCAAATCTGGCCCTTTGGAGCCTGAGTCACTTTTGTTAATGTAAGACACTTAAGTAGTTTTGAAAACTTTACCCTTGGGCTGCATTTGAACTGATGACTATTCACATACCATGGTGGCGGCTGAGATACAAGAAGACAGATGAGCTCATAGCCTAGCTCTAATCTTCCTGTTCTTTCTGTTCCTTCAGATTACTGTAGATTATCTATATATATTACTCGTGCAGATTAGAAGTACATCTCTACATAGATCCTATATATTGCTTCTAAAATATTGGTTAGAAGTGCAAAATATTTCTGAAACTAAAACAATACAAGGATTTTGAGCTACACAATGGAATTTTTAATTGACATCTCAGCTACTTCTCAAAAAGGATTTTCTCCTCTCTTTGGAGAGGAGAGTTGAAATGCAAGCCTCAATTGGCTAGTTAACAAGTAAAATAGGGAGGGCAGGATGAAGAAGAGCATAATCAGCAGCACCTAGTCCAAATCTGTAGAGACCCCTCAACATTAACAGTATTTATTTGGGCTTTGTGGATTGGGGTAGTAAGACGAGGCAGATAAAGGGATATAGCTGATTTATGTGACATTATCTTCTTCCTAAACATCTGGAATGAGTGCAATCATGACAGCCTGACCCAGAAACTTATATGAAAACCCTCTCTGCATTTTTCTCCTCCATCACGCAGAGAGGTATGGGTGAAGGTACAGAGAAGGCAGCTAGTGGAAGCAAGGTTCCTAAAGGGGTCATGTTGCCAGGAAAGAATGCAGTATACAAGGGCATCTCCCCGTTACAGATGTTCTGGCCCTTTGTACAGCTGGCTCTGCGGTACTTATTTGCAGATCTGTGGGACTGGAAAGCCATGCCCCTCCCCCTCCTTTGACGAACAATTTCCTCTACTTTATACCATGATGCCTCATGAAATCTGACTTGAAAGCCTGGGGTTTGTCTGGGTAACTTGTCCCCTCCAATTGTTCCCCCCCCCTAATTTGTGAAATCAATAATCTGATTTAGTAGAACTCCACAAATTGTGAGGGAAACTGAGGATTTACAATTTTTAAAAAAAGTTTAAAAATAAGACTATCACAAGCATTACTAACAAAGGCTCTCAAGGTGCAAGAAATTGCATACAAACAAAATCGAAATAAAATTAGTATTGTTAGTAATTTAATTGCTAATTTCCTTAGGATGTTTCTAAGAGAATTTTTATTGCTGCTCCATGTGATTAAATGTAACCTAGTGTGTCATGTTTAGTTACATAAAATTTCATTGTTACATAGCTGAAAAACAGCTAAGGTTGTGGGCCCATCAGCCTGACCAGCAAGAATTCATATTGGATAACCCACTGAGACTCACTTGCCACAAGGGGTGGTTCTGCTGCACCAGAGTAGGAAAATGTGAGGAGCCCACAAAGAAGATGTGCCTCCCGTGTGTGCTATTGAGCCAAGTTCTCCAGAGGCTCCTAGTACACTACTGTACAGTGGAAAGTTTGCTGGAGGAGCAGGGGAAATGGATCCACTGCTATGTGGCCATTCTCCCAGCCCTGAAGCTGCAGTAATGGCAGCTGAGTGGCTCTTTTGCCACATTGCAGTATGGGAGGAGGAAACCTAGCCTATGGCTGAGGAGATCAACATATAGCCTGGCTGTTGAAGTTGTGCACTGGGGGTAGGACTTGGAGATAGGTGCATTTTGGCAGGAGTCCACATTAAGTGCTATTGCTTCAGTTTTCACCTCACTTTTATTTAAAAACACTATGGACCCTCATTCTTCACTCCTGGAAGTTTTTAATGGCTAAGGGCATTGCTATTGGGCACTGTCTCTCCTGTGAAGTTTTGTATGTGAAAACAAGTGTATATGAGTTAAATATTGATTCTCAAGGATAGGGTTAGAGTTAGGATTCTCATTATCAAAAGATAGCATATGCCACTCCTTATGAAAGAAATAATGCTCTAATAGGGCGATGGGAGTGGGGGAAATGGTGGTACTGATTTTTTTTAAAAATCAAATCACCGCTCATTCTTTAGGTCTTTTAATAACAATATATCTCCCCACAAACTTGAATTTTCATCCTAATATTCTTGTCGCTATAGAAGCTTCCTGTTATCTATAGATGTGTTTACTTCATTCTCAAAGCACTTTATCAGTAGTTTCTTTATGATATAATCCATGCTTAAAGATTGACAAGACACTTTTCATATGGCTTGTCTCCCAAGATAAGGTTATGGTATTAATTACTTAGGGGACCTGATTTCATATGGTTATAACCAGTTTTCTCAGGATACATAAGTAAAATTCAATGTAGCCAGTAAACAGTCTTTCAATAATACATACACCTCTACCCCGATATAACGCTGTCCTCGGGAGCCAAAAAATCTTACCGCGTTATAGGTGAAACCACGTTATATTGAACTTGCTTTGATCCGCCGGAGTGTGCAGCCCCGCCCCCCCAGAGCACTGTTTTACCTCGTTATATCCGAATTCGTGTTATATTGGGTCGCATTATATCGGGGTAGAGGTGTATTAGAAATTGTATCCATTCAAATGTTAATAAGCTTCCAAGTATCCCGGAATAGATGTATAAATTAAATATCTGTGCTCCACACTTTCAACTGTCATTTTTGTTCTGCTACATACAAAAAATATTCATTTCTCTTGGAAATAGTAGAGCCTTCTATATTTTATATTAGGCAATGTTGAACTGCTGGCTAGATAAGTGACTGAAAATGAAGTGCTGGCTAGATGCAGGGTGGAGGGTTTTGATTTTGTGGAACATTAGCTCACCTTCCATGGGGAGAGGGAGGTGTATAGTTTGGATGGCCTTCACCTCAGTAGAAGAGAGACCACTCTCCTTGGGGAGAGGCTGGCTACATAAGTCAGAAGGGGGTTAAACTAATATCAAAAGGGGGAGGGTAAAAAGAGGGAAGCTATGAGCGCTCATGAGAAAATAGAGATGTTGAGAACAACATTAATCAAGGAACCAATGGACATGAAGAGAAGAAATTCTTGAATTGCCTATACACCAATGCTAGGAGCCTGGGAAACAAATAAGAGGAATTGAAATTGCTCGCTTATGAGCAAAAATTCAATCTAGTTGGTATTATTGAAACCTGGTGGGATGATTCACATAATTGGAATGTTAAAATCAATGCTTATAACCTATTTAGGAAGGACTGAATTAGCAAAAGGGGAGGGGGCGTGGCAGTAGCATTCTGTCAAAAATGGCATTACCTGTTTCCAAGACACTAACTGTGAAGAAAATGATCTTGAATGCTTATGGATCAATGTCCTAACAGATAAAGCACAAGATGCCAAAGGCGAGCGACGGGGAGGGGCTGTAGGAGCGAATGGTGGGCATGGTCTTTGGGGAGAAAAGTTGAGAGGGGTGGGGAGAAGCCAAGCAGGAGCAGAGCCATGGGTGAAGAGGCAGGGCCATAGGGTGGGGTGGGGCCACAGGGTGGAGCATGGGCAGAGCAAAGGGCAGGGCCACAGTCTGCGCCAGTGGCTCCCCCACTTCTAGGGAGATTCCAGCGCTCCTGCCTGGCAACCATAAAGGGCCCCTTCCAAGTGTGGGCCTGGCACCATTGGTGCCATTGTAAACCCAGTACTGTCCATTAATTACGTTACCCTCATTTCATTCTTTATTAATCAAGTCCCATATGAGCCACTCATTATCTTGTCCAGGATCAATGTCAGGCTGACAGGACTATAATTACCCAGGTCATCCCATATATCCTTTCCTGAGTAAGGAGTGCAAAATGAGTATTATCGTTTTAGGTCAATGAGACTCTGCAGGAGTCAGTGCTAGCAGAATGCATCAGCTGACTGGGCTCTAATACAGTGTAGAAGAATTAGGTTTAACATCTTGATGTCTGTCTTGTATGGATAATCCTATGTGATTCGAAATTGCTGTGGTTAGCACTTAGTATGATGATGAGTGCTTATAAATATCTAAAACTGGGCCCATTCTGCCCTACAACCTATATAATCCTATTGAAGACAAAGCGGGTTAGACATGGTGTAAATGGACAGAAAATGGCCCACTGATATTTTTTTTTAATGGACTAAACTGACAAAGACAAACTGATTCATTTTCCAAATGCCAAAATGTTAGCAGAACTGGAATGAGGTTATGCATCTCTTCAAGATTCTTCCTACACATGCAACAATACAAAGTTATGTGTGGTGAAAATACACAATGCAAAATCTCAGCTCATATTGAAAACTAGTTGTGCATCAGAAAAGAAAGAAGTAGGGTATTGCAAACCTGTTCTCTAGGCGTACTGAGGTGACTTGTACACTCAGCCCTAGCAGAGGTGAGTGTCTTGTGTTGCTCAATAGTTATATCTCTCTCTAAGGAGGGAGTAGTATTTCGGGATGGATTCTTCTCCCATTGAAATAGATAGTGAAACTCCCATTAGCTTCAGTGGCAGTAGGATCTGGACTTCAGTCTTTCTTGCTCCACTGCGTAGTGGCTGCTACATTAAGCCTTTAAGTTCAAAGCAAGAAAAAAACCTGGTTGCAGTCTGCAATGTGGAGATAGAGAGAGAATAGCTATACTGTAATGAATAAACTAACACATTGATTGCTGTACAGACTCCTTATGAAAACAGATGAAGTTAAATTCTCCCTCAGTGCAACCCTACTGACTCTAATGGGGTTGCACAGTTATGAGGGCATAGTTTGCCTCGTAATATAATTACCTGAAACTCTCATAGGAACAAAAGAAGAAGTAACTTTGTATTCTCCTTTTTACAACAAGAATCTTTGTGATTGAGCTCTATACAAATGGTATAATTAGCTTCAGTTACCAGTAAGAGGCATAATAAGTGTCTTAATGCTCACATTTTTTTTTTTGCTTTATACTTGTCACTTAAAAATAATTTGGAAATCTAGATTGTCATTGCATTTTTGTCATAGGCAAGCCAATGAAAATGTTGAACTCTTCTTATTTTCACGTGTAGGGAACCTTATTTAAACCATTTTCCTGGGCTGGGCAGGGGAGAGAGAGAGAGAGAGAGAGAGACTGCTCAGAAATGTAATTCGTTATGAGACTTATATGATTGTATCAGGCAATTGATTGCTTTTTAATTTGTTTCTTGGACGTTTTTGTGGAAATCACACTGTTTGGGGCCATGCACTGCTTCATGCTGCTATGCATATAAAATATACAATTTGTGGTTTTTTGCATATTCTTGAAAGCACCATGTCCATGTTAATATTACTGTACATATAACCCTACTTAGAAGTTATGCCTGGGAGAAAAACTATTTACATCGATAAAATGCACATAAAGGCTGCTTAGTGTGGGCTTCATTTGTGTCTGGGGATCCTTATAACTGCCCCTTAGCAAAGTTGCCTTGTCTGTCCTTTCTTCAATAGGAACTGTTCTTAAATGCCCCAGCTTTGTTTGAGACATGCACTGATTTGGGGCGGGAGAGGGAAGCTGTTATTTCCCCTGCTCATGTGCAGGTTGGAGTGGAGTCCCCTCCTCTCCTCATTGCCTGCTTTGGTCGATGCTCGATTCTCTCTCGGAGTGATGATGCTGTCTGTCCTAGCAAAGTGATGATGAAAAGGCAGAGGAGAGGGGCAGACCTGGAGTGCTTTCTCCTCATCAGCTCCTCACTCAGACCTACTCCCCAGCTCTGCCTATCAGGCTGCACATTGTCTTTCCTTCCTGACAAGCAGCAGCAGCCTGGAAGGAGAAGGGAGGGGAAGGGATATTCTTTTATGGTGAGGGTTTTGTCCCTTCCAGCTGCTCTGTCCCTTGCTGGGCAGGGCTTTCCTCCTCCTCCTCCTCGCTTCCCCAGCACAGGCTGCTAGCCGAGGCTGGCCGGCAGCATCATCCTGAGAAGAACATGAGCATGTCCAGCAAGGGCAGGCGATGTAAGGAGCAGGGGAGAGTGACCTTCCCCCAGCAGCAGCAGGAGGAGGAGGACGGGGGAGAGGAAGAGGAGCAGCAGCGCCGGCGGCGGGGCTGGAGAGGCGTTAATGGGGGGCTGGAGCCCTCTCAGCAGCAGCAGCAGAGAGCAGTGAAAACCCAGCGGGACCCCTACGGCTACTACCCGCCCCTTCCACTGGTCAGCAGCATGTAAGTACCGGCGCTGGCTGGGGGGTGGCCCCCTTCCTGCTGGTGCCCTGGCGGCGCCTGGCGAGGAGATGTGCGGGGTGTCGGGGAAAGGCTCCGATTGTACAGCCACAAAGTTAGCGCTTGTCACGCCAGCTCGCCCCGGCTGCGAGGCAGGTGAACAAGCCGCTTGGGGCTCGGGCAGCCCCGCCAAACCGGGCACCCCCCCGCTCTCCTATCCCGCTCAGGCACCCGCCTGACTGTGTCTCTCCAGTGACATCAGGGGGACGGCGCGGGCCAGTTCCCTTGGAGCCACTCCGAGGAGATGCTGGGGCGATGATCTCCGTTTAGAAATACAAGCGGGTCAGTGCTGGGGCTGAGTAATGCAGAGCGGATGGGGGAGGAGGTACAGGTACCTAGCCTTGGGGTGGATGCTTTCAATAAAGCCGTGATGATGGGGTTACAAATCCCCCGCCCCGAGTTTGCTTTATTATTCTGGGCAAGGGACTGGGAAAGTGAAGGATGCTGCGTCAGTAAATTTACACAGGCAGAGCAGGTGCCTGGACCACTTGCAGAGGGGTCCGTGAGATTTGCTGTTCCTGGGAAATTAAATGTAATGCTAGAATGTGTCTCTTTGAGTTGGAGGAAAAATAGACTTCCATTCATTTCCGGAGTTACATCTGGATTTGAAGCAAGACAGGGGGGGGGGGGGAACCCAGAGGAAAGGGGACAGCCTGGATCTAGATACAGTAGATAGATGCTTTCTCCTTTCTTTAGGCTGGGTGGGGTGGCCTGGATTTGTAACACAACCTTTCAGTTTGTTTCTCATGCAGAAGGAAGAAGACCCTCCCCATATCCCCGAAGATTCTCATGGTAGGCAAGAGGCCCAAGGATGGAGCTCAGAGACCGAGGGTCAGCAGTGCCCCCTAGTGTCTCTCCTGCGCACTCCACCAAACTGCCCCGGACAGACAGTATTTGAGCTCCTACCCTGCCTATCCCTTACTAGCGTTTACCTAGAGCTAGACCTAGCAGATGCAGATGAAATATTGCAAAGGATTTTGTTGGGTGCAAACAGGAGAGAAATGCGATGGTTTATCAGTTTGTTTATATATCCTACCAAGAGCAGGTTTTCTCGGGCAATCTTTATTCTATCAAATCGACTGTTATTCACACAAAACTTTTAAAATTAAATTGATGTTAGATGTGACACAGCGCAGATTCCTTCTGCAAAAGCCAGGATGGAAATATTTTACCAAACTTATTAGTAAGGTTACTCAAAATCCAAGACATTTCCTAAGAGAGGATGTTTTAATATCCTACTGGCTAAACTTAATTTACATTGACAGCAATTATATAACATACAGCTACATGATGTTCTGTGTCTAGTAAAATAGTTTTCTGAGAAAATCCAATTGCTGGCTTAGTCAAAGTTTTGGGAGTTAATGAAGTTCTCTTGTCCCAGTGGCAAAAAAACTATTACTTCCACACAGGTACAAAAGTATTTTTACATTTTCATATGGTGAAAAATATGTTCAAAATCTACACTAATAGAATCACACCCCAAAAATAGAAAACCGAAAGAACTGTGCAGAGGGACAAACTTTTGAACTGCATCTTGTAAGTTTATTTCAAGTTTTGACACCTTCTGAAAACATCATGATGGTTAATAGTTAGGAGGACTTACCTGCAACAGAAATACATTTACTTTTGTAAAGATGTTAAATTTTTTGTCTGTTTTACAAAATCAGTACAATGGCTAGCTAGAGAAAGAGGACTAGGAAGGGACTGGCTTGCCCAGTTTTTATGTGTGGTGCCTAGGAATTGTTCAGTCCTTTAATATGTTATAGTTTTGGTTGACACTTCAAAATTTTGGTCTCCAAGGATTACCTGAATATCTTACAATTTCAGGTCAAATTAATTCTTAATTAAATGTTTTCATTACTAAGCAAATGAACACTTTTTGAGTTATATATTATTACAGAATGTGTTCTGTGTTTGTAAACGTGCTTAATTAAAATCACACTGGGGAAGACTTTAAAATACAACAATTAGAGTAACACTTAGAATGTGATAATCACAAATATATGTACATTCTACCATCCCTGGGTAGGAGTTTTATACTGTATTATGCTTTGTATCCAGTGGCCCAGACATCAAGAGACTTAAATTTCTAGATCTCTTTACTGATAATATAAATGGTGTCACAGAGCCACTGACGTACTCCCTTCCTTAAGAAATGAATATTACACCAACATGGACTAATACCTGAGTCCAGTTTACTCAGCTCAAGGCTTTTGTATCTGGGATGAGCTCCACCTGTTGGAATTACTTATCAGAATACAGCTCTTGCATTCCTATCCTAGAAGTGACTGTCCACTGGGCTGATACTAGTACTCCCCAATCAACGTAATAGGACATGCTGAAGCAACAGGGTATAGAGGGGAAAGGATATGTAACTTCTGTTATCTCTACTGAATGCCCAACTCTGCAGTCTGATTCCAAACTAATATAGCATGTTAGAGAGGGTTTCTGCTAGATAGGTCGTTTCCTCTAGGATGCTGTTTTAAGTAGGATTTTAAATGCTAAAAAAATGTAGCACATATTAATGAAATCAATGTGAATAAGTATACTGATTAACTGAGATAAGGTGTCCTGGTATGCGCTGTAGCTGTACAAACATAGAATAAGAGACAGTCCCTTCCTTGCAGAGTTTACCATCTAAGTCAACATGACAGATAAAGGATGGAAGGTGAAACAGGCAAAGAGGACTAAAGTGACTTGCCCAAGGTTATACAGCAAGTGAGTGGCTGCACCGGGAATAAAACCCAGGTTTCTTGATTCCCAGTCCAGTTATCTATCCAAGTTATGTACTGACAAGTGCTGGGCTGCTACATGATGTATACTATACATTCATATATCCAGGGTTCTGGTTCTATTCATCATAGTTTTGTAAACAAGACAAAATGATGGAGACAAGTATTGATAAAACATTGTAAAAGAAGGAAGGGATTATATTGGTAGTGTGATCCTTGATCATTAAGTAATTTAATGGTGACAAACTGGTTAGCTACTGGTCAGACACTTATTCTATTGCATATATCACTTGGGCATTCTGAATGTTTAGGCACACACCCTTTCTAGACTAAGGCTGTGCCATGTGTCATTGGAAAGGTATTTTCCCCCAAATTTGCACTAGAGTAACATTTGGATTATGATCTTGATTTCACAAGGTACTAATGGTCTTGTCAAGGAACACACAGGCAAAAATACTATGAGTTGTGGCTTCCATTTTCAGAGAAACCTTAAGGGAGTTAGGCACCTATCTCCCACTGAAATGCAATGGTAGTTGTGCACCTAATTCCCTGAGACTCCTTTGACAATCACAGCTCAGATCAGGGGGAGGAGTGCAAGGGAGTTTAATGTTCTCCTCTGCCCACCCCTTACCATGTTGCTTCTCTGTATAGGCTGTTTCCCTTGTGTTGTGTCTGCACAGATCTAGCCCTGAGATCAGAATCTGTCTAGCTGTAAACTTATTTTTCCTATCAAGCATATTACTTGTTCTTTCCACTGAGCTTATTTGTACCTAAGCAAACAGGGATGGTAAAAAAATGACTTAAAGATTTGTGAGGAGGGGACTGAAATTGAGTGATGTCTTCCTCTGAATATCTTACTGTATCTTACCTCTGCTGATATGGTCTGACTGTTGTCTTCACAGCCATGAACCAGCACTTCCACTAACAATGATTCATTATATCCACTTTGGATGAGATTACTTCAGAATGGACCAGTGTTATACTGTGGGTTGGGATCAGACTGCTCAGCTGTCCTAGGTTATGTGAGTGCATTTCAAGTGAGTGAGCCTCTCTGTTCCAGCAAGACAGGTGATATTTTACAGATGAGAGAGAGAGAAATCCTCATGTTATACATTTGGATTTAGGGGAATGTGCACTGAGCCAAGAGGCCGTGAGTTTAAGTTCATCTCTTCTACTGACAGGTATTTATATTTCTGAGCACTTCAAAACATTTACTGTTGGGCAAGGCCTCAGCACTGCTGTCCTACGAGCAAAGCTAGTATCATTCCCTCCACTAAAAAAATGTTAACTGAGAGATTGCAGAAGGTTACTTTTGACAGAACTGGGAATAGAAACTAGGTCTTTTATACAGCAGATTCAAGCCTCATCTATGCTGCTTTTAGATTGATTTACTGATGTACTTAGCTATTCTGACTGTAACTGGTAGACCACAGTCCCTTCTCAGGCACACATATACAACCTCAGGAATGGAGATTGTTCGTAACTCTGAATGTTCATAACTCTGAACAAAACGTTATGGTTGTTCTTTCAAAAATGTACACCCAAACATTGACTTAATACATCTTTGAAACTTTACTATGCAGAAGAAAGATGCTGCTTTCCCTTTATTTTTTACTAGTTTACATTTTACACAATATTGTACTGTATTTGGCCTTTTTTTTATTTTTTTGCCTCTACTGCTGCCTGATTGCATACTTCTGGTTCCAAATGAGGCATCTGGTTGACTGGTCAGTTCATAACTCTGGTGTTCATGACTCTGGTGTTCATAACTCTGAGGTTCTACTGCATACACTTGTCACTTCTCCCCTTACTAGCTGGTCCAAAGAAGACGGCAGTTGGTTTTTTAATCTCAAATTACAGAAGTCGTTACTGGGGATCTAAAGTCCCTGCTCTCAACCTATGTGAGGGATCCTTATGGCTGCAAATAATGCAATTTCTGTTTCTCTAGTTTTCTTTTTTATAATTGGTTAATTTTGTGTTTTCACTGTGTAAACTAACTCAGGAACAAGTTTTATAGTTAAACATTATCTGTCAGTGATGACACAATGAGCAATAAAGCACAGGTGTCCCACGTTTCAGTCATTTGTCACACATTTCAATTGTCGGTCACACTCGGGCAGGTTTGAAGGTTAAAAGGTATGGTTGGTGTGGCGGAGGGCAGCAGCTCATCACATTACATTTGAAAAGTAGAGGAACCAACAGCCGAATGCCCAGCTTGTCACTGCTAAGTATGATGTTTCTAGCTTAGTGCATAGCACTAACAATATGTCCATCTAGAGGGGAAATTTAGCTTCAGGAGCAGACTTGAGTGTTCAGGCAACAAAGCAGTGCACGCTAATGTGATAGTGTTATGCATGCAAATCATGAGATGAAGAGACTTCTTAAGCATCTTTTTCTGGAGAAAATAGGGCTTTAATGTCTCTTTTTTATTTATTACCTGTATCAAAGATGATGAATTTTGTGGACAAAAATATGGTTATGAAGTAGGATAGTTTTTATTTGTTTATTTTCTGAAACTTCCTTGTGTGTAAATTAATCACAGACTTACCAGGAACATATTATTATTGCTTCTGAAAGTTCCTGCTGTATCTCATTAGGATTAAGTGACTTCACAGAGTGTTTTCTCGGTCACTCTAAAGCATGCCCATATTACGGAGGGAGTGGGTGGCACAAAAGGGAAGAAGGAGATGTACTGTCCCTATTTCATGTTATCCTAGAAAAACATAACCATGGATTATACTATGAAACTGGAGATGTACTCTCCCCTCTGCAAATATTGTTAGGACCATAGCCTGGCTCTGAGAAGCTAAGAATATGTTAGTGAGATGTGTGTTGTAAAACAGGAGCTTGCATGAGTAATAATAGTCATGGTTAGGCTAACTGTTAATAATTTAGGGTCTGATTCTGTAGTCCTTACACATTTAAACTGTTGTTAAAGTCATTCAAAGTTTTGCCTAACTAAAGTTCAGGACTGGATCCATGCTAGCAAATGACTACTAATGGTAACGTAGTTAAGAAGCTACAATTTGTAATTTAGGACACCAGGAACATGCTTGCTTTATCCATGCCATAAGCAGATATTGTACCCTGTTAGCCCATTAGTTCAGGATTAGGGATGCTCTGAGTCAAATTCTGCCCTAGGTTACACTTGTTCATCCTGTTTGCTAGTGAAGCTTTTAAGTTCCTTGAAACAAAAAGCTGTACACCGAGGGTTTGTCTAAACTGCAGTTGGAGGCATGATTGGAGCTTTCACATGTAAAATATGCCTAAATCAATTCTGAGCTTAGCACAAAGTCACAAATCCTCTTTGTAACACAGCTTTTCCTTTTTGTAGACATAAGTAAAGAGGTTCAGGAGCAAAGAATAATGGATGTGTCTTCTTTGGCATAGCTGTTTGACATGTTTCAAAAACAGATATTTCTTTTTGCATAGACTACACGGTAGTGCCACACAAGTCACTGCTGCTATACAAAAACACTAATCATGCTTGAACATTTAAATAAGATAAAATATTTTATCATGGGAGAGGCCTGCCATTGGTAATTAATATTGTAATATCACCATCCAGATTACAATGAAACAGCACATTTGTGTTAGCTAAAATATCCAAGGGCTGGACCAGTGTGCTTTCAGGATGCTTGTAGCTTTCATAAAGTTATAAAGAGTTTGTTTTGCTCAATATATTATGGGCTGATGCAGACAGCTTCAACAGCAGCATCCCTCCTACATCATGAATGGAATTTTTTATGCAAAATAAAAATCTTTGGGTCCAAAATGACTGCACCTTGTATTGAATTCCCACTGAAGTCAATGCGAGTTCTTTGCTGACTGGATTGTACTGCCATGGTACAGAGAACACTATAAAGAAGGTTGCATTGTCAAGCACTCAGATGTTAGAAAATGCCCAAATTAAGGTTGTCTGTTTAACCTTAATTCAGCCCCATGTGCATGGTGATGCAGTCTTTAATTACATCATCACATACTATTTTTTTCCACAGGACTCCTGACTCATTCAGTGCATAAAATGGACTGTACTTAATAAACAGCTAATTAATATTTTATTTACTATTTGTTGTTCAATGTATGGCCCAAGGCCTTATTTACTGTACACTATTCTGCTCTGACCCCCACATACAAATAATTTCCCAGGACTGTGAAAATTTAAATTGATAAAAATAAAAAATGCTTCAAATAAACATTGATATGATCTGTTGAAATTATAAAATAAAAACTGAATTCTGCCAAGCCTAGTCATAACTTAGCTAAATGTGGGTGACTTTTCACAGGAAAAGCAAAAGGCATATCCCTTACACTAAGGCCACCCCTTGACAAATTTCAAGTCCCTGCTCCAAGGCATGGAGACTCCTACAGCAACTTCTAAAAATAATTCTTACAACCAATTCATTAACATGGACAAAACAATGCATTTTCCCCTAATCTTATGTCCAGAAATAGCTGAACCATTTTGCTTAAACTTTCCAAAATAATTCAGCTTGAGGCAGACACCCAGCATGGAAAATTTAAGCCCAAATGGTTAAAGTTTGGCAGAATTATAAGCAACTGAAAACAAGATCTTATAATTGGAGGCGTTAATACTTAATAGCAGATGGTGCTGCCAGCCACACCTATAATAAAAACATGGCTTACAGAGGGGGAAGCTATTTTCTGTTAATAGATATCAACTTCATTAATACCTGTCATACAGTAAAATGGCATCATTGGAGATAACTTTGTGACCAGCAACAATGGGCCAAATAATAAAGTCCTCACTCTCTTTTTACTTAGTCTTTCCTCAGGCAAAACTCAGATTGAAGTTAGTAAGGGCTGAGTACAGTTTTTAGAAGTTGGCCAAACACTGGTAGTGGTGCATGCTAAAAAATATGTAATTGGTCTTGTACAGTCTATGTGCAGAGATCACCAGCCAGGGTCAGAAAGTAAAGTTTTCCCCACTTACAGCATTGCATGTGGTGCAAGGTACCATATGTTTTGTTTGCATTTTGCCTTCCTCTAAACCATCAGGTCTGTGCCACTATTGTGGGGCGGATACAGGACTTGATGTTTCCTATGTGTACCTATTGAATGTGCTTAGAAGATATTTTTGAAAGGAAATGATGTTGCACATAAAAATAGTTTACCATGGTCCTTGAGGAGAAATGGGCCTACAGGAAATGAGTCTGTGAACACCTTTCAGTTGTGAGCAAAAGACAATATAAGGGTCTGTGACCCCTCCTCTACCAAGAAGCCTTTTCTGTGCAAGGGTAAAGAGTGAAGGGCCAGGACAGAGGGAGATACAGGCAGACAGCTGGGCAAATGACACAAGACAAAGGAGAAAGTCATCAGTGTCTATAGCCGCTGGGGAAGAATC
The DNA here is from genome assembly GCF_028017835.1 of Emys orbicularis. Taxonomy (NCBI): domain Eukaryota; kingdom Metazoa; phylum Chordata; order Testudines; family Emydidae; genus Emys; species Emys orbicularis. The sequence continues at coordinate 43,018,217 of NC_088687.1, read as the reverse complement.
TGCCAAGGAAATGACTGCTATAATAGTCTACAATTATTTTATCTTTTCTGCTTATTAGGTCCATTGAAGGAAGCCCGTCTCTGAGACGTATGACTATGATGAGGGAAAAGGGAAGACGGCAAGCTGTTAGAGGCCCAGCGTTCATGTTCAACAACAGGGGCACAAGCCTCACTGCTGAAGAAGAGCGTTTTCTGGATGCAGCAGAGTATGGGAACATTCCTGTGGTGCGCAAAATGCTGGAGGAGTCAAAAACACTAAATGTCAACTGTGTTGATTATATGGGCCAAAACGCCTTGCAGCTGGCTGTAGGGAATGAGCATTTGGAAGTGACAGAACTTCTGTTGAAGAAGGAGAACTTGGCACGAATCGGAGATGCACTGCTGCTCGCTATTAGCAAGGGGTACATCCGGATAGTGGAAGCAATTTTGAATCATCCCGGTTTTGCAGCAAATAAGCGACTGACTCTGAGCCCCTGCGAGCAGGAGCTCCAGGATGATGATTTTTATTCCTATGATGAAGACGGCACCCGCTTTTCACCAGATATCACCCCCATCATTTTAGCTGCCCACTGCCAAAAATACGAGGTTGTGCACATGTTGTTATTGAAAGGAGCGAGGATAGAAAGACCTCATGACTATTTCTGCAAATGCAATGACTGCACTGAAAAGCAAAAGCATGATTCTTTTAGTCACTCCAGGTCGAGGATAAATGCCTACAAAGGCCTGGCTAGTCCTGCTTACCTGTCTCTTTCCAGCGAAGACCCAGTTCTCACAGCTCTAGAACTCAGTAATGAGCTTGCCAAGTTGGCCAACATTGAAAAAGAATTCAAGGTATGAGATCTTTTTTGTTTGCCTCTTTTTTTTTTAATGTTGACTTTACTTGTAATGTCATCAGATGCTTGACATTATTTCCTGTATTTTACCTTTTGAGTTAAAGTTGTTTGATTTATATTGTTCCTTTCGGTTCTTGCTATTTTGAATGCTCATTGAGTAAACCATTAAAAAGCAATTTTGCTTGAAACAAAATTGCTTTTACACTTAATATGCATCAAGAGATACAGAAAAAGTGCCAGTGTGAGCATTACTAACCCTACAATCGATGGGAAACAATTTTATTCACTGTAACAGATAATAGTTGTTTTTGCTCACGTGCACTCTATAGGGGTAATATAATCTGAGCATCAAGCAGCAAAATTACACTTTTCATTTACACAATGACTTTGTTTCCATTTTTTATTCACACACATTTTGAATGCTGTTTTCTGCAAATTATTAAGATGACGTGTGATTGTTGTTTTACCACTGGACAGTCAATTTTTTCATTCATTTTTCAGGAGTGTATTTGTCTGCCCAGAAATGTATTTGTCTGTTTACATATGCAGTCCCTTTTATTCTCTTTTTGACTTGTATTTTTTAGATTCACTGTACACTAATTATTTTGTATATCTCAGCATCTCCATTAGGTAATTCATGATTAGACAATGATAAATATTACCCAGTGCTGCCTCTTCATGATATGCAGTTCCCTGTAATACCTCAGAAGGTACACTCACAAAAACCAGCTGTATGGTTGAGACTACACTGCACTAAAAAAAGCCTGGATCAGGGAATGACAGATTGTAAACAGAGAGTGGTTATATAAATGATGTATCTAGTTGCAGCAAAAATTTTAATGGGGTCCTGCAGGGTCAATGTTGAGTACCACTTTATTTAATTAACATCTTCATACATGATGTGAAGGAGGGAAAAAGACTCATTAATCTTTGCAGATCACAGCCAGCTGTAATTTATTACAATCACAATGGAGGACTGAGAAGAAATACAAGTGGATCTAGAGTGGGTGGGGAAAAATGGGTAGGAATGAATAGAATGAAGTTTCATTTGAACAAAGAACGAATGTATCCTTCTGGACAGGAGTAATCCCAAATATTGTTAGATAACAGAAGCGAGGCAGAACTAGTAAGAAGGAAAGCTTTAATGCTGAGAAAAACCTATGGGTGGTTATGAGATAACTTTAACAGAACATGAGTTTGTGCTCCAGGAATGGCCTGCACCGCTGACAGAGTATAATGCCAAAGCAAATATTTTATGATTAGGGGCTTGATTCTGCACAAAATTCACATGGGCTCTGCAGCCCTTACTCCAACCACTGTGGCACTTACTCAGGTAAAACGCTACAGTAAGGGCTGCAAGACCTCTGGGTTCTGTAAGGTTCCTTATAGCCTACACATCCTAGAGCCTCTTTTAGTCTTTCTCCATCATCCTGAAATTCTCATCTTCCTCACATGGAGAAAGAAGCTGCCATTACAGAAATAACATACGGTCTATTCTAAATTCCCCACACCACCTGTCCAAATTATATTGAGGTAGATCAAACAATGTCTTTATTTCCACTGAAATATATTTGTATGGGGAAAGATTTTGCAGAGATAGAACTGAAAAATGAGAGAGATTTTTTTGCCAAATAGGGACTATTCCTCCAAAACAGAGGCTGTTGGCATATATGCCCCACACTAAGAACTGTAGTTACCTGCTTCACACGCAAATCATTATTGACAGAAAAACCATAGTTGACACCAATTTAGTATGTTTTTTTACCATGGACTATTTTCCAAATAAGCCAGGATCCTGTCTTCCAGAGTAATGTGTGTACATGCTGATGACTCATGTTTTTTTAAATAATATTTCAATTATCAGAACCATAAAGTTAATGCCTTTTTCAGTCTCTTCTTAAAAATCACTCTTCTACTGGACCGACACAGCACTAAATCCTACATGCAAGTGTTTTACTGTGTGTCACATTAATTATTATGACACTAATGCTCAGACCCTGTTAGACCCAGGTTCCCTTGTGCTAGGTGCTATACAAATACATACAGTCCCTGCCACAAAGAACTAAATTAAGATAAGACATAGGTGTGTGTAACCAACAAACACTGTCATGAAGATGCAGTCATGCAAAAACATGCCGAAGCAAACCCCAACATCAGTAGAGCAGAATTCTATACAATATAAACCCAGTGACAGGGAAACCCCAAAGGTTCAGAGTTTGGATGCATCTGAAAGGCCAGATGGTGGCAATTATACCACTGCTGCGTGAAGTGGATGATATGGGTTCAAATGACCCCATGAGGAGTACTGGAGAGCTTATGCCTCTGGTCAAAGGCCACTCAAGCCAGTCTGCTGCCCCAGGCAAAACTTCAGAGTGTTGCCCCTTTCCTACTCCCTTAGAAATTTGCAGCAAGAACCCATTCCCCATCCACCCCCCCTGCAACCCTCCCCCAGCTTCCTCCACCCCCACTGGGGCCAGAGACCATAACCCCTCTTCTGGAACTGCTAAGCTCAATCACAATGGGACCTGGGCACCTCCTGCCCAGCCTCCCCCACTTAGGGTTGCCACCTTTCTAATTGCTGGTAACCAGACCCCTGGGGCCCTGCCCCTGCACCACCTCTTCCCCACAGGCCCAGCCCCTTCTCTGCCTCTTCCCTCAAGGCCCCGCCCCTTCTCTGCCTCTTCCCCAAGGCCCTGCCCCCTTCTCTGTGTCTTCTCCCTAAGGCCCAGCCCCTGCTCCACCTCTTCCCCCTAAGGTCCCACCTCCATCACTCACTGGATCATCTCAAGGAGCCTGCCTGCAGGTAGGAGGTGGCCCCGGCTGAGGAGAGGCTGGCACGGATTAATGACCCGGCGCCTCCCTCCATCCCACTCTAACCGGACTTTTGGTTCAGGTGCCATTTAGGGTTGCCAAGCTCCCTTTTCGACCAGACTTTCCGGTTGAAAACCGGGCACCTGGCAACCATAAATGGCACCTGGATACAGAAGCCAAAACCCGGACTGTTTGGGTAAAACCCGGACAGGTGGTAATCCTGCCCCTACTCCAAACCCCCAGCCCGTACCCCACCACAGTCCCCCACATGCCCATCTCATACCAGCCCAGCGTGTGTGGCAGTTATAGTGTTGCCAGCTCTCCCAGATTTATAGTGAGGTGACACTGACCCTGCTGCAAGACTGGTGGACTGAGCTGGTGCAGAACTTCAAGATTCTCTCCTAACCAAAAGTAATTAATTAATTCTGTTCTTCATCCACCCAGCCCCACATCTGCCCATTCCCAGCCACCAATTAATTGTGAAACTCCCAGCCCTCAAATCAATTCTGCCCCACTCCAGTCCCACATCTGCCCTTTGCCCCTCCGGGTATGTCTGCTCATCTTGTAGCTCTAGGAGTTCCTCACCACCTCCAGGCCTTGGAGGGACAGGGCCCCCTTCTATTGGTTCCCAAGCCTGTGGGGAAGGGCAGCTCCTAGGATTCTTTGCTCCCCTCTTCTCCTTCCAAGGCCTGGAGTTACAGGGAATGTGATAGAAATGGGAGCAGGGAGGAGCAGAGAGAAGACTGACCCTTTTTTCACAGGATGGAAGTGGGGAGGAGGGAGCAGAGCCACCCTGAGTTGCTGGGCTCTTTCTGCTTTCTCCTTCCTCATCCCTTCCTGCAAGATTGGTGTTGGCTGCTCCATCTCCCCTCTCCCCGCCCCCCAAAAAACACACCTCCTCTCGGCTCCAGAGGGGAAGGTGGAGATCTGCCTGCTTCCTGCAGCAGCTTTTCCCCAGGAGGTGAGGACGTGGGGAAGGCATGAAGGCTGGAGTTTTTAACACCATCGCCCGACTGGCTCCATTAGCAGCCCAAATCACATTGCTTGCAATAAAGTCATGAGAGGGTTGCAATAAATTCCATCAGGGCTGCAGGCAGGGCTGCCAAAAGCCTGAGGGTGACACAACATGCCACACTGGCAGCCTTGGCGCTAGAGCTGGGACTGAGAGAGCAGCCTGTTAGCAGATCTTTTCTGTACCTCACATGAATCCATTCTGGGTTGTTTACCCATGTTTGTTTGGTGCAAGCCCAAGTTGTGACACTGTTCAATAGAGCTGCCTTTTCTATAAGTGTCTCTTCAGCCTCTTCTGGCATGAAGCTGAGGTTAAAGGTGAATGGCGTATTGACTCCTTGCTATGTACTGCCATCGCCCTGAGGGGAAGCTGGCACTCCCATCCACTATGATTGAGTGTGGCCTGTAGTCCTCTCGTGCTCCCTCCTCTGCAGGGCTGGCTCCAGGTTTTTTGCCGCCCCAAGCAAAAAAAAAAAAAGGGGGGGGGGGGACGGAGTGCCGCTGCGGAAGCAAAAAAAAAAAAAAAAGCCAGAGTGCCGCCACTAAAGCAAAAAAATAAAAATAAAATAAAGCCCCTTGAAAAGTGCTGCCCGCAAAGGGCCGGAATGCCGCCCCTTGAAAAGGGCCGCCCCAAGCATATGCTAGTGCCTAGAGCCAGCCCTGCTCCTCTGGGATCATCATGGGGGATATTGAGGGATTTCAGTTTTCAGCTTCAGTCAAAAGCAACTGATAACACAGCACTGAACATAATTCTTCCAAGATTTGTTTTTAAAATATAGACACAACCCCCTCTCATACCTAGACAACAGCAAGATTCATTTCAACAGAAATTCATGAACTGTTCTCAAAGCCTATGGTAAATTGCAGCTTGTCTCATTTCCTGTTTGCACTCTCTGCATTTCACTTTCTGGTTACATGTAGCAGCAGCAGCAGCTCAGTAAGCAGCTTTGGGTGTGGTTCCCTACAGAGTGGGATTGTTGGATACACATTTAATGAGGGGTGGTTTAAAAATGTTTTGGGGCTAAATTTCCAAAACATGCTTAATTGAATGTGCACAGTTGGGTATGTGAAAAGCCCAACGTAGCTGCATAACTGCTTATTTGCATAAGAAAATACTGACGTACACATGCAAATCAAGGTTTGCACAAACACAGTGGAGTTTGTTTGCATGCAGTTTAGTGCACTCAGTCTTGAAAATTAGATTTTTAATGGGGGATAAAAGTTAGTGTTTATTTCACTGCTAATGAAACTGATTTCTTCTCAAATTTATGGAATAAGAATTCAAAGGAACCAATGAAACCTGATTTTTTTTGAAGTTACAAGACACTAAGGTGGCCAAATATAAATACTGAAAATAGAAAGGAAAACTGAAGGCTCCTAGGTATATTTGACTTCTTTATCTTTTCCCTACTTCCAACTCCTCCTTCTAGTGTTTCCCTTTCCACTCTTCCTCTGCTGCCTTTGGTGTGTCTTCTTTATCGCTGCCAGTGTGGGTTTCCACTTCTTGCCCCTGTGGTAGGATTTTGCCTTTCTTGTCTCAGCACCTGTGTGTGGTTCTATCTTCTCTCTCCCTCCCTTCTTCTTTCTTCCTTTTCAAGTTCCCCTATTTGGGATTTCCCCTTCCCTTGTCCTTTCCCTCTCTGCCCACTCCCTGCGGTTCCCCCTTTTTCTTTTCTTCTGTGGGGTTCTCTTGTCTTCTACCTCTATGTAGTTCTTTCTCTCTCCCTAATCTGGTGAAGCGAGGTTGGTCTCAGATGAAACTGCAGATGGCTATCTCTGGAAGCCAGCTGAGGGATAAACAAAGCAATAGCATGAGCATCTTGTAGCCCCAGCAGCAGCATGAACTCCTAGAGGCCAGAACAAGAACTGCAGCAATTCCTCCCCTCCCCTACTCCAAGTTCTCACTAGTAGGGTTAGGCAACAAGGTTCAGGATAGAAGTCAGAAATTCCAGATTGTCCCAGATAAATCAGGACTGTTGGCAAGCATGGAAAAACATTCATTCCATTAAAGTTATTGCTATCATACCAAATTTTAATCTTTTAAAACAACTGATTAGATTCTCTCCTGTCAGGGAGATACAGCAGCCATGATTAGGTCTTCAATAGCATTTTAGAAGCTTTAGAGGGGATTAGAAGGAAAATAGTGATGCTGAGAAAGACCTTGCTGTGACTAAGTCATGATAGTCATAGAATATGAATTTTGCTCCAGTAGTGGATTTGCACCAAATTTGATATTTAAAAAGCTTTTCTGACCAATGTATCTGCTCAAAAAGAATGTTTAGAAGTACAATGACACTTTTGAGGCACATAAATGTGGTGGTTAGATTTCTTTCTTTCTTTCTTTCTTTTTTTTTTATGGAAAAGATCAACTATGAAGAGTTAGAGTATGCTATACTACAAGAAGAACCAGGCTAGCACATGTTTTTTATGCAGAGGATGGGGCACTGTGTACTACCACTTTTTCATTGCTAGACTTTATAGGAAAACACAGTTCTGTAACTGTGGCTTGACCTATGGTGCCACATTGTTCATAACCATGGTTATAGAATCATGGTTTTCCCATCCACATTTGCAACAAACTTGTTAGAATACAAATACCCCCAACCATTGTAGATCCCAGCTCTTCTAGTTTCAGCAGACCCTTAGGACACTGCAGCTAATGGTTCCTTACTTGTATAGTTCTTAAAGTATCTGAGCACTTTGCAAAACATTACATTCATAGTCCCAAAGAGCTTCTAAGTCCATCTGTTTGCATCATCTTATTGATAACTGATTGGCTGAGACTTATTTGTAGACGTTTTATATTTCTCAGATAAAATAGATTATAATTGGTTGTTTTACATTTTTAAGTTTTTATCATGGGACAATGGAAGGCTTTCTAGCAGTCAGATCAGCTGACAGCCCTTTGGTATAATGAGTGATAAAAGTTAAATATGAACCTACAAAGGGATGAGGTTGCTAAAAATGGCAATGCTATAATTTGGTTTACATATAATGGCATTGGGCTAAATGCCCTCATATAAACTTTAGCAAGAATTGCACTTGCTTTCCCCAGGGCTGAATTTGGTCCTTCAGGTCAAGGATCAAAGAGCTCTCTAGTCCCACTTTATACAGGACAAATTCCTACACTTGGTTGTGCTTGAAGCTCCCATTGGAACTGATGGCAGATATGGATATGCATTTAAGGGCTGATATTATCCCTTTTCCAAGTCAATTTACGTAGTCTTCCTTAGGTGAACTAATAAAGAGCATTCAAACTTCTACATTTAGGACCAGATTTTAAGAGCTCGAATCAATATGCATTAATGTATACAAATTTGTGTTTGATTTGTGCATGAAGTTCTTATAACTCACACAAATTGGGTATTTATGCACATGGTCTAAATAGCCATTTTTATACTTTCCAAGTTTGCATGTTCACTTGCACCAGTTGTGTGAGTGAATTAGTTATGCAATTCTATGTGCCCCTGTGCTCTGGCCATTTTGAAAATATGGATCATAACATATATAATATGCAGTATATATATACATTTTTATTTGAATAAATACTTTTGTTATTTAAGAACTTGTTACAAATTCTTAAAATGTTTAGTGGAGGAAATCCACATTAGATTTTGGTCCCAATTCTTCATTCCCTGTGCACATTTCTGTAGGAGTTTTGGGTATGCAAATACTGGATCAGAGCCAGCAGTAATCAATGTAATGGTTGAAAAACTAAATGTGCAAAAGTCGGGAAACCTTAGCTCTCGCAGCAAAAACACCCCATCCCTCTTTTGTATAGGTAGGGCCTAATTCTCACTTACATTAAGGCCACTTTGCGCCACTCTGGCAATGTAAAGGGACCTCAGAGTGAATATAAATGTAATTTATAACCACTGCGATATAGCCTTAGTTTAAATGAAGATCAGGCCCACAGTATTTTGTATTACTGCATAAATTGTTAAATTGATGCCTAAATATGTATATGTATAATGTGGCTAAGTGATGGTTTCAGTGGAGTGAAACTAAATTTTAATTTCCTAGCTTTTTTCTTTTATTTTTCAAAAATAGCTTTTCACTAGCAGCTTTTTCCATTAAATGTCCATGTTCTTTTAAGAAAAAAGAAAAGCAAATGAATGCTTAGATGGTAAAGGAAGTTGTGTGAGCTGCTTGCATGAAACACTATTATTATTTTCAGATTAGAACTCCTTTACTTCTCAGCCAGTTTCTTCATTTAGTAAATCCCACATTCATCACTCAGATCTATGTACATATCAATAAAGGCATTTGAAAAAGGAAAAAGGCAGGAAAAAGCCTGGTCAGTTTTCTCAGAACTAAATTAAATTGTATTCATGCAAGGACAACATTTGGATCTTGCTGCATAAAAAATGTCATTTGGATAACTCAAAAAAAGCCAAACTACATTTTACTAAACTTTAAAAAAATCAGCATTGAACAGAGAATAGGTCTAATTATGTCAGAGCAAAGATTGATTTTTCTAAAAAATTTTAAGTGCCGGAAAACAGAATTTAGGATGGCTGTGATTCCTCTCCCATCAATATAATGCTATTACTGCTGGCAATGAGGTTTTACGTAGGTGCATCCTCCCACACACTATCAGTTGCAGGATCTGAGCCATAATTTGTGGCCTTATGTTTCCTGTATGGCGTGCTGGATGATAACATGAGAGGACCCCATGTTTCTAAAACTAAAATGCCAGTTTATTAAGAGAGCTATGTACAGAGATGCTGCAACTGACGCTAGCTTTGAAGCTAGGGTTGCCAACTTTCTACTTGCACAAAACTGACACCCTTGCCCCGCCCCTCTTCCGAAGCCCCGTCCCTTCTCTTAGGCCCCACCCCTGCTCACTCCATCCCTCCCTCTGTCACTCGCTCTCCCCACCCTCACTCACTTGCTCATTTTTACCAGGCTGGCTCGGGGTTTGTGTGAGGGAGTGGGTGAGGGCTCCGGCTGGGGGTGCAGACTCCGGGGTGCGGCCAGAAATGAGGAATTCAAGGTGCGGGAGGGGGCTCTAGGCTGAGGCAGTGGGTTGGGATGCAGGAGGGGGTGAGGGCTCCAGCTGGGGCTGAGGGCTCTGGGGTGGCACCAGGGATGAGGGGTTTGGGGTGCAGGAAGGGGCTCTGGGATGGGGGATGGAGCTGAGGGATTTGGATATGGGAAGGGGCTCCGGGCTGAGGCAGGGGATTAGGGTGTGGGAGAGGGTACAGGCTCTGGGCTGGGGGTGTGGGTTCCAGGGTGGGGCCAGAAATGAGGGGTTCAGGGTGCGGGAGGGGACTCCATGCTGGTTGAGAGGGGTGGGAGGGCTCGGCTGAGGGTGTGGGCTCCGGCTGAGGGTGCAGGCTCTGGGGTGGGGCTGGGGATGAGGGGTTTGTGGTGCAGGAGGGTGCTCCGGACTGGGGCAGAGGGGTTGGGTGCAGGTGGGGTGTGAGTGCTCTGGCTGGGGGTGCAGGCTCCGAGGTGGGGCTGGGGATGGGGATGAAAGGTTTGGGGTGATGGAGGGTGCTCTGGGCTGGGACCGAAGGGTTTGGAGGGTGGGAAGGGGATCAAGGCTGGGGCAGGGGGTTCAGGTGCTGGGGTATGAGGGCTCCAGATGGGGGTACAAGCTCTGGGGTGGGGCTGGATATGAGGGGTTTGGGGTGTAGGAGGGTGCTCTGGGCTGGGACTGAGGGGTTCAGAGGGCGGGCATGGGATCATCGTTGGGACAGGGGGTTGGGGCACGGGAGGGGGTCAGGGGTGCAGGCTCCAGGCAGTGATTACCTCAGGTGGCTCCCAGAAGCAGCGGCATGTCCCCACTCCAGCTTCTATGCGGAGGCGTGGCCAGGCGGCTCGGCACGCTGCCCCTTCCACAGGCGCCTCCCCTGCAGCTCCCATTGGCTGTGGTTCCCGGCCAATGGGAGCTGCAGAGCTGGCGCTTGGGGTGGGGGCTGCGCGCGGAGCCCCCTGGCTGCCCCATGGCTAGGAGCCAGAGGGGGGACATGCTGCTGCTTCCAGGAACCGCCGGGAGCCTGCCTTAGCCCCGCCGACCAGACTTTTAACAGCCCAGTCAGTGGTGCTGACCGGAGCCACGAGTGTCCCTTTTCGACCAGGCATTCCGGTCGAAAACCGGACACCTGGCAATCCTAATTGAAGCTATATGCACAGTGACTGGCTTCTTGGTGCCTCCTCCAAACTCTTCTCTCTTGCAACCTGTGCTCCTCCCTCCAAATTCCATGCAGGTTGCTACTCCTTATATTATTAACAAAATGTTAAGTTTTCATTTCCTTTCTTATGCCTGTTGTTTTAACTCCAAATGATTCTGTACATGGTGATTAATGTGCTTTCCTTTCCACCATTTATATAAATGCCTATTTAGTTGTAGTGAAAATGGTAGCAACTGTCTTTAAGTAGCAAATTAATTATTTAAGGGAAACCTTTCAATTTCTTAATTACTGATATGCAATGCTTTTGTTTTTGGAAATTAGAAAATAGTACAAATAAATACTGTATAACACTGCTGTGTAGAGCAACTTTCCAAAACATACTACAAAAAGCTAATTCAGTTAAAAAATTAACAAAACTAATAGCAGAAGGGGAAAGAAATTGAGGCGCTTAAACTAGGGAAAAGATATGTTTGCAGATGGGCAGACAGTAAAGCTGAGATATATAGGAAGGATTTTCCAGCTGACAGGAGTTGCAGAGAGGAAAGGTCTCACATGAAGAGTGTTCAGAAGATGGAGTGTGTGAAAAGAAAGAGAGAATGCCAGTGCTAGATGCATAGAGAATAGAGAATAGTCAGTATGAAGAGACAAAGGATTCACATTGGTCCTTTTATAGCCTATAGGAAAAACTAGCTGGAGCAAATGATTGCGGGATTTTAAAAGAAAAGGGAGTACAATCTTGAATTGGGTCCTGAAATGAATGATGACTAGTAGGACTGTTTATGCAACTGATGGGATCATATTTCTTTGTACATGTGGGAAGAAGGCCAACTGCACCTGTATATGAGGGAATCAAGTGCTGGGTCTTGGCGAGGCCACTGAGGAAGGTGTTAGAGAAATCAAGGTGAGGACATGAAAGCATGAATGAAGATTTCAACAGAAGTGGAACTGAGATATAGGCATACATGGCTAATATCACAGAGGTGATAATAGGCAGATATGCAGACATAAAAGTTTGCAGAAAGAAGGTTCAAGGTTAGGCATTACACTAAAATTATGTACAGAGGTTGGATCAACAATATTGAGATGCAGCCACAAATTTCCTGTGAAGATAAGCAAAGAGGGTGGACAGATGGAAATTGTTAAAGGCTTTGACAGATATGAACAACTGAGTGTTACCAGTGTGAAAGTAGCAGCTACAGTTAACGGTAGAAATAAGATGACTCAGTGGGAGGAGGTAAATTGAAAAGGGTAGAAGAGTCAGCAATGTGCTATGCACTGCATAGAACAGGGGCTTACGCACAGAAAAGCTGTCACTGCAGCACTCTAGAAATAATAGTTTGACAGGTATAAAGGTGGGATCTCGACACACCTGCATAACAATGGGTGTAGTCCAGGAGAATAGAGTAGCCCACAGTGTCTAAGGAAGCAGTGAGGTCACAGAGAACGAAGAGAGTCCCAGAGACAGCAGAAAGAGAGAAGTATTTAACTATATACAATTGAGAGATTCCCATGCTATCACCAGCACTGAACCCAGACTGAAAATGGGCAAGGATATTGTAGTGCAAAACTGGAGAGATGAGAAAATGCTACTTTTTCAAGTGCTTTTTAGAAAAAGAGAAGTTAGGACACTACGGGGTCCCATCTATGCTGCGAGGAGGGAGGCAATGGGCAGCTGAGGTAAACAGGTTAGAGCACTGTTCTAAACAACACTGTCCAGGCAAAACATGTTTAAATTGTGTTAAACTACATTTAAAACTAGTTCAGATAACACAGTGTTAATTCCCAGTACAGGGGACTTTAAAAAGAATCTCTGAAGCAAAGGAAGGTTTTTTTAAGAAGGGGGGCAGATAGTGAGACATTTTAGAGACTTGGGGAAGGTAATAAAGACAGCAATTATTGACAGTAATGGTAGTGGAGGGAGAAACAGTGGTGGAAAATGAACAAATGAGAGGAAAGGGCAAGGGATTAAGAAGGTAGACAGTTTTGTGAAGGGACTGGTTCGTATCAGACATATGCAAGAGGTACATAGGAGAGAGGGGAGAGGAAAGGAAGGGAAAGGTATCTAGGGAGTGCTGGAGAAGACACAAATTATGGCAATTTGGAATTTCTCAGAAATGCTGGGGAAATGATGAGTGGGAGAGAGGAATAGAGAAAAAAATTAAAAGTAAGAACAAGGATTATCAGCACCTTTAGCAATGATGGAGGAACAGAAATTAGATTTTGTAGCTCAAATGGCGATCTCTGTAGAATGTATCTGGCACATAAAAATACATTGGCATTTTTTGCAGCAGTAAGGTTAAGGTTAATAAGTCCAGGGTTCTGGTCTCCAATTTGGGAAATTCCATTTTACCACTGAAATTTCCTTAGCTCTTTGTGTAGTATTGTAGTGCACTGTTAAACGGTTGCCACCTCAGAGGTGGTCTGTTGCCTTTTAGTAGAGAGTGAAGTGATTGTAATATATAATATAGTACAATATAAATTTGTAAAGTACTTAGAGATTCACAGGATGTAAAGTACAATATAAATATGACACTATTAAGCTTTCATTAATTTGTCCATATTTCCTTATTGTCAACTGCTAAGCAAACCCATCTTGTGAGTCAAGGGCTATTATTTTTTAACTTCCTTTTCAGAATGACTATCGCAAGCTGTCTATGCAATGCAAGGACTTCGTGGTTGGTGTCCTTGATCTCTGCCGAGACTCTGAAGAGGTAGAAGCCATTCTAAACGGGGATTTGGATGCTGAGCCAGTTGAAACACAGAGGCACAGAGCTTCACTGAGTCGTGTCAAACTAGCCATTAAGTATGAAGTAAAAAAGGTAACCGTGTAACCAGCACTTTTAGACAATGTTGTAGGTGAATGCATTGTATCCTATTCTGCATGTATTAATGGACTGACAGTAAATTGTCTTAAGACAAATATGTGGGCCAGATTCGCAGCAGGTATAAACTAACACACACAAAAACCCTCTAATGGAACTATGTCAGTGTATATCAGCTAAGAATTTGGCCCTGCATTTTTAATGACAGAAATAGCATGTGCCAGAAAGATGATATATTTACACAAATTACAGTGGGTGAAATCCTGGTCTCATCCAAGTCAATGGCAGTGAAGATTTCAATGGGGCCAGCATTTCACTCCGTTAATGTAGCTATGTGCATGAGTCTTCTTGCCAATCCCTGTGATAGCATTTTAATCAAAAGTGAAGGCTGTAGCCACAACAGGATTTCTTTCATGTTATCATAAAAGGGCTATTTTGTTAGTGGGTTTTTTTAAATGTTATATTTACTTGCTACTTGCAGTATTGGAATTGATCAAATAAATTATATCATAACCTGCTTGGAAAGTCTTGCATCTATCCACTAGTATAGCTATCTACACATATTTTTCTTTTTAAGGAGAGCCTTCATTTCACTGCTCTGAAAGAGAACACATTTCAATTGTTACTCTGTTTCTTTATCATATTTTTGAAAGCATCATATTAGCACCAAACAGCTCATCTGCAAATGTGATACTGTTAATCAAGCAGCCTTATAGAAAAAAATTCTGTCTGACTTATAGTGTCTTCTGTTTAAATAAATCAGAGTGCGTTCAATTGTGGAAATATGCACTTCAGTTTTATTGTCAGTTAATCAATTAGTTTATTCATATGTTTTTGTAAATACTCAAATCACAGTATATCTGCAGTGGATACCAATGGCAAAGATTTTTTTTGCCATAAAAATACTTTATTCTGTGAAATGAATATTCTTTACAGCCAGAAATACAACTCTGTAGAATGCAACCGATTAGTTAAATGTTCATTGTATGCAGTGTAGTTGTAGCTGTGTCAGTCCCAGGATATTAGAGAGACAAGGTGGGTGAGATAATCTCTTATTCGACCAACTTCTGCTGGTGAGAGAGACGCTTTTGAGCTCTTACAAGAGCTCTGTGTGGCTTGAAAGCTTGTCTCTCTCATCAATAGAAGTTGGTCCCATAAGAGATTACCTCACCCACCTGGTTTTATCAATTCATTATCATGTAAAGAAATTTTAGCAGCACATACAGAAGAAATATAGTGACAGCTATATTTTATTTATTGGATGACTTATGCTGATGGTTGTGTGCAGAGTCAGGATAAAATTACCATAACAAAAATACTGCTATTTTCACAATGTTATGGTTTCCCATTTAATTTTTTTTAAATCCCCACAAAAATATGGGAATTCCCAACTTTTCAAAATTCCCATTTTCCACTTTATTTACCCACTTTTCCACTAGCTATGGTTATATGCTTTTCCAACAGGGTGAAATACATGAGTAACCATCATACAGTTTTGTAAAAGTGTAAAATCTTCAAGTGAAGGAAGCTGCTCACCACAGGTGTCCTCTTCTGGTTGGGCACAGGTGTAGCAAGGCTACTTCTTCTCTGGCACCGCCCCTGATGTCAGCCACTCCAGCCCTGTGGTGGTCTGCTCTTCTTGTACTCCAACCCTCTGCCTAGGTCACACCTCTCTGTCCACCCCTTTTGCAGTTATATAAAGAGCCCTAATGGGGTAGCCCTGTTGGTTAGGTGATAGGCCTTTAGGATCTTCCCTTACCCAGGTTCTCCCTGTTAGGGGTAGGGTTTATGCCTTCTGCCCTCCTGGTGGTAGGGGAACCAGGGCCTGCCCTTTCTAAGACCTGTGCCCAAAAGAGCTATACTGCTGCCGCCCTGGATCACTTTCTTACCAGTCCCCTCTTTCCCAACAGGTAAAGTAATAAACAGTAAATAACTGACATCAAAGGTAAAGTCTCAGATCTTCTGAGTGTTGCAAGTCTCTCCCTTATGGCTCTGGTATTGTCTCTGCAACCAGAGCCTCGGGCAACAGGACCTCTCCCACTGCTCCTTCCCAAGAGCTCAAAGTGTAGGTCAGTTCCCTTCACTGTCTGCTCCTCTACTAAGCTGGCCTGTTCCCCTTTTGATCTCCTCCTCCAAGCTGTGTGTGCTTTGCAGATAGGGTGGGGTGGGCACCTGGGGCCAGAGCAGCTGCTTAATCCCTTTCTTTCCAGGCTGGTGTTTGCACAACCTGTCATACTTCAAAATTGGGGAAAACCAATACAATTCTTGGCAAACTTCACAATTCTTAACACATGTTTAATGATGGGAACAGGAACCTCTCTCTAGATCAGTGGTTCAAAGCTAGCCAATATGAACATGGTCTAAAAGCCTAGAAGGGATTGGTAGAGACTGAGCCCTGGTCTACACTGGGGGTGGGTGGGATTGATCTAAGTTACGCAACTTCAGCTACATGAATAACGTAGCTGAAGTTGACTTACTTAGATCTACTTACTTCACTATGGTGAGTCGACTGCTGCCACTCCCCCGTCAACTCTGCCTGCGCCTCTCGCCAAGCTGGAGTGCAGGAGTCGATGGGAGAGCGCTTGGGGATCGATCGCTGCCCACCGATCCGGCCGGTAGTGAGGACATACCCTGAAAGTTCTTTACCATCTGCTGTCTTTTCAATGCTTTGTTAAATGAGCTGTCTTTGTAATCAAGTCCCTGTAGACAAGCATCTTCACTGCAAAAAATCACCATCACTATGGTATTTTTTTTCTTTGCATTCTCAGCAGAGAGAGAGAGAGAAAGAAGATTGCTCAGTCTCAATGTCCATTCAGTCTCCTCAAATCGAGTTGAGGAGCACATTAAGACGGTGGCATGGAGTGCGTGTTTCTGGTGCACACACTGTACCTGTTCTGTAGATAAATTAAAGGTTTTAGGTCCTAATCTTGGGCCATTCCATTGGCACAACAGGACCTAAACCCAGTGAATTGGTGACCATGGTGACCCCAGAGAATCTGTGCTGGTTATGGAGATCCTCAGATGGGGTAAAGTCACCGTAGTTATGCCTATGCCACTCCCAACAGATGGCCAGGACAGAGAGCATGATAAGGAGAAAGGGGGCATGGCCAGGGAATCTCCACCCTGGGAGGGCCCCTTGGTGCTGTAATAGCCTGTTGGGGCCATTGGCAGCTGGTGCAAGTTGTAACAGCCGTCAAATTGCAGAGCAGATTTGGGTTTGGGGGGTTACAAAGGGTACGTTTGCCCTCATACCCTCAACTTTGTGTTAAACACTCCTTGGCTTCACACAAGGAAGTGGGGTAACATTTTGAAAAATGCGTAAGTGAGGCACGCCTGAAAATTTCACCCATAGTCCTTAGCCTCCCATATTTCTGTCTGGACTTCTGAGTTCATCTACAAAAGATAAGTGAACTTCTGCAAGACAAAAGTACAGCCAAGCATTGCTAGGATTGCAGCGCCATGTGATAATTAATGAGAAAAAAAGCCTCTTTTTTAAAAAAAAGAGTTAAAAGCTAATGTCCTCAGAAGTGCATTGTGTGGGAAATGCAGCTCATAACTCTGACTATCCAACAGAGCGCCTACACTTACTATCCTATGCCCTGCATAAAAAAAACGTAGCCCTGCTCCAGAAACAGGGTATGATTTTGCAGCCTCTCAAACAGCATATGTCCAAAGGAAGTAAAAGCCAGGAGAAACTCTTTAGTACAACTAGATTGGCTCACCAGGCTAAGGAGTTGCTGCAATGCTGCTTGTCCTTCCTTATTGTGTGCTAGCTATCTCTGTATTTAAACTGCAAACAATCTCACAGAAGTTGCTCTCAGTGGGCCAAATCCTGCAGTTCTTATTTAGGCAAAACCCACTACAGGAATGTTCAACTGAAATCAATGGGAGTTTGGCCAGAGTACTGTCCAGCCACTCCCCTCAGTGGCAAACTGCAGTCCATGGTCTAGCCACTTCCTTCAGTGGCTCCAGCACCTTGCATCGGGGCCTCAAGTCTGCAGATCTCTGCAGCCTGCCAGGTGCTGCCTTTAGCTCCCTGGGTCTCTGGCTGCAGTACTGCTCTGTCCAGGGTGCTTGCTGCCCTCCACCTACAAAGCAGCCAGTCTTCCTCCCTTCTCAAGCTCCAGGGAGTGACTGCCCCTCCTCTGTTCTGCAGCTCTTCTTATATGGGCCAGCCTGACCCTGATTGGCTGCTCCTATAAGCCCTTCTGTGATTGGCTGTCTCCTACACAGCCTCCCTAGGGTAGCTTTTAACCTCTTTTCTGCCAGTGTGGGGCAGATGCATCATCACAGGGACTTAACACAATTCATGAGAATGTTAAAAATGAATGATGTAATTCTATAATTACATCTACTCATACAGAAAAATAGATATGTATTACAACTTGCATTGTTACCTGAATTTTCATAGTCAGTAAACTAAATGAAAACTGAATAGTGAAATGTGGTTCTCTGTTAACTATCTACAAGATGTTAAAGTCAAAAACAGCTATATAAAATTGGCTTATCAGATCTGGCCTCTGTGCCTATTAAGAGTTCAATGGGAGTTAGGGTGACCAGATGAGATGAAGAAAATATCAGGACACCGAGGGGGGCAAAAAAAAAAAAAAAAAAAGCCGAGTGATCCCGGCGGCACAAAATATTGGGACAAAAATTGCGTCCCGACCAGAGATCGGTCGGGACGCGGGACAAACAGCTCAAAATCGGGACAGTCCCGATTTTATCGGGACGTCTGGTCACCCTAATGGGAGTGGGATTGGGCCCTAAAATAGATAAATGTAATGAAAGATGAGGTGGATGCGGGTGTGAGAATGTGAGATAGCAGAAATGCAGAAGTCACCAGTGGAAGGGGTGATGTGGTTGGAAGAGAGTTTGAGCTGTAGCATCCTGAAGAGATTGTAGGGGGAAAGCTGAGAAGATGGAAGCCAAAGAAGAGATTGCAGTGGTGAGGTTAGAAATGACCAAAGCATGAATTAAAATTTTGGTAGTGGATCCAGTGGGTTTCAGAGCCGTTATAGGAGAAGTGACAAGATTTGGTGAGGGATCCTTATCTTCAAGGTGCTCTATGATCTGGGCCCAGGATGTTTAAAAGACCACCTAAAGCGCCAGGATGAAGACTGTGGTCAACAACAACGCTCCGCTAGCACAACGAAGCCTTCTCCAGTAAGAGTTGTCTGTGTGGGAGCCAGAGCTTTATTTAGAGGCCCCCCTGAGATGTGGAGTGAACTCCCCCAAGATCTAAGGACCATCACAAACCTTACCACCTTCCACTTCAAGTTCAAGGCACATTTTTTTGACCTTGCCTTCTTTGACATAAATATGTAGCAACGTGTATATTTATAACAAAACCAAAATTCTCTAAAATCCTACATGAACAAGACATTCCACTGTACACGCTTCCCCCGGGAGAGGATGAGAAAACAAACAACAAATGACAGATACTCATGTTGCTTAATGCACTACTGGAAAGTGGTCAGATACTATGGTGATGAACATGGTTTAAAAACCTACATAAAATAGAATAAAGGGGAGATAATGCAGTTGTCAATGGTTAAATTCACCTCTAATCTCCTCTTGGCGGCTCTTTGATCTGTTTCCTGAAGGGAACTTGCATAACTGTTGACAATACTCTCTTCCCCACTTGGTCCTCTCTCGTGTCAGTGAAGAAATAGCTAACATGGGCAGTTTTCCTCTTAATGTTAAATCAAAATGCTACTAGACCATTAGCAACAAGCCTACTGGTTGGCTAGACTTGTCTGTGGATGCGTATTAGAAATGTGCTTGCACTGGGGGACTTCACTCTCCAGGACCAGGACGCCTGTACCTCCCTAGAGTAATAACTATTGGAGTAGAGGGGCTGTTTCTTCCCAGTCCCCCAGATATTTGGGGTGAGGCAGGTATTACTTCCCCTTTCCCCAAGATTTTTTAGGGCTGGCTTAAATACAGTTTCCTGAACTAGAAGTAACCTGTTGACTTCAGTCTTTCTCTGCTGCTCAAGGTGAACCTGCTGCTTCCTGCTGGGTGCCCCTGCTGGTGAACAGTGGATCTATCTGTGCAAAGGGTGGGGCTTATTCTTGCAAAAGGAAAGAGCACAAGAAAACTAGAACTCAAAACAAGCCAAATTCCAAATAAAATAATATTTGTGTGTATTTTTTCAAAATGGGCCAGGTTGCTAATTAACTCAGGATGACCCTCACTTTTCTAAGTGGTGACAGTTAGTTAAGAGACCAGATGTACATTAAGCTCTTAATGACTTTTAGCTCTTGATCTGCCATTCCATTGTAAGCAGAAAATGCTTTACTATGTGATTTAGTTGGCACATGAGTCACACACCAGCGTATTTAGAGAATTTTCTTTCTAGCAAAGTGGATTAAAAGGTGAAGATCACTTCCCTGTTTAAAGCCACTGCATCAAATTAACATTTTTCTCCCTAAGAGATGAGAGATTTCCTTGTCTTCATTACCTGCCTCTTGATTTAATTTTTGTTAAGAAGCCTGCCCTATTTTACTATAAGCATTTTAAAATGATATTTGACATTAAGTGGAAGTTAGCTTGCAAGAGAGTTGGCAAGCAACAATGAATGGTACCTTATGATCTCAACAGAGAATGAAGAATAGTAAAGTAGATGTACAATGCTTACATTATATTGATTTAGTTTGAGGAACTCAGTTCAAACCGCAAAATGCAGTCTGAAACAATCTGTCTGAGCTACATAGAGAATTAGCTAGCGTTCGTACAGGAGTACTGTATGGTGTTATCAGAACAATTTAAAAAAATTGTGAAGACTCCTATAATTTTCTAATTTAGTGGCAAGTTATCACAGATCGGCAGGATCTGTGCTATGCCCCAGCTTTTGCACAGTCTTTTGGAGGAACCCCTTTAGTGTGCCTGACTCCCCAGGGGTCTTACTCTTCTTTCAGGGTAGGCCATACAGCCTCACCACTTCCTAGGGAGAGCTACTGGGCTCCAGCACCCCTGCTTCACACGCTGAGCTCTACCCAGTGAGTCCAACTGAGAGAGACTCCTGATAGAGACTTGTACACTCTTCAGGGACTAGTGCACCCCAGCCAGTATTGTAATGACATCCAAACAGCATTTTCAAAACAGAGTAGGATTTATTAATGAGGTGGAACACAGCATAGGAAGTCCTTAGGTTAGCATAGAGAAATGAAGGTTAAAGCATAGTCCATTCTGGTCAAGCCATAATTCACCAGCCAATCTGTAGTGAACTCCATTTTCAGGCTCTGTCTCTCTGACTTCCTCTTTAATCAGTCCCCATGTGCGAGAGAGCTCAAGTTTCTTCCAGTGCCCACACTTATGCTCTCCTATCTCACACATCCCAGTCCTTTGTTTTCAAGTTGGGGGTCTCTGCTCAGCTTCCCTCTTGAGAGTGTCAATCCAGGAGTCATTGGAGCTTGCATTGTCTCTTTAGACCCCTTATTGAGCTGGGATGGTTTTGGCCAGTTTCTTAATGACTCTATTCATTGCACCCAGACAGGGAGGTAACACACCTATGTCTCTTAGTCCGCCCTGAGATCAAACTTAATCCTTTTCTCCCAACTGGGTAGCAATGTAAAGTATGGGAGAAATTGAGGCAAACAGAGGATTCATAAAAATATTTAAAAATATTCTCACTTTGTTACACAAGTATTGGCCAATTTAACTACTTTATAAATATTACAAAGTAAGCATACTTTGCTCTTGAATAGTACTTCTCATCTTTAAAGTGCATGGCAAACATTAATTGAATCTTCACAACACCATGTGAGACAGTCTGTCTCAGATAAATGCTATTTATTATCTTCATTTTACAAATGGAGAAACTGAGGTTAAAAGTCAGACTTGCCCAGAACTAGAAAAGGAATCAGTTTTAGAGCAATGAGGATGCTATTACTTTTGTGCTCACCCTGCTTAGTCTTGTGCACAACTTCACACCACTCTCTCACTACATGGCGGTCTTACTGTACATCTTCACAATAATATAGAAATGCAAAGTCAAGGTTTAAAAAACAGTGCTAAACAAACTCACTTTTAAACAAAATCAAAACAAAACTGATTTTAATAGACTAAAGCTTAAAAGTTATCAAAACAAATGCAAGTGTATTTCTTTTACGCTACATTTTCTATTTCTTATATCAGTGTTTATTTGTAATAAATATTAAAATGGAATTAAGTACAGTACTCCACGCAGAGTTAGTCACAGCTTGTCAATATAGAATTACGTTTTGGTGAATATACCCTTCTCTATGTATATGTGAATCTCTTACTGATGCTAATGAAAGTAATGTGTGCATGCATCTACTTGTTGCAGATAAATATAATGTACCTGAAAGAAGAAAGATCCCTGTACATTAACAGGAAATAGATCCCATAGGATGTATCATTTTTGGATCTAAAGCTTTCATGTATTATTTCCATTAAACTTTCTGACAGCCGGAAAAAAAGGCTGTGGAAACTACAAGACAGTAAACCTCGCATGAATGATAGCATCTGACAAGCAACCCAGTGCTAATGTTGTATTTATTAATAACAGTGATAATTAATAGCTAACTGGGAGAAGCAAGTTCCTACACTCAACTTGATAGCATTTCTCTGTCTGTCTGTTTCTGTCTGTTGTTAGGACACTGATCGCTTCACTTGTATGCTATACATCTTTGCCTCACCTTTTGTCTAGTTTTTGCCTTTTTAGATTCTAAAGCGTAAGCGTGGAATTTTCAAAAGCACTTAGAAATGGCGTGGGAGTTTTACTATTCACCTCAATCGGAGTTAGGCCAGCACAGAAAGATTTGCAAATCCCATCCCAAATGAACACATTTGAGTCTCTGGAAGTTAGGCATGTAAATTCATTATTCAGGCACCTAAATAAGTGGCCTGATTTTAAAGATTTAGAGTTAATGAGAGCAGTGTATACTCAGCACCTCTGAAAATCAGGACACTCTTATTTAAATGCTTAAATATGGATTTAGGTGCATAACTTTAAGCACTCAAGTTTTAAAATGTTGACCTGAGATCTTTTATGGCAGGGACCATGTCTCCTTATGTGTTTGTCCAACATGTAACACTATGGTGTCCCAATTCTGATTGGGGTTTTTGAGCGCTACTGCAATCTAAATGAACAAATAAAAATAATGTGCACTGGACAAAAATAAAATAAACCTCCCATATGAGAGATTTGTTCAAAATCAAATGATCTACTGTAACTAAAAAGAACAGATTTTAGTATTTTTAGTTAAAACATACACCTCTCAGATCTCATTTGAGCCTCGGTAAGGTGTTGTTATGATGTTAACAGCTCAGTAAAACTAGTAAATTAATAAATAAATGTAATTATAGCATAAAACTGCATAGTGGTAACAATCTCTATGTTCAAGAACCTTTTGATTTTTAAAATAATACAAGAGAAAGAATCATTTTTGGAAGACCATCGAACTACGCCATTTAATAGTATCTTTCAGCTAAGATATTGTTGAGGTCATGAATTTCTAGAAGAACAGAGGAAACATGATAATAGATTGTGATATCTATTTTAAATGTTTAGAATAATTTATAACAAAGCATGTAACACAGTAAACGGAGAGTTCTGGTAGCATTATGGACCACGAGAGTGGCTTTTCACTAGATTCCCAAAATGGAATTTCCTTGTATTACATCGTGGCAATTTTTGTTTGTTTTCCACAGAATTCCATTCCATTGGGATTGTTAGAAATGTCCTGTGATTGCTTTCCATATTGTTAAGAAGTCAGATGAGTAGTGGTATCATGCCTTGTTGAGACTAATATAACTACACAGTGCCACTACAATACACATTACAATATAGCTTCTGCTGCTCAGTAAGAGTGTTCCAAACCTTATATTATAATCTTGCTGATTTATATTTCTTGTTTTAGTCCATTTTAAACTTAAAATGGGATATTTAGTGAAAGAGGTGCTTAATGCTTTCAAAAAGTAATTCGGTTTTCAAAAAGAAATTAGATTCTTTGTGTGTGGGAGTGGCAGGGGGCAGGGTTACAGGTGAGTTAGTTTCAGATCTGAAAGTTCTGGGATCCATAGAAACACTTCATATAGATTGGAACAATTTTGGTCTGCTGGGGCTGAGCAATTTGTGAAAACGCATGAGAGCACTCAGCTCCGAAGGAGCTAGCCCATAATCTGTAGAGCCAAACTTGGTCTCAGATGTGAGGCTTTTGTTAAAGTTAATGAGCGCTGCCCACATGTGCATCCAAATGCAGAATTTGGCTCATTAATTCAGATCATCACTTCAGTTTCTATTCCTTCTCTTTTTTGTTTATTTATAAATTAACCAAAATGTTAGGAAAGGACAAAAAGAACATGCTTTTAAAGATCTAAATTAATACTTGTTATTTATTTATTTGCTGATCCTGCATGTAATGTTTATATAATTCTTATTATAAATTGTATTGAACCTTGATTTTCTTTCTTTTTATCTACAGTTTGTGGCCCATCCAAACTGTCAGCAACAGCTGTTGACTATCTGGTATGAAAATCTGTCAGGATTACGGGAACAGACCATAGCTATCAAGTGTCTCGTTGTGCTGGTTGTTGCATTGGGCCTTCCACTTCTTGCCATTGGTTACTGGATTGCACCATGTAGCAGGGTACAGATTTTTTATAAATTACATATTAAACACCATGTACTGGTCCAGATGTTCCTTTTCAGTTACTGTCATCTGCAACGTAATCTTGCACTCCTAGTTTTGTATCACCTGAATTTTAACTGATTATTCAGATTTTTTAGAAATCGCAGCCTTGAACCAAATTCTTTTATTTTAAAGAGGGGATAAGATTGTTCAAGTATGAGGAGGAAATGTTATTCTATGTGCAAGTAAATTGTGTTTGAGAACTAAGATATGTAATAAGCTCTCTCAGACTCCATGATATTTATGTTTGTTTTAATATTTTGGGTTAGATTCTCTCCATGATACCAGCTATTCACTTGAACTTGTACAAGTACTATGTACTTTTTGCTAATGACCACTTCCTACAGTGGCCCAAAAAGCTCTATATCAGTTCCTCTCAGCTGGCATCTCAGGGATCTGATTCTGCTCTCAGATAATTCTATAGGAAAACTACCATTGACTTCAATGGTACAGGATTGAGCCCTAAATGAAATACTTGTTGTTGCTAAACTGTTAGGTCAGATTGCTTATAAAGGTGAATTGCAAAGCAAAATTTAAATGAAGCACAGTTTTCTAACCACACTGTGGGGGCATTCAGAAGAGAACAACATTTTAAACAAATCATTTCACATTTATATTTTCCCTTGGTGAAATCATCCTGGTGTTTCTAGGTTTACAGATGATGTCATAACACAAATACCAGCAGTCTCACTGAAATCCATTCATTCCATGATATGTGTGATGTCAATCAAATGATGTATTCTGATATATCTTCAGTAAACCAGGAAGAACAAAAGAGGATTTCACAGAGAGAAGGTTTTTTTAAAGTTTACTTAGAACTTACTTCTTTGCGGAATGTCTTCCTGGCCCTTCCCCACAAGCTCGTTCAGAGGGGGTATCCAGCACAGAACTCTGTGTTCCATTTGAGTTTATATTTTGCTTTGCAGTTCACCTTTAAGAGGTGATAAGATTCTGCACACACCATACATTTTTAAAAGGAAACTGATGTTTTCTTTCCCTGGTCATTTGTTTATTTGTTTATTTGAAAGTTTAATCTTTATGAAATAGCATAATTGTTACTCAGATTATCTTCTGAAATGTCACTTCCCTTGATGAGCTGTTGTAAAGGTAACCCTTATAGCTGCATGGTAGACTGATGTCATGTAAACTCATGATCAGGTTTTTTTTAATGTCTGATATGGAAAAAATGACATTTCTCCAGGAGCTTTAATTCCCACTGCCAGAAACACTTGGCCGTTTTTGAATGCTCATGTGAAATCAAAGTATTGGACGTACAGATCAACTGCTTAATACTGTAATTTAAAAATGCTTTATAAAGGTCAGGTACAAACAGGGGCTATTAAAGTCCTTTTGTATAACTAGTGAATGTCAAATTAGTGCATACTTTACTGCTCAGCTCACTGAATCTGACCCCTGACTTCAGGTCCAGGGAAACCTTGAGATAGGGAAACTACTTTAGACTCCTCACTCACTAAATTCACTGGCTTTCTTGTGAAAGGATATTGCTGTTAGTGCAGAACTTCAGATGAGGTTTTAAAATCTCACATAATATTTTGTCTTATGTCATAATTAATACCGTTCTTGGCCCTATGCTATTCAACATTTTTATCAATGACCCAAAAGAAAACAGAAAATAATCACTGATCAAGTTTGCAGATGACACAAAAATTGGAGCGGTAAATAATGAAGATAGGTCACTGATATAGAGCAATTTGTATCACTTGGTAAGCTAGGTGTAAGGACACATGCATTTTAATGGGGTTAAATGAAAATATATACATTTGGGAACAAAGACTGTAGGCCATACTTACAGGATGGGGAACTCTATTCTAGGAAGCAATGACTCTGAAAAGGATTTGAGGGTCATGGTGGATACTCAGCTGAACGTGAGCTCCCAGTACAACGGTGTGGCCAAAAAAGTTAATGTGATCCTTGGATGCATAAACGGGAATCTCAAGTAGGAGTAGAGAGGTTATTTTTCCTCTGTATTTGGCACTGGTGCGATTGCTGCTGTAATACTGTGTCCAGTTCTGGTGCACACAGTTCTGGAATGTTATTGATAAATTGGAGAGGGTTCAGAGAAGAGCCACAAGAGAATCATTAAAGGATTAGAAAATATGCCTTACAGTGGCAGACTCAAGGAGCTCAATCTATCTAAGACCTGTGCTGTACAGGAGGTCAGGCTAGATGATCGTATTGGTCCCTTCTGGCCTAAGAATCTATGAATCTATTTATCTTAAGAAAAAGAAGGTTGAGTGGGGACTTGATTACAGTCTATATGTACCTATATGAGGAACAAATATTTGATAATGGATTCTTTAATCTATTAGAGGAAGGTATAACACAATCCAATGGCTGGAAGTTGAAGACAAATTCAGGCTGGAAATAAGGTGTAAATTTTTAACAGTGAGGGTAATTAACCATTGGAACAATTTACCAAGGGTCATGGTAGATTCTCTAACACTGCAATTTTTAAATTAAGATTGGATGTTTTTTCTAAAAGCTATGCTCTAGGAATTATTTTGGGGAGTTTTGTGGCCTGTGTTATACAAGGGGTTAGAGCAAATGATCACAATGGTCCCTTCTGGCCTTGGAATCTATGAATACAACTGATATGTTTGCACTAACTTAGTATTATTCCCTTGCTATATTTGGGGAGCCAGATAATTCCTGCATCTTTGAGAGACTGTGCAGGGGTTGAGGCAAGAAGTTCTGACCACCACTAACCTTGCAATATCTCATGAAAGGACAGGGGTAACAGTAGTCCTTACGCGCAGGGGTCTTCAGAGACTGCTCTGTGCATATATCCCCAAGGGTGCTATTCACTCCAAAAGGGGTTGGAAGGAAGCTGGGAGAGAAAACTGGTAGAAACTGTATTTCCTAAGATGCAGTCCCTCCTGGATTTCCCAATGGTGTGGGATGGTTGCATCTCTGCACAGTCTCCACTTTAGGCCAACATCTAAATGACACACTGGTCCATAGTTACCCGAAGTCTTTGGGCCAGAATTTGATTGCTCTTTTGTGGGTGCATTACAGGAGGTTGGGGGAAAGAATGCCCATCCCCCAAGAGCCCTTTCACTGTCACTCATTGAGTGCATAAACTGGGGAGTCACAGCACCAACAGAGGTACAAGACCCCCCCCTCCCCCCCGCAAGAGGTTGGCAGTAGAATCCCTCCAGAAAAGGTGAGCTATGGCCCTGCCCCTTACCACACTGGCTTGTGGCACCGGGCTACTGCAAATGGGATCACATGCGCCCTCTTTGTACAGGAGGTAGCAAATGCAGCTCCAGAGTGCTTTCCCTTCAGCTTCCCTGAAGTGTGCTGCTTCCTCTGTCTTCTGCAAGAAGACTGCTGCTGGCCACTGCCACTGTTGTAATGCACCTCCACCCACCCCAAATGCAGCAACATTAATAGAGCCACTCTCTAGCCCACAGAGTGCTCTTTTAATCCAGATGAATTCATTTAAACATGTTAATATTTCTGAACTCGTTTTACTTACTTTGTTGCTGTGTAAATTTTTCCAATTATTTTTTTAAAAAGCATTTACAAAGTCTTGATCTGGGGGATATTTTATGCTATGAATACATCATCCAGAGAAGAGTCTGCTTTTCCTCAGGCATGATATAAATAGTGCTTTGATGTTCTGATTTGCTGAACTCGATACAGCTAATTATCATAGGTAAACTAATAATGCCCTGAAAACTTTGGATATCTTCCCTGTTGGTAGAGAAGATATTTTGTTATCCACTTCTCCCTGGGCCTGATCCACCTCTCCATTGACTTCCATGGGCATTAGATCAGGTCCTCTCTGAACAGTAGTGAATGCTGATATGGTGTGGATGTAATTCCCGAGAGGATACTCTGCAAACATTGTCTTCTATATGATTATGGAGCATCAAAAATGCTGACTGACAGGACATCATCCTGTATGGGTTGCCTTCTTGAGACTACTGTCAGGAATGATACCATTGCATGACTGTTCAGTGCACTTAAAGGGTATCCCTAAGCATTAGTGGGTACTTTAATTCTAGTCCACCATTATCTGTAAGTGCCTCTTTATGCTTCTGAGCTGTGTGATGCAAGGGAAATGCTGTATCTTTTTAAAAAATGAGGGACTGGTTTTGTTTTGTCTTCACAGCTTGGAAAAATTCTCCGCAGCCCATTTATGAAATTTGTGGCACATGCAGCATCCTTCATTATTTTCTTGGGCCTACTGGTGTTCAATGCCTCAGACAGATTTGAAGGCATCACAACCCTCCCAAATGTCACTGTTACTGATTACCCTAAACAGATCTTTAGGGTGAAAACTACCCAGTTCACTTGGACAGAGATGCTGATCATGGTGTGGGTGCTTGGTAAGTATAGAATATTACTGCTTCACTCCAATTCCACGACAGCTGTATTGTGTAGATAGACATTCTAAAAGAAAAACGTGAGGCCCAAATGCTGACCCCCCACTGCAGCCGTGTATATGGCTCCAGTGGTATTCAGGGGCTACAGTGGCTCCCAGAGGAAAACTTCCAGCAGCCAACAATTGGCATAAGCAGATCCACACTGCCCCTCATGCAGCCCCTGGTGTACAAAGGTGCCATGGGTAGGAAAGGCATGTTTCTAGTTTCTTCTGCTTTCAGTAAGAGCTGTCTCAGTTAAGTAAACATCACCAACATGTCTTCTTATGTTCAGTGTAATGAACAATTTTATTTAACATTGTAAAATGAGTAATTTTCCACATATTTGCAAAAGTAAAATGGCCAGCTGTGTTCTTCAGAGGAGGAAGATTGTACCACTGTGTAATAAATGGAAAACTCAATGACTCACAATGATACTACTACAATGTTCAGAAATCCTGGCATTTGTGGCAGAAACCCAGGTTTGGTGTAATATCATAGA
The DNA here is from genome assembly GCF_028017835.1 of Emys orbicularis. Lineage (NCBI taxonomy): Eukaryota > Metazoa > Chordata > Testudines > Emydidae > Emys > Emys orbicularis. Next base: position 42,989,053 of record NC_088687.1, on the reverse strand, counting down.
TATCATATCAATAATATCATAGCTTTCAGAATGTAATAGGATTGGTGTAATATCACTGATACAATAGTGTAATAACATAAACTGCAACAGAGAGTCCTGTGGCACCTTTAAGACTAACAGATGTATTGGAGCATAAGCTTTCATGAATACCCACTTCGTCAGATGCATGACGAATGCAGATGCATGCGTCTGACGAAGTGAGTATTCACCCACGAAAGCTTATGCTCCAATACATCTGTTAGTCTTAAAGGTGCCACAGGACTCTCTGTTGCTTTTTACAGATCCAGATTAACATGGCTACCCCTCTGATACTTGACAACATAAACTGGTTATTTTAAACAAGATCACAAAGCCTATGCCGTTGTATATGCCAGAAGGTCAGGTGTTTCCGTGGCTTGATGTTAATGCATTAGCTAATTAGTGCTTACTTAGCACTGGAGGAAATCACAGCTTCTTTCAGTGTCAAAGGGCTAATGAGTCAGTTTTTGTTACTAGACTTTTTTTTCGTTGCCTGATCATCTGCCAGCCTGTTTGAGATTTTATGTATGTTATTAAGTGAAATGGGAGAGGAGCGCTGGTAGGGTTATCCTTCCACTTTTAAAAGATATCCTTCTGCAACAAAAACATCATATTGAGAGGTCATGATGTTTGCACTGTGAAGTCATTATATTACAATGTAGCAGCCCCAATGTATGATGACTGAGCTTTGGCCCTAAAGACAGCCCCAGGAAAGTTGATACAGGTAGCAACCCTGTAATACTAAAAATGTGTACTTCAGTGCCTTCCTGGTGAATCCTGATTTTATGGGAGGGAAAGTTAAATGATTCTCAGTTGTGACCAAACTGGCTCTATTCCTTTCTTGTTGCAGGTATGATGTGGTCAGAATGCAAAGAGCTCTGGCTAGAAGGACCCAGGGAATATATTTTGCAGCTGTGGAATGTTCTGGATTTTGGGATGTTGTCCATTTTCATAGCTGCTTTCACAGCCAGGCTCCTAGCATTTCTGCAGGCCACCAAAGCACAGCAATATGTGGACAACTACATTGAGGAGAATGACCTCTCCGTAGTCACACTTCCACCCGAAATAGAGTATTTTACTTATGGTGAGTTTGAATGTTACTTTCAAGTAGTAAACTAGTGGACACTCATATAAAGGGACAGTGTTAGGATTGTTAGGCATAAATAGAAACCCTTTACAACTATTTGATTTCATAATATTTATCTTAAGGTTTCTGCCCATTTGTTTTTATTTTTTATGCTTTTTAAAAAGTATTTGTTGTGACCATCAGTTTAACAAATAACGTATTGACATACTAATACTAAACAAAATAGGGCCAAATTCAGCTCAGGTTTAACTGGGCATAACCACGAAGTCCATGCAGTTGCTTATGCCAGAACTAAATTTGACCCCTAGGGCTAGATTCAACAAGGGATTTAGGTGCCTTACGGCCACTTTAGGTGCCTAAGTCCAAAATTTAGATCCTCAAAACCCTCTGCTCAGCCGTCACCTAACCCTGTAGGTGCCTATATTTCTGCTGGTGGACATGCAAAAAACTCCCTCTCCTATCTCTTCTGTGGAGCCTGATCTGGTAGGCATGCTTAGAGGCTGCCTTCTGGATTGGGCCCCACACCAAACACAGCTGAGGATATAATGCCACCCTCCTTATAGCCAGTCGTTGGAGCACTCACGTGGGATGTCACGCACAAGTTAAAACCCCCAGTCTGCCTGATACAGAGCAGGGATTTGAACCCAGGTCTCCCAGCTGAGTGTTGGGGCATAGGGTATTTTTTAGAGTGGGTTTCTCTCAGTCTCTCCTGTCAAAGCTGTTCCACTTTCTATAAAATACTTAAATATTCATTGGAGCAGGGACTAGAATCTGGGTCTTCTAGGTGAGTGCGTTAACCACTGGGCTAGAGAGTCATTCTCATCCTCTTTCTGGTCCAATGAATGCTTAAGCATTTTATAAGGGAGGAACAGCTTCAACAGGTGAGATTGAGAAACCCACCCCAAAATATCCTATATCTAGGCTTGGCAAAATTTGATTTTTATGTTTTATAATTTTGACGGATAATATTGCTGTTTATTTTTAAGAATTTTTTTAGACTTTGATCTATTAAAATTTTCACAGCTGCATGAAATTATGAGGGGATCAGACAAATGTTTAATGACAGTAGATGTTGCAATTCAAAGAGTTAAAGCTTTATAAAGCATTAAAACACAAATTGTCAGCATCGGATGTCAAAATATACAACATAAATATCTTTAAATCAACATATCAGATCTGTTTTTACTGCTCATTCACTTGTCCATTTGTAACAAACCTAATTCACAAGTCTAAATTATTGGATTTTGACTCTAAGTTCTCAAGCAGCATTTTTCTTACTTGCCTATTTGTTCATTTTGATTATTATCGATGGAAATATTTTTTGTCCGTTTGCATGTGTATGGTGACATCAGTGTTTACCAATAACAATCTAATCCCAGAGCCATCCCTTAGGTAGGGCTAATTGAGGTGACCGCTCTGGGCCCTGCCCTTTGGGGAGGCCCCACGGGCCGGTGTGATTGGCCAGCGTGGTCAGTCCCGGAAGACATCGGCGTGGGAACTAGGGTTGCAGAGGGTACTGCAGCACCCTTGGGCTCCTGGCTGCCACCCCACATGCCCGGGGTCCTGGCTGCTGCCCCACGCCCACGGTCTTAACGGAGACAGCGCCCGGCTCGGCTGCCCATGTTTCGCTGTAGCGAGTCCCCACCCCGGCCGGAGCCCTGAGCTACCATGGCACTATGGCCAACAATAGTCCCGCAGTTGGTGCCAACAACTGCCAGCAGCAGCAGGCTGCCCAGCACCAGGCTGGATCCAGCCCAGCCGCCAATGCAGAGCGGGGCCCCCAAGCCAGCGGTGGCTAATTTGTCCCAGGCCCTGCACGCTCCCTAGGGACAGTCCTGTCTAATCCTTCCAAGGCTACCTTAGCCCAGTAGCTAGGGCCCTCACCTGGGAGACTTGGGTTTAAGTCCTTGCTCTGAATCAGGAACAGTGGAGATTTGAACTGGGCTGATGGGTATAAGGGGGAGACTCCTCTCTCTTGTTTTTTTGGTGAGAAAATTGTAACAAAAACCTAAATAGCCTGTTGCACTCAATAAACTACATTTGTTCCTCAGCCAACACTGCTGGCTCTCCATAAAAAAACTAAACCACCCCCCTGCCGCTTTCATACACTGCTGCTGATTCAATCCTGCATATGATAACTCCTAATAAATTATTAGCCTTTCCATTGCTTTAATTAAAAAACAAAACAATCAAAAAACACCCCACAACCTTTGGTGATATTGACATGATATTAACATATGTTACTGAAAAAAAAGCGAATATTGTATTTATTTCCACAAAATTCACTGTTAATTTTTCTCTAAAAAGTTTTTGTATTAAATATTTATTTTACTGTCCTTATTTATGATGTCATTATTACTCTTTTATGGATATTTTATATGATTTTAACCTACAAAATAACTTTTTTACAGAACATATCTGTGGTTATATCTTATTAAAGCAGCAGTCTTTAGTCATTGATACAATATAAATACAAAATAATTATTGTTGTTAAACAAAAATGGACTGGGACATAGCGTCCAGACTCAGGAAAGACTGAATAATGATTAGTGGTCCTATATAGCTGTTATAGATACCTAAACAAATTAAATAAAGAGAAATAAAGATTAGGTACATATAAGAATACTACTATGTTTTAATTTTGTTTTGGAAAATTTTATCATGTACAGAAACATGCAAATATTAGTAGTGATTTTAATTATTATAGAATCTATAACTGTTATATGTAATAATATAAAAAATGCATACTATGGTGGGGTATATCCTCATATTAATTTTCATGCTTAACTACCAATAGAGAGGTAAATACACACACTATTAGAAGAGATCCTCATGTCTCTTTACATTATAACTTCCACTGAAAAAGTATACATTTCAAATTCTTCATTTATAACTTAAAAACTAATTGTAATACAACATCAGCTATTAGACTCCACAAATGTTTGTCCTTACTAGATACAGATATGTGCATGACAATTCCCAATCTATAGCTATATTTTTCTAAATATGGTGATAAGTAAGAAACTCAATTATTTACCCTTTTATTTCATGTGTTCCAGCCAGAGACAAATGGCTCCCATCTGATCCACAGATAATATCTGAAGGTCTCTATGCAATAGCTGTTGTGCTTAGCTTCTCTCGGATTGCATATATCCTGCCTGCAAATGAGAGCTTTGGGCCCTTGCAGATTTCCCTTGGAAGGACTGTAAAGGACATTTTTAAGTTTATGGTCCTTTTTATTATGGTATTTTTTGCATTTATGATTGGGATGTTCATACTCTACTCCTACTACCTTGGAGCTAAAGTAAACTCTGCTTTTACAACGTAAGTATGAAGTTGTGCTTAAGCAAAAGGAAATACAAAATTTTAGTCATTACCCGCTAGAGGCCTGAGGCTTGAAATGTTATATCAGCATAGCTATATGTGAAAAAAAACACCCTTGACCAACACAGTTATGGCAACGAAATCCCTGGTGTAGATGCAGCTATGTTGACCGAAGAGTGCTTTCATCGATGTAGCTAATGTCATTTGGGGAGGTGGCATTTTTACATTGACAGAGAAACTCATTCTGTTGGTGTAGGCTGTGTCTGCTCTAAGGACTATGCTGGTGGGACTGGGCTGGCAGAGCTATGCTGGCATAGCTGTGCTGATATCATCTCTGTTGTGTAGACATAGCCTGAGTTTGTGAGATGTTGAGCACCCTCTGCTCCCAGTATAGTCAAATCAAGATGGGAAGAAATCAAACGTTCGGTGAAAAAATATTTTTTGTATTTGTTGTTTTGATTAAACATCTACACTAAAATCCCTTACAAAACTTTAAAATCTAAATCACAGACAGAAATTTGAGGTTATTTACTAAATTTGTCATAAGAACTGTGTATTTATTATATAATTAGTAACATTCCTCTCGATTCTTTCATACAGAGTTGAAGAAAGTTTCAAGACCTTGTTTTGGTCAATATTTGGTTTATCTGAAGTGACTTCAGTTGTCCTCAAATATGATCATAAATTCATAGAGAATATTGGCTATGTTTTGTATGGCATATACAATGTAACAATGGTTGTAGTTCTGCTCAACATGCTGATTGCTATGATCAACAGCTCGTACCAAGAAATTGAGGTAAGGTCTCTCTCTCTCTAAGGTATCTCTCCCTTTTGTTATGTTCTAAAAGGACACTAGAATCCTCTTAATGGACACATTCTGATGGAAATAAGTATCAGTAAAGGGACTACCCCAGTTAAAGAAGCTCACAAGAAAACACTGTGCTAGGAGATAATGGCTTATTTCATAACAACTTTAGAGAGAAAAAAGCTACAAAATATTACAAAGTAGAAGTTACAGTGAGAACAACTCATTTACACCTTATTTAAACAGTACTTTGAACCATCTGTGAAAAACATGGTTTAATCTTTTTTCCGCCCCAATCTGGGTTTGGTTACTAGCATTGAAAGGCCAAAACCTTTTTTTCCAAAACAGTTTGGTCTGGTCCACACAGACAGGAATTTGGTAGCCAGAACCATGTTTAAGGGCCTGTCTAGACAGTAAAGTTATGCTTTACCATGTCACCATGTAGTTTTAATCTGTAAATAGTATCAAATTGTGTTATAAACATATTTCTACACAATGATATAGCCCAGTAAAAACCCAGAGTCCAAACAAGAATTCAAACAAAATCAAATTTCAACTCTTTTCTGGATGGAAGCAGTATCAGTGAAAATGCAAGTGTGAATGCAATTCCAATCAGAATCCCCCTCTTCCTTCTTTCTATGGTTGGCAGCTGAGTCCTATAGCTTAATGATCCCCTACTTCATTTGTTCTACAGCCATTTAATACCTGCCAATCTAGTTCTCTGCCCTGCAGACATGGCAGAAAAACTGGGTTGAGGATTTGGCTCTACCTGGCAAACAAGCCAAGCTGTTTGGGACCTCCCAGGATCTGGACAGATAGTATAGTTCATTACCTTTATACAGACATGAGAGTATGGTAAGCACTGTACAAACAGTAAAGGTCTGTCCCAAAAAACTACAACTTAAACAAACTTTCAAATGAAGGATGGGATACAATAGACAGCAAAGCTATTGAGCAGACAATTTTAGCACATGGCTAGTTGATTCCCTAATTCTTACTTTTTAAACATTTCATAACACCTTTTCCTGAACACAGTATATTTGACTGGGTGGACAGGCCTTCGGTGCTGGGTAGATGGATTTTACTGTATTCCATAAAGATAATTGGCTCGCTAGTCCATTTTCCCCAAACCTTTTAACTAAACATAGATGTGTTAGATACTTCAGCTTCATTAATACATACACTTTCTTAGGTTTACGCACTGTGCCAGTGCATGACATAAGCAAAGATTTTCGTGTGAGAGTGTTCTGATGACTAAATCACATTTAACAGCTGTTTCAAGCTTAATTATTCAGTCTGAAGTGTAAGCATCCTTTTTCTGCTTTCAGTACAATATTTAAAACTTGATTCTAATCTTAGCTACACATTGCCATGTGCCCTGAAAACTTAGTGGCTGCACTCACACACACCTGCAGAGTGGCAGATTTTTAATGCCTGCAGTTTATCTTAAATTAGAATGAGTTCTCAAAATTATGAATAGCTATTTCATCTATCAGACAGGTGCTTTATTTGTGGTTCATTGGGACTGCAAATACACCTCTACCCCGATATACGCTGTCCTTGGGAGCCAAAAAATCTTACCGCGTTATAGGTGAAACCGCGTTATATCGAACTTGCTTTGATCCACCGGAGTGCTGCTTTACCGCGTTATATCTGAATTCGTGTTATATCAGGTCGCGTTATATCGGGGTAGAGGTGTAACTTCATTTCAGAATTTAATTAATTCAATTTAGGTGCTTACCATTCAAATACTGTGCAATAAAAGGAAGGAAAGAAAGAAAGACACACCCAAACTGGTGAAGATTACTGGTTTTAAAAGTCAAAACCAGATAGCTTACAAAGACAAAAATATATTTAAGATGCCAATCAATCTGTGGCCTTACAAAAACAGTTTTAGCAAAATTTCAGCTTGCTTTTGTGATATCAGAAAGTACGTAAAAATTACGTGCAAATAGTTTTCTTGGGAAATTCTAAGATGCTTTACTCTGTACAAAATATGATGGAAACATCACAAACTTTAGGGTCTATTCTCTGCTCCCTACTCACATATTTATGGTCCAGATCATGAGAGGTTTTAGTATCTGCTGGCTCTTGAGTGACCTATATTAAATGGAATTGATGATCTCAGTCAACCCTTTCTAGACAAGAGCCCAAATTATGCAAACCACTATCATGACTGGCAATGACACTCTGGCTGGCAATCTCAGCAGACAGGCCCAAATGTATTGCCATGGGGACTGAACTATGCCATCACACCTAGTTTAGAGGTCCCTGCAGTTCACCTTGGCAGGATATAATGGGAAAACTTTACCTATTCTGTGGGTAAATGCAGGGCTGCAGTATCCAGGGCTGTAATTTTGGCATTTTTTGATGAGTAACAAATTGACTTAAAAATTTAAAATAAAAGGAGAAAAATCAAAACATGTTTTGCACATGCATTTCTGATACTTTATATTCCTTAGGATTAAATTTAATCTGGAAACAAATAAACTAACTTTTCATCTTTGGAGAATGTGTTCAAATTTCAGTTAGTTGAGGCTTGCAAAACTGCCATGAGATTTTACCAGTCTGGGCACAAAATCTGTTTGCTTATTCCTTCCAATGGGTGCCAATTAAAAAAAATGATACTGGGTTAACCATCAAAAGAAGATCAAAATTAATGTTCATAGGCAGAGCTGTGTGGAAAGGCTTGCATGTTAACTGCTCACACTATGCCTACCCAAAAGGCAACACTATTATTTCCTCACTTACATGGCACCACATTTCAGCATTAAATTTAAGAAAGAAAATACTTGCTTTTATTAAATAACTTTCTCTTAATATTTCAGTTTTCACTCATTGCAGATAATACTTTTTAAAACTATTTGCATGCTTCAACTAAATATGACCATAAAAAGCCCACGTTAAAATAGACTTGATAACGCAGCTGCATTTCAGTTGAACTACTGGGAATCATTCACACTAACAAGTTCATCACATTTCTGTATAAAACAAAAAGAGAAGCTATTTAAGGTAAACTCCTTTTGAAAGAGTCTTGAATTGTATGAAACCTAAAGTTAAGTAAAACAAAGTAGACATCTTTTTGTTTCCAACGCAGGATGACAGTGATGTGGAGTGGAAGTTTGCTCGCTCTAAGCTCTGGTTATCTTACTTTGATGATGGAAAAACATTACCTCCACCGTTCAGTCTTGTACCAAGCCCCAAGTCTTTTTTCTATTTCATCATGAGGATCGTCAGCTTTTCTAAGTGCAGGAGGAGAAGGCTGCAGAAAGATACTGAAATAGGGATGAGTAACTCCAAATCTAGGGTAGGTCTTAAAATGTTTTCATTGCACTGGATAAATGTGTTTGCCTCCTAGCTCTTTTCTTTCCTTTAAATCTTAGGGGATAGTTTGTACTTGTGAAGGATAGTACCATAATTAATCAAGCATTTTATTTTTAAAGTGCTGTAACCAGATGCCTTTTAAGCACAGCACAGAAGCAAAGTAAAATGATACACTTTTGCAAGGCAGCAAGGTCCCTTTACCAAATATAACTGAAAGCATAAATAACCCAACAAAAACATCATTCCTAGCCAACTACCAAACAACAAAAATAAAATCCCACAAGAAATGCCCTAAATAGTAAACAAAGAAGTCTTCAGCCTTATCCAGAAAGATGCCACTGGTGGACTTTCATGTATTTTAAGGGTAAAAGACTGGAAGATCTGGAAAGCTAACTTTTCCTTTCATCACCAGAATAGGTGAAGGGGCAAGTTTAGCCAGCTATATAGTATACCATTTCCCAAGCTTCTTCACTGCCAAAAGCTATGTTCCTGACAGGGATGAGGGATAATTGTGCCTTTGTGGTATAATAATATCTAGCGCTTCCCTAACATCTTCACTCATAGCATCTGAAATGTTCTTCACAAATAGCAATAAATTCAGTCTTGCAACACTCCTGTGAGGTAGATAACTATTGTTCCCATTTTGCAGATGGGTACAAGGGGCACAGAGAGGTTAAAAGTGACCTTCAAAGGATTTTTTTATAAATTAGGATCATAGCCTTTTTTGATGGTTTACCAGATATACAGAAGGATTGAAAGAATATTTTTTAAAGTCATATATTTTGGTTGCTTTTTACTTTATAAAATATGGGAAATGTCAAGTCTTGTCTTTGCAGGTTTTGATGAAGGGCTTCCTAAAACTTCTGTTTGTTGTGACCTGTCAGGAGTGTTGAATCTTTAACAAAGATATCTCTCTACCTTCATATTATTTGGGCACTGGAGTTAAATATGTGTGTAAATAAATAAATAAATAGAACCCCACACGTATCCCCAAAAGTAGTTTGAAACAGTTTAGCTAAAAAAACCTTTCCCCTCCTAATTACTGGGTTGTCACTCTGTGGTCTCTTGTAATGTCCTCATTTCACTAGTACTCCAGTCTCCAGAAAGTCTTTCAAGATAGGTAAAACCTGAACTTATAATGTAAAAAAAAAAAAAAAATTAAGCAGAATTGTTTCTGTTATGATAAAAACACTCAGGCTTTCTTTATACATCACAAAGAAACAAAATAGAGAGTGTGTGTGTGTGTGTGTGTGTGTATCTATCTGTATCTATATTTTTAATGGTCACTTTTAAATGACTTTAAATGGTCACACAGGAAGTTCATGGCAGAGCCAGTAATAGATCCCAAGAGTCTGATTCTCCTCTCATCTCCACAAGTTTTTCACTGCTGTAACTCCTAATAACCACTGCTATAAATGAGGCCTCAGATCTTCTAATCCCCAACCTTATGGTTTAGCCACAAGACCATCTTTCCACAACCCTTTTTCCCTTCTGTTTCTACTCCAGAGCTATAAAACTCTAAGTATTTGGACTCTGATAGCTATTACAAGAGTTTATTGCTGCACTAATAACTTGATGGTGAACTGTTTTCCAAATATATTATTATTATTCCTCAAGGCCATGGTTCAGCAAAACACATAAGCCCATGCTTTGACTTTAATGAGACTTGGGCACATTCTTGAAGTATATGCTTAAGTGATTTGCTGAATAGGGATGGCCTTAAGCAGATACTTGAAATTAAACTCATGCTTAGGTGCTTTGCTGAGTTTGGGCCCAAATTATTTTCAATGTTTTCTGAAAACAATATTCTGAAATGATGCGCTATTGCCATATTATTCTGTTATGTCATATGGAAAAAAGATGAAGCTGGATTATAGTAGCTGTGAATTCCATAGAATATGTTCTAATTTAGCTTTATTGTTTCCTAGTTAAACCTCGTCACTCAATCTAACTCAAGGGTTTTCGAATCGCACAGTTTTAATAGCATTCTCAATCAGCCAACACGCTATCAGGTAAGGAATTCAGTGGGCTCTAGTTTAGAGCACTGTGATAATGTGAGGATACTAACAGAATTCTGTGCTTCAAATACACTGAGTCTTCCCAAGACGAAAAAGAATTATCTCGGCAATCAGAGAAGCATATTGTTGCTGCTGCTGTGTGCGCACAGTACTTGTAGCTTGTTTTTCAAGCCCCATCATTTGAAACATTTAAAACTAGTTCTCCAATAGGCCTTTCCTTGATCTGACCATTTTGGCAGCCTGTGCAGCAAGTGACAGAAGCAAATTTCTGGTGAAAGATCCAGAGAGCACTGGGTTGATATTATCTTCTCTTCCTTTCTTTAGAGGTTCTTTCTGATTACATGTGCTCTGTGATGCTTGAATGTCCTGGAGATGGAGGGGAAGTTTAGACTTGAAATTAGACGAAGGTTTCTAACCATCAGAGGAGTGAAGTTCTGGAACAGCCTTCCCAGAGGAGTAGTGGGGGCAAAAGACATATCTGGCTTCAAGACTAAACTTGATAAGTTTATGGAGGGGATGGTATAATGGGATAGCCTAATTTTGGCAATTAATTCGTCTTTGCCCAATGGCTTGTGATGGGATGTTAGATGGGGTGGGATCTGAGTTACTACAGAGAATTCTTTCCTGGGTGTCTGTCTGGTGAGTCTTGCCCACATGCTAAGGGTTTAGCTGATCGCTATATTGGGACCGGGAAGGAATTTTCCTCCAGGGCAGATTGGCAGGTAGTCCACTTGATCTGATCTGGGGGGTTTTCACCTTCCTCTGCAGTTTGGGGCATGGGTCACTTGCTGGAAGATTCTCTGCACCTTGAAGTCTTTAAACCATGATTTGAGGACTTCAATGGCTCAGGCACAGGTTTGATACAGGAGTAGGTAGGTGAGATTCTGTGGCCTGCATTGTGCAGGAGGTCAGACTAGATGATCATAATGGTCCCTTCTGACCTTAAAGTCTATGATTCTATGATTCTATGAGAGAAGTGGGGGGACAGGGTGGCTTCTTCTGCTAGGATGCGGAACCTGTCAAAGACCATTTCATACAGCTCAGAAAGGGAAGAATATTTGCTCTGGCCCCTACTGGTGAATCTTTTGCACACTAAGCAGATCCTGTGAGGGCCGGCTCCAGGTTTTTTGCCGCCCCAAGCAAAAGAAAAATAAAAAGCCGGAGTGTCGCCGCCGAAGCAAAAAAAAAAAAAAAAAAAAAAACCCGAGTGCCACCCCTTGAAAAGTGTCGCCCCAAGCACATGATTGGAACGCTGGTGCCTAGAGCCGACCCTGGATCCTGTGAAAGGGGCTTTAGGAATCTGTAGGGGTTAGGTTAGGCTATATATCAGTAAATAAACTTGCATAGCCACAGATATGAGCAGGGCAACAACAGGAGTGCACAAAAGGAGCCCTTGCAGTAGGGGTGTCCAAAATATGGCCCAACGGCCAGATCCTGCCTGCTTAAAACATTTATGCCAAAGGACATACTTAGACTGTGCAGAGTTTATTGTGAAAAAAGGTGAGTTTCTAGCCCTCATGGTTGCAAAGATGACCTTTCAAATGTGAATCAAGTATAACTGAGACAGTGCTGTCTTCCTGAGGCTGCCAACAGCTTTACATAATAATGTAGAGGTGTAAACTCCCTTGTCTCAGTGTCAGCTCTGAAGCCCAATGATGATATGTCAATGTTAACATTAACGATTTCATTGCTGATCATTTTGGTTTATAGAATGGAGAAGGGAGTGGCAGTGAATCCCACAGGAAAGCAGGAAATGAGTTTTTCTTCAGGGAAGGAAATGCATGGAGGACAGGAGACTCACAAAGACAGAGAGGGAGAGAAAATGAGAACAGAGAATAAGAAAGGAAGAGAAACAAAGGGTAGAACAGTAGAGTGGAGCATATTTCCTCACTGAGTGATACTGACAGACAGCAAGGTGCTGAAAAAATAAATAATAACTAAAAGTTATTTAAGTATCAGAGGGGTAGCCGTGTTAGTCTTGCATCTGAAGAAGTGAGGTTCTTACCCACAAAAGCTTATGCTCCCAATACTTCTGTTAGTCTCAAAGGTGCCACAGGACCCTCTGTTGCTTTTTAAAAGTTATTTATTATTTGGTGGGCTGGCAGGATTGTGAGGTGCTCAAGGAGCCGTGGAAACATTTAAAAAATGTCTAACCAAAATGTCATTTTGACTTTCTAAATGAAATTTGGGATTTCCTGTTCTGCAGGAAATTTTGGAACTTTGTCTTTTGTTCTGTTTTAGAACAAAAACTTGCTTTAAATTTCAGAATTTATCACCGATTTGGAATTCCAGTTTCCAGCCAGCTTTAGTTCCCACACTGTGGTCCATAAATCCCTGGTGGTTTGTGGAAGCATTTGCTAGCTAGTCACATTGTGCTGACTTTTTTTTTCTTGTTTCCAGCTGCCAAACTGAAATAAAAGCAGCTAAAAATTCATTAAATACCTTCTGTAATATTACTTAACCCTGTAAGCAATTGCTGTAGTTGTCACAGGCATATTATGCAACTATGAAGGGGAGAGGAGATGGCTAATGTCATGTGCATGTGAGGAGTGGTAGTCCACTTGATCTGAATGGGCAGGAGGGTGACCCCAAGACAATCTTCCTGTTAAATTGTGACTCGCATGCACAGGATAATTCCATACATTTTGTACAGTGAAAAACAGAACAGTTCTCCACAGCTATATCAAGGGAGTTGGAACAAGGTGGGAGGGGTCGCAATTGAGTCCATTTGGGGTTGTTTCCAGTCAAAATCACGGCATGGGGAAAGGGCTGTAGAGGAGCTGTGCTGGTATGCGGGGCCCGCAGGATTCCATCCCTGATGACTGTGTAGATGTCTCTTGTATAAGGCCTATTACTTAGGCTTTGCATGGGGGTCCATAATTTTAAATCTTAAGCAATAACAATGGAGGTAACTTGGCATTTCCTGGGTATTAATGACTGGCTGGAAGGAGTTGATGGCCTGAAGTTCAAATAAATACAAATGCCAGCTGGTCATTAATCCCCAGGAAATGTTCTATGCTGAGGTCATTATTGCTAAGTCCTGCAGTTCTTTTCAGGCAACTCTCTCATTGGCTCTTAAGCCTGAGTAAGGGACACTGATTGAACCATAAGGTGAAAATGAAATAACCAGATGAATGTGTGGTTTGGGCATTGTATTTTCAGATGGTATTTACAGGAAATTTCTATAGCATTAATGCCTTGTACAATAGCCAGTTTGATTTTATAAATCATCTCTCAGCACTCCATTCAATCTTATACTGTATGGTGCATTCTGGTCAGTAAAGAGCTGCTTTATTATAGCCTCAGGGAAGGTAGCAAGTCCTCTAAATCATAGCATGTATGCAGTGACACAGCTGCTGCCAAAGCACAAGGAAGTAGAATGGGACCTTAGAAAGTAAGGGATGGGGGAAAATCAACTCGGACGGGGTGAGTGAAAATCCTACAGTTAACCTAACATACTGAGTCCCTGACATAGGGAAGTTAGAACTAGAAGTCTGCACAATATTTATAATGTAATGGAAAGAATTTTAAATTTGAAGATTTGGATATTTTGTTACAAGTGCGAAGAGTAGTCATATTTTCTCAAAAACATTGCCAAATTTTGCTAATTTTTTCCAGTAAAAACACCCATTTTCAAGTGAATGTGGCTTTGTTGCAAAATCATGTGAGGATTGGTACATGTTTTAGATATAAAAAATAGGCATTTTGTAGAATTTTGTGGAGAAGCAAAATTTCAGGGGTGTGAAATTGCTTGGAATGAAGGGACAATGTCATGAAAATATTGTTAGCACTTTTGCACCACTCCAGTTAAGACCTCCTGCTGGCCTGGGCTGCATATAAGAGGAATGTAGACAAGGAAGGGATCATAATTTAATATCTGGGTCTACTTAACCCACCAATAAAAGCAAAGATGAAGAAAGTGCTGACTTCTTGGCTGTGGGACGTTTCACTTACAGGCATATGAGACATTTAAGTGAATAGAACACAGGCTGTCTAACTGCTTAACTATGTATTTTTTGTCCAACAGCAAATCATGAAAAGGCTTATAAAACGTTATGTTCTGAAAGCACAAGTGGACAAAGAAAACGATGAAGTGAATGAAGGTGAGAGCCACTGTAAACACAGCATTCACAGATATTGTTTTTCTGCAGGACTATATTATTATTATTTATTTGTTCTACAGTTACACCTAGAAACACCAGCTGAGATCAGGGCCTCGTTCTACTAGATGAACTTAGCACAAATACATAGCAAGAGACAGTCTTTGCCACAAAGAACTTGCAATGTAATAGGCAAGACAGACAAATGGTGGGAGAAAAGATGTATTATTCCTATTTTCTAGACTGGGGAACTGAAGGACAGAGAGATTAAGTAACTTGCCCAAAATCTCACAGGAAATCGGTGGTGGAGCCTGGAAATGAACTCAGATATCCTATGCCTCAGTCTGGTACCTTAAGCACCTTGAAAATCCTTCCTCTTCATTTCATTTCAACTGAACACGCAATGTATTGTATTACATTGTGAACCATAAAACTAGAAGAGGGAAATGGAAGGGGGAACATTCACCTGGAAAATTCCATGGCCCTGGGAGAACCACCAATCTACACTGAAAATGGCTATGTGGTAGCTGTATGGTGAGAAAAGAAAGGGGCAATGGCCACAGTTCCTGGTGGGGGCCAGAGTCCTATGAGAAATGGTAGGACAGCCCTTAACGAATCTTAGTCGGCCTCAGAAAGCTTTTCTGACCCTAGTTCTATTTCAGCCAAGGCAACATGGCTCTCTAACTTGCAGTAGTGACGTTGGCCTGTCAATTGGTCACCACATACCCATAACTCTCTGCAAGGAGAAGCAGACATGGAAGCAGGAAGTTAGTTATGCTCAGAGAAAAAATAATTTATGATGCAAAATGCATCATTGGTTACTCTGCTTGAGAGGCAAACATGCTGCACAGCAGCTGTTACCCTGACTCCTCCCCTCACCAGATGGCCCTTGCAGAGCTGAGCTTGTGCACTGTAGAAGCAGAGGCTGCAGGCAGTTTGTATGATGGGGAAGGATGCCCTGCATAGCTTTCTTCCCTCTGTATGGCCCTCTCACCCCAGTTTCTGCAGGATTTCCATGGTTTTGCACTCATTCACACTACACAGTGAGGGGAATCATATAGGTCTATATTAAATCACACATGCATTGCACTGCTCAGCAATACTTCTTCAAACATAGGGCTATCAAAACCATTCGTGTGACAAAAATATCACTCAGAATATTGCCTAAACATTGGTGTGAAGAAAAAGGCAGTTCTTTTTTACTGCCAAACTGTAATAATTAAAATCTTTTAAGAAAGATATTGAAAAATATCCTTGAAAACAAACATCCTGCATGCTAAATTTGTTAGTTAGCCCTGGTTGATGTTAGTGCTCATGGTCTGACATCTAGATTTAAACTGGATCTTATTTAATTACTGTCACTACCAATCCCATCTCTACAGTTAGGGCTAATTCATGCAAACTCTGCCGGGTATAAGGTTTAGTGTCTTGATTTATTCTAGTGAAATCATTTGGACTATCCATGCATGATAGGAATGGGCCCTTCTTTCAGAGCAGTTTAGCACTGTATTTTTAATGTTAAGCAATAGCTTTCTGAAAAAAATTGATGCTTTATACACCGAAAGCCTTGCTACCATACTAAATATGCTTAAATGTACAGTAACTCCTCACTTAACATTGTAGTTATGTTCCTGAAAAATGCAACTTTAAGTGAAATGATGTTAAGCAAATCCAGTTTCCCCATAAGAATTAATGTAAATAGGGGTGGTTAGGTTTCAGGGCAGCTTCCCCTACTCTGCAAGCACCAGAGGCGGGGGCTTCAACCTTCAGCCCACCCACTCCACTCCTTCCCCCAAGCTCTCACCCTTGACCCGCCTCTTCTCCCCCCCAAGCTCCTCCCCCTTTACTTCACTCGCTGCGTGCTGGCTCCTCCTTCCCCCCTCCCCTCCCTTCTAAACGCCACAAACCAGCTGATTGCTGAGTAGGGGAGGGAGGGGGGAGGCACGCCAACTCCTTGCTACTCCCTCCTCCCTTCTGCCTGGGGCAATCAGCTGGCTTGCTGTGTTCGGGAGGCAGGGGAGGGAGAGGGAGCCTGTGCACCGAGTCCTCGCTCCTCCCCCCTCCCTCCAAAACACCACAAGCCAGCTGATTGCCGCCAGCAGGAGGCAGGGGAGGGAGTGGAGGTGCGCCGAGTCCTCGTTCCTCCCGCCTCCCTCCTGCCGGCGGCAATCAGCTGGCTTGCGGTGTTTTGGAAGCAGGAGGGAGGGGGAAGGAGCGAGGACTTGGCGTGCAGGCTCCCCCTCCCTCCCGAAAGCAGCAAGCCAGCTGATTGTCTCGGGCAGGAGGGAGGGGGGAAGAGCGAGGACTTGGCGTGCCTCCCCCCTCCCTCCCGAACGCTGCAAGCCAGCTGATTGCTGCCGGCAGGAGGGCGGGGGAGCCTGCGCGCCAAGTCCTCGCTCCTCCCTCCTGCCTGGGGCAATCAGCTGGCTTGCCACGTTTGGGAGGGAGGGGGAGCCTGCACGTCGAGTCCTCGCTCCTCCCCCCTCCCTCCAAAACACAGCAAGCCAGCTGATTGCCGCCGGCAGGAGGCGGGGGGAAGAGGGGGAAGTCGCTGATCCGCAGAGTCTGCCGGCGGGCGGGAGGTGCTGGGGGGGAGGAGGCCGTAGGGAGGCTGCCAGCTGTGGAGAAAGCAGGCAGCCAAACAACGTAGGAGTGGAGCATTGCGCAACTTTAAATGAGTATGCTCCCTAATTGATCAGCAATGTAACAACGAAACAACTTTAAGTGAGGAGTTACTGTAAATAAAAACATATTCTAAACTATCTGAAGTTAACTAAACTTATTTTTCACTCCCATAACCTGTGAATCATTTCCTGAGTGCTATGGCATTGGCAAAATAGTGACAGCCGCAAAAAAACCGTCAAGCTGATTGAAACCTGAATCTAGGCTTGAAAAGAAATTAAACTATAATGTATACCTTAATCTTATTTTATACACTGTAAACTAGAAATTTCTGTACATTTGAAAACCAATAAAATATGAATAAAAAGAAAACAAAATCAAGAGAATAGCTGTAGTAACTGAACAGTCCACTCTGAAATCTGTTATTAGTACTGAACTCATTTCTGACTAAGAATAGAATAGAATAGAAAAAGGAAAGTGCACGACACACAAATCCCAGGGGTGCTGAGTTTCTAGATGATGCCAAGAGTTGTACAAAAAAGAAGAGTACAGCATACAGTTCAATTTGGCATTTTTGGCCAGAAGCCCAGAAGTATGTAACTGTACCAGAAAAACTTTAAAATTTATATTCTGGTTTTGGTATTTTTAACTTACACATACATCTTTTGCAAAGCAGGATAGAGATGATGGTATCAACTGTTCTGTCACCAAAATGCTTGACAAAGCACAAGTCTTTTGAAGGGTTTTGTCACTTCTTGTATTTGCACTTGGATTTCAGGTTAGCAGTACGGTCAAGCAGTGAGAGCACAACACAGAGTCAGGAGACCTAAATTCTGATCTTTCACTGCTTCTCCTTTGTGACCTTGAGCAAGTCAGCTGACCTCTCTGAACCTCAGATTTCTCAGCAGTAAAAGAGATCATATGCACCCTGCATCATACTTATCTCACAGTGGTATTGTGAGGATTAATTATGGTTTTCAAAGCATATTGGATGTAAGGTGCTATATACATTGTGGAAAATCCTTTACGATTGCTAAATATTATTATTTCAAATATATGAGCCTAAGGATTTCACTTTAAGAGAACAGTAAAGGTCTTACTTTGTACTCTGTACTTCACACATGGCAAGCAATTTTCTGCCCAGGGTACTGGATAAAAATTGACAGCTCTCATAGTTTGTGGGAAGAATGATACTTTGAATATTCAAGAAAGGTTCTACCCTTGAAGTCCTGAAATAAAGACCACTGTTGCTTGTCACCAACCTGGCCTTGATATTTGTGTTTTGACCAGGAAGATTTTAATTTAAGTACCATTTTTATACTTGTCAAAGTCTGACATCCCTTAAAATAGGTTGATTTTCCCCCCTGCTTTCTAAAGATGTTAAGGAAGAAGACAGAGACTCAGATGATGTGTTTTTATTACCAGCTTTGCCACTCTTCCTGTGTGACCTAAGCAACTCATTAAAAAATATCCATGCTTCTTCTCTATAAAATAGAGATATTTACCAGTCTCACAATGATGTTATGATTAATTTATTAACATTTGTAAAGTGTTTTGAGAGCCTTAGATGTACTATATACAGGTGAAATACAGTGTTAGTTTATTGGGTCAAGGAAAGACATATGGTATTCTGATGAATGTTTTGGTTGGGTAGGAGATAATTCTAAAATGTGCATTGTTGTGACTTAAAACTTTATTTAATATTTAACAAACAATACTAAAGTATTTCTTTCAACAATTAATACAGGTGAATTAAAGGAAATCAAACAAGACATCTCCAGTCTTCGCTATGAACTTTTGGAAGATAAATCCCAAGCAACAGAAGATTTAGCAATTCTAATACATAAACTCAGTGAGAAACTCAACCCCAATATGTCAAGATGTGAATGATTCAATGAATTATCGGGATTCCTGGCATTTTCTTCAGCACAAATATTGGCAATAATATTTTGGAGTATCTTATACTTGAAAAATATATTGTAGATTTTTAGCACTAAATAACTTTATGTACAGCTTTCTTTAAATTTAGTCAGGAAATTTTATTAACTCATCACGCAAAAAATGCTCTGTTCATTTAAGTGTATTGAAAAGTAAGAACTCTCATACCAGTTTTTGCATTTAATAAGAAAGTACAATTGAAAGTGAAAAAATCTTGCATTGCTGATATTTTGACTGTTTTATGAACAAACTTCAAAAACTTTGCACTAAACAATTTGCACACACACACACACAAAAGGCACTGCAAAGGACCCTGTTCCCTGCAGCAACTGGTGTGAATAGGATTCTGTAGAATGTAATAAAAAAGGAGTAGTCAGCTGAGTCTCAGTTAAGTATTATTTGAAATATTTATGTTTTTTCAATTATTCTAATAACAGATACGACCGAAGAACTCACAGAATGGGTACTTTAAGGTTTAACAACGAATATCAAAGCGTGAATATAACTTTAGGAGCACTGTTTAACATACATATACTACAGTTTGTTTCTTAATGCAGCATAATGTTTGCTTTCAACAGTAGGGACTAGAAACTCTTTTTAAAAAAACTTTTGACGGTAAAGTGAACTCAGTCAAAAGTTATTCTTTCTTGTGGTAGAGATGATTTTTTTAAAATTCAGATTCTATGCAGGGCTGGTATTTTGTTACACTATTCTAAATGATGCCTCTGATGCTTACTTGTTAAATAAAATATTCATACTTTACAGACTCTTTAACTTGCCCCAGTTACTCAGCACCTGATTTTGATGTGTACAGTGGTATACACAGAGACTTTTTACAACAATCAATCAAAGGTAGTAAAAGGCTTTTTTAGGCAGTATTGGTAGCAACACCTACAGCTAACATTTTCCATTATAAGACCTTTCAGTTGCTTAAAGCTTTGGCAAACCTATAATGTTCAAGCTGGAATTTTCCATTCCAGATGTGTGTGCACCTTCGATTGAATTTTTTGGGGAAACTTCAGCAAAAACGAAGCCATTTCTGAGACGAACTTATGGGAAAATATGTTTTGCTTATCTCAAAAAATTCTGTTTCACTGAGAAGTCCTAGCACCTCCTTGCTTTGGAGAAAGGTAATTCCCTTGCCAAAAATTTCAAGTCTATCTGTCAAGGATGGGCCTTGTGCTTTTCCATGAAAATCTGTCCAAATGTGCCCCAGCTACGTGCCTCTGAAAATTATAGTTTGTGCATGTTTGGTACAGTCTGGCACTGAAATTCTCCAAAGATTTTGTCAGCACTGCAAGTGTTCTATCCCCACAAAGCTGAAGCACACCAACTAGATAAGTGCCATTCCCACAGAGTGACTGAGCATAATCTACTCTAGGGCTGAGCAGAATTTCCCAAAAATTGCCCTTCTAGGCTGCAGAGGCCACGGTGGCGCTAGGCAACAGAGACAAGAGTGAAGAGACTGTCTCTCCTTCTGCTCTCATAGCCCTCACTGACAGCATGGAAGAAAAGGGAGTAGCTGGAAGACAGAGGAATGTGGGAGGGAGAAGACTGGGCCAGGAGCCAGAATGTAAATTGGTATTTGTATTACTGTAGTGCCTGTGAGCCCCCACCAGGGAGCATAACCTCAGTGTGACAGATGCTGTATAAACACAAAACAAAAGGATGATCCCTGCCCCCAAAGGGCAATCTAAGTACTGTATAAGACAAGATGGATCAACAGGGGAGTTAATGGAAACAATACTGGTCAGCATAGTAACCAGTGGTTTCAACACTCCAGTAGCTTAGCCCTACTTGTCCAGTTTAGTTGTAGGCATCACAGCACAGGAGTTTTGTAAAGCAGTGCAGTGCCAACCTAGAGGCATTTTGCCTCTCCCATATATTTCTTCTTGATGCTGAGCAAGTCACTCATTGTGTGTCCAGCTCATTTCCTGCCGACTAATCACAGAAATCCAGGGCCTGATTTACAGACATGATGGCCATTGGCAATGGCAGTTAGTCAACGGGGCACACCATGCCTGCAAAGCGCCTTCAATGACTCTCACTGCCATGGTACTTCCTAGTAGAAATTAAACTCCTGGGGAGCCTTCGTAGGAGCGCATGATGCTCCCAGGTGCGTGAACCCCCTTGCCACGGGGCAGGGACTTTTAGAAAACTGGGTAGCAATTGCCCCGCCCAGTCTCCGCTGACAGTTGGAGTTAGATGTTAGACAAGGAGAGCGAGGTAATATCTTCCAGTACCAACGCTAGCAGCGATGTCACCGGGGCTGAGAGCTCGGCCCCCGGGAGCAGCGCCGACCTGGGCAGCCCCACGATGGCCACTGTGCTGGGAGACCCTCGGCCCCAGCCTTCTCTGTAGAAGCAGCTGCGGCTCTGTCGCCCCAGCGGTATCTCCGTCCTGCCCACGATAAGACCGGGTGGCCCGCTGCCTCCAACCACCCGCAGCCCTGCCCGCCCCGCTATCACCATCCGTCGCCGGTGAGAACCGGGGGTGCGCAACCCCCCACCGCTCTCCAGCTCTGCACCAGCCTCGCCGCCATCTCCCAGCAGGCCAGGCGCAGGGCTCCCCCTGCAGCGGCCCCTAGCCATGCCGCCCGCGCAGAGAGGCGGCGACGCTTTGCCCAATCACTGCGCGTGTTCAATCCTGGCCCCGCCCCTTCGCCGTCCAGCGTATCCAATAGCAGGCCGACTTGTGGGGGAGGTGTCTTTTCGTCGTCGCCATGGTAGCGGGTAATTAGCTGTGTCTGGGAGAAGGCTGTGCGGGAGCTGGGCCGCCGGGTGGGGTTAGAGAGGTTGGGACCGTGGCTCCTCCGGCCGTTGGGGTCAGTCCCTGGACCGTGCGGGCGGAGTCGCGAGCCTGAGGCCATGGAGCTGCAACTGGCCCGCGTGGATTATTTGCAGGTAATGCCGCGGCCGCGCCGGGCTCCCCAGTGATGGGACAGGGCTGGCGGCGGGTCTATAAACAGAGGCCGTCTGGGAAAAGCTCCTGTGCCGCCAAGCCCCGCTCCTGCCCTGCGCTCCCAGGAGCCCTGCCTGGTTATCACACTATTTAACATCTGCGGGGGAGTTTCCGCACGTTTCTTTGCTGTATTTCGCTGAGCCGGGACAAACGCTACCCGAGACCTCACAGGCTTTAATAGATCCAGCCTCGCAACACCTGTGCCAGGCAGGGATTGCCCCACTTTACACATGGGGAAACTGGGGCACAAAGTGGCTTTATGACTTGCCCAGGGTCACCCAAGAAGTCTGTGGCACAGCAGTGAAGTGAGTCCCGCTCTCCTAAATCTTAGGCTAGTGCCCTGAGCGCTGGACCATCCTTTCTTCCTTTCTCTCTCTCTTCTTCTTCCTGCCTGAGCATCTGGTAGGCTAGTCTACTGGATTGCATGTTGGGATATGTTTATTTTATAACAGAAAACTATTAGCATTATAATTAAAAGCAAAATATATTAGTGTTAAGTTTTATGAAACTTTCATTCCACCCCCTCCAAAAATAACCCCTAAATGTGGGGCCTAAAACAAGTTAATAATACACCTTTAAAAAAAATCAAGTATACCTTAAAACTGCTGGATATAAAGGCCCAAATCCTGCAGAGTGTTTCACTTTATGGACATGAATAGTCCTACTGAGTCAGTGGGACAACATACCTTTGTAATTCTAAGCATCTGCTTAAATCTGTGCAGTGTCAGGGCCTAATACTATAATCCTAAATTAAATAGTGTTTCTACACATTTATCTGTATAGCTGTGGGGACTCTGCAGTGTGGGAGTCAGTAATGTCTGGGATAACAGAAATAAGCATCAGAAATAATCAATATTAATAATTGGATCTATTATTAAATATTGCAGTCTTTTAAATATTACACCTGTTATGCATGTTGCTTTATTTTGGCTGTCTGCCTCAAGTAACTATCCAGGAAACAGGTGGTGTTCACATCTCTGAAACTAGTACCCCAACCAGAGGAATTAGCAGACTTGTCAGCAAGTACAAAGCAGTACAAGTCTCAAATGGACAGTCTTTACAATTCATCCTTTTATATGAGAGTTGTGGCATATTATTTTGGCTATCCAAGCAATGTTGAATTACTGTTCTTCTTGCTTTGTGGATAGAGGCGTTAAATAGCATGAACACTAATGCATGAAACTTAAAATAGAGGAGTGGGACTTAAATTTTTTGAAATATAAGAGTTGAGATGTTCAGTAACGAGTTGATGTTTTCAAATAGGTGGGAGTGACATCTCAGAAGACCATGAAGCTTCTTCCTGCATCAAGACGTAGGGCAACACAGAAGGTAGCTTTTGTTGACAATGAGATACTTGTTCTGTTAAAAATTGATATTATTATTCCCTTGGAACAATAGTGGTGCAAATAATCTTTTGATTCTTTCTATCTGGGACAGTATAGGCAAAGCTTCCCAACTAATTCTGTTTCAAGACCTGCTGACAATGCATGGACATTCTTAGGCTTTAGTATTAGTTGTATATTTCTCCACCCTTGTTCTTTTTTGCTAAGAACACTTGTTGAAGACAGGAGTTTTTTGTTTGTTTGTTTTTCTTTTTAAACAGATCTTTTCTGGTGAATTCATGGTTATGATTTCTGTGTGGGAAGAAAGTATCAGAATAGATGAACTCTTAAGAAAACAATTATATGCTTTTCATTTCTGGTAATAAGTAAAGGGTGAGCAATATAAAATATAGAAAAACAGTTTTATCAAAATAATACTATTTTTTCAAAGATTCCATTATGTGACAGTTGTTCTTTAAAACAACAAATACGAAAAGGGTTTACAGTTAAATAATTTCAGAGAAATAATTTAGATTTAAGCTCTATGACTAAAGGACTTTCTGTCTTTATATCTATAAAGTGTTGTGTGCTTGTATGATATAGTATGATCATTAAATATGCAGTAGTTGGTAATGCTTACTTTCCATACTGCAGATGCACATGACTAATATAAGGAAAGTTCTTCCTTTTTAAGATGGAAGCTAATGATCTTTATAGGAATAATGCTGATATAATTATGCATTACATTTTTGCAGGTTGTCATTGGAGATCATGATGGTGTTGTTACATGTTTTGGCATAAAAAAAGGGGAAGCTATGGTAAGGTCAGCTATTTATGTAATTGTTTTAAAGTTCTTGGTATGCAGTTTTTCATCTGTCCCCAATATTGTACATAATGAGTATTAAAAAGCTGTTTGTGTTAATGAAAGGAACAAGATGGCTCCGGACATTGGCAAAAGGTTACTAAGCCCCATGATTCTAGATCAGTGGTTGGCTTCCAAACTATGTCAGTAATGACTTTTTTTAAATAGTTAACATCTAACATCTATTTAAGTGACTGTGAACTAATTGCTCTGTAGAAGCTAAAGTTGTGGATAGCAGGACAACTTACAAAAACAACTTTCACAGCTTGTATCTTGGTAGTGTGTCTGATAAGTTAATTTTACATGTCCATAAAATCATTTTTTCATTACTAGAGATGATTTCTCTGGAAACAGAATGCAGCATGTATGTGGGGCACTGTGCAGAAGCTTGCACTACAGCTCTCTGTGCTGTGCTTCAATAAACAGCATTGGAATCTTAAGTTTTTATCTATTAGCTTTTAGAGCACTGAGTTGATTTATAAAATGCCTGATTTCTTCACTGATACTGAGGAACAACGTATAATAGGTATCAGGGGGTAGCCGTGTTAGTCTGTATCCACAAAAACAACAAGGAGTCCGGTGGAACCTTAAAGACTAACAGATTTATTTGGGCATAAGCTTTCATAAAGGCTTCTGCTTGCCTGCATCTGTAACTTTCATTCCATGCATCTGAAGAAGTCAGATTTTTTTACCCACGAAAGCTTATGCCCAAATAAATTTTAGTCTTTAAGGTGCCACGGGACTCCTTGTTGTTTAACGTATAATAAAACCTCATCAGGTATACATGTTCTGTAAAATCACTGCAATTATGTCAAAAGTCCCAATGCAAATTTGGCATCTTTTGTATTTAAAAAAATGCAAATACAGTATTGAAATAATTAAGTATCACTTTCCTTTTTGACTTCCACAGCCAGTGTTCAAGACACTGCCAGGGCAAAGGATCACAAGGCTGGAGCTGGGAGGAGCTCTTAATACACCACAGGAGAAAATTTTTGTGGCTACAGGATCAGAGGTTAGAGGTTTCACAAAGAGAGGGAAGCAGTTCCTTTCATTTGAAACTAACCTCACTGAAAACATCAAAGCTATGTATGTGCAGTACTTTGTTTTTCAATATTATTTCATGTTAGTAAAACTAGTTTGTTAGTTTTTGGTTCTGTGAAAGAATTTTCTATCACATTAGTCTAAATTGGTTTTCTGGCAGGTAGCTCAGGAAACTGGCCATCCAGATTAAGCACATCCCAACTAAGTGCAGTATACTATTGTGTTCTAATACTTATTTTTGTATCACTTTTTTTTAGTTTTCATGTACTCCTAGCACTCGTTTTTTTCCTCTCAAAATGAAATTTGAGGGTTTATTTTTCTGTACAACCAAGTAGTTGTATTAAGTTTTTCTCTAAAGACAGTATCTGTGCAGGATTTTCACTCTTAAGTCTCTTCTCTCTATCCTGAGATAGGTAGAACTCCTGTAAAGGTATCAGTAGCAAGTGGGGGAGTGAGCCCCATTACAACTGCTTGTCATTCATTAACTTAACTGCTGCAATTGAAAGCTTCTAGTCAGCTCCTCTTCATCCCAATCAGCCTTGATGACATCCAGTATCTTTTCTTTTTGTCCTTCCTTGACTTCCAGTCAGGCTTGTAGTGAGGTTTTTTGTAATCTACTTTTCTGATTCTCTCCCCACCCGCCCCCCTTGCATTCGTCACTGCTACTGGCCCAGGAGTATTGGCAGGACACTTGGCTCTGGACAGCTCAGAGGAACTTAATGACTGCACTGCAGAAATGTTGGGCTTAGTTCTTTCGTTACTTTTTTTGCTTATCTCTGGGTCCCTTTGTTTTGGTGTTTCAATAATTATGTTGAGGCCTGGGCTGTGAGGCTTCTTGTTTTGTGTGGTTTCTGTGGGAATAGTTTGGGGGTGGGGAGGAAGGGGAGAGAAGGGAATGTAATGAATTTTCTCAACCCCTTGGGAGGAAGAAAAAACATTTGGTAAGGAAACCGTGTGCCCTAGCTGATAGGGCACTGGAATGACAGTTGGAGACCTGTGTTCTGTTCTAAGCCTTGCTTTTGATTTACTATATGACTTGAGTACTTTGGATGAGTCATTTTACCTTTCTGTGCCTTGGTTTCCTTATCTGTAAAATGGGTATTATACTTACCTTCCTTTTGAAAAGTACTTTGAACTACACAGGTAGTAGTATTATATAAGTGGTGTCCATCTGGCAGAAAATTGTCACATTTGCTGCATCCTCTGTCCTAGGACTCAGGTCTGCTGTGCTGGGATGTCAGGTTTGTTTGAAGATGTAACTCCAGGTACTCAGTGCCTTGAGCAATGCCTCAAAGTCTTCTTCAAGGCACCCCATATACATTTTCATCATTCTGAACCAGAGTGCTTAGAAAGTAAAATCTTTGAAAAGTGTGCCTGGGCTTAGCTGTGGAGCACTGTGTCAGCACACACCCAGGTTCTCTCTTGGCTCAGCAGAATAGTTTCACCACGCAAGAGGCCTTGGATTCTGGGAGCACCCTTAATCTCTGAGTCCCCAAGGCCTTTCAGGTCCTGGTTCTTGAGATGGTGGTATCGTGTTCTGGCTCATTTGACGAAGCATCACCTCCACGTAAGCATCATCACCAAGAAACATCCAGAGAGCCAGCTGTCTTCCTGACACATAACTGCCAAAGGTTCTAGGCATCACTGCATTGAAGGGATGGGGATGATCTGCTACTGCTGCCTGGAAGGGCCTGTGCCCTTGCAAACAGGTTTGGAACAACTGCTGAAGAAGGTGTGGCAACGCTTTGCACCATAACTCCTCACTTAAAGACTGCTGAGAATAAGTATGTATACTGCTGACTGTATCCCTCCCCACCCGAGAGCTTGGTGCTCATAGCTAGAGGAAGACTGGCTAAACATGGCATTGCACTCCAGAACCCTGAGCTTTGGTACAAGATCTAATTTGGATACTTAGTGATGTGAACTAATAGGTCTTTGTGGCAATAGGGCACATTAAATTTTGGAAAAAGCCTGTGCTCTTGTTAAGATTCTTCCTCAGGACAAATACTAGGATAATAAAAAGCTAATGCAAGGTGCAAGGACCTGGCATCAGAGGCTTGTGGTCTTTGATGCAGGAGATATCGAAGGGCGAGTTTTGTGATTAGCTAACTCTTCTCTGGGGAGATCTTACTTCCTGCTAAAATCAGGAACTGAATAGAAGATTCTGAGAATAGTGGTTAAGTTCAGAGTTGGTATGTGATTGCCAGTGGATGTGTGGTGTGCATTCTTACCTGCTACTGCTGCCCTTAGAGAAAAAAACTTGGGAGTTGTGCCTGATCCATGCTTGGGTGCTGAGACCCAGGAGTGAGAATCCTGTAAGTAAAACATTTGAACTCCAGAGTGACCCCAAATTCCTTGTTAAGGGGCATATTTGGGGCTAGAAGGACAATTCCCACACAATACCAGTTCGAATATACCTTATCTTGGAAATGAACAACTATGGGGCCTGTTTAATACAGCGAGGAGATGGGAGGAAATACATCCCTCTTTTGTGGTGCACAAGACAAAACTTAATTTTTATTTGTATGGGCCTTAAGTATTTGATGTCCCATGTTGGTAGTGCAGTATCAGGGTTAAAAATACTTCAGAGTACAGGTATCCGCATAGATTAAGGCACTGGCCCATTACTGTGTTTTCATAGTAGACTGTGAGTTAACTCATAAATATTTGCAGTTAAGTTTTGCATTTGGTTGTATGTGTACATGGCACATTTCAAAGGAAGCACACTAGTTTAGAAATTGTGGACCATTGATTAAAATATTCTAATGTGCTTGAAGGCCTGCTAGGTTTATTTTGCACCAAAATGTGATTATTTGATCACTGCGTGTATGTAAAATATTTAGATTTTTACAGTGAATAATGTTAGTATAATGTGAATTGCATATTTTGGATTAAAAGCTCAGGGCTTGTCCACACAGTGGGGTAGTGCAGGGGTTCTCAACCTCTTTCTTTGAGCACTCCCTCCCTCCCCCCAACATACTATTAGAAACGCCATGGCCCAGCTGTGCCACAACAACTGTTTTACTGCATATAAGAGCCAGGGCCAATATTTGGGGGTAGCATGGAGGGCAATTGTCCAGCAACCCACACCATAGGGGGCATCATGAAACTAAGTTGCTCAGGCTTTGGCTTTAGCCCCGGGTGGTGGGGCTCGGCCCTGGGCTGCAGTCCCACGTGGCAGGACTTTTTGCCTTGGGCCCTAATGAGTCTAATACCAGCCATGCTTGGCGGACCCCCTGAAATCTGCTCGCGGCCCCACAGGGAGAACCACTGGTGTAGTGCACACTAAGGGGATGTGATTTCTAAATATCATTAACATGTTGCACATTAACTGGTCCAGGGGTGGCCAGCCTGAGAATGAGCCAGAATTTACCAAAGAGCCACAGTTATACGTCAGCAGCCCCCATCCGCTCCCCTGCACCACTCCCAGCATCTCCCGCCCACCAACAACCCTGCTGATCAGCGCCTTCCCCTCTCTTCCCGCACCTCCTGATCAGCTGTTTTGTGGTGTGGGGGAGGAGACGGAGTGAGGACATGGCAGGCTCAGGGGAGGGGGCGGGAAGGGGTTGAGCGGGGGCAGGGTCTGTGGCAGAGCCAGGGGTTGAGCAGTGAGCACCCCCTGGCACATTGGAAAGTTGGCCTGTGAAGCTCCAGCACCGGAGTCGGTGCCTATACAAGGAGCCGCATACTAACTTCTGAAGAGCCGCATGTGGCTCCAGAGCAAGAGGTTGGCCACCCCTGGACTGGTCGACGTAGACCATGCTGGTGTGCATTAAATGTTCCTTAGTGCACTTGAACATAGTGCTGTTCAAACATTCAGCATTGTGTTCAAGTGCACTGGAGAACTTATAGCATGCACCAGCAATGTCCGCACAGACCAGTCAGTGAGCTCCAGAAATCACACCCCTGTAGTTTGTGTTGCTGCACCTTATAGACATGTCTTCAGAGGGTGGATGTTCATCATTTGCAAGTTAGTTCCATTTCTATAAACTGTATCCAACTAACCAAAAGCTTTTAACTGTTCAGGTTGAGGAGATAGCCTTGACATTATAAACCAATGTACAACATGCTTTTTCTAGCTGAAGGCTAAACTGAAATAATATCAAGAAGTTCAGTCTTCTATCCAATCATGTGTCAAAACTAGCGCTCCATTCCATGTTCATGTAAATATTAACTTAACTGCCGTGTTTGAATCTTACACCAGCATGAATGCAGAGTTCCACAGTAGCGGCTGAAGGTGCTCTGCTGGGAGATATGAATTGATTCTCTGACTCAGCTTTCTTTACTACTCACTCTCCCTAACCCATCCTATACCCATTATGGCTCCCTCCAGGATCTTGATCAATCTCACTACACTTCCATTGGCATGGCCTGTGGAATGGAATACAATTTTTGTTGCTGTAATAAACATTCTCTTTACAGTCTTACTGCTGATTTTTTTTTTTTTTATGTTAATCGAACACTCCACTTGGGGTGCTAGGCTGACTTGACTACTACACGTAGCAAATGGCAGAGTGACTAGTTCAGCAGGATATGCACAAAAAACACTTGCAGGGACAGTATGTCAATACAAATTTAAAAACCATGTTTTAAAAATATTTTCTCCATACTTTAACATGGAGTGGCCTGTTAGGGAGATGAAACAGGACTTAGAGCAGTCAAAAACACTCTTAAAATATTCATTCGAGTGTGTGTGTGTATATCTATACACACTTGAATAATAATTAAACCTCTTTGTCTGTCTGTCTGTTGTCATACATATAGGTAGGGCTTTTTAAAAGGTATAAAGTAAAGAAAAATATTACACTGTCAGAATCCTATAAAATTAACTAGAACCTAGTTTAGATTAATAATTTGGCCACCTCCTTCACTGTAAATCTTCTTTCTCCCTCTCTCCAAAAAGTTTTGAAATGTAATTTAGCCATAAGATCAAAAGGGGGCCAACTTCATAAACTTCTTGTCAAGAGGGAGGTGGCAGCAGAAGGAGTGAGTAGGTTGGGAAGTTGGGCTCTGCTTCAACTCCCGTTAAATCAGAGGAAGTCTTTCTGCTGATGTGTGAGAGTTTCATTGAGCCCCTTCTGAGAGCCACAAGGTGGCAGTAAGTGAGGAAACGAGTAACTTTATTACTGGTATGATAGACAGTCCTGTTATGCAGTGAAACAAATGGAGCAGGGTGACCAGACAGCAAGTGTAAAAAATCGGGACAGGGGGTGGGGGGTAGTAGGAGCCTATAGAAGAAAAAGACCCAAAAATCAGGACTGTCCCTATAAAATCGGGACATCTGATCACCCTAAATGGAGCGCACCATTGAATTGCCACATTTATTAATGTAGACATAATTTTTGAAACGGGCCCCCAAAAAACAGATCTGTATGCTTTTCTTTTTTGTATTTGGGTCTGAATTAATATTAACTATAACTTTTTAAATAGCTCTTATAAGTAAACTAGGAACATAAATACTAAAATGTACATATCTTTATTCTCAAAGCTTCATTCAGTACAAAATATTTTCAACTTTGTGACTCAGTTTAGGAGAAAACATTGAACTAATTTAATCATTTCATTGCTACTTACGTGGTAGGTGAGGCAAAACATCATTCCAAAAGTGACCTAATTGGTTGACCAAAAACGTTAATTTTCTGTGTTGACTGAAGATATCCAGAATGTAACATTGCAATCCATCATCTGTGATGAGACTCCTGATACTTAGGGTGTCACAGAATGCTGCATTGTGGAATGCTTTTGGTGAACCAGTAAATTAACAGATATTGAGGGGGGAGGAGTGTAACTTTACATAGGACTTGTTTACACTCTGGATTTTAGCTTTTTGATCGATGTAGTTATAATGGTACAAACCCCAATGTACACACAATACATGGTTGTAAACTGTCCACGCTAGAAGTTTGCACTATTATAACTATGTCAGTATGGCTTCACTGGTGCCTAAAACCTCTATAGACAAGGGATTAATGACTCAGTCACTCTTAAATATAGAATTTAGGCTCCTAGAGTAACTTGGGCACATTAGAAAATTTACCCAAGGCCGTAGTGAAAACTTACTTGTGTGCAGAATGTCACCCTTCTATTTCACCATTCTAGTTATGGCGAGTCATTTTAACTCAGAATCTGTGTTCACTCAATTGTTTTTGCTTTACAGTTAATCTTCAACGTTTGTTTAGTTTTTTGGAGTGTTCCTCCAAAGTCCAAAAGGGTTCCTGCTCCATCATGTTTAAATTTTCTACTCCCATTCATTCTTTATTTTTTTTTTTTTTTTTACTGAGCCCTTTCTCTTGCTCACCTTTCACCAAAATTTAATCTAATGTATTTACCAAAAAAACCTAAATCAAAACAATGCCCCCACTCACCCTGCTTATATTGTGCTTCTAAAAATGTATTTTAAAAATGCCTTAACTACTTCTCTTGAGACCCACATGGAGATCATTTTTTATGTTCTCTCATCCTATTCTAAAAGGCTCAGGGGGAACTCTGCCTGAACATGCTTTAATCAAGAGGGCATTTCTTTTCTTTTCAATAATTTTGTTTCTCTTTAAATTTATATTATGAAGAGTATTTGTAAGGTCTCTTTAGCATTTGTTGTCTGCAGACCCTTATGCAGAGATGAAAATAAACTATAGGGGAAAAAAATAAAGGAATGTAAAGTATATGATTTTATATTTTTTAGAAAATAACAGGTTTAATCTATTTAAACAGATTAATTGCTTATTTTGCTCAGTAAGGCCCTGAATGTACAAACAGTTATACATGTGCGTAACTTGATCCACATGTATATTGGGGCCTAAGAGAATATCACTATAACTTTAAATGCTGACAAAATTAAATACTTTTCTTTTTCTCAGGCATATATCGGGAGCAGATCTCTTTCTTTGTGCAAGCTATATCTATAACCATTACTGTGACTGCAAGGACCAGCACTACTACCTGTCAGGAGATAAAATCAATGATGTCCTCTGTCTTCCAGTAGAGAAACTGTCTTGCATTAGACCAATATTGGCATGCCAGGATAGAGTCCTTAGAGTTTTACAGGTTAAAAATCTTTGCTTTTTTGTCACTTCCTTTACTGGTACCATAGAACCTCACTAATTCACACTACTGACTATAAGATCCACTCCATGCATCTGAAGAAGTGGGTTTTTTACCCACGAAAGCTTATGCTCAAATAAATGTTAGTCTTTAAGGTGCCACCAGACTCCTTGTTGTTACTGTGAATTATTGAATTTTGTGAAATGTTAAGTAAGCAAACAAACACAATTTTAAAATATCAAATCTAACACATCATGAAGTATGCTTTGTATATTGGCTATAAATATTCTATAGCATATTTTATAATGTAGTAGTAGTTGTCGTCGTCTACTACTCTTAAATCTGCTGCAAAGTGAGATGAGTGCTATTTTTATAAGAATTAACATTTGTAGGCTAGTGAGGTAAGGATTAGTGAAATTCTGCTTAAAGGTGTGTGTGGGTGTGCACTTGCTTAGACCTTGATCCTGCATTTTACTCACATGTATCGTTAACTTAAGCTATAGTTCCTTATAATTTAAGTGAGTAATCCCATTGATTTCAATGGCACTACTCATATGAGTAAAATTTAAACACGTGTTTGTAGGATGGGAGCTTAAATCTGTCTCTCATATATATACATTTTCAATTTGAATAAATCACTTAATCAGATCAAGTTTTATTAACTCTATAAATCATAAAAATAATTCTGTGAAAGATCATTACATGTATACCAGACATGCCAACCCCGGGCAAAAAAATGCAGAAATTGGGCTTGTTTTTGGCTTAATTGGCTTGCGAGTTGCTTGTTGGCTAGCTTTTGGCTTGTAGCTTGTTGCTTCTTTTTTTTTGATTGGCTCCCGGCAAGCAGGGGGAAGGGCGGGGGGAGAGAGTCAGGGGTGCACAGTGGGCCCACCAGAGTCCTAGACTGCACGCCGGGGGAATCTAGTCACATAGAATGTTGGGATTCTTAGGGATTGGCTTGTTTTGGCCTTGTTTTGAAATGGGATTAGCTTGATTTTTGGCTTATTGTGAAAGTCGGGGTGCTTATTTACCACGTAAAAGTTGGTAACTGTATTGGTACATGCATTTTCAGGTTATATTGCCACAAAAACTGAGTTTAAAAACACTAGAAATACATTTTAAACATCTTATTTAACATCTTTTAATAAAAAACCAGTCTTGTACTCCATTTATACACTTCACTGTTCTGTAGTTTTGAAAGATTACCAACACAAACATAGCAAGTTTATCCATATGCGTAACACAGAATACACATACTTATGCAATTTTAAGTGATTTTTTTTTTTTAAATGGATCATTTTAAAAACTCTTTTCTTTCTTCTTCATCTGTAGGGGTCTGATTTGCTATATGAAGTGGAAGTTTCTGGACCGCCTACTGTTCTTGCTTTAAACAATGGAAATGGTGGTAACTAGATCTTAAATACATCAGTATTTCACTGAAATGTATTTTAAATAAAAGTATCAAAATCTGGATGTCTTATTTACAAATATTGTAGAACCTTGGTTAACATTGTCTAGAAGCTGAAAAATGCAGAAAGGGTCACAGCTCTGACCATGCAGTTTTTTCTTATAATAGTTTACATATAACATTTGGTCGCTTTGATAGAATTGTGACTGATAAACTTTTATGTCAGAACATTTCTAATTAGCTCATTGCCAATAACAGAATTGCTCTGGTTAAGAGACAAAGCAAGATTCCTGTTAGTCTTTTGTTCAAAGTTGCATATGTCCAAAGCTCCATTTTTCATACAGAAACATAACTAGCACCTGTGTTATTAAATGCAGCCTTTGTCCACTTCAGGCAGGAGTAAGAGGCTAAGGCCCGGCCTACACCAGTAATTTACTTCAGTTTAGCTACATCTTTCGCAGGTATGAGAGACGGATATACTGACCTAACCCCTGGTGTAAAATAGCACTAGGTTGATAGAAGAATTATTCTGTCAACCTAGCTACCATCACGTAGGCATAGGGAATTCATCTCCTCATGGGAGAAGCCCTCTGTCAGCATAGGTAGTGTCTACATTGAAGTCTATGGTGGTGCAGCTGTGCCGCTGCAGTGATTTAAGCATACACAAGCACTAAGAGGCACGAAGTGGAACTTCGGGGAATATCATAGCCTCCTATCCAGACATGGCGAGAGAGGCCTGCAGCGATTTGGGCATGGGGGTTGTTCAGGAGGGGAAGGACTTGATAGTTTCTCCCACATACCTTTTTCTGTCTCCGGCCCTGATCCTCTTTTATTCTAAGACTCTTTACACCACTTTGGCAGTGTAAAGGGGCCACAAAGGGAGTGCAAATTGCATTTACATTCCCTTTAAGGTCCTTTTAAACTACCACTGATACGAAAAGTAACATTACTGTAAATGAAAAACAGGGCCTTTGCCTTTATTTTTTGCGTGATGTGGGAATTCTTTTCATGGACATTGATCTTTCACTGTGCCGTGGATTTCTTTACACTTATCTTCAGTAGCTGTGATTTAGTGAATGAGAAGGTTGAGCAGAGCTGTCATGATCTGAGCGTATGGAGGAGAGATCTAATTTAGGTTTGGCCTAAACTTAAAAATCACACCCCTGACCAACATAGTTATGCCAGGCTAACCCCAAGGGTAGATGCAGCTATGTCAACAGAAGAGTGCTTATGTCAATAGAGCTAACGTTGTTCAGGGAGGTGGTGTTCTACACTAGTGAAAAACCCCTTTTGGCGGTGTAGGCTGCGTCTACACTATGGGGTTATGCCAGCATACCTATGCTGACATAGTCTCTGTAGGGTAGACACAACCTTAAAGTTTAAAATTGTTTAGCCAGCCCTTTTGCTATCTTCTGTCACCTGAATTTAGCACCATAGGTCAAAAAACTTAATGAATGGCTCTAATCCGGCTCCTAATCCATTTTCTTTCAGTCAGGCCATTTGAAAGTAGCACTGTGATGGCAGCAGCTGGTTTGGGAGGGAGAATAAATTTCCCTTTTAAATCCCACTTAGCAGAAGCTGGATTCTGTAGCCCTTATCCAGGGAGGTGAATGAGTGAGGTAGTTTTGTCTTTTTGAAGACCTCTCCACAAACCATCTAATGGGGGTGGGGGAAGAGGAATGGGAGGGAAGTACTTCTCTTGCTAGTCTTTTCAGAAGCTGGGGAAAATATCCTTACTTTAATGTATTCAGTATTTATATAATTGATGTCCTGCTCCTTTTACATTAACAGCTATTGAGTGAGAGATGCACACATGTAAGAAGAACAGGAATGAACAAATTATTAAAATACCCATAGTTTTCAAGATGTTTGAGTGTCCATCTTCTGAAGTTCTAGCCTTGTTTCTTCCACTGTGTTTTGAAAAAGTCTGGTAACTCTGTTGCAGAACATGAATTTGAATATTTTGTGATTCATACATTACATTCTGAAGGAAAATATTAAAGAAAAGACTTAAGTCCTTAAAATATTTGAATAGTTTAAAACATAATAAATAGATCTAAAAAATAGAACCAATATAGTACCTATATGCTTAGGTGATTCTGGAGAAGAACTTCTGTTTGGAACATCTGATGGGAAAGTTGGTCTCATTCAGGTTTCAAGTGCATCTCCGATACATAAGTGGGAAGTCAGAAATGAGAAGAAGAGAGGAGGTATGTATCTTGGTAATCTTTCCAGATCACTGGCATTCCATTATACACCAGGCCGTATGAAATAAAGTTACTAGTAAATTTCATTATACTTATGGGTATTTTTTGTGTTGTGGTAAATATTTTGAAGATACATCACAGTTTTGCCTGTACATTACAGTAACTTGAGTACTCCGTTTCCTTGCTCCTGACCTCTTGCTGAAGAAGTGTAATGTTTTGAACTAACAAGAAGTTTTTGTCTTGGTTTTTTTTTTCTTATTCTTCATGCAGGTTATTTCCAGTTCTTATTTAGTATGCTTTTGTTTACTATTTTAAGGTGACCTTTTAAAAAATAAACTCCTTTAAATTATTTTATATATGTAATTTGACTGTCTGCTGTAGTGGTGGTTGTACTTATAAATCCAAACATGAAAATCATATTTTTCCAAACCTGTGGCATTTTGAATTCTTCCCCCAGCACAGGTTATCACTGTCCCTGTGTAATATTGTTTTTTGTCACTTTGTACCTGCTTTCAGTCTGAGGATTGGCCAAGGCTCTTTTTGACGCTCCACTGTTCTTTAAATGGCCAAAAATTATTGCTTTGATTTCCAGGACATTGATTCCCTTTTATGTTTATGCTGCCTCTGCAGCAATCTCAGGTGGTGTTCCTCTGAAAAGGGAAGGACCATGAATAGAACCCAGTTATCTCATGTGCTTGTAGAGCATGCTGCTATGTTCATTCTTTTGTCACTCAAAAATATTTTTAGTAAACTTCTTAGTATTACGTCATTTTTCAAATATGAGTAGTGATTTTGATTTTGCGTGACTGAGAGATGCTTTAAAGGGGCCTGAATCTTAGATTTGGTTTTGGGTTCTTTACAGTTGATTTCTATTAAGTCTCTTTATTTCTGTGCTTTGCATTGGAATATAGTTCTGTTTTTTACCTACTTAGTCCAGTACATTGTTTCTCATAACAAAGTGATGAAGTCACTCATTTTACTCAGAAGCCAAAAATGGCATTAATAAAACCTTACAAACTTAGCAAGAATGCTCTGTCAATTTGTTTTTTTAAGACTACTAATGCACTGTAATACCTTTTTCATGGGCTACTTTGCAAATAGTTCATTGAGAGACAAAAGATGAAATGAGCAGTCAGTTTGTTATTCATAAGACTTTTTTTTTTTTAATTTATTTATAGGTATCTTATGTATTGATAACTTTGACATTCTGGGTGATGGAGTTAAAGAATTACTTGTTGGCCGAGATGATGGTATGTTAGAAATCTATAACTTCGACAGCACAAATGAGCCTGTCCTTCGATATGATCACGTAAGCTCATCACAAGAAATGCCCTCTTCACAGGGCATATTTTAAACTTATTTGCTTTAAATTAGAAAAGAAATGAATTATAATTGTTTAATTTCTTAATTTTTATTTGTAACTATATTTAGGGTCCTGCCAAATTCACAGCCTACCAAAAACACATCACAGACTGTGAAATCTGATCTCCCTGTGAAATCTGGCACCCAGCCCAGGGCTCCTACCTTCCGCAGGCTTCCAGTTGCTAGTCCCAACCAGGGATGGGGAGGGATGAGATTTCCTCTTCCACTGAAGGGGTCCCTCCTAGGGTGGGTTAGACATACCTCCGGGATCTGCCCCAGCTGAAGGAAGCTCCGCAGCTCCACTTGGGTGAGAGACTGCTGAGGGTAGCACTCCCATGGCCCCCCCTATGATAGCCTTGTGACTTTTCCCACCCTGACCGTCTTTTGGGTCAGGCCCCCAACGGTTACACCACCCTGAAATTTCAGATGTAAACATCTGAAAACGTGCCATTGACTAATTTTAAAACCCTGTGGCCGTGAAATTGACCAAAATGGACTGTGAATTTGGTAGGGCTCTAACTATATTGTTACACAGCTAAACCAATGGTATGCCATAGATATGTATTTGCACTGTCTTCCTTGCCCTTCAGTCATTATTAAACATTTTATATAAATTTATTTATTTAAACGGTCTGCAGCCATTCTGTCTGCACGGTATAGCTATATTCTTATGTGGTGTCAAAGAGAGTTTAAAAGGTGGTTTGTTCAGTGCTGTACTTCATTTTACTTTTAGGCACACTGTATAATAGCAATTACAAAAATGGCCAAGGGCTTACCAAAACTGTTATGAATTCAAAAATGTTGTTTGTATTTTAAAATTTTATGCTTCCATGTAATGGTAGAAACCCCAACACAAAAGGAATATGTTAATATGTGAGAACCAGAAAGTGAAACAGGCCAGTCAATTTGAATGAAATGCTAAAATTAAACAGCACAAATGGTAAAAATACATTTTGAAAGTTCTCTCTCTTTTTTTATAACTTAAGATGGTGTTACTAACTCAGGTTAGTAAAACAATTTAAACAAAACAACAGCCAACCAAACACAAACCACCCCCAAAACTTTAAAATATATTGATTTTTCCCCCTCTTAAATAAACAAGTGACTCTTTAAAGCTTATACTTTCTGGTATGGCTGTATTTATTACTAATTGTTTAAAATAGTGGATTTAATTCATAGTCACTCTTCTTTCCTTCCAGCACATTCTGGTAATTACTGTTTGAAAATTAGACTGTGCATCAAGGTTTTACTTTATAAACCAGTTCCTAATATGTCTTTCAAGGTACATATACAGTAGAACCAAAAATATATGTGCTGAAACACAACAACAGGTAATTAAGTATTTCTTATACTTTTGAGCTGTTGTGCATCTGAATAGATTTTCTGCACTACAATTACAGAAGGGGAAGTGTGTTTTTTCTTTTCTTTAAACAGCGCTCATATAAAATGAATAAAGTAATGCATCTCCTGAGTGCTCGTCTGTTTTTATATTTTGTAGGCCTTGTCAGAGAGCATCACATCTATCCAGGGTGGCTGTGTAGGAAAGGATGGGTATGATGAAATCTTAGCATCCACATATTCAGGTAAGTTGTCTATTGAATACTTAAAAGAATTTTGGCTATTGGTATTATAATGGTTAAGCAAACTGTGCTGTTAATGGAGCTGGAATTGTATTAATACAGTGTAATTTGTTCTGGTTACAAAAGAATAGTATTCTGGCACAAAATTCTCTGCTTTTAAAATACTTCTGAGTGTGGGAAACATTTTATTGTATATATTTTAAATTGCATTAAAACCCTGTGATTTTTCACTTTATATCTCACTGTAGTATACTACAGCAGTTAGTTATTGTCAGGTATAGGCAGCTGTATAACAGTGATGAGTACATTAGAAATGTTTAGATTTTATACATGATGGAATTGTTTAGTTTCATAATTTTGTAGTTGTGAATATTACCTTTTTTTGGTTCATTGTCTTTTCTATGTTCCTCTTAGTCATGAATATGCATCTTGCTAGGTGTCTTAACAGCGTTGTTTTGCTTCTTTTGCCTTTTCAGTAGTGCTGAACTTTTGGAGCTGTCAAAGCAGCCACTTTTGAGAAATTAGAAAACAAGATTACCTTTCGTAAGGAGGCTTATGTAGACTTGAAGTCTTCAGTAGCACTGGTCTGTCCGTGAGGGACATCTAGTAAGAAAAGTGTTGTATATGTTTTGCTCGATAGTTTAAAACAGTAAAAGCTCACTTTTTAAAAATTATTGTTGGATTTCAAATCTGATTTGCTGAAATCCAAGTTTTAATTGTGTTAACCTTTATAGTAGGTTTTAGACTGAGTCAATGGCAAATGTTTACTTTGTGTGTACAGTGCAGTCCGCAGAAGGCTAACAGGCTGTGGGGCAGATCTTCATCTGGTGTAAATTGTTAGCTCCATTGCCTTAGTAGTATGAGCTATTACAATTTATACCAGTTGAGGATCTGCTCTAAAGTCTCCCCGCGGTTCCTCACTGTCTGTGATAATGTTACTGTAAAGATCACAGAAGCTATAAGAAGATTTTCTGGACAAGCTCTGAAAGAGGTGGAGGAAGGAAAATATCTAGCTGTGGGCTTCCTAAGGTAAACTGCAGTAGGAGTGCAAAGTACATTAGGTTTGGTGGATCATAAAAATAATGTTTAGAGCAGCAAATGATAGATTTGAATTTGGCACTGTAGCATTTTTTTATTTTATGTATTTTCTGCTTTTTTATGCATAGTCCTTGATTGAGGCTTTTTATTGTTTGAAAAATGGCTGAGAGGTTTGAGACGCTCATTAGTAACAACTTTTTGCTATGTTGCTCCTAAGGCCTTGTCTACACTAAAGAGAAAAGTTGATCTAAGCTACACAATTTGAGTTACATGAATAGCGTAACTCAAATCGACGTAGCTTAGATCTACTTACCGCGGGGTCCGCACTACGCGATGTCGACTGGAGATGCTCTCCCGTCGACTCCCCTTACTCTTCTCGATCAGGTGGAGTACAGGAGTCAACGGGAGAGTGATCGGCAGTCAATTTAGAGGGTCTTCACTAGACCCACTAAATCGATTGCCGGTGCATCGATCGCCGCAGCGTCGATCCTCCGGTAAGTGTAGACAAGCCCTAAGTGGCTGTTGCTGCTATGGGGAGTATCGACAATTCACAGTAGGGAAAGTGTTCCCAGGGGAAATTTTGCTCATAAGCAGCATTTGCACTTACAAGGTGTTGCTGCAAACAAGCGTCTACTGTACTGGACGTGTACATTAGTTTTCATGGTACATTTTGTAACAATACTGTGTCACTATTCCCCCTTTAAAGGGGCTGAAATCATTGAAAATATCTAGAAACCATTCAAATCCACATAAACATAGTTGGGGTGTCAAGACAAAGCCAAATCAAGTGCTCTTTGTTCCAATCTGGATGCCATAGTGAAATGGTGAAATGAAGCAAAACACTACTGATTTAAAAGAGATATAGAAACAGAAGTACATGTACCTATGCTGAGCCGCATACTTGGTCCATTATACAACATTTTACTGCATTTTTATCCTTAAAAACGAACTATCCATGGTGTCATTGGAACCTCCGTTAGAGGATCAACATTAAGTAGTACAACAGTTAATTAGCACATTATTAGCACTTTTCATCAGATCTCAAAATTGCTCAACTCTGAAAATCCATGCCCAACCCCATTGTTCTGAATCAGTATCAAAACTGGGAATAGAGCCCACACCTTGACTGCCTGTCTTCTCGACAATTCTGCCTCTTATGTTCTACAGTGTTAAGGCAGTGTGGCTCAGTTAGGACTTTTCAAATGCTTTCTTGTTTGTAGTTTATAAGGAATATTTCATAGTTCTTTGTATGTTTCTTTCAGGATGGGTGACAGGACTGACTACAGAGCCTGTCCATAGAGAAGGCGGATCTGGTGGAGAACTAAAGATAAGCCAAGAGATGCAGAACAAGATTTCATCCTTAAGGTAGCTTAAATAAAGGAAAATTGTAAAGAAGGCTAAGTATAAAATGTGACCTATGTTTAAAACTGTGGTGATCTGGGGGAGTAATCCCCTGGAAATGAAAGTAATGCTATCAGCTTGTGATGCGTACTTTTGTGTTATCCCTGGAACTACCAAAACGGCTAGAAATTTGTAAAGGGGAAAATATGTATGGTATTTAGTGTGTTTATTTTTTGCATCTGGCATAACATAGAGAGAGAGACAGTGGGTGAGGTAATATCTTTTATTGGACTGACTTCTGTTGCTGAGAGATACAAGCTTTAGAGCAGGGATTCTCAAGCTGGGGGTCGGGACACCTCAGGGGATCGTGAGGTTATTACATGGGGGGGTTGCGAGCTGCCGGCTTCTACCCCAAACCGTGCTTTGCCTCCAACATTTATAATGGTGTTAAATATATTTTAAAGTATTTTTAATTTATTAGGGGGGTCGCACTCAGAGGCTTGCTATGTGAAAGGGGTCACCAGTACAAAAGTTTGAGAACCACTGCTTTAGAGCTACAGAGAGTTCTTCTTCAGGTCTGGAAAAGGTACTGAAAGTGTCACAGCTAAATACAAGATGGAATAGATAGTTTAGCACATATTCTAAGGGACCATTCAAGGTGAAGTGGCCTGTTAACAGCTCTGTAGTTATAGGACAAAAAGGAGGGTTAGTGGGTTGCAGATTGTTGTAATAAACCATAAATCCAGTGTCTTTCTTAAAGCCATGATTCTTAGTGTTTAGCAAAGTTATGAATTTAAGTACCCAGGCTCATCTTTTGAAAGTGTTGTGCAAGTTTCCTTTGAGGATGAAGTCAGATACGAGTGATTGCCTTGTGTTTTGTCTTTTATTGTTTTCTTGTGTGTGAGCTCATTCAAAAGAATAGCGATTGTCTGGTTTCATCCACATATTTGTTGCGGGGCATTTAGTGCACTGGCTGAGGTACACCACATGTTGTTATATGCATGTGTAGGACCCAGGGATCTTGAAAGGTGTGTTGGGGGGAGGGTGTTGATCATTTTAGCAGTGGAGATATGGCTGCAGGTTTTGCATCTGTTTTTCTGGCAGGGTCTGGTGCACTTTGAGTTGGTGTGTTCTGGTCTGTGGGGAGCTTGCATCTGATGAGGTTGGGGGGTTGTTTGAAGGCCAGAAGAGGGAGTTCTCTCCACAACAACACTGCATAGCACATTGTATACAGGGCCGGCTCCAGGCACCAGCTTGCCAAGCAGGTGCTTGGGGCGGCCACTCCGGAGAGGGGCGGCACGTCCAGCTATTCGGCGGCAATTCGGCGGACGGTCCCTCACTCCCGATCGGAGCGAAAGACCTCCCGCCTAGTTGCCGCCGCAGATCGCGATCGCGGCTTTTTTTTTTTTTTTTTTTGCGCCGCTTGGGGCGGCAAAAACCCTGGAGCCGGCCCTGATTGTATAGTCAGTTTCACTCTTCTTTGATTTGCTTTCACATTGCCCTACTACACTACCTGGCTGCGGCATCAGTGTGTCTTTTTTGCATATTCTGAAGAAATGGTTTGGGCCTGTTTATCTAACTTTGGAACATGTCACAGCAATGTTATACAGTAGAATCTTGTAACTTTACTTACAATGTTGCCATACATATTTTACCAGGACAGTAATGTTCAGCAGATTATGAGTTCTCAAATGATAGCTCACAAGGCATACTTTGTACAAAATTTATCATAGTTTTGTAAAAAGGAAGAACATAGGGATATTGTCTGTCACAACATGTCCTTCAATTAACTTAACTATCAGGGTAAGTTAATCACAGCCACCCACCTAAAAAAAAGGGGGTATGAAACTACCCAGAAGTTTTGGACTGACTGGGCAGAGAGGCTTTGCTGAGCCC
The DNA here is from genome assembly GCF_028017835.1 of Emys orbicularis. Taxonomy (NCBI): domain Eukaryota; kingdom Metazoa; phylum Chordata; order Testudines; family Emydidae; genus Emys; species Emys orbicularis. The sequence goes on along the minus strand of NC_088687.1, from coordinate 42,945,758 downwards.
TTACTTGGATAAGGGGTGTGCGTGTGTGCGTGCATGTGTGTAAGAAGGTAAGAGTAAGAAAGCTGAACAGTAGCCTGTAAACACAGTGCAACCCTGAAGAAACCTAGAGAGAGGTTTGGGTCAAGGATGCTGGCTGAACAAAGCTTGAGCCTGTAAGCTACAAAACGGCTTCTTTTGATTTTGGTCCCTCCTGCATTCAGAGAAGCAGGATTTTGTACATTCCTTGTGAATAAACAAGAAATCACCAGACTCCACTGTCAAGTTCTGCTCCCAAGTGGGACATCCCTAAGGCCCCAAACTTTGAGTAGCTGTGTAGATCCAAAAGCAGTAACAATATTTCACATGTTATCAAAGGAGGATACTGAATATTAATATGTAGTGGTCATTGAGATTTCACATCAGGAATTTATCGTTGGAGGAAATTTTGTTCTCCTTCCTATATCCTCTTGAAATCTCTCTACTCTTAAAAAGAAAAATATATTGTTGTAACATGTACATTTCCTTATTTTGTAATTTAGATGATGTTTGGAAAAAAATGCTTTGCTATATGATATCTGTGGAAGGGTGGTTTGTGATTTTATTCCTCTTTGTCCTAACTGGGGAAAAAATGAGGAAGAGAGTCACTTTGCAGAAACAGTAGATTGAGTTTCTAGGGCATCTCTGTGAAAAAGTTACCTTCAGGATTTTATTTTTACATCTGACAGTTTTTCTTTCTTAGGAATGAGTTGGAACATTTACAGATAAAGGTCTTGCAAGAACGTGAAAAATACCAGCAGTCTTCTCGGTCCAGTACTGCTCTTTCAGCAGTACCTGCATTTAGTGTGAATGACAAGTTTACATTAAATAAGGATGATGCCAGCTACAGTCTTATCTTAGAGGTGCAGACAGCAATAGATAATGTTTTGGTACAGGTGAGTGATGTTTTAAGACCTGGAATCAAACAAAAATGTATGACTTTAAAACTAAACAATGAAGAAAATTGTAACATTTATTTTTTGATCCAGAACACTGTTAGCTGGTTGTTGCTTACTGAATTAATATATTTTTTTTAATTTGACAAGTTCAGTTTTAAAGGACTTCTTTAATGCTAAAAGCCTCTTTCAGTTTGTTTTAATACTGGTTCAGAACAGTATTGAAATACAGGTTTTATAAATATCTAGATTGTTATAAGACAAAACTGCAGTTTATATCTTATTGGAAAAAAATATTGTTTGTAAACTTTTCATGTGCTCTTAAAGAACAGCTAGAATTTAAACACTTTTAATGTAGTGGAAGATTATAATTTTATACTAAAATAAAAACCAGACATATGGCATACAATTATCAGCAGGCTGATGTGGAACTTCTGGGTTTATTCTTGGGCTTCACTTTTTTTAATAAGTGTAGCAAATATAATAAAAAATATAGTTCAGAATCTTGAATGTGGTGTTCGTAATGAATTGTGATACGTTGGTGTTCTGTAGGTCACTTTGGTGTCCTCGGTACTGACCAAGTTGCATTAGAACATTATAGGTCACAATCCTACCATATGATCTGCCTGGGTTGGCATCTGCCTGGGATTTGGCAGGGTTGTAACGGTCCATCAACCTGGATTAGATCACAGGATGCAATCCTAGTTTGTAAAAGCATGAATTTGAAGTATGACTGTGGTAAGGCTGGACTCCCTTCCAAAAGGAGGCCCAGTTTGTAGAAGGAAAACAAAAACAAGGTTTGTTTGTTTTCTGGTCCTCTCTCTTTTTCTCAGGCACTTGGCAAAAGCAGAATCTTCTGTTGCTCTTGGAATACTCTATGGGTGAAATGCTGGCCTTATTGAAGTCAGTAGCAAAACTCCTATTAATGTCAGTAGGACTGGGATTTCACCTTATAACTGGTTCTGCTTTTGCTGAGTCTTCAGTGGAAATGATTCCTCTAAATTTAAAAATGTAATTTGTTTTAGAACATTCTTATCAAAATACACCTTTCCTTTTTAAAAAAAATCAATACTTGAGGTGAGGTTCCCTTGTAATATTTACTGTTCCTGCAGGTGGGGAGGATGGTAGGATGTAATTATGTAGAAGAAAATCTGATTTGTACATAGCTGTTTCTAAATATTTTTCCCATCTACAACCATCTTAAATTAGTTATTCCTTCTATCATGTCAGTTGGAGTGAATGTTATCTTTAACAGTCAAAGGAGTAGGTACCAAGATAACTAGCTTTGAGGCATATACAGGGAGAAAAATTGTATAAAGTGTTTGCTAAGGGGAAGTTGAATATAGGTAAGCTGGCCAGGTTTTTTAAAAAAAACACACACACAATGACATGACATTTTTTCATTGGTGTCTGGTGGAAACATCTTCTTTGATGGTAGGTTGACTCATCAAATGGAGCCTAATTTGCTGAATGTTGTCTGCACTTGAATGGCACCTTTGAATCAGGGCTGGTCTACACTATACACTTACACTGGCATAGCTATGTCTCTCAGCACTGTAGAAAATCCACACCACTGAAAGACATAGCTATGCCACCCTAACCCCCAGTATAGACAGCACTAGGTCAGCAGAAGAATTCTTCCATCAACCTAGCTACCGCCTTTCAGGGAGGTGGATTACCTACACCAGTGGGAGGGTTCTCCCATTGGCTTAGGTAGTGTCTACACTGAATCACTACACTGGCACAGCTGCAGCTGTGCTGCTATAGTGTTTTTAGTGTAGAGATAGCCTCAGTTACATCATGACTAAATGCTAAACTTAATTGATTTAGGCTTGAATTTAATGCGGAGGTTAGCGTTTGTCTACATTATGGGGACTACACTAGCATAGCTATGTTGGCATAACCCCACAGTGTAGATGCGGCCTACACTGAAAGGCTACATCTACGCTTAAAATGCTACAGTGGCATAGCTGCTGCGGAGCAGCAGTGTCCCTGTATTACTTCAGCATAGACACTCACTACAGTTGGAGGAATTCTCCCGTCACCGTAGTTATTCCACCTCCCCAAGAGGTGGTAGCTAGGTTGACAGAAGAATTCTTCTGTCAACCTAGTACTGTCTATACCAGGGTTAGGTTGGCATAGCTACATATCTCTGGGTGTCGACTTTTTACACCCCTGAGAAACATAGCTATGCTTATGTAAGTTTTCAGTGTAGACCAGTCCTGAAGCAGTTTTCTATCAACCTAGCTTCCTCTTATACTGGGGGTTACGTAGGCCTAGCTATGTCAGTTGGGGTATGGATCTTTCACAGCCCTGACTGACGTAGCTATGTTGACCTAAGTTTTAAGTGTAAACCAGCTTTAGAGTTCTAAAGTAGCAGTATACACTGGACAATGCAACAATGCTGTTATTCCATTGGAAGCACTGGGATATTGTGGCTCACAGAATTGTATATGAAGCTACAAAAATAGCATTTCAGCCAGAGTAATTTAAAGAAACCATAATACTGTAAAGCCTTTTCATTCCCATATCAAAATACTGGCTGTTCTCACTTCAAAGCAGGTGAAACAAATCTAGAGCAAAAAAAGTTAATTGTGTCCAACTTTTAAAAAGTATTTTAAAAAGTAAAAAGGCAGTTTATGCAGATCTATTTTGATACTTTGTTTCCGAATGAGCTTTAATAGTCTGTGTATTAGAGAGAGGCATCCCAGTCATGAAATTAATGCATTTGCTATTTTATTTATCTTTTCAAAGGTATACATCTTATATTAGCTAATATTAGAACAAATCTCCAGTTACAAGATGAAGTTTAAAACATCACAAATAAGATAGACTTGGAAGATAAAGATCTCCAAATTGTCCTGGGATTTAAATTTAACAAATATGCTAAACATCTATTTAATCTTTTACCCTTCTCAAATTAAGATTATCAAACAATTATATTGCATCTTCCTCACTAATATAATTGATTATAATTAGAGGATATATACACTAGAAACTATTCAGAAGTTTATGCTTTTTTCCCCCCACTTCTTCCCTTAAATGTTCTGCACAGAGTGATGTTCCAATAGACCTACTGGATGTGGATAAAAATTCTGCTGTTGTTAGTTTTAGTGGCTGTGATTCTGAAGTAAGTAACACAAAAAGGTAAAGATATTAGTTAATCATCATACTTGTATAGAGACTACTGGATGAAAGCTGTTAACTGCTATGTATTAGAATTTGGATTTACAGATTCATACTTTAAAGTCCTAGGAGTTACAATAATTTATTTAATGGCTGAAATTAAATAAAATGTTGGGAGGTAGGAAGTTTTGGAAAATCCAGTTTTGCTGGTAGTACACCTCTACCTCGATATAATGCTGTCCTCGGGAGCCAAAAAATCTTACCGCATTATAGCTGAAACGGCGTTATATCGAACTTACTTTGATTCGCCAGAGTGCGCAGCCCCGCCCCCTGGAGCACTGCTTTACCACATTATATCAGAATTCGTGTTACATTGGGTCGCGTTATATTGGGGTAGAGGTGTATAATAGACGTCAACTTTCGGTCCAGTATATTTCTTTACTGAAAGTTATTAGGCAAAGAGCACTATATATTTATACAGGCGAGTCGCATCTTACGCGGGGGTTTGGTTCTAAAGTCAGCGCGTATGGGGAAAATACCGTATAGTCAAAATTACCCTTGAAAATCCCTTAAATCGCCCATAAAGTACAGTACTGTATACTGTACATGGTTTTGTGTATACAACCCTGTACAGTAATATGTATAAATGTGTACAGTAATGTACAGTATATAATAGAGTACATATGCAAAATATAATTTTACAGTACTGTATTTTTAATTACAGGGGGAATTACAGGGGGTCGTCAGGGCTTGATGTCGATCCAGGACACAGAGGTGTCGGAGAGCTTGGGTGACGGAGAGCGAGTCGTAGATGAAGTGGTTGGCTCTGGTTCAGCTCGAGAAGTTGATTGCGTAGGCTCATCTGCTGCTGATTGTTTTTCCTTGAAAAACATGGTGATCAGCAACTGTTGCTGTTGTCTCTTGAGCAGCTCAAGAGACATTTCTTGATACGGTCTCAAATAGTCCATAATACTACATGTGATTTTGAGGCTTCGTTCCATAGAGGGATCGTATTCAGAAATTAAATCATTCAAGTGTTTCGCTGCTTGGAACACTTCAGCAAATTTATGAAGATTCCAACTTGCTGGCTCTTCCTGTTCGTCATCATCATCTTCGTCTTCTGTAGACGATTTTAGCAGTTCCTCTAACTCTTCGTTAGTCAATGTTTCTCTGTGGCTCTCAATTAATTCTTCAATTTCTTCCTCAAGGATGTCGACGAAGCCATCACCACCCACTTGCGTGGTCACCTGAACGATGCATTTCACTTCTTTGTCAATGGTCGGGAAACCCTTAAAATCATTCACACATTCTTTCCATAGGTTTCGCCAACATGCATTGACTGTTTCAGGCTTGATTGCATCCATTGCCTGTTTAATATAAGTGATGCAATCGGCAATGTTGAAGGACTTCCAACACTCCATCACATTAAGATTGGGATCAGCATCCGTAGCGCTACGTATCCGTGAGAACGTAAGCTTCGTGTACGTGGCCTTGAAACAGCTAATCACGCCTTGGTCGAGAGGTTGGAGGATGGAGGTAGTATTGGGGGAGGGGCGGGGGGAGAAAGATGACTTCAAGGTCGTTATGTGCAAACCAGAGTGCCGCAGGGTGGCCAGGAGCATTGTCTACGATCAGCAACACTTTAAAGTCAAGTCCTTTCTCTTCGAGGTACCGCTTGACCTCCGGAATGAAACACTTGTGGAACCAATCCAGAAATAATGCTGCCGTCACCCAAGCCTTTTTTATTTGATTGCCAGAACACAGGCAGGAGATTTTTTGTTCTTGCCTTTTAGGGCACAGGGATTTGCAGCCCTGTAGAGCAAGCCCGGCTTTATTAAATGCCCAGCTGCATTGCCACAGAACAACACAGTCACACGGTCTTTAGCTGCTTTGAAGCTAGTCTTTGAAGACTTTCTGATTTCGAAATATAAGTGCGGTTGGGCATTTTTTCCCAGAAGAGCCCAGTCTCGTTAGCATTAAAAACTTGTTCCAGAAGATAGCCCTTTTCTTCTATGATTTTTTTTAATTGTTCGGGGTAGGCTTTTGCTGCCTCTTCATTGGCAGATGCAGCTTCACCAGTAGTCTGCACGTTTTTGAGGTTGAAGCGGTTCCTAAAATTGTTAAGCCAACCTTGGCTGGCTTTGAATTCCTTCTCATCAGAAGGCTGTCCCTCTTCGGCAGGAGGTTTGAACAGCACGTAGAGGCTAAGAGCCTTTTCTCGCAACGTATTGCCATCGATAGGCAAACATTTACGGTTCATGTCTTCCAGCCATAAGTTTAATGCCTTTTCAGTCTTCACTAAAGTCTTATCACGCACCTGGCTCGTCACCTTAGCAATTATTGGAGCACTTGATGCTACGGCTTGACGAATTTCTCTCTCTTGAATCTTGATGGCACGGATGCTAGATTCGTTGCGGCCATATTTACGCGCCACGTTGGAGACCGACATACTGTCTCTCAATAAGTCCAACACAGCCAGTTTTTCCTCTAGCGTTGGAACAGATCGCTGTTTATTCGGTTGAGCACCAGATGAAGTAGTTGGCTTGCGTTTAGGGGCCATGTTGTACAAAAAATACGTATCTTTAAACACTAGACTCACACTCAGCGCGGCGAGATGCTCACACTATGAGAGGCACGCGGGAACTGAGACCGACTGAGGGAACAGCAGATTCACGTCTCCCATCTCACGCTCACTCTGGGGCATACGCTCATTGGGTGGAATCGCCTGCACTATTTACAGGTGTCTTGTTGTTTTTCTTTTTTTTGCCGAGCGTGTATAGTTGAATTCACGTAAGTTAAATGCGTGTATGATGCGACTCACCTGTACTTACTGTATATCTTTAAAATGTAAAATTGGCATCATGAGAACGCTGTATTCCAGATATTCTCATGTTTGACTAAATACATTATTTTTATAGATACTGTTTTCTTAAAAAATAATTTCAGAAATGAAATTAGCATTATGAAGATCTTTTGAAGTCTTTTTTTTTTTTTTTTCCCCCCCACAATTGTCTTCTAAATATTTTTGGTTTGTTAGTGACTAATTTGGCACGTCCAAAGGTTTATCCTTAAGATTACTGAAATTAACTGCTTGCTTTGAATTTCTTAATCATTCTGGGTGATCATTACTTTGGCTTATGTTGGTTTAGCCTACAGTGTGTTTTCTGACTAATTTTTCTTTGCATAATTAGGATAATTTAGCTTGTCAGATCCTGGGCCGAGTCAATATCAGGGAAACTGGTAGATAATTGTATCTTTTAATTTTGCAGAATGGAGTTTTCAGATATATTTTCTTTTCAGTTTTACCAAAGCGTTCAATAGATTTCCTATTTTTTATCTTTATAGAGAGAGCTGGTATTTACTAATACAATATGGAGTGAAATTCTGGCCCTACTGAAGTCAATGGCAGTTTTGCTATTGACTTCAGTGGAACCAGGATTTCACTTGTTTACTTTTCATGTAACAGTTTTTCATAGATAGCAAAAACTGTCACTATGCTGCTAAAGTTTTGATGCAAAACTTTTATGAATTCAGAAATATTTTTATTTATTTATGTTTTTCATTTTGAATTGTTCACAGCCAAACAGCAACTTTCTCCTTGCCACTTACCGATGTCAAGCAAATACTACTAGACTGGAGCTTAAGGTAAAGATGCTACAAAATATTTTCTTGTACTTTTCAAAAACATGTTTTATCTAGGAAATGTAAATATGTATCTTGTGCTATGCTTTCGTGCACACAGGTTGAATGAGTGGGTTGAATGTGTTAACTTGAGCAAAATGACTAGTCCAGTGATTCTTATATCATAGAATCATAGAATATCAGGGTTGGAAGGGACCTCAGGAGGTCATCTAGTCCAACCCCCTGCTCAAAGCAGGACCAATTCCCAACTAAATCATCCCAGCCAGGGCTTTGTCAAGCCGGGCCTTAAAAACCTTCAAGGAAGGAGATTCCACCACCTCCCTAGGTAACGCATTCCAGTGCTTCACCACCCTCCTAGTGAAATAGTGTTTCCTAATATCCAACCTAGACCTCCCCCACTGCAACTTGAGACCATTGCTCCTTGTTCTGTCATCTGCCACCACTGAAAACAGCCGAGCTCCATCCTCTTTGGAACCTCCCTTCAGGTAGTTGAAAGCAGCTATCAAATCCCCCCTCATTCTTCTCTTCTGCAGACTAAACAATCCCAGTTCCCTCAGCCTCTCCTCATAAGTCATGCGCTCCAGACCCCTAATCATTTTTGTTGCCCTCCGCTGGACGCTTTCCAATTTTTCTACATCCTTCTTGTAGTGTGGGGCCCAAAACTGGACACAGTATTCCAGATGAGGCCTCACCAATGTCGAATAAATGGGAATGATCACGTTCCTCGATCTGCTGGCAATGCCCCTACTTATACAGCCCAAAATGCCGTTAGCCTTCTTGGCAACAAGAGCACACTGTTGACTCATATCCAGCTTCTCGTCCACCGTGACCCCTAGGTCCTTTTCTGCAGAACTGCTACCTAGCCATTCGGTCCCTAGTCTGTAGCAGTGCATAGGATTCTTCCGTCCTAAGTGCAGGACTCTGCACTTGTCCTTGTTGAACCTCATCGGGTTTTTCTTGGCCCAATACTCTAATTTGTCTAGGTCCCTCTGTATCCGATCCCTACCCTCCAGTGTATCTACCACGCCTCCCAGTTTAGTGTCATCTGCAAACTTGCTGAGAGTGCAGTCCACACCATCCTAAAGATATTAAACAAAACCGGCCCCAGGACCAACCCTTGGGGCACTCCACTTATGGTAGTCTTCAGACCACTGGTTGTTCACTGAGAAATTTTTGGTCACTTGCATGATGCTGATGAGAACTCCTGCTTTATAGCTGCTTGTACAAATATTCACCTTGGATGCCTCTGGAAGCCACTGAAGAGAAGTGGGGTGGTGTGGGAGAGAAAGCCTAGCATCCTTACTTATGGACTTCTGATTTTGAAAAAAGAGAGGCGGAGCCAAGAAATCACCAATGAGTCTAGAAACAGAGACTTTCTCCGAGTACCTTCAAAAAGGATGAAGCAGGGAGAGAAGTGCCAGGAAACAGAAGTTAGAAACAAGAAGGGGAGAATGTTTCAGATTTTGGAATGGAAATTAATTCAGTTTTAAAGCTTGACTATATATTTACATACTTATAAAATCAAATGCATAGTTTGATTTTTTTTTTTTTAATCTTAAACCATTCATAGAACTATAGAAATGTAAGACTAGAAGGAATGTCGAGGAGTAACCTAGTCCAGCCCTCTGCATTGAGGCAGGACCAAGGAAACATAGATCATCCCTGAGTGGTGTTTGTCTAATCTGTTCTTCAGAAATCTCCATGATGGGGTTTCCACAAACTCCTTCAGTATTCCAGAGCTTAGCTACCCTTTTCCTAATATCTGACTGAAATATCTCTTGCTGCAGATTAAGCCAATTACTTCGTGCTCTATATGGAGAACAGTTGATCATTGTCCTCTTGAAGTACGTTAAAGTTGTTATAAAGACTTTTTTATCGGGTGACCATTTAGTCTTCTTGTCTCAAGACTAAACATGCCCAGTTTTTTCAACCTATCCTCATAGGTGAGGTTTTCTTTCATCTTTTTTGTTGTTGCTTTCCTCTGGACACACTCTAGTTTGTCCATATCTTTTCTCAAGTGTGGTGTTCAGAATTCGACACACTACTCCAGCTGCGGCCTCACCAGTGCCAAGTAAAGTGGGACAATTACCTCCTGTGTCTGGCATATGGCACTCCTGTTAATACACCCCAGAATGACACTAGCCTTTTTTAGAAGTGCATCACATTGTTGACTCGTATTCAATTTGTAATCCACTATAACTAGAGCCCTGCAACTCTACGGATATCCACTTCATATCTGTGAATATCCACAGACCGTGTTTGCGGATAACAGATTTGATGCAGATACAAATTTTGAATCCGCACAGGGCTCTAACTATAACCCCTAGCTTCTTTTTAGCAATACCACCACCTGGATAATTATTCTCCATTTTGTATTTCTGCATTTGATTTTTCTTTCCTAAGTGTAGTACCTTGCACTCAGCTTTATTAAATTTCATCTTGTTGAATTCAGACCAATTCTCCAATTTGTCAAAGTCATTTTGAATTCTAATCCTGTCCTCCAGAGTGTTTGCAACCCCTCCCAGCTTGGTGTCATGTGCAGTTTTTTATAAGCATACTTTCCACTCCATTATCCAAGCCATTAATGAAAAGATTGAATAGTGACAGCACCCAGCCCCCTGCGACCCCACTAGATACATCTACCAGTTTGATCATGAACCACAGATAACTACTCTGGGTATGTTTTTTCAACCAGTTGTGCACCCACTTTATAGTAGTTTCATCTAGACCACATTTCCCTAGTTTGCTTAAGAGAATGTCATGTGGAACAGTGTCAAAAGCGTCACCTAAAAGCAAGAAAAAGATCATATGCTTAACCTGAAGGTGAATAGCCTCCTCAGTGGGACTGTTGACCTGCTGCTTATGTGCTCAGTGATCTGGGAAATTCACAAAGTTCTATAGTTGCCACAGGAAAGATGAGAGCTCACAAATAGGATCATGTTAAGGAGAAGAGATGATCTATAAGGCACTCACTTATTCTCTAGTCTTTTTCTTGACAGAATCACTCACCATTGCAGCCCTTGTAAGTTTAATATTTATGTACAATTTTTCTGTTTGAGATTCTCAGCAAAAGTATTTATCTTTAGTTATTTTTAAGTGTACAACAGTTTAATATTTTAATGAGGAGACAACACTGACCTAGCTGATGATAAACTAGTCTGGGATTCAGAAGACCTGGCTTCTATTCTCAGCTCTACTATAGGCCTGCTGGGTGATCTTGGACAAGTCACTTCCTCTGTGCCTCAGTTTCCCCGTCAGTAAAATGGAGATAATGTTATGGCTCACCTTTGTAAAGTGCCTTGCTATCTGATGAAAAGGACTATACAAAGAGCTGGGTGTTATATTATAAAACAAAATATATTGACTAAATGTATTTACAAATTAAGAATTGTGATTTCTACACCACAATTAAAGGATTTATATATTTGCTACCTCCTTACTAATGTTCCAGGACACATTTATATCAAATGTGGATTGTAACCTGTTAGCTAGATGTCATCAATATATTTTAATTATCATTTCTAGCACTCTTAGATTCTGATGTGATGTATCTATTCTGTTTTATATGAATTCTTTTACTACCCTCATTATTGTAATATATAAGCATCTTCCAAGAGTGCATTAAGTGACATGAATGTCACGTGTAATTTGTTCTCTTTTACATTCACACGTGGGGGATGGGGAAAGAATTGTATGTGAAGTATAGTGTTTTTGTTTGTTTGTTTAAATGTACACACTGCTATGTGTTTGTAAGAAAGGCACATTCTAAGAAGTGCATCTTGCACTTGGAGTGGAAGATGGTGAGGATTGTGTTGGTGCTTGGTTCTTGTGTGAGTTCATTCCACAGTCTTGAACTGGCCCCCAAGAGAGCTCTGTCTCCTGCACAGATGAGCTTTACTCTTGCAACAGAAACATCAGTTGTACCTGAGGAGCAGAGTTTCTGAATTGCCATTCTTAAATTATCTTTTCTTTTGCCACATATTCTAATCTAATTACTTGGCAGTCCTTTCCTCTGTCCTTCTGGAGATATTTGTTGTTTTGTTTTCTTCTAATAAACATCATGGGCTGGATTCTCTCCTTCTAAGGAAGCTTTCTGCCACTCCATTGGTGCAAGGCTGCCCTAAAAGTGGCCACAAGAGGACCTCCCCTGCGTGGAGGGAATCTTTGTATTCAAGTACTTCTATGGCTTTTGTCACAGTATCTGACTGCTTGTGAGGCACTCAGTCACGGATTTTGGCACTTGAGTCAAAGCCCATTGAAGTCAATGGGAGTCTATTTATTGACTTCAGTGGATTTTGGATTGGCTCCTTTATCCTCACAACATCCATGTACCTCAGTACTCCCCCTGTAACAGGGTAAATTCCTTGTAACTTTGTACAAGTCATTTAAGCATGTACCTGAGCTTGGAGTTAAACCAGGGTTTCCTGAATGCCAGTTTAATGTTCCAGCCACTATGCCATCCTTCATTCAGATGGTATAAAGCCATCTTAGTAGCACCTTTATGCTTTGCTCCACCCTTGTGGCCTGTGAAGGGGCAGTGGATAGGATATCCCTGTGCCTTGACAAGTCCATTGGAGCTCTTGACAGCTGGTACACGTTAGAGCAATCTAGACAGAAAATGAAAGTATACAGGACTGGGTTGATGTAGAGTGAGGTTCGGGATGGGGATGAGTGCAAAACTGGCTCAAAGCCTCTTTTGCACACTCCACTTTTCTTAGTGTTCCCTAACTGCAGCTGAGGATATAGACCCATTTCTTTTTAAAAAAATCTTCTTGGGGGGGGCTGAAGGATTTTGCTTGTTGTGAAGTGGGTGGGTGGGCTGTTGAGGTGGTTGGTTTGGAATAGTTTTAAGTGTAGAATGACATGTCTTATGTCATTATCTTACATAGCATAAATTCTGTAAAAACTTGTACAGTAACACCAAAGGATTAGGAGTGGCTGGACAAAGTCTTTGTTCTTTGGGCAGTCAGAATCAAAGCAAATAGATTTTCTTTTCCTCTGTAATAAATCTGTGCCAATTCTGGCAGTTTCTTGTTGAATGCTATTCCATCTAGTTTCAAAAAGTTAGATTTTCCCCTTTTATAGGAGTACTGTTAATTGGATCACTTAGTACTGTAGTTTGTAAAAAAAAATATATATATATTTTTTTAATTCTGGTAAATTCATTATTTTTTTCCCCTCTCCTCTTTGTTATGTTTATTGATGTAGATTCGATCAATTGAAGGCCAGTATGGGACACTGCAAGCATATGTAACACCAAGAATTCAACCAAAAACCTGCCAACTTTGTCAATATCAGATTAAACCACTTTCACTTCATCAAAGAACTCACTTTATTGATCATGACAGGTATTTACAAAGAGAGAGCAATACTTCTTCAAAAATTGGTTCAATCCAATTGAAACTTAGTTGACTGCGTAACCTGCAGTAATCATTTTAGCAACTGATTGTAATACTCAACATCGCAAGTCTCTTCTAGGGTGTTTATTTATTTTTTAAAAACAAATAGTGCCCTCCCATATCTAGCTGAGTCCAAAAACTGGTCTGGGTTTCTTGTTTGCCTTTTATTCCTCTGTTGTGAGGCTGCCATTTTATCCAATTATACTTAATCTTCCTGTTTCTTACATCACGGCTATTGCATACTTTTAAAAAGGACTGTAGGAAAATAGAATCCCAGTGAACTAGACCAAATGCGTTTACACCTCCTTGATTCACTTGCTTGAGATGCTAATGGGAAAGGTTTCCTATTCGTTCCATTATGCCTATTTCACATGTATTACCTCTGCAAAGTACTTGCATATCTCTGGTTTAGAGAACAGGAGACTCATGAGAGTGTTTCGAATACTCTGATTTTCTGCACTGTCAGTTGATCACTCCACCCACAGCCTGCTTTGGTTTTTAAAATGCAAAACAAGTAACCTGGAAAAACAGTTTGCCAATGTATGGTGTTCTTGCCCAGTTGTGACTCATCTGGATTGAGAATATTCAAATAAGAAGTGTCTCTCTCACACACACAGGATTTTGTGTTGAATTTATCAGAGAATACTATTGAATGCTGATTGCAATTTTTAGAATATATATCAGTGTGCAGGAAGTCTGAATTAGTTGGGACTTTGCTAGAAGTCAGTGAAAACGCATGTTTGAGGCTGAAAGGGCGGAAGACATACCATATGAAAAATAAACTTTTGTCTGCAATTGCATAGCTACCGCAGCATCTGTACTGCTCATCAGTAACTAATTCCCATCTTCTTTCTGTATTCAAAATACTATAGACCCATGAACACACTGATGCTCAAAGGCCACTTCAGTTTTGCTGAAATTCACTCCTGGGTTGTGTTTTGCTTGCCTGAAGTTCCTGAAAAAACTCCAATAGGCGATAGTGTGACTTTCTACTTTCAGAACACCTTCCTGGATACACAGCTTGAAAGTACTTACAGGTAAAATCAAGTACGATTGCTGAAGCATGTTTTGGTTAAAAACAAATATATAAATAGAGCTAAATTGTCTCCTAAATAAACTTTTTTATGGAGGGGGACTGCAATCAGAATTTTCATCTGGTTGTTTTATTTTAGGGCTGGGCGGGGGGGGGGGAAACAGTTCACATTCCTCCACCCTGTGAAACAAGAAAAGAGTTCAGCCCCTGAAATCTGAGGATCTTGAGAGAGTTGCCAGAAGCCAGAGCAATCTGTGTAGAGGCAATATACCTTGGCAATGCTTCCTTGAAGACATAGCTGGTTTCCTGTTAAGATGTATTATAGCAGACAATAAGTTTTGCCCTGTCTGTCACCCAATCCTTGTGGGTCACCCAGTTCTTGTGAGGCCCCCATGGAGAGGACAGGGTGAATAATTCCATATGTCCAGGATTATAAAATATCCTGCTATGGAGCAGAGCCTTCTCTTTTCCATGTCTTCACCTTAAATGTGTCCATTCTGAATACCAGCCTCAATCAAATCCTACAGTGCTTATTTAGGCAAACTCCCTTTCAAGTCAATGAGAACTTTACTTACACAAGGGCTGTCAGATTTGATCCTTAGTACGTATTATGCAGTAATTAGATGATCCTTCAAAATGTAGTATTTTTTAAGGGTGAGATCATTGAAAATAATTGTCAAGTATCAGAGGGGTAGCCGTGTTAGTCTGGACCTGTAAAAAGCAACAAAGAGTCCTGTGGCACCTTATAGACTAACAGATGTATTGGAGCATAAGCTTTCGTGGGTGAATTACATGCGTCTGACGAAGTGGGTATTCACCCGCGAAAGTTTATGCTCCAATACATCTGTTAGTCTATAAGGTGCCACAGGACTCTTTGTTGCTTTTGAAAATAATTGAGCATTGCTAAACTGGGAAGCCTTAATGTATTTGGCTTTGTAATTTGTGTCTTTAGCATACCGTTTGCTGTGAGAGAGACAAATTCAGTGTTCCTTTTTTGCAAATATAAGTGCCTGCCTAACAAGTATAGCAAAACTATCTTAGAGCACATGCTGGTTTGTAACTTTATTTTTTTCCTTTTTCAGTAAAGGAAGCTAAATCACTAGTGAGTTCCTCTCTCCCTCTCTGTTACAAGTAAAATATGCTCTAATCATTAGAGTTTTAATGGGTGTTTAATCTTCCTAAGAAAAAAGCATGTGATAAAGCCTCGAGCTGAAAAAAATCCTCCCCTTTCTGCAGCTTCCATTAGAGAAATGGAGTACTTGTGGCACCTTAGAGACTAACAAATTTATTTGAGCATAAGCTTTCGTGGGCTACAGCCCACTTTTTTGGATGCACAGAATGGAACATGTATTGAGGAGATATATATACACATACAGAGAGCATGAAAAGGTGGGAGTTGTCTTACCAACTCTGAGTGGCCAATTAAGGAAGAGAAAAAAACTTTTGAAGTGATAATCAAGATAGCCCAGTACAGACAGTTTGATAAGTGTGAGAATACTTACATGGGGAGATAGATTCAATGTTTGTAATGGCTCAGCCATTCCCAGTCTCTATTCAAGCCTAAGTTGATTGTATCTAGTTTGCATATCAATTCATATTATAATATGTTCCATTCTATGCATCGGAAGAAGTGGGCTGTAGCCCACGAAAGCTTATGCTCAAATAAATTTGTTAGTCTCTAAGGTGCCACAAGTACTCCTGTTCTTTTTGCGGATACAGACTAACACGGCTGCTACTCTGAAACCTGTCATTAGAGAAATGTTTATTTTCAGTGTTAGGAATAATATTCTCTGTTCTCTTTAAATGAATCAGTGTGCTGCTTCAGCTAGCAGATATCGTTTTGCTTTATAATCGAGTTGTAGAAGCTGGAAACATTAACTACTATTACTCTAATTATATAGATTCCAATTTGATCTTGGATTACAATAAGAAATGCTTATAAATTGATGTGAGAAAGTCAAAACGCTTTCTACTCTTTTTCATGTAAAGTGAGACTGATATTGGGGTGTGTTAGGCACTCATATTATGGTGACAGGCACACTGTAACTTAGGTAGCTACATAGATGTCAGGAATCCTAGATACTACACGGTGTTCCAAATTTTTTACATGCACACACGCACGTGCATACAGACAAACCCTGCTTCCTCTGTGGCATAGGAAATCTATAAGAACAGCCTATGCTTTCTGACTGTGAGAGAATGGTGTTCTGTGGTGTAGCAAGATTGAGCTCTGGATAGCGAGTGTGATGAAATCAGTGTATGGAAATATTCTGATAACTAATCTGTGGAATAGCTTTAGCGATGGCCTCTAAGGAGGTTGTGCTTCATCCCCTGACTAGAGAGTGGGGTAGCCCTATTTATCATTTTAAAATGGAAACCAAGTTCACTGGCCTGCCCTAACTCTACTTCTTAAATCTTTTTTTGTTTTGGCAGAAAAGGGGAGGGATTTTTCAAATCTGACAACATTTCTACCATATCCATTCTAAAAGATGTGCTCTCTAAAGAAGCCACCAAAAGGAAAATTAATCTCAATATATCATATGGTAAGATTTTTTTTTTCTCCTCTACTTCATTTTATCATCTTATGCATGAAATGCATTAAAAGTATTGATCTGATTGCTAATTTTTTTTGTTCCTACTAGATATAAATGAAGTATCTGTGAACCACACATTAAAACTAATCCACCCGAAACTAGAATATCAGCTGCTGTTGGCCAAGAAAGTTCAGTTAATAGATGCTTTAAAAGTAGGTATCTGATCATAACTTCTACTGTGGAGAGGGGAGGGGGAGTTGTTTGGTTTTAGGGTGGCAGCGACCAAGTTATACGTGACTTGTCAGATGCATGCCGTCACTGTGTTTGCAGTATTTCTGTTGCCAGGACTGCTGTTCATGTATGTTGGTTATCAAAGAGATTTTGTTAAAAAGAACTCCATACACCACTTGTATTCGAGCTTGACTAGTGAGTAATCTGTTTTAATGATTGATCAGTTATTTGTGACCAGCTTTTTAAATATAGCTACCTCTTGCTACCCTGTCTAACACTGGTTCTCCAGCTCCCTCCTTCTCTTCCTTGGCTCCAGATAAACTAAAATAGAACTGGTCTTTAAACCAGAAGATAATCACCTGCAGCAAAAGATAAACTAAGACTCTTGGGGTTCTGCCCCAGCTATCAGCAGGAAGTATGTGGCGATTATTCAGAAGTTATTAATCTTTGACCCTGGAACCACGTCAGTAATCATTTGAAGGTGGAAGTAGTCTAAATTGGAGAATCGATTGATGTCCTGCATTTACTACTCCTAATACACATTTTTAAAAACTCCCCTTAAGGATAGTCTTGAAGGGAGGACTGTACCTTTTCTGTGGCTACACAGAAATCTAGTCTGTTCAGAGTGTTAAACTGAATAGGCATCCTTCTAAAGATGCAGATCTATAAGAAATGGTGGTTTATTCTCCAGTACAATTGTGTCAGACATCTGTCACGCCTGATATATTTATCTGGTCTCCATGACAAATGCAGATTCTGCAAAATGTAAGCCTTAAATAAATTTCTAACCCATATGGTTACAAAAATTTAAGTTTCTAATTGTGAATCAAGCATAGACAGCTTTAAATGTCTCTAAGAGGTGTAAACCATCCCAGTTGTCTCAGTCAAGTGTTAATTCTGAAATCCAAAGATGACCTTTTAAGAGACGGATTTTCAAAAAATGTCGGTGTTTGTGTGTGGCTACACAGTTACTACAGTTGTGTGTGTGCAGATCAGGGAATTGCACCTGTAAATAGCCAAATAAAGGGCAGCAATAGCATCGGTTCTAAATGTGCCTAAGTCAGTTTCTCCACTGAAGCCCTAGGACAGCGAGGAAAAACAGTGGTTAGATGCGGGAGAGTGGTTGTGGTATTTAACTGCTGTCCACAATACCACAGCAGCTGGCTGCTTCTGCTGAAATAATCCATAATTAATAGTTAAGATGTTGATTTGCCTCTCCTTCAGTTTTGGCTGCTATGCTGGGGAAGTCTCTGCTACCTATTCCTTCTCAAGACTCTTTTCACCCTGGCAATAAAATCTCCACTGCCTTCCTGTGTTACTGTTCATAAATTTCTCAAGCAGCAACAGAGTACAGTTGACATGATTCTTGTTTATTTAATTGCTGTGCAGAGGACTGTGTGTTGATCAGTTTCATGGCTGCTAGTCTAGTTAATTTCATTTGTGCTGCTGCTTTTTAAGACTAAAAGCAGCTGCCCTACTGGAGCTCTGTTTCTGTACACTAAGGAAGACAGCACTGCATTGATTCATATTTCAAATATTTTCTTTACAATCATACTCACTAGAAACTTTTTTTTTTAATGGAAAGCTTTAAATTCTGTAGAATTACCCCCCCCCCCCAATGTGCTAGTTGGCAAATGGATTGTTTTAACCTCTTTCTTAACTGTCAAATGCCACAACTCAGCCTGGAATCTGAATCTGAGTTCTCTGGCTATTTAATGTCCTACAACTGTGGTTCTCTCAACCAGGAGTGTGTGTACCCCTGGGGTAAGCAGAAGCCCTCCAGGGGGTGCATCAACTCACCTAGATATTTGCCTAGTTTTACAACAGGCTACATAAAAAGCACTAGCTAAGTTAGTACAAACTAAAATTTCATACAGACAGTGACTTGTTTTTACTACTCTACATACTATACACTGAGGTATAAGTATGATATTTATGTTCCAATTGATTTATTTTATAATTTATATGGTAAAAATGAGATTTTGTAAGCAAGTAGTTTTTAAGTGAGGTGAAACTTGGGGTATGCAAGACAAATCAGACTCCTGAAAGGGGTACAGTAGTCTGGAAAGCTTGAGAGCCACTGCCCTACAATAAAGGTTTTTTGACTAGAATTTTATTAACAGTTCTATTGATATATGAGCCAGAAAGGAACCTGGCTCCCTTTTTCATTTCTGTGTTTGGTTCTGTAGCACTAACAGGAGTAAAATATAATAAAGGTTTGTTGCTAGTTAGCAGGCATGACTTGGAATAATATACAGGGAACTGCTCTATTAAGTGCCACTTTACATAGACATTTTTCTGAGGACAGTCTCCCTTGAACATCCCAGTTAAATACATGGAGAAAGTTCACATCTCACAGCACTATTGTTTCTGTCTGTTTGGAGATTCAGGCAGCATAGCATCAGGTCATGTTGAGGAGGTTGTCTCTTCAACCATAAAACAGATTTTTTTTTTTTTTGTTAATGAAAGTTTAGGTTTAGAAGAAATAGATGAAACCACCAGAGAAGTGGTGGTATAAAATGCTAGTGAGTAATAGTTTAGTCTGTCCTCTTAAAGTGTCAAGAAGAGTTTAAGCAACTGTTCTTTCCTTATTTCATGGTATCATGTTGGTTTTTTAAAAAAAGAACACCATAACTTGAAATGAAGTCTGTTTGTTTTTAAACATTAATTATAAATAGTTTCAGGTACTATACTTGCCCTAGATTCCTAGAAGACCCACTGGCAACTTTTTGTGACTTCTGCAATCGAACTTTCCTACCTTTTCTTCTTTTAAATGTTTGTCCCTGTTTCTGTGTGAACAACCAAACAGCAATGGGAAAGTGACTACTAAATTGGAAAAGTGGCACTGACTATATGCTATGTGCCCAATTCTAATCCTATTGTAGTCAATGGAAAGACCTCAATTGATTTTAAGGGGAATGGGATGAGACCTAAAGTGCTGTCACTGCTGCACTGTGTAAACAAACTGAAAACATAGAGAATTTGTTCTCTTAATTTGTAACAATAGTAGCTCAGATTTTTAGATAAAGTGAGGGGGGTTTTTTGTTTAGGTTTTTTTTGTTTTGTTTTTGTTTTTGTTTTGTTTTGTTAATTGGAGCGTCCTTTAACTTTTTAGGGTGGTGATTATATTTCTTGGCTACTGGATTGTTTAAATTTTGATATTTTATTTTAATATATGTGGCAGTCAAAAAAAAAACCCTTTGAAATAATCTTTCCATCCCCCAGTACTCAGTTTGTATCCAGAGGGAGAGTCCCATTCCTGCAGCCACAAAAGAATAATGTCTGCCTTTAGTCTAGAAATGGTTAAATATAAGGAGGGATGGGGGAGTATTGCTCATAATCTTAACTTAGTCTGAAAGAACAAAGGATAATTTGAGCTGAGGTCTTTTTAAATATTTTGTTCTCATAAATCCCAATGAATTGTCAGTGTAAAGCAAGATTATGTAGTCTTTGATGGAGTTCTTTCTCCTAACTACTTGAAAATATATTTCTGTTCTTTCTGTGGACTTACTGACTTTAAAAAGTGACTATGTAAAAATGACACTTTCTTACTCAGCAGATCTGATCTCTGGGTATCCTATTTTCTGATGTTGGTAACCAAAATATGTTTTGGGAGTTTTATTGCTTTTTACCCTTTGCAGTCTTGAAGAATCAGCATAGTTGAAGGAAACTGAGCAGTTTTTTGTTCCTTCTTGTGAAATAACAGAATTGTTTATGTAATTATTGGCACTTCTGAACACCTATATAACCTGGGCTTGTCCTGGAGAACCTTGCTTACAAGTGGTGATCAAGGGGAAAAACCAACAACAACCCATCTTGATTCTCAGATTGCAGAGTTTCTGGGGCTGTCAGCTAGAGAGAACATCTTTTTAGTTGTAAGCTATGCCTGTTAGATACAAAAATTAATGGGGAAAAAAAACACAACTCCACAATGCCACTTTTAGTGGTCTATTTCCGCAGTAGAACAACATTGTAAGATAACTATAATACATGTTGTTAAAATTATATGTTTAGTTTAAAAAAAAAAAAAAAAAGTTACAGGACCAACTTCTTATGAAGTCATTTCCAGAGCCAGAAGATAATGAAAATTCTAAGATTTCAGGTGCCCCAATTCATTCTTTGAATTGGCCAGGACAGGTTGAACTATCACTCCTATTTTTGACAGCCAGTAGTTTCTCTGTTGAATTTTTCAGTATCAGTTCCTGTGTTACTGTAATATTCTCTACATTGGGATATTGCGGTTTGTACTTTTACTCACCTCAGAAAGCTCCAAAACCCAGACTGATTTTGTAGCATAGAAATGGCCTGTTGAAGTAACTCCAAATGCTTGTTCACTTGACGATTCCTTCATCAGTCCATAGACTATTTCTAAAAAAGGTGAGCAAACTAGTATTTAAAAGTAACACCGTCTAATGTGGTAGCAAATTCTGAGTAGGATCCATTTTCATCTGATGATACCGTTTCTTATTCTGAGTTCCCAGAAAGACACCAAAATCAGATTGGAAAAACTCCAGTATAAGATCACTGTTCCGTTCCAAACCACCAGCCAGTGAAGAAACAGTATTGATGAACTGTGAAGGGGAGTCATATTCTGCTGGTGTTCAGAAATGGAAGCTGTAACACAGGGGTTTGAGAATCCAGCGTTAAAAGTGGGCAGTACTGTTTGGAACTTAGTGAGGAGAGGGAGAAAAATTACATTTCCAAAATAGTAAGAGCAGTTTTGAAGGACTGTTTCACCTGTCTATGCACTGCCTCCTGTCAGATCTAAACTCCATTTTCATTTCTCTTAGGTTTTTAGAGTTGACAGCCTTTTAATTCTTTTATAACATTTTAAAATCTATTTTAAGGAGTTGCAGATTCATGAGGGAAATATGGACTTCCTGATACCAGAGTACCGCTGCATTTTAGAGGAAGCAGACTACCTTCTTGAAGAGTACAAGAAACAACCTGCACATCTTGAGAGACTTTATGGTTCGTTCATTAATAGAGCTTTTCTCTTTTTTAGCTTCTTTTTCTTTACACTAAAAATATTAACAGCCAGAGAGAGAAAGAGAGAGAGCAATAGACAGGATAAAAATATAGTTCTAAGTTTTCTAGTAATAGCACTAGACTAAATTGGCAGGTAGGTACAATCTAGTAGCAGCAGGAGGACCAGTGGATCACAGTGAATATGCATGTAAAACTCTTCTGGGTAAACTTAAGAGTCTGGGTATTACTGCAGATTTTGATATTATGAAATAAAACTGAAAAATAAAGGTAAAAGTCAAATTATGCACTTAGTATTATTGACATACATATAAGAACAAATGCAAAGTACGCCACTTAGGAAGGAACAATCATTTGCATATATACAAAATAGGAAATGACTGCCTAGGACAGAGTACAGTGGAAAGGGATCTGGGGGTCATAGTGCATCACAGGCTAAATATGAGTGAACAGTGTAACGCTGTTGCAAAAAAAGCAAACATTATTCTGGGATGTTAACTAAGAGGAGTATTGTAAGCAAGACATGAGAAGTAATTCTTCCGTTCTACTCCGCACTGATGAGGCCTCAACTGGAGTATTGTGTCCAGTTTGGGGCGCCACATTTCAGGAAAGATGTGGACAAATTGGAGAGAGTCCAGAGAAGAGCAACAAAAATGATTAAAGGTCTAGAAAACATGATCTATGAGGGAATATTGAGGGGGACATAAGTTTTCAAGTACATAAAAGGTAGTTAAAAGGAGGAGGGAGAAAAATTGTTCTCCTTAACCTCTGAGGATAGGATAACAAGCAATGGGTTTAAATTGCAGCAAGGGCGGTTTAGGTAACAATTCCTAACTGTCAGGGTGGTTAAGTACTAGAATAAATTGCCCAGGGAGGTTGTGGAATCTTCATCATTGGAAATTTTTAAGAGCAGGCTAGACAGACACCTGTCAGGGATGGTCTGGATTAGTGGTTCTCAACCCGGGGGAGGGGACCCACTGGGGGGCCGTGAACTGGTTTCAGGGGATCTGCCAAGCAGGGCCGGCATTAGAGTTGCTGGGGCCCAGGGCAGAAAGAGGAAGCCCCACCTTGTGTGGCTGAAGCTCGGGGCCCCGAGCCCTGCCACCTGGGGCTGACGCCAAAGCCTGAACAACTAAGCTTTGCGGGGCCCCCTGTGGCCTGGGCCACCGGGTAATTGCCTTGTTTGCTACCCCCTAACACCAGCCCGAGCTTTTATATGCAGAAAAACAGTTGTGGCACAGGTAGGGTGACCAGACATCCCGATTTTATTGGGACTGTCCCGATATTTATTTGTTTGTCCCGCGTCCCGACCGATGTTCGGTCGGGACGCGAATTGTCCTAATATTTTGCCCTCCGGTGCACAGGCGGAGGAGGCTCGCGCCCCTTCCCTCCCCCATTGGATCCCTCCCCAAATTCCCGCCTCTTCCCCAAGCACGCCGCATTCCTCCTCCTCCCCCCTCCCTCCCAGGCTTGCGCTAATCAGCTGTATGGCGGCGCAAGTGCTGGAGGGAGGGGGGAGAAGCAGGATGCGGCAGCCCACTCAGGGGAGGTGGAGGCGAGCTGGTGCAGGGGGGCGGGGCGTGGAGCTGCCGATGGGTGCTCAGCCCCCACCAATTTTTCCTATGCTCCGGCGGCTCTTGGGTTGTTGTGGGGTTTTTTTGCTTTTGTTTTTGTTCTTTCCTCCACTGCTGGCTCTTGGTTTTTTTGTTTTTTGCTCTGCCGGCACACCCTCCCCCCCTCCGATATTTCACGTCTCTCATCTGGTCACCCTAGGCACAGGTAGGCCGTGGAGTTTTTATAGCATGTTCAGGGGGCTCTAACCCAGAAAGAAAAAGGTTGAGAACCCCTGGTCTAGATAATACATAGTCCTGCCTTGAGTGCAGGGGACTGGACTAGAAGACCTCTCATTGTCCCTTCCAGTCCTATGATTCTATATGAAACTCTTCAGAAACTCAAGAACGATTCAGAAGAGAACCTTAGAAAATGAATCAATGAGATCTAAGGCAGTGCTGAAAATTCAGGAGTTGGATTATTCTAATGAGATTCATGCACTTTATTTAGTGGAATGCTAAAACAGAGGGATGACTGTGTTATAACCCCAATTCAGGAATGCATCCTTATTCAGGACAGCTCTTCAACATGTGCTTAACTTTGGATATGTGTTTATGGCCTGTTGATGTAATATGGCAAGTGTTATCTTGACCAAAGATGGATTTAAGCATGTCCTTAAGTTCTCTCCTGAATCAGGCTCTAAGTCATTGTATTTACATTGAAAGTCAAAAGTGAAAGACATAGTGGGAAATATAAATACAAATCGTAGATATATAAAATTGAAATCTGATTTTTCTACTAAAGTACTGAACTTGCTGGATCAGAACTTCTTAGTAATACCGGTAGAAAAATTCAAGAACTGACCAATTCACAATGCACCAGAAGCCTTGAGACCCTATAGATCTTAAAATTATCCAGTGTTGAATGGAATCTTTGCATATCTGGATCTTGAAATCTGTAAAGTAACCACGGAAGCTGCTCACAGCACATACAATCTGCAGGTGTGACAGTGAATAGGCTTCAGTAAGCCTACATACACACGCTGTTAGTTGAATAACACATTTTAAAACTTTTTTTTTTTTTAAGCAATTTTCTTTCTGTCCTAAGAGCACCTTCCACTTGAGATGCAGGTAATTCAAAGGCAGAAATGCTGTTATTTGGAATGTAGCTGAAACATAAAGTATTGTAGGATCCCAGGGCCTCTGGTACTTCAACTGTAAATGAATTTTGAAACATATTGCATTAAACTAAATAATTTTAGTTCTATAATCTAAAAGAAAGTCAACCATAATTTAACTCAAATTACATTAACAGTAGTTTTCTTTTAATAAAAATAAAGCAAAGACTAAACCTTGTCAATCAACATTATTTTTGCAGGCATGATTACAGATCTCTTCATTGATAAATTTAAATTTAAAGGCACAAATGTGAAAACCAAAGTTCCTCTTCTTCTGGAAATTTTGGACAGTTATGACCAAAATGCACTGATTGCATTCTTTGATGCTGCTGCCTAAACTAGAAGAAATGATATACTGGGACAGTTTTCTTATTGATGTGAATCAGGGCAATCAGATATTGAATATTTTTAATTTAAGTGCTTTTAGTATATCTTGATTTGCTTTTATGTATCTAACATTTTGCTGTGTTGACAGTTCTATAATGTGGTCCTGTACTTGTATTTATTACAGTATGTTCAGAATTTGAGCTGAAAATAACTGTAAAGCCTATTGCATATAAAGTATGTTTACTTGAATACCGATCATAATAGCTGAAGAAAATTGTGATAGGATCAGGTGCAAAGACTTAAATATTTTTGAAAATACTAACTTTTATTACTCTAGTTAAACAGGACATGGGAGAAGATTCCACAGTTGTAAGAGTTCTAGAGAAACAAGTCTTTGTGGAGTTGGCATCTGTCTAATATTAAATATATTGGGGGAAATTAAGAAAGTAACAATTGGAAATGTATAGCTATATCAAACTGTTTAAAATACTCACTGTATACAGAAAATGGTACAATACTGTAAATTACCTGTATGTTGTATATATTATAGATATTGAAGACAATTTTGTATGTAGGAAGGGAAAGAGGTACTTAGTTGCTTTAAAGGGTAATTAGGTGTATAATTGCGTTATGTTGCATAAGCCATCTAGTAAGTATAAAATTCTTAAGAACGCGTATAAATTATTGTATATAGTCCCCTTAGAAGGGATTGAGTTAGATTGCCTCCATACTGCTCCTATGCCTGAAATGCTCACTGTCACAATCTATCAGGCGCTTACCCTCTTTGTGGTTTTTTTCCCCCTTCCAAACCCTCCCGAAAAATTTCTATTACAAAGTCCACAGTCTCTAACATCTTTTAGTAACAATGGCATCTCCTATCTCTCTCAAAGCATTTTTGAGAGAACACTTTTCTGTCCTATGGATTTAGATGGTAAGCATATTAGGGCAGGAAGACTAACTATCATCATGCTGTCTATGCCTAACAAAAAATAAATCTATTTTCAACGAGTGATGTTGGATTTAATTATTTACACTTGCTTAATAGCCAATGCAGTTATGTAGCATACCAGATGATCCAGAGGCAGTGATGGTGAACTGAGCCTTATAGCATCATGGGGTGATGCCTAGGAGCCTTCCTCATAACATGTCAAAATCTAAATTTTCATTTAGCAAACAATTGTGTTTCTATCCCTCATGTTTGCCAAGAAAAATTTGAAAATGTGACTCAAGTGTAACTCATGCGGTGATGTTTGCCAACAACCTACATCAGCCATTAGAGCCACAGAGGAAGCTGCCTTCCTTCACCCCCACTACCCAAAAAGTCAGGATGCTCTGCTAGATTGGCTTTCCCTGTGGTTGGAATTACACCCCTCATGGCTCCACTTCTTTGCTCTGACCTATTGCTGTTATGGGCCAAGTGAAGAGCATGAATTAAGTTCTGGTAGTTTCTCGTGCTATCCACTTAGGGCACCAAAATTGTGCCTGAGTCTCCTTGCTATTTTTTTCACTTTTATAATCATTTCTTTTTACATTTTTTTCCTGCTCCTTGCTATTGTGTGAAAGACCCACTCAAACAGAAGGCAGGCCTTGATCCTGCATCAGGATCTGACAATACTGTCCCCTGCATGTGTTCAGAATCCCATTGTACTAACGTAGAGGTCTGCAGGAGCAAATCAAAATTGACTGACTATACCAGCATAGTCGTGAAAATGATCACATAAAGTGCTGTCAATTACACAAAGTAATGAGAGAAGAGAAAATGGTTTTTCTCTTTAATTTCTTGTTAATGTTTAGGATGTTTTTAAACAACAGTAGGTTAACAATTTTCAGATAGCAGTGTGGTTTTTGGAAGTTGAAAACAACTCTGTAAGTGTGGAGGCTACTATCAAGCCTCTTGGATCTGGCTTCCTTTTCTTCCTCATATTCCCATTAACCCCACCACTATGTAGGAGATAAGCTGACCCATTCCAAAAGCAATTGTGCGTTGGTTTTGAACCTACTGTTTCCTTTGCTGTAGAGATCCAGAAGTTAAAAAATCAAACAAACTGAGCAATTACAATTATTCCAGAACATTAGAAGTATGGATGAAGAATTGCCTGCTATAAAATTAAATCGAAAGACCATCCTGAAAACTAGATCAGATGGTATTTTAAAATAATGATTCTTTTCTAGTTATTGGTGTTAAAATGACAGTTAAAAGGGAAATCAAGAACCTATTTTGGGTCTCATTCAACACGATCAAGATGCAAAGAGACTAAGGTATACATATTTTGCTGACATATGCTTTTGTTCAGAAGGAATCCATCCAAGCTGACAAAGAATGTGCCTGATGGGTGTAGTTATTTACACCTTAAATGACTGCTTCTTGGAGCAGCTAGTCCTGGAACCAACAAGAGGAGAGGCAGTTCTTGATTTATTCCTAAGTGGAGCACAGGATCAGGTCCAAGAGGTGCATATAGCTGGAGCGCTTGGTAATAGTGACCATAATATAATTAAATTTAACATCCCTGTGGCGGGAAAAACACCACAGTGGCCCAACACTGTAGCATTTAATTCAGAAAGAGGAACTACACAAAAATGTGGAGGTTAGTTAAACAGAAACTAAAAGGTACAGCACCAAAAGTAAAATCCCTGCAAGCTGCATGGGATAGAGCCAAAATAGAGGCTCAACTTAAATGTATACCCCAAATTAAAAAACCTAGTAAGAGAACCAAAAAAGAGCCACCGTGGCTAAACAACAACGTAAAAGAAGCAGTGAAAGGCAAAAAGGCATCCTTTAAAAAGTGGAAGTTAAATCCTAATGAGGAAAATAGAAAGGAGCATAAATTCTGTTAAATGAAGTGTAAAAATGTAACTAGGAAGGCCAAAAGAGAATTTGAAGAACAGCTAGCCAAAGACTCAAAAAGTAATAGCAAAAAATTTTTTAAGTACATCAGAAGCAGGAAGCCTGCTAACCAACCAGTGAGGCCACTGGATGATTGAGATGCTAAAGGAGCACTCAAGGATAAGGCCATTGTGGAGAAACTAAATGAATTCTTTGCATTGGTCTTCACGATTGAGGATGTGAGGGAGATTCCCAAACCTGAGCCATTCTGTTTAGGTGACAAATCTGAGGAATTGTCCCAGATTGAGGTGGTTTTGGAACAAATTGATAAACTAAACAGTAATAAGTCACCAGGACCAGATGGTATTCACCCAAGAGTTCTGAAGGAACTCAAATGTGAAATTGCAGGCCTACTAACTGTAGTCTGTAACCTATCATTTAATCAGCTTCTGTACCGAATGACTGGAGGATAGCTAATGTGCTGCCAATTTTTAAAAAGGGCTTCAGAGGTGACCCCGGCAGTTACAGGCCAGTAAGCCTAACTTTGGTACCGGGCAAACTGGTTGAAACTATAAAGAACAAAATTGTCAGATACATAGATGAATATAATTTGTTGGGGAATAATCAACATGGTTTTTATAAAGGGAGATCATGCCTCCCCAATCTACTAGAATTCTTTGAGGGGGTCAACAAGCATATGGACAAGGGGATCCAGTGGATATAGTGTACTTAGATTTTCAGAAAGCCTTTGACAAGGTCCCTCACCAAAGGCTCTTAAGCAAAGTAAGCAGTCATGGGATACGAGGGAAGGTTCTTTCATGGATTGATAACTGATTAAAAGATAGGAAACAAAGGGTAGGAATAAATGGTCAGTTTTCAGAATGGAGAGAGGTAAATAGAAGTGTCTCCCAGGGGTCTGCACTGGGACCAGTCCTATTCAACATATTCATAAATGATCTGGGAAAAGGGGTAAACAGTAAGGTGACATAATTTGCAGATGATACAAAACTACTCAAGATAGTTAAGACCCAGGCATACTGCAAAGAGCTACAAAAGGATCTCTCAAAACTGAGTCATTGGGCAACAAAATGGCAGATGAAATTCAATGTTGATAAATGCAAAGTAATGCACATTGGAAAACATAATCCCAACTATACATATAAAATGATGGGGTCAAATTACCACTCAAGAAAGAGATCTTGGAGTCTGTGGATGGTTCTCGGAAAACATCCACTCAATGTGCAGCGGCAGTCAAAAAAGCGAACAGAATGTTGGGGATCATTAAGAAAGGGATAGATAAGACAGAAAATATCATATTACCTCTATATAAATCCATGGTACGCCCACATCTTGAATACTGCATGCAGATATGGGTCACCCCATCTCAAAAAAGATATATTGGACTTGGAAAAGGTTCAGAAAAGGGGAAACAAAAATGATTAGGCTTATGGAACAGCTGCCATATGAGGAGAGATTAATAAGACTGGGACTTTTCAGCTTGGAAAAGAGACAACTAAGGGGGGATATGATCGAGGTCTCTAAAACCATGACTGGTATGGAGAAAGAAAATAAGGAAGTGTTATTTACTCCTCATAACACAAGCACTAGGGGCCACCAAATGAAATTAATAGGCAGCAGGTTTAAAACAAACGAAGTATTTTTTTACACAATGCATAGTTAACCTGTGGAACTCCTTACCAAAGGATGTTGTGAAGGCCAAGACTATAACAGGGTTCAAAAGAGAACTAGATAAATTCATGGAGGATAGGTCCATCAATGGCTACTGGCAGGGATGGTGTTCCTAGCGTCTGTTTGCCAGAAGCTGGGAATGGGTGACAGGGGATGGATCACTTGATGATTACCTGTTCTGTTCATTCCCTCTGGGGCACCTAGGATTGGCCACTGTCAGAAGACAGGATACTGGGCTAGATGGACCTTTGGTCTCACCCAGTATGGCCATTCTTATGTTCTAGTTGGTTACCAGACAACAGTCAGCTTAGAATTCACAAGTAAATCTAATATTTGATGGCTGTTTGATCTGGATAGTATATACTAAAGTACTGAATTATTTTTTATTACCTATTCTTATTAGACCAATGACCAAAATTCAGAAGGCCAAGTGTTATACCCTTGTGAAATGTTGTCTCCCAATTTGTAAACAGTGGCCCAGCTGCTGAGGTCTTTGATCCAGTCCAAACATCCTCTTCCCGTGAATAGTTATTGCATTTACCCCAAATTTGTGCATCTTCGAGAGTGGGCAGCATTCCTCCTCCCCCTCCCCCCCCGCTTCGTTCCCACCTCCCCTGTGGAAGAAGCGGGGAGTCCAGTGTACAAAAACGTACATTTTCCAACATCCACTGGGGGTACAAGGTGTTCTCTTCAGGGTTGGCTTTCCAAGACAAGGGCTTGCACCAATTCAGAGTGACCCTCTGTTGCTTTTGCTAGCTCCCTGGCAGTGCAGCTGCAATAGAAGCTTGGAAAGTGCTTGCTTTCCTTGAAGTGCTGCTGCCAAAGGGAACAATCTAAACATTGGTCCACACTGTGCCTTTACTCAGCTTCTTCATGCTTGTAATCTCCTCTGCGGATCCACTGGTGCAGGTAGATGCAGGTAGTGCCACAGAGGCATTATTGTTAACCCCCTTGTGTCAAAAGTAGCATGCACTGTGTACATGGGTCTACTCAGTTCAATCTGGCTCTATTCTCACACTGGCTTCCAGTTTATTTAAAGATTAATTGCATGTGGTGTTAAAATTATTTATTTGTATTACAATAGTGGTTAGAGGTCTCATCTGAGATTGTACAGTACCTAGCACAACTGGGGCCCAAACACCTGAGAGACAGTCCAAAGAGCTTACAGTGTACATTAGGATGGGAAATAGAGGCACAGATAGGAGACGTGACTTACCCAAGATCACAAATCTGGTCACTAGCAGAGCTGGGAACAGAATCTAGGTTTCCTGAGTCCCTGGCCAGTTCCCTATCCACTGGACAATGCTGCCTCTCCATATTTATGTGATTTACAAATGCAAATAAAACAGCACAAAATAAAATGAATTTTAAATTATTTTCAGCATTTCTGGTGCTGGAATACTTTTGTTTCTTGTGTATCTCTTCACAGAGTAGTAATATAAAGAAAATGTACTACATTCTATAAATCAAATGGCCCTTAGAACAATGAATTTAGCAATAAATATATTTATAGTTTTACCATATTAAATCAAAGTTTGTATTCATTTATCATCTTCAAGTAACTAAAGTCTGTTCCCAATGTGAAAAGAGCATATTTTTTATTCCATGCCTTTTATTCATCTTTCTACAAGTGTTTTCTTCTATTGTTTACTGAAAGAACGGTAAAATGTCATTTATGAACATTTTTATTGTTTCAGAATCAAAATTATAATGAAGATACAATATTCACGTAAAATGTATCATCCAGGAAAAAAAATCAGTGTAAAATCAGCCAAAAACTTCTTGGAGGGGAGAAGAGAAAGCAAAAATATGTGTATGTATATCCTGAACATCTAATAAATTAATAAATGTTGCTTTAAATACTATAGGGGATCATGGTTAAATATTCAAAGTTGTGGACACATTTCATTAATAATTAGGTAAAATAGATAATCCTTAATAGCCTTATTTTTATACTTCCATAGCTAGGATTTTTTTTCACCATCTTAATAATAGAAAATCCCCATTCCATATGAACTTTACATAAACTATATTTAGCTCAAAAAAGAAACCAAGAGCAATTAATTTAGATCATATCAACAGTAATTTTGTCTGTCTAGACCAGCTGGCTTTTGATCTACCAGGCACTAGAAAAACTTTTTTCATTAAATATATTATGTAAAATAAATTAATGTGCTAACTAGAACTATTTCCTGCTTCCCTCCCATGCCCACTCTCCGGCCTCAAAATACCAAAGCAAACCAGTAGGAGGGACTGGTGGTGATGGGATCAGTGGTTCCATGTCGCCTATAAAGGTGTGATCCTGCAGTCTTTAGGTTGGTGAAATGAGTTGTAATGGTCTGAGTTCAATTTTTAGTGGATAGCTTTTCTCAAAGAACATTATCACAATTGGTGCCTTTGTCAGTGTCAGCAGAAGGATTGAACATTCATGAAGACTGAATTATTTTCTGACTCTCAAAGGTGGTCCCTCCAGAAATGGGTGGAAACATTAATGTGATAACTTATACTGCCAGTGTCATTGCTATGCTAGTTTTGAAGAAAAACAGAACTTCAGTCTTATGTACATCAGTGTACACCTTTAACACAAGCACTACATTAACTGTAGTAATATACCAATCTTTTTAATATTAATTTTTATTTACATCATATGAATTTCAAAATATAACATCCCAGAAAAGTTTCAAACCTTAAAAAAAACAAAATCAGTGGTTTTAAATACCACTACAAATCTCATTAATAACATTTACCATGTTTCAAAATTCACTCTGTAAGTAAAGGCCTGTATATGTAGATAGTTTTGTAATACTGTGAACTTTTACAAGGATTATTATTAATTTACTGTATGTTGTTATAACACTCAAAGTAAATGTTTACTGTGAAATAAGCACTATAAACTGCCCTTATAATGAGAAAGATGTCACATACAGCATCACTTATCTACAAGATTTTGTGCCACTTAATAGCATGGGGGAACCCTATATACAGATGATAAAAATGTGATTAATAATTTTAAAATGAATCAGTAATTTGAAATTAAAAAATCACTACCCATAGAGGGGCATATACACACAAAAGTGCCAACTCCAAGTCAGGAAAACAAGCTATTGGGTCCTTACACAGGGGCTGGAACTAGGAGTATGGGAGATGCTGCCACACCCCCAACTTGAAGTGGTTTCTATTATATACAGGATTTACAGGTTGGTACAATGGCTCTCAGCACCCTCACTATAAAAATTATTCCAGCACCCCTGAATCCTTGGTAGAAAAAGAAAAGGAGATAAACAATTCCCACTTACAGACATAAAAAACAAACAAGCAATGGGTAGCTGGTTCACACTGTGGGGCAGAGTCTAGCTAGCATGATTTTTATATTTAAAACTATCCCCTGGGTCTGGGAGTTTAGATGACCCAAAGCCCATTGAAGTAAAGTGAGAGTCTTTTCATTGACTTCAATGGGCCTTGGATCATGCCCAATCCTAGGCAGCAGAGTTAAAAGGGTAATCTGACCAAAACTGGGGATGAATCTGCCTTTTCTGTGTTTGGCTCCATTGGAGGAGTGTGGCAAGAGTTGAGCTGTTATCCCATACTTTTTGCTGTAAAATTTCTGCTTTATGGTTTGGTGTTAAAATCCAAGCACACATAGCTCTTATATTCTGCACTGCTGCTGATCCCTAGTATAATAGGATTTAATTAATACATATGACATACTGAGTTAAAACTATCTACATGAAATAAAATTGTTTTCCAATTCGGACTGTTTTGGAAATATATATACTCCATGATACAAGATACCCTGAGTTGGGTTTCTAAGTTTTCATAAAAAATAGATTCTTATCTAAAAAGAGAGATTTTATTCAACAATGATCACTGCCTTCTCCACTGCACAAATATACAAGGTAAGGGCTTGTCTACACGAAGAAGTTAATTTGGATCAAGGCAGGGTGTGAATATAGAGCATAATTGCTATTGCTAACTGACTGTGGGGAGCTCTTATTCTGGAATAAGGTTTTTCAAAATTCCAAATAAATTTAATCCACTTCCAGAGTAGGTTAAACTAAACAGTAGCAAAGAACTCTTACTCTTCTGGTGTAAGAGCATCCACACAAGCAGTTAATCAGGAATAGGTGTCCCTGTAGATAAGCCCTAATTAAATCTAGTTTTACTTAAGAAAGTGAAAAAAGAAAAAGATTATAGTGATGTAGCCTCCAGGCTCAAATTCACCTCGCTCCTTCGCCAAGAGTGTGTTAATTCTCCGTTAGTGTCAACTGCCTGGCTCACAAATGCGGAATTACAAGACTGAGGCCATAGAAAACTAGGAGGTTGAAAGAACGAGGAGTACTTGTGGTTGAGGACACTAGGCCCGTGCCGTGAGCCTCCGCACCGAGGACTGTCTCATTTGTCGGGGATCTTTGTCACGGGTTTGCTGGGCACGGAGTTGCTTTACAGAAGAGGCGCGCGCCCCGGTACAACCCCGCCCGGCCTGACATTCTAGGCGCGGAGCAGCCCCGAACCGCCAACGCCTTTTTTATCCAACCACCACGTGCCCGAGGGTTTGCGGGATCGGGGCCTCGCGCTCCTACCGCTGTGCCGTCAGCCTGGCTGCGCAGCGCCGCACGAGGCAGCGATCTCCCACCCTGCCCCCGCCCCGTGGCTGTGGCTGCCCCTCGCGCCGTTCCCTCCCGCCCCGCCCCGCCCCGCCCCGCCCATGCCGACTGTTCGCGCAGCGCGTTTGGCCCCCGCGGGGTGCCGTAGGCGGTGTGACGTGTGGCCCTGGGTTCCCCATTGGCGGATTCAATAGTCGCGGGCTACTTGAACGGTGGGAGCGGAGCGGGCTGGAGGAGTTGCCCGCAGCGCGAGTCCCCTTTCTCCCGGGCACCCCAGCGGCGCGGCGCCTCTATCCCCAGGGAGCGGCCGCGGAGCCGGGTGCCCGCCGAGCTCCGACCCCCCGGTACACGCGGCTGCCGAGCCGCGCAGGAGCCCCCCGGCGCTGGGACGATGCTGACGGGCGCCGCTGACCTGGAGCAGGAGAACCAGGAGAATGTGCCCCCCGGCGGCAAAGCGCGGCCGCCCGCCGCCGCCTCCGGGGCCCGCCCGGTGCTGGCGCTGCTGCGGGGCAACCAGCGCCGCCCGACCCAGCAGCAGGCAAGGCGGGCGCTGCACGGTGGGGCTGCCGGGCGGGGGCGCTACGGGCCGGGGCTCTGGTGGTGGCTGTACTCGCGTCGTCCCTACCGCGTCTAGTGACGGGCGGGCGCGTCTGCACCGGGGCGCTGCAGCGACCGGGACCGGCGCCTGTGCTTGGACCCCGACTCTCGCACCCCGCAGTGTGAACAGCCACCCGGCATCCGCCATCTTAGGGTCGCGCTTCTCTCTGCTGCGCCCCGCGGAGCAATGAGCGGGCCGGGGGCAGCGAGCTGTCAGCAGCCGGCCGGGGGAGCTGGCTCCTGCTGGGCTGGGGATGCGGGGCTCGGCTGGGGTGGGCGAGGAGCCTAGACAGCAACGCGCCAGCATTGCCGAGAGACGGGCAGCCTCTGTGGCTCCTGCCTAAGCTGACCACCTGGGAGCGCGGGCCGGGCACATGGCGGTGGCTCTCCTCTGGCAGAAGAGAGAGGGCGGACTGCTCAGGCACGACGTGACTAGCTCGGAATAGTGCCGGGGCCTCCATGGACAGCCCTAAATCGAGATGTAAACCACCGGGCGTTAGGCTGCAATGGAAATGTGGCGCGTGTGTGCTGCCTTGGGCTCCGGAGCCCTGTTGGATGGAAGGAGGGGAGGGCTCCATGGAAACACTAATGGCAAACTCTTATTTTAGGCTGCTCTTGCTCACGCACCCTGGAGTATTAATGATGAAAACTATGGCAAAGTTCCAGCTGGGAAAGCGGGTAACAAACAGCCTGCTTTTGCCATCCATATGGATGAGCCTGATGGGGAGAGACGAAAGAGACAAGTGGTTCCTAAAAAGGCTGTGTCCCATGAAGAGGTTCTAGGCTTAAATACTGCTGTAACGTCATTAGGAGACAGAAAACCCTTAGCACCCCTAGACAATCCAATGGATCTTAGTTTTGGTAAGTATGTTAGTTACTAACAGAAAATGGTGTATAAAGCATAGATTTTGTCTTTGAAATTGACATGCCCAATTCAGTACTGGGCTCTCATAGGCTACTTTATACAATACATCAGTTTAACTAGGTACTACATAAATTTAATTGCAGTTGAAAGTTACAAATCTGTAGTCTGTTCAAACATGCAGTATTGTAGCAAGAATACTAGACTTGCATCTCTTGATAATTCCTAATGCATTTGTCAGTTCTAAACAGCAGTGATTCTCAACCTATTTACTATCCTGGGCTGCATATGCAGCTCTCTATGTGAAATGTGGGCCACATCTATCCACACTATATATACTACCTGTATGACCCCAATGATGTCACATGGGCTGCAGCTCTGTCCTGATTGGGTTGGGGGTTGAGAACCACTACCAGTGTTGAGGCTCTGGGGGTGGGAGGGCACTAACCCACCCTCACCTAAAGCCTCCTCCTCTTCTTCTGCCCCCCCCCACCCCCCAAGGGGAGGCTCCACTAGACCCAGGTGTCAAAAGATTACAGGGACAACAAATGAAAAAACAGGGACCAGGAATGAGGATTACAGGTTCAAAAGCAGGGATCCAGAGGGAGACACTGACCAGAGAACCTCAGACACTACCCACTGCACCTTATATGCATTTGTCTGTAGTTGAGCCAGAATGTATTCACTTGGTTTTTCTGAAGTGAACACTTTTCCCACTATGCTCCTGTAGTGAATCACTGCCCGTAGTACCAGGTCAGTGAAACTAAACTTGCAAAATCCTAGCAGAAACTGGATGCAAGTATCTTTAAATCACACTTCCAATCTCAACCTCAATTGGATTATCAAAAGTAATTTATCACAAACAAGAATTCTCAATTTGATTGTGGGAAGACCAGACCATTCTAGATCTTAGATCAGAGCAGTACCCACAGGGAAGTGTCAGTCTTTGCTGTGATCTTTCCATAAGTAATGGAACAATCTCATCTTCCTATAAAGGTCCAGTTTGAGTGATTTAGGGTTGCTTAGAAGACCTCCCAAATCTAGAGGCTATTGGAGAGGACATAGATTTGAGTTGGTAGGTGGCTAATCCCTGAAGCTGCTCTATTTCTTCCTGATACTTCCTCCCTGTGCATTACCAAAGCTATTTTCAGTCAACCACTCTGCTTTGCCCACTAACTGCTGTATTTGTGTGTGTCCTTACCTTTCTTAGTCCCACTGTGGCTCATGAGTGACTGATCTGTTTGAGCCCTGCCACCTTGTAACTTATTGGAGGGGGTTATGGGTTGCAGGAAAACACAAACCACTCTAGAGCTTTGCTCCTGGCTACAGTCTTGGAGGCTAAAGGGAAAAGGAGCAGAGTATTTAACTCCAGGCAGGGTCTCTGCAGAGACTGGAATGCTCTTAGCTCAGAGGGTACTGATAGGGTGATACCTCTAGCTCCTGCTGACTCCAGGTGTGAATACCGGAGCTCCAAACTCAATCTGAAAATAAGTGCTTCAAAATGCTTGAATTCATTTGGGGGGGGGGGGGGGAGAGGGAGGTGAGTGTGGCCTCTACTACAGAGGGATGTGGAGGTCAGGGGTTACTGCGAAGGAAAGTGTGGGGCAACACAAATACTGCTGCTATGTTGGTCTTGCTACATTCTATATTGACTCCTTGATGTGTATGCACAGGTACATCACAACATGCCATGTATTAAAAACATAACTGACACTGACTGACTGAATCTAACAAGACTAATACTTAATTCTATGGTTCCCTTTTTACATTGCTGTCTAAAACGTCTAATCCAATTTCCAGAACTAGAATCCACAATGTAATTCCTTAATCCCCTCTGTCCAAGTATTAAATGGGTCTAGATTGGGTCAATTAACATAATTTATATGGTAGCCTGCTGGTTTGTGGATTCCTAAAATAATGACAATGGGACATTGTAGTTATTCTCTACATGTAAATACGTCTGTGGAAGGACCATATCAGTAGCCTAGTTCTGTAGCTCTGGCAACTACTTAATCCCCATTGTGAAAATCTACCTCCATTTTAGACCAACCTCTAAACTCACTAATCAAAGGCTTCAGCTTACTCTAAATCAGCACAGAACTTGAATTTTTATTTTAACATGGTAACACAAGGTGACTTCTCCTGATTGTCAGGCTAGAGTTACCCTTTGCACTTCATGTTTGCCATTGAGCTCCATTTCCCTTGGAACAGTTGATAAGGGATTCCTGAAGAACAAATGTGTCTAGTTCCCAGTGACTACAATGAAGTATAAAACTGCAAACTGATAACTTTCTGGTCTCCCTGGACTGCTGCAGCCTTGGTGGCTCAAATGCATAAGAAACTAAACTAACACTGGGTGTCAATCATTAGACTCTCTTGTAAATGTGTGGGCTGACAACTCTACAAACTTAAATTAATGTGGCTACTATCTTGAATTATTTTTTTTTTAGATTCTCCAAGTATTATGGATATATCAGTAACTCAAGAAGTGGAAGAAAAAGTAAATGTTAACCAGGTGCCAGACTACATTGAAGACATCTATACATACCTTAGGGAAATGGAGGTAAGAGGCCATAAATATGCCCTTAGAACTAGAAGTGTTTGGTCTAATTTCTGGACAGAATGTAATAATTCTTATGCAGGGTGACAATTAGCAATTTATAGGTTGAGAGAGGACACTAGACCAGGGGTCGGCAACCTTTCAGAAGTGGTGTGCCAAGCCTTTATTTATTCACTCTAATTTAAGGTTTCGTGTGCCAGTAATACATTTTAACGTTTTTAGAAGGTCTTTCTATAAGTCTATAATATATACAACAATAGTTTAGTTGTATAAAGTAAACAAAGTTTTCAAAATGTTTAAGAATTTTTATTTAAAACTCAATTAAAATGCAGAGCCCCCCAGACCGGTGGCCACGACCCGGGCACTGCAAGTGCCACTGAAAATCAGCTTGCGTGCCGCCTTTGGCATGTGTGCCATAGGCTGCCTACCCCTGCACTAGACCGTGGAATCATTTCCTGATGAAACTGCTGAACCCTTCTCAAATTGTACTAAAACTGGCTAGATAATCCACTGAACACAAAATAGAGAACAAGCCCATACTGGCTGGACAATGGACTTGGTGACCTAAGACCTTTGATATCTAAACTAGATTCTACTTTAGACGTAGTATATGTGTTTAACCAACTCCTGGATTCTTATCTGTGGTGGATTTTTGGTCCGTAAGAATAAGAACATAAGAATGGTCATTCTGGGTCACACCAATGGCCCAGTATCTGACAGTGGCCAATACCAGGTGCTTCAGAGGGAATGAACAGAACAGGTAATCATCAAGTGATCCATTCCCAGCTTCTGGCAAATAGAGGCTAGGGAACAGCCTTTTCTCTGCAAGATTCAAATACTAATTAAATCTCTTATGTACATAAATCACAACTGTCTTAACAGGTGAAATGCAAGCCTAAAGTGGGTTACATGAAGAAGCAGCCTGATATAACAAACAATATGCGAGCTATTCTTGTGGACTGGCTGGTGGAAGTTGGAGAAGAATATAAATTACAGAATGAAACTCTGCACTTAGCTGTAAACTACATTGATAGATTTCTTTCCTCAATGTCTGTGCTGAGAGGGAAGCTTCAGCTTGTGGGGACTGCAGCTATGTTGCTAGCATCGTAAGTTTAAACTAGCATCCATTGCTTTTCAACTTCTAGAACTTGATAACCTTTCCTGTAGGTGTCCAGAGGGAAAATTTGGGGGCTGTATTTTCTTTTTCCTCGTCTGTAGAAAAGAACTGGGGATGGTGGCACAACTTAGTGAATCCTTCTTTTCCCAAGAAGACTCAAGAGGCCTAGATTCACATCTGGCATCCTCATATGTGCTTTAAAACAAACAAAAAAAACCCTGACATTTGCAAGCCATGGAATGTGGCTTCTGTCTTTATCTGAGCTCATGTAACTAGCACTCTAAAATCAATACTCAAAGGCTTTTTACAAGCCTTTGTCTCAGGGTACATATGGCCAATGAGAACATGGAAAGACAACTGTATTCAAATTTGAACACAACTCAATTTGAGATTCCTGGAACTACAGTAACTAGCAGTACTAGTTTTGGTACTAAAAAAATCACATTACTATCAATAGTGTACTGGGAAGAATTGCTTAAAGCTTTCAGTATAACATCTAGATCTCTAAAGCCATACAAAGTGACAATGTAGCAACCAGCAGAGTTTCTAGGGATGTACAGTTCTCTGCCATCTCTCCAACTGCAGTCAGATTTGGCAAACATGATGATTCTACTAAACACTGAGACTGATGGACATGCTCTTTACCTGTAGCTGCCAGCTTACTGTTTCTTTCAAACTGCAGGAAGTTTGAAGAAATCTACCCTCCTGAAGTAGCAGAGTTTGTTTACATCACAGATGATACCTACACCAAGAAACAAGTCCTAAGGATGGAGCACTTAGTGTTGAAAGTCTTGTCATTTGACTTGGCAGCTCCAACAATAAACCAGTTCCTCACTCAGTACTTCCTACACCAGCAGACTAATGTTAAAGTGGAACATTTATCAATGGTAAGTATGGATTTGGAGTTAACAGTCCTTTCTGGATGCATTAGGCTTAGTACTTGTGGAGCTTGCAGGCTTGCTGTCATTCCCCACTGGAGAAGAGGGGATGTGCCAATTTTTTTTGGAAGAACTGAAATTTTAGAACTGGCAGGCTGAGAACAGCAGCTTTGCTTCCCTGTCTGGTTTCTAGAGGTTGCAGCTGGCACTCTATTCTAGTGGTGAGCCTGCAGTACTCTAGTGCTCATTATAGTGAGAACTGACCATAAAAGATGGCCTTTCATGCCTGTCACAATGAGAATTCAAATACTGGTTCAGCCTTGGCTGAGGGTAAGACAAATTCAATGGATGAACTACAGTAAACTAAAATGTAAAGCTTATTACGTGATCTCAGGAAGACTTACTATAGTCTACTTTGTAAACATGTGGTGGTCTCTACAGCACTGGCTCCTTCAGGCTCATTGTAGACCAGGGGTGGGCAAACTTTTTGGCCCAAGGGCCACATCTGGGTGGGGAAATTTCATGCAGAGCCATGAATGTAGGGCTGGGTGTGGGGTGGGGTGCAGGAAGGGGTTCAGGGTGCAGGTTCCAGCCTGGCACTGGTTACCTGGAGCAGCTGTAGTAGGGCTATGGTGGGCTCCCCACCTGCCCTGGCCCTGCATCACGCTGCTCCGGAAGCATCTGGCACCATGGCCCCTGGAGGGGGGAGGGGCTCAGTGCACTGCAGGCACTGCCCCCGCAGCCCCCATTGGCCACGGTTCCCTGTTCCCAGCCAATGGGAGTTGCAGGGGGTGGTGCCTGTGGGCAAGGGCAGTGCATGGAGCCCTCTGCTGCCCCCTCATCTTCTCCTCCTTCCCCCTCCCCCCCAATCCCTCATCAGGATGTGGTGCTGGCCACTTCCGCGAGCAGCACGGGGCCTGCAGTGCCCTGGACGTGGCAGTCCCGTGGGCTGGATCCAAAGCCCTGATGGGTTGGATCCAGCCCCTGTGCTGTAGTTTGACCACCCCTGGTCTTCACCAATATTTGACTAAATCCTAGCTGAGATGAAAAGGACACTGTTCTGATGTAAAACTAAACTCTCCCTTGGGACACAGGCAGCAACTATAGAAATAGTCAAAATATTTTGAAATATATGAAGTGGAATAACATAGGCACCAGAGTATAGAACCAAATACTTTTTTTGGATCTGAGACTTTCCTTTGAATATTAAGAGCTATATTTATATTGCTGCAAAAATTGGATGCTTGTCTTTGTGTCTGGAGAGCTCTAAATTCTTAAACACTGTATTGAAGGCTAGTTAACAAATAAGTGTTGGTGTACACTTTAACAAGGAATATGATAAGACTGTAACCATCTTGTACTGGTGATAGCTTCTAATCGTTTGGCAATGACTTTCTTTACAGTATCTGGGGGAGCTGAGTTTAATTGATGCTGACCCATACTTGAAATACTTGCCATCACTTATTGCTGCTGCTGCATTTCATCTAGCAAGCTATACAATCACTGGACAAACCTTGGTATGTAGAACAAGTAGCTTTAGAGAAGTCTCACTTAATTATAATTAAATAGCCTTAAATACAGCAAATTGCAACATTCTGTATGAGCTGTTCTTAATAGAAATTATGCATTGCCAGCCAAGAATAGGTTTTGATCTTATATGGGGTTGAGGGTGTGCTTAGTCTAATTTTAATTGTCCTTAGTCAGAACTCAGTAATGGTTTCTACACTAGCCCTTTGGCTAGATTCCAAAATCAGCAAGCTTCTAACAGTGGGTGACCCCTAGAGGAGTACTTTACAGAATATGGGGGGGGGTGTCGTATCTTCCCCCCTCCCCCCCCCCAAAAAAACACACATCTTAGTGCGATCTCCAGTACTCTCCTCCTAAAGACTGTCTCTTGCAGGGACACTTTCTTTACTGAAACAGTATTTTAGTTCTTTTGCCTTAACTACTTGGAAACACAGAGGAAAGGACCACTACTGGAAGAACAAACGGCTATGTCTTACTCTTAGAGCCTAGCACAGTTGAGATGATGAATAGGATGTTTTTGTCTGATAAGTAGTTATAGATCCACAGGTATGGGTATACAGTGGAAGATTACATGCAGCTAAAGCTTCTTTAGCAGTTCCAGCTTGATATTTTCACTTTTGTAAAGTGCATTGGCATAACACTAATAGCTACTTTGCCGAGGAATCATGCATTCTGCTAGTACCCTTTCTACCTGCAGGTGGAGACGTCTAATACCCACTGTCTAGAATAGTATTAAGTATAGCTTTGTCTTGTATTCCAAGTACAGTAACTCCTAATGTTATGTTCCTGAAAAATGTGACTTTAAGCAAAACGATGCTAAGCAAATCCAATTTCCCCATAAGAATTAATGTAAAGGGGGCGGGGAGTAGGTTCCAGGGAAACTTTTTTCACCAGACAAACTATATAGTGTGTGTGTGTGTGTGTGTGTGCGCGCACACAGTATATGTGTTAAACAATTTTAATACTGTTCACAGCTATGATTGTGAAGCTTGGTTGAGGTAGTGAAGTTAGAGGGTGGAAGAGGGAGGGATATTTCCCAGGGAATATCTTGCTGCTAAATGATGAACTAGCACTCGGCTGAGCCCTCAAGGGTTAAAATATTAATGTAGCCTCTCCTGCAAGGCAGCACGAACACAAGGGAGGGGAGACAGCATAGCAGACACCCCCACCTTGTGTGGGGGGTGGGGGTGGGTGTGGGTGGGGGGTGGGTGGAAGGGAAGAGAGAGATGCACACTTCCCCTTTAAGTAAGCTGACCCACTCTTAAGGGTGTTGTCTTTTTAAGTCTATCAGGAACTTGGGGCAGCAGCTGCTGCCCCAAGCTCTCTATTTGTCTGTGTCCCTTCCCTCTTCTATATGGAGAAGGGGTAAGCGGGCTGCAGGGGGGAGGGGGACACCCTGACATTAGCCCCTCCTGCACAGCAAGCAGGAGTCTCTGGGAGCAGCTCCAAGGCAGAGGGCAGGAGCAGCACATGGTGGGGGGGGGGGGGAGGGACAGCTGAACTGCCTTGATAGCTCGCTGGGTGGCTGCAGCACAGGGAACTTAGGGGGGCTGGTGGTCCACCCTGGTTACAAGCCCCCACCAGCTAGCTGCTACAGGCTGCTCTTCCTGCAAGCAGTGGACAAAGCAGGCGGCTACCAAACAACTTAAAAGGGAGCATTGCACAACTGTAAACGAGCATGTTCCCTAATTGATCAGCAATGTAACAACGTTAACCGGGACGACTTTAAGTGAGGAGTTACTGTATGGGAAAACTGCTGCAAAGTAACTGATGGAAAATACGGCATATTAATCTGACCAATTTATTTTCCCTTTCCTCAGCCTGAATCTCTGTCCAAAATGACAGGATATACCCTTGAAAGCCTTAAGCCTTGTCTCATGGACCTCCATAAGACCTACCTCAGAGCAGCACAACACACACAACAGTCTATAAGAGAGAAATACAAGAGTACAAAGTAAGTACCCACTTCTGTGGGTAAACTCCAATACATACCTCTAATTTAAGCTAAGCAGGCTAGCTAGCCTATTCTGTTAGAGTAGACCACTGAAGGTTGTCAGCACACTCAATATTGGAAATCTCCTCTTCCTTGCTTTTTTGATCCCGGCATGACTCCTGTCACTGATTTGGCCACTGTCTGCTCATAATATATGAGCTAGTAACCACAACAGATGTGGTGTCTTGACTTGCAACTCAAAATGTAGTCTCAGTCCAGAAATGGAGACTGATTGCAGGAATTGCTTGGTGAAGTTCAATCACCTGTTAAAGAGGTGACCATTATGTCCCTTCTAGCCCTAAAAATCTAATTACAAAATAAGGAGTTTTAAACCTATTAAGTGTTTGATTTAACATGTTCTGACCCATGGCAGACAGATGCTAGTTTACAAACTGTTAATGCTATATTGTCTTTAATATAATATAATCCCTTTAGCAGAGATTGTTCTAACATGACTACATCTGACACCCTTTTCTCCTTCAGGTACCATGGAGTATCACTCATTGATCCACCAGAGACACTAAATTTATCATAACAATCAAGAGACTCTCAATGTGTATTATACTTGCAAGCAAATGATGTACAGTTTTAACTCTGGTCAATATTTTAGATGTCTTACAATCATTTCAGAATAATACCACATGTGGTGTAACTTGAAATTATGAAGTTTGTTAGTTTTTATATGGTTTTAATGTAAATCTTTTTGTACATGCAATCTTGTTCTAAATATTTAGCTGAGCTCTTTTATAAAGCTGTTCTGTTCAAATATTGAATTAACCATGAAGGTGAACTGTTAATGTTTGTTCCAAAACTACTAGAATGTCCAATTAAGGAGCAGTACATTAAAATGGGGATTTTTTTTTTAACTTTTGGAGTGACTGAAAGGCAAAGTGGTAAATCCAGTTATGCTGAACAAATTACAAACTTGACAACTATGTGGCAATATAAGATGCTACT
The DNA here is from genome assembly GCF_028017835.1 of Emys orbicularis. NCBI lineage: Eukaryota > Metazoa > Chordata > Testudines > Emydidae > Emys > Emys orbicularis. The sequence continues at coordinate 42,901,233 of NC_088687.1, read as the reverse complement.
AAGGTTTAGTTTCACTTGAGTTTAGATCAAACCTTTGGCTTTAACTGTTATGCCGCTAGAACTGATTTGATCTAACTCTAATATAAAAAATTAACCACTTGGAAGAAATTGAACTGACTTTAGTAGCTTGCAGGAATTAAATTCGGACTTGCTTCAAAAGCAGGCTTTCCAATTTAGTGCTCAAACTATCATTAAGTAGTAGTCTCTAAAGCAGCCATCTGATAGCTAGAACTACAACTGCTGAAGTGTCCTTATGTGAACAGAAATGGCCTCTTATAGCTATTTTCTAGTCTAAGTGTACAACTGATACTAGTAAGTTCATGCAGCATTTTTACTAAAACTTTGGTTTCTCTAAAAGCTTCCTTGTAGTTAAACCTCTTACTGCAGCTCTACCTCCCCACTGCCACCACCCTGCTACGAAAGCAAACTACAGCAGGGAAAGTGGCCACTGGTACTACACCCTCCACTGCGGGAGAGAATAATAAAGCTGACCACCACAGCCTGAAGGCATGCCATGGATGGGTTAGAGCTAGAGTGAGATTGAATTCAGAACAGCCCATTTGGGCAGGCTTTTATGCAGCATGTAGTGGAAATCTTATGTCAGTGTCAGGTTTTAACTGGTCTTCTGCTTAAGTTGTAGCACTCTGCTAATGTGGTAGTTGAAAACTTTTTACTGTTAAATCAAACTGACCTTTCTCCTCCTGTAAACTTGTATTACCACTGCTCAAGATTTACTGTGCTTAAACTGTAAAGCAGGAACAGGGTTTAAAAGGAAATCATCTGCAAGTTTGTCAAATAAACCTCCTGTACTGAAGCTGATGCCAGTGGTCTTGCTTATCTTGACCTGCATTGATCACTGTAGGTGACTTTTAACCAATGTGATATCAATGATTCTAATTCAAACGTGAGACTGCTTTTTCCATAAAGCAGGACTTGACTGTTTCTAAACTTAGCCTAAGACACCAAGAAATAAATGCATCTTCCTAGTCAAGCTAACTAATAGGAGTGAAAGCAAATTCCTTTTTTAATCTAACATGGCATCTTACCTTGTTAAGCTATAGTTTAACTCTGGTATCTAATCCAAACCTGATAACTGCCCCATGGGTCAGCTTGACACCAATTATGTTCACTGGCATTTCCATTTTTTTTTAATATGGAACAGCCAGCTTCCTATATCAAGCAAAACCATTCTTTTCTGCCTTATCAGTCTAACTACACAGACTTGGCCATGAGATGCATTTTAGTTTTTTGAAAGACCGCTAGGAAGCTACTTAGGAGGCCTGCTCCTAGGCTTGACTGAATCCCCTGATTAAGATAGGGGTTAAGGAAAGCAGAAGTGGAGGGTAGGCTTGGTGCCATGAATTTCCTGTTGCCTCCCTGTGCATGCTTGACCATTCTTCTACTGGGCCTATGGAAAGGGGGAAACCATAGCCTAAAGTACAGGGAGGGTCATATTAATGACCCTCCAAAGATTAACAGGCTAAAGTCTCTGGCACAAGTTTAGAAAGAAGTCAGTCTACATGTGGGGGTGTGTGTGTACACACTATCAAGTTCCAGCAGCATGCATCCTAATTACTGTATCACCACCAGCCTTAACTTTCATATGCTGTTTTTGAAATGCTCTAAACCATACTCATAATTTTATATCCTCATTATCCTTGGTTTAGTAATGGCTTTGGCTCAGGGTTCCTGTGTGACTTGAGCTAACAACCGTGAGAATAGATAACTCTCTTGGATTGAAAGAAATGAGTGGTGGTATTCCTTGCTAAAGCTGCCCACTCTGATAGTGTGTATAGAGGGAAGTAGCATAGCCTCTTGTGCAAAAAAAAAAAACACAACTTTTTTTTTTTTTTTGCATATTAGTGGTAGGATATAGGTAACCTTAAAGCTTATCCTACATCAAAAGCAGAGTTTAACAATCTTGTCCTTTTAGAAGAAATATCACCGTATGAATGTCTGCTTCCTGTTATACTGCATTACCACTGCACTGACAAACCCCTCTGCTCGTGTGAGTGGACACCTACCCTAAGTCTCTTGTCAAGATTGAGGAATCTCTAATATATTAGAGCACAGCTCTGTTCATAGTATCCCTCTTCCTGGTTTACTTCATTGTCTGATTTCTATTATCCCTTGCCCTTTTCCCTTAAAGCCCTAAGATTTCCCTGTAAAGTTCCCAGCATCTTCTCTCCCTTACCTCAGCTATAATGCACACAAGGCTGCATTATTAGGCCAAACCTTTCCCTAAGGCACAAGCAGATTATACAGTACAGCAAACAGTTTTTGTATAGCCTTTCTCCCAGAACCAGGTCCAGTTGCATGTTTTTCCTCAACAGAAAAGGTCAACACAAATGGAGCCTAGAGGTTGGAAAAGTGATGGGACAAGATCCCTGCAAGGAGAATTCTAGATAGGGTACTTCATGTTTACAGCTATCTTTCTGCTGTGTAAAGTTTATGAACCCCTGCAATATGTATTTACAATAGTGCCCTACATTGACTTAAGTGAAAACTTCACCTGCAGCAATTATAAAACACTGCATTTGGACTCAATCATATTTACACTAGCCAATTCTTCCCCATTTAAAAAATAATCTGACACTGCAACTAAACATGTTGGTGTTTCCTTTTAAGAAGAAGATTATTCACTAAGAGGCATGTAAAGAGCTCTGGCAAGAAGCACTTTGCAAAGTTTTAAAGTTACAGGGCAAAATTAAATCTCTTCTCAGTTTTACTATATAACTTATGAACCCATGAAATAAGATGTAAATTATTTCTACTCTTGTATGTATTTTCCTGTTTGTCTATTTCATCTTCCTGCTAAACTGCCTAATGAAGCAGTTGAGATTAACTTGTCTAATGCTACTATGTAGATCCTTTTTCCTGTTTCTTCCTACTTTGTCTCAGTAAGTCCTAGTGTTATAGGATAGTTCTTTTTAGACTTGCAGTTTAAGTAACCATGTTTCATGAAAATTAAGGAATAAACTGAAATTTGTTTAAAAATAAACATTAACAAAGACACTAGGCTCTCTTAATTTCTTACAAGTTATAGGGGAGGAATTTTTTTAGTCCAAGATGCTTGAATCACATTCTTGGTAAAGAAGACAAAGGAGCTACTTTGTCTACAATGCTCATCTCTTGCAGACATGAGGCCTGATCCACTCACAATTCCACTACCAGTAGTTCTGTTGATGTAAAGAGGTACTGGATGAAGCCTATGCTTAGATTGAACACAAATCAAACCATGCCAAATCAGAACCTGAATACTTAGAAATATAGATTTACACTGCCTTAAATGAAGTTAAAAGGCTTTGAGAAGATGCTCTTACTAGATGGAAATGTTAATATTTACAGATGTTTTTACTGCAATTCGAGAGTTTGCTTACATATTTAGTTACCACCCTATTATACCTCCTACTCAAATGGTGACACTTGTGAATGTTTAATTTATTGCAAGACAATGTACAGTATTATATAAAAAAATATACAGAGAAGTAGACCTGAGTTTCAGAAATGGGGGGGAGGGAGAGAAGGAAAACTTATCTACAAAAATACATTCAGTAGCTTAATATACAGAGTAAGTGTCATTTCAGTATTAATCTATATAATTATTATGAAGGGAACATGACTAATGAGTAGCTCTCTTCTTTTTTCTCTTTTTGTTAAATGCTTTCTTACTTGAAGAATTTTCCTGTTTGGCACTGGTGAGAGTTCTGTGAACAAACAACATTTTAACCTAAAATAAGGCAGCATAATAAAAGACTGAGTGGCTAGATTGATGTTCCCTGCAAGTCAAGCCCCAAGTCAAAGGTTTTCAAGATCTCAGCTCTGTACATGACCCACCTACCACAACCCAATCATGTTTTACTTGTAACAGGGTTTAAAGAAAACTAAGGGAAATCCCCATCCAAACTGCAAACAACCTCAGCAACACAAATCCACGTTTAACAGACAAGTCATAGTAGACTACTTTTCTAGATACCATAACTTTTATTAGCAGTGAGTTGCATGGTTGCCTTATAAAGAAGGGAATAAATCTGTGTTAAAAATAATACAAGCTCCTGTTGCATTAGTAGTTAGAGCTGGGAAATATGGACTATCCTATTCACTGGGCAGAATCCACTGTCGTACACCTGAGGAGTAGGGTAGGTGGCTCTAATCCACCCTTTTGCTAACCTGGGGTAACAGAACATCCAAATATCTGATTTAAATTGCACCAGCTGGAGCAGTCCCATCAGCACTGCTTTATCAGGTGTTGATTACACCAAACACTGGATGCTTTGGCCTCAACCCATATGCAGAAGGAGGCATGGATGGCAGAGACTGTCTTTTTATTTAGTTTGTACAATAGCTAGGACAATGGGCTCCTGGTTCATGACAAGGACTCATAGGCACTACAGTAATACAAAAAAATTACACTACCCCTAGATTCCCCAACATTAAGAGAATCCTTGGCTGCTCTCTTAGGCAGTGCAAAGAACCCAAAACAGGCTGAGGATCTGGCCCCATTATCTGAGTGCTTGCATTATTTTGAGGAATGTTTTCCTTGACAAGCGTAGACACAAGGAAGCATACCGTACTTGCCGAAACTATTCCTTGTCTCAACACGGTATGCTGTTTTAAAGATCCCTCTCCCCCCCCCCACTACATAGTTTTGGTTACCGTGTTTTCTTCTCTCTCCCCTCTGGTTCCAGAATGACAACTTCCTCCTCTTCGCTGTCAGACAGTATAATTGTGTCGTCATCTTACAAACAAAAGAGAAAGGTGTTATATTACTGTAGAACCTGAGTGTTGTTTTGTACATCACATTTCTTTGAGTATAAGTCATTACTACACACCTAGAGACATTTTAAAGCAGGAGGACATGTTTTTGTAACTCTAGTATGCAACTTACTCAAGGGCCAGAATCACCCTTTGAGCACAATAACTTTAAAACAACTGATACTTTATTTTAGCTGTTATAAACTGAACACTTTTATAAGAGTGGCTGAGTTTGTTTCAGTATCCTGCTGCCTCTGCCACATCTCTCAACAGTAGGTATAGGACAGAGCACCAAGACCATTCTCATCGGTTTGTCTTGTATTTTGTTTTGATTAGATACTGCCATAATGGCAACAGGCACAAAACAAAGCAGGTCTTTCCCCAAAAGCACCTTTCTTTGTTACCCTCTGGTCCCTACTAATTCCTCAGTGTAGGGTTTCCCTCTTGTAAAAACTCCACCCTCTACTCCCAGCCTGTCTTTCTGGGGTTGGATATTTAAATTTGGCAGATTTAAGCCCTAACAGCTCTAAAGTCATTTTGCAGATGGTAGCTGCATCTTCCTGCTGGCAAGTACCTGTGGTTTCCCTTTCTTACTGCTGAGGAGAGGACACAGCTTCAAATACACCAGAATTAATACACAAACAGTGTTTTCAGTAACATCACATTTAAAGCAGATACTAACCCTTCTTAGTTTTGCTCACAACATTTATCTCTTCCGTTTGCATTTTCTGACCTTCTGAGGTGGTAGCATCATCACTGTTACCTTCCTCTTCCTCCTCTCTCTCAGATTCTTCAAGGTCTCCCCAGGAGTTCTCTAGTCCCTCCCCAATTTGGGCCGTCCCAGGCATCCGTAGTATTGGTTTGGCAAAACTGAGCTAATTAAGAAAAATTCAGGAATCGCCAGAATTCTTATTTGTACTCATTGTACAGCATGTTGAACTAGATAAACTATTTGGAAAGTTTAAGTACCAACATACATACATAATCTGTGGTGAGTACCAAGGGCTGAGCACGTGATGTGAAGAAATTCATCTGAGCAAAATGGAAGTCAATGTTCTCTTGAATGGCTGACAAAGTAAAAATGCCTAACGTATGCACAATGAATGAGACAATTGATCACCTTCACATCACAGCCCCACATTGCCATGTAGAAGATAGCTGGGTTCATCTTTTGCTGCCTGTACTGCAGAACTCATCTCCCCTAGAAGGGCCCCACATTGCCGTTCAGTGATTCTTCTTTTCTATATCCATGGAATAGAAATTAATAACGCCGCATAGAGCTGCACTGAACCCTCCTTAGCTGAAGGATTCAGAGGCATTAGGGGACTAATGGAAAAGGGAGGCAGAGAAAGATTCTGGTGGAAAACCCACACACTGCTGATCAACATGCTATACTATGAATTCCTCTACCCAGATACACTTTCTATAAATAAAACAAGATCTAGATGATCAGAATGTAGTCTTATAGCCTTCAAAGAAATGAGAAACTCAAGATGTATTGGGTGATTCAGAAAGCTTTAACTGTGAGATATCACGGTCTTCTCACAAAAGTGATATAGTAGAAAAGATACACATCTGAAGGAGGGTTAGCCTTGGTGATGATTTCTTCAGCTTGCTCTTCCACATCATTAGTATCAACAAGAGCTCTTTCCATTTTAAAGGCAGAGATCTTTTGATTTGGTATAGACTCTGCAAAGCCAAACTTTCCACCTTCTTTTCTATTTATTAAATAAATACAAAAATTATATTTCAAGACATTTCACATTATAAAAAGTCAAGTTAAAGAGTTCAGCTATATACAGAGATGTTATTTACAACAGCAACACTAAAAAAACAGGTTAGCTGTTTAAACTGTTACGTCAGTAGTTCTCAAACTTTTGTACTGGTGACCCCTTTCACATAACAAGCCTCTGAGTGTGACCCCCCCCCCCTTATAAATTAAAAACACTTTTTAATATATTTAACATCATTATAAATGCTGGAGGTAATAACTTCATGACCCGAGGGGTCCCGACCCCCAGTTTGAGAATCCCTGTGTTAAATGAAACAATACAACAAATTTGTTCCTGATTTAGGAGATCAGGGACAGAACCTTTGAACTGAGAAGGCCAAGTTTTCCCTAGTTGTGGTCTCAGTCACCTGAGAATGCTTTAACTGTGAGATATCACTGTCTTCTCACAAAAGTGATATAGTAGAAAAGATACAGCAATCCTTTTTTGAATGTGGCTGTTTTATTAGTATCATGCCACCTTCTTTAGGCAGCTAAGCTTTTCTTTTTCCAACTTTATTCTCTCCCCTCCTCCCCAAGGTTTCCCATGGTAGTCGTTTTGCATCACGCAGCGAATACTATTGGCTTGAGCGTGTCAATACAACCATCTCTTCACAGAAAACAGAACTATTAGCTGAGTCTGAATATAACACCACTTATTGAAGATCATCAGTTGCACAGCTTCTCTTTCAGAGACTCCTCTCACAGGAAAACAGTACAAGAATAATCTGGCCCCATAAAAGATTAGTATTAACTTCCAATACATTGCATTTTAATAACCTCACCTAACTTTCCGGTCATTCTCCAAGGCCTTTTGAATTAGCTCTGTGATCTCTGCTACTTTAACACCAGTTATTTTACTGCATCTCAGAACCTGTTTGTAGTGAATAATAGTTTATTATCATGCAATTAAAATAAACATAACTTTGTACTTAAATTAAGTGAAAACATGTACTTTTTTTTGTACTGCTAGATCAGGGGTGGCCAACCTGAGCCTGAGATGGAGCCAGAATTTACCAATGTACATTGCCAAAGAGCCACAGTAATACGTCAGCAGCCCCTCCATCAGCTTCCCCCACGCGCCTCCCCCTTCCTCCCGATCAGCTGTTTCATGGCAGGCAGGAGGTTTGCGGGTGGTGGGGGGAGGTGCGAGGACACAGCAGGCTCATGGGAGGGGGTAGAGTGGGGGCAGGGCCTGTGGCAGAGCCAGGGGTTGAGCAGTGAACACCCCCTTGCACACTAGAAAGTTGGCGCCTGTAGCTCCAGCCCCGGAGTCGGTGCCTATACAAGGAGCCGCATATTGACTTCTGAAGAAGCCACAGGTTGGCCACCCCTGTGCTAGATGCTAATGCCCCATGAATGATGTCTCAGTCAGGAAGTTCAAATGGAAGCTTCCCCACAAACCTTTAGTTTAGAACTTGTTTGATAGAGGAAATATGCTTTACACCTAGTTAGTACTGTTTAATCTGAGCAGTCTGTCAGTATGTTATATATTGTATGCCCAGATCTATACTGAAACTACCAAATGTATTGATAATTACAAAAGGAGCTATGTGCCATCTTAAGAATGCAAAAGACTTCCAATATTATTATTGGCCTTAAGAAAAAAAAAAAAAGTTTAGTTTCATTTCAGTTCAAAGTGACAAATATTTCAAGACTAGCTGCTACACAAATACCAACTGAAGAGCATTGGAATCTGGCAGCAATAAGTTATTTGTTATAGTCAAGAAATAAGTTTATTTTTAGAAAGACTTAAAAAAAGCATTTAGAAATGTTAATAGAATGCTCTCCTAATTACCTTAAACTTCAAGAAGTACAGCGTATGAGAGCAAACATTTGGCGTTTAGACCATCCCCACAAAGTACTGTCATATTTACATTTCCTATGGAATCAGACAGAGATACCATTCTTCTCGCACACCAAAACACTAGATGTCTTAATATAAATATTACAATACATCAAGAAGTTTATATCAGAGAGAATGACTAGACAAAGAAAATGCCATTTACCTGATCTTTTAACAGCATAATCCCTCCACTGGACTGGATAGTACAAATCTCACGATGTTTATTCATGGCAATCACTAGGAGGCCATCCATTACACGTTCCTCTCGTTCACTGGGATCCACCAACAAATAGGTCCTGAAACCATTGTTGAGTAGGACACAATAGTTAAGGGTAACCTGCTTGCCTGAAACTTTAAGGGCAGGAGACAAATTACACAAACAAGCTTCATGGTTTTTGGGATGAGTATACCCAAAGAGACTGGTTTCAGAAGTGTACATTTCTATGAAAAGTCTATGGAAATTTCATGTTACACAGTGCAGCATGAAGAAGAACACCTCTTCTTCACACTTATGGAAACTTATGTTTTTATTCCAGTTCTGCAGAAACTGGTAGATGATTTAAGTCAGTGCCATAACAGACACTTACCCTTGCTGGAAGAAGGCAAAACTGACACAGATAGGCATGTGATGGATACTCAAAGGGACAGGATCACGTTCCTCAGGGGTATACTAAAAACATAAATAGTCAAGGTGGCAATTTGTTACTTATCCAATTCCATATATAATTTATAAGAAAGTACTAAAGAAATTAGGTATTTCAGAAAAATCAAAAGTAAGAAAAGCCTAGTCATCTAAAAATTCAACAAGACTTGATTCTCTCTCTCTTTTTAAAATGTTATTTCCTATTAATATTACCTATCTAGGTAACTATACTGCACCCATTTTTGTGCTATTTGAGCCCTTCCAGTTTGGCTGAGAAGTGCTATAAAATGTCATCCTAATTTAATTTTTTAATGTTTACAGTCTCTCAAATTGAAAATCAATAACTGTATACTATACATATTGATAAAAACAAATGTACCTATTCCTATCCCTTGATATTAAGTAGCTCTACCTCTAAGACTTAACTTGTCTGTATTGACAGAGATCCATTTTATATAGAGCAGCAATCATCAATGAAAATTTAATTTCAATAATCCCACCACTTTCACCTCATCCTACTCACCAAAGTTACTTCCTCTCCTTGCACAGATACATCTGGCCTACGGAAGTGACACAAAGCCACTATTGCTGCTATACTTGCAGCATCAATAATGTTTCCGTCATGATTCAACAAATGCAGGTCCACACGAATTTGCCACACCTGAGGTGGGAAAAAAACCAACATGAAAATTCACGAAACTGTAGTACTGGTAACTTGTCTGGATTTTCCAACATCTTTTCAAAATAACTTTTTACTATTCATGTTGAATACAAGTATAATTCAGTTCTTGATCATCAAAAATTACAATGATGAAAACTGAATAAATCCAAACAGAAACAGTATCTATTTTCAATACTATTAATTTGTGATAAAGAAAATAAAATTGAAGTATGATTTCAGCCCCGATCTGTAAACAAGGGATTCTCAAACTTCATTGCACTGCGACCCCTTTCTGACAAGAAAAATTACTACATGACCCCATGAGAGGGGACTGAAGCCTGAGCCCCACCGCCCCAGGTGGTGGGGCCAATGCCAAAGCCCAACTCCCACTGCTCTGGGCGAGGAAGCAAAGCCAAAGGGCTTCAGCCCAAGGCAAGAAGCCTGTAACCTAAGCCTCGCTGCCCAGGGCTGAAGCCCTCAGGCTTAGGCCCTGGGGGTGGGGCTCGAGCTTCAACTCTGGCCCCAGACCCCAGCAAGTCTAAGCCAGCCCTGGTGACCCCATTAAAAATGGGGTCGTGACCCACAGCTTGAGAACCGCCACTGTAAACATTCATGCATATCATTAGCTTTAGCATGTACATAGCCCATTGACTTTAAAGGGACTATGCACAATCTTAAAGTTAAACACATCTATGTTTGCACTGCTGGAACCTTAGTCTTTTAAAATAAAATCAGGATTATTGGTCCTCAAAGACAGACTGGCCTCTAAATGCAACATATTAATCCCCTAGTATTAAAGACCTTTTGATTTCATAGCGTTTTTCACACCTTTACACCAGCAACAACACAGAGAGATTCAGTGTCTATACATTTTGAGTTTCTTAGACATCTTTCTAGTAGTCGATTCAGTTTCACCAAAAGCTCAGATTGCCTGGAAAAAACCAAGAGATTGGGTACATTTTAGTTGTGAGTTATTAATAAGTCTGACAACTATGATACTGAATAGCTTTCCTTATACAGACGCTCCCCGGGTTACGCAAGTCCCGATTTATGCAAATTCGCACTTACCGGAAACGTTCCATAAGCCAGAAATAGGATTTTCGAGTTGCGGAAATTTTTGCGTAATGTACAGGTATAAATTTCCAATTTACGCAAAATTCGAGTTATGCAAGGCTATCCAGAACCGAACAATTGCGTAAGTCGGGGGGCGTCTGTACCATCCTTGTTTGTAGTCACTGAAGAGACATACCTGCCAGGCTCAAAAGCTGGTGCAGCCATTGGGGAGAGCTCAAGATTAAAGAAAAGTATACCCTCTGTAGCTCGATTTAGCTTTGGGGAAACAAGTTCACATGAAACCTGTCCAAGGACTCTGCAAAAGAAACCCCCCACAAACCCCGAAAAGACTTCAGTATGGGTGACAAAACCAACTTTAACATTAAAGTAACTTGCACTTGAATTTTACTGCACATCTCCAGTTTATTACAGCTTCTTCATATATAGGACTTGATCACAGAGATAAAATGCCAGTCACTAACAGGGAATAAGCAGGATCTAGATGTTAGAACACAGGCCAGAAGTTTAAATTTCTGGGGTTTATTCCCAATTCTACTACTGTGGGAGCTCGAACAATTTACTTGTGTCTACTTCAGTTCCTCCAGCCTATAAAACAGAGATACCATCTACCTCATAAGGGTGTTTGAAATCCTTGGATGGGGGAATTAATTAATTGCCAACATCCAGGATTAGGATATAAAGATCCGCTTATCTGTAGCTTTCCACGCTGTACCTATAAAAAACACCTCAAGGGAGACCAACCTCTATTTGTTTTCCTCAGCGCCATCCCCTCCCCCGACTAATCGCTACCGCCCTCCTGCAGGCTGCTGCGGTTAATCTGCACCCCGCGTGCACGAGCGCAATTGGGGCCGCTGCAGTAGGGACTCGCGCGCGCTCCGGGAGGACGCGGCGGCTGTTAGGAGACAGACGGGCCGTTGACCGGGCGATCACTGCGGGTCCTGCCCCGCACGAGCCACACGGGGGGGAAGCGGGTGTCTCCCCGCGGTACCTGGTCCTCCCCAGCTCCACGATGCAGCAGCCGTAGTCGGCACCGAAGGAGATTCGCACGTTCCTGTAGTCGTAGCTCTGCCGCCCGTCCAAGCGCTGCAAAGCCGAGAGCAGAGTCACCACCCGCGCGGGACAGCCCCGGGTCCGACCCGGAGGGAGAGCTCGGTGAGAGATGGGGGCTCGCCCGGACCCCGCCCGCGCTCCCATGGGAGGGGGCCTGGCCGGTGGCGGCGCTGTGGAGTGGGAGGGAAGGGGGGTCTCGTACCTTTCTCTCCTCGATGGCGCGCAGCAGAAAGCGCCGCTCACAGTTGGACAGCGGCGTCTCCTTCATGCTGGCGGTGCCTCGCGATCTGGGGCTCTCTCCGCTCGCGCCCCTGAAACGTCATCAAGAGGCGTCGCTGTAGCCAGACAGTGCGCAGGCGCGGGGGTTGGACTCCTCCAGGCGCTGCGTCTCGTCACCGCCGAGGCGGGCGGCGCGCTGCCGCAGGGACAGGGAGCTGCTCGGGTGGGGCGGGGACCGGAATCCAAGCCCATAGAGCCGGTGATCGGGGGCAGCGTCCCGGCTCCCGTGCCAGTGCCGGGAGCGTGGCGCCAACGGAAATTCACAGTCTCGGTTCTACTGGCACAAAACCAAACACTCTTCCGAGGCCCCGCCCCCGCTCACTCCATCCCCTGCTCCTCCCCACTCTCACTCGCTCAGTTTAACCGGGCTGGCTCAGGGAGTTTGGGTGCAGGCGCCGTCTGGGGGTGCGGGCTCTGGGGTGGGGTCGGAAATGAGGTGTTCAGGGTGCAAGAGGAGGTTCTGGCCTGAGGCTGTGGGTTGGAGTGAGGGCTCTGGGCTGGGGCCAGGGATGAAGGGTTTGGGATGCTGGGGGGGTGGAGCCGTGGGGTTCAGAGTATGGGAGGGGGTTCTGGGCTAAGGCAGGGGTTGGGGTGCAGGGGGGCTGAGGGCTCTGGTGTGGGGCCAGGGATGAGGGATTTGGGGTGCAGCAACAGGAGGGGACTCTGGGCTGGGGCTGAGGGGTTTGGAGTGTTGGAGAGGGCTCCGGGCTGGAGCCAGGGATTGGGATGCAGGGGGATGAGATCTCAGACAGTGCTGGGGATGAGGGGTTTGTCTGATGGGAGGGGGATCAGGGCTGGGGCAGGGGGTTGGGGTGCAGGAGGGGGTCAGGGGTGCAGGCTCTGGGCGGCACTTACCTCAAGCAGCTCCGGGAAGCAGCGGGATGTCCCTCCTCTGGTTCCTATGCGGAGGCGTGGCCAGGCAGCTCTGCATGCTGCCCCGTCCGCAGGCACCACCCCCACAGCTCCCATTGGCCATAGTTCCCAGCCAATGGTAGCTGCGGAACCGGCGCTTGCGGCGGGGGCAGCGTGCAGAGCCCCCTGGCTGCCCCTATACATAGGAGCCGGAGGGGGGACATGCCGCTGCTTCCAGGAGCAGCGCGGAGCCTGCCTTAGCCCTGTTGCACCGCCAACCGGACTTTTTAATGGCCCAGTCAGCAGTACTGACCAGAGCCGACAGGGTCCCTTTTTGACCGGGCGTTCTGGTTGAAAACTGGACACCTGGCAACCCTAAGTCTTCCTCACCTCACTGGCGTGCATCACGGGGCTGTGCGGCCTGGCAGGGGTCGCGGTTTCCGGAGTGGTCTGCCTGGCAGAAAGGTTCTGGGCTGAACTTTGGGTACCTCACGGTAGTTCTGCTTTGCTTCTCTTCAGCTGCTTGCCCCAAAGCCTGCAGAGCAGGGGTTGGGAGTTTGGATGCGAGCTGCTGCGGTCTCCCTGCCGTTTGAACCTGCATTGGCAGTGTAGCTTTGTCACGGTTAATGCCATTTGTTCATGTGGGACATCCTAACAGGTGTGTAAATCCGAGCCATGTAAATATAGGCAGTCCTCGGACTTACGACACAATTGATTCCTTACAATTGTGTCAAGTCGTAATGTCGTAACTCAGAACCGCAATCTACTCCATTGCGGGATCAAGCGTCGTAAACTTGAAACCTATAGTCATAAGTTGAATCAGGGTGTCAATGTAGAAGCATTGTAAGTGCAATTCATTGTAACTCGAACGTCATAAAGTCGAGGACTGCGGCATGAAACTAGCAAGCTCAGCCGCACGTTGTATAGGACTATGGTCACCAGAGCTTCTGTTCAGCACCATAGCCCAGAGCGAGCATCCTTACAGCACCTAGGACATGTCCTGTCTAGGGGTTTGATTAAGTGAAGCGACAGCTCTGATTACACATTTATCAGACTGGGCATGTCTATCAAAATGTTAATATACAAAAAAACTTGGATAGGTGTGCTGGGTATTTTTGCATATTCAACTTTGTGTTGAATAAAAGGTAACCAAATATCTAGCTCTCTGTCTTCTGTCTATTTTGCTGGGTATGTATTTGGCGTGTGAATTTTTCCACAACTACCACCCTTGGTTTTTGAGCCATTCCTCTACAGTTGGACTGTTTTTTCTTTTTTGTCCAATGAGAGGCTAGCTATAGCCAAGCAGCTACACGGAGCTGAGAGATTTAATTTTTTATTTCCTTTTGTGTGACCATTTCTTCCAGGAAGCTCCAGGAGAATTAGCGAAGAATCATTTGGTAATAAATATCCAACAATTTGTGATTCTTGGTTATGGATTACATCCCAATACTCTCTAATGACTGGCCGTTTTCATCATATATGCATAAAATCTCTTTCACTACCATTTTTGTATCACTTATCCCCATTCAATGTATTTATATATTCTGTGGTTCGTGATTTGGGTTAAGACTGGATTATTTGCTATGGGTGTCACGGCAAGGCAAAATAACTTATTTCTAGTTATATCCCAAACCCATAGAGTGGCCTTTGCAAAAGGATGTGTGTATGGTTTGGGCTGACTGGCTTGATTATACCATAGAATATTTGGAACAGCTACTCCACGCTGACTAATGGGTCTGTACAAAGTATCTGTGCTTACTCTAGGTCTTTTCTTATTCCATATAAATTCTGACATCCTCTGTATTTGTTCTAGGGTTTTGTCTGGGATGATCACAGAAGGATTGAAACCAGAAAGATGTCCTTGGCAAAACTTTCATTTTGACTGTGACTGTTCTTCTCAATCAAGAAATGGCATACTTTCTCTAGCACTCCAGATTTTTTTTACATTTGCTGAAGTAGTGGATTGACATTTAAATTACAGAGCACTTATGTGTTGTTTGAGATTTGAATTCCCAGGTATCTTATAGGGTTTGCTGCTCATTTGTGCCCAATTTTTTTTCTGGAGGAGTGACTTTTCAGAGTCTGGTAAATTTATAGCTAGCATTTCAGATTTGGCATATTTTCCTTTAAATCCAGGTGCTTTCCCAAAGTCTTGGATTTCTTTAGAAACTAATTTTAGGGAAATATTTAATTTAGATAAATATTACATCATCTGTATATAAAGCTGTTTTCTGATGTGCTCCTGGAAGTTTTAGTCCTACGATAGATATATTGTCCCTTAGCCTCTGAGCAAAAAGTTCTGGGGCCGGTGCAAAAAGTAGAGAGAGTACGGACATCCCTGCCTAGTCCCTCTGTGTAGTTCAAATGGGAGATTTAACTCCATAACTTCATACAGCTGCTTTTGTGTAAAGAGCAATTATCCTTTTAAGGGACTGGGGACCAATGTCCATATAGGGCAGGATTAGAAGTTTCACTATATTCTATCAGAGACTTTCTCTGCATCAAGTGATAAATTCATCTTTTTTTGGTCTGGCATTATGGATGATTCCAAGTATTCTCCAAATATTATTGGACATCTGTCTATCCTTAATGAATCCAGTTTGATCTGGATTTATATAAGCTGAGAGCATGGACTGCCATTGGCTCGCTAGTTTTTTGCTAAAATCTTTTTCATGATAAGGGCTGCAGGTTTGTCTTGGTGGGAAGCAATGTCATGGATACTGTGTTTTTCCTGTTTGTCCATTATGTGTTTTTGTGTCCATGATTTTAATAAATTCACCCTGCAGCAGCGGCTCCTGTCCTGTGGAGCTGGGCATGGCTCCCCGCTCTGGGTGTTGCAACTTGGTGCACATGGTCACAATGCCACTTAGGTTTGGCCCAGCCACCCTGCCATCGTGATGGGGAGTCAGCAGGGCAAAATATGAGTGAGTGGAGCTGTGACCCCATGGGCCAGCCCTGCGGGACAGGAGCCACTGCTTTGGGGTGAGCGTGGGGCAGGCTCTCTTCATCCCCCCTTCTCCATCCCGAGTTCCCTTTATTTGTCATAGTATTTTTTTATTTAAAAAAATCACAAAATTTTACTAAATTTACTGTGACTGCTCTGTAATTTTTGATTAAAAAATGCTGTGACAAATCTGCAGCCCTAGTCATGGTTCAACAATGACATGGGCCTGTCAGAGCTGCACAACAAGATAATGTCTTTTCCTACTTCAGGGAGAACAGCCACTGCAACTTCTTTCATGAGTTGTAGAAATACCTCTCCTAACCAAATAGCATTGAAGGTGCCTCTCAAGGGACCCTCTTAAATACCTTGCAAAATTCAGCTGGAAAGCCATCAGGTCCTGGAGCTTTACCACTTTTCATACTTGCTACAGTCTCAAAGATTGCTTCTTCTATTATTTATCAATTTTGTTTATCTTGGGCATTTCTGCTACCTCCAGATATTTTTGGATAACTTCAGAGCTTGGTGTATCTGAGATCCAGAGGTTTTTACAATAAACAGCAAAAATAATATGTATTTCATTAGGGTAAGAACACACCGTTTTTTGTAGTGGAGACATAACCTCAGAGGTAGCTGCCATCTCAGTGATGCTTCCCAGCAGGACCCCATTTAATAGTGCAAAGTAGGACTGAAATAATCATCTTTTCTGCTTGAACCCAGTGGAAATGATAGTTTCAGAGATCTATGTTTTAAAAGGTTTTGTTTATGATTTATCACAGCACCCACCACAAGGGGGCCCAGCCTAGTCATGGCCTCTTGGTACTACTCCACTACAAATAATGATACTTTAACTGTTGTCTGCACAACATCCAGCTGAAATTTGACCTTTTAGGGTTTACTCTGGAAGGCAACCATATGATATTAGAAGGGAAATGTCAATGGGAAGGATATAGATTGAGGATAAGCCATAGTATCCAGACTCTCTCCAGAAACAACATTAAATCCATGACAATCAAAAGGAAAAATCAACTCAGTTGTAAACAAGTTGAGGTTGCCAGTGCCTGAAATAATTAGCCACCTCCCAGATAGTGCTAACCAGCTCTACCTCTTTCAAGTATAATCCTGCTCATCACCCATAAAATTGTCCATGATCTCCTGAGCAATACTGTCCTACCCTGTCCAATAAAACTGCTTTCCGTCTCAAGTTCCCCTATCCATGTCTTCTAAGTCTGTTTGTTTTCCCTTGCCTGCTTACCTACAACAGTCCTGTGGAGAGATGGTTAAACTTTAAAACAATTTTAAAGGTTCAGCTAAATATCCAAAAATCTGAATGCTTTTTTAAAAGTTTAACAGAATCAATTTATATAGATCACCCTCCATCTTGCAATGGTGGATTTAGACTATATTGGGCCAAGATCACCAAAAGTGTAGCACTATTTCCTGACATGAAAACCTTACATTTCTTTCTCCCCCTCCCATGACCTCCGTTTATGTCAGCAGCGTGCTCAAATGAGTTGATTGAATCAGAATCACATCACTAGTTAGTACTATGGCATTACCACAGAAATTGAGCATCCCACTAGTATTTAGGGATTTATCCTCACAACCACCCCTTGAGATAATGAAGTATTATTATTCTCATCTTTTACTGTTAGGGAACTGATGCACAGAGAATAAGTAACTTGCCCGTGGTCACACAGGAAGTCTGTGATGGAACAAGGAATTGAAGCCAGATCTCTTGTGTCCCAGGCCTATGACTTACTCATTGTCCATGATTCCTTGCCTCTGCTTGCTCCTGTTTTCTCAGGTATTATAACCTAAAGTGGTGTGAACCAGGGTGCATTTCTTCCCTTGATTTTGTCCCTGCAGAAATCAGATGTGTGCCATTCTGTTTATTAATTTACTGTTGTATCACGGCCCAATCCATCTGCCAGGCCTAGATCCTCCCTCTAGCCCTCACCCTACTTCCAGAAGTTCAGGATAATCTTCCCTCTCTGCTACTCCACATATCCCTTCTTCCACCTGACACTCAATCTATTTCACTCTCCCTGCTACTAGAGCCCATTTCAATTCCCACTGATCACCTAGGCTGTTTCCATGATCCTTCTGCTGCTGTAACTCCTCTCTGCGTTTTAATATGGGGCTCAGCAGATCCAACTGTCGTGGTCAAAGACCCCCATGCAGTCATTTTAGTTCAAAGACTCATGGCCTGAGGCCAGTTTATTGACATACAAACCAGTGCGCACTGGGGTGTGGTCCGGAGACCAACACACCTAGCAACAGCTCACATGCTGCTTTTATTCCATTAAACCACAAGCAGGGTACAAACAATACGTCATGAATTGAGTCATTGGGGGCGAATCACAAGCTGGGCAAGGGTTCAGCACGAGCTCATCACGAGCTAAGGAGCAGGGGTTGGGGTCAGTCCTCTTACCCCCTCCTTACCCTCTGACCTAATTTCCGAGGAGTGGGTGTTTGTTTGGGTAGAAGGGTGCTTGGTGGTTTCCGCAAGGGTGGTACTCAGCCCTAGCTTGGGTACATTTCTTAAGACTTGGACTATGTCATTTTCCGGGGGGTTTCAGCAAAGGCTTAAGGGGGGGGGGGCTAGTTTGCAGATAGCTGGGCTATGGAAAATTTTGCAAATAGTTATAGCAGCAAGGATGATTAACTGTCTGCAAAACAATTTCTTAATATCGAGCATCTTACGTTATTTCCGTAGCTTGCGGTTATCATATTTCATCAGCTATGAACATATTTCATTAGTTCTGCTGGGGGGGGGGTTATTCTTTCATTCCCTCCTCTGTTGCTGCTTTTGACTGGGCATAGCCTCACAAACTGATTTGAGCAACTTGGTTCAGGCTTTTAGGCCTACCCCATTACCCACAAAAGTCCTCAGTATGGCAGATTTCTAGGGGAGATGTTTCAGGGTCTTCAGGCCCAGGATCTTGGTTATCGGAAAGAAGGCCACCCTGCTCTATTTCCCCACAATCTCCCTCCTCTGATGCCATATAGGCATCACTATCCTTATTTAGAATGGAGGTCATTGGGCAATACTCAGACTCCGAGTTTATACTAAGGTGGTCAACAGTTGGGTCTGAAAGATTATTAACATCGGTGGAAAAGAACAGGGCCCTGAGGGGTGGTTGTGGCTGAGGCTGGGATATAGGACAAACTCTACATAAGCAGCACAAAAAGGCAATTAACAATCCACAACAAGCAGCTAAAATAATACCAAGCAAAATCTTTACAACTATAGAAGTGGAAAGGCTGGGTGCAAGCTGAGCCAATTCTTTAGAGACAAAACACGCAATATCATGAGAAGAACATAAGGCACCTAATCTATAAATGGCCTGAAAGGCTTTAACTGTTTTGTTATATTTACTTCTATTACCTGTATTTGGGCTTGAAAGCGAGATAGGTTGGAGAGGAGGTTAAATAGAGAGGTTAAATTTAAGAAACGGTTAGAGAGGAGAGGAGTCCAATTAAAAGTAAGAGGGATGGCTGGGTTGAGAGACACATAGATTTGGGGCATACCAGGCCAGGTAATAAAGCGGCTGCCTTGTGCAGTGTTTAAGTTAAGACTGTATGGAATGGGGATCTGGGGCTGAGATGGCAGGGCACACCCATCCTTTTTGCTAAACAATAATTTTCCCTCTGGGTCCTTTCCAATTGCTTCTCCTTCCCAACAGGCCATGTCCAATACATTGATCATTTCCCCAGGATGCAATTTGCGGAGGCAAAATAGCTGTGGGGGTTCCAAGGGCCATAATGACCACAAGGTTCTGATACCCACCCAGATATGTTGAGCAGCGAAATCATAGGGAGTGGTGATGAAATGGCTAGGTTCATGGGGTGGTTTAACTTCCCATACCTGCCGGTATATAACCCAGTCCCATAGACAATTCGCCCAGGGTTTTGGCACAAGTAAGTGCACTGGAGCCCAGGTGCCATTTACCGGTTCCGAAGCTTGGAAGGTACATGCAACAGAGTCACAGCTTTATTTTGACAATGTTCACGTATTTCTCCACTTCCACAGCTTGGGTGGCACTCCCACAGTAGTGGTAGAGGTTTCAGACCACCGCTGATTTAAAAGGGACCGTTAAAGAAATCCTGCATTTGACTACAAGCTGAATCCCAGACAGTGTCCTTTCCTGCTAAGGCTAGGGTGTTTAGTTAACCCTGCCTCAGTAAGGAGGCCTGATGCTTTTTCCAAATTTTCTAGGCGTTTTTTATGGTTTTGGGCTTTGTCTATTGTTCAAATAGCGACAGCCCCAGTTAGGCCATGCAAAGCTCCTTCCACCAAACCTCTCCTTCCTTGATAAAAAACTCGTTAAGGAGGAGAGGCTGAGAAATATTAAAAGTTTCATCTTCAGGTAGTTTTGGCTAGCTTCCGCAAGCACTTCCACAACTGATCCTCTCTTTAGCCCTTACCCTATTTCTAGAAGTTCAAGGAAATCTTCCGTCCACCTACCGCACATAACTCTTCTACCAGTTGACAAGTTAGGTTTTGGTACATTGCTCACTGCAAATTTGCTAGTGCTCTAAAGCTTTCCCATTACTTGGGTCCCACAGTACATGACATGTATGTGTCTGACTGGAATCTGAAGAGCAATAAATCTTAGATGTTTTCCTGCTGTTTGTCACAGGTGTGAACCGTGTGACGTACATACTATGGCACAAACAAGAGAGAGAGCCACAGTGCTGTTGGTGATTTGCTTTAAAAGGTAGGAGTGGTAGAGAAGCCAAAATGTATGAGGAGTGTGGGTCAGGGATTGATTGAGGAGGTTTGGGTAAAAAGCTGATTGGCATTTGAAAATCCAAATTGGGAGGGATTGGTGAAATTGTGACCAGTGATTTTGCCTTAACTGTTTAGCCCATTTCCAGTGCTGAGACATCCCAGAAAGCTTTGAGTTCTGCTTCCTCTATAACTGACAGGAACAAGGCCCTATGAGCACACTTTTGCCCTGCTTTAAAATAAAGTTTATGGGAAATAAACACATTAGGAACATGAGAGATAAATAGTGTTGCAGACTTGAAGGCAACACAAACACCCACAGGTAGGTGAAGAAAAGATATTTACTTTTGCTTGAAAGTTTCACCCATGGGTGGAAACTCATTTCATACTTCCTGCTGCTTGCAAATAACTTCTATGTTTAGTTTATGATTTATGTTCGCGTTTATGGCTGCAATTTCCCACCAACTCAGTCAAAAAAAAATAGTATTGCCATAATTAAATTGATCTTTCCCCGTGCTGAATTGTTTGAAGTCACATTTTAAACCTTGTTAACATATTTGAATACAGACTTTGAGATGTTTATTTTATTTCAGCCAGGGATTCAAAGATTCCTAATGCAAACTAAAAGTTGTCACATTAAAAAAAAAAAAAATCTAATGCCTAGACAAACACAGGTTAGTGTTTTAGGATTGTCAAATCATTTCATTAATTCTGTTCAAAATCTAATACAAACAGGAAATAAAATACAAACGTTTAGGTTGATTGGTGTTGAGGAGGGGGCAGAAGTCACTGTACTGTATAAGCAGCAAGATTATGTTAAGCAAGTACTTTCTCCTTCCAAATGAAACAGCAGGTGAAATGTTCTAAGCACAGTAACATAGTGATATGCAGTAGTTTAATGCTTGATGCCTCAATTGTCCTGTCACAAACATATGTTACCACTTGGAACAGAACTCTCCCAGGTTATATTAACAAATATGTGATTTAGAGGGTAATCTTCCCTCTGAAGATCTTATCTTATGATCCTTAGTCAGACAAAACTACTCCTTGCTGGTTTCTTTATTCAAGAAAACTCTAATTGCAATCAAAAAGACATAGGGTAAAATTGTGGTCCCATTGAAGTGAATGACAAAACTCCCATTGATGTCAACGGGGCCAGGATTTCATCTACAAGTATGATATTAGGCCCGGAGACAAAAAAGGAACCAAAACCAGGGCATGATGCTAGGTGCCATTATGCTGCTGATGGTGCCATTTTTGGATAAGATGAAAAATTCAGGTAGTGACCGCTTGTGGTCATTAAAGATCCTATGGTATTTTTTTATAAGAATAGATCCAACAACAGTGGAGCTAGTTTACCTCATTACTATTACATGGAGCTGGATAATTAATAATTGGCTAGTCTTATAATCTATTTTAGTAAAGTATCACAAACAATGTAATATTTTGGGCTTAATATGCCTTTTTATGTGTATTAACACAAAATATATTAAAATGATCATTTAGATTTTGAAAAATCAAGAAAGACTGACACTATTTTATAAATTGGGGTAAAATGTTAATTTAAACTGAAATCCCAGATTTGAACACCCTTGAACTTAATTTTTGACATAAATGTAAACTTTGCTGCTTGGATGCTTTTCAAATTTAAACATTTTATATTTGCTAAGTATTATTCTGAGAATCACAGTCTCCTCTCACTTATACTGATGTAACTGATTGCTCCATTGAGGTCAGTAGATCTTGCTTGTGTAACTAGGAATACACAACTAGGAATAGAAATTAGCCTTGATCATGAGAAGAAGCATATCTCATAATATGGAAAGTGTGAAATATATTTGAGATTAAGGTTTTTAATTAACTAAAAGTAGCCTTTTTAAAGCCACTTGGCTGGTAGCCCTAATGGTGAAAAGTGTCAGTTTTCCTTTAAACAAAATTGATTGTAAAGGGGGAGGGGGGAACCTATTTAGCTAGTACACTTCCTGTAATTCAGTTGTGAGCAGTTCACGTTTATGATATTACAAATTATTTGATCTACTCAGAATATGAGTCTATATTTTTCAGCATAGAGTTAATTGCCTAAATACGTGGTTTGGTTTTCAGAGGTATTTCGTAGCTGCTACTGAAGCCCATGAGAGCTGCTGGTGCTCATCAGCATCTCTGAAAATCAGGACTTTAGGACAGATTTTCAGAATTGGATATGGCCTGTAAGTCTCATGAGATGTTTTCCCCCCCGAACATCTTCACATGAAATAATATCACAGTACTCATTGGCAGAAACTCAGCACAAGCTTAAGCCCCAAACATTTCAATGTCTTTTAAGAGATGTTGTGTTTGCATATTCAAATAAAACAAAACTAAACCTATAAAATCCCTTATTTCAATACCTTTTGCTGGTGTCTTTAATATGATAAATGCAAACGAACAGTCTGAGATTATCAGCACATTACCTTCTCACTGGGGCCCAGTCCTACTCCCATTGAAGTTAAAGGCAATAATCCTTCCATCGTCTGTGGAAGCAGGATCATGCACTAGCTCTGTAGTCTGAAACTTTAAAAAGGCTTTTCTGGCATTGATTAAAATTTGCTCAGTGAAGTTATTTGCAGTATATATCTCTAATACATGGACTAGAGAAACCTGAGAATTTTTCAGACCATATCTTCATTGGTATATGTTTGTGTGCACGTGCACATGCTGGCTCACTAGTCTAGCAGCAATGTGACAAGACATCTGTGTCTGATCCTAAGCTTGATTTCTCTCTTTTAACCTCCTCCATTTGAAAGGTGACCAAGGAGTTTGAATCCCAATAATATTTAATCTAGTATCTTTCCAGTATCCACCTTGAAAAAGTGAAAGGAAAAACATCTCAATATAATACTGACCCTCTAAGGAATAAGAGAGTTCACCTACAGTCCGAGATTCGTGGTATCAAAATGGTGCTGGATGAACCTCTGGCCCAAAGGCTGGGAGCTCAGAAGCTATCAAGGTTGAAAGAGCCTATTAAGCCTTATGAGGAAATGATTCTTTACAGAAGTGGGACAAATGCATTACACTAATTTGATACTTTCCCCTCTCCTCCCCTCCCAGGGCATGATTAATACACTCCTAGGCCCTTGGCACGCCTTGATATAGGGTCCCCCATGGCTTTGTTCCACCCCAGAGACTCACCAACCCACACTTGAGGTGGCAGGGCCCCTCCCCTTCCTTCCTAGAAAACTGGGAGGGTGGGCCTCCGTCCTACTCAGGAGTGTGGCTACCAGCCCTTAACAGCAGGGATGGCCTCTTCTCCTTCCCTCCCCAGAGAGGTTGGGGCAGCAGCAGGTACTTTCCTCATAAGTTGGGACATAGTTGCTTGGATGGATGGAGGGGCTCATTGCAATCTTCTGCCACACACACACAGTCCTCCAGCTGTGGTGGTGGTGTCAGGGCCACCCAGAGCAGTGGGTCTTGGAATTACTACCTTTGAAATGCATAGTTTTACACCTCTCAGATGTATTGTTTTACGCAGGCATCTGTTACCTTCACATTTTCAAACTTTTCTTCATAACCATGAGGTCTGATAACTTACTTTTTAAAATTAAAACTGAGACTTCGATGTAATCACATGATTAGGATCTCAGGCCTGAGATGTTATAATGGGCTCTTCAATCTAGCAGAGAAAGGTATAACATGCTCCAATGGGTAGACCAATTCAGATTGGAAATAAGGCAGTGGTGGGCAAACTTTTTGGCTCGAGGGCCACATCGGCGTTGCAAAATTGTATGGAGGGCCGTGTGGGGAAGGCTGTGCCTCCCCAAACAGCCTGCCCCCTATCCGCCCCCTCCCACTTCCCACCTCCTGACTGCCCACCTCCTGACTGCCCCCCTCAGAATCCCCAACCCATCCAACCCCCCCCTGCTCCTTGTCCCCTGACTGCCCCCTCCCAGGACTCCCACCCCTAACTGCCCCCCAGGACCCCACCCCTATTCAACCCCCCCTTCTCCCTGTCCCCTGACTGCCCTGACCCCTATCCACACCCCTGCCCCGACAGGCCCCCCGGGACTCCACCCCCCTATCCAACCCCCCTGTTCCCTCCCCCCTTACTACCCCGCCCCCTATCCACACCCCCACCCCCTGACAGGGCCCCCGGGACTCCCATGCCTATCCAACCACCGCCTGATCCCTGTCCCCTGACTGCCCCCTGGAACCCCCTGCCCCTTATCCAAACAAACCCCCCACTCCCTTATCATGCCGCTCAGAGCAGCAGGAGCTCGCAGCTGCGCTGCCCGGCTGGAGCGGTGGGCCAGAGCACTGGCGGCATGGCGAGCTGAGGCTGCGGGGGAAGGGGGACAGCAGGGGAGGGGCCCGGGGCTAGCCTCCCCAGCTGGGAGCTCAAGGGCCGGGCAGGACAGTCCCGCGGGCTGGATGTGGCCCGCGGGCTGTAGTTTGCCCACCTTTTAAATAAGGCATACATTTTTAACAATGAGGGTAGTTAACCATTGGAACAACTGACCAAGAGTAATGGTGGATTTGCAATCCCTGGCAACTTTTAAACCAAGATTGGATGTTTTTCTAGAAGATATGTTCTAGGAATTATTTTGTGGAGTTCTATGGCCTGAATTATACAGTCTGAATTTGTCTACCCATTGGATCATGTTATACCTTTCTCTGCTAGATTGAAGAGCCCATTATCAAATATTTGTTCCCTGTGTAGGGACTTGCAGACTGTGATCAAGTCACCCCTTAACTTCTTTTTGTTAAGCTAAATAGATAGACTCAAGGAGCTCAATCAATACAAAGTGTGTTTTCTAATCCTGTAATCATTGCCATGGCTCTTCTCTGAGTTCTAGCCAATTTGTCAGCATCCTTCTAAATCTATGCCTGTGCCTTAATCCAGTCCTGACTCCAACCACAAAAGAGGGAAGATGTGAGGCTGGCATCTTTATGAGGACACAGTTCAGGAAAAGTGGCTGCCTTAATTGAATATCCAGACATCCAAATATTTGGGTTTCCTAAACCCAACCTAAACTGAATTTCCTGGTTTTCTAACTTAAAAACAAAGAAAAATACCTTGAAAGATAATGCAAAACACCAATATGTGCCTACTCACTTAATTTCATCTCAACAAGATTGTTTTGTGGGGGATCAGACTATTTTTTTAACACAAACATTGGTTAGTCTGACATTTTTCTGACTCTTTCTCTGCCTAGAGGAGAATATTTTGACAACCTTTTTGAGAGCTCTGAGCTACTGGGTTCCCTTACCAAGTGCACGTCATACTCTCTGGAAAGTCAATTTATATTGAGTGGACTTCTTCCATTTTAAATCTTCTTTCACTCCCTCGCTTGAACATTGTGTGTTCACTTTCAGGCCACAGCTTATTTTTGTTTGACAGAAAGCCTTGCCTTCAAGAAACACTTTTTTTACTTAGGGTCTCAGGAGTCTTGTGAAAACAGTGATCTTTGGCATCAGCTACAGTTGTCCTCCTAGGTAAGTGGGTAAAGCTCTGTACGTGGTCATGTGTTGAACCGCTTTCCAAGTTTCCAAAAAGCTGTTATGCATCATGAGTGGCAATTGATAAATTATACAGCCATCAGCTAACAACGTTTAGGCATTATTGACCAAGGCCCTAAGTCTGCAAGCAGCTCCATGTGGGCAGACCCTGAAAACCATGTGGAATCCCAGTCGGGCATGCCTCCACACAGCTGCTTGCAAGATCAAGGCCCATGGATGGATTTAGATGGGCAGACCGGTGGGTGAAAGGCTCAAAAGGCCAAGTTCAGCTGTTGTGAAAGCCTCCAATCAGTCTGAACTTGCTTACATTAGGACTGAATTTAATTCAGTATCCTTTTATCAATTCCCTGAGGTATCCTGCTTCTCCAGAGCTTTTTAATTGTGTGCCATCACAGGAAGAATATATCCTATATGTAGAAGTAGCTAAGATCTGAAGCCTTAGCCTTAGCACATTAATAGTTACAATATTTTTGAGGGTAATTTTGGCTACACATGAAGGAAACACAAATAAAGTAGCTATCGTAAGACAGCCCACTAGTTATTCTTCTACCTAAAATTAATAATCCTATAGTATTATATATTTATTAATCAACCAAAAATTAAAATAAAATAAAGATAGTACCAAACTAGTGTGAAGCAGTGAGAGGAAAATCCTCTTGCTATGTTAAAAGCTGTGCAGAATAATATCCATTGTCTTCACAGCAAACATACAATATTAAATAGGTTGTAATTTGAGCCCCATTCCTGATCTAGCTTTCGCCCCAAACCCTGCAGTTTGACTCAGCAAAGATGCAGACATATGAAGAGCCAGTTGCACTATTGCAGCCTTATTTACTAATGCCAAAGAATTACAAAAGCTTTGGGTTTCAGTTTCACAATGCAGAGGAAGTAGCTCTGGTTTTTTCTTTTTTTGTTTGTTTGTTTGGGGTTTTTTTTTTTATGGTTTTAGATTTGTTCTAATTTGAAAGTACTACTACTAATTTCTGTTATTGCTTTTATTATTTATTTATACTTTGCACAAAAGATTTTAGGGAGACAGTGGTCCTTACCATACCTTACTGAAGGGGAGTGGCCACCATACACCCTGTAAAGACACCCTGAAGTAGGAGTGGTTGGGCCATTCAGCCCCAGGCTGGAGTAGGGAGCTATATGAGTGCTAAGTATTATTGCCTTAAGTGTCTTCAGGGAAGCTAGAAGACATCTAATATAATGATACATAGTGCTTATATAGGTCTTTATATTCATCCATGAGGTAAATATTGTTATGTCAGTTTTGCAGATAGGGAAACAAGGAGCCTAAGATGAATATTTTCAAATGCCCACTAATTTTGAATGCTCAACTTGGCAGCCTATAGGTGCTGGAAACCTGCAGCCACATTTGGAGTTGTGGGTGCTCAACAGTTCTGAAAATCAGGCCCAAGGCATGTTAAAATATTGGCAGCCAAAATGTGTAGACAATTTTATCCTAAGCAAATTTGTCCAATTTTATATGGCTGACACTGACAAGCCATTTTCATTATTACATCCTGCCCATGTGCATCTCTTTTTAAGACCTCTGTCTTCCATGTGCCCAAGCTAGGGTGACCAGATGTCCCGATTTTATAGGACAGTCCCGATATTTGGGGCTTTTTCTTATATAGGTGCCAAGTACCCCCCACTCCCTGTCTCAATTTTTCACACTTACTATCTGGTCACCCTACCCCAAGCCTTCATGTTACAATCTCTTCCAGGCCTTTTCCTTGTTACAGCCAGAACCATTGCTATTCATTAAGCATGTCATAATTCAATTGCATTAGCCCTGACCAAAAATAGACTGCTTCTACTCATTATTTCTTTCTCCCTTTGCTTCTGGTGTCCCCTGCTGGAAAAGATGGAACTTAGTGGATGATTAGGGGGCTGGTAATTACTATTACATATAAATTAACCCCAAGCCACCTTTAAGGAAACAGTACAATACAGAACGTAGCCCTCCAAAGGTTCGGTATGACTGGAAATTGTGAAACCCTGATGTTCAGGAGAGTATAAAATTCCCCACACTATTAATAAAAACAATCTTCTGGAAAACAGTTTCCTTAATTGAAGACAAAGCATACATCTCTTAGGAAGGACTCTGAGGACCTGATTTTGATTTTCCTCTGTTTTACACCAAAGGAACTCCATTGACATAATTGGAGGAACTCCTTATTGACAGTGGTGTAAATAGCTGCAGAATCACAGCCTGAAGACTAGCCATCAATTTAAGATCCACATCTCTCTCACTCCAAGTGGGAAGAAGCATTTCCTTATTATCTGACTCCCCTACTCCCTTCCATCATTTGATGCAGCCAACTGAAACTAAGCTTTTTTGAACTTAGTTCAACTCGCATTACTTCTTAAAAGAGACACAATCTGGTTAAAATTCATATTTTAACATAATATTCCTTAACTGTGTAACCGATTAATAATTTATAATTAACATGGAACAAGTTTTTAATAATATGTACTTTTCACTATTTATGCTGTTTACTTTTTGCATTTAGGGCAACCAGACAGCAAGTGTGAAAAATCGGGAGAGAGGGTGAGGGGGTAATAGGAGCCTATATAAGAAAAAGACCCAAAAATCAGGACTGTCCCTATAAAATCGGGACATCTGGTCACCCTATTTGCATTTCACATCACTTGGACAATGAACACAGATTGTCAGTTTTACTTGCTGGTCCTCATGCAGTAGCATAATGCTGCAATGTTTTAGTTGCAGACACTGCAGAGGAATGTTTAAATCCCAACAAATATGTTTTCATGTTCTTCAGTAAAAACAGTTTTATATCATCCAACTCTTGTAAGAGAGAGCTTTGCAGTCTGCAAGTGTGTTAAGCAAGACTTAAATTATCATAGATTATTTCCCGGAGCCCCCACGGTCCCACCCCCATATGCTATAAAAACTCCAGGGGGGTTGAAAATATTTACCAGAGCTCCGCTTCGGACAACTGTGGCTGAATTTAAGACCCGGTGTTAAGCAAATGAGCTCCTGGGATGGTTCATGTTGAGTACAGACCTTTTAGGGGACTCAAGGAGAGTGCTCCTCCTGCCCTCCAGAGGATTTCTAGGTCCAGAACTTGCTAGTGTAGTGTCTATTCCATGCAGAGTCCCAGTCACTTCAGTGTATCTTTAGGGTTTGTTTCTTTAAGGTCTTACCAAACTTAGTACTAAACAGAAAACTTTCTCTTTTTGGTAAAAGCTCCATGAATACACCATACACTCTAACTGTACCTGCTACACTGATATTAGAGATGAGCTTAGGAGGCTGGGGATTGTTTTGGCAGCCCTTCAAACCAGATGTGGGTCAGGTTCAAGTTCTGTGTTATATGAAGTATCAAGGTTTGGGGAGCAGAAGCAGGGACGGTTCTAGTTTTTTTTTTTTTTTTTGCTGCCCCAAGCGCAAAAAAACAAAACAAAACAAAACAAGCCTCTGAGAGCGAACTGCCGAAGCAAAAAATGCCGCCCCTGGAATGCCGCCATTTTGCCTCTGGAGTTGTGCCGCCCCAAGCGCGTGATTGGTTAGCTGGTGCCTAGAACCGGCCCTGAGCAGAAGAGGGGTCAGATAAAAGGTCCCTGTCTTGGTCCACCTCTAGCAGGTATGGAATCTTATCGGGGTAGATATACAGATTCCCAGTTCCCTTTGCCATTCTCTTCTTGCCACGCCTTAGTGATTCATATAAAACGGAACCCAGATCCGAACCACACCTGGTTTCTGCAAAACAGGACTGATGAAGTTTCACAAAAGCAAACCAATTTCTGGAATCCATCTCTAATAATTGCACAGTAGGCAAAATGAGGGGATACTATTTTTGTTTATTTAATATGTTTCATAAAACCTAAAATGAAAAACTCTAAACCTAAGTTTTGGGCTTAATTTCCCTGTCAATGTCATTTTAAACAACTCCACAAAGGAGTTCTTTAATTTGCAGGGCCCACATACATTGGTTTTGCATATAAGAATCTCATGAAGTCCGTTCAGAACTGAAGTACCAGCAATGAAAGACCAGCCATGCACAGAATAGTACCTTGAGGTGTTTCAACATGTCTTTTGCTGTTACATATTGCAAGCAGGAGAGAGGGATAGGGAAGGAGGAAAAACATTTAAAAATATATTGAAAATATTTCAAAGCATAGTATTAAGGAGTTTGCCTTTCTCTATGTGCATGGCAACAAGTAATAAAACGGTCCCCCAGGGAGAGAGCCCACAGTTTATTTAGTCATATCTTTCTGTTGATGTGTTTTGAATTTTCTTTTTGGTTTGCCTTTGGATTCTATTACATAAAAAGTAGGGTGAAAGTAGTGCAAATTTGGGAAAGAATTCACACAGGGTAAAATTAATTCACCATGGCAAGGGGATGTGGAAGGCAGTGGAATTGTGCATGAGTGGCCCCTGAGTAGAGCAGTCAAAACTACAAAACAAATATTGGGAAACATTTCAAAGTTGTTTTCTTTTCAGTGTTTGAAAAGAAAGCATTTTTCTTTTTGGGTTTTTTGGTTGGTTGGGGTTTTTTTGCCATAAAAACATGGAGGGGGAGATTTGTGTCAAACACTATCAAAATAGTTATTGAAAAATTTCATTTGCAGAAAACTGCAGTTTAGAGTAAACAAAAAACAACCCCATGAACTGTAATGACTCTCCATCAATAACTGTAAAGAGAGGAGAGGGCAGGGTAAAATTTTGCTTTGGGGTAAGGTGATCAGATGTCCCGATTTTTGGGTCTTTTTCTTCTATAGGCTCCTATTACCACCCACCCCCTGTTCTGATTTTTCACATTTGCTGTCTGGTCACCCTGCTTTGGGGGTAAAGCAGAAAAAGGCCCTTGCATATCTGGCCTGGCCTTTTTATTAAACGCATTTGCCCCAGCCAGCCAATCCAAAAGCCTGTTGTAGGATCCCAAATTACCCAATGAGATCTCCTTTCTCAGGGGCGTAATCCATTGACTGACTTGCATCACAGGGCAGTTGAAAGGGTGTGGTCCATTTCCTTGGCCCTGCCCAGCAAGCCATTGGTAGCAGTTTTTGATGAACAAAAATTTGTCCTAAGCATTTTGAGAGAGCTTTTAGCGAAACTTGCCTTTTTTTAAAAAAGAAATTAATTTTTTCTTGAAAAATTGAAAATTCAACTGTGAACAACTTTTTTTATTAAAAATTTCATTTCTCCTCTGCTCCTGCCTCTCTACTTTTCAATTAATACTTTTCATTCAATAGGTGTTCATCAGTTCTATTGCTGAAAGGCAGGGGTGAAAGTAAAAATGAAAACTTACTGGTCCAGGGCTGGCTCCGCCCCCCCCCCCCCCAGGGGCTGGACCTCGGGCAGAAAGGGTGGGGCTGGGGGTCAGCATCCCAGCCAGCCCTTCCACACTGCCTCGCCTGTGCCGCCTGGGGCTCCAGCAGAGATTTAAAGGGCCCGGGGCCCTGGCCGCCGCTGCCACTACCACAGCAGCGGCCGGAGCCCCAGACTCTTTTAAATCGCCGACACCTGGGTGGTTGCTCCTTCTGTCCCCTGTGGCAGCGCTTTAAGCAGGGTGACGCTTTAAAGTAAGGCGGTGGGGCCGGTACCGGCGGCCACTTTTTACCGGTACGCTGTACTGGCCCATACCGCCTTACTTTCATCCATGCTGAAAGGGCATACAAAGGGATTCCTTTCTCATGAAACTGACTCCATGCTAGCTTCTGCTTAGTACAGCACTACACAGTATTTGACCGTAGACTTGAGGAGGAGCCAGATCCACGGTTATCCTGGTCCACCTGCCACAGATGCCTATATAAGGAGTTTGCCAGAATCACAGATACTATTCCAATATAGGGGTTGGAATTATAACCATCCTGGAGCTGGTCATGCATGCACATTGGAGCTGAACTGACCTCCTTTAATCCAGAGTTTGCACAAAGTCTGATTCGGGGGGCTTTGTGTGTTGAGGAGGGTGGAGAATTTCACCCTCAAAGCAAGGATGTAGAAAACCAAACAAATGCACATAAATGGAAATGCAGGGCATGTAAAAGGTAAGGTTGTGGATAATGGAATAGATAAGACAATTTCCCAGTGTTTATGTGAATAAAATGCAAGAGGTGCAATTGAATTAAATAATAGAAATAGATCAAGTGTTTGAAACCAGAGAGAAAGGGGATGAACATATTAGAGTACATAAGTAAATAAAAACACTGGCACTTAGGTTAAAGCAGGAATTACCTAGAAGATGATGATCTATAATGCCACTCACAAGTGTCCACCTGTTTTGAGATTAATATTTAATAGGCTGAAAAATATTAATTGGATTATCTCATTGGATTGAGCAGCAAAAGAAAATCTCACTTGATGACTGAAGAAAATATAAACCTCATCAGAATCTCAGTATTCTGAATATAAAATCCCAGCAACCTCAATTTATGGCCTAATAAAAATCTGACTTCCACTTTTCCTGGTGCCCTCATTACCTGCAGTGTATTCCAGTCTGGCTAGTTGCCACCCCCACCCTTGAGTTCTCTGTTCTCTCTCTCTCTCTTTGCCTGCACAGCATGATGTATGCACAACATACAGTGTATTAAATGCTGTGAGAGGATAAATTATATAAATGTAAAATTATTATCATTAATAACCTGGCTTTACAACATCCTATGAGGCTTTGAAACACTAATAAAAATCACTCTGTTTGAATGGAAGGCTGGATAAACATTATGAGCAATGCAGACTGAGGAAGTGTAACTTAAATTGTAATGTTAAAGTCAGCTTGTGTTTTAAAAGGGTCTCCACCTGAACCCTCAACCAATCATCCAAATATCAGTGTAACACAGATTAGCAGTAACTTCTGGCCAGTCCGCTCACAGTCATGCTCTCTCTCTTCATCTCTTCTCTCACAGGTCATATTTCTCAGTCCACCCAGGCATGCTGCATAATCCTGTTGCTACTTCTGTCCATGTTGTGGGTGGTCCTGGTGTTAGTTTATTGTTTATATTATGCAAGGAATTTTACACACCAATAATAATGTCCTTGTGTCATGGACTCTCAGATCGTGCCCACTCTTGGCCCAGTGGGGGTTGCCCCTTTCGGTGAGACAGCCCTTCTTGGGGGTCCACTCTTTCTCGGGGTTAGGCCCCTCTACCTCCTGAAGCCGCACTTCTCTGAGCCTTAGCACGCCTGTCTCTTGCCGTGGGCCCCCTCAGGGAGTCCCCTTGCTCTGGACCCCCGGGGCCTCCACTCCCCGAAGGGGTTGATGCAACCCGGTTCTCTAGACCGGAGTGACTCTCAGCCAGTGTAAAACAGGAGGGTTTATTGAGCGTTGAACACAGCACAGGAACTCTCAGGGCCTCAGGCCTGGCCTCCCATTTCAGCACAGCACATCCCAGTTTCCCCAGCATCCAGGTGGGCTCTGCCTGCTCTCCCTCTCCAGCCCAGAGCCCCCTGCTTCCCAGCTGGACATCTGATATCACCTCCACCCAAGCCCCGCTTCTGTCCATTGTCTTCTATCCAGGTAAACAGGGTCGCCTGGGCTTCCTCTCCCCTCTTCTGTTCTCTGGCCCCCTCTGGCTGGAACCGGCTGATTGGGTCACTGGGATCCTCTCTTTACAGCCCATTGTACTCCCACTGGCTGCAACTCCTGAATTGGGTGTCCGGGTCGTCAGGTCACCAGTCGCTGGGGGTCCATGATCCAGGCCATCGGCTGGGGTCCCAAGTTCCCTCTCCGGTCCTCTGTAACAACAAACTCCCTTTCCCCTCACCTCATTAAACCACTCCCTCTGCATGCAAACCATTGGAAAAAACAAGGGAAAAACAAGAAAATCCCCCACTTTGTCACACCTTGCACCAAAGAGGTGTATGGAACTCCCTTTTAATTCAACTGCACTTTTTACAATTAACCACCTTAATAGCATATAGCACATTGTTACAAGCCTTCATTCACTGCCTGTAGCCAGCATGGCAGCAACAACCTGTCCCCAGTCAATCACTTCTCAATATTAGTGATATTGAGAAAACTTACTTCATTGTGAAACATGTGACACTCAGGGTGGGATTTTCAAAGGTGCTCAGCATTTGTCTAACAAACTTCCATTGACTTCAACTAGGAGCAGAATTAGTTGAAGCTAATGCTGAGCAGTTTTGAAAATCCCACCCTAAAAGGCCTAAATGACATGCTTCAGGAAGTGGGGGAAGGGTGTTGTTGCCTGCTCAAATGACTGTAGGGTTATGGACTTTTGGTCCTGTTTATTGTTGTGTCACTGCTACCACAGCCCTTGTCATGGACTTAGATGTCAGGCCCTGCTATTGTTGACCGAGTATTGGGAGAAGAAACATGCAATGACATCATCTGCTGACCTTTCTCTCATCCATTAATCATATGTACCCAGCTTTTCAACCATGAAAATATAGCAAAACAGTGTCACCCTGATCCTTTACAATGACACAAACATGGAACATGTAGTACTAGCCCTGTTCCTGGACTCCAAAGCACAGTGTCCTGACCCAAAGTGTGGATCAGCAAATATCGTTGACACACAACTGACCAAAAAAAAAATCTGGATGTGTTGAACTGCATTTGCTGTAGCCCTGTTGAAAGACTGTATCCCAGCCCAGCTGCAAGAAACATGGTTCCATTTGTAGTATAGACGGGACCTAAATGATCAAGCTAACCAATACAATGGAGATTAACTTCAGTGTGTTATTCCCTTCTTTGTTCAGAGCTCCCAGGTGTATTTTACAAACCCCAAATTACCCCTAGTCATCTTTTTACATGAGCATTTATGTGTCTAACCGTTTTCTAACTATCATATGCCTGAAAACCCTGTATTCAATTATTTAGATATAAATTATAAATACAGAAGCTAGTGGAATTAAAGCTTTCACATGCACTATGTTTTTTTAGGGTAACAACAATATATGATCCATTTTATAGATTTGCCTTTTATGAGTAATCCTACTCCCTTCTCAATGGCTGCACAGGGCCCTACAGTTTCACTGTGAAAAGTGTAGGGGTTGGGAAGGGATTATAGGATACCTATATATTCAGGCTGTATGTTTGGACTTGAGCCTTCAATCACTTTAGCATCAAGAAGCTGCTCTATTTTTTTTCATGTAACTTTTTTTTTAAACAGGGGTCTTTATTTTGATTTTTTTGGTCTTTATTAATTTTATTTTTAAATGTAAACTCTATATGTATTTTTGCTAATACAGTCTACAACAGGCGTCTCAGACTCAATTTACCTTAGGGCCAGTGCCAGTCCTCAAATCCTCCCAGCGGGCCAATGTCACTCATGCCGCCCTGAACCCGCCCCCCAAAAACTCCACCCCCCACCTGCCTAAGGCTCTGGGACAGAGTTTGGGTGGGGAAGGAGGTCTGGGGTAGGGGATTGGGGTTCGGGGGCTGGGATGGAGTTTGGGGGCTGGGGGGTGTGTGGGAAGGGGGTGCAGGCTCTGGGAGGGAGTTTGTAGGTGGGAGGGGGGTGTGTGGGAAGGGGGTGCAGGCTCTGGGAGGGGGTCGGGGTGCGGCGCTTACCTGGGGCTCCAAGGCAGGGTGGGTCGGTGTGCTTCTGCCCCCAGGCACTGCCCCCGCAGCTTCCCATTAGCTGCAGGGCCGCCCCTGGGCCGCAGGGAGGGCCGGCAGCCACTGGGGCAAGCAGGCAGATGCTTAGCTTCGCTGCGCTGCCGGGATCCCTGAGGGGATAGAGCCCCGGGGATGGCAGGTGGGGCCAAGGGAGAGACCCGGCCCCAAAACTGCTGGAGCCCCACGGGCCACATTGGGGAGGCTCCCGCGGACCGGGAGTTTGAGACCCCTGGTCTACAAAGTACCTTGACTTTTAAATTAAATTTCATAGCTGTAATTGTATCTTAACATATAGGACCCAGCTTCTTCCTTCTTTTTTTTTTTTTTTTTTTTTTTTAAAATGTAGAAATGCAGAAGCATTCATTGATTTTAGTGGACTAAAATCAATGGTATAAGGCCCATCTTAATTACAATGTTCACCAAAACAAAACAAAAAACAGAGGCAATTAGTTTTTTAGAATTTATTCCCTATTTTACTTTGTAACGTGATACCAGTAAGCAATCCAAACTCAATACTTTCGTTCTCTAAACTTGTGGATGGGATGAGTGCCATTTTTGAATGGGGAGAAGGGAGAGGGAGGAAGGGAACAAGATGTGGTGTTCAGGTAAAAAACTAAACAAACAAAAAATGCTCCCCCCTCCCCAATCCCTTTATAAAAACTAATGCATGTACACATTTATCCAAGCAGCTTTCCCTTTCATCAGCAGGCTCATCTGCACTTGTCTGGCAGGATTGGGTTGACTTGACTCCAGAGGAGTTTCAAACAGTTCCTTGCTTGTGGCATTCTTGGCTCCCCTGGCATGTCTCCGTCTCCTCTTACTCCTCCTCGCTGTTCATGGCAGGGGTCACCACCTTGGGTTCCTGGGAAGTGTCCAGTTATCTGTGGGGTGCTGGTGGGGTCACTGCCAAGTCTGGCATGCAGTTTTTCTTAAAAATGGCAGGTCTGTGGGGCAGCACCAGATTTCTTGTTGCTCTCCCTCACTGGGTGATACGCCTGGCAAAGTTCCTTTGCTTCCATGTGGCACTGCTGTTCATCCCTGTCATGCCCCCATTGCAGCATCCTCTGTGCAATCTGCATGTAGACTGTTGATATTTCTATGGCTGTTCCATAGCTGTTCTCTCACAGCCTCTTCTCTTCATAGGGCGAGGAGATCCATGACTTTCTGCTCCTGGCAGAAGTGCATCTAGTAGCTCCTTCTGTACATGGAGCTGGCATGCTAGGATGCACACAATAAAGGAGAGCTGCTAGGTGTGCTTGCCAAGGTAGGCAATCAGAAAAGACATTTCAAAAACATGTGGAGGGGGGCGCTTAAACAGGAGGGGTGGGCTTCTTATCTGTGACTCCACTCTTTGAATGGAATTCAAAATTGGGGCCAGAGCCGTCAGTTATGGGGACGGGACATTGTGGGACAACTGCTGGAGGAACGTTAGGGTTGACACAACTCATGCAGTGTCTAACCATCCACAGCATCAACCTAGGTAGGTTGACCATAGCTCTTTGTTGCTTAGGGTGATGGGATTATTACATCGCTGTAATAGGGTGGGAGACAAATTTTAGTGTAGCTAAGTGCATAACTAGGTCAACACAAGTCCACTTACATTGACCTAACTTTGTAGTATAGTGTAGATTGTGACTTTTCCATCCCAATGGCAATATTATTTAGCCGTTTCACTCCAAAACAGAGCAATGCCTTCAAACTTTTAGAAGCAGAAAACTTCTTCTCTGATATTGAAAAAGTCATGCAGCTCTTGACTAGTTAAAACCTTGTAAAACCAGAAATGTTGGCTCAGAACAGCCTTTCCTATGGGAAGGAACCTGGGAGTAGGGGAAGTAGGAAGAGAATGCTCTCTGAGGATCTTCCTGTAGAGTTTTCCCCAAATTAATCCTTGGGGAAATTCTCTTCCTCCATATTTCCTGAGAGTAAAGTGCCAGTGAACACTGTAAGGGATTCCCCTGAGCACAGCTTCCCTGGAACCCTCCCACCTTCAACTGGGGTTCCCCCATGTGGAGGGGTTCCATATAAAATGTAATACATCTGAGATTGTATTACTGTTTCCTAGTCATCTGTATGGGGCTGGTGAAGGTACAGTGCAGCCCCCCATGTTAACCCTCTCATATGGCCCTCTCCCACTTCCCCCATTTGGGTCCCAATCCTATGCACAACCTTCTGTGGCATCTTGGGAAGTGGGTGACCCCCACCCTTCCACACCAGGTAGGAAAGTGTGCAGGTATCTTGGGGGCACACTCTAGCCTGTTATTTTGATGATATAGAGGGGATACCAATCACTCTGTACATCTCTGAAAGACTTTACAGACACCACTTTGAAGACCAACATCCTAAAGCAAGGAGCAATTGTACCAGAGCCAGGTATTTGCACCCATCCTACTCCTGAAGCTACAAAGTCAACTGCGAAAGTCCGTTGGCTTTAATGGGAACAGGATTGGGTCCACTGTAAAAACAGATGTCCATTGTAAAAAGATAAGGAAAGAGGGAACATAAGTCTATAGAGACCTGTTTGGTACTGATGTTCCACTGTACAGCACCAGGTACCAGGCCAATATGGTGCTATATGAAATGAGGAAAACTAATAGTGCACTCTGCAGGCCAGGTTTTATTTCTGAAGTTATATCATTTCTCCCCAAAAAGCCTTATCATGTTAGTTGTGGACTGGTCCACCTGGAGCCATTCAGGGTATGAATCATTTTCACTGTATCCCAGCTTAATCAGGGCAGTGGAGTGATTAAATGCCCACCCTTTAGATTTGAAGCTAAGCAGAGCCCCTTTTACACTGAGGCCAGGAGAAAAATCATCTCTGTTCAGAATCTAGGAACTATCCTGGATCAGCTCAGGGGGCCAGCTGGTCCAGCGTCTAGTCTATGAGAGGGGCCAGAACAGAAGCCAAAGGCTTCAGAGGAAAGGGCAACCCGCCCCCTCCCCAAAAGCTGACAGCGATGAGCCTGCGAAGACTTTCTTTCCCAATGCAAAATTGTTCCGGACAGCTGCAGCCCGGCTCTGCCTAATGACACGGAGAAGGTTCAGCACAGCGATTTCTCCCCGTCCTGGAAGTTGCCTCATGTGATCGGAGCCAGCGGCCCTGACCCACCCCTGGCTGGGGCTGCCCTTTGTTCCGTGGCCCCAGAGCCAGCAGCTCCGCCTGGGGGGCTTCGCAGCAAGCCGGGACTGTTTTCAGTGGATCGTTTCCAAGCTTCGGTCCGTCCGGGAGGGTCAGAGCTGGAGCTGCCTCTCGTGCGCTACACCTGCCTGCGCCCCTCACTGATCGCCCCCTGCACCACGATGACCAGAAGAGGGGGAAGAGAGCCCGGGATGCCTTCGCCCCTGCTCCCGCAGCAACCGAGCGCTGCCCAGGTGCCCGGTCGCGCTGAGGTGGGCGGCGAGCCGCAGCCCGCGGGCCCCTGTCCAGGCAGCTGTTCTTTACCGCGCTAGGACTCACTTTGCGCTGGGCGTGTTTCGGCGGCTCGCCCTCCGGCCAGCGGGCCGAGCCCTGCCCAGGAAACCCTCCCACCTGTCGCGGCCAGCGCCCGCTCTGCCCTGCCCTGCCGGTGCATCCCCGACTCTCCTACTGAGCAACTTCCCGCCCGGGCGGAGCGTCCCACCAGCTCCCCTGGCAGCGGCAGCATGGCGTGGTGGGAGTTCAACTTGCTGCTCTACCTGGCGCTCTTCTTCCTCCTGCTCCTCCTCCTCGGCCTCCTGCTCTTCCTGCTCATCAAGCAGCTGAAGAACTCCGTGGCCAGCGCCAGGGCTCTGCAGCCGGGCCGCCCGTCCCTGCGGGAGCCCGGGGGCTCATGCCGCGAGCAAGCCCTGTGATTCCGGGCGCAGTCTGGAGACGGGTGTGTGTGTGGGGGGGGGGGGTCCCCGCTGCAGGATGTAGCGTCCTTGCTGCCGTCCCAGGCTTCCCTCGCTCCCTTTGGCTGTCTGGGTTTCGCAGCCCCCCGCATTTAAGGGAGAGCAGTAAAGTTTGGCCACGGCAAGTTTGAGTTCCGAGGTGGCCCAGGGGGCTGACCATGGATCTCTGCAGCTCTGTACGGGACACATGGTCCCGCGCCCTGGGGCCGAGCACTGGCGGCAGACGCCGCCTAGTGTTGTGCTCTGCTTTTGCTGGAGGATGCAGCGTCTGTGGGCTGCGGTGAAGTAGTTTCCTAAGGGAGCGGGGGAATTCCTGCTGTGTCTGTGGCCTGCGAGGAGGAGCTGTCAGCCCGGGGAACAGCTCGCAGGCTAAGCAGCTGCTGGAAAAGAGGAATCTCACGCTTGGTGAAGTATTTCCATCCATGTGCTCTGAATGGCTTCTGGCCACTTTTAATCTTTGAGATCGATGACTAGATTAGTGGAATATTACTCGTATTCACGTCCTGACAACAGGCAGAGGTACTGCACAGTGCCTATCACTGCTTTCTGCCCTCTAGTGCAGTGCAGCAGCAGAGAGGAAACTTCTGGGCCACAAGTCCTCACAAAAGGATCAAGTACCTCGTTTTCAGCATAGCAGCCTCAAACACGGACACAATCTTATCTTTACATTCATCTTCCCCTTGGAAAATACGTGCTGGTGTAAGCACTCTGTTGCTATTCATCCGCAAACTCCCTCCACTTTTGATTCTCCCCCGTCTGCTGCTGCCTTTAATCTATCAGTCTATCTCAGTACATAATAAAGGAGAAAATGTGACGATAAAAGCCTCAATCCTGAAGTCTTTACTCAAGGGGAAAAAATCCTATTAGGCCAGATTCATCTGGGAAATTATTTTGGATTTGCACTGGCATAATTGAGATTACAATTAGAGCAGTTTGGAAGATTCTGAAATTTTTCAACAAAAAGGGGATGCACTTTTATGCAAATATTTTAATGAAAACAATACCCATTTCCCCACTATATCTATTAAGAATCCAATCCATTTATTTTGTACGCCCTTTTCCTTGTGTCCACTTGAAATCACAAGCTTCACTCAGCAGGTAGAAGTTAAAAGTGGCTGTATTGTATTTTTCTACTCCCCAGATCTCAGCAGTTAATAGGAACCAATTTTAGCCTCTGTGCAAATTAAAGCTACTCTCACTTATATAATCGGGTAATGGTTTCCATGGGCCATTTTGCTGTCTGAAGACCACTGGAGCACAGCTTTGAGTCGGAGACACTTCCCTTGGCCACACCTTACATGGAATGAGATGCTTCCCATGATGGAGATTCCTGCAAGACATGGGACTCTTCAGTTGCCCATTTAGGGCATATTACTGTGGTGTCACGGGCCAGGATCCGACCAAGCGAATTTCCTGAGAGCTTTACTTGAATAAGGACCCTGAGATACAGTCCAGTGATTTTTGTTTTGGTTTGAGAGGCTATATTGGCTCTCCCTTTTTACAGTATAAAATCTACTGAAAACAAGGTGTGTGAAACAACTTCCACCTTGACTTGTGGCATCTGGAGTCTGTGAGCTACAGAGGAACGAGTCAGTAATGCAGTACATTAGGTTTGAGTTTACTGATCCATATCATAGAGATTGTACTTAAGTATCTTCATTTACATAGGGACAGTTGTTGAGATAAAACATTGCAGTGGTTCTGTGCCATGACAAGTGGACAGCCACAATCTTGTCCTTATAACAAGGACAATTTTTTAAAACCCATGATCACAGATAGTAACACCCATACACTACATTTAGTGAAACAAAAGGGTTGCATAAAAGTGTTGTAATGCTGATGTACATTTTTTCTCATTTTGTTATTCTCAATTGTTAGATTACACAAATTTACATAGTATTGAGTCTGCACACTCATCATGGGCGGCAGGTATAATAGGCCAGGGAAGGTGGGGTGCTGCTGCCGACCCGCCGCCAGACTCCTGGGCCCTGGTGGCCCCAGCCCTTCCTCGAGACCCCCACCGCCTCCTCCACTCCACACACCCCCATCGCCGCTGCTTGCCTCCTCGGGTGCTGGGGCCGGCGGCTCAGCGGGGGACAGGGCCTTCAGGGGCGGGAGGAGCTGGCACTAGGGGGCCGGTGGCTCAGCCCAGCAGGCACTCGGGGGCTGTGGGCGCCGGCGGCTCGGCCTTGCCCGGCGCTGGGGGAGGCCGGCGGCTCGGCCTTGCCCGGCGCTGGGGGAGAAGTGGGGCAGGGGCAGGGGGGCTGGCGGTATTGCCTCCCCAAAGCCAGGGTTCACTTGCTGCCCGTGACACTCATGCAATACAGCATAGTGCAGTGGCCAGTTAATATACATCATACAAATTAATACACTAATATTAATTTTTAATGTGAACTCAGTAGAATAATGTGGGTTTAAATTATGGATTCTGGCATTAACTATTGAATGTTCAAACTGTATTTACTTGTCTTGTGTCAGCTTCTTCTGGTGTAATCCAGAGTGCCAGGGCCCGGTGATTGAAAGTTGTTTTGGAGTGGGGAAGGTTTGAGGTAGCACAAGTTGCCTACAACCTCCTCCACCACCAGTAGGTTGCCATTTTTTGGTGTGTCTAAGGGAGGGAAGCGTGGGATGGACTCCTCTGGCCTTCCAATAGACCTTTAAAGCTGCCCACCTCCAGTGGAAATCCCTGGGGAGAGTGGCAAGGCAGATATCACTCTTCTCTGGGAGTGTACCATCCTGGGCTACAGCTGCCCCTGCTGGCACAAGGGGGTTCAATTTCCAACCCTACATGCCAGTGCCTAAGCATGGAACCCACTATCTCTTCAATTTACTGTGCAATTAGCTGTGAAATTAATCATTAACAAGGTGGTGATGGTCAGTTACAAGATTATATAGTAATGCATCCCTGCACTGTAATATAGGGTAGAGTTACGGTGGAACTGCCCACAGCGTTATTATTGGCCATATCACCACCTACATAAGTTGTTCCAGCACTGGGGACTGTTCATCATTGTAGGAGCTGTATTTTATAATGTACTATGAGAATTAATGTATGATTTGATTTCATCCTACTAGCCACCCTTTTTTAATAGCAGAAAGAAATGACCCTCTGGGACTATGAGATTCTGTTTTTCCATATGTATTACAAATTGGGCCCTCTTTAACTCTTCGTTTTAAGATTTAGTTAGTAAGAGACAGGATTCTCTATTGTGTCTATGTTAAGTAGATTAGAGGAACATTGAAGGCCTGGGTCTTAATGTAAATTGTCTTGGTTATTGATTGTAAAACTTAGCAAGGTTTAATTTGCAATGCCTTTTTGCTTGATATAAAATACTACTGTTTGTATTCACAATCTGTTTGTGTGAATGAGGAATGCATGCATCAGGAAAAGATAAGGTATGAAACCCATCACAAATGTCCAGATGGTCAAGAAGAAGTGAGAGACTTGGAAAGACCAGGAGACAATCAGAAAACATCCATTGTATCCGATGTTAAACATGTTAGCAGCATTGACGACCTCAGAGGTGAGGCAGGCACCCCCGAAGGCGAGACAACAAATAGGAGATAATGATGGGAAGCCAGACAATAACCATCAAATGATAACACCACTTAAGGACTAATGATTACAGGATGACATTGCAAAATGCATGGACTCAAATGGGAATTTACAACTATAAAGCTGGGGTGTTTTGCCATAGGAACTCTGGGTTCAGTCCTGCAAGGCCTCGGAGTATCGGATCGCGACCGACAGAACCCAGCTCCACACTCGTGCTCAATCTAACTGGCCATTAGATTGACTTGAGCTACAACAGACTGGTAACTATAAACATCACTGCAGGACTCTGTGTGTGTGTGTGTGTGTGTGTGTGTGTGTGTGTCTGAAAAGCATATGCTAACTTGTATTTTCAATAAATGCTGCGTATTTACCTTCCTCTATAAAGATCCCGTGTGCTTTGTATGAGCATAACATCATGAGTGCTTGGATTCATGCAGGTGACTTTTGCATTACTCCCCCAGGAGGGCTAGGTTTAACACCATTCTCCCCAGGGAACAGGAGGCTTTGGCCCCCTTAACCTATGGTTGAGACCTGAAGACCTATTGTCAGGGCCCTGTGTCTCCAAACTGTTTTCAGGCTTCCCCTGCTTTCTGGGTAGCAGGGCTCTAACAAAGCCTTGTTGACAAGGGCTCCTCCCACCCACAACCCCCAGAATCACCCTGCTTTGGGATTTCAGAATGCAGAGGGAGAAAGATGAGTATGTAGGGTTACTATATTTTCAACAATCAAAAAAGAGGATGGGAGGAGCCCCGCCCCCGTCCTGCCCTAGCCCCGCCCCTGCCCCTTCCACTCCCTCCCACTTCCCGCCCCCCTCAGAACCTCCAACCCTCCCCCCCACTCCTTGTCCCCTGACTGCCCCCTCCTGGGATCCCTGTCCCTAACTGCCCCCCAGGACTCCACCCCCTACCTAAGCCTCCCTGCTCCTTGTCCCCTGACTGCCCCCTCCTGAGACCCTCCCCCCATCCTAACTGGTCCCCTAGGACCCTATCCCCTACCTGTCCCCTGACTGCCCCAACCCTTATCCACACCCCCACCCCCAGACAGACACCAGGGACTCCCACGCCCCATCCAACCACTCCCCACCCCCTGACAGCCCCCCCAGAACTCCCGACCCATCTAAACCCCTCTGCTCCCTGTCCCATTGACTGCTCCGATCCCTCGCCTTACCCCTGACAGCCCTGCCCCCAGAACTCCCAACCCCCCCCCTTCCTTGTCCCCTGACTGCCCCCTCCTGGGACCCCTGCTCCTAACTGCCCTCCAGAACCCCACCCCCTACCTAAGCCTCCCTGTTCCTTGTCCCCTGACTGCCCCCTCCTGGGACCCCTGCTCCTAACTGCCCTCCAG
Organism: Emys orbicularis; assembly: GCF_028017835.1. Taxonomy (NCBI): domain Eukaryota; kingdom Metazoa; phylum Chordata; order Testudines; family Emydidae; genus Emys; species Emys orbicularis. The sequence goes on along the minus strand of NC_088687.1, from coordinate 42,856,815 downwards.
AACCCCACCCCCTATTTATGTACAGGCGTGACTACCTGCCCTTTTCTGGTTATTATACGCGGCCAGTCCGCATCCACATCCAGTAATTAAAAAAAAAAAAAAAAAACTAATAATTTAAATTGGAATTTCATCCATTAATAAGTATTTATTATATAATTAAAACCATTCTATTGAAGGACAAATATTAAATAACACTAAATAAATTAATGTTCAAAACAATATTAAAAATTTGAAAATTTAGAGCATGGAAACCAAAATAGCTAAAATTTAGTTTTGGCAAGATACACGGAATGGAAACTCCGGGATCTTTACCTGTCACTGAATATAGCCATCATACCAATAGTGGAATATAAAACAAGTCTACATATACTCTCCTTAAAATTTTTACTTCTGTCCATTCCCAATAATTGTAACAAATCATTATTACCTTCACTCCACTTGCCACGCGCCCCAAGCACAAAACCAAAGAAGTGAATATTTTTACCTCCCGTTAAGTTTTTAATTTCTTCCTCTAACTCAAGATAATAAGCCACCTTCTCACTGTGGGCTTGTTCCAAACTTCCGGCATTATCCTCCCATCGCACTGTAACATCAACCACCACTGCTGTATCTCCTTTTATAAATATAATATCCGGCTTTCTTAACTCACCCTTACTATTTCTCAAATGGGGCTCTATCATTGCCTTCCACCCTAATTTACCAACCTTATCTACAACTGCAGACACTACTCTATTATGCCTTTTTATCCTAGCATTCTTAGTCTTATAACATTGTCCTGAGATATGGGGAACAGTCTCCCGCACTTTACCGCACCATCTACAAAGAGCATTCACACCTCCTCTTCCTCTTGCTAATGTCTCCCTAGTAGGATAAATATTTGCCCTAAGCTGCAATGCTGCGATATACGCTGACGATTTAACTTTACTAGAGTTTCTAAAAATCGAATTACTAATTAAATCATTTTTAAAATATTTTATCCCTATTCCCTGACATCTCAGTTCCGACCATCTTAAAAATTCCTCTTCCCTCCATTTCTTGGGATGAGATGTTACTGCACTAAATGACAATATTTTATCCACAAGATTTTCTCCTGCATATAGATAAGATAGGTCCATCCAATCATCTCTCGAGACAATATGTCTCCTCCATTTACGAATTAACATATTTGGGATTTGCACACTAAACTTAGTGAGAGCTAAACCACCATCCCTACCTCTAGAATAAAATATCCCATCTGTGGTACACTGAGGTAAATGTAAAATCTCTTTAACTATTTTTCTAACTAACACATCAAGATCGTTTAAAAGATTAAAAGGGGGTTCTATTAAAAGAAGATTATAAAATAGCTTCGGTAAAATATATGTCTGTAAAATTAATATTTTTTGGGCCGGTTTTAATGGGGCCTTAATTAAATTCTCACTCCAATCTTTCAATTTTTCTTTAAGTACCGGTCCCCCTACACCTATCCAGGGATCTATTCTAGCTCCTAAATATTTTTCAAAATCCCCTGGTTGAACATATTCAATCTCCTCTGACCCTATCTGCCAATTATCTTTAGGATTAACTACATAGGTTTTATGCTTAGTTAAAATATGAAAGCCTTTCGTTTTCTTCACATTAACAGAGAGATTAGTATTTTTACAAAACTCCTCTAAGATACCCAAATTTTTAATCATTCCTTTATATGAGCTGCTTAAAATTGCCACATCATCGGCAAAAGCCAATGACGTGACACCATTGCCCTTAACATAAAAACCACTTCCTTCTACTTCTAATCTAGTTAAAAGGGGATCCATAGCAATATTAAACAAAATTGGGGACAACGGGTCACCCTGCTTGACCCCCCTCCTAATTAAAATAGACTCAGTAACTTCATCACCCACCCATACCCTAGTTGTGCAATTATCATAAAGGTCCCTAATAATATCTATAAAATGTTCATCTATACCAAATCTTCTCAACCCGGCTATTATATGTCCGTGTCCCACAGAATCAAAAGCTTTAGCCAGATCTACGAACACTATTGCAATTTCATTCCCATTTCGTTTAGCCCCTTTAATCAAATTATCTAATATAGCAATATTTTCCTCACACCCAGGGGTGGATATAAACCCTTTTTGTCTACTACATATCTTAACTGTTTCCACCAGTCTTTTTGCTAATATTTTGGTATAGATTCTAATCCAAACTGACCCAATTGTCAATGGTCTCCAAGATGTTAACTTCTTCATTTCCTCCTCATCTTGTGTCTTTGGTATTAAAATCGTTCTATTTTTCTTAAATTCATCTGGTACCTGTCTATTTAGAAACCATATATTAAACATTTTTGTAAGTATTAAGGAGTCTAAATTAAAAATATCCCACAAATTGCTCACTTTTACTTTATCTGGGCCAGGAGCACTATCTTTTCTTATTTCTCTTAAAGCTATTCTAATCTCATCCACAGAGATCGGACTCATTAATATATCATTATCCGCATTCTCTGTGGATGATGGCCACCCTATCATATTACCATGTCCAATTGTTCCCAAAATATTCACATAGTATTCCTCAATTTCTTTCATAGGGATAGCACACTTAGCCTTATCTGGCTCTCCCATTATAATGCGAGTCAATCTTCTTCTATCCTTATCAAATAACTGTTGATAGAATTTATACTTAGCTTTCTTTGTAGCATATCTCCTAATTGCATTAAATTGCTTCCTTCTCCCCTCCTTTCTCATCTTCCCTTTTCCTTTATTCCTCAACTCTATTTGACTTTCATTTCTAGGGTCCTTTCCCTCTACTAATGAATAACATAATTTTTCCAACATTGCCCATCCGAGAGCTTTTGTTAAATCCTCCTTTAATAATCCTTCAATTTCCCCTAAACTATTTATTATTTCTCTTCCCTCCCTACTTTGTTTTCCCCGTTTACATATTTTCTCCACTAAATCCACTTCTGGATGTCCTTTTAGTGGGAAAATCCTCTCTCTTGGGGGCGGAATTTCTAATATATTTACTCTAATGTCCTCTACCTCAGTCACTTCCTCCCTATCTCCTGTTACCACTAACTTCTTCTTTGCTAATTCTCGTCTTTTATCTGATATTTGTTTATTCGTTTTGGTCCTCATCTCGCTCTCAATACATTTATTTATATTCCTTTTCCCAATATATTTCCTTTCCAACTGTATAAGCTGCGCAACCTCATCTTTGGTCCATATACGAGATCTAGTCGATCCCTCTTTGATCTTACTTTTAGCAGCCATATCTTCTTTTCTTTGCTCATTCCTCACAGCAGGGTGTCTATGTCTACAGTGTTGGCTCAATCCAGATCTAGTATGAAAACCAAGCCCACAGACCGAGCACGTATGGCTCTTCATTGGGGTATCCGCCTTCTTGGGTATGCACTTGGGGTAGTGGCAAGCTATATTATGATATTGAGAAGATTTTCCACATTTACTACATACAACTCGTATGGCTTTACTTTTATGAACCACATTAATGTGTTTGGCCCATTTACCAAATGTTGGTAATATCTGGGGACATATTGGACAATTAAAACTATCAACGGGATACTCTAAATAAAAAACCCCATCCTTCCACGAACTACTTTCTAATATATTTATATTACTACCAGTACTGTTAAGATCCTTATTACGATCCCTATTAAAATCAGTACTTGGTCTAAAACTATTTAATAAACTAGACCCATTAACTAAATGAGCATTAAGATATCCCGATTCGCTAACATATGGATCATCAAATGTACTTAAATACTTAAAATCTGGATTAAAACTTTCCATAGTTAAATCATTAAAAGTGTCCCTTGTAAAAACCATCGGTAAGATAGATAAAATCTCCTCACCATGATCATCACAAACAGTCTCCTCTACCTCCTCTCCATGCTCCACTGGGAGGACTTGATTCTCACTCTCATGCTCATGAGACTTCATTATAGTCCACACCATTTTATCCATTGGTCCAGCGACCCTAATCACACCCCTAATATATTTAACACTGTCAGCCGGGGCATCAAAGCCAACAGCGGGGGCGTTATTAACCCGGTCCAGCGCCAATCCGGTATAAAAATATAAATTACTTTTTTCCATAGCTAAAAGATTTACCCTTCTCAGGGGGAAACTAACCCTTTCCAGGGGGAAACTAACCCGTACCTGGGGGAAACTTACCCTTTCCAGGGGGAAACTAACCCGTGCCTGGGGGAGACTACCCTTACCAGGGGGAATCTAACCCTTACCAGGGGGAGTCAACCCGTACCTGGGGGAGGCTACCCTTACCAGGGGGGCATCCATGTGGCACCATATGGGGCTGCCCAACCCCGTCCCACACCCCACTGAATGTGGGATGTGGGTTCGTCCTCCGCAATCCGCCTGGCTATCCAAGCCAGTTACCGACTCTCACCACGAGGAGGTAGCGGTTGGACTTGCAATCCAGAGGCTTTCCTCAAAGAGGGGTCCCAAACAGCATAATGTCGAGCTCTAACGGGCGTGTGAGCAAAGGCTCAGATCTTGGTAGGGGTTGCCCCTATTGACCGGGCTCACGCCCACCCCCACCTCACCGATAACCCATTCTCTCACTACCCTCAGGCAATGTTTCCGTCCAAGCCCGACAGCTGAGAGGGTCCAGAGACGCATGGAGAGCCATTAAGAGAGCCAAGCCTCCCTGTTCCTTGTCCCCTGACTGCCCCCTCCTGGGACCCCTGCTCCTAACTGCCCTCCAGAACCCCACCCCCTACCTAAGCCTCCCTGTTCCTTGTCCCCTAACTGCCCCCTCCTGAGACCCCCCCACCTTAACTGCCCCCCTAGGACCCTACCCCCTACCTGTATCCTGACTGCCCCAAACCTATGAACTGGGAATGAGTTGGGTTTTTGTTTTGTTTTGTTTTGTTTTTTTTAATGAGTCTTCGGGTACGTCCAGACTACACGCCATATCGGCAGGTAGCGATTGATTTATCGGGGATCGATATATCGTGTCTCATTAAGACGCGCTATATCGATCCCCGAACGTGCTCCCCGTCGACTCCGGAACTCCACCGGAGCGAGCGGCGGTAGCAGAGTCGATGGGGGAGCCGCGGCCGTCGATCCCGCGCCGTGAGGACCCAAGGTAAATCGATCTAAAATACTTCAACTTCAGCTACGCTATTCACGTAGCTGAAGTTGCGTATCTTAGATCGATTTTCCCCCCGCCCCCAGTGTAGACCAGCCCTTCAGCACTGCTACTGACAGGCAAGGAAGATGCTGAACTGCATTTCTTAGGGCTTGTCTACACTACAAAATTAGGTCGGATTTATAGAAGCCGGTTTTATAGAAACCGGTTTTATGCAGCCAACTGTGTGTGTCCCCACATAAAATGCTTTAAGTGCATGAAGTCGGCGGACCGCGTCCACAGTACCGAGGCTAGCGTCGACTTCCGGCGCATTGCACTATGGGTGCCTATGGGTACCTATCCCACAGTTCCCGGAGTCTCCGGCGCCCATTGGAATTATGGGTTGAGATCGCAATGCCCGAATGATGCAAAGCAGTGCCGCGGGGGGTTCTGTGTACATTGCGTCAGGCCCCTCCCCCGCCGTCACAGCAACGGCAGACAATAGATTCGCGCCTTTTTACCTGGGTTACCTGTGCAGACAACATACCACGGCAAGCATGGCGCCCGCTCAGCTCAGCTCACCGTCACCATATGTCTTCCGGGTGCCGGCAAACGTGGGACTGCATTGCTAAACAGCAGCAGCAGCTTACTGCCTTTTGGCGGTAGACGGTGCAGCATGAATGGTAGCCTTCATCGGCGCTCGGGATTCTGGTAGCTGTGGGGCTGGCAGCCGTAGGGCTGCATTGCACCAGCCCCTTGCCTTTTGGCAGTAGATGGTTTATTACGACTGGTAACCGTCCTCGTCAGACCTAATTTACAGGTTGCCTGAAATGCTCGTAGATTATTGTAGCCTGAGCACCTTTACCAATCCTTCTGGCTACTGTACAGCATATATTGCTACACAGCAGCAACCCCTTGCCTTTAACCGTCCTCGTTGGACGATGATGGCTTCCAGTCGTAGTATACTATTTTCTGCCAAGTATTGTCTGCTAAGCACCCAGAAAAGGTCGAGGGCGATCTGGGTGCTGGCAGACATATGGCTGGCTCACGTAGGGTTACATTGCTACCAAGCACCCAGAAAATGCCGAGGGCTATCAGTCATGCTGCACTGTCGTCTTAAGATGTAAAAAATAGATTTGTTCTGTATTCATTTCCTTCCCCCCTCCCTCCGTCAAATCAACGGCCCGCTAAACCCAGGCTTAGGAATTCAATCTCTGGGGGGGGGGGGGGGGCATTCTGTGTGACAGTTGTTTGTATTTCTCCCTGATGCACAGCCACCTTTCTTGATTTTAATTCCCTGTACCTGTACGCCATGTCGTCAGTCGCCCGCCCCTCCCTCCCTCCCTCCCTTCTTCCCCTGGTCTTTAGATACTAGTTTCGCGCCTTTTTTCAGACCAGACGCCATAGCTATCACTGGGATCATGGATCCCGTTCAGATCACCGCGGCAATTATGAGCACTATGAACACCACGCGCATTGTCCTGGAGTATATGCAGAGCCTGGACATGCCAAAGCAAAACCAGGAGGACCAGCTGAGGAGGAGGCAATTGCAGCGCGGCGACGATAGTGATGAGGAAATTGACATGGACCTCTCACAAGGCACAGGCCCCAGGAATGTGGAAATCATGGTGTTACTGGGGCAGGTTCATGCCATGGAACGCCGATTCTGGGCCCGGGAAACAAGCACAGACTGGTGGGACCGCATCGTGTTGCAGGTCTGGGACGATTCCCAGTGGCTGCGAAACTTTCGCATGCGTAAGGGCACTTTCATGGAACTTTGTGACTTGCTTTCCCCTGCCCTGAAGCGTCAGAATACCAGGATGAGAGCAGCCCTCACAGTTGAGAAGCGAGTGGCGATAGCCCTGTGGAAGCTTGCAACGCCAGACAGCTACCGGTCAGTCGGGAATCAATTTGGAGTGGGCAAATCTACTGTGGGGGCTGCTGTGATCCAAGTTGCCAGGGCAATGAGAGACCTGGTGATATCAAGGCTAGTGACTCTGGGAAACGTGCAGGACATAGTGGATGGCTTTGCTGCAATGGGATTCCCAAACTGTGGTGGGGCGATAGACGGAACCCATATCCCTATCTTGGCACCGGCGCACCAAGCCACCGAGTACATAAACCGCAAGGGGTACTTTTCAATGCTGCTGCAAGCCCTGGTGGATCACAAGGGACGTTTCACCGACATCAACGTGGGCTGGCCGGGAAGGGTACATGATGCTCGCGTCTTCAGGCACTCTCTTCTGTTTCGAAAGCTGGAGGAAGGGACTTTCTTCCCGGACCAGAAAATAACCATTGGGGATGTTGAAATGCCTATCGTGATCCTTGGGGACCCAGCCTACCCCTTAATGCCACGGCTCATGAAGCCATACACAGGCAGCCTGGACAGGAGTCAGGACCTGTTCAACTACAGGCTGAGCAAGTGCCGAATGGTGGTGGAATGTGCATTTGGGCGTTTAAAAGCGCGCTGGCGCAGCTTACTGACTCGCTGTGACCTCAGCGAAAAGAATATCCCCATTGTTATTGCTGCTTGCTGTGCGCTCCACAATATCTGTGAGAGTAAGGGGGAGACGTTTATGGCGGGGTGGGAGGTAGAGGCAAATCGCCTGGCCGCTGATTACGCGCAGCCAGACACCAGGTCGGTTAGAGCAGCACAGCAGGGCGCGGTGCGCATCAGAGAGGCTTTGAAAACTAGTTTTGTGACTGGCCAGGATACGGTGTGAAACTTCTGTTTGTTTCTCCTTGATGAAATCGCAGCCCCCCCACGCACCCAGTTAACTCTACTACCCTGTAAACCAAGCACCCCAACCTCCCCTCCCCTCCCCTCTTCAAGCACCAGTTGCAGAGGCAATAAAGTCATTGTTACTTCACATTCATGCATTCTTTATTAATTCAGCACACAACTAGGGGGATAATTGCAAAGGTAGCCCGGGATGGGTGGGGGAGGAGGGAAGCAGCACACAACTAGGGGGATAATTGCAAAGGTAGCCCGGGATGGGTGGGGGAGGAGGGAAGGAAAAGGACACACTGCACTTTAAAACTTTAAAACTTATTGCTGTGAAAATCATCTAGGGTGGAGTGATTGGGCGGCCGGAGGCCCCCCCACCATGTTCTTGGGCGTCTGGGTGAGGAGGCAATGGGACTTGGGGAGGAGGGCTGGTGGTTACAGAGGGGCTGTAGCGGCGGTCTCTGCTCCTGCTGTTGGTTACAGAGGGGCTGTAGCGGCGGTCTCTGCTCCTGCTGTTGGTTACAGAGGGGCTGTAGCGGCGGTCTCTGCTCCTGCTGCCTTTCCTGCAGCTCAACCATACGCAGGAGCATATCACTTTGATGCTCCAGCAGCCGGAGCATCGACTCTTGCTTTATGAGTACAAGTTGACACCACTTCTGCTCTTCAGCCCGCGTTTCAGCACGCAACCTCTGCTCTTCAGCCCGCGACTTCTCCTCTTCAGCCCGCCACCTCTCCTCTCGCTCATATTGGGCTTTTTTAAAATCAGTCATTGACTGCCTCCATGCATTCTGCTGTGCTCTGTCCACGTGGGAGGCAGTCTGTAGTTCAGTGAACATTTCGTCACGCGTCCTTCGCTTCCTTCTTCGAATATTCACTAGCCTCTGTGAAGGTGAAACATTTGCAGCTGGTGGAGGAGAAGGGAGAGTTGTTTAAAAAAGATACATTTTTGAGAACAATGGGTACACTCTTTCACGTTAGATTTTGCTGTTCACATCACACAGCACATGTGCTTTCGTTACAAGGTCGCATTTTTCCTCTTATATTGAGGGCCTGCCGGTTTGGTGTGAGAGATCACTCACGCAGTGCCAGGCCACAGATTTCAGCTTGCAGGCAGCCATGGTAAGACACAGTCTTTTGGCTTTTTTAACCTTGTTAACAAGTGGGGATGGTTTAAAACAGTACTGCTCTCATTAACCATACCAAGCACCCGTTGGGTTGGCCATTTAAAATGGGTTTGCAATGTAAAAGGAGGGGCTGCGGTTTCAGGTTTAACATGCAGCACAAACCCAACTAACTCCCCTCCCCCACACACCCAATTCTCTGGGATGGTCACTTCACCCCTCCCCCCCACCGCGTGGTTAACAGCGGGGAATATTTCTGTTCAGCAGAGCAGGAAGGGGCACCTCTGAATGTCCCCTTAATAAAATCGCCCCATTTCAACCAGGTGACCGTGAATGATATCACTCTCCTGAGGATAACAAAGAGCGATAAGGAATGGATGTTGTCTGCATGCCAGCAAACACCGGGACCATACGCTGCCATGCTTTGTTATGCAATGATTCCAGACTACGTGCTACTGGCCTGGCGTGTCCTAAGTGTCCTACCATGGCGGACGGGATAAGGCAGCCCTCCCCAGAAACCTTTTGCAAAGGCTTTGAGAGTACATGAAGGAGAGCTTTCTGGAGATGTCCCTGGAGGATTTCCGCTCCATCCCCATACACGTTAACAGACTTTTCCAGTAGCTGTACTGGCCGTGATTGCCAGGGCAAATTAATCATTAATCATTAAACACGCTTGTTTTTAAACCATGTGTAATATTTACAAAGGTACACTCACCAGAGGTCCCCTGTGTGCCCACAGGGTCTTGGGTGAGTTCGGGGGTTACTGGTTCCAGGTCCAGGGTGACAAACATATCCTGGCTGTTGGGGAAACTGGTTTCTCCGCTTCCTTGCTGCTGTGAGCTATCTATGATGTTCTCTCCATCCTCATCTTCCTCGTCCGCCGAACCCGCTTCCCTGTCTCCAGCGAGGGACTGATAGCACACGCTTGGGCTACTGGTGGCTGCACCCCCTAGAATGGCATGCAGCTCCTCGTAGTAGCGGCATGTTTGCGGCTCAGCCCCGGACCTTCCGTTTGCGTCTCTGGCTTTGTGGTAGGCTTGCCTTAGCTCCTTAATTTTCACGCGGCACTGCTGTGCGTCCCTGTTATGGCCTCTGTCCTTCATGGCCTTGGAGATCTTTTCTAATGTTTTGCCATTTCTTTTACTGTTTCGGCGTTCGGCCAGCACTGCTTCATCTCCCCAGATGGCGATCAGATCCCGTACCTCCCGTTCGGTCCAGGCTGGAGCTCTTTTGTGATCCTGGGACTGGGACTGGGACTCCATCACGGTTACCTGTGCTGATGAGCTCTGCATGGTCACCTGTGCTCTCCACGCTGAGCAAACAGGAAATGAAATTCAAACGTTCGCGGGGCTTTTCCTGTCTACCTGGCCAGTGCATCTGAGATGAGAGTGCTGTCCAGAGCGGTCACAATGAAGCACTGCGGGATAGCTCCCGGAGGCCACTAATGTCGAATTCCGTCCTCACTACCCAATTCCGACCCCCCTAAGGCCGATTTTATCGCTAATCCCCTCGTCGAGGTGGTGTAAAGAAACCGGTTTAAAGGGCCCTTTAAGTCGAAAGAAAGGGCTTCGTCGTGTAAACGTGTCCAGGCTTAAGTCGACTTAACGCAGCTAAAGTCGACCTAAACTCGTAGTGTAGACCAGGCCTTAGAAAGTTGGGAACGAGGAGCTGAATTGCCTCTCATTTATACAAGTTTTACACTAGTAGCCTCATTGGAGTTACTCCTGATTTGCACTAGTGTAAGTGAGAGGCGACTCAGGCCTCTATTCTGTTGTGCTATGAGTAACATATCTCAGATGTCCTGATTTTGCAAATTTCTACCATATAGAGGTACGTGTCCCTAAATTCCACTGCGAGTAGCCATGTTCTATTTGACAATAATCTCCAAATTTCACTGTAGTGATCTGCAACGCAAGTTGGAAGGACAATCAGTGAAGTTGTCTGACATCACACACACAAGTGATGATAGACATCTGTACTATCCAAATAGATTTCCATTTTTGGATATGAATTTTAGGGCACAGCTGTGGAGGCCATCTGGAACACAACAACAGGACAAAAGAGTCAGGTGGAGCTCAAGCTTCTCTATGCCAATGTCATATCTGATATTTTAGAATTTAAAAATGCCACACATTATTCCTGATATGCTTGCGTAGTGAGGAAAATGGACAGATACCGCGTGGCACAGATGGTGCAGCATCCTAGTTCAAGGGCTGTTTGTGTGAAGTTTCTTGGTTCAGTCACTATGATCAGTTTTTGGCCTTCAAAATGAGGGACATGCATTGTTTTGTTTAACCAGTGAAAGAGAAATAAGGATCTAAGAGAATAGTAACATGGGCAGAAAATAACACAAGACTGATCTTAGAAAAATTCCATCCAATATACGTGGATGGAGTAGGAGAATAACTTGAAGTCCTGAAGGGACAGGTAGCAAATTAATCATGAGTTTACAAAGCAATATTGCCAAAAAAAAAAAAATGCCCAGTGCACTGCTGAGCTGCATACACATGGGCATCATTTCACTGGGTCGGGAGGTAAGAATCCCTTTCTATTCAGCTCTGGTGTGACTGAACTGAGAATACTGTGTTTTGTCTGTGCACTTAATTGCTAAAACAATATTGACAACTGGAGGGAGTTTAGATAAAAGCAACAAAAATGGTTAAGGGACTTCTGAGGAAAGATTAAAATAGTTAAAGATGTATAGCTTTGCTAGTTGACAACTAAGGGGAACATGGTAACAGTCTACAAACACGTGAAGGATGTAAACACCAAGGAAGATGAGGAATTATTTAGCCCAGCTAAAGAATTTTGTAACTAAGAGAAATGAGATGGAATTAAGAATGGGAATATTAAAATGGATAGCAGGAAAAATGTCTTTACGTTATTAAATTATAGAATACTTTCCCAAGGACTGTTGGAAGCCCAAAGCGTGACATGTTTAAAACCAATGTACAACAGGGAATTATCCTGCACTGGCAGGAACATTCAGTAAATATCCAAACAATTATTTGTCTAGCTCCACACTCAGGGAAACTAAGAAACAATGCACCAGAGTCATTCCTGGTGAACCCAGATGAATTATACCATGGCTTTGGACCAATTTGAGTTCTGGGAAATAATGTAAAATAAATGCAATTACCTATTTTTGTATCAAATACTTAATTGAGTTTGTAGAACTTTCTAGTAACAAGTAACACATTATTATCCACAGTCAGAGCTACACAAGACTCACTCAGTTCTTTAATTTGCAGGCTTTCCAATGAACCTTTTGCTTTCCACTGCCCCTGCCTTTACTCCCCTTGAGTTTGAAATTCAATACTTAGGGACAATTCACCTCTGTGCTGAGGGCCAGCACCAAGACTACACACCATTTAAGGCCCTCACAATAAGTCTTAAATGGGACTTTAGTGGTGCAGACCTTGTGCTTGGCCTCTGCATGGGGATTAATGACACCCTCAGCCAATGCTTGTGATTTTATTGCCAGTCTCCCGATTATCTGTGGGAGGGTTTTAAGCCCCAGCTCCTGGAGTCACATGGTTATGTGAGACTCAGCTTTCATTTAAAAAAAATATTGTCTAGCTCCTGTGACAGCAGAGAAAAGCTTGAAAATATAGTCCCTACAGGCTCCAATACCAGGAAGCAACCAAAAAGAACCCAACATTTACTCTTTTTAAAAATCTCATATCTAATGATTTTTGGGGGCCTGACAGATGATTGTTGAATGCTTGGGGTTAGCAATATTGAAATTCAGCGGAGAACATTGCATTTCACATTTTTTTTCTTATCCAAGATTACTGAAACTTTCCTGAGCCTGGTCTGCATTTTTAGTTTGCATAGTTGTGGTCCACATTACTCAGTATTGTAACTCTTCAGGCTGTTTTACTCAGTGTGGGAAGAGGCATGGGGGAATCAGTGCAGGTTCACAGTTCTCTAGTTATATCTCAGATTTTGCTACAATGGATGAGAGAAAACATTTGATCCCCTTTTTAGGTAACTAGAAGTTACTGTGCATGCATGAAGTTGTCTTTGATTGGCCATCTTGGCCCATCTTGTTTACTCTCAGCTAATCATATGTTTAGGGAGGGTGTGATATTAATGGACGCAAAAAGACCTATTTTTTTTTTTTCAGATGGACAGTCTAGCCTACTGGAAAACAGGACCAGCTGCCATTTCAGTGGTGGCTGAGAGCTTTAGAAAATGGGACTATGCCATTTGGAACAGAACAAAGTGTCATGACAGCTCTGTCAGGGGACTGGTCAAGTACCAGAGTAACTAAAGGAGGCCACAGAAATCCAGACATCATTATGATTACTGCATGGTTTTAAGTGAAGAAATACTAATGTATTATCTCTCAACATTCATATACTTTGTTTTCCAAACTCAGAAAGCCTGTTAGCCCATATATAACTTCCCTAGCTGAAAGTGCACCAATGAGAATGGAGAGTGGGTATGCTTTTGCTGGTTTCCTGTTTTGTTTTTGCAAAACAAACAAGAATGGAAATGCACACACCAATGACCTGCCTAACTTGTCTACATCTTCATGGATTATTTTTTATTTTTTTTACACATGAACTCTGTGCTCTGTTTTTGTGACTATTTGTACCTGCCTTGCTGGAAACAGTGTTCTGAAACAATGCATATTACAGGGTTAAAGGGTTATGTTCCTTCTTCATTGAAGATGACAAACGATGAAGAAAACTGAATTACATTTTACTCCTAACTGCATACAGAAGGATCTACTTAATCAGCACCTTAATAAATGACGCTCCCACTCAACTGAAGTGATTCAGTACAATGCATTTCAAACACTGGATAAACTGAAAGCCTTGTATGATCTCTGAGCCCATTCACAGTATTAAGCAAATGTGAATAGGTTTGCTAAATGAATTTCCTTCTGCGCAGCTCTTTAAACTGTACAGTAAATGTTTCTCCCCTGCTCTATTGTGGCTGCTAAATCAGCTAATATTTATCTCAGTATATATTTCAAGAGTTTGATGATTTGTCCCATGCTTTATTTTTTAAAGCAATTCATGGAATATCTACCAGTACAATGTGTGTTCCTGAGCTTTCTGCTTCCACTTGGTTGTCCATTTAAGAGGCCACAACTGTACAATAAATAAATGTGAATGTAAAGCGAGAAATTGGTCCCCTGCC